>NW_025333960.1:37395833-38602500 GCF_019186645.2 Phyllostomus hastatus | reverse complement strand
TACATAGCTTTTCAAGAACAAGCAATGAATCATACAAAACTGTGGGATAATTTGATGTTTAAATTGTTAAATTTAAAAGTTTTTGTAGATTTCCTGAAAAAATCCAAATTCCACAGTCTGAAATCATGTCTTTTTAGGAACTTTAATTTCCTACATTGCAGTAACAGCTGACATTTATAATTCTTATAAAATGTTTAAGTTAACATTTCAACAACTGTGCCTCTCCGTTAGAAATCTAAATGTATTAGAACATACTGATTCTTTCACAGAGTTCTGGTCTTTTCCTTTTGTGCTTATTAACACATTAATATGTGTTTAAACACATATTAATTGTGTTTAAATTAGATTTGTTAGAAAGTGAATTCCTGTTCTTCCTTGGCTTCCCATTTGGATGGTTTGGCTGGTTTCACTTGAAAACCAGTTTCTCCTGGCCTTGGAAGGACGTGGGTTCCCCCACACTTAGTGACTGCAGTAAACCCTGAAAAGCCATCAGAACCCCAAGGATGATAGCCAGAGTGGATAAAAACCACCATCGTCTGATATTCAGACCAGTATACAAATGCCAAAAAGAAGGAAGTAAAAGTATAGTCAGGTGTGCTGTTCACATAAAACTTCCACAGTGCCTGGAGCTCAGAGCAGTACAGTCAATAGTTATGTTGGCCATAACACCTAGTCATACTATTGATGTGTTACGAGTCCCTTCCTCACAATAATTAATTTGATACAAATTCCCAGTGATGCTTGTTCCATATTGATTTTCCATATTACAATTTCATTCTCACATTGTTCAGAGAAATATGTAGGTAGTGGATTATATTGTATTATTATCCTGTATTAAATGGGAAATAGGTGGGGCGTGGAAGAACTGAAAACATTATAGAAATGTATAAATGGTCAAGTGGAGAATATATTTTGTTAAATTTGTCTTGGAATCTTGGGTCACAAGAACTTCATCCCATGGTTTCTTTGCTGAGCATGTGGAGATGATGTTGTAAACATCAAAATGTGTCAAGGAGTCCTGGCTGTTGTGGCTCAGTTGGCTGGAGCATCGTATGTAGCTGAAGGGTTGTGGGTTCTATTCCTGGTCAGTGCATGTGCCTAGATTGTGGGTTTGATCCCCGGTCCGGGCACATGGAGGAGGCAGGGGTTGATGTTTCACTCTCGCATTGATGTTTCCCTCTATCTTTTCTCCCCTCCCTTCCTCTCTTTATAAAAACAATGGAAAAAAATCTTCTTGAGAGGATGAAAAAAAAGCGTTAAGGAGTTTGGGTTGCCGTGTGACTTGTGTGCCTTCAGCTGTCCGCGCTGGTAGCAGAGATTAGCCGATGGCCTTCATGTTGGGTGCACAATGGAGAAAATCCCAGAGTGGGCACCCAGCTGGCTTGTGTTTTGATATGAATGTATTTACTTGTGGTCAGACTCCAAAGATCCATTTGTTTAGCAAAGCATCAAAAATCCAGATGAGCCAAAGATATTATGAAAGCTGTGGTTAGCTGCTTCGGGGTGGTAGCAGCCGGATGCTTTACCCAGAACACTCTCCTTATGAATGGAGTTACTTCTCCCCGTGTAACAGCTGTCAGCTTCCACAGGTACATGACAGCATTCATTTGGTTATTTACTCAATCACTCCCCAACTACTGCAGAATGCTTACTGCGTGCTAGGGACTCTGCTGGGCTCTGGGACTCAGAGATGGAACCAATACCAGTCCCTGCTCTCAAGTTGCTTCCAGTCAGAAGGAGGGGACAGATCAGCTGTGATGCAGCATCAATACTGTCATCCTTGTCCAAACAAAATATCCAAGAAGGCGTATATGGCCAAAGGTCCTGTAGCCAATGTTTAACTCAATCATTGCTACTGGAAAATATCGGTGTTTTATCTTGGCACATATGCAGTATAACACAAAAGAATGAAAAAGAATGAAATGTCTTTTCAAACTACCTAATAAGTCAGCTTCAGTTTTTGATTTGGATATAAATTTTCCCTCCCTTGACAATCATAAATGTAGTTTATGAAGAAATTCCTATCACCTTTCTCTAAATGAGTGAAGTTATAGACATGTCTTTAAATGATAGGTACTTGCTTTTATCAATCCCTACTATAAAATCAGTTTAGCAACCACACTTAGTTCCAGTTGACCTTTTTTTAGTTCATCATCTTAATTAAGTTTAGCCCCCCTTCAACCTTTCAGCCTTATTGGTAACTGTTACTTTTCAGCAATTTTGAAGAGATTACATTTTAAATGATTTTTTAAAAACCTCCCTGTTAATGGTTATTAACCTTACACACAGCAGATATTGTACTTCTGCATAATTAAAGAGATCGGCCAGGAAGTTTTTTCAGCATCCCATAGTCCCCAGAAGCCAGTTGAACTTTTATCTGCTCCGAGTACATTAGGTCTTCTTAAAATTAGACCCATTGCTTACAGCCAAGTAATACGGATTAGGGAAATGGTAATTTGGTCAAAATATCACCTCCTCAAGAATATAAATGGCAGCGTTTTCTTGCAATCCCAGGGTAGGTTTTGCATATCTGTTTTGAATCCCGTTAGCAAAGTTAAGTGATTTGGAATTGAATGCAGGCAGGTAGGCTGGTGAGACAGCCCAACGCTCTTGCAGGTCAAGGAAAACACGTAAGTGGAGTCATCCCCGATTTGAATCCCTTTCATTGTAGAAACGCCAGCACCATTGGACTCTGAGCTTTGCTGCATCTTGTTATATGTATAGAAGTTTTAAAATCAATTTGATTTTCACTGGTATGATTCTCTAGTGTACTTAATATGCTGTGGATGGATTTCTGAGAAGAGTAAGAAGCAGTTACACTTCTCATGAATATATAGCGGATGAGGCACTCTGATTTATTATTCCATTCTATTTTAGAATATGCTCATGATTTAAAAAAAAATAAAGGTAAAGAAGAAGAAAAGTTCTAAAAAGCATAGACTAGTGGATCTCTAAGTTTTAATTCTCCCACTAGATGACTTTGGGCAAGCCCTTTAACTATGCTGTGCCTCAATTTATTCACCTGTAAAATTTGATAATACCTCCCACCACTAAAGTACTATTGACATTTTTATGAACAAAGAATTTCAAGGTCTTGCAATATATGTATTTGAAATTAAATAATCTTCACATTTCAAATATCAGTTTCTTTTTATTTATGAAAAAGTCCCTTCTTTTGATTTTAAAATTTTTATATGAAACTCAGGGAAATGAAAGATGATGAAAAACTCTCCAGGAAATAAAAATTAAATAGCATGGATTGACAACAGAAGTTCTAAAACTCAAGAAAATTCTAAATGAACTCAAGATTCACTAATCAAAGATATTTATATACTTAGTCAAGAAGCAATGCATATGCAACAATAAATTTTGATCATGAACTATAAAGTTTGCTGTAATTTTTAGTTGACTATAACCTCATTAGTATTAATTTTGCTCTCGTTCCATTTTTACTTTTTGCCAACAGAGTTAATATTTAGTTATTTCATTCTCCAGCCCACCCTCTCAAGTGGTACTGATTTTTTTTTCTCTTCTGTTTTGTGACCTTGCCAAAGTGCCAAGTGTCATAGGGGAAGAGTTTAATGTACAACTTAACACCAAGGAATTAGCAGAAGTCCAAGTCCCACTGATAGAGAAAAAAATTATTTAACCTGGTTTTTCTGTGTAATTGATTTTTTAATGTCTTAATGCAAAGTATTCCTAAAAACCTCTAAACCATAAGCTGTGCTGAATTTTAGTCATTGTGAAATGTCCTAGTTATACTAACTGTAGATTAACTTTGACTCCATCCAAATTTAAGATAGACTGTTAGGGAAAGAGAAAGTAAAAATTCCAGAAAGTCTAAATGAAGGCCAGATCATACAACTAAGATTCATTATTAAAATTCAGAGTTTATTTAGGAATTCAATGTTACAAACGGAATCTCTGTTCAACAGGGGCCAGGCCCTGGGCAGAGGCTGCTGGGAGAGGAGAGGGCAGGACAGTGCATTGGGGATTATGGGCAGAGACTATAGAATGACTGGCAGCTCATACCTTTCCTTTCAGGGTCTGCTCACCTGCTCTGAGTACATTAGGCAGCATAGGAGTCCCCCCGCCCCCCTCTATCTATGGAAACATCTGAATGTTTGACTGAAAGTTGTTATTCTTCATCCCAATGTTAGAGTACATGTGTATCTCATATACAGACACAGCCCCAAACCAAAACCATTCTATTGACTAAATTTATCCTTCAGTATGCAATTAAATAGCATGCTTTCTCTTTATAAATGGAAATGTTTTCTCTAAATGTTTCCATCAAGTGTTGTCAACAGCAGTGCTGGGGTAACACAGAGGACCTTCCGGTGATAAGCAATTTGCTAGCCCCTGGTGCTGCTGGCTGGGCAGTGCCTCTGAGTGCTGGTTGTAAGCTAAGGGGGGATTTAATCGGGCAACAGTGAAGACAAGGAGTAGGAGACCAAGTGGGGATGAAAGGAGAAGGAAGAAGAGAGAATGTATTTCCATAGGGGTAGATGGATGCCAAAGTTTTTATTCTTTATCCATATTTCATATCGCACACTATGCACTTAGTATACCCTATACACATCCAGGTACAATTTTTAAGAGATCTTATGTATTGAATTCGTGTTTAGCTGGAGAACAGTAATATCCATTTCATCTGCTTTTCCTCCTGCCCTGTGACCACCACCAACAGAACAGGTAATCTGGTCTACCCATTTGGCTCTTAAAATTAAATGAGCTCTACAAATGGCAGGCATTTTCTTCTGTTGGAGACAATGGCAGACATATTCATTAATATGTTCATGCCCTGGTTAAAATTCAGTTCTATGGTTTTGTTTATCTCTGAAGAAATTTAAGAATGTCAGAGAGGAATAAAAATGGAAACATCACACACTTCCCCAGTAAACTGAAAATATAGAGTGAGCCTTAGAATACTCAAATGGGTGAAAGTGTGCCTTTTCATTCATTGGAATGAGTTAGTGCTTAAAGACCCCTTATGCCCATGGAGGATTTACAGTAGCATTCGTGTGCATTTCTTTCACAAAGCAGATTGAAGTAAGTGCAAGTGGGTATTTGTGGAGAGTATCTGTGCCCCTCCTGGGGTAGAGGTGATGGGGGTTTCCTGAAGGGCAGGGCTAAACTTGATTTGTTAAGACACCAGGCTCTCAGGCACAGTGCAAAGTGGCAGAGGAGAGACAATCCGCACCTGGAACTTCAGCCCAGGAGAAAGTGACTTTGCAGAAGTTGGGAAAGGCTTCACAGAAGCGAAGAGACTGGGGTGGCATTCTGATTTGGGATGGAGGGGGAGCAGAGGAGTGTGGGCACCTTAGGCAAGAGAAGCAATGTAAGGTAGAGCCAGCAGATATGAGAAGTGAAGGCCCAGCTAGAGTAAAGGGTCTGTGTTTGGTGATAGACAGAGAAAGTTTGGTTCAGTCAATGGGACGAGGTTCTAAGAGAAGCTGGAGGCTCCGGGGTGGGGGGCGGAATGTAGAGCGGATTCTGTGGTGCGGACCAGGGGAGCCAATACTCGTCCTTGAGCAGAGGTGTGCGTGATATCTAAGAGAAAATCATTACCTTCGTGCTTTGAAAAGTGGTGTCAATGAATCTATTGTGGGTTTTTTTTTGGGGGGGGGTCCTCCCCACTTCAGATACTCCAGTCTCCTCATTTGACATTTACTGCTGGTGTCTGCTTCAGTTGGCATATTCTCACATCCATCGCTCTTGTACTTGCGGTTTCCGATGGCTGTGTCAGGGCAGAAACGAGGCTGTGGTAGAACATTCGCCTGGAAAATGGGACCACCTGGTGCTGGAGGACGCCAGAGGGGACCAGGGAAGCAGGCACTATGGGACTCCTGGTTCTCTGGCCTGTACCACAGAGAAGCTAGCAGAGATGCAGTTTCTCCAGTGTGACGTGTTGCTGCCCCTCCCCTCCAGGGCGAGCAGGATTGGCAGGCAGTGAGGCAGGTCCCATTGAACTGGACCTGAGAACATGCGCACCTGTGGTGCAGACACAGCCCCGAGCAGACGCTTCTGGTCACAGCAGTCCACAGGACGCATTTTAGGCTGTGATTATCCACCACTCTCCAACTGTAAGCCATCCAACTGTCTTCCTTCGCAGTCTGGCTTAAGATATATTTTCAACCAGACTTCTAAGAAAGAGGTTCCACCCAAGTTATAATTTTCTCTCCCATAACCCTTCACAGATAAGATCACAATGCCCCTCCACCCTACCTCTTTGTAACTTTTTTAAAGGGGGAATGTAGTGAGAAGAAAAGGAAGCATTTTAATTTTTGGATGTCTCCAAAGCCATTCTTTAATTTTAAAAAAGTAAAATGCATTTAACCCGATGGAATTTGTATAAAAATTGGAAGCTCATTGTCAGTGAAATCTCATTTATTTAATCTAGTATTAGACTGCCTTTTTTGTTAACCAGATGGAAAACATTAGCAGTAATAGTGAACAAACATGTCCGGGCTCCCAGAGGTCATTTTTAACCACCATTAACAATCTGGGTTTTACAGATTAGTAATATACAAGAGGCAACAGTCCAGATACACAAAAGGCAGCTGAGTGTCTGCACTGCTTCTTTACCTAGCATGTAACTATTTTTAAAAACCTTTTGCATGTGAAGCACTCAGATGTAAGCTCAAAGTCGGCAGATTTTACCCAGAATTGGAGTAAAATGTCTCTTTGAAATAGATACTGATGTAAAATATTAATAAAACCTCCACAAGCTGATGAAAAGAAAAGCTCATTATTAATGTCATCAGTAGATTTGCCTATGGTTAATGTAGTTTCCATTTACCAGCCGTTCGTTTAATGGTTTCATCCCTCTGTAAGCCTTCTAATTGTGAAGCGGGAAAGAAATGCATTTGAACATATTATAGTTTAATTTTTAAATTTAATTATCTAATTGAAATGTAATATAAGATAAACAATCCACAAAATACACCATTGCAACAAACAGAGTCTGGTCTAAAAATGTGAAAAGGACTTGGCTCCTAAAGCTGCCTATCCAGAAACAAACTCTCTCGTTTAAATTGAGTTTTGAGTGGTGGGGGAAGGAGGAGAAGAGTGAACTTTTATTATGCCCTGTAACTGGATGTAGAGGCCTGTGCACTCTTGTTTCCCTTCTTGTTCAGACTCCATGTTGTGTGAGTATGAAACACCTACCCATTTAGCTGGTTACCTGAGACTAGAGCAAACATAGTCAGTACTGCAGATCATATGCCTTTATCTTCACTTCAAAATACCGTTATTTCTGGTTTGCATATTTATGGTTTGTTATCCAGCTTCATGTTACTCTTCTTTTGGATACTGGTATTTTATAGAAATTAAGTTGAGGTCTATATTCACAATGGTTCACAGATATTTTCTCATTATTTTTTAAAGATTTTATTTATTTATTTTTAGAGAGAGGGGAGGGGAGGGAGAAAGAGAGGGAGAGAGAAATATCAATGTGTGGTTGCCCCTCACATACCCTCTACTGGGGACCTGGCTGGCAACCCAGGCATGTGCCCTGACTGGGAATTAAACCGATGACCCTTTGGTTCACAGGCCAGCACTCAATGCACTGAGCCACACCAGCCAGGGCTCATTATTTTATTAGATCGAGAAGAAAGCCAAAGTATGAATGTTCAAAAGCCTATAGAGGGGTCATATCCAGGATGAGAATGGGAATGAGTCTGTGTAAATATGACCTTGGTAGTAGAGAAAACACCTGCCTTTAAGGACCTTATGGACACCAAAGACATTCTTGGCCTAACGATGGGGAACAGCGAAGCACCTTCTCGTAACTATGCACAGATGGAGGTATATTTGCATATATTATATTTACATGTATGTATTTATGTATACACACCTACACACACACACACACACACACACACACCCCTAAACACACATATCCCCAACAGCATTCGGGTGGGATGCAGAATCACAATTTACAATATCATGTTAAGGATTTTCCTGTCTGTCCTTGATACCGTCCTGTCTTGCTACTGCTTTGGGGAGAAATTCTGTCTCCCTCTTTGCAGGACTTTTTACCTTGACAGTGATATCTCCCCGTATTCCTCTAAGTGCCTGGGGCCATTACATTCTATTTCTTGCTGAGGAAGGGAAATGCATGATTTTTGAGGAAAGAATTGAAATGATCCATTTAGGCCTGTGCTATAATTTAGGGTTTACAACTTCCTGGGGTTCCTTTCTGTGACAACGGAAAACACTTTATTCAATACCTGTTATGGGTGCCCCACTGTGCTGGGCATGGCCATGCAAAAAAGCCAGAGCCCGACCTCCAAGTAGTGCGCCACCAAGTGGGTGAGGTAGGGAAGTAAGCAAACGGCTCCAGGGACACAGAGAGAGCTAATTTGGGGGGTGGAGGGTGGTTCAAGTCAGTGAGACCTCAGAGCACTTTTGTCTGTACTGCACACCTCTTTGGAAAGCTTATTACATTGCATGGACAGTTATGGATGACAAACTGAAAATTTTTTTTAAATTGAGAATGTCCTTGAATTAAGTTTTTTTCTTTTTTTTAAAGATTGATTGATTGATTGATTGATTTTTAGAGAGGGGAGGGAGGGAGAAAGAGAGAGAGAAACATGAATGTGCGGTTGCTGGGAGCCGTGGCCTGCAACCCTGGCATGTGCCCTGGCTGGGAATCGAACCTGCGATACTTTGGTTCACAGCCCGTGCTCAATCCACTGAGCTACGCCAGCCAGGGCTGACAAACTGAAATTTAAAAACAATTCTGGCTAGCTGAGTGACTGGATTTCTTTGGTTAATTTATGTTTTCTGGATTATGTAGACTGAATTTATGAGTGTAGGTAAATCCATTTTGTTAGCCTGCCAGCATTGTAGGTAGCACATAAGGAAAATGGGTAAGAAAAACAATCTGACCTTTATCCCCCGATATAGTTTTTATTGGTTAAAGCCAAGTAGTTAAGAAAGTATCATCAAGCATGTGAATATCACAAAGTAATATAACTATTCCACATCTCTGTTTTAGGTTGTTTTTAAAAACAAACAAACTATCACTTATTAGGAAATTGCTCCAGGCTCGGAAATTCTCTCCCAAGGACAACTAAAGCCTCCTCCCACCTCTGTCTCACTGCCCCAAATTTGGGCAGCTCAAGGTGGCCGCAGGCTTCTGCTTCCACCGGCCTGAGGGCCTTCCAACAGTCCGCAGTAGACTTCTTCACTTCTGAAAGGAGAGGGACTCAGATCAGATTTCTTCCAGAAATGTTGACTGCTCAACCTCCTCTCTTGCCCACTCTGGCAATTCCCTCTGATGGAAAGGAGGGACAGTGGCGGGGGCTGGGGGGCGGGCCGACCTCAGGAACCCGCTGTCACGGAGCTGTCATCACAGGCTCCACAGACGGCGCCCTCCCTCTCTCGAGCTCCCGCCACGCTTCTGGGGAGTTGTACACGAGCGAACGAGGACATTTGGTTCTGAGGACTTCCACTCTTTCGTTATAGCAAATTATGAGCTCTTTTGTAGGTGTTAAAAGAGAGTGAAGAGAAAAACCTTCAGAAAATAGCCTACACAAAACTAATGATTTTTTCCTCCTTTCTTTTTTTTTTAAGGTGAACACACGCAAGAAACAAATTCACCTCATTCACTCAAAAAGGACGTAGAAAATATGGGGAAAGGTAAGAAAAGTTTTAACTCTGTGGAACTTAGCTTTAAAAGGCTATAGAGATAATAGGAGGATATTTTTGTTCTACACCATATTTTAAGCTTGACAAGCAACATATGAATAATATATGGACCATTGGGTGGATATAATTGAGATTAATGCATACTTATCAATCAATACATGACACTGTAATATAATACTTTAAAATAATATATTACATTGATTTATATTCATGGATTTCTGCACAAAATCTATCCTATGTCCATGCAACACTTTTTAAACTGGTAAAATATTTCTTCTTATAATAACAAATTGCCATATATAACAGTTCTCTGGAGAGTTATTTGTAAAGATTAGTAAAATGACTCTTCTTTCTCCCTTTATTAGAAGAACTTCAGAAGGTTTTATTTGAACAAATAGATTTACGAAGACGACTAGAACAAGAATTCCAAGTGTTAAAAGGAAATACGTCTTTCCCAGTATTCAGTAAGAAATCATTTTTATTTCATTGCATTGTGATATGTGATGACGTTTCCATTATTAGGCTAAAGAGCATGCTTCTGAGGATTAAGGGGCTGTGTAAAGCACCACTCTGTCTCCCTGTGATCTCTGTCTAAATATTAGGGAATCTTAGTCTGTTATTTATTCTTTGAATCAGCTCACAGATGGAATTTCCTAGAAGAACCTTTGGTATTTATTGTACTGGGACATATGTATCAGTGAGTATGTATGGTGTGTGTACATAAGTATTCTGAAGTATTTAGAGTGTATATATTTTTAAAAGAACTACTCATGTATTTTTATTTTCTAAGATAGAAAAGAACAATTACGTTTTAGCCTCAGATCACGCTGGCTGGAGAGCTGCTTGGTGCTTGCAATACATATAAATATGAAGATTTAACATTTAACAGTTCACCGTATACATATTTGTTTTATTGATTGAAATTAGTATATTTTTAGTAGTTTTGGATTCTCCCTCCATATTTAATGTTAAAATTCCATTCCAACTCCAGTGGCAGGAGATATTGCAGCATAAAATCTCTTGGTTCTACTGCTGGAATCCTGGAATTTCAGGCTTAATGTGGGTGTCCAGATTTCTAAAATTCGCCAGCCCTGGTCTAGGTCACATTTGGACACATGTATCAAGCATAGTGTCTTTTCAACCTTGGTCATAGCTCTCTCTCCAGAGGAACTAGGAAAGAAAATATATGTAAACTTACATTTTGAATCATATAAATTCAATATTATTTTTTCTGGGATGCTTTTTCAGCATGTCAACATGCCCCTTGTTTATTAATCTGGACATCACAGAACACACGCCTGCAATTCCTGTGCCAGAGCCATAGACCAGCATCTGGAAAAAGATTTTTCAGTAATTGTGACCATTTTAATAATGTCAGCATGAAGGTCTGCCTTCCCCAGGGCCTCTCCAATGTCATCAGCAGCACCACTGAAAGCTGCACCCCCTTGAGTAGCGTTTTTGAGCCGCCCCAGGTCCCTGGTAGCATGTCAAACTGACTTCCACTAGAACACGTAGGCAGCAGAAGCAAAGAAGTTGCATGACAGAAAGACCTCAGACTGCAAGAAGTACCAGGGTCTGCCAAGTGTACGATCTCTTAGTACCCTCGCGGGAGGTTTAGAGCTCATCATGGTGGGTGCTTCAGTGCTCCGGTATTTTGAACTTGAAGAATGCCTGCTGGGGCTTAGAAGGAGATCGAATGGAGGAGAGTGCCCAGCAGCTTTTGATAGTGTACTAGGGACACATGACCTTTGGAGCTTTGAGAAAAAGAGAAACTTTAAAACTATCTTTGAAACCTTCAAAAGCAGATGCTTCCAAAGGATCCAGGGTTCTCTAGCTTCTAAAACCGTATCTCAAGAAAGGCTCCACCGTTCCTTGCCGAACTGAGCACACATGGAATGATTAGCCTCCCCTGTACGCTGATGTTGATCTGATCGTCAGGTTTGCGAGTCCCCGCTGTTAGGTCCAGCAGAGCAGGCTGAAGGCCCACTGAAGCCCCCTCGTGCCCCTTACCTCCCGTGAAGCCAGTGTAGCCATCATTTATGCCACTAATACAAGCAAACTAATCATCTGAACAAATTAATTTATCATCATTTATACATTTTCCTCATTAACTTCTCTGTTATATACAACATGTCCATGTTTCTGGTTGTGGTTTTTTAAGTTAGAATGTTATGGTTTTGATTCAGGTGTGTCATTCAGCCTTTTGCTCTGAATTAAAATGAATCCACATACACGAAACACTTTAATTAAACAACAACAAAAATTTTCCCTCTTTTTATCTGCAGCGTACGCCACTGACCAAGGAAGTGGTATGTGTGTGCCCATGTTTGAATAATGCGTGGTTTAGACACACCACAAAGAGGCAGTTAATTTCACACCAACGACATAGCAAATGCACATCACAGGCTGGTTAACTAAACGTGAGAGGCTGTGAGGACGGCAGGCAGACTTAGATTTACTCGGACGAAAAGGGGGAAACAGAACTGTGTGCAGCTGTATGGGAAGAAAGCAGAGAGGAGTCCCAGCCAGAGTTTTGTAGAGCTTTGTACCAGGAGGTGGACACACACTCACAGCCACAGCACCTGCAGTCCAGTTCACGCAGGACACTGGGGACCTGGGCTAAGCCACTGCATGTGACAGTTAGGAATCCAGGCTCAAAAATCATTCGGCCACAGTGGTTTCAGGAAGGGGCTCTGCAACACCCTGGTTGCAGGACCTTGGAAGCTATGAAAGGGGCTAGATAATTCCTGTCCCACAGGAAGACGAGAGGGTAAATGGGAGGACCCACGTGAAGGGCTTCGCTCATCCCTAGTGCAGATAAGTGCCTAGTTATGTCAGCTGCCATGCTGACGGGGACAACCAAGCAGGAGGAGGAAGAGCGTATTGGCATTGAACTCTAGAAAAGCATTTCTAAAATACATCCAGATTTCTGAGCTTCTCTTGGGATTCTTGTAGTGAGTGAGGGTTAATGAGGACCAAAGAGATGAATAAAGGTAAGGATAAAGATTACAGGAAGGAGGAGGAGAAAGAGCAGGAGGAAGAAGGAGGAGGAGGAGAAAGCAAGCCTGTATATTTGGAGGGGGCAGAAATTGAGAGGAGGAGAAAGAACAAGCAATCTCTCTCTTTGCTGGGACGGAGGTTTCCAGAGCTGCTCTCTATAAATACTCTGCAAAATCCCGGCGGGGAAATACAGGGAAGAGGACAGAAGGGCAGGAACTAAAATGGCAGGGCCAGGCAACCATTTCCCATTAGGGCAGAGTTGGAGAAGCGCGGTGGTTAGTAGCAAGGGCCCCGGATTTGGACTAAGTGCTAACCTTAGGCTCCTTCACAGCTCTAAAACGACGCGACTACCTACCTCGTGGGGTTGCTGACAGGACTGCATGAGTGAAACGTACAAAGTGTTTATTTAGCACAGTGACTGCTCCCTAGTAGCGTGAGCTGTTGCTACCATATAAAGTTTGATACTTGGAATGCTGCAGGGACTTTATGGTAAACCAGCTGATACCAGAAGCCAGAACTTCTGGAGATTTATTGGGCTGTAGTTAGTGAGGCTGGAACAGGTGGTGGAACTTGGTCAGATACCAGACAATGCGTTCAGCTGGCAAACTGGGTAGGACATGAGCCGAGAGGTCGGGAGGGCATTGTAAGGAAAGGTGGGAGAAATGTAATCGAGACTTGGGTGGAAATATGGAAGTAAGTGTTTGGAGGAAATGGAAGAGGAAGCAGTCACCCTTACCAAGGTCAGTTTCTGATGACAGTGAGACAGGTGTCAGTCACATGTTCTGCAATGATAGTCACATTTAGATGGACAGGAGTGAATGGTTAGAGACCCTGCCCCCAAAAGGCCACCATGGCAACTCCCCCGCCAGTGACTGGGTGGGTGACGTTCCCAGCTGTAAACCCAGAAGCCATTTTTTAAAAGATTTTATTTATTTATTTTTAGAGAGGGAAGGGAGGGAGAGAGAGAGAGAGAAACATCAATGTGCGGTTGCTGGGAGTTATGGCCTGCAACCCAGGTATGTACCCTGGCTGGGAATCGAACCTGGGACACTTTGGTTCCCGGCCTGCGCTCAATCCACTGAGCTACGCCAGCCAGGGCTAACCCAGAAGTCATTTTTGCCACTATGCTGTGCCCTCCTCCCCTAGCGAATTCGTCTCTTCTTCCTTCCTTCTCCACGTCACCCTTCCTATACTGTAGCAATTTCTCTTTGCTATAGTCTTCCATTCATTTCATTCTCTTCCCACCAGCCTTCAGCATAACCTTGGAGTCTAACCCTGAACCTGGGACCTGCTGAAGGGTTGCTGGATGGGGTTCCGAATGGAGAAGGCCCTCCCTCCCCCGCTCCTATGTCGCTGCAGTGGGTCCTCACCTCCCTCCCCAACTGCAGCCCTTTCTGCTCTCTACCATTAGCCCAGTTTTCCTGAACCTTTGCCTTTGGCTCCAAGTCTTCCATTCAAGAAGCTATAGTGATTCCCTATTGCTGATTATATTGTACCTAATTCAACTCTCGATTTTCAAAACCTCCGTAATGGGCCCACCCTGCCTGTCCAGTCTTATTTCCACTTCTCCCCCTGCTCAACTCCAGTTGGCCTGCAGACTGTGCTCTCCCTCACTTTCCACCTCGGCACGCTGGGATTCTCTAGTCTGGAATACCTTCCCTCGTCTAGGTCCTCCTCATCGTTTGGGACACAGTTCAAGTTCCGCCCCATCCGGGGAGCCTTCCCACTTCTGCAGCAGGCACTCTTTGCTGCAGTCCTGTTTGTTATTGTTAGTTCCGTGGGTGTTTTATGTTGCCTTCTCTCTGATTGTCTCACACATGCTACCCTGTGGCACCCCCCAGCCATGTAAATAGGTTCAGGAGTGGATGTTCTGTCGCTGCCCACACAGTGCCCAGCATATTGTGAGCATGTAACACACTCTTAGTAAATGGTTGATAGAAATTTTGGCATCATATTCAAAGAGATTAAAACTGACAACGAAGGATGAGCTTGGATCACTGAAATCTGTTGTATAAGGAGATTAGCGAGGGCTCGAGGGTTCAGTCCTTGGATTTGCAGGTCTGATGACAAATTCGTGGCACTGGAGCAAGCTGAGTAGAAAGGCCAGTTGGTCATGACAGGAATGGCCTAATGACTTGAGCTTTAGAAAAAACTTAAGTAGTAGATTTTGACAATGATATCATCATAGATTCTCATAAAGAATTACTCTTCCAAGTTTCTGATAAGGTTACTTCATATTAAAAACAAACTACGTTTCGTCTACTTAAATATGCTTATCCCATCTTTCTCCTGTGGCTATCACTGGATTCATTCTCTCTTCAGTGGTTTCCGGCCTTCCTCTCTCTTTTTGTAGCATCCTCTGGAGGAGGGAAGATGGCAGACTTCCAAACACTGCACAGATCACAAGTCTCAGTCGTTGTTTAAAAGCAATGACAACAAAACGAAGACAATGTAAACAAAATGAGCCCCAAAGCCTATGGCTTGATGGGTAGGATCTCCTGGGGAAACCAGATGTACTGTGTGGGTTTTGTTTCTGGTCCCAGGAATGTAGGCTGCATACTTTTTATTGCTGTTTGGAAAAGGCTTTGGCTTTTCAAACTGTGCACGTTTGCAGGGCGCAGCCCCTGCCCTGTGCTCGCCGGCAGACTGAGCCCCAGCGCTTTCTCTCCGCTCCCTCCTTTCCTGCCGGTGGTTTCTAAAAATAGTTGGGTTTTAAGTGATTCCCATTAGAGAAATTGGCTTAATGATTTTTTCATCTCCAGTTAAATCGCGCCTTCATCAACCTTTAGAACATGGCAAAAATTTTAGTTTCTTCCCGTTTGAAAATTAACAGTCTCTTTCATTCAAAAAGTAGGCCCATGCTCGTTGCAGAAAATCTTAACTGTACAGAAATACAAACAAAAGGAAAAATTCATCCATAGTTTTATCACTTAGAGATAACCAGTGTTAACATTTTGGAGCGTCAACCTTTTTAATGCATGTTACATTTTTTTCTTTAACAAAATGAAATATTGTACACACAGTTTTGGACCTTCATGTTTTCACCTAATGTGAGCCTCTTGCATTATCACACAGCAGTCAGAAATGAACTCTTATGTTGGACCTTAAAGATTATCTAAGGTTAGATGATGGACGACGTAACTAAATCTTTACACATATGTATGTTTATCTCCTTAAGATAAACAAAAAAAAAGCAGTGTGAAAGAATATGAACTTTTTAAAGCTCTTGATACATAATGTCAAGTTGCTCTCCAGAAAGGCTGTGCTAATTTATGCTCCTGTCCTTGGAATAGCACATATCTCTTAATTTTTGTTAAATGGAAAAAAATGGTATCTCATATTATTTCCTTTTCTTTCATTGCCAGGGGTGCGGAGCACTTTGCGCATGTCTATCATCCATTTGTATTTTTTTATGAAAGCTCATTATATTCTCTCCTTATGTTTTTTTTAAACATTTTATTTATTAATTTTTTTAGAGAAAGGGGAAAGGAAGGAGAAAGAGAGGAAGAGAAACATCAATGTGTGGTTGCCTCTTGTTTGCCCCCTACTGGGGACCTGGCCCCCAACCCAGGCATGTGCCCTGACTGGGAATCGAACCAGTGACCCTTTAGTTTGCAGCCAGAACTCACTCCACTGAGTTACACCAGCCAGGCTCCTAATGTTCCCTTTGAGGTGTTCATTTTCCTATTGATTTATATGAACTCTTTATATACTAAAACATTAATTCCTTGGCATGTTGTGAATATTCTTTTGTTTTAAATTTTGACTATGGTGTTTTGTGTTTTGAGAGTTTAATTTGTAGTTTATTGTCATACCAAGTTTTACGTATTTTTAAAACCAAATATATCAATCTTTCCCTTTTTGGTTTTTGTCCTTAATGCCCTTCCCCACCCCAGTCTTATAAAATATTCACCATTTTTTCTAATACTTTAGTGGCTTCATTTTTTTTCATTTTTTAAAAGATTTTATTTATTTATATTTAGAGAGGGAAGGAAGGGGGAGAGAGAGAGAGAGAGAGAAACATCAATGTGCGGTTGCTGGGGGTCAGGGCCTGCAACCCAGGCATGTGCCCTGACTGGGAATTGAACCTGCGATGCTTTGGTTCTCAGCCTGCGCTCAATCCACTGAGCTACACCAGCCAGGGCTATTTTTTTTTTCATTTTAACTTAAATAATTATATTAAGTTTGCCCTGATAAAGCAAGAGCATGAGTTAAATAAGGACCAGTCATCACCATTTCACTCTGAACTGTCCTAATCCTCTTCTGGAATCCAGGGACGTGGCCCCACCAGTCAGCTTCAGGCGGCCCCTCATTCCTCATTCACCTCAGTTCACTACCGTGTTCAGAGGCACCTCAGAACCCTAGAGGGACTCAAGGACCTAACCTGTGGAGGCTCAGAGGACAGTTCTCCCCTTCACAGAGGGGGACCTGCTTCGAGATGGGCTCTGGTGTCTGGGAAACACACTGACTTTGCTGGAAGCATCTGGGCCCCGGGCACAGGGCCAGTGGCGTCTGAACCAGGGCAGTGTGCAGAGTGCTGGTTCCCTGTCGCCCGACCCGCGACAGCATCCTGAGTGGTGGGGCGGGTGCCAGCCCCTCAGAGAGTGCCCCACCCCTCACTGGTGTCAGTGTAAGTCGCAGTCACCCACTCCCGCAAGCCCAGTACGGGAAAGACAGAACTGGGTGCTTGGGGCCCTACCCAACAGTTTACTTTGTCCCCAAATCGTTAAGCACTGGAGCCGGAAAGGACCTACAGAGCACGTGGTTCCACACCCTTGTCTGTCCACACAAAGGCCTGCGCCCCCACAGTGGGGTAGTTACATGGCAGAACCCAGGCCTTCTGGGGGTACTTCAGTGCTCTTTCCACCCCTCGTTTGTTAACTACCCCCTGCCATGTGCCGAGCAAGCACTGTGGTGGGCTTTGGAATTTTTACGTGTCTCAAAGTAACCTTACTGCCCTCCAAGAATTCACTGGTTAGCTGGGAGACAGATGTAGAACAACCAATCACAGTATATACTATAATATATATTATGGGTGCATTAACAGAGATATGTACAGAGTATTAGAGGAATACAGAAAGGATGACTAATTCTGGCAGGAGGGAGCAGGGGAGTCAGAATTTTCTGGAAGTGATGGCATTTCAGCTGGACTTTACAGAAACGGGAGCTGTTTGCTGTAAGGGCAAGGCCACAGCAGCGGCAAACAGAAAGAGGCTGGAAGAACAAGGCGTGTGGGGACTGGAGAGTGGCTGGAGGGTGAGGGGCCACAGGAGTTCCCACTGCCCGCTTTGCCGCAGGCAGCTGAACCGATGGCTGTCCCCCACCCTCCTCCCGTTTCATTGCGTGGAAGGCTGTTCTCCACATCTCTGCTGAAGCATTTCCTCCCCCTTCACACCCAGGGGGATGAGGGCTTCTCCCTTAACCATCGCATTCGACCACAAACTTAGCTGTAAAACAGCACCTTTCCCATTGAATTCAGAGGTAAAAGGAAGCATTGGGTCTTTTTAAAAAAATAAATCATAAAGGAACTGTGGAGATGATAAAAATATCAATGGTGGCCAAAAGTGGAATGGAGAAGAGGGGTGAGTAGGACGAGCACAGAGGGTTTCAGGGCAGTGAGACTCTCTGTCTGACACGACAGTGCTGGCCGCATGCATTCTACATTTGTCCACACCCTTCGAGGGTGCGGCACCCAGAACGAACGCTCATGGGGACTCTGGACTTTGGGGGATTGTGATGTGTCGATGTAGGGTCGTCCCTGACACCACATGTACCACTCCGATGGGTGGTGTTGGTCACTGGGGAGACTGTGGTGGGGGGGGGGGACAGGAGTAGATGGGAAATTTCTGTACCCGGCCCCTAATTCTGTTGTGAACCTAATACTGCTCTTTTAAAAGTCTTTAAAAATAAATAACTAAGAGATAGATAGACAGATAGATAGATAATGTGTTTGAGGTTGGGGGAAGGAATACAAATCGCATAGAAACGTAGAAGTCAATAACATAAAAAAGAACAATGTTGTTAATGTCTAAGTGCCCAGCATCTCACGAGTAGTAAAGGATTTATTATCCTGAAAGCACTGGAAAGCCATCACCTCATTCTCCAGCAGGAGAATGAGGGGGATTTGGAGAAGGCAGGACAGCAGGCCAGATGGTCAACTGGGAGACTCTTGCTTTGGGAGGCAACAGCGGCAGAGAGAGGAGGCGATGGAGGTACAAGGTGCAGGACTCACACACCACTTGTCTGAAGAGGCGGGGAAAAGCTGAGGACAGTGTATCTGGTTTCTTTACGCTGCTGACCTGACTATCCACTCCAGATTCAGTGGGACATGGTGTTAATTTCTCATTTAAAGCAGAAAGAGCCAGTTAGCCAAGCCCACCCTTCTTAAAAGATCACATCTAGAGGATGCAACAACATGATAGATAGATCAGGAAGTCATTTCTTCTATAAATGCAGTACAATCATTTGCATAATAATATCTCTTAACTGCCTCCCCACCTTCTCATGCAGAGCCAAGGCCTGTAGAGCTGTACCAGGCCCAAGAGGGACCATAAAGTAAGGCCGAGTCCTGGCTGGCATAGCTCAGTGGATTGAGCTCGGGCTGCGAACCAAAGTGTCGCAGGTTCGATTCCCAGTCAGGGCACATGCCTGGTTTGCAGGCCACGGCCCCCAGCAACTGTACATTAATCTCTCTCTCCCTCTCTCTCTCTCTCTCTCTCTCTCTCTCTCTCTCTCTCTCTCTCTCTTTCTCCCTCCCTTCCCTCTCTAAAAAATAAAATAAATTAAATCTTAAATATATATATATATTTTTTAAATAAATAAAATCTGCCAAGAGGAAGGGTGCTAGTTGGTGGTCAGGCCAGAGTACGATGATCACTCTGTTAGGAGCGAGGGGAGCTGCGGTGAAGCCGGCAGCCACACCTAGCCAGGCACCCACTGTGTCACCCAGAAGGCATTCTGTGTACACAGGCTCACATTTCTTAAGACATGAGGTGCACCCCCTCACTCCCTCTGGACTTCTAAAGACAGGGGAAGCTCTCAATACCTGGACTCGCGCAAGGGTGTGAACATCAGAAACCACGGCTGCACCAGCCATTCCTGAGAGTGAGGATGTGCAAGGGATTGTACTACACGGTCTGTGAGATACTGTGAAATATTAGATGTAGACCTCTTGGCGTCAACTGTCTATTCTGATTAAATTAAAGAGTTGAAAACACCCTTTCAAACAACCATGTTATTTACTTAAAAAAAACAGGGGAGGGTTTTTCTATGGGACTGTCAGTAATATTTTTACTAAATATGCTAGAAGTAGATTTTGCATTTTAAGTCATTTCTCTCGTTCTGTCTCTCTCCTACTAGATAATTTTCAGGACCAGATGAAAAGGGAACTGGCCTACCGAGAAGAAATGGTGCAACAGTTACAAATTGTAAGATGCATTTCTATTTCAAAATAAATGTGACCTGATGGGCTTGTTTTAAAACTGTTAGTGTTTTTGCTATGAAAGCCTTTGGTCCACCCATCTCTCAGCTAGTTTAGACACTAATTACAAAGAGATTTACTTAGACACAGGATAAACAGATGTGTCAGTACGTTTCCTCCAAATGTAACTACGTACCATGTGTTAATAGACAGATGTGTAAATTGCCTCTGTGGGCGAACCAGAGGTACCTGCATCGCCTTGCCCTGTGCGCACTTCCCCACTGTGCTGGGATGCACCAAAAATTCAGGGAGGGGCGATTGTCTTCCAGCTTCCCGCTCCTTTCACCACCCAGACCTCAGCCAAGCTCTCCACTGTCAAGAGAAACTAAGTGTAAATACGATGAATCAATTAAATGCACTTGAAGGATGATGAAAAGAAAAGAATTATTTCCAAATGAAGTGTGTTACTCTATCCTAATCACACCTAAGAAGTGGACACTAAGATCTATTCCTACAGAAACAAGGAAACAGAAAGATGTCTGATAAATAAATGTAGTAGCTTTTCTCTTTGTTTTACGTTTTGTTGTTCTGGATTCTCGACCTTTGTCCCCCTAAAGATGCATGTGGAATTATTCACTGATGCTTTTAAAGCAGTCTCCCAGCTTCCTCCTTTTCATGAGTACGATGGGGAAATGCTCTCTGCTCAGTATCTGTCAGATACTTGTCATCACCTGTATGAAGTCGTGCACTGGTCCTCAGTGTTACTTGCAGCATGATTATTATCATTCGGGGGAGAGCTGGGCCGTGTTATCCTTATACCATTAAGCATGTCTCTTTGCATACCCACTTGTCTTGTCCGAAGAGGCAGGTAGTTAGCTCTCTGTTAGGACTATTTAACAAAGATGGTTATTAATCTTTTCTTTCTGCATGGGAGAAACGGTGCTTGTGTTAATGGAGATTGCTGAGGGTCATTTTTAAAGCGACCTTGGATTTCATGTTTCTCCCCATCTTGGGCTCTGTTAAATGTGCTGCTTGTTACTCTTAACACCCCTGCTGAGGTCTTCCTTGATCTCAAGTGCTGGTTCACAGCCCTCAGTTCCCAAAACCACCTCAGCATAAAATGCCTCTTCAACGGGATCTTTCTGCTTGTCCTGTTTTATTTTTTGTTTTGATTTTTTTTTTTTGCACCTAAATTCCCTGGGAGCAAAAAGGATTTTCTTAATTGATGGACAACTAAACTGCTAATGTAGTATACCTAGTATTCTTAGCTTTTGACAGTAAGAACTGATAATTACTTACTGTCAATATACTTATTGTTTTCTTTGTCCAAAGGAAGAATTTAAATACAGACTTGTAGGTAAAGTGGTATAAAATTGTAAGGATTTACTGATTTTATTCAGGACATTGTTTTCAGACTCTTAAAATAAAAATTGTCACACATGAAACCAAACATTTGTGATTTCCGGGTGGTGGTAAATCTAACAAAATGGGCATTGAGAAAAAAAAAACTAAGTATCTATTTCAGAGCCCCTGTTTAAGGCTAGTTATGTAGCTTAAATGTCTTAATTTTCTTCGACATTTGGTTTCTTTAGCACAAGAATAAATGGTATTGCTCCCATGCAGTGGTTTGCAATACTGATAGAAGAAAAAAATGTCTCATCTTTTAAGGTGGTTCATACATGGAAGATATAGACTAGCTTTACTAAACATTTTTACTATTCTATATTGAAAAATATTTTATCATAGCTATTTATTTATCTAGACAAGTGTTATTAATTCACATTCCTCTAGATAGTAAATTACTTCTTGTTGCAAATTAAATTCTTTGGAAGAGGCTAGAATTTTTTCCCCCAGTCCTGTAGGTATAAGTCCTGAAGACCACATCCAGGCTAACAACATAAAACTTGGTGAACTGGACGTGACTTGTCCCTCCTGCTTCCTTCCCTTCTTCAGTGTCCCCTACCATAGCATAGCAAGAGCTTCTTGCTGCCTCCAGCACCCAGCACCGTGGGGCAGCATCAAACAGCCGTCAGGAAACATTTGTTGAATGGATCACCACCCATGGACGCCCTCTGCCCCAACTCTGCTATTCTCCTGTAGCAGTCCTCTTCATTCTTGTCCAAATGTCCCTGGTTTGGTCCTGAGTTCCTCAAGTGTTCTTTCGTGCTAAATTACTACTACCAAGGTTGCTAAAGGAAGGCATACTGTTTAATTATAGGAAGCTTATATATTACTGTACTATCTTGTATCTTACAGACACAAGCTTTAAGGTCTACAGACTTGAGTTCAAGACTCACCCCCTATAGTTCATTCAGTGTCAGTTCTTCAACCCAATGGACCTGTAGTAAGGTCTAACCTAGTGCCCTGATAGGGATATAGTAACATGTAAGCGTGCGATGAACATGAAATGCCCACATAAGCCATAAAGTGCTATGCCAATATGAGTGGTATCCCTTCGCAAAATAGTACTTCAGTGCTGGAACTATGTAAGCTTTGGTGGCCTGAGACATTTTTGTGCAGGAAGGACATGTGTTCACTTTATGCCATCTGCTTTAGAATGGAGGCACCAGATTCAAGTTGACTTGAGCAGAAACATATCGAACCCCTTACTCAGCTTGTTTCATTTGCTAAAGTTTCCGGGGGAAATGCCTTTAAAACCTCATTCTAAAGACTAGCAAGAAGTTGCTAGGTACCATCATTATTGACTTTCTCAATATTTTTAGTTGAATGATCTAATTCATCTGTAAATATGCTTATATGCTTTTCTCCCTGAGAACCCAACAATTCACTCAAAATTATTTTATTATTTTATATTTAAAGTTTACAGAACATATATTACAGAATAGTCATTTGCCTACAAAATAGGTATTTTTTTCCTTTAGATGAAATAAAAACCCACTCTATCCTGCAATAATGGAGAATTGAAATATATTAAAATTATCATATTTTGTAATGATTCCCACAGACCCACAATGCATTTATATGCTGTTACAGTGTTCTTATTCAAAAGATTATATCGAAACATCTTGGGTATCATTGCTGTAGAAAGAAAACTTATGAATGTCTTTGGCTCCTGCATTTTTGGATTCTCTGCTGACTATAATTTCTGCACTGTTGCTTCCTTTTCCAGTGTTTCAAATGCAAAGTTATGATGGCTGTACAGTCAAATGATTCATACTCTTTCTACATGTACCTTAATGTCAGATTTAAAGCATATATATATTTAATATTTATACATGATCTCAAGCTAACTTTAAAAATAGCTTAAAATTAGAGTTTTATAGTATATAACACAGTTAGCGTTAAAGTTCCCCACCTCTGCCCAAGGTTTTCAGATGCTTAAGATGTTTCATTACTAAATCAGATTTATTTATACAAGTAAAGAAATATAGCCCTCTTGCTATGAACCAAATACAAAAGTTATAGAATTTAGCATGTTCATGAAGACTTTACTGTTTAGTATAACATAGAGACACAGATTTCTCATTCCCAAGTGAGTCGTGATTTTATGAGAAATGTGTTCCACTCTGAACACAAAATTAATCAGCGCTTATGATTAAGATGAGAGTGAAGAAACTTCATAAACATACATTGTTATACGTCAAATATATCTCAACTTTTTTTTAAAAAGGTGAAGATATTTTACTCTGCATAACCTTTTGATTAAGTTTTTTCCAAGAACTGGAATATAATACAATTTACAATATGAGCTGAGACCATTACAGCATGATGCCTTGATAAACTATTTTTTTTTCATTGCTAATTTGACAACAGTTTTTTAAAGCAAGTGCATTTATGTACAGTATGAGCTACTACTGGTGGTTTTTTGAACACATGTTCTTTTTTAGTCGTGGTTCTTGAAGGACATGCTGCACCAGAGAGCACGAGATAAAGGGCTAGACCCAGATTCACACCCTTTGAATCTGCTGGATCGCTACCCAGAGGCGTGCAGAGGGAGCAAATGTACCAGTCTCCAAGTGCCCTCTGCTGTTTCTCCAGAACGCTGCAGTCGCATGCGGCTGGGGAAAGGGGTCTTGGAGTTCCCCATTAAAAGCCTCAAGTAACTGTACTACAGCTTTTTTTTTTTTAATCCACTCATCAGCTGATGAGCAATTGGGTTGCTTCCAAATCTTGGCTATTGTACATGAACATTGGGGTGCATATATTCTTTTGAATTAGTGTTTCGAGTTTCTTCGGATATATTCCCAGAAGTGAAATCACTGGGTCATAAGGCAGTTCCACTTTTAACTTTTTGAGGTATCTCCATACTGTTTTCCACAGTGGCTGCACCAGTCTGCATTCCCACCAACAGTGCACTAGGGTTCCCTTTTCTCCACATCCTGTCCAGCATTTGTTGTTGATTTACAATGACAGCCATTCTGACAGGTATGAGGTGACCTAGAGAGTCACTTATGCTAGTGAAGTGAGCCAGTCAGAGAAAGACAAAAATACCTTCTGATTTCACTTGTTTGTGGAATCTAATGAACAAAAAAAAACCTAACAAACAAAATAGAAACAGACTCATAGATACAGAGAACAGACTGACTGCTGTCAGAGGGGAGGGGAGCTGGGTAAAAAAGGTGAAGGGATTAAGAAAACAAAACCTCGTAGACAACAGTGTGTGATGACCAGAGGGAAAGGCGGGTGGGAGGAGTTAGGTTCTAACTCCTCCCACCCGCCTGGTGGGTACATGGTGATGGGAGAAGATTTGACTTGGGTGGTGAATACACGATACAATATGCAGACGATGTGTTATAGCGGCAATTCTCAACCACCGTGCCACAGAATTTTTAAAACCTGCAATACCCTGACTATTTAGTCGGGGACACTGACCTCTTTTCATTTAGACCAGTGGTGTCAAACTCATTTTCACCGGGGGCCACACCAGCCTTGTGGTTGCCTTCAAAGGGCCGAAATAATTTTAGGGCTGTGTAAATGTAACTACTCCTTCACTGTTAAGGAGTTGAAATTACATTCAGTCCTTTGACGGCAACCTCGAGGCTGATGTGCCCCCGGTGAACATGAGTTTGACACCCCTGGTGTAGACTGTCAAATTCAAAAATGACAACAGCCAACACAACAGTAACTGTCCAGTGTGAATGAATCAAAATTATACCTGTTTTTTTTGTCAGATTGGCAAACACACATATTTTTGGTGTGCTGCAGAATTTTAGTAATTAGTTTATATGTGCCACGAGATGAAAATAGCTGAAGATCACTGTTATAGAACTGTACACCTGGAACCTATATAGTTTTATTAACCAGTGTTACCTCCACACATTCAATAAAAATAGAAAAAATTTTTAAAATCTCAAGTAAAACAGTGTTCCATCAATCGAGTTTGGACTAATGTTCCGTCCACGTGGACTTGTGAAAAAGCAGTTTACAACTTCCTGGTGGTGGGACCACCAGGCTTCCTGGCCGGGAAAGGAGTGAGCGCCCGGCCTCTGTGGCTGCTGGAGGAACCGCCCCTCTGGCAAGGGCACAGCTCTTCGGTGACAGGGTCCTTCCTTGGGGACTCTCCCGTGTTCATCAGGATGGGAATGGCCCAGATTTCTATTGTCTCAGCTCAGAATTTTTAAAATATGCTTTACATTTTTTAAAAGTAGGTAGAATAGTTACTTTTTTGCACTACATTTTCAGAAAAAGATTCCCGGGCCACTAGAGGATTTTGGTTTTGTGCACGTGATGTAAGTCTGAACTTCCGTGGAGTCTGCCTTAAGATTCTCCAGTAGTCGACAGACTTGGGCTACTGTGGGACCTTTTCCAATTATTGATCCATTGCTATGTATCTGGACAATGCAATTACCTGCCCTGTAGTTCTGTGGCCTTTCCTCATCTCTCTACTTTCAAGATGTTCACTCACCTGAATGTCTGAGCTCAGGCTAACTCTCTCTTGGCACAAACTAAGAACTTATCAATTTTGGTAATACCACAATACTTTTGACAGACTAGAGTCAACTGGGTATTTTAGAAGTAACATAATAACTTTAAAGGTTTTTGGGTTTTTTTTTTGTCCATGCCAGTCTTGGTGATTTTTAAGCTGGTCAAAATGAAAAGAAAGCTTTTGTAAGTTCTGTTATAGGAACTTTACGTGGAATAACCAGCTTAAGTGGAGCTCCCAGGACCCTGAGCTCCCATGCCGGGGCACATTTGCTGAGGTCTCTGTAAATCCGATATTGCATTTCATGGAATCTTAAGTATTGTCAATTGTAACAGGCAACCTCCCTTGATGGATCACGAGAAAAGAAGCTTCCAGCTGTTGATCTGAGATACCATCAACTGTAATACCCAATTTCAGAGATAGTAAAATGTGAGAGGAAAAGTGCATCCTAGAATTAAGGAAATAGGGTAGCTCTCATTACAGTTGGGCTGTGTTCTAATATATTGTTTATTTATCATTCATGATTTAGGACTTAGAATTAAAAATACATGATTTTGAGATTGCAACCTTTGCTGTTTATCTTTTTGTTTGGCCTTTATTTCATTTTGTTTTAATGAAAGAAAGGCAATAATCAATATTTGAGTGGGGATAATTCTTGGCACAGGTTTAATTCCAGTCTGGAGATTTGGAATCAAATATGCTTATTTCAGAATGTCCTTGTTTTCCCCTGAGTCCTTTTTCCCTTCTCAGCTTCCCATGTTAATGAAACGCTACATTGTTGTTTCAGGAGAAAAAAATAAGAGGAAGGAGGAGAGAGAGGGAGGGAGAGAAGAAAGCAGGGAGGAAGAGAGGGAGGAAGGAGGGAAGGAAGGAAGGAAGGAAGCTGAGAAGGGAGGGATGGAGGGAGGGAGGGAAGGAGGGGGGAGGGAAGGGGGGGAGGGAGGGAGGGGGGTGGGAGGGAGGGGGGGTGGGAGGGAAGGAGGGAGGATTCTGACTTAGACCTGAAAGCAGACCCCTCAGGCAGTTTTCTTTGGGTTAGGGTGAGGTGCTTACTGGCCGAGATGAGCTAGCCCATGGTGATGTTGACTGACCTACACAAAAAGTGCCTGGCCCAGAGCAGACACTAAACATTTAACAGCATCTAATCTTGATGTTGAGGGCTCTTTCTAAATGTGAGGGTGGCACAGACACATTCTATTAGGTAATTCTTTTTACCCCAATGTTTGTATCATTTCTACTTGTTATCCTAAATAACAGAATTCTTTTCAAGTCTCTGTTACATCATGCATCTAAAGAGAGAGGTGATCGTGTGTTTTGGCCTATTGCAGCATGCACCATCATGGAAAATCAAGACTGGTGTGTCTGTGTTGGCAGTAGGTGTAGCGTGACCTAGAGTGAAAAGAAGAGGTAACTAGAGTAGGTCCTCATGTAACTGCTCTGGTCACGGTTATCTAGCTGATCGAAAATATGAGATTAGGACACTGAACTTTTTGCAGTGCGATATGAATCATTCATTTCAGTGCTGCTATCCGTACCTTTTACCAACTGTACACCTATCAGGTACATCCACGGTGTGGTTGCGCATGAAACGGTGAGATGGTGATTTCAGTCTTGTGCCTTGTTTTCCATTAAAAAGACTGTTTGATTCAACTGACCAGTTATTATAGCAAAATGGTCCAGCTAATCTTCGTCACTAGTGTCATTGTAGATTTGTAACTCCTTCTGTTAACAAAGATTCGTATTTATAGACTGGTAGATCAAGAGAGCAAAACATAAATATGCTGGGAATGAGGGGAATGTATATAGCAGTATTCAAAAGCGTTGCCTAATTGAATGACAATAATTTTATTTCCCTTGTTGCTTTTACATAACAGCCACATTTCATGTTATATCCTAGAAGGCTGAATAGTTATTTTTTTAAATGCAAAATAGATTTGAATCTTTAAAGTTCTGCTTTAAGCTCTGTGATGATGAAGCTAAGCGGCATAATGATAGAGGACCTTGACTGGGGTTAGTGCAGAGGCAAATCTAAATAATGCATGTCGTCCAATTTCAACCATTTGAATTTTCTAATGAAAAGTAGCATATCAAATGTGATAGGCTCTCATTCAATGCCCCAGTAGTGAGAAGTACTTTCGAGTTTATCCAGGTAGAATTCTCAAGGGTCATATTTTCCAGTCAGTGCAATTATTTCTGATGCTTCTTAGTAGTTATTGGGATATTACCCAGAGTAATAGTTTGTGTTTAGTTAGTTCATCTTACTTGTGATTTATCATGATAGCATATTTCATCACTCTAATTAAATGAAAGATTACATTGAACTAGTTGGTAATCACATTCTTGTTTTGTGACCTTGGACATACATGATAACATCATAACTTAGCTTTCATACCTAAATTTAAAAAATGAGAATACCATATTATTAAATGCAAAATTTTGAAAGCTTCTTTAAGTGAAATGTTACCCAGTAACCTCAGAGACTAGCTATAGCAATAATCGGTGTGATCACCTATTCTGTACTTGACGTGCTTTTTAACGGGCCTCAGGAATAAATATTACATCCCAGAAGCTCCATGCTGCTGAGCAGATGGAGACCTTTTCTCCTCAGGGAGGATCCACTGGTATTCCAATTGTTAGGCATGATGAAAGATCTCCATTGTACATCTGTCTCTAAACTTAGCTTAACCTGGAGAGTTTTGCTTGTTTTTATCTTACAGATCCCCTATGCAGCCAGCTTGATCAGGAAAGAAAAGCTTGGGGCCCATCTCAGCAAAAGCTAAAAGGTGAGTTCATCGGAGGAAAGAGACTTCCCTGAACTCTTTGAATTATAATTGCTTGGCCATGTTCTTTATTGATGTATTTGAAATAGCTCAACGGCCTGGTCAAGTGGTATTCTGTGTTTCAGCCAGTGTACTGATGAACTTCATTCTACCTGGGCATAGGCCTTCCTAAATGAACAGCTAAGTGGGTCCTATTAATTCTATGGAAAATTTCTAAAACTAAGGAAATTCTCTATACATGCTGTGGGAACGATATTCATTCCGTTTTGAGGTTTTCTGCTCTCTGGTTCTACCTGACCCCCTGGTTACTGCCCCTCTGAAGTAAACCGAAGTGTCAGGAGTCAGGCCTAGTGGGTTTCATCATCTCAGTCTCGCCTTTGCTCCTCAAAAGCCTTCCTGAAATCTGACTTGAAACGAGTTAATGATAGTTGGCGATTTGAGAACTTCTGCATTAGAAATAGTAATTCATTCTTTCCTTAAACCAATTACAGTTTCTCTACAGCTGAAGCCAGGTTCAAGGTCGCATCCCTGGCAACAATTTAAAAGACAAATACTCTGGACTCCTAAGGAAAAGACGACAGTGAAAATTCAATGACTATATTCAGAACATAACTAAGCATTTCAAAAGCAACTTTTTGATGATATGGAAGAAGAAATATAATTATTAGAATGGAAGGAATGCAAAAACTAGGATTTTGTTATCCCTGTAACAATATGTTAGGATGACTTAACTATTGGAATTGCTAAATCAGGATAAAAGTTAAATGTCAGAGGCAGCATCTGTAAATGTCTGTGGCCAACTAGGATTGTGATCTTTTATCAGTTTGACCATTCCCATCAGAACAAATCTTCCCACTTCTTCCCTCCAAAACATATTTTCAACTCAATGGAATTTATTCGCAAAAAGAATTCCATACGATATAGGCTCATAGTCCCTTTTCTTTCCTTCACATGCCTCTTCTGCATATCAAAAGCCTCCTCTACCATGTGCAAACGACAATCCTACTTGTTGCCATCATGTGTGTTAGTGATAACCTTTAGTATTTGACTTAAATCATGATGATTATGCCATATTTCATCTGGAACTCAAAACTCCTTTCTAGATATACTCTCATTCACATGTTTTCTCTTAACGTGATGTGCAGGGAACTGATGTGTGTAGAAGAGAGACATGGTGTTTTATGTCTGTGTTGCCAAACCAGGAAGGGATTCTAGGGCTCCTGACTGTAGATCCAATGCCTGCTTGCTCTAATGCATGCACTCCCTGTCTTCTATGAGCAGAGAGATGTTTCTGCAACAGAGGTGGCCAACTAAGTTATTTTGTTTTCATCTCCGTGAAGTTACATGCAGATGGGCCTGTGAGTTTGGCTCCATTCTATAGATTCAAGTGTTTTGTTTTGTTTTGTTTTGTTTTGTTTTTAATAAATGTAACTGACTTTTTAAAAATCCTTGCTCAAGGATGTGGTTTTTAATTGATGTGTGTGAGAGAGAGAGATATCAATGTGAGTGAGAAACAACAATTGGTTGCCTCTTGTACACACCCCAACTGGGGATTGAACCTACAACCTAGGTGTGTGCCCTGACCGGGAATCAAACTGGTGACCTTTTGGTGTATGGGACAATGCTGCAACCAACTGAGCCGCCCAACCAGGGCCAAGCATTTTTCTTAAATCTGAATTTGACTTCATTTTAGTAGACAGGTTTGCACCAGCAGTGGGAAATGAATAATTGTAGAACAGTCAGATTACAGTAAATCTTTACCCAGAGTGTCAAGGAACACAAGGCAAGAATCATCCAAAATTAATGCTGATAGACCCAAAGTGTCAAAAAAATAATTTCCTTTCAAATCAAAGAGACTTTATTAGGATGCTTTTTGTTAATAGACTTTTATTGAAGTATAACAAAGTCGGCAAAGTCTACAAATGGTAAAAGCCATACAAGTCATATATCTGGCTTTTCTTACCCCATGTTTGTGAGATTTGTCCATTAGAATGTAGTTTGATTTATATTTAGGAAGTTCAATACACTCTCTTTTCACCTCCTTCACTTCCCCGCTTGTCAGACATGAGCTGTCCTTCCACCTGCAAAATGAAGATTCACTGCCCAGAAACCTCGCCTCTGGTGGTGACAGAGCTCACAGCGAGGTGGAGGAAAAGATTGATTTGTGTTTAGTAACTAATGCTTCCTCCATGCTGATTTTTGTTGCCATCCTTGCAGACAACAGGGATTTCTCTAAGTAGACCCTGGTGCTTTCAGAAGATTAGTGGTTACTTAAATGCTGAGCTAAATCAGCCAAGCAGAGAATCATGACCGTATTGTTAGAGGCAGTATTTGATTCTCAACATGCCAAGCCTGCAAAGGAATTACCCCAAGAGAGATTACAAAATAAAAATCATTACACCAAGGGAGAGAGACAAATTCTGTCTTGCTGAGTGACCACAGGTTTCCAAATTAGGGACTGATGCATTAACATCTTATGCAAGAGTGACCCTTAAGGTAGTGTGCTGTGCTCTTGCCACCCAGTGGATTCCAATGTGACTATTACAAGGAGGAAGCTTTTCAAAACCACAGGCAATCCACTTAATAAGCTGAGCAAGTACCGCCACATATCACTGCTCTGCAAATCTTTCTTTGCACTACATTAGGACATAAGAAATTCCATGTTGAGTCAAAATAAAGGTCCATCCAGACCAGATTACTTACTGTGTGATTCCATTTAAAAAGCAAAATTGTTGTTCTGAACAATACCAGCCTCAAATTTTAGGCATATACACTGAATACTCTTAGCTTTCCCTTGATAACTCTTAAACATCCATTACCCATGGATTTATCTAAGCCTTTCTTCAACCTAGGCATAGTCTCCATTGGGGCAATGAATTCTATTTGTTTAGCTACCAACTGTGTAAAGTGTAGTTTATTTTATTAATCCTCAAACTACCTCTTAAAACAAGCCCTAATAGATTAGACATTCTCCTGCTCTGCATATTTGTTTTATTGTGAGCTCACAAGTACAATGGAAATGACTTGAAAAATATTTTAAAATTTTGTATGTATTATTCTTTCGCCTGGGACTGCTTTTAACACCAAAATTATTCCTGACAGCTTTCCTTATCTTTGTTGTTTATGTCCTGCACAGATACCCCAGTATAATCTGTGTGTAATCCATACCCCAAATAAATGCTAACAGTCATTTAAGTATTACTTTACATTCTTTTTCTTCCACGCACCATTTAACATTATGCAAATGTCATCCATGTACCTAGGTGAAACACCCATGTGCTTCACAGAGAACTCAATAATTTCATATAAGTGGAAAGTGAATCACAGGAAATGGCTCATTCATAGTCACACAGAAACTTATTGACCAAGCTGGAAATAATAATAACTATAATTTATTGAGCACTAACTATACCAGATAGTAGACTAAATTCTTTGCCACATTATCTTTTTTGATCCTTAGAATTCCATAGAGGAGATCCCACTGTTATCCCCAGTTCATGCCTGAGGATACTGAGACTCAGTGGGTTACTTAGCTGTAAGTGAGAAAACCAGGATTCAACCCAGACCTATATGACTTTAAAGTCACTTTCTTACTAGAATCATTGGGCTGGTTTTGAGAAAGTCTAGCTTCTAAATTTGATTCTACCTCCTTATGTTATCTTGAGTAATATCATTTAATCTCTTTGAGTCTCATGCTCATCTATAACATGTGGTGGCCAAACCTGATCAAAGTCTTTGCCAGCTCTGAAATTTTGACTCTTGCACGCAAATCTCCTGCCATATTCTCTCTCTTTTCCACAGAGGGGCTGCTTTTATTAAAACCTACTCAAGATCATATACAACACTCAAGGGCAAGACCCACCTACATTTGCCTTATGTCTGCATTTTCTTCATCACTGCTTACTACTTTATATCCTTCTGGAGAGTTTGAAAATATGAGTTTTTTCCCTACACTACCAAAATCTTCCTCTTTGGTGAACTCTTGTTATTTGTATTTTACTTCTGGACTGATTGCTACAAAAATAGCAACAGAGAAAAGGTCTTAAGAGGATGTTGAAGGATTGCAATTGAACATTCTGTGTCTTCTTTTTGTATAGATCAAAGATAAAGGGGCGGGGAGGGGGAATGGCATATTCATTTCTTTCATCTGTAGTCAGACATAAGAGGACCAGATTCTTTCAAGAGTCTCCATGGAGAATGACAATGTGTTCCCACTGTTCTAAGCACTTTATGTCAATTATCCTATTTAATCTTCAAAACAACCCATTGAGAGAAGTACTGCTACTTTCACCATTCTACTGCTGAACAAACTGAAATGTGGAGAGATGAGTAAGCTCTCTGTAGTTCCACTAGCTCTCTGTAGCTCTCTGTAGTCTCCTAGCAAGTGGCAGGTTTTGAGCCAAACCGTTCGGCTGTGAGGTCCACACTTCATCTGCTCTCCTCTGATGATAGCCTGAAATTGTGGCCTAATTCACATTTTCTAGTATTAGTTACTAAAATGCAGTTAATAACCAATCCAATGGTTTCATTGGTGTTTAATCACAACACTTCTAGGAATGCTTCAACAATTGCTCTAACACCCTAGGTCAGGAAATACAGATTTAACTTGGGCCATCCATCCAGTCCAGCAGGGCACTGGACCATGAAATTCTGCCTGTCCCTTTCACTGCAGGTTGTCTTAACGTTTGTCCAAAAGCAAATCAGAGCATCTAGAAGCCAACAAGATGGCTTTACTGTACAGAAGGCATAGCAAACCATCACACTTGGCTTTGGTAGTTCTAGTTTGGCCTCAGCGTCAATGGAGATGCATAACCTAAGATAAACAAATATATGTTAAAGAGGAACATGGTTTCATGGTCACCGTTAAAAGTTTTTGTCCAAACTGTACTAAAAAATGTCTTCCCTTAAGGATATATCAATACTAGTATATCAATACTAGTATTGATACTAGTATATCTAGTATATATTAGTATTACTGGTATACTAGTAATACTAGCATATCAATACTACATATTACTTAATTTTTTTAATTGTCTGCTTGTATCGTGCCAAGTTTGTCATTCTGCACTTTTTGTCTTACCCAGGTGCACAGAACCACTTACTCTCGTTCTCCTGTAACATACGGCCTGCCACTGAGCACTTCCGACCCACATAAAGACTGTGATTGAAAGGGCTTGAGAATCAAAATCAGGTTCAGGAGAACCCAAGGACAAGTGACCTCAAAGCCGCAGGGACAACCATGTAAAATAGACTGTAGCGGCCATTCATTAGTGGGGGGAGGGGGGAGCCAACCAGAGCAGTCAATGCTTGTCGCATCTTTTGGTGGAACCAAAGTCTGAGTCTTTGTGTGTTTAAAGGCCAACTGAACCCGGAGAGAGCTTTGGGCGCGCTGTTAGCCAACCAGGGTGGGAAACGCGTGGGCGGTCCGCAGTGGTCGCAGTGTTGCAGACTCGGAGAGGGCAGCCTTGGAGACTGTCTGTTACTGTTGAAGAGCCGATTCTTTGTGGGCGGAAAACACAAGACCTGTCTGTCCTAGGAGTGGGGATCACGTTTCGACAGCTAGGATGGCATCAGCTGTACAAACCTGCTTTTCACAGCAAACTGGACAGATGGCCCCCTTCCGCTCTGGTACTTTGCCTGCTGTATGAATGAAGATTGTATTCCTCTGGAAATATTTTACAGTTTAATATTGAGTGTAATTAAGAATATAATCATGTTATCAAAAATGGTATTTAACTCTGTTGTAGTTTCTTTAACATTCATGTGGATAAAAAAAGTCTATAATAAAAAAAACTATGAAGTAATAGCTGTGTTCATGTAGTTAAATGCACATTTGCTTGGGGTTAACTAATAGAACCTAATACTTTTTAGAATTATTTTGGCATACATTTTGAATAAATTATTTTTTAAAATGGAATTCCTTCCAAAATGATTATTAAAGTCTAGATTAGCCTTTGGCCATTGTCAGCGGCCAGAGCCCTCCATCACGTTGGGATCCATGGGGGTGAGGGACTGCTCTCACTTCCTGCTAGGTCTTCTGCCGTGTTGGGGACGGAGTTCATGTTGTGCCCTCCTCCTTGCTATGACGTTGAGTCAAAGTCAGTGACATCATTTTATGTCAAAAGTTCCACCTTTCAGAATTTCTGCCTTGCAGAGAGATAGAAGGGCCTGACATGGCGACCCCTTTGGGGCCAGGCTTGTTCAGGGAGTGCTGGGCTGCACGGAGTCTACTGCGGATGGCCTCCTGGCCCGAGGTTGCCCAGATCATCCCAACCAAAGAGGCATCTCACCAATGGCGTCCCTCAATGGATTTCAAAAGAGGTTTAAAACGCATCACCAAAATATTTGATACTTTCCCCCACCATCTCCATGATTATGAATTATCCTAAAAAGCTTCACAATTTATCCTTGAGATAAATTTTCTTATCCCTGGCTGCCATATTAAGAAATCTGAGGAGGGATACTCACAGTGATTTTCTTCCTAGCCTATGAGGAATGGGAACTCAGGTCACAGAAGGGATATAAACCAAGTCCCAGCATCTGACGATAGGTTCTCAATGATGACTAGTCAAAAGGAATCTGGAGACACTGCAGCTGACCCTGGAGGGGCAGGATGTTCTCTCTGAAGTATCCCTCCGGGGGAGGGGGGCTGGGTCTGGGCAGGGGGCTCACACAGCCCTTCAGATATGTCACAAATTTCTGAAACTGGCAGCTATGCTTGGCGGGGGCTGGGGGGTGTTGGTGGTGACAGTGGGGTGTGTAACTGGACAGTGAAGTTGAATGATGGATCATTTTCTCCTGTGTATTTTAAATTTCATGTAGTGATAGAAGCCCAGCGTCCTTAGCTTCTATGTGAAGCCAGTAATACCAGAGATGAGAGAAAATCATCCGGGAGGACACAAACCTGGCTTCCTGAGCAGCCACCAAGGAACAGCAGAAGTCACTTTCTGCAGGACCCAGAAACGTTTGCACTGGCAAACGCAGGGACCAGGCAGCTTCTCGGAGCGAGAGCAGCACCGCGGGTAGAGATTCCCAAGGAAGAACCGGGGGGTCTTTGCCTTGTAGCTGCCTCAACTGGCAGTGTCAACAAGCCTTGAAATGTCATTCTTTTATTTCCAATCACAATTTTTAATGGCTCAGAGTTATAGTGCCCAAGTCAGCAAATGATCTTGTAGCAAATGGGAAATAAGAACCAGGTAACTTGGCGAGTATGCCTGCATGCCTGGAGTTACTAACCGTGGCACAGCTCTGAAATGAGTTCATGGCCAAGCTCAGTGTGGAGGACCACTGGCCTATGCTAATGAGAATGCCGAAACCACACCAGTTCCTTCCAATTCTCCACCTGAACTCCAGGAGCCCAGCTGCACATCTTTCCCTGGGCACCAGGAGACTCCTATTGTCCTTATTCTTACAACCTTAGAGCTTCCCCATAATTTGAGGTATTTTATCAGACTGAGTCCGCTCCTTACCAGCACCAGAGCTTAACAGTCCTCCGCGCAACCGTGAAATTATACAGCAAAACCCAAAGCTTCAGATAAAAAGAGTCAAGAAAATCCAACATGCGGTATGGATACGTTGTTTACCCATATGTTTTTCTCGTTAAGGGGAGTGAATCTCTCCTCTCTAGCAATGCTTGATGGTTCTAAATTGGGACAGAAAGAATTTGTCACTAAAACTGAATATGATTGGGTTACCTGAGCTGCCTTGTAGAAACCGACAGGACATCCATCTAAAGCACTGCATGGGGCTAAAAATAAAGCCACTCTTCAGAAGGACAAATAACCCTTGGCTCCACAAAATGACAGCAGAAAAACACTGTGCTCTTTCCTTTGACTATTTTATCATGTCAGAACTTCAAGGTCAACCCAACTATTAGCTAATGAAGAATACGGGCAATGCAAATAAAATTCTTCATTTTAGCTCCAGATGAAATTATAAGATCAGAAAGGGCCCTAGCAAATCAAAACAGAAATCCTGGCATTTCCTATAGGGATAGACTAAACATTTCAGACTAATGCTTTTGGTCCTCAGAATGCCTTGAGTAATTGCTCATCTATTTGCCACAGGCAAGGAGAGTGGGACACTACATCCCAGGCTCCTTAGATTGAGCAATGACTGTAGCCAGGAAGAATGCTCTCCTAGCTACAGGGGATATGGTTGAGCAGATAGGACCTCTGTTATTTAAGACAGCCTTGGCCAGCAGTGGGGAAGGGCAGAGAAGAGGAACACCATCTGCGTGCTAAGGATGCATAACCACCATTGAATGGGGCACTTCCAGCTCACTCCAGGACGAATGAAGAGAGCTGCTTTGTCTCTCCCTACTGAGCTGAGCACACAAAGTTCAATTCTGACCATTTACAAGGCGCCCCACAGACAACCCACACCACAGTTTGTAATCATTCATTCACTTCCTGTTGTAGGAAGGTACGCACTAAAAATGTTATGAGGACACCCCCTTATGGGGATGTTTGCTTCAGCTCACTACCATCTCCCTAGTGCTGCACGCAGTCCCTGGCAAGTAGTAACTACACATTTTTTGTTGAATGAGTAAGTGGATTTCATTTATTTTATTTGAGCCAATCATAAGGGAAGGTCATTTCACTGTTACTACTTTAAATGCTCTCTCAAAGAATGTTGACTTTTCATTTGGTTTCAGATGATTATGTATGGCAAGTTGCTAGTGAATGTCCAACGGTATCCATTCTCAGAGGGCAATGCACCTAAGTAAAGGACTGCATTCCCAGGCTTGCTTGCAGCGAATGTGGCCACATGACTATGCTCTTTCTGGTCAATGAGATGTAGGTGGAAATATGTGGAACTTGCAGGAAGGTCACTTCAAAAGAGCTTGACTTAGGCAGTGTCAAGGTGCTAGCTCTTGAGGGATGAGGTGACAGCTCTGGGACTCCTGGACTTGGGTCAGTAACCGACTCCCGGACTTGAGTCAGTAACCACCACGCAGGACCAGGAGAAAAAATCCAGGGCTTTCCGCATGCAGCTTGACTGCAGTCTTGATTTGGGCTCAGGAACAGTGTTACAGCTTCAGGAGTAGAAATGGAAGGAGGGCTGGTTTCCAACTGAGAAAGGATCTGAAAAACACTAAGAGCAGAGAATCTTTCTGCAAATGGCCACTTATTTCCATCACAGGTCTAATACACATATAATTTAGAAGTAATAAACTTATGTTCCATAAAGTAAATAATCATCATGAAAAGCCACGATTCTCTACTAAATTAAGAATTTCCCTGAAAGCATTGGTAATGTCTGGAGTTTTCACATAGTAAAACTCATTCTTCTCATCCAACTTTTACATCATCTCACTATTAAAGACAGTGGCTTCCTGGATGATTGTTAATGATGGTTTTCTTTATTATATTTTAGACCATTTAGCAAAGTTTATTGATTTATACTTCCTTGTAATTAGTTGTAGTGATTAAAATAGCTTTTATGGCTCTCCAGAGATTGACTTTATAAAGAATCAACATTTCCCCCAAATTGTGTGCTTTTAAAACATGGTTAAATACTGTTTGAATTAAGTACGAAGCCATCACTGGTGAAACTGATTTTCTATGTAGTTGCTTTCTCATTCCTCTATTTACATGGCACAACCATCAATCCAATTACTTGGCAGCCAATAATAATAACAGCAGCCAACTTTCATTGAGTGATTACATTGTGCTAATGTCTTAATGCATTATTTCATCTAACAACCCTATGAGGCAGGAACTGTTTAACTATTTAATTAAAACTTGAAGGAGTTAAGTCACTCAGCTCATGAGTGGCAAACCAGGAATTGGAACCTATGGCCATTGTGACTTCAAAGGAAAAGCCTGTTGGCAAAGAACTACACAGTTTGCATATTACCTAGAAAAAAGAAAGCTACTCCATAATAAAACCGGTCCCCAGAGACTTTCTAATGTCTGTAGGCACCCTTGCTACTACACTTTGGTTTCCCTACCCACCCACCCCTCATCTTTCCCGAGTGTATGAGGTTGATGCAACAAAGGTTAATAAGGCCATGTTTGTAAAGAGAGATCTTTTCTTTGATCCACTCCATGAGTAACAACAGACATAAGAAAGGCCCTTAGGAGATACTAATTAATTCTCAGAACTCCTAAGAGGCTTCCTTCCTGTAACATTAAGGAATAAGGAAAGAAAACTCTTGGCAACAACAGATGGGTGTTCCATCTTCTAGAACAGAACTTTTTATTCCTAACTCTCAATAAGCCGAGGCTAATTGACCCTGTGGCTGCCCCAGAACCAAACTGAATTGACATGGTGTTTGCACATAGCTGGAGGCTTAAAAACTGATACTAGAAAAATAAATATGATATAAGGGTTCGTACCACCATTTTCAACTTGGAAATTTTTGACACTACCTATTGTCTACAACAGTGACTTTCAACCCTTTCCACCTCAAGGCACACACAAACTAATTACTGAAATTCTGCAGTGCACCAAACAATATATTTTTGCCAATCTGACAAAAAAGTGGGTATAATTTTGATTCATGCACACTGGATGGCTATTGTTGTGTTGGCTGTTGTCATCTTTTTATTTGACAATCTGAAGGAAAAGAGGTCAGTGCCCCTGATTAAATAGTCAGGTATGGCATTTTTTTAAATTAACACAAGTATATTTCTGGACTTTTTAAAAGATTTTATTTATTTATTTTTAGAGAGGGAAGGGCAGGAGATAGAGAGAGAGAAACATCAATGTGCGGTTGTTGGGGGTCATGGCCTACAACCCAGGCATGTACTTTGACTGGGAATCAAACCTGCGACACTTTGGTTCGAAGCCTGCGCTCAATCCACTGAGTTACGCCAGCCAGGGCGGTGTGGCATGTTTTTAAAAATGTTTGTGGCACACCTGTTGAAAATTGCTGGTCTACAAAATAACCCCCAAACCCTTTCCTGTCGTCAAGGCCCTGTACAATTCGGAGCCACTCTACATGTGCCCTCTCGTAGCAGAACTCTTTCCTTTTGTTGGCCCCCAATGCCTATCCTCTTGCCTTTGCTGACACCATTTCTCCTTCCTCTCTTCTTTTCTAAGCTCTGCCCAACCCTCAAGATTCAGCAGCCCAAGTCCATCCCCGGCCCTGGCTTTCCAAACCCCAGATTTTCTCCCTCCTCTAAGCCCTGTAAGGGTACTTGATTTTCTGCACCAGTCACTTGGCCCTTCCTATATGCTGCTGGGTTTCTTATTGCTCTCTCTATCTCACATGGGCCCAGCGAGACAGGGAACTCCTTTAGGGCAGGAATAGTCCCAGTTCTACACTGCACTGCTTTTGGCTGGATAAATGCAGCTGCTCCATAAGTGTTTTCTAACGCAGATGACTTGGATGTCTTAAATACTGTAAACTGTGCACAGGTTTGCAGAGAACTCTCAGAACTTAGGGAAGGATCAATATACAGAAATGTGTCCAACCAAGCTAATCTTCTTTCTGAGCCATGCTTTATTTATTATCATTATTCCTCCTTACCTGCTACTCCTCCAGTTCAGAATCTCTGCCTGTCTTCTGCTTATACATACAGATGCTTCTTGACTTTACAAGCTCCATGTATTATGTAGCTTTGCTCCAGATCCAAAGTAGGTTAATTCCACCAACATCAGAAAATGACTCTGGTGAGTGGTTGTACAGTGTCCCTGGATTTATGAATAAGTGTCACATAGTTGTTCTTGAACTTTGCCTTCTTCTTAAGCTGCTGCCCTTTTTATCCTTCCTGTCCTTTCCAATTCTTTCTTCTTGATTCTTCATAGATTCATTTGCTCCTTGGAACCTGGCTTCTGCCTTCACATATGACCACATTTATCTTGACTTTTTATTGAATCATGAGTTTATTATGAGCACTTTATTTTGTTGAGTCCTAATTATATTTCTTGTTTCTTATTGAAGGAAGAAGGCACCTTTTCCTTCCTCCCTTCCTTCCTTCCTTCCTTCCTTCCTTCCTTCCTTCCTCTTTCATCATATTTATAGTTAAGATGGATTAAGAAATGCTGCAGTAACAAATAAAACCCTGGGTCTCAGTCAGCCAGTGGCTCAACATTCTAAAAGTTTATTTCATGATCATATCACCATCCACTGTGGATCAGGAGAAAAGTTTCCTTCCATGCTGTGGCTCTGACAACCCTGAGATCTTTGGAGTTCTCTATTAGGCCTTTTCCCTTACAAAGGGAAGAAAGATGAAATAAAAAATTCACTGTTTCTTAACTGCCTTGGCCTGAAAACATAACTCGCATTTCACTGGCCAGAACTGAATCATGCAGCCCCACCTAACTGTAGGGAACACTGAGAAATGTAGATATTTTGCGGACCCAGGAAGGACTGAACTGGATATTGCTGAACATTCATAATTGCTACCATGCCATACTACTTCTATCTTCTAGTTGATGATCATTTTATCTATTACATGGAATCTACTTTTATTCCTTTTTTTCTATAAGAGATTCTTCATGGGGCACATTTACTTCTTGTTCTTTTTTGAATCGATGCTTTTTAGGAAAGCAGCCGACCTCTCTCGTCTTAGATTCTTTTCATTGACTAGTTCTATTTCTTACAACTTCTTGCTTTCTGCCAACGCATTGCTGGAGTACATCTTCAAATAACTTTTCAAAAAGGATGCATGAAACTTATTTCCATTACAATATAAGTTTCTTAAGGGCAGGGATCATCATGTTTATTGTTGTATCTCAATTGCCTAAAATAATGCCAAAATGGGTACTCAATAAATATATGTTGATTGACTCAGCAAAAACTGATTCTTTGCACATTTATACATTTTTTGAAAAATGATTTTTGTTCAAAATGTTAGTTTGGCCTTTGTTTTTGAAATCTTTATTTTACCCTTACCATTAATCATTTGATTGGCTATAGAATTTTAGGTCCAAAGTATTTCCTTTCATAACCTTAGGGGGGAAAAAAACTCTCTCTCTCTCTCTCTCTCTCTCTCAAATCAATAAACATATCCACAGGTGAGGGTTAAAAAAAGAAATGTATTTAATTTTTAAAAACAAATACATGCACTTGATACACCACCTTGAACTAGAAGAAAAATATGTGTATTTAAAAGCTTCCAGGCAATTCTGGTGATCAGCCAAGTTTGAGAGAGCCTGTTCTAAATGATCATTTGTTCATACTTTCCCTTTCTTCTAATCATGGAGCGTTACTACTTTGTAACTCCTTGAAATCTATGGCGTGTATATATATAAATTGACATGAGAGAGAGAGGAAGGGGAGAGGGGAGGTAGGGGAGACATGGATTCATTGTTCCACTTATTTAGGCTGCTTCTTGTAGGTGCCCTGAGCAGAGGCCAAACCCACAACCTTGGTGTAACAGGACAATGCTCTAACCCACTGGGTACCCAGCCAGGGACATCTTTCTTACTAGTTGATAATTTTCATCAGAGCAGGAGCATGTCTAATTATTATTTGTGTTTAACCCACTGCACCTCACCTGAACCCTCGCACAATGTAAGGCACATCTTAGAAGTTCAATAAATTCTCCTTGAGTAAAAGAATGAACAAATAAATGCATGAATGAAGGAATGATATGCATTTGAGAAAGTTGTATCTCTAGTTTTTATTCACCTTTTACTCAGATGGTATTAAAAAACAGTCAGATATATGTAGCCATTCAGAATTAATCTGTATAAAAATAGGTACAGTGACTCATTTTTATTTTTTAAAGAAACTTTCCATTTCCAATAGCCCTATTTCCAGAATCATTTCATAATGCACAAGCTTCCAACTTTCAAATGGCTTCATTTGAGTTTCATACCAGGAATAGCTTGTATGAATCCATAAACATGAATGAGGCTCTTCTTGTGGGATTTTCCTATTTTGGTCCAATGCTTACCTCAAATAGAACCCATTTGGCTGACTTCTGCTGCCATAAACCCATTTAAGCTCAAAGTTGCCATTGTAAATAGCAGGATTGAAAGCAAACACACCTCAGTCATCATTGATTCATACCTCAGACACAGAGAACAAGATAAATATACCTATTAAAATATATTAGGATAAAAATGTTTAAAACCAATATTCTATTTTTACCATCCTTCAAGGTGAGTCTAAATTTTTAATAAATAACATGCATAATCCTTACCTTAATGAAGTACTATCAGTGAATGCAAGAATAAAAATGCTGAAATTTTAAAATATGAGCGGAAAGAGCTAACAACACATTTATTGAAGAATTATTCTAAGATTTAACTTCTGAAATTTTTTCTTTACCACACACCTGATATTTTCCATTGAGTTAGTAAAAGGTTTTAGTCCATTTAAATGGTGACTGTTTCCTTCAATTAGCAAGTGTTTTCACTTTTTACAGAAGATTGTGGTATTGTGTGTAGTGTTTAGGTCAGCCGAGACCACGGGGATGCAATTTGCAAAATCTGATAGTGTGGGAAGTTCTACAAGATAAATGACCCAGTTTTCTCAACACGCAAACTGCATTGCTTTCTTGGATTTAGAAGAAGTACTTGGGGGGCTCTGGGGAGAATAAACTACAGAGAGATAAAGATGGAACCATAGAAACCTTTTAGGAAGTATTACATTAATCTGAGGACCAGGGCTTGAATGTAGAGAAGGTGAGTAGTGGTCGGATTTGAACAGATGGGGTTTTTTAATAGAATTTTTAAAAACATTTTTTAGAGATTTTATTTATTTATTTTTAGGTAGAGGGGAAGAGAGGGAGAATGAGAGGGAGAGAAACATCAATGTGTGGTTGCCTCTCCCTCTCCCCCTCCTGGGGGGGACCTGGCCCACAACCCAGACATGTGTCCTGACTGGGAATCCAACCAGCAACCTTTCGGTTTGCAGGCCAGCACTCAATCCACTGAGCCACACCAGCCGGGGCTGAATACAGGTTTTCAGCCAAAAGAGTTTACTAATAGATTGCACACAAGTTGTGAGAGAAAGAGATAGAGACAAGGACAACCCAAGGATTTGCCTGGACCCACTGGAAGGATGGAGTGGCCGTGAACTTCAGTGGGATGACTGCAGGACACACAGCTCTCAGAGGGAAATCAGGAATTCAGTTTGGGGCAAGGTAAATTTGAGATATCAATTAGACACTGAAGTGATAGTCAGTTGGAAATATCAACCAAGAACTCATGGGTGGGTTCTGGGTAAGAGATATAAATTTTGGGTTCTTTAGAGTATGTACATGTTTTTAAGCCATTAGAATAAATTAGATCATCAAGGGAGTGACTGTAGACAGAGATCTGTTGCTTCAGGTTTAAAACAGCAATCATTTATTCTCATAGATCTGTGGTTGGATGAGGATTCGCTAATCTGGGCTGGGCTTGAATGGGGGTCATTTGGGTTTGCTGTAGCTGTCTCTAGTCCTTATCCTAGAACCTGAGGTCTAGCCAGACATGCTCCCCCACTCCTACCCACCTCTGCCAGCTTCAGAGGCACAAGAAAGATCGCAGAAGCATATACAGCCTTTTAAGATCCAGGCTCAGAGCTGGCACAGCATCACTTCCTCCTTATTCTGCTGGGCAAATCAAGTCATGTAACTGAACCCAAAGTCAAGGAAGGATCAGTAAAATAATGCGACAAAGGCATCGATACAGAGAAAGGTAAAAATTTGAGTTCAATATGCAATCTCTTGTAAGTCCAAAAGCTGGGGCATTTTAACTTTAAAGGGCTCCCACATCTAATTAGGGACCAATCTTAACCATCGCTCACCCTTGCCTAAAGAAACTTTACTGAAGGCACCCACTCATTGATTCTTGTCAAAGAAATGAAAACACTGACTCCATATCACTAGTTACAAAGAACGTCTGTGGCAAGATGTTCCTAGACGCCCAAGTGTGCCATCCAATAGTCTGAAGTGAAAAAGGCAAAACAAAACTTGAAGAAGCAAATGATAAGGAGACATCTGCATTTGACCTTGGAGAAAGTTCCATCCTCGACCACAGTGTCTGACAGGGCATCTAACATGAATGTATGAAAACATATCAGAAACTTGGCACCAAACAGCAAGTTCTAATTTTAAACAGGCCATAGCCAGTCTTTTTTTTCCAAGCTGCTAAAATGCAGAATATGTATTTTACCCTCTTCTTTGTTTAGGGGGAGGTTTTGAAAAACCTGAGAAAACTATTTCTAAAACATATTTTAAGATTCTGGGCTTTTGAATATCTTTGGAAGTAAGAACGTGGGAAGAACAATTCTTTTAAAGGCTATAATCTGCTGTTACCAGCTTAGGCTGGAAGCCTGGGTTTTTGAAAAGTAATGAATTAGCTAACGCAGTGCAGTACTTAGACCATCTTATATTTTTAAGCTGCTTTTGCTGATCTAGAGACTCTGGGGACTGAAGGAGCCTTGAGATCATAATCACCTAATTTTATAGATGAAGTAACAGAGGCCAGAGAGGTTAGTTAACCTGTTTCTTTCAACAATAAAAGAACTGGATATGTAAGGTGTAACCCAGTGGCAGGTGGCACAAAGGGGTGACTATGGGAATCCGTAGTCCCACCTCCACTCCACCCATCTCCACAATCTCCAGTTACCGGCCTTTATCCCTGTCCTCAGTAAATTTAGGATTCACCGCTCAGCCAAAGCTTCCAAACAGGGCCCCACAAGGTCTCCTCTGTCCCCCCAGCCCAGTGAAGAGATAAATCCTGGAGTGCTTGCTGTCTGCTTACAGGAGCAACCTTCCTTCTCCATCACTATCACCAGTGTCTAGAGTTCTGTGGGCCTTGAAAAACTGGAGGATGTGTGGCATCCTGTTATTTTGGTTATCTTATCTTTATTTATCTTCCTGGGACTCTCCCTACCTGAGTTACACTTAGGGCCGATTTTGGAGATAGTGTTTATGGACATCAGTGAGAAACGATACATCTTTTTTGCCCTGTAGGCATTAACTAGTTGACCTACTTAAGCTTAATTTCTTCTTGGATGTTCAACTAATTATTCTCCCTCTCTCTCTCTCTCTCTCTCTCTCTCTCTCTCTCTCTCTCTCTCTCTCTCTCGGCTAGTTGCTCTGCATACCCTACTTGCCCTCAACAACATCTAAAATTTAATATGATCAGACTCAACTCTTACTGCTCCTGTCAAAGATAAAGTGGAACGCCAAGTAGAAGGGTAAAGACAGTATATTAGCAATATACTATTGCAATAGGGAAGAGGGCCAAGTGAGAACTAAACTCAACTTCAATTTGTACACAGGTGACTGGGCATTTTAAAGGGAGAATGAGCGAGTGGAAAGGGAGGAGAGCAGAGGCTCAGTAGAAGTTGGAACGTGAAAAATACTAGTGTTGATTAGGCCAGCTCTGTTGGCTGGCAATTACCAGCTAGGATCCTGCTCTCCCAGAGACTGAGACAGAGGCTCCATCCTTCCTGATGATTACCATATGCTGCCATGTAAGATACCCACTTTCTGCCCAAATTTTTGAGGGAAGAATACATAAAATTTCTTGTATCATAATATGTTCAAAAATAAATGCCAAAATTCCCTTACGATACAAAAAAACAAGTACCTAACTATAAATAAGAATTGAATTAAAAAATTGAAACAGAAGTTTTTTCCTGGAAGTTTGGGCCCAAAAATGTGGGTGTGCATCATACAAGGCACAATATGGGTACATTGTAACAACTGGCCTTCAGGCCCTTCAGAAAGGCCATCTGGAATTATGGGAGATTCATATACATCTCAAAAGGACAAAGGAAGGACTCACAATTTTAAACCCTTTTGGTAAGTGCTCTGATAACAGGGCAGGTCAAGGGCCTATTTGCAGCTGTTGGCTAGAAGGAAGGAAATTCTTTGGCAGCCTTAAGCTCCCTCAGGTAGGTATAGGGCCTTGAGCTGTTTAAAAATGTTAGTAATGTGAGCATTGGAGAGTGGATGAAATCCTGTGTTGAGCATTTGTGGTTTTTATAGGCCAAGGCTGAGATCTAATAGAAGGCTGAGAGGAGTCTAGCTACAGGTTCATCAAGCAGAGGATGATCCTCACTGAGTAATTTTAAGATAAGTTATTTTATTTTAAATAAAAAATAACATTTGCCAAAGACTCCATTTCTTTATCTGTAAAATAGGAATATTAACAGCTCATATAGCTCTTGGGAGCAGCTGGTACAGCCTTGTCCAATAGAAATATAATTCAAGCCGCACATGCCATTGCCAATGTTCTCACAGCCACATTAAAAAATAGAAATAAACAAAATTAATGTTCATTATTAATCTAATACATTCCAAATATCATTTCAACATATAATCAACATTTTAAATTTGGGGGGAGATTTTTACATTCTTGTTTGCGTCCTAAGTCTTTAAAGTCCAGTGTGCATTTTACACTTACTGCACCACAATTCGGACCAGCCACATTTCAAGCTTTGAACAGTCACACGTGGCTCTTGCGTCGTCTAGACTGTTAAGCGGACCGGCCTTACAGAGGTTAGCGTGGGGCGGGGCTTAGACAGCTGTGGGTGGAGCTTCGCGGCAAGTGCGTTTTGGTCCTCTTCGGCTGCCGTAGGAGGCCGCCGGCCTAGGTGGTGCCACGTTCCCTACGGCGGCTGCAGACGAGTCGGTTGGTCCTCGGGCTGGCTCCCGGCGATCATGGCCTTTACTCTGTACTCGCTACTGCAGGCCGCCCTGCTCTGCGTCAATGCCATCGCCGTGCTGCATGAAGAGCGTTTCCTCAAGAACAGTGAGTGGGGCCGCGGGGCCGGGCTGAGGCGGCGGCGGCGGCGGCAGAGCCCGGGGGACGCGGACCCGAGCCGGGCTGCGTGAGGGGACAAGCTGGGCCGGGACCGACGAGCGGCCAAGGGCCCGGTTCTTGGGGCCTTTCCTTGCAGGGGAAAGCCGAGCCACTTTCATCTCACCAGGTTTGAACTCAGCAGCGGGATAAAGATCGTTAAACAGACTCCCACTGTGTGCCGGGCCCTTGGAGTGGGAATGAGAGGGATACCGAGATGAGCCAGGGACACCGCTGCCTGCGAGTACTTTCGTTTAGTAATTTAATGCAATTCTCTGTGATTGCTTTTAATGGCCAAAAACCTAGGGTCTTGGTGTTCAGCTGAAGAGGGAGGGGCGTGGCTCATTTGGAGCATAGCTAATTGGGTGAATGAACTCCTGGAGGGCCGTGGGGCTCCCTGGGCTTTGGGGTTAAGAGGGAAGGGACAGTATTGGGATTTTCATGACGTCCAGCCACCCACATTCCAGGAAAGTTTATTCAGCACATAGTTTTTGGTGCCTGCGATGTGCCAGGAACTGTGCTAGAGTCATACAAAGATGAAGACACAAATTAGGCCCCTGGGACCTCACGGTGCAGCTGCCTCCAGGCCATCGTGGAGAGGCTGATGCTTGTTGTCAGAGGCAAAATTGAGACAGGTTACTGCGTTTATATGTCTCACTTGCCACATTGTACCAGTTATGTCTGTGTGAATCACTGAAACTCAAACCCATGGACAAATTGATTTATTTATTCCTGCATAAGAGATGTATTGAACATAAATTATATGCCAGGCCCGGGTAATAAGAGCTGAGGTTACAGCAGTCACCCTGCCCTTCCCGTGGAAGTTAATGTAAATAAAACTGAACAAATAACAATAACAAAGATACAGAATATTAATAGAAAAGAAGTGCAGTGAAATTTCATCCTGTGAATCTGTGAAAGCTTCTTGGAGGAAATGTGTCCAACCCCAAATCTGATCAGTGAGTAAACCCTACCCAGGTGAAGGTGATGGGGTGGGAGAAGTTGAGAGGGTGAGAAAGCTGTAGGGCAGGTGAAAAGAAGGTCTTAAGCAGGGCAGTGGCATGATCAGATGTGTTATTTGCAAGATCTCCTGGCTACAGTATGAGGAACAGAGTGGAAGGGTAGAAGAGTGGATGGGGAGCACCAATCCAAACAGGGCAGGTAGGGATGGTGGCATGCTATCAGCTAAGTGGGTGTAAGAACAAGACTAATAACAACTAATACTTCACACTGTGTGCCAGGGTCTGTATCAGGTGGTTTACATATATTAACTTGTATAACCCTGACAGTAACCTTATGAGATAGTTTTATCCCCACTTTACAGATGGAGAACCTAAAGCACAAAAGATAGTAGGTAACTTTTCCAGGATCACACAACCAGAACGTGGCAGATCTGGGATTGAAACTTAGCAGTCTGACTCAAGAGTCCATCTCTTCACCCACTATTATGTACCAAAAAGTGGAAGGGATCATGTTATGGGTTGAATTGTGTCCCCCCACAAAGGATGTAAGTGCTAACCTTTGGTACCTGTGAATGTGACCTTATTTGAAAATGGAGTCTCTACAGGTATAATCAAGTTAAGAGAAGTCACACTGGAATAGGATGGGCCTTACCCAATGAGATGTCCATGTCAGGAGAGATACAAAAATACATAGACACACAGTTGGAAGAAAGCCATGCCATACGAGAGGCAGAGACTAGAGTGATGCAGCTACAAGCCAAACAATGCCAAGATTACTGTTAACTTCAGGAAGCTAGGAGACAGGCGTGGACAGAATTGTCCCTCTGAACCCCTAGGAGAAACCATTTCTGCCAACACCTTGATTTTGGGTATCTGGACTCCAGAATTGTGAGAAAATAAATTTCTATTGTGTTGAGCCACGTAGTGTGGGATGCTTAGTTACAGAGCCCTAGGAAACTTACAAATCAGGAGATATTTAAAGGTAGAAAAGGCAGACTTGTTTGGACATTAGGAATGAGGAAGGAAGGAAAAAGTCAAAGATCACTCTTGGTTTTCTGGCTCAAGCAACTGAGCGAAGGGTAGTACCTTTACTGAGTTAGAGAGTGCCAGAGGAAAGTAGGGGTGGTGGCGATGGTGGTGGATAAGAAGGTGAAGAAAACAAGATGTGTTTTGGACATGCCGAGTTTGAGATTATGTCTGTGAGATATGCAAGTGGAGGTGTGGAGTAGTCGGTTGGACTTAAAACCATAAAACAGCAAGAGCCAGAGTGGAGGTTGAACTTTGAGTTTGTCAAGCACAATGATAAATGAAGCCATATGAAAAGAAGAAATTGCTCAGGGAAAGAAGAGTACAAAGGGAATCGGTGACCAGTACAGTCCTTGAATCTCTTCCAGTATTTAGTGTTTAGGTATAGATGGAAGAGTGACAGGAGAAACTGATGAGTGAGTAAAACAGAAATGGGAAAATCGGAACAGTGGGGTTCCACAGAAGGCAAGGAACATGTGGAGACGGAATAGCACAGCATTGGAATGTTCTGAGAAGCCAAGTAGGGTCAGGACTGAAAAATGTCCTGAGGATTCAAGATAGTAAGGTCATTGGTGGTTTTACAAAAAATAATTCAGCCATAGGTAAAATCCGTAGGTAAAATCCGTATTGGAATGGGTTGAGAAGGAGGTGGAAAGTGACACAATGGAGACAGCAGGATTATGCAAGGGAATCAGTAAGTGGGAGGAAATGAGGAAAAGGTAACTGGAAGGAGATTCCAGGATGAGTTTTGTGGAGGTTGTTTTGTTTTTAGATGGGAGAGGCTTGAGCACCTCTCAGCAATGCCAGTGAGAACTAGGCAGCTCTCTCCAACTAAATATTCAGGCATAAGAAAGAAGGAAGCACCGTGGTGATTGGCGCATGATGCAGTGTGTGGATGATGTTTTATTAAGTTGTACACTTAGGACCTGTATGGTTTTATGAATCGTTGTCACCCCAATAAATTCAGTGAAATACAGAAAAAGGAGGAATGATTAGCTGGAGAAGCAAGCAATTCTTAGATTCATTGGCAGGAAGTTTTTCTTCATTCCTTAAAACAAATGGGCAGTCACTACATGTTAGGTCAAAAAGATGTAACAATGTCTCTGTCTCATATATCTTACAGTAGCACAGATATTTTTAAATAATTATACCAATAGTTCACTGAGCCTGGGATAAAGGCCTTGAAGGTGAATTGTATCTCAATAAAGCTTTTTTTTTAATATAAAAATATATTTTTTAAAAATCAGATAAGTATTTATTATGTCCAGTACTAAGGATGAGTGGTACAAAAGAAACATGAAATTGTAGTAGTCAGCTGGGGCTGCCAAAACAAAAAATCATTAAGCAAAGTGAAATCTTTTTCCCAATACTTGTATAAAAGAAAGACTCGTTCTCTGTCTTCAGGTTTAAGGGTTAACATGTCAGGAATTAATTAAGTCATTTGAGATTTTAAAAATGTAGTCATAGGAGATGTGACAGGTGGACCTGAAATGAGGACAAGAGAAGGACACACTGCAGAAATGAGGACATGCAAGTCTTCAGAAGAATGTGTCAGGCAATTAAAAAAAGGAACTAGCAGGTAAAGATAAAGAAATAATGATTTATAAATCAGGAAAAAGACTCATTTACGGAACACGAATGGCATAGAGGGCTAAATTCCTCACCTCAAGACTGAGAAATAAAAGATGAGCAAGGGGGGAAAGGATGTGCCCTGCTGACGTGATGGAGCGCGCTCTGAAGGCCCAACCAGGCGATGACCACGTCTAGGTCAGGATTTCCCCCGTGTAATGTACACAGTGAGTCTCAGTTACAGTGTCTTTAGACTGGTAATTACGTTAGGTTTTATAAATTCTGAATTCAGCTAATTAATTATTATTTAACTTGACACTGCTTTTTCAGTTCTGACTTGAGAAAAATTTTGTTAGCTTAAAAAAGGAGTAAAAAAACAATCAATGTTACATTGGTCATCTCTACTGAATTAAATGCCATGGAATAATTTATTAGACTGTAGTTTATTTTATAAAACCAAAGCGGAAATGAAATGAGTTTTTGTTGCTTATCAAAAGTAAAAAATATACTGTAAAGTATTTCACTTAATGGTGTTTGTACTTTTGAGTCGTATGACTTTCTATAAAGGCTCAAGATAATCTTTCAGAAAATGACTAATGAGGGAGCAAGACCAGTGCATAATAAATTCTAACACAGCTAATCATTTTTATATTACGCAGTTGGCTGGGGAACAGACCAGGGAATTGGCGGATTCGGAGAGGAGCCAGGAATTAAATCTCAGCTAATGAACCTTATTCGATCTGTAAGAACCGTAATGAGAGGTAAGAAGAAACACTAGTGAAGTACTCTTAACGTTTTAATTTTGTGGTTTGATTTAAGTAGCAAAGCTTCTGAGTGGGAATGCTATCTACTGTCTTTGTGGTGGGGAATTTTTTTTTCTTTAACCTCGCTTTACTGGTTTCTTTCTTAGTTTGCTTCTTGTTTATAAGCCAGTTGATGCCAATGGATTGCTCAGTGGTATATCTGTTTGTATGTTACCTCTCCAAGTCAAAAGACTTGATATTCTTGCCTTCTGGAACTCTGTTGCTTCCTAATAGTAAAGTCATCTGGAGTCCTGTATGGGTCCTATATCTGCTATATAGAGTCCTATAAGGGTCCCCTATCTGCTATTCTCTTAGAAGCTATTTAGAGCAACTCAATAAAGAAGAGTTCAGAACCTTTTCTTGAAAACCATTAAAACTCAGCCCACTTGCTCTCTCTCTCTCTCTCTCTCTTTTCTCTCATTCTCATTGTCTTCCTCTTTTTTTAGCTGCTTTAATCACAACTTGGAATAGAATGATAAGTTCATTCTTAATTTAGTGATGAAGCTATGGAATCTCCTTTGCAATGAATTTCTAATGTCAGGTGTCACTGATAGCCAGCCATATGGGTCTATGAATATTTCTGCCTGGGTTCAGTGTGCTCTGTTCCAAGAGCTACACCAGCACTACCTACAGGTGTTTACATATTAGTATAATTGTAACATTGTGACCTTTATTCCCAGTTACACAAGCCCCCTTTGAATTAAGTTTTGAACCTTAAGACCCAGATGTCTGAATGTTCCTGTTACAAGTATTGGCAGCATGTTTATGATGACATATTAGGTACTTCCATGCTTCCTGGATGCTAGTAACTGTGACTTAGTTTTTTCAGATATTTTCTTTATAGTAACAACCTTTTTTTTTCTTTTTTTGCAGTGCCATTAATAGTAATAAACTCAGTTGCAATTGTATTACTTTTACTATTTGGGTGAAGATCAATGGGGGAAATGGAGACTCAGAAGAAGAGATGCCAGCAGAAGTTACTACTTTGGCCTTTATTGGAAGATACATGTCTTAGCTGGCTGTCCTTGGACTTGGCAAAAATGTAAACCTGATAAAACCAGAGTCCCTATTTATCTTTTTTTTTGTTTTTTTTTTGTTTTTGAATTTTGCACTTACAGTTTCATTACAAAAAGACGAGATCATCAGAGGCAGTAACTCTCCAGGATTGGAATACACTCGGTTGCTGACTGTTAATAAAAGTACATGGTGTGGTAAAGATTGTTCAAAGGTGCAGGACTGTCACTTCTCTGTTTTTAGAGCTTTTCCTCTCACTTCTCAGGGATGACTTTTTTTAACTTTTAAAGTTCCTTGTGACTTAGCTATGATGCTCGGAGAGTGGTTCTCCTCCTAGACAAAATTTAAAGGATTTAAAAAAGTAATTACTACATATAAATTGATAAACAGGTAATTGGGGTGATATTATTGTGAACTCTTTCATTAAATATTTTGTCTCTGTTGTCTTGGCTATGAAAAATTCAAATTTACAGTAACTATCGAGGACCAATACAATCTGACTTCAGGGAGAATTATAATTTTGTAGGTCAGATAGTTGCATGGTGATTGTGTTTTTGTTTTACATTCTTTTCATACATTTCTTATTTTAGTAATTGGCCTGAATGATGAGACCAGATCAGTATTTATATTTTCATTGGTGGAAGAATCTGAGTAGAAAAGTCTGTGCCCTTTTTACAACAATGACTTATTTTTTTTTTAAATCAGTGTAAATATTAGCCTGCAAGAGCAATCCTAAACAATCACAGTTCTAAACTGTACTATAAGAAGACTTTATTGTAAAGCATTTACACCTCCCAAAAGTATCATGGTTTCAATTCTTGGAGTAGTATATTAAGGGGTGTGATTCTTAGTTCTTGTTTCCATCTGTCACTAGGGCATTCATGCTGGATAGGTGTTTTGTTTTGTTTTTATGTCTTAGACCATCCTATATTTTACTCATCCCATAATACAGTTTTATACAGAAAGATTAAAACTGTGTAAATGGTTTCTATGGAAATTATCAGTTATAATATTTTAAAGGGGTGGAATAGCATCTTTGTTTATAGGACATTTATAAATAAAGTTGAATTTCCAAGTCAAACACTTGTTTTTGTACCTTAGTCTATACTTGTCAGTGGTAATGAAGTTAATCTCATTTTGTGTGTAACACTTCTTATACATGTTCTTTGCTGTAAAATCACTAAGTACAGATTTCATGAGAGTAAACACAGTCCATTTTTTTTCTTCAATGAGTTGAATTGCTGACATATATCACAGAGACGCATGAGCAACTTTTGTTCTATGCCTTAATTTACTTCTAAAACTTTGGAGCAGGTATTTGATGCCTGTTGACCATCCCTGAGTTAGAGATGGATTATCTCTGAGCCTCAGCTTGTAGCTGAGCCAAAGAAAAGAACCAGGGACTCATAGTTGATTACTTGGCTCATGGGGGTAGCATATTTGGCACTTAGAGGCAGTGTTCTTTTGGCTTTACAAAGAGCTCGTGCATGAGCCTGAGTTCAAGCCACTGGACATACTCAAAAGAAGTACAGGCTATGAGCCATACAGAATTTTAAAAAGAAAAGAGACCTTGTCCTGATGTCGGTTTCGTGTAAGATGTTACAGCACATCTTCATGCTCACTTAGCATCATGCTGCCCAAGTTCGCCTCAGTTGGGCAGCAGTCAGTGTGGGGCAGGATCAGAGTGTTCTGTAGCAACGCAGGTCTGGGAAAAGGAAAGAGCATCAAAGTGCTTCATCTCTAGAGGCCACTCCAGCATTTCTGACTTCAGTGTGCCTGCAGGGAGGCCTGCAAGCTTTCACAGGTTAACCCTGGTTTCCCCAGAGCAGTTGTGATTTAGTAACCATAGTATCTTAGTTGGCAGTAATTAAGTGCCCTGCTTGCCTGCACACATCCTCCTCAACCATTCTCAGAACTTACAATTTGTGATCTTCTGGACTTCATGTATCCAAGATGTTTATGGTCCTTTGTATTCTGACCTGCACATGTATGCCTCTGTCCTGTTGTAAAGGATCTTGGCTCTAGTCTATAAAAATTAACCAAGTTTATACCTTAATCTCTAATCAAGTACAATGGTTTTCAAACTTTGTTAATAGCAGGACAAGAGTTTCAAAGGAACAATAACAATTATAATGCTCCAATATCTAAAACAAATGAGAGCAGGTCCATTTTTAGTTGAAGCAGGGACCAGGCCAAGAGGCCTGTAGTTCAACTGCCACTTTACTCTTGTCAAGCTTAAAAATCCCTGCTTAGAATAAGCAAAGGGATCTGGGCTCTTTAAGTACATGTAATCACTTGTGAATGCATGTGCATGCACTAACCACATGACTAGAGAAAAGCAATATATTTGAGTAGGAGGTAGGATATTTCTAATATGCCAAGCAGAACTTTTTATCAGATGACTTAAACTCCTAAGACCTTAGTTTTCAGTTGCTGCTTCTGTAAAAGTAGTGATTTATATATATATATCTTTCTCAGATCACTAAGCTTTGATTCTAGATGGACCTCAACCAAAGAGATGTTCTGAAGTAAAATGTTTTGGGTAAAATAAATCATTTTTTCATTGACTTACAAGTTCAAAGTTACTACCAATAATAAAATTTTGATGTCATGCACAATGGGATTCTTTTTTGCTAAAATTTTCCTCGGCCTGACTGGTCATGAGATGTCAGATACTGTGAAAACATTGTGGACACAGTGGGCAATGGCCAGTGGTATTAATGATCAAGATAAGTTTTGGAATCCTTTTTGTTTCAGCGCTGAAACTGCTTTCTTTACATCTCCACTCCCATCTTTTTCCCATATCAGCCCCTTCATTTTGAGGTCCATCCCTTCATTGATTTTGCCATTTGGCAGCAAAGCCATTTGAGTCTTTTGATGAGGAGGAAGCCAGCCATTAGTCCCCTTTCGTTGTTTTAACTCAGTGAATGACACCATCTGTTATACCATCCAATTACCCAAACCTGGAGCCTAATACATAGGCTTGATGCCTCTTCTCCCTTACCCTCAATCTATCATTAATTTCTAACTATTTTACCACTTAAAGGTCTCTTGAATTTCTCTTTTTTTTGCTTTTGTTTTCACAGAGTTTAAGCATCTCTCTTACAAGTACCTTCTGACTAAGTTTCACACTGGGGCACCTCTCTCACCCACTCTCCATATTGCAGCCAGAGTAAGCATTTAGGAAAAAAATCATGTCTTAATAGTACCCACTTGCTTAAAATCCTTCAGTGGTGTTTTAATCTGGTCAAAAACAGGCTCCTAGGTCTGAAAGGGAAACTTAAGAACAGGTTCGCTTCAACCAAGTGGGTCCTCACATAAAAAACTTAAGACTTAACAAATATGAATCGGGAAAAAACCTCCAAACCCAGTGCGGAGAAAAGCAAAAGGTCCCCAGGAGTCTAGGGAATAGAAAGGGTTATATCTTGCAACATGGCTGACCACAGCACTGGGCAGAAGGGATGTTGGTGTTCTGGCCAGATGAGTCTCCAGTCGATTGAAGAGGCTCCAGCCTCCAAAGAGCAGCAGTTTTGTCAAAGGATCCCGTATGTGTAAACCAGAATGTATATCCTATTATGTCAGATTGCTCCAGAATTTTTCGTTTAGTCACTTTCGCAGAGCATGCATAAGATGACCACCTCCAACTTCGGTTTATTTGAATCAAAGGGAGACAAGCAGAGCCTCCCAACGTGTGTGGGAAGGGAGAAGTGAGGGAGGCGGTTCTATTCCAAGATATTTCTTCACTAGAGGTGCTAGGTAAGGCCTGTGGTAGCACCCTCTAATGAGAGGCAGGGCGGGTAACAGCAGTGTAAGGTGCTGGGATAGCTGATGCAGAAAAGAGGAACGCTGCCTGAGGTAGTGGTTAATAGCAGGAAGTGCCAGAAGCTGTTCAAGTAGCAATGCAGAAAATGACCTCAGAGATTGGGTGTTTCAAGGAAAGTTATCTAGGAGGTAACTTCTGAGTTACCTCTCAAAATGGTGAAGAGAGGGAGAGGGTTGCAGCAAAGTTACTCAAAACTTGGATCAACCATGGTGCTGCGGCATGGGAAACAGCTACTGGGCAAAAGCAGAGGTTTTTGTATTTCCTCTTGCAACCTGGCGGGCTCAGCAGGCCGCACCATTGAAGACTGGGCCTCAAAAACAACTCCTTGTCCTGATGGTGGCGAAGAGGCAGGACTAGACCCGGTACTATAAATCCGAGTTTGGCATGGAACCCTGGGTGGCTAGGCGGAGATAGAGAAAGGGAGGCGGGATTTCCGGTACAGTCATAGGTCCAATTTCCGGCGTCGATTCGGAAGGAGCCCGGGGCGCTGTGGACCCGCGGCCAGGACTCCGCCGACGGCGCGGCTGTGCTGACTTTGCTGTTAGGGGGTCCTTTGCTGAGGACGGCAAGCGGAGCAGGGTGAGGAGCCGCTCTGGGACTGCCGACTACCGCTTGTCTGTAGGGTGCATTTCTTTGTGAGAGGACTCGGGATTTGGGGTCTGTTTGCGTCCCTAGGCCAGCCCCCCTCCTGGAACTTGGACCAACCCATGCGCTCGCTCCGGGAGGACCGTCACACCCTTCCGCGGGGTGACCGCCCCCTGGGCCGCTGCGCCGGCGTGCGTGCGCGGAGGCGTGCGCGAGGCGTTTCCGCAGGCCCCAGGGTGCTCGCTGTTGGGGGTGGCTACTCCGGTTCTATCGCTAGTCAGTGGTAGTGGTTCCTCGGGACGTGCCCCAGGGCTGTATTCGAAACTGGCTTCTCTTCCAGTCCGTAAGGCGTCTGCCAGGCCTTGGAGCGTGAGCTGGAACAGAGGGCAGTGACCGGCCTTTCCGTCCCCTCCCCACTGGAAGATGGCGGGAATCGCTGTTTAGCGCTGAAAGGTTCTTCTTGTTCTAGGAATCCTAGGGACGGAGATTCCTAAGTTTAGTAACGCAGAAGTCTTTATTGAGCGCTAAGTATTACAGTGGAAAAGGCACCACAGCCCTTTCCCCCACAGAGCTTTGGACAGTGATAAATTTAACAATGGGAGCACCCGGGGTATCTGGCTCAGCCCTGGGAGAAAAGGAGTTGGATTCGGAATGCCAGAGAAAATGATACTTATCTCAGACCCAAGGGCTGAAGGAGTTGGCCAGAGAGAAGGAGGATGTAGGGGGCAGGAGTGGTAGGATTCAGGGAGCAAAAATGGTCCCAGACGAAAGTCCAGCGATGAGGAAGGTCAAGTACTGAACTTTTTTCCTACATCTCCTTTGGGGTTGGCGTATAGATAAATGAGTCGGAAAGGTAAACCAGTGTTCATTGTTCAGGCTTTAAACTGCAGAAATTGGGGAGTAACTGGGTAATATCATTTATTGAGTGCATACAGTGGTTCCAGACTTTAATACCCAAACCATGTGGGGAAGAAAAGAGAATCCCCTACTCACCCCCACCCCCCCACCCCCGCAGGGGGGTTCTAAGAGGCATGCTCTGAACAGCCCCAACCTCCTAGGGGAAAATTTTTATTGAAGTCTTTTTTTTTTGTCTTAAATATTTATGCAAGTTTTGAATTGTATGCCACAATATAGCCTTATTTTGGTATAAAATATTTTTTCAAATTCTCATGTAACCTGTGGTCCACTGGCCCGGTGTGGCCCAGGATGGCTATGAATGCAGCCCAATACAAAATCGTAAATTTACTTAAAACGTTATGAGTTTTTTTGCTTTTGTTAATGTTTGTGTATTTAATGTGTGGCCCAAGACAACTCTTCTTCCACTGTGGCCCAGAGATGCTGAAGGGTTGGGCATCCCTGCTTTTAGGACCATTTATGTTCTGATTTTTGTAGTCCTTGACACACATCCATTATGTACCCTTTCCTCTTTCTTCTACCCCCCCACATACAAGGGTGGACCCCAAAACACCTGGAATTTATTTATAAAAAGTTGCATATTCTTACATGTTTAAACCTCAGTCACCTTCAAAGTACTGTCCATTTGATGCAATCCACCTATTGAGACTTTTTGATACCCTGCTCAAAACAGTTTTTTAACTTGTCGATTTTGATGCCTTTTAGTGCTTCTGCCATTTTTTGTTTTACCTTTTCCACATTGACAGAACATTTCCCTTTGAGAACTTATTTTCATCCAGGGAACCAAAAAAAAAGTTGTTTGGGGCAAGATCAGATGAACAGGGTGAGTGGAGCTTGGGGGTAGTGTCATTTTATGGTTAAAAACTGCTGAACACGCAACAGGGTGTGGGCAGGTGCATTCGTAAATTACCCATTATGAAATGGGCAAGCATGTTGAAAGAATTCACTTGAAAAAATTCACTGAAACTGAACGCGGCCTCTCACAGCAGTGCCAGCTAGTTACACTGATACAGATGGGTTCCTCGAATACTCACCTAGCAGGGGAAACCTGTACTATAAGGAACCCGCCTTCCAGAAGGTGATTCTGTTTTTTGGGGGTCCCCCCACATACATAACCCAGCCTTTCTATGTTTTGAACACTTCACAGTACATGTCTTATATTCTTTAATCCTATCACTCTTTAGAGATGGGTGTTATCCTTTGTATTTTAGCAGTAAAGAAACTGAGGCTGCAAGATTAGGCAAGTTGCCCTGCTTCACACAGCTAGTAAGTTAAGGTTCAAATGCAGACATGTACAGCTCCTTAGTTCTTGTCCTTCACCACTGCACTATTGCATTTCAGGGAGTGGATTTGGAGCTGGACATAGAATATTCGAAGCAGAAAGGACATTTAGAAAGTTGTTGAATTGGGCTAGATGAAAAGCTATGGTTCCAAAACTAAGTTTCAGCAATGATGAAGAGAAGTGAGTAGATTCAAGACTGTAAAGGATGTAGAACTGACACCTGGCAGGTGACTGGGTGAGAGGAAGGCGTGGGAGAGCCCGCTGGGTACGTCTGGATTGATGGTTCTGCCATTCATTCATAAAATAAGGTCTCGGGAGGGAGAAAGAGCAGCCTAGAGGGTAACGAGGACTTGCTGGATTGAGATGCCCTCAGCAGTGTCTTGAGTTCCTCTTAGGGTGAGAGAGAATTTGCTTTGCATTGACTTTGTACCAGTATCAGTTGTCTATGCCTCTTCTTAAGGTATATCCTATATAACTTGGTCAGACTGGGAGATGGTGGGACACGGACCCAAGATAAACCAAACACATGGACTAGCTTTGAAGTCTTTACAGGTCTTCTGGGGTGATACTAATATTTTACAGTTACATTGTTTTGAAAAAAATTATAATAACATTTTCTTTTTTTGAGATATACAAGATTATCCTAGTTTCAGGTGTACAGCATAATGATATGATATTTGTGTACATCAGGAAACAATCACCATGATAGGTCTAGTTTTAACATCTGTCACTGTGCATAGCTAAAATTTTTTTCTTGTAATGAGAACTTTGAAGAACTATTCTTAACAACTTTCAAGTGTGTGATACAGTCTTAACTACAGTCACCGTGCTTTCGACCCCCTTTTACCCCCTTCACCCATTTCTCCCCACCCCCACCACCCTACTCTGGCAACCATCGATCTGTTCTTTGCGCCCAGGTCCTTAGGGGGTTTTTTGGAGGAGGGATTCCACCTGTAAGAGATGATAAGCATGCTATGATTACATTTGATGGAATGCTGACTCGCAGTTTACATAACCACTATTACCGAGGTTCTCAGTGGGAAGGAGATCGTGGCAGAAGCAGCCGAGGCCTCTGTGGGGCCAACTGAAAAAGTAAAGTTTGAGATCTGAGTGAGGCACCTCGGTTTTCTTCGAGCCCCCAATCCATCACTCTCGATGCATAATGCTCCAGAAGAGCGTTTTAGAGTTTAAAAAGTGTGTTCTGTGGAAGGGACGAAAGCAGCAAAGTAGGCGTTTACAATGCTTTTGTAACATTTAACCTATGTAGATGCTTTAGTAAGGGTTAAAATAATTAATATTCATGAGGACCATTTACTGGTTCTAGTTGGACTGTTTTTTAAAGCACTATACTCTTGTTATTCCAATCTTGTCTATATTTTCTAAAGCCTTCAGAGTTAACATAATTGAATATGAGATGTCTCTCACAAAATTTGGATTTTGAGAGGAGCAGTTGTAGGTTCCTGTGCATGTACAGGAGAATGCTTTGTTTTCATTTTGTGTAGCCTTTTGTGGTACAGCATACTTTAACTTAAAGAATCCTTTACTTGTTACCCGTTACATTCACATACAGCCTCTAGGAGCCATCTAGTCTGCTGTGTCAAACTCATTTTCACCGGGGGCGGAGGGGGGTGCCCATCAGCCTTGCAGTTACCTTCAAAGAGCCGAAATAATTTTAGGGCTGTATAAATGTAACTACTCCTTAACTGTTAAGGAGTTGAAATTATATTTGGCCCAAATTATATATGAGAGCTATTACAGAAGAGAGGATTTTGCAATTTAACCTTGATTAATCAGAACTTTTAATATTTTTTTCTTTTTTTTGCCTTTTCACTCTTTTTTTCCTCCCAGCAGGTATATTATAAAAGACAAACAGAACCAAAGATTTGTTTAAAAATCAAAATATTTGGGGGATAGAGGTTGTTATACTGAGTATATAAAAATTGTATGACCTAATTTAGTTTTTTATAACTATATTAAATGTATGAGAAATGACTGACTAAAATATAACAAAACTATTTTTAGTATGAAATACGACATTTACACAAGAGTGTGGAAAACAGCTGTAAGGGGTTTTAAGATTTTATTTATTTATTTTTAGAGAGGGAAGGGAGGGAGAAAGAGAGAGAAAGAGAAACATCAATGTGCCGTTGGTGGGGGCCGTGGCCTACAACCCAGACATGTGCCCTGACTGGGAATCGAACCTGCGACGCTTTGGTTCGCGGCCCGTGCTCAATCCACTGAGCTACGCCAGCCAAGGCTATAGCTGTAAGTTTTTAATAATTTTAATAAAATAAAAACACTCATCTACTCACCATCTATGGCAAGAAGACCTTAGAGGCTCCTGTTGGGCGCTCCCTGTTTGCAGCCCCTCCCACCCCTGGAGGAGTCCCTGTCTGACCCTCCAGATGACTGTTCCCTCCCCTCTGCAGTTTTATCACCTCCGCGTGCATTCCTGTATCTTAATGCTATGGTTCGTAACTGTACTGTGTGTAGGCTCTTGCAATGGGCTTCTTCCTCTCTATAGTAGATTTTTGAGAGTTATCTAGGATGATGTGTACAGCTGTAGTTTGTTTATTTTTTTTCCTTACCAGAGTACTTGTCACTATGTTTACATTAACCATCTCTTGTTTTTTTTTGGGGGGGGGAGATATATTTTTATTATTGACACTATTACAGATGCCCCCATTTCCTCCGCCTTTGCCCACCTCCATCCAGCCCCATTCCCCCTTCCCTCTGGCCACCATCACACTGTTGTCTGTGTCCATGGGTTACGCCTATATGTTTTTTGGCTAATCCCTTCACCTCCTTTCATTCAGTTTCCCCTCCCTCCCTCCGACAGCTGTCATTCTGTTCCATTATCCATGCCTCTGTTTTTATTTTGTTAGTTCATTTTGTTAATAGATTCCACATACTGTATATCCCCACAATGGAATTCTATACAGTAGTGAAAATGAACAGTGGCTATGTGATAACATGGGTACATCTTCCAAGCATAATGTGGAATGGTAAAGCAAGTCACTACAGTAGGAAGAATAACATTAAAACAAAGCTTTCAACTCATAGAATCAAGAGGGTAACTTTCTTGGAGAGAGGAGGAAAGGAAGTCGGATCAGAGAGGGTACATAGAGGGCTTCTACTCCATCTGTGATGTTTTATTTCTAAAACTGAAGGATGGGTAAAGGAGGTGGTTCTATTATTCTTGATACCTTTTTGTATGTCTGAAATTTTTCATTATAAAAACAAAATATGGGGAAAAACGAATGTTTTTAAAGACTAAAAATGAAGTCTCATCCATTTTAGCTTCTGTACTATTTGTATCCACTCCCTTATTATCTTTAAACTATACATTCCACTGTATGAAGGATATAGCTCATAATAAATTTTAAAGGGAAAATATGCAAAAGGGAACTTTTTCATTGTAATGTAAGGACAGTACTTCTCAACTTTAAAATTACTGTGTGACTTAAAATTCCCTCCTCAGTGACCTGTAAATACTGTAGCTCCTTGGCCATATATGTCAGGATATAGTAGTGGAGATGGGTGATTAGAACATTTTCATCATATATAACCACAGATGAAAAAGATTTTGTCAATGATTTAGTGTTTACATACATACACCCTTTCTTCAGAGTATGTTATTGTCATATTTAAGAATAAAATCAATGGCCGTGGCTGGGTGGCTCAGTTGGTTGGAACGTTCGTCTTGTGCACCAAAAGGTTGCCGGTTCAATTCCCCGATCAGAGCACATACCTAGGTTGGGAATTCTATCCCTAGTCAGGGCACATGTGGGAGGCAACCGATCAGTGTTTCTCACATCAATGTTTTTTTCTCTCACTTTAAAATCAATAAACATATCCTGAGGAGTGAATTAAAAAGAATTTAAAATAAGTGAATAATTTGTTACATCAGAGTTATTTTAAGAAACCCGAAAGTAAATAGTAACTTGTTTTTATTAACTCCTTTTTCCCCCTTTATAGTTTCAATTCAAGATTTTTTAAAAATCTAAGCATTATAAAAGTTTTGTGAGTCAAATTTTGGATTTTGATTTCAAAAAACACATTTTTACCCTAAAGAAACAGCTTAACACTGAGCATTACCTTTTTGGTTCTAAATGATATTTTTGAAGACTTCCTAGTTTTTAATTGTCCATTGTTTTCTAAACTGTATCTTTCATTTCATTTGCTCTCTCCTAGGGAATGAAGGATGGCAGCACGCCGTGCATTAAAAGCTGTTTTGGTGGATCTCAATGGCACACTTCACATTGAAGATGCAGCTGTGCCAGGCGCGCAGGAAGCTCTTAAAAGGCAAGCTATCCTCCAGGTTCAGCTGACAAATATGTTTGTAAGTGCCATTTTGCCAAGGCAGATCATTAGCCAAATGGATGGCCTTGAGATGGCATTTCACCAGCTTCCATATATGCAAAAACTGCCTTGGATTTGGCTAGAAGATGTACACATTGTAATATCTTCCACACCTTGTGCTCCAAGCCTTTATTGGGTTTGGCCTTTTGATCTTTGTTCTCTTTGTTCTTTCTGTGTGTCTTTTCCCAAGTCAGTAATGTAAATTTGTGAATGAAAACTCAAGATTCTAAAATGTAGAGGAAATAGCTTTGGAAAAATCACATATAAAGGAATCTGGAAGGGAAACCCACACATACACAAAGGCGTAGTGCCACCCACTCCCCCTTCATCTGAGATCTAGCATTGAGCACAAAGCTGCTCAAATACAGTTTAATTAAGGGACTTGAAATTTTAGAATTATTTTCATCAACTGTATTTAATGCCTTAGAAGGTTAGAGACTTTTATATTTCTTATGTATGAGGCACAATAATTAACATGTCTAGATACAAACTGGGATACATAGTAAAAATTGTTAAAGTAAACTGAATGTGAATGTTTGCTTCTGAGTATCCTAAAGAAATAATCAATATAACAGTACTAATAATTGGTATTAAGCACTTTAATACTAAAATAATTTAGAGAAGTTTTCAAAGTTAGCAATACTTAACATGTGATGCTTATCATTTTCCCACCTTAAAATAGTCAATAGTATGCTGTTACTCAGAAAATCTAATAACTAGTGTCACAGCACCAGGTGTGAGGATAAAAGATGGACACAGACCTTGCTTGCATTCTCTCGGGGAGCCTGCTTTGCATTTGGAGAATCAGCAAATAAGAAGAAACTTGTATTTGCGGTAGGCATCATTTGGAAGCTGTCAGTTTGGTTAGGAGTCATGATGTTCATTTTACAGGTGGCCATTGTGTTGTTTAAAGCCAAAAGGAAATCCGATGCATAATTGGACTTTCCCTCTTGACTCCCTAACACTGTCTGTTCAGTCAGGCTTTCTCTGGGACAGGATGTGGACAGGAGCTTTCCCTGTTCTAAAGATGAGCTTTCCACTTTGGATTGAAAGACAAGTCTCTTTATTTTTGCTGAGTATCGCTGTAACTGTGAGCCTGCCATTCTGGAGGGGCCAGTGCCTACAAATTGCTCTGGTGGGTTTCCATCCAGGGAAATCGCTATATTGTTATGGCTGGTTTTGGTTTCTATAGAAACAAACAGACTATGGGAAGTTGAGGGACCAGTAAAAAATATAAAAGTTTTTAAAAAACCTTTATTAAAAATGATGTTATTCAGTAATTCTGCATGTTCATTTTTAGGATATTTTTAGTTGTGTTGAAATAATCACTTTGTTTTGAGAGATAAACCACCAAATTTTAATGTGTTTTTCAGAAAAGCTGGATATCATAGAGGCAGTCATGATTACTGTGAACTATTTAATCATACCAATTTAGTTAATGTTCTTTGCATGAATACTTAAGAACCTCTTTTCTGTTTTATGTGCTTGCATGTTTTAAATTGTGGTGAGTGCTTTTACATCTTGTATCCATTTGAGGAACAAAATAAAAAACAATGGGTATTAATATAAAATTTTAAATTGTAGCTAAATTAAAATTCTTTTTAGATCTTGGTTTTAAAACTATAGGACCAAGAAAATAATTTTTACTTTTAGAGAAAGCTAAACTGTCATGAATTCTTTCTCTGATAACTGACTGCCAGTGTAAGTTCCAAAAGCAGATCACAGAATCAGAACAATCCTGTATGTAAGTAGTTGAAGGGGAAAACATTTTATTTTTTTAAAAAATGTAATGTTTCTTGGAGATGTCCAGATAGATTGTTTATAAATTTAGCAACTCATTGGGGTTTGGCGAGTCTTTAACTGGCTAAGAAAAAGAAAACATCTTGAGATGTCGTCCTTCGTTCTCTTAGTGTAGAAGGTCAAGTCCTATACCAGGACGTAGGTTGGGGTTCTTGTCTCAGCTCTGCTGCTACCCAGCTGTAGAAAGCCTAGCAAGTCACTTAGCTCCTCTAGGCCTCAGTTTTCTCCTCTTTAAGAGAGGATTGCACTAAGAATCTCTAAAGTAACTTTCACCTCTCCTATTCTGGGAGCACAGTGATTACTAAACTTTGTTTTTTACACTTCTTTGATAAAGCCCTGCAGTAAAATTCAGTAAAAGTACAGAAGGTTCTCAAAAAGGTAGGCACAGCTTCCACAATTTAACTTTGTAACCTTTGGCAACAAAGCATCCCCGAGGGTGTAGATAATGTGTAAGCGATTCTGGGTAGATAACAAAAAAGATCATGGTAATAAAAAAAAACATTTACTTTTATTTTCTGACCTTCGGCAAGTGCTTCCAAATTACGAGATTTTATGGGGCTAGAATGTAACAGTGGCCTTGTTGACATCTGAATTTTACTTTTCCAGGTTACGTGGTACTTCTGTGATGGTTAGGTTTGTGACCAACACAACCAAAGAGAGCAAGAAAGACCTGCTGGAGCGATTGAAGAAGTTGGAATTTGATATCTCTGAAGATGAGATATTTACTTCCCTGACTGCAGCCAGGAATTTAGTGGAGCAGAAACAGGTCCGGCCCATGCTGCTCGTTGACGATCGGGCATTACCTGATTTCAAAGGTAGGGGAAATTTGGAAAGATTTAAAAACCAGGTGTTCACATCTTCCTATAAATCATTCTTCAGACTGAATGTTTAGAAGTATTTATTCTGATTTGCTCCTATCATTGAATCTAAATTGGTGTTTCTCTAGCCCGTTCTGACCACACTCCGCAGTAAATGAAACACGTTACATAGAACCTGGTACATAAATGTGTGTGTTTATATATGGTAAACACTGACTGTATGAGAAATGCTTTAGTTTCTGTTTGGTTTACCTAATTGTTTGTTTGGTTTTGATGCTGCTTAGAGCCCTCCAAGTTAGTTTTACAATTTACTAATGGATCATGACCCACAGTTTGAAAAAGCACAGGTCAAAATTACTTTGAGTTTATAATCCTTGGTCCATGAGCCACTGTTTTCATTTGATTAAATGAAATAATCCAATAGCCCCCTTTTAAAAACTAGGTATCATTCTGTATTGTATGAAATATTCGCAATGACCATGAAATACTTTCAATTAAGAAAACTGTTTTCTCTTTGGAAAAATTAACAGACTCTGGAAAAATATCCGGGTTTTATGAAGCTTTGCCACATTGCTTTGCTTGTAGATGATACTCAGACTGAAATGACACAATATAGAAAAATGGGTATAAATATAATATAAAACCATGTCATGGTGGTACAAGTAATGATTAGGAAGGTTCGGCATGGATATACAGCTGAGCAGAACCTCACAACCTATACTCCCAGTGTATCAAGAATTATTATTTATAATAATAATTATCTGTAATAAGCCAACCAATTTTGGCTGAACTAAACAAAATGCATTCATTAGAGGAATCTGGGTGTTGGCAAGAATACACAGTGGTGTAACTCCAGTGGAGAGGAATTTGGCAATAGCTGACCAAGGTGCATATGAGCAGTATGTCACTTGCAGGAATCTGTCTCCAAGATATAGTTACAAAAATGCACAACGTCATATGAACAAGGTTGTTCACTATAGCCTTATTGGTAATAATAAAGATTGGAAACAACCTGAATGATCATTGGAAGTGATTGATTAATTAATTAATTATGAATATCCACAAAATGGAATGCTTTGGAGCTGGAAAATGAGTAGTGACAAAGATTTTTATCCCTTCATATGGAGTGATCTTCATGAGAGGGAAATGAATGTATAGATGTACATACACACATAATATTTGTAAAAGGAAGCTAAAGAAGGATAAATGAAAAGCTACTAGAAATGGTTATCTAAAAGGGGAGGAAGGGAGAAGGAAAGGAGATTCATTTAAAAGTACCTTGTTACATAGTTTCGACTTTGGAACCATATAAATATTTTACATAATTAAAAGACAATTAAACAGTGAAAAACAAACTGACACCTAAAAACTAAAAACAAATTGGAACAAATGAACTTAACTCTATATCAAGTTGGTGACATAACTACTCAGACAAAAGAAATATTTCAAATGACTTCAAAATATAGTATTTTGACTATTTGTTCTTAGTAGGATAGATTTTAAGGATAAAAGAACTGCAAAGAAATCTTAAACTGCATTCAGTAGTTTAGTCTTATTAGTAATGTTGGTATTGCTATATTTAAATTATATGTAATATTGTATCATACATATAGGATAAAACAAAGTAGTAATTATACTAATATCATTAAGATACAAGACTTTAATGTGAGAATATGTACAAATATAAAAATCAAATTAGTTAATCAAAAGCTGTGTATTACTAATTTTTAATTGAAAATATTATCAACTCCCTTTTTCTCTGGAAAAATACATATTATCTAGATCTTCCACTGGAAAGGCCTAGAAGCAGTGACAACCCAGCGCTCAGACTATGGGGTCTGCTATTTCCCAGTTTAGTTCCTTGGAGTGATGGCTAATTCCAGATCAGGGAAGGTAGTGTATGAGTTTGGGATAACTAACTGTGTTAGCAAGGAGACTGTTGAAGACTAATGAGGTCGTGTCTAGAGGACCCCTGGGCCAATTTGAAGGGGTAATTTGAGCATCAAAAAGAATAATGGTTGCAATGGATCGCAACACAAACATGTGTATATAAAACACCATGAGTTCAAATGATACTCAGTCCCTCAGAACTCATTGGTCACTATTGGAGTTTGATAGGGTAGTAAATCATTATTTTGAAAATTGCCAAGTTAAAGGAGTGAAACATTTTTGGCCAAGTAGCTCAGTTCCTTAGAGCATAATTCCAATACACCAGGATTGCTGGTTCAATCCCCAGTCAGGGCACACACAAGAATCAACCAGTGAATGCATAAATAAGTGGAACAACAAATCAATCTTTCTCTTGCCCGCTCTCCCCACCCTCTCTCTCTTCCCCCCTCTTTCTTCCCCTCTCCCTCACCCTTCCTTTCTATCTCTAAAAATCAATTTAAAAAATTAAGGGAGTGAAACAAGCATTTATCCTGCCTTTGCTATTTGAATTATATTTTAAAGTAACCAGATATTTGATTTGGTACATTCTTTTTGGAATTCCAGCTACTAAATGCAAAAGGAATGGCAGAGTTAAGAAATCACCGTTGGGAAGCCCTAACAAAATAGGCAACAACATCAATAGAGTTTAAACATGTTGGGTAAGGGCTGATGGGAAACTCTAAAAGAGAAGAATCAGCCTGACACCACTTAAACCTGCTGATCAACCTTAACATCGCCAGCACTAGAGCAAGTAGAATTTTTGTGGTTCACAATGTGACATAATTAGTTCTTTCATATTGCCTATGAAATAATCTTGCCTAAAATTGAATGTGAACCCGTGAAGCCTCTAGAGTTAATGAAAAGTTTACAGGAAAAATAAGGTAGAGGAATGAATTGAATAATGTTACAAGTCAGCCAAATCCAGAACATGGGACATTTCCAGGATTGATGAACTAGTTGCTCCAGTAAGTGAAGAGGAGTGCTGTTACAGAATGAGAAGGGATAGCAATCAAATGTACTGTATGCACCTTGTTGGATGCCAATTACGTATCAGATGTAAAAAGACATTTGAGACATTTGGGGAAATTCAGATGTGGGCTAGGTATTGAGTGATATTTAATAAATTATGAAATATGAAAAGCTGAAATGAATGACATGGTATTTGAGATTTGCTTTTAAAAGACTTCACAAAGTATAGGAAATGATAGATAAAATTGGTAAAAAAAAAAGTAGAGAATGATAGATAAGATTGCTAAAGCTGGGTGATAGGTACCTCAAGGCTTATTATACTAGTCTTTCTACTTTCACATATTTCTATAAATTTCTGTGACAAAGAGAAAAAAAGTCTGTTTGGGTAGCCCACAGAACTGCCAAGAAGAGCCTGGAGTTAGTCTTGGGGCTGTGCAGCCAGCAGCGGTGTGCAGCATCCTGTCACAGAATTGATCGGGTGCCAGTGATTGTCCTTGCTAAGCTTTGAGCTCTGCACTTGCCCGGTTGGCCCCAGTGGAACTGGAGATTGGATCCTCCAGCTAGCACTGCTGCCTGAGAGTCAGAGGCTGCAGCAGTCACCTCTTCCGGTGGAGGTTTTCTCTGTTTCTTTGTTTTACTAGGTCCCAGTTCAAAACCTTGGGAAGGTGTTTCTGATGGGCAGAGCCTGTGTTTCATGCCAGCACCCGTAGCTGCAAGAGAGGCTGGAAAAGTACCGTATTTTCGGACTGTAAGACCCCCCCCAATTTAGGGGAAATAATAGTTGTTAATGCTGCTGTTGAGTTCTGCTTACATTTACATTGGTGAAATATTATGTTATTTAAGTTATAAAATATTCTACCACATTTTTTGCTTCAAATTTTTCCTATTTTCCTCCTCTAAAACCTAGGTGTGTCTTATGGTCTGAAAAATACGGGTAAGTATCTGGTGTTTTTAGCCTCTGTTATGGTAGGTTGAGCTCTGCTTCTTACCAGGCTTTATGAGCTAGTGAATTACCTGATTATGAGAATGGTATTCAGAAACTGGGCACAACCAAAAATAATGACAAATACACTCTATAATCAATGTATTTGTGTTTCTGGGTTAGCTGAAGTACTACAAAATATTTCAATCCGAAAAATAATATTTTTCTCTTTTGACTTTATTTGAAGAAGATTAAGATTCTTGTTGTGCCCTGGCCAATGTGACTCTGTTGGTTGGAGTGTCATCCCACAAATCAAAAGGTCGCAGATTTGATTTGTTATCAGGGCACAGGGCTAGGTTGGGGGTTCAGTCCCCAGTCAGGGTGTGTATGAGAGGCAGCCAGTTGATGTTTCTCTCCCTCTCTTTCTCTCTTCCTTCCCCTCCTTCTAAAATCAATAAGCATATCCTGGGGTGAGGATTAAAAAAAAGATTCTAGTTGTATTAGCAGTGAGCTGGTGTTGGGTTATAGAAGCAGAGTCCCTGATAGGGAAGAAGTCTTTGTCATTTGGTGCAGGACAACATCTGAAACATCCTTATGTACATGAACATACCCAAAGTAGGTGGGTTTTTGAAAAGCAAGAAATATCTTTGCTGTCATTGAATGTCTTTGTTAGTGGTAGATGAAATAATAAAGGCACACAAAAAAAACTTTAACTTCACTGTAACCAATAATTTTGTTTTCTTCCTTCAGTAGACTTTAATCAGTTACTGAATACTCGTGGTTACTGGTAGAGAGAAACTGGAAACTTGGACATCTCCTCTTCCTATTTCTTTCCCTTACATTTTGGTGGACTTGATCATGAAAAATGCTTAACTGCCAGCAATAAGAGAGGCAAATAGGAATTGGCATGTGGATAATCCAAAGAACCTTTAGCCAGACTTTTAATAACTGTGATGGTGAATGTACTTGCTTAATTGTCATATCTGAGGTGCTGTTATCAAGTACCAGGGTCCTAAAATATGCTTATATTATAGAGTAATATTTGTGACACTAAAAGTAGATGAGGAATTATGCAGAAAACAGTAGAATATACAGTGCATTACACATTTATCATGAATGTATTAACCTCAACTGTGTCAATTAGAGTGTCTGATTTCCCTGGCCTCTTAGATTTTCATTCCCCCATCAGTTGCCATTGATCTGCCAGCTTGTAGGGAATTCATGGCTGTCCTTGTTGATTGTAATCAGTAAAGCTTTTGGAAGTTAGAAATTACTTGTTTGAGAACATCAGTTTACACATTTCAGGTCAGATATTCTATTTGCTGAGTAGCTTTAAAACCATACAAAAAATATGCAAAAATACCAGAAGTCATATTCTTTCAATTATCTCTTATACTGTTTCCAAAGTACATGGGGCAGGATAATTTCTTAAACCACAAATTATTGTTACGGCAAAATTTATGCTTGATTGACTAAAGCTGCTTTATTATAAAATGTGACTTTACTTTTCATTGCACTTTTCAACAATCACATTTTTTTTCCCTTCCTAGGAATACAAACAAGCGATCCTAATGCTGTGGTCATAGGATTGGCACCAGAACATTTTCATTATCAAATGCTGAATCAAGCATTCCGGTAAGTCTCTAGCTATGTATTTTTCATCTGATCATACACTTCCCTATTTCCCATCTTGAGTCTTTGTCATGGAAGGTAATACACGTTTTACTTTCTAGCCACCTAGACTGTACATGAGGACTGATACCTTCACAATCACAAGATCAACATCAAATAATATTTATTATGGTCCTATTGTTTTGTTTTATTTTTAAGATTTTATTTATTTATTTATTTTTAGAGAGGGGATGGGAGGGAGAAAGAGAGGAGAGAAACATCAATGTGTGGTTGCTTCTCATGCATCCCCTACTGGGGACCTGGCCTGCACTGGGAATTGAACCAGTGACCCTTTGGTTCGCAGGCTGGCACTCAATCCACTGAGCCACACCAGCTAGGGCTGATCCTGCTTGGTTTTTAAAAAATGATCAATATGTTAAAATGTATGATCATTGGGGTTTTTGGTTTATAGAATCAATATTCTGGAGCAGAAATTCATAATAAAATTGCAGCTCTTAAAGCTAGCAGTTTTATCTTTTATCATCATTGTGTGATTCTCCACTGACTATGCTGATTTCTGACAGAAAACTGCATCCAGGCTAATGCACCTAAAATAGTAAATGTGATTCTTCCTCCAGTGAAAACCCAAGCTGTGGAAAAAATTGGACACATTTGACCATACTTTCAAAGAAATTATTCTCTGAGTGATAATGGTAGTTTGAACTAGAATAGGAGGGATGAAGAAAACCAGATTCAGCCCTGGCTGGTGTGGCTCGGTGGGTTGAGCACCAGCCTACGTACCAAAAGATCACTAGTTCGGTTCCTGGGCAGGGCACCTGCCTGGGTTTCAGGCCAGGTCCCTGGTTGGGGGCATGTGAGAAGCAACCAATTGATGTCTCTCTCACACATTGATGTTTCTTTCCCTGTCTTTCTTCCTCCCTTTCTGTCTCTCTAAAACAAATAAAATCTTTAAAAGGAAAAGAAAAGAAAAGAAAACCAGATTAAAGTAGTGTCAACATGACTCAGTGAATGATTGTTAGGAGGTGAAGAAGGACAGTGGGTCAAGGAGGACATCAAGTGTCTAACCTGGGCCCATGCGATGGAGAGCACTCCCTGTGGGGTTCAGGAGGTGATAAGTTTAGGTCGGGGCTGTTTGGCATGTGGTATGTCTAAGTGGGGATGTTCCGATGGCTGTTGGTTGAAATTTGGGGAAACACAGCTAACACATAAGTTATAAATCCTCAGTTGGGTATGCATTTTACTTTTGTGAACTTTCTGCTGCTGCTTCCAAAAGGAAGACTACATACTGGTTCTCATACTTCCTAAGATAAATTGGATCAGAATTTACCTACAAATCTGCTCTAGAGTGAAACTTACTTTCCCTGGGATTTTTTTTTCCATTTTCATCTTGTCTTTTACTTCTTGTCAAACCATTGAACAGTATAATTTATCTTTTACCTTATGACAGTTCAAAATATTACATGAAGATGCATTTGAACTAGCTTAAAAAGTTTCTGTAATGACTCCATAAATTTTGGCATTTAACTAAATGCTGTAAAAACATCATTTTCTTACCACTATGAAGATCTACAAGAATCATTCTAACTTATATCTGATGTAGAATTCATTTCTTGATGTATGTGTCCTAGAATCAGAATGTTTGTAAGAAACTAAAACTCACTACAAGGCTCGCACATCTGGGCACACTATTGGCTGTTGATCTTGAAAATGGCTGTCTTCATGTATAATCTCTGTGGCCATAAACCACACCTTTTTTCCCTGTGTGCATTTTAGAGCCTCGGTTAATAGAAACTATGACTACTTAATGCACTTAGTTATTCTGAAAGTTAAGCTTTTGTTTAAAAGAAACATACCTGCTATTAGAGTATCATACCGAGCAGATACCTGCTCAGTATCTATTTACTGTAGTTATTTCCCGGAAGTCCACCACTATGCCGCACTGCATGAAGATACACTGGGGGGTATGTGGTGTTAACATTTCTTTTGCTTCACCTACTTCAGTTAGTCTACTGTGGCTTCTTGGGGTTGGGGTGGGGTGGGTATGTTATATCACATCACCTCTCCTTGAGTAAGGTTTCCAACCATACCAAACTCAGTTTTCATCTGAAATAGAGAATGTACTATAATTTCTTACTTCCGAATTTACCCCTGCTAATTACCAGAGAATTCAAGGAGAAGGTATTGATTGATTTTAGCTGGTAATTTGGGAAGGACATATTTAATTGGTCTCTGTCTTAGATGAATGCTAGACTCAGGGTAATAAAAATGTACGTTGACATAATACTGACTTTATAATTGCTCGGATGCTGTCTAATTAGTACACTTCCCTAACCATATTGATTTTTCTAAATACTACATTTGAAAGCATTACAGTGCACTTGTAGGTCAACTCTAATTTCACAAATGCACTTAACAGCTGGGGGGAGAGTTAACAGAAGGTTTTAGGTCTTGCTCTTCTTTGCATATTGATGTCTCCACAGAGACCGTGCTTTGCAACCAATGACTGCAGCTGTTTGGGTTGTAAGTGGCAAATACATACATCTCACATGAACCACCGACCAGTTAAATTACTGTTCAGGTTGATAATGAGAATAAACATTGGATTCTAAACCCCACTGCATAGCCGCCTTGAACAACAGCTTCAGGGGCATATTGCCCTCAGGTGGAGGCATTAGCCTTCCACATTGCACTGCTTTTTATTTACTGTTTCAAATGAGTAGCCCCCCACCCCCAATGCATGGTACAATCTGGCTACAAATATGTCTTATACATTCGAGTGAAATTGGGAACATGGAATCCTAGAGAAGTGACTTTAGAGAAGAATATGAACCTGTTATAAGGAATAGATAGGATTTGGAGGTTTGGATTCTAGAAAGCATTTAAATCCTAAGAGCCATTGGTGTCTTTTTGTCTTTTACATACTACTAAAAGACACAAAGAATAATATAACAAATGCCCATATGCTTATCAAGCAGTGTAAGAAAAAACAAATTATCGACACAATTTGATATCCCCTGCATAGTCCTTCCCAGTTTTATCACCCAAGACCCAAAAGTAATCAAGATGCTGAATTGTGTTTATCATTCGCATGCATTTCTAAAAATACTGTAACATGTATATGGATATCCCTAGACAGTGTATAGTGTTACTTTGCTTGTTTTATACTTTATCAACTTGCATTCTTCCTTAGTAATACTGTGTGAGTCCTCAAAATGCATACCCGTAGCTCCAGCTCACCCATTTTCACAACTGTCGTACTAGTTTGTAGCAAGGTCTTTTCCATCTTCTGACCTGAGTTAGAAACGCAAAGCTTGAGCATTTTAGTAAAAGATCAATTATAATTAAATTTAATGATTTCTATTAGGAGGAAGTCTACCTGGACAAAGGTTATTTGAACTTAGCATTAACAACATTAAAAAATATCTAAGCAGAAAAGTAATATGTCTCCATTGTGGAAAATTTTAAAAGCGTAAAACAGAATAAACAGAATCATCCGTAATCCTTCCACCTAGCTAGTTTCTATCACATACATATTTAGACAAAAATGAGAATGTATATATACTGTGTGGAAATTTGCTTTTTAAAAACCCAACGATATATTGTGCATGTTTTTCCATGTCCTAAAATACTCTTCTACAACATGTTTGACTCCCACAGCACATTCCACTTAGCCAGATGTTTCCTATTGTTGGTTATTTCCAAGTTTTTGAAGTTAGTTTAAAAAAAAAAAGCACCTTCTGAGAACATTTGTTAAGCAATATTTGTTTGTTCCTTAAGATTTTTTTTTAGAAGTATAGTTCGAGGAAAAAAACTACATGAAATTGCTTAACCTAGGAAAAGTTCAAGTTGTTGTTTTTTTTAATAAATTTAGAGTAATTGCTCTCCAGCTTCTAGAGGAGCTTTTAAAAATGTCATTCTATCTGAAAATAAGTAACATCACAACTTTCACATTTAAATGCAAAAGGTGGAAGGCTGCTTAAGAATAATATGTCGAAGCTTCAAAATGACTTAATTTTGAAGTTAATTATTTCTTTTCTAGAATTATTACAAGGCACAAGAGTCCTCAAAAAATCTTAAAGATGTGCAGAAATAGGGTTTTTGGGGTTTTTTGGGTTTTTTTTCAGGAAGAGATTCTTATCACCATAAATCGTTCCTGATGAATGTTGGATTGCTTTTTCCACCATCTCCTCAAGAAAAAATTAAAAGTTAATTACTTCAGTATATTCAGTTTCTTAGAAGGGGAAGAAGAGAAGTGGAGAAAAAAGATCAACAACAGCCGTGTCAGTTATTACTTCATTTGCACCGTAACTCCTGAGTCTTTTCTAAGTGCATAGAACCCTGGGCCCAAGGAGCTCCAGAACAGTATGGTAGCAGGGCTCCAGTCAGAAGTATTTCCAGGGCCTTTACCCCTTCTGAAAGGGCTGACTGCCGTGCAGTCTTTTTAATTATAGTCCAGACCAAGAGAAATTGTATTAGACTTAAGAACTTGAGTTATTTAAAGCATTCCATTAGTATGTGCAAGAGAACCACTTTATACACCAGTTGGAAATTCATGGAATACACAGTCGAGTTTAATTTCAGTCACTGATTGCTCTTATTTTTTAATTTGAGGAGATTGATCAAGGCAAGTCTTGCTACTCCAAATAAAAGTTGTAGGTGAAAAAACCACATAAATATATTGTTACTCATTTTTTAAAATTGATGTACGAGGGGGACCCCCCCCCCAAAAAAATCATAATTATCTTGTGGAGGGCAGGCCCCTTGCAGTCCAGGCTTCCCCCAGAGGTGAGTGTTCTGGGAACCCATCTGTGTCAGTGTACCGGCTGGTGTTGTGAGAGGCTGTGTTCGGTTTCAGGAAATATTTCTGAAGACTCTTTCAATACCTTTGCCCACCTCATGATGGGTGATTTACAAGTGCACTTGCCCAACTGTGCTGAGTGTCCAGCAGTTTTTGACCAAACACGGCATGACCCCTGTGCCCCACCTTCCCTATTCACCCGGTCTTGCCCCAAGTAAGTTTCTGTTTTTGTTTCCCTGATGGAGAAGGTTCTCAAAGGAAAACATTTTGCCAATGTGGAAGAGGTGAAACAAAAAACAGTAAAAGCACTAAAAGGCATCAAAATCAACGAGTTCAAACACTGTTTTGAGCAGAGGATAAAAAAGTCTCAATAGGTGTATTGCATCAAACAGAGCGCTTTGAAGGTGACTGAAGTTTAAACATGTAAGAATAAATACACAGGTTTTTATAAATAAATTCTGGGGTTTTTTGGGTCCCCCCTTGTACAGCATGCACAGTCAAGTGTACAAAGTGTCGGTAGACAATGCAGTAGAATTTTACACCTACGTGTACCTGTGTAACCCCTCTGTTCAAGGTCTGGAGCACTCCCAGCACCCTAGCAGGCTTCCTGTCTCCATCAGTTCCACTTCTTCCTCAAGGCAACTGCAGCCCTTGACTCCTGCCAGCGTTGCCAGCTCTTGGCCTTCATGTAAATGAAATCATACAGTTGTAGCATTTTTGTCTTTTTTTGAGAATTATCCAAGCTGTTGCAGGTAGCAGTGCTTTGTTGTTGTTTTGTATCTTAATTTTTGTTGTTGTGCAGTGGTCTGTTGTATGACTATTCCACAAATTATTTATTTATTGTTAATGAGCATTTGGATTATTTCCAGTTTTGGCTGTTATGAGTAAAGCTGCTATGAACATTCTTCAACATGTCTTTTGGGGGACATATGTGCTCATTTCTCTTGGGTCTGTAGAGTAGTGAAATTACTGGGTAATAAGATAAGTACTTGTTTAGCTTTAGTAAATATTGCTAAACAATTTTCTAAAGTCATTATAGCAAGTCATATATTCCCACTGGCTATGAAGGAGAGTTTCGGTTGCTCCAAGTCCCCACCAGTCTCTGGCCAGTAGTGTAATTGAAGCTATTCTGTTTGGTGTGTGTAGTGGCATCTTACTGTGTTTCGTCCGTGTTTCCCTGATGAGAAATGTTCTTGAAACCTTTTCATATACTTGTTGGCCATTGATAACTTATTTGCAATATGCCCATTAAACTCTTTTACCCTTTCTGATTGGATTGTATTTTTCTTACTGATTTGCAGGAATTCATTTTATAAACAAGTTTTTGGTTGGATATATGGACTACAAATATCTTATCCCTGCACTTTCACTCTCCTAATAGTGTGAAAACACGAAGTTCTTCATTTTGATGGAGTCCAACTTGTCAAAATGTCAGTAGTGCTAAGGTTAAAAAACCCTGGCAGTTCAACCCCTTTGTTGATAGAAAACCTGGCCTACAAATGTGGAGTGATTTGCTCTTACCTATTTTAAGAAGCGTAGATACTACATTTGGGACCAGCCGATGCTGGGCGTGGGGAGAGGCAGTGCTATCCGTTGTAGCACATTGAGCAGCATCCCTGGCCTCCACCCACCGGATGCCAGCAGCACCCCTCTTCAACCATTTGTGACAACCAGAAATGCCTGCAGACGCTGCCGCGTGTCCCCTGGGAAGCAACACTGCCCCTGGGTGACAGCCACTGATCTAGATGTTTGCCTAAGATGTTTCTGTTGTGGCCCTGCTCCCTCACTAGGGTTTTTCAGTTTTTGCCTTTGCCTGCATGGAATTCACTGCCAGAGATTTTTGCATCGAGCCTTCTTTGTGTCCCTTTTTCCTGGCGTCTTGTACCTCAGTAGGCTTGTAGTTAGATACAGACAGAAAATTCACAGATGATTTCCCTCTGCTAATATTATTTCCGCTGTCAAAAACAAGCAACCCTTTGTTGCCCTGTCTAGTAAGTGTAAAAACCCTTCAAGTGTTGGGGATGTCTGTTTTTGATCTAAGTATTTAACTATAAAAGATCTTTTCATCTGTGTCCTAGAAAAAGTTTACCGTTCAGTCTATATGAACATGCCTTGGCTCTTCAAAGTCTCAGTAGAGCTTATGCTGTGCGGAGCGTGACAGAAGCAGGAACCGCTCCCTGAGAGACGCCCATCTTTCCCAGCCTCGTGCAGCACCAGCTTCCATTTAGAGAAACGCAGAGGAACCCACAGTTTCAGCCTTTCAGGGAAGGCACTAAAGCACTGCTTGGGAATTAAGTACGCACATCAATCAAGCTGATAAGTCTTATACCCAGTTAATACATAATAAAATATTAACAAAGTCAAATCAAATGAGTTTTTAGTTTAGCTATATAAGTGGAAAGCAATTTTGAGGTCGGTTGCATAAAGAATTCCAGTTCCGTGGTAGAGTAGCAAATAAATGGGATCAGGGGCGGGTGACAAGAGGGGAGATAGATAAATCACCCATTATTATCTCATTGCCATCAGCTGTGGTTCTTTAAGGCCAGCACAGTGGCTTTTATCAGGTTTCCTAACAGTTGGATTTTAAGATCTGCTTTAAGAAATAAACTTGTATTAATATCAGTGAATAAATTGGAAGGATCGGTCCTGTGCTGTGAGCAATTTGTAGTAAATAACAGTAAGGCCCTGTAATAGTCCAGTATTGGTTTTTACTTAATAAAATATTTAATCACAAATGTCTGAATTCTGCATCTCCCGCAGGAAGGCATTTTCATGCCCACCGACAAGAATAATTTAGCAGTTTCATAGTTGAGCGCTTAATTACTCATAATTGTGAAGGGTAAGATGTGATGAATTCTTCCTCGATGGATACTAAATATTTTAACTAAGTAGATGACTTAAAGTAAATTAAGCTAGTGAGATCATTTATTACATTGGTTAAAAGCAGTTTAAAAAATATATCATGTCCTGCCTTCCATTAGGTGATAATATGTGTGTGACTGTTCTGCTCTGTGACTACAGGCTCTTCTGTCAGGATGTGTGGTAGGTTTTTTGGGGTTGGGGGGTTGGTAAGGGAGCATTAAGAAGTTGGTGGGGTTTTTTGGATTTGTTTTACTATGTTTTTCCCGAGTCACCAATGGAGATCTTTAGCTATCCATAGAGTTTGGTTATCAAATTAATGGGAAAACTCTTTGTGCCCTTTTGTTTGGTATGAGGACATTTGTCCTGTGTCAGGACAGAGAAAGAGATTTGGCAGAAAAGGCTGTCCCTTCACCCTTGTTGGCTAAACCATGCCACACCACACACAGACAGACAGCATCGTGCTGGTGTGTTCTTCCGGGAAGTGGGCCTGATTTGCAAAGTAACATCAGCAGCAGTCACAAGGTAGAATGAACAGGGAAATGGACGCGCAGAAAGTATTTGTAAAATGCTGTATTGTAAATTTCTGAATCAGAAAGCAGCTCACATTTTGGAGAAGAAACGGGGAGTCGGGTATTTCAGGAGCCAGTTGAGTACGTCTCTGCAGCCGGCGGTTGTGTCGTGTTGCAGAGGGCTCCAGGGCCTCCTGCTTACCGTTAGGGAAGGTTGCGACAACTTGTCTCATTAAGTTAGGCTTCTTCCCTTGAGTGTCTTATTTAGCTTTACTTCTCTTAATTCTTTCCCTGGTGATTTGGGTAAAGTGAAACCACTAAAGGTAAAAGGTTGAAGCAATCCCAAATTTAATAATCTATCACCTTTCTTTAGTGTATTTGAGTGTAATTCCCAGCAGTTCTTAGTGAATTCATTAGAAGACAGCAAGTCATTAAAAGTTAATAAGAAACTCTTTGTTTCTGTGAATGTGAATAAAACCACTCTGTAAGTCTGACATTCTTTTCCAGTCACAAAAGCCTTGCTTTTAGCCAGTTTCCATTTTCTCGGTCTCTCTAGGTTACTCTTGGATGGGGCACCGCTGATAGCAATCCACAAAGCCCGGTATTACAAGAGGAAAGATGGCTTAGCCCTGGGCCCTGGCCCGTTCGTGACTGCTCTGGAGTATGCCACAGACACCAAAGCCACCGTAGTGGGGAAACCAGAGAAAACATTCTTTTTCGAAGCCCTGCGGGGCACTGGCTGTGACCCCGAGGAGGCTGTCATGATAGGAGACGTAAGTAGCAGAGCCCAGGAGACGCCCTGAGCCTGCCGGTCACGTTGGGAAGAGCCGGCCCCTCTTCGAAACCCAAGCAGACTCTGCTGCTGACGGTAGTGGGTGGTAATAAGTAGCTGCCTAAAAAACAGGCTTTCCAGTAGATGTTTAGTGGCATTCTTCTAAAGAACTGAAATTTTGATTATTTATGACATTCTCTATAGTGTGATGAGATATATATAATTTAAGATATCGTTAAATACAAGTCAATCAAAAGCTTTTTATATCTTTTTAAAGAAACTTTTACAGAAATTTAGATTTTTCAAATATTACTTATGTGGGAAACAGCCCATACCCAAAGAATTCTACCCGTATTGATTTTTTTCTCTGTATATGGTCTATGGAAGAACTTCCCAATCAGTGTGCCGCAAATAGCTCAAAGGTATCGATTGCCTCAGCCCTTTGAGTGGCGGGTCTGAACCCGGGCTGTTGGAGGCCCGTAGCTGGTGACCTCTGACCGTGAGCACCCTGTCAGTTTACCCCGGTGCGCTGGGGAAGTGCTTTTTGCACGTGCCATGAGGGAGAAAAAGCTAGAAAGCACACTGCCTTGTGGTAAGTAGGTGGCAAGGATTATATTTCACTTTTAAATAATAACATGTTAGGCTAGAAGGGACCATGAAGATTGTCTGGTCCAAATCTCATTTTATGGACTGGGAAACTGAAGCCGGGAGAGGTAAATCTCACTGCCTAAAGTTTCATAGCCCATTAGTGCATAGCTGGAGGTAGAACTTGAGGCTCTGGACTCCCTCCAAGACAAACTGTAGATCCCTTGCTTTCTTAACTTGTGATGGTGCAAATGTGTCACAGGCCACCCGATATCCTCTTCCACTTCTGTATGTATTTGTTCCTGTTACACTGAATGGGAGAGTCGTTGAACTTGATACTGTTCTGAGAAGCCATCTTTTCAGTCACCTTATTCTTCTTGGCAGGCCTTCAGCTGACTTTCCTAGGTAGGCGTGCGTTTGAAGAAGAGGCTCTCTGAGCCTGGAGACTCCACAGCTCTTCATCCTGGGAGATGCTGTTTGCAGATGGGTGGGGGCAAGAAGGGCGCGTGGTGGCAGCTTCGTGCAGGGTCGTTTGTTGGCCCAGAGAGTGGCAGTTTCCTCCCTCCCTTTCCTTGTCGCCTTCTCCCCACCTCCCTCCTTCCTTCTCCTCCTTTCCTCTGCCTTCACTGCTTCAACAGGGCGAGTTGAGCTGCAACAGAAAAGGTTTCAAGTTAGACTTTGAATGAATTTTGACATTCTAAAACTCATTTCCAAGGGCTGTTACTGAATAGTATTAATGACTTTAACAGAAAAAAAAGAAAAATGCTTTCTTCAGGCATGGTCTGAATGAATCCTGCTAATAGACAGGAGGTAGCAGGATTGATTTTCTTGATGTTTCTTCCGGTCCTTGGATTTTATTACCTTGAATTTATCATTACAATCAACCGAGTATATTCATCCCCATCTTGAATAAGAATTGAAGAGAGGACTTCCTTTTTTTAAATCCTCACCAGAGGACTTCTTTTTTTTTTTTTTCACTGCTTTCAGAGAGAAAGGGAGTGGGGGGGGGCAGAGGGGTGGAGAGAAAGAGGAGGGGAGAGAAAAAAGAGGGGGAGAAAGACAGAGAAATATCAAGGTGAGAGAGGAACATCAGTCACTTGCCTCCTGTATGTGCTCAGTCCCAAAACCTTTTGAGTTAACAGGACCACGCTCCAACCTGCTGAGCCACCTGGCCAGGACGAGGGCCTCCTCTTCTGACTCCTTACTCCTGTATCCCCACGTGCGAAGTGAGTGTCAGACAGTGCCACGGTCTGTTCAGGCGCGCTGATTTGACTTGACTGCACCTGGTAGGGGCTGTCGGATGGAGGTAGGGATAATATATTACCTGGGCAGGAGAAGAGCCGTCTTCTGAATCTAGTTCATTTACTGTCTGCCGTTGGATCATTCACCTTAAAACCTGCCAAATGGGTAGACCCCCTTTTTTCATGATCTGTTTTAAGAGGAGATCGATGGACATGTGACAAAACTTGAAGAACTATGACTGCTCTTTGTGTTTGGTTACTAGAATTACTACCCTTGTACATCTCCCACCACTGTGACCCTTCCCTTTCCGAATGGTATGCCCCCTCACACTATTACATGTGGATTGATCTGTTTTTACATCTTCCCGGCTTTCATTTTAAGATAAAACCATGAGGCCCTGACCAGGTGACTCAGTTGGAGTGTCATCCTGTACACCGCAAGGTTGGTGGTTCAATTCCCAATCAGGGCACATACCTAGGTCCCTGGTCAGGGCACATGTGGAAGGCAACCAATTGATGTTTCTCTCTCAAGTCAATAAACATATCCTTGGGTGAGGATTTTAAAAAAAAGTCAGTATCTCTTTTAAAAAAAGGATAAAATCATGGGCTTACAGTTGGCCATCCAGCCTAATAAGTTAAATCATTAGGTAGGGTTTTATTGTCAAGTTCACTGAAGACCTTGTACTAAGTGCCTTCTTTATGCTTTTCTAGGATTGCCGGGATGACGTTGGTGGGGCTCAGAATGTGGGCATGCTGGGCATCTTAGTAAAAACTGGTATGTATCTCCTATGTAAGCCTTCTCTGAAACAGGATGGTAGAATTCGCAGTTGCTTACAGAAATGTCTTTTCAGAAATGCCAAAGTTCCCTGGATGCTTTAAGTCTTTTTCTGCCACAAAGCAAAAATAAAATGGTCTTAGTATTACAGGGGAAGCAGTCAGCGTGGGAGGGCCCGTGCTGTACAATACTAGGAAGATGTGAGTTCAGAGGTATTTGCGTACTTAGCCAGAGATAGCCATACACAGTTGACAGTTAGCATCTACATGATTTTCTAGGTACACAGATACTGCACTGGAATGGGCCAAAGCCCATTGATTGTGGTGCCCTTATAAAAACGTCTTTTCTTTTTGTGCCAGCCACAAGATGCAGCGGATCTCTTTAGGAGCTGAGCAGCTAAGTGATCTCATACTTTGTGTTAATGTTTGTACTTTTTATTTCTATTTGTTTTCAATATAATTTTTTATTTAATTTTCTCTTTTTTAAGTGAATTTATTGAGGTGACATAGGTTAATAAAATTATATGGATTTCAGGTGTACAGTTAATACCTCGTCTGTATAAGGTATTGTGTGTTCACCCATGTGTGCAACTTCTAAAACACACACAAAAAATTTTCTCACCTTTTCACTTACTATTTTAGGAACTATTTTCTGTACCACAACTAGTTATACTCTTTGTGGTTCCTCAAATAAATTTAAAGAGAAGCAAGGAACTTAATGGGGAGGACGCAGCTAATCCTGTATTCTGACTACAGTGGACTCGTGAAATGTCTGGAGTCCTGGCCTCAGCTTGGCGCCGACTAGCTGTGTGAGGCTCTGGTTAACGTCCTTCACCTCTTTGGATCCTTTAAGAACGATGGGGTTGGACAGGTCACTTCTAGCTCTCACAGTACAGGGTATGATTTTGTGCAATTTTCTTATATGCATTGTTAGTTTTAAAAGTTCTTTCAAGGTAAGAAAAGAACAGGCATGAGAGCCATGTGTGGGGTCGAATACTGTCACATTGGGAACTTAATGAGCCTGTCTACACATAACGAAAAGGTCCCCCACCCTCACCCTGCCCCCAGATGATACCTGCTGAGCTTGGAACTAATAGCACACATTTAAGGATGAGAGCCAGAAATTCAAGAGTTGTCATCGGGCACTTATAAATGAAATGGCAGATAAATGGTTTCATAGATGGCTCTGTGAGCTCATTTGCCTGGTGTCATGTAATGGTAGTGGAACTATTTAATAGGCTGTTCGTAAAAGGGAAGATGTAAACAAAGTCACAGAACAGCTGCTACTTGGAAATTATTTCAAAAAAGTACATTTACTTATGACTATGATGTTTGTTCAAAAAATGTGGTTGCATAAAAGCTATGTTGAACTAAAGAATAGAAACAAGAAAATGGAACTGTAGCTACAGTTGAATAAGAAGTAACTGGCAAGACCCTTTGTGAACATGGAAACACAGTCTCCTTCTGCCTGGGGCTTGGGGGGAGCCACTGGAGCTTTCAGGTGACACCAGCTACTCAGGAATTAATGTGGTTTTTTTTTCTCAGATTTCTGTCCCAATGATCTCCACCATTTCAGGACTATTATTGCCCTTTACTCTAAACAAAGAGGAAGTATCAGAAAAGTCAAGAAAAATAGCCACACTGATGATTCTCCCTTATATCTTAAGTTTTAAATTCCTGCCATTCGCCATTTTTTTCTAGTCCTTAAAAAAATCCTCAGATAACTATTTTTCCTTTTGTTTATTATTCCCATGAACATTTCCTTTCTTTAGCTTACGTAATTAAGGGTGTACACTAAGCATCATCAGAGCTGGTCCTGTGCCAGTGTCTGTAGGCCCGGTTCCCCCACTGGTCTCCATTGGCACCGCCTTCTTTTCTGACTGGCACCTGGTTGTGATCAGCCTATTACACAGGCATCCAGGCAGTCTTCAGAGTGCCAGCAGCGTAACACAGTCAAATCTGGAAAGAATAGCTGGTAAAGTGGCTAAGTCCAGCTCATCAGAACCATCCCATTGGAACTGTCCATCTCTGTCCAAAAAATCCTGTCAGCCCAGTATCTGCAATCGTGCAGGAAAGCGGACTTCTCTAGTGAATTTGAACTCAGTGCATTTAAACAAATATGAGGTTTCCCAGTGTTGAAAATTATCATAAAGAATTTAACTTATTCAGCCCTGGCTGGTGTGGCTCAGTGGATTGAGTGCTGTCCTGTGAATCAAAAGGTCGCTGATTGGATTCCTAGTCTGGGGCACTTGCCTGGTTTGCAAGCCAGGTCCCCAGTAGGGGGCGTGTGAGAGGCAACCACACATTGATGTTTCCCTCTCTCCGGCCCTTCTCGTAAAAATAAATGAAAAAAAATCTTTAAAAAGAATTTAACTTATTCAGTAATAAGTGCTTTTGTGTATATAGTTGAGCAACTTTGCTTTTTTTAAAAAGATTCTATTTATTTTTAGAAAGAGGGGAGGGGAGGGAGAAAGAGAGGGAAAGAAACAATGATGTGAGAGAAAAACATCAATAGGTTGCCTCTCGTACACACCCCGACCAGAGACTGAACCTGCCACCCAGGCATGGGGCCCTGACCAGAATTTGAACCTGTGACCCTTTGCTTTGCCGTCCAGTGCCCAACCAGCTAAGCTACACTGGTCAAGCAGTTTTATTTCTTAATGAGTAGCACATTGTAGGTACTCAATGTACATTTGCTTAATGATTTGTTAATAAAGATTTTTGACACGTCCTAACTACAATTTCTGTTGAGCATGTAAAAAACTCACCTAGAAAAGATAGAATTACTCTTTCTCTAATCTCATAAACATGGGCTTCCCCTGTGCTCCCTCCACTCATCATTTATCCATCCAGGAAAGCACAGACCGCCACAGTGAATGAGCCGGGCATGGGTGAGGGTGGTCCGCTCTGTTCACTCAGGCAGCATTGTGGAGCATCCGCTGTATGCCAGACACAGTGCGAGGTGCTAGAGCTATCACACATGTGCAAGCCACCGTGTCTTTGTACTTTGTAGAAATCCCACTTGCTGGGCCAGATTATGCGGGAGCATTCTGCAAGTCCTTATCAACATGGCTAAGAAACTTGACTTTCACACATTCGCCCTTAGACCACTGGATGCAGGGATTTGATGATAGAGGAATAGTTGGTGATTAACTTACCTATGAGACCAAATAGAAACCTTGCGAAGGAGTTAATACTTCAAGGGACTTAAGCTTGAAACAGGAAACTAGCAGTGGTTTACTGCGTGGACCATATGTGGACAGGTACCTTGAGGATGCTAAGGTAGATGAGGTACATGTCTGTATACTTGTACGTTTCATGCGGGCTCCTGTCCTGTAGGAGTTCACAGTCAGCGAGGCAAGAAGCATCTTCACCACAATGCAAAGGTGTGGAGCGGGGGGTTTTCAGGCTTTGTGTCTGCTGGGCAAAGCCTCTTTAAAAAAGAGATAGTTGTAGAAAACAGAGGGAGTTGTAGAAAATGGTGGGTCTCTTTTAGGGGGAGCTGCGTTAGGTAGAGAATACTGGAAAATGCAGAAAAATAATTAGCAGCGCCGCAGAAAAAGGGCTGAGAGAGCAAGGAGAAGGAGACTTGTGAGGGCAGCCAGAGCGGGCAGTTGGCCCCTTCCTCAAGGCCTGCCTGAGGCAGTGTTCTGCAGTTCTTTCCGTCCGTCCTTCTTTCCTTCCATTCTTAAAAAAGAAGATTGAGGAATGCTCACACTGTGCTAGTCATTTTGTCGGTGCTGAGAGCACATTGGGGAATACAACAGGCCTGGCCCCCACTCTGAGAGAACTTAATAGTCTTAGGTGTGAGACAAACATTAAACAAACAAAACTATGTGTATGTATATAATTACAAATTGTTATCATTGCTGTGGAGGCAAAAAAAAAAAAAAACATGTTCTAAGAGACAGTAACAAGGAGAGGGTCTAATGTGGATGGGAACCTGGAGTCTGAGCTGAAGTAGGAGGGTGGGAGTCAGGCGAGAAGAGTGTTCCAGGCAAAGGGGAATGTCAGGTCCTCGGAAGAGTCCGGTGCAGTCTAGGACTGCAGCCTGTGACGGGCGCACCCGCTGAAGTTAGAGGGGTGCTGGGGCCAGATGTCAGAGGGCCTGCTAGGCAACAGTGGGGATTTGAGGTTCTTCCTGAGAGGTACTGGGACCCATGAAGGATGTTTAAAGGAAGACCAGCATTGTCTGCTTTACGTGTGTGAAAGCTGTGACCACTGTGTGTGATAGTTCCTCTGCTGTGCTGGGGAGTTCAGTTGTGGGTCTTGAAAGCCAGAGTCTGGGGAGAGGCAGGTGGTGTCCTGCCCCTTGGTGCCTTGCCATGCACGTGGCACATCCTGCCTGGCCCCGGCCTGTGAGCATCCATCACTCTGTCCCTTCCCGCGCCAGGTGCTGCCATATGCCAGGTTGAAAGGGTTCCTGATAGCAGCATTTACCCTCGGGAGCTGACAAGGCCTCTGCCCTGTGGGGCCCGGGCTTCCATTTAAAAGCATTGATTTACTCAGCATTTCTCTCCTTAGGGCTGGAGGGGGTAGAAAATGATTTCATCAGCTGTGGAGATCTGAAGGCACCCTTAGCTGTTAGGTGACCCCTCACCTAGCTTGTCCATTATGATAGGCTACAGGGCCTAGGGAAACGCTCGATGGGAAACGCTCAATGGGATATCTCTTTGAATTTCTTCATTGCATCCTGAAGCCTCAGTAAAAGATACTTTGGGAGATATGGAGCCTCTGATTCTCTAGTAATCGTAAGGGCGGTTCTGTGGTGGCCTAGGTGTCCACGGGGCGTGGTCACTGTGACACTCCAGCAGTAGCTTTGTTCACCTGCTGTACTTTCATTTCAGGTAAATACCGAGCAACAGATGAAGAAAAAATTAACCCACCTCCTTACTTAACTTGTGAGAGTTTCCCTCATGCTGTGGACCACATTCTGCAGCATCTGCTGTGAACCAGAAGCAACCTGAAACGCAGCTTTTCATCACCTGGAATGAATCCCTCCCCAACTCAGTGGCAGCACAGGCAGACACACCCCTCAGCGCAGAGCGGGTGCAGCCCTCTCTTATTGTGTGTTAATTAGAAAGAAAGGTATTGAATTGCAGCCAACCACTAGGCCTTGCTTATCTCTTTTGTTTTATTTTGTAAAAGAAGATGAGACCCAGAGAAAGGGGAAGCTGAGATTTTATGCCATTCTTTTTAAAATATTCATCGGATTAGCGGGGCTGGGAGGGAGAACCTACTGCAGGCAGTCCTGTTCTCTACCATCCTCCTTGCCCCTGTAAACTGGGAGGGCGGGTTCAGGTTGTGAGTAAAGTGGAACGGTGCATTAGGTGGTAGTTTAATACTGAGTTCAGCTGTGAAACCTGTCAGAAGCGCCACGTAGAGTATATGTCAGAAGAAGCAAAATAAATTGTCCTTTAGCCTGAGTGAGTGAGTGAATTTGCCGTAACGGATGTTGAGAACTAGATTATGTGCTGCACTATTCCCAGCACGGATGACTTCTTTTTCTCTTCATTAGCCAGAGATGACTAATTTAAATTTAGAACCTGATTTTAATTTAAAATAATATTTCCATTAATAACCTATTCATTGCAGATACCTATTATACTGTGTAACAGTTGTTTTGGAAATTTTATGTAAAATTAAAACTATCAGTATTTTACAGATGTTTTAATTAGACATTGTTATTAACAGGAACAGTGCAGAAACTAAAATCAAGCCTTTAATGTCTTACAGACCATGCATTTTTGAAGTTAGTGTCCACCAGGGTCCTATTAACTGTACATTTGCAAGATTTCATTATTTTTGCCTATGACACTATGGGAAAAATCTTTTAGAAGCTATTGGGACAGATTCAGGCTTTTATGTACTTGGTTACTACAGCTGTAAAATGAAATCTCGTCTGGTTGCATGGATTATTCTTATGTTAAACCCACCAAAATGAAGGGGACTAAGTAGGTAATGATTTTCCTAGTGCATTTGCATACTGTGATAATCCTGGGCCTTTGCAATTGTTTTACAGGACTCTTGGGCATTGAATTATTAGCATGTAATTGTACATCATTGTAGTGTTCACCTTATTGAAGCACACACTGATGTTAATGAGCTTCGGGTTTTGATGCTTGTTTAGAGATCAGCTTGGCCTTAGGTGGGGGGAGCAAAGCTGAGTAAATGGCAGCTCCTCTCCTTTTGGTGGTTTGGCAAGCACTTTGTTCTTGTTTGTGCCGATGCTCCAACTCGGTCCTTAAATGTCCCAGAGTAGAAAAGATAGATGTGACAGGGCCACCACCCCATATCAGAAGGGGAGTGGAGTGGCAGAGAGCATAGATTTGGGAGCCTGAGCAGCAAGCACATAGCTAACTCTGTGACCCTGGGCAAGCTAGCCTCTCATGCTCCCTTTCCCTTATCTGTAAAATAGAGATAATGATCGTGTCCACTACCTCGGCTCGTTGTGGGGGTTGAATGCATGATTCGCATAATAAGTACTTAGAACAGAATCAGGCAAATGCTAGTTATTGGTCATGGGGAAGAGGTAGCAGGAGTGTTCACATTTAACAATCTGGAAAGGGTTGGTAGAAATCACCTCTGTAGTTTGTTCAGTGGGGAAAGTCTTCCTGAGAGTTTTAAAAAAGAGAGAGAAAAAGAGGGATCCCAGTGCACTGAGACTCCCTCAGAGCAAAGCCGAAGCCGCACAGAGAGGAGAGCTCAGCGTGCAGGTAGGGTGCTGCTTGGTGCCTGGCGGGTGGGCCACGTTCAACTTTGGCCTGTTAGCTGGGCTCCTGGGTCAGTGATTCTTTCTCTGCTAGTGGCTCTGTGCTACGTGCCAGGCTAGGAAACAAGCATGCAGGAAAGGGATTGAGCCTTTAGGAGCCTTACTGCTTGAGGAGCCGAGGAGAACACACAAGACTTGATGAAGTTGAACACTCCATCCCTCCTCCGCGATGCCACCCTGGCTGCAGGGTGGAAGGAGGTGTTCGCTCCTTCAAGCCCGTGCAGCACTCGTTAGATCACACGTGGGGCTTCACGCGTCTCTTTTCCCCACCAGACAGGGCCATTGTCTTGTTTTTAAAAAATACCAGCTACAACACAGATAGTTACTGAACCAACTCAGATGGTTACTGAACCAATAAAAAACTAGCTGTAAATATTATAGGAATTTAATGCTAGAAGGTATAGCTGTGGGGAGGAGGGAGAAAATAAGATTCATTTTAGACTTGTTGCCATGGGGAAGCCCCCTTAGACACTTGGAAGTAATGGATCTGATGTTCTGGAGACAGGTTAGCGCTAAAGCAAAGAAGTACGCGTCACCGGTGGTCAGGAATTAAATAGAGTGACAGGAATGGGTGAGATCACTTGAGCGTAACATCCAGCCAAGAAAAATGGCTTCTCTGCTCTCCTCTATTCTGGTTTGGCCCTGTGGGCCATTAAAATCTCAGTTTGATATTTTATTGATTTAGCAAACATTATATAGGGCTTGCTGACCACCTGTCCACAGTAAGGTTCATGAGGATAAATAAAAATCTTGGTTTAGATCCAGGTTAATATAAACATACCCGGCTCAGCTGGGTGGTCTTACCTTGGGCCTCATGAAGGAGATTTTAAATCTAAACTATCTAAAGGATTTTATTTTCCATCCCTGCCATTTAAAGGGCTACCTAGTGGTACTAACCTCAAGGACAGCGTTTGCATCAAGTTTACTGTAATACTGTCCTGGGCCGAGAAAAGGGACCAAGTCACAGCTTAGGACTAGAAAGGGTGTTTGAGAATACCCATCGTCAGGAGATGTTATTGAGTATCTGCCGTGAGCTAGGTGCTGGCTAGGTGCAGAGGAGGACGGAGCACCGGACCAGCGAGGGGACTCATGGTGGTTGTGCCCACTGCCTTCGGGCCTCCAGAGTCAGCTGGTTGTGCAGTAGCTCTGGCTACCTGCCTACCATCCTACATCTGTCAGAGCTGATTGTAACGTCTAGGGAAAGAAGGGGAGCTCCCCCTAAGTGACAGCTCCATCAAATACCTGTGCAGTGAATGGCTGTCAGAAATTCCCTTGGGACCTCTCCCTTCATTTCACACTTAAATATTACAGTAGCGTGTTGGACAGGTAAGTCAAAAACAGGGCTGTGTTTAAGTGGTTTTGGACGAATCGTTGTTCCTGTCACATGAAACTGGGAAACTTTGGGGATCTATAATGGACAGTTTTAAAAATTACACTAATCTGTTTCACTGAAAACTGCCTCAAGCAGTGGAATCCCTTTTTCATATGCAGTTGTCTGCACAGAGCCGTTCTGCATTATTGGGTTTCTTTGGCATAAATCACAGAAGTCTTTTTCAGCATAAATGCACAGGCCTTTGCTGACTCCATAGAATGCCAGCTGTCAACGGCTGCTACCCCAAAGCATGCTGCTGTCTTATTTAAGAGGCAACCAGAACAAGGTGCCCAAGCCCCAGAAAGTATCATAATTTAAACTGCATATCTGTTAAAACCAAACAATTTTGAATACCTTTTTTCAGTGCTCACCTTCACATCATACACAGCACTTGTCTGTTTCACTGGCTGATGTGCCTGAGAAGATCAAACTATTAGTTGCCCACTGTGGATAAATCGCTGAGGAAGAGAGAGCAGAATGTAGCTCCAGGTCCTTAGATGCGTATATTCTAGCTGGTAAACTGATGCATATAAAAATAAATCTAACGGGCCACAGGGCACTGACAAGTTCCAGACGGTTGTGTAAGTCCTCAGAGAAGTGGTCATGTGCAATGAGCTAAGTAAGCACTTTGGCCTGTACCATTTTAAACAATGTTTCATTCATTTAATAGCCATGAAAACAGTATCACAACCATGGTGTTAATATTTGAGCAGGGCATACAGATGAAACATACAACTTAGTACAACAGAGATACTGATAAGTGATGAAGATGAGTAAAGCTGGTAAGAGTGAGGGGTTATTTCAGATGAGATGAAGTGTGGGAACAAGCCAGAATTCTAGAGGCAGATAGTTAACCTTATTGCCAAGATCTGACTCGGGTATCTCGAGTGCAGATCAATTACTGGTTTTCCTGGGAAGAGAGGAAGATCTGGCAATGTTAGGTCCAGATCCCCACATTCAGCTGGGGCCGAGTCACTGCTGTGTCATTCTAGTAGTTTTGGCTCTCCCCTCTTCCCCCCAGTCCCCACCTCTTCCTTGTCTTACACCCAGCTTACTTCACTCAGGTGTTACTGTGTTCCAGGGTCCTAAAGGAATCTGAGTTGTGAGCTCTGCTTTAGAAGAAAATACCACATGTTGGATTAGGTTAAATTTTCCTCCAGTAACTAACAGGCCAGTCTCCTATAGCCCTATAAACTTAGATAGGCTTTTAATCTTCTTAAAGAAAAAACATACAGACTCTATAAACAGAGTAGATTCATCGTGTATGTGCTCTCTTTCTCAAAGCCCCGCTAAAATAAGAGGAGAAGAGTAAACCACAAGGACAGGCCACAAGAGAATGGTAGAGGAGACACACATGGGGGAGAGGGCACAGAAGTTTGGAAGGTGGTGAGTGGATAAAGTGTTGCTCACTAAAACCAGTGCAAAGAAAAGAAGCAAAATTCATCCTGAAGAACCACCTCAGAGACAAGGTTGGGAGATACGCGGTGGAGAGGAAGCCAGGCGTGAGGCAGGGCTGAGAAGCAAGGAAATGGTTCAAAACCAGCAAACAAGACGGGTGGAGCCCCAGACCCTCCCACCCTGAGCAGCCCGATGAGCGCCGGCAGCCCAGACAGGAGAATGGAGGTGTACTTTCTGATAAAGTAAAACCGTGATAGTTAAGGGCTTGGGGACAGTGGGCATGGTGGTGGATGCAGGGCTGACCATGGGAATTAGGTATGTGTCTGCTTATACCAAGTGGTCCTCAGATCCCTTCCCCTTAAAAGGCCAGCACCAGAGAGCATGGGGATGGAACTGAAAATTTATCTGGTATGTGGCCATTTGGAAAATAATACTGATGGCGAGCTGACAAATCTGATGATGTGTTGGAGAAGAAAAAAAGGGTACTCAGAAAACTAAGCAAATGAAAAGCAGGTGGTGGGGGGGGCGGTAGTTGTCAAGGAAAGACAAAACTCACCAGAAGAGAAAATGTAACCCTGATTCACTAGTTGGCTCTGCAGTGAACAATGTACAGTTCCCATAGAAACACAGTTCACAGTTAATGTGAAATCATAGCATAACTAGTGGGTGATAGGGAAACGTGTTAGTGTGGTAGGGACAGGGCAGGGATGAAAGCTACATTTTATTTCATCTAAAGCAAGAAATTTTAATGTATAAGACTGATTTTTAAAAAACCACTAGAATAAAGCATGACCTGAAAGTATACGTGCGTAATTATTTGGAGACAGACTTTGCAAAGGAAAGAGGAGAGAAGGATTGAATATGTGATTGAACCAAGGTGAAAGTATTACAAGGATGAACTTGGAGATTCCTAAAAGGCGTGGGGGAAGGAAGTGGAGATAAGTACACGGCAGGCTGTGTAGGGGATGGGGTTGGACGCGGAGGATTGCATGGATTTACTGTGAGGGATGGCGAAACCACTCTTAACCTGGACTGGAGTCAGGAACAGGCAGTAAGCTACACAGGCCCAGATGTGTTCTTTCTAAGGATGCTGGCCACAGGACTGTCTCCTGTCCCTTCACCTGTTCACCGGTAACTACACGTGAAGTGCAAACTCACCTACTTCCCAACCACAGCAAATGAACAACAGTGGAAGTTCCATCTAATTGGGATTTTATAACATCAGAAAGGATGGCGGCATCCACAAGCAAATGGACTAACAGCACGAGAAGTGTCAGCTGGCAGCCTGACCAGGAAAGTAACCCAAAAGCACAGAAAGCAGATGTTAGACATTGAACAGCACAGCATTCTGGGTCCATGTAGTCAGAGGCCTATTCATCTAGGTATCTGTAGAGCAGCAGAGTGTAATGCCTAATGATCATGGAGTTGTTCAGCATATCCTAAGATAAAATATCTTCGTTGATTTCAAACTTGTTATATAAGGTATGTTTTAAAATTGACTGCATTTTTCCATGACTGCCTTTTAAGAGGCATTTGAGAATATTTCGCTCAAAATAATACACCCCAAATGCTTTGTTTTTGTTTAAAAGGGTCAAGTCCTTTGGACTGTTTAGCTATCCAAGATGTCCCATTTCCTGGAGGTTCTCTTTGGAGGAGGAGCCTGCCTCGCAGAGATGAAGAACACAAGGCAAGGAAGAGAAAAGAGGGACTCGCTGTGGATGAGTTCCAGTTGGGAATGGGGATGACGTAGTGGAAGCCTTCCAGATCTATCAGGAGTTGAAAGTAGACGCTTCTCAGAGTGTGGGTTTCTGAGGGAAATGCTTCTAGCTGTTTATAACCCGTAGGAGATATGGAGGAACCTAAGGGCAGGGAATGCTCAGGATTACTGTTCTAGAAGCTCGGGTACTCCATTCTAAGCTTTGGATCCAATGAAGTGCTGTGGTTATAGAAAGAGAAGGGCAGTGCATATGAGACACCAAGAGTCAAAAAATGTTATTAGGGCCCTGGCCAGTGTGGCTCAGTTGGTTGGAGCATCATCCCATAACTGAAGGGTTGTGGGTTCGATTCCTGGTCAGGGCACGTAGCTAGGTTGTATGTTCAGTCCCTGGTCCAGGCTCATGTGATCCCGGGTCTGGGCATGTACAGGAGGTATCCAATTGATGCTTCTCTCTCACATCGATGTTTCTCTCCCTCTGTCCCTTCCCCTCTCTCTAAAAGCAGTGAAAAATGTCCTCAGGTGTGGATAAAAAAAAATTGTATTAGGGGTCAGAACTCAAAACTCTCAAACTGGTAGCTAGTGCTGGTGATGTGCTAGTCACCGCTGCTGTTAGCACTAGACTCAAAAAAACAGTCACCTCCAGAGGTGGTCGAGTGAGGCTAGCCTGGTAGGGGTTTGCTGCTGATACAACTGGTGGAGGTCAGAATTAGGGAGGGCTGACAAGATTCAGAATATTGTCAAAAGAAAGAGACTCTGCATTTCCTCCCCACTCCCACCCTTAGCCACCCTTGAACTCTCAGCAGGTCAGATGGTCTGTCAAGCTTAGTGTACACCTGGCTCCCCCACCCACAACCATTCTGTGCACTCCGGCCCAGTTTTCCTAACTACATCTTCTCCTTTAAAATGAAGACACCAGTCGTAAGTGAGGAACACCGCAAGAAATTGTTCATCGAAATTTTATGGAGTCCAGTTGCAAGAAAACTCTCTACTGCATGACCTAATAGCACACATACCTGTCATTGAAATCTTTAATATTTTGCTGACATCAATATGAAACATTAATGAAAATATCTCAAACTTCCAGAGCAATATACTTGTCCAAATTAATTCAGTCTTCAGGAATAATTTTTGTTTCATTCCAATCATTATGTTCTTCCACTTTCGCTAATCAACTAGAAGGCCCCTGCGGTTGCCTTTGTGGCCAGGTCAGAGGAAATGGGACTTCAAACAGACTCGAACTCACTTTGCCAGGCTGAGTATTTCTGAGTCAGATTCTTTGCTGAAGGCTTGGTGTGAGCTAATACATCCAAGAAGTCGGCAGTGGTCACTGTGTCCAGCTGGATCCCAGGTAAATCGCTGCTCTCTGGATAGAAACAACAGTAAACAGCACAACGATCGACCTTGAGGGGATCAATGCTCCTGAAATGCTAATAGGCCCTCCTTCAAGGTGATGCATAATGCAGCATTGTTAATGGTTGATGCAGAAAAGGCAAGGCTAAAGAGGGCTCGGGAAAAAATTCTTTAATGCACAACTCAGCCCTTGAAGCCCAGACAAAAATATGTGACTTAAATGTATCATCAAAGTTTTATTTAATATTTATATAGTCCCGCAGTGGATCCGGCCTAACATCATAGCGTGTCAGAGAAATAAAAACCTGAGCCCTGAGGATCTTATCATCTTGGGGGAAAATTGGTCCAGAGCAGAGCACCAGAGGAACAGGTTTGAGTGTATGCAGGACGATTCGACCAAGATCCTGAGCAAACGTGGAGCCACCAAGATCAGGCGCAAGGCTCCATCTGCTGGTGAAAGTTGGATTTTTTAAGCCAAATTTCCCTCCCAACGCTCCTTTACAGGGATCCCACCTTTACCTGACTGGTGACTTTCAAGCGCGTTGAAGATCTTCCTCACAGGCCTCATAGCTGCCTCCCTGCATACCAGCTTAATGTCCGAGCCCGAGTAGCCCTCAGTCTCCTGAAACAGCCCAAACCAGCCCCTGGTCAGCAGACAGGACGCTGGTGGTGATTACGTCCTTATGGGCAGGACCCAGGGTCAGAGCGCCTGTTTGGTTTCTGTATCTGGCCCGCATGGACACTGCACAAAGATTCCCAGATAGATCGTGCTTGGGGGCATTAAACAACTTCCTAACTCCATGCAAATACACATGGTAAGATGTTGGTGGAGGACTAGACCACCCACATTAGCCTAATGGTGACCCCGTGCCAAATCCAAGGATGATCACATTTAGCAGACACTTTGGTTTTTGTGAGTAAGACCAAAGCTGCCTTGGAGGAACCTCAGTGAGCATCAAGTCTGAATGTGTACTCAGAGGAGGCAACGACAGCAGAGACGGTGAGGGCAACAGACATGTACCTAGAGCGTTCGCATTTATGAAAAACTTTCATTTAATCATCACGGTAATTCCTTGCAGTGTACCGGTTACCCATTTTACAGACAAAGTAGCTGAGGTTCAGAGAGTAGGTGATTCCCCTGACATCACACAGCTAGTAAGATGCTGGCTGGGCCAGGATTTGACCATCGGTTCTCCAGGTCTAAACCCTATGCTATTCCCACTATACCGCCTTGTTTCTCTGCTTGAATATTTCCAAGTGGCAGAGAGCTTCCTCATCCTTTCATAAAGAAGAGGCCAGTTGCATTGATGGGGAGCTTGGGTCTTTTCTAGGTGACTCAAGGAAGAGGCTGGGAACAGCTCAGGAGAAGATTCCGCCTACAACTGACATGTGGCTGCTCGGCCTCCAGATGCCTCTCCCCGGGCAGCTTACCTGGCTCAGCACGCAGTAGTCCAGCTCCGTGCGCAGCTCCAGGGCTCTGCTCTTGCTCACCGGGGGCAGCCAGTGGTGGATCATGGCCTGCCTGGCCTCCTGGCTGGGGAGATCGACCAGAATCCTCTTCTCCAGGCGGCGCAGCATGGCACAGTCCAGCTCCCTGAAATCAGGGCCGAAACAGGAACTGATTGGGACAGGAAACTTAAACTTCCTCAGCAGCAAGTACAGTTCAAGAAGGATTTTGCACTGCAGGAAGCAATTCTGCATTTTCACTGTCACTCTACATGTACGCCTGAATGGATAGGACAATTATTTAATGTTGTTTGGGAGGAAGAATTGGTTTAAAAAAGGATAAGAAAGAAAGTACATCCTAAAAATAGTTTATGTAAAGGTCATTTTAAGTGACTTAATTTGGGGGACAGTAATGTAACAACCAAACAAGGAGCATTTTCATTGCAGTTGTAACATGAATTATTCAAGCTGATCCTGCCAGTGAGTAAATTACTCCAGACAATAATTTGGGCACTCTGGGAAGTACATTCATTCTTCCGAAACTCTCATACATCCTGGAGCGAATGAGTGTCTCACTCCATTGCTCCGGCGAACTCAGCCAGTGCCCCTTCCAGGGTGCCCAGTGCAGACGCGGCTCTTCGGCACACTCGCCACGCTCCTTCCTAAAACACCACCAGGCCAGGTTCATGCAGTTTTGCATCTGCAGGCCACTCCCCTAAATTTCTTAATATAAACTGTTCAAACAAGTAGCATAAAACAATGAATATCCATCTACCCACCACCTCGATTCAACAACAGTTAACATTTTGCAGTATCTGCTTCCTATCTGTTTATCTAGCTAAATTATTCCCAAGTAAATTATATCATGAAATCCCACCCTTAAATGCTTTTTCTGGGATTCCCACAGTCCCCGCCCTGAAAAACCATTGTCTTACATAGCTGCAGTACCACTGTGGCACCTGACAGAACTAACATTGGGGGCATGAGATGTCTAGTGCTCGTTCTGTACTAAAACCTCTCCAGCCATGTCAAAAATATCAATAGTTTTTCCAACCAAAATCCAATCAAGGATCATGCACTACATATGGCTGTGTCTCTCAAATTGCACAAGGGACCAGCCTCGCTGCCCTAGCTCCTTTTTGAAAGGAGGGAGCTGGTTGTAGAATGTCCCACATTCCCGATTTGCTTGATGTTTTCTTCATGGAATCATGCAACTGGCTCCTCTAGCCCGTGTTCTGTAAGATTGGAAGTCAGATCAAAAAGCTTAATTATTAGAATCAGGATGAACATTTTTGGCAAGTATATTTGTAGATGACAGTGTATTCATATCTATTATATTGGGATCCACCTGTTGTCTCCCCATCAGTGATGTGGTGTTTAACCCCTGGGATCGTCTGGCGACAGTGTATCTCTCCATTGTAAAAGAAACCTCTGCAAGTAGTAAGTATTCTGTGTACAATACTTGGACGTTGTGTGAATACTTCTTTCCCCAACCCCTTTCCTCTAGTGGTTTCAGCATCTGTTAATGGTCTTTGAATCAATTTTTCATGAGAGATACAAAATGGTGATTCAAATTTTTAAAATTCTAAATGTATTATTTGGAATTATTATTTAATATAAAGCTTTCCCCCATTTACTAGAGCTCTTTGGTTACCCTGAATTATCATTCCTATTATCAATAATATATCATTTTGAGGGTAAGTCTGCAAACTATTTGTTAAAATTACAAGTTCCCACAAGGACAGATACCATTTGTTTGCCCTCCAAGCACAGAAATTCGGAAGTGCCTTTGTGCCAATCCGGTTTAACCATTAAAGAAGACTAATTATGATAACACGGTCGCCATATATTTCTCTCTCATAAAAACACTGAGAATATCCAAAACATCCTTCCATTTTCCCCACTGTCACTCTGAGTCTAGGTCATGATATTTCCTTTTGGAATGAAGAAGAGAAAACACCCTTCCAGGAACACATCTGAATTCTACACTGGAGTGACCAGATTTCTTCGAAGGTTGTGTCTTCTTTCCCTGTTGTTCTCCCAATCCTGAGCTGCGAGTCCGCAGTCCGGGGGCTCCCGGGCAGCAACCACAGTCACCGGTTTCTCATCAGCCTCACCCCATGGAAACTCACCTCACATCAGGGACTCGGCCACCTCTTCCCAACCCCGACAGCGACATTAATACTCAAGGCGCAGGGTCAAGGAAACTTGGCAGAATTCTAAGAGACTTTTTTCATATTTGAATATTAATAAAAGATAATGTTTAAATTAACACTCACTAGATGGTAGGTACTGTTTTAAGCATTTTACAGCTATTAATTCACTCAATTCTCATGACAACCCTGTGAGGTAGATCCTATTATTATCTCCATTTTAAAATGAGGAAACTGAGGCACGGAGGTTGAGTAGCTGGTTTGAGGTCGGAAAGGTAGCGACTGACAGCACTGAATTTGAACCCAAAGAGTGAGACCAGGGAGCCCGTGCCTCAGTCACTGCCTGCCGCCTGCACAGGCACTGCCAGGTTCACTCCCGAGGCACATCACGGCGCACTCTCAGAACCCAGGGAACAAAGGGAGGATCATAAAAGCTTCCAGAGAGAAGGATACAGATTATGCACAAAGGATTAACAGAAGACTTCTCATCAGCGACATGCAATATTAAAAGGAGATAAAGCAACGCCTTCAAAATTCTGAGGAAAAATCTCAATTGAACTATTAATTAAGTTGGTAGACAAAATAAAGGTATTTTCAACATGCAAAACCTAAAATATTTTATCTTCCATATGTCCTCATCAGGAAAGTACTGGAGGACCAGAAGGAGACAGTAAACCAAACCAAAGGGCCACGTGGGATCCGAGAAACTGACAGTCTGACACAGAGAAGGAACTCCCCAGGATGATGAGGTGAGGTCCCAGGGTCCCCTCTCCACACTGGGGGAAAGAGGACAAGCGGTTCCATCTGGGGGTGGTGAGAAGGCTCTAGAAGACGTGTCTCCAAGAAGGTGAAACTGGCGGAGTACCTGGGCATGTCTGAATGAGTCCAGAGGTGATTTAGACAGCAGAGAGAGGTGGCTCAATTAGCGGGAAGGGAAGGCGCGATGCGTCGGGGGAGGGAAAGGAGAAAGGGCAGGGGAAGATCTTTTAATAGAGAAAAGAAACAAACTCACATTTTAGGAATTAGTTCATTTCAGCAATTTAACCACCTGTCCAGTGCATTGTCACTACCAAGTCTCCAATATCCAGACATGAATAAGACACACTCCTACTTATCGGTAAATAAAGGCAAGAACAAGGAGGTTTGGGGCTTGAAGTGCAGGAGAGTTGGTCCCGTAAACATCAAAGACAAGACTTGAGATCAGACTGAAAATCAGGAAGGGAGAGTGAGTAAGCTGGGGAAAATGGCAGAGCTTTGGTGACCAATTGCCACAGTTTTCCATGGCCTGTCCCTGGACGAATCGCCCCCGGCTGAAGAGGCAGGGGCGTGCAGAGGGAAGGCGCTGCAGGGGCGCCTTCTGCTCGGTCTCCCCGTTCCGTCCACAGTGACTTCATGCAGAGGGAGGTGGGAAAACAATCCCTCGCTATCGATGTCTGTATTGATCAGCTAATGCCCTAAAGCAAGAGATTTACCTCAAAACTGCCTGTGGGCACAAAATAAGTGCAACTCTCTGACAGCAGGGCGTGATGAATGCACTTTTAATGACATCAATAATAATATAATCGTACAAGGGAGGAAACAAAGGACAAATGGAATGTACCCAGGAATCATTCTTTATGCCAATATATTTATATGAAAAAATTTAACTTGTCGCAGCCAGAAAACTCTCCCTTCAGCTCTTACACTTTGATTTTTGACTAGTTATTCTGGCTTCATTATTCTGGTTGTCTGGGACTTCTGTCACCTCAAAGGGCAAATGCAACCAGTGAGAGTGACATGTGAGATACAGAGACGGTTGACAGACTTCGGGCCCCGGCCACTGAACCCACGCCCGCTGGCCACCTGCACAGTGTGTGTGGGCTCTACGGCCTTGCCACTGAGCATGTGGGCTCTGATGCCAAACCTTCCTCAGCCCCTTAGTTTGTCTTCCTGCAAAGCCACGTGCTTTCTGGGACAGAGATCATTCCAAATTTTACAGAATTTGGAAACCTAACATAATTCTAGTTCACTCATTCAATGGGTCAAACTATCAGCATGATCGGAGAAAAGCAAGGTTTTGTAAGCAAAGTCTCCGCGGTACATCCATAACCAATAAGAAATGTGTGGCCATGGCAGTCCTCGAAGAGCCAGCGAAGGAGCTGTAGTACTCTTTGGTAGATGGTGGGGAGCCGATGAACAAAGCACTAAGGTCACCTCCTTTCCCACAGCAAGCCCTGCATAAGCTAGCTTCCCCCTGCATTTCCCGCTGGGGCCAGCTTCACCCTGGAGCCCAGGGGATGCATGGAGCCTTTGTGGACAGTATGGGGGTTACATCTACTGAGCTCTGCCATCACATGCATACACTCCATAGGAATATTGTACCAGAGGGGAGTGGATTCCTATGGGAAGAAGTAGTTTACCTAGGTATATTTCCACTCATTCTCAGTGCAGCAATCTCTTCAATTTTATGCCTTCTCCTAAATATTAGTATTTGGGGTGTTTTTTTTTTTAATCTAGAATTTGGTCATACCAGGTGTCTGATTTTTAAGAGGGATAATGAAATTTCTAGCCGTTTTGCAAATAGCAAGGAAAAGGTGAGTTTCAACATGCTTTACACATACAATTTGCACACCTTATTTGTACCAACCACCATCGAGTTCAATAGATACCTAAAGATGGCATTTGCCTTAATGGCCCTGTTCAGCATTTTGTTTCCCTCCAGATTCCTAGGTGTGAGTTTTTGAATACTCAGCGATCGCCGTGGGTCAGGTTAGCCCTCATTGTGCTCACTAAACACCTCTGATGTGACTGTTACTTTAAGCGATGATATTAACAATGCAACATGTGTCATCCTTCTCATCGCTCATGTACACATCCAGCGACTCAGACGAGCTGTTACTTCTTGCTGCCTTCTTGTCCTCTCTGTGATGCTATAGATCAGGGAAGGGGCTCCTTGGAGGGGAAGCGTGGAATAGACAAAGATGCCGCATGCCATCTCGCCACTGAGAAGCGAGAAAACGATGAGCCCCTTTGAGACAGACTGGATTTGTCTGGGGAAAATGGTAAGTTAGTGAGCAACAGAGGGTAGCCTAGTGCCGGAATATACTGTAGACGAGAACTACCACTGCCCGACCATGAAGAGTTTCTTCAGGAGTTTTAGGGCTGGGCTTTTACGTAGCTTCATATGATTTAGTTATTCCCCCCAGAGGGACAAACTGCTTGAATACGATACATTTATTCCTTCACGTAAGACTATGAAGCCAGTATAAAGGTCTGTTCTGATATTCTTGATAAAAATACACCACTCCCTCAGAGAAGAACTTGGGCAATATGTAGCAAGGAACTTAAAAAAAATCTATACCTTTTGATACAGTAATTCCACTTCTAGAAATCTGTTCTATAGTGATAACCAGATTTTTGTCAAAGATTTTTTTCAAGGATGTTTGTTCCAGTGTTATTTATGACAGAGAAAAGTTGGGAGCATTGTGTATGTTCAACAATATCCAATTTTTGAGGATTATTTAATGGCACTGGAAATGTTCTTAATAAAAGCAGGACACTAGTGGGAATACAAAATGTACAACCTTGGGAGTATAGAGGGAAATCTGGCAATCTCTACTATAATTTCACACACATTAACCCTTTGACCCAAAAATTCTACTTCCAGGAACCTACCCCAAAGACACACTAAGTGTATCTTTGCAAAAACACAAAGTGGCATATACACAACATTACTCACTGCAGCACTATTTGTAATGGCAAAGGAGTGGGAATAACCCGAATGCCCACAGTTAGGTTACTGGGATAGATTACAACATGCACTAAATGGCACATACGTAGATATAAAGAAAGGAAGAAAGAGTTTTCTGTATTTATTCAGGAAGATTTCCAGAATATTTTATTAAGAAAAAGTCGATATGCAGAACAATTTATATAATATGTTTTCTTTTCTGTAAGTAAACCAAGGTCAGTTAGTCTTAGAGTTCTTAAAAAAATAAAACAAAACAAAAACCTCGAGAGTTTAGCTGTGGAGCATGTGACAATTTATATCTATATGATGTCTGTCAATTCCTATTGGTACTCCCATGAGTCTCAACCAGGGGGTGACTTTGCCCACCCCCGGGGACATCTGGCCATGTCTGGAGACATATACTGGTCATCACACTGGGTGGTGGTGCTACAGGCTCTGGTGGGGAGAGGCCAGGGGTGCTGCTCAGCATCACGCAGGGTCTAGGACAGCCCCCAGACAAAGAGTCACCTGGCCCAAAACGTCAGTAGTGCTGAGGTTGGGAAATCTGAATTAGCTTTTCCTTCTTAGTTAGGCCAAATCTGTACTATTTTCCTCATCAAAATGCTATAGTCATGATGTCGTGGCTGGTGTGGCTCAGTGGACTGAGTGCTGCTGGCCTGTGAAGCAAGGGGTCAGTGGTTTGATTCCCAGTCAGGGCACATGCCTGGGTTGCAGGCCAGGTCCCCAGTAGGAGGCACGTGACTGACAACCACACATTGATATTTCCCTCTCTCTCCCTTCCCCTCTAAAAGTAAATAAATAAAATATTTTTTTAAAAGTGTTATAGTTATGATAGTATTGGTTTTATTACTGAGAAAAACATATCCACACAAATGTAAAATGGATTTACATATTAGGAAAAATGAATATTAATTATATTAAAATTGTTAAGAACTAAGGGTTTCACAATTAAAGAATACATAGAATATAAAATCAAAGAATTTAACTAAAAAGCTTGTACTCTTAAATTTCAATGGGAAATACTAGTATAAAACCACTATTTGCCTCTTTTGAAAACCAGGTACTATGGTGTATACCTGAAACTAATACAAAATAACATTGAATGTAAACTATAATTGAAATTAAAAAAAAATTTTTGAAACCCTCCCCACCCCAAAAAAACAATGTAGGGGATATTCCAGTTATTAAATGGGATGCTGTGTTAATGGATATGATTTTTGTTGTTATGCTTCACAATTTACATACATGATATACTTACGTGTATCAAATGTTTCCTAATTAAAATTTTTACATAATTAAACAATAAGAATTTGAAAGAACAGGCACCCAACTAGTAAGAGTGGTCATCCTGAAGGCTGGGGAGAGGATTATGGGGGACTTTTATTTTCTATTTTATATAATCTAATCATTTAAATCCTTCAGAGTAAATCAGTTACAGTTTGTATTTGGAAAAACAAAAGGCCAGTAAGGTTTAAAGCCAGAAGAAAGAAACCTAAAAATTAAACCATTGACTCGGCGACCCATCTGGAAAGACGCAGAGGGCGGTCTGTCCACCGAGGGCCCGAGGGGGAGGGGGAAGCACCGACGGACTGAGGCAGGGGACCTCGTCATAGAGCTTCCTGCCTCTGGCCCCTTGGGAGCCACACTGCCCGTGTTGTGTGCAAGGGATTAAATATTTTTGTAAAACAATGTGTGTCTAGCTCTGTCCAGTCAACAGGCCAAGAAGTAATGATAATCCGGTAGCAAGGAGCACCCTTAGCTGTGGGACTGTGACTCTCTAAATAGCACTTCCCACTAACGGGACCAGGGCTCTGCGAATCAATGGCGAATCCCCGGGCTGGACAGAATGCACACGTGGAACTTAGGTCATCTTGTGCAAACAACAAAGAAGCCTGGCCTTAGTCACACCTAAGAGCAGGAACACTAAGAAATGGAACCCCAAATTCCACTTGGGGTAAAGTGACTGTTGGGAGGCCATGATCAGTCTCCGCCACACCAGTGTGGGGACAGAGAGTTTAGCCCCTGGATCTGCACGGTGCAGTATGGTGGCCATCAGCCACATGTGGCTGCCGGACCCCTGAAATCTGGCTCGCCCACATCGAAATGTGCCGTAAGTATAAACATACACTGGATTTCAAAGGCTTACTATGAAAAAAAATAAAGTAATATCACAATATTTTTATATTAATTACATATTGAATTGGTAATATTTTAGATCTATTGGGTGAAATATAATGTTACTAAAGTGAATTTTATGTTTCTTTTTATATTTTTAATGTAGTTACTAGAAAATTTTCAAGGGTTTTGTGCCTCACGTTATATTTCTATTCAACAGCACTGCTGTAGAATAACCAGTGACAGTGTCTTCTGAATGCCTCCAGGCGTAGGAAGGAAGAACAGACACTGGAAGCTGAGTGAGAGCAGAGGGAGAGAAAGGGGGCAAACACGTTCAAAGGGGAAAGACGGGAGAGAGGATGGAAGGGGCGAGAGAGGAGGCGGGGAGGCAGGCAGGCAGACCTGACTCATCACTACAGAACAGGAGAAAATATCTACACAATATGTATCTGACAAGGGACATGAACATACATAAAAGAAAATATATAAAACAAATCTTATAACTCAGTAATGAAAATACAAACTTGAAAATGGAGAAAGAGTTTTGAAAAGATGTTTCTCCAAAGAAGATACGCGCTTGACCAACAAGTGCATGGAAAGATGCTCAGTATCACTAGTCATCAGAGAAATGCAAATCAAAACTAGTAAGATACCACTTCTCATCACTAGAATGGCTATAATCAACAGTACAATAATAAAGGCTGATGAGAATGTGGAGAAACTAGAACCTTCACCCATTGCTGGTAGGAATGTTAAATGGTGCAGCACTTTGGAAAACAGTTTTGCAGTTCCTTAAATAATGAAACATAGAGTTACCATGATAATTCTACTTGTTATGAGAATAGGCAAATTTATAGAAACAGAAGGTAGATCACTGGTTGCCTAGTGCTGTGGGCAGGGGGGTAGGTGATTGCCAACGGGATAGGGTTTCTTTGGCGGGTGAAGAAAAATGTTCTAAAACTGATTATGGTGATGGTTGTATGACTATATAAATAATTAAAACGATTGAACTGGACACTTTTGAATGGTATGTGAGTTATAGCTCAACAAAGGTTTTAAAAAACTGATGGGGCTATACCTGACAAGTCGGTAGATCCGGGTGGAGGGGTGGAAAGAGGAGGGAGTGAGAGGGAGAGAGAGAAACACTCACTGGTTAGCAGTGGATGTTGTTAGGGCACCAACTCATGACTCTACAAATCAAAGAGAAAGAATCTGACTTTTCTAGTACAGACTATATTTCAGGGTAACCAAATAACCCTATTGGATGAGTGAAAATTCTATTATAGAGAATAATCCCAGCTGTCAGTTAGAAGGAATGATAGACTCATACCCCTTGTGAATCTTGTCAAATAAGTGATTCAGGCAAAGATCATCAGTACATGCTAAAAACCATTGATAGGTATAGGAGACCATTCTGCATGGCGTAGGCCCCGCTCGCACTCGGAAAGGCCAGTAGAAAGCAAGGTCTGATGCACAGGACCCACGCTCACGGATAGGTTCTCCTGTGGGGAATCAGGCCTGCATTGTACTTGGGCCGCTTTGAGGCTTCCTTTTTGCTAAAACTTTCTCACCCTGAATTGAGGCAGCAAGTGCTTACTGTAACTCCCTAAAGGCTATGCTAAACCTCCCAAGGATGGAGTATAACCGGTTCAACCACTTTTCCCCTTGGTCTGCAACATTCTTCTCTTTGAAGTAATTAGCAACATTCTTTCCTTTGTTTTCTGAAAAAGGAACCACCTAAAGTGAACCTGTGCATAGCAAGTGAGGACCATCCTCAATGTAATGTACCCATAAAAGCAATAAAAGCTGGTCAAGGCAAGGGTTGGAGCACTCTCTTGAGAAAGTGGCTGTGCTGTCCCTTTTCCTCCACAGGACTTTGGAGGTCCGTGTGCATTTGTCTCATATGTCATCCACAATGTCTCAGATCCCACGAGCCAGGGTCCGCATCAGATAGGACTGTACACCTGACTCCACTGACCTCTCTTGGCATCACTCAAAGCCAGACAACGGCACATTCCCTACCTCTCCGTAGATGCAATGCAACGTGATGTAGGCAGCATCACCTATGAAACATGTTTGCCAAAAATTACATTGATTCTGAATCTAATCCATCTAACTTTTAGTCTAGAGTGATTATAGGGGTAAGGAAAAGAAACTAAATACTACCATGAGGATACATCGAGCCAAATCCAGAAAGTTGAGACATTCTGCAGGACAACTTTCCTGGCAGTCAAGTTAGTGGCAAATGGGGAGAGTGGGGGAGGAGGGGGTCTGTCTGTTCTACATTTAAAGAGAGTTAAAAGAACAACCAATTACGAAATACAAACTTTGTTTGGATACCAGCTCAGTGAATCAATTGTAAAAATACATTTTTGGAATATTGTGGGAAATCTAAATATAAACTATTATAAGATATTAAGGAAATAGTACTAATTTTGTTGGGGTTAATGATGGCATTGTGCTAATGTAAAAAAATGTCTTTATTTTTAAAAGATGTGTACTGAAGTATACCAGAGGGCACCCCCAAGAAAACAGAATTACCTTCTGGAGGGCGGGCCCCTTGTAGTACAGGCCTCCCCCACCAGGTGAGTGTTCCAGGAACTCATCCATATCAGTGTACCAGCTGGTGTTGTGGTGAGAAGCTGCGTTTGGTTTCAGTGCATTTTTTTTCAAGACTCTTTCTGCACATTTGCCCATTTCATGATGGGTGATTTATGAGTGCACCTGCCCACACCGTGCTGAGTGTTCAGCAGTTTTTGACCAAAATGGCATGACCCACGGTCACCACCCTCCCTATTCAGGTCTCATCCTGAGCAAGCTTTTTGTTTCCCTGGATGAAAAAAGTCCTCAAAGGGAAACATTTTGTCAATGTGGAAAAGGTGAAACAAAAAATGGCATAAGCACTAAAAGGCACCAAAATCGATGAGTTCAAAAACTGCCTTAAGCAGTCTCAGTAGGTGCATTACATGAAATGGAGAGTACTTTGACGGTGACTGAAGTTTAGGTATGTAAGAATAAATACACAATTTTTATAAATAAATTCTGGGGTTTTTGTGTGCCCCCCTCATGTATGTGAGAAATAACAATCTGGATATAATTTAATATATTTCAACCAAAAGAAGGGGGAGGCAGGAATAGATGAAATCCATCTGGCAAGATTGTTAGTTACTAAAACTGGGAAATGGTGGGTTCATTGTGCTGTGTTGTCTTCTTTAGTGTTTAGAGTTCTTCATAATAAAATGTTTCTTTAAACCCCGGCTGTGCTCAGGGATATATGAGTTAGAATATATTGGTTACAAGGTGCATTGTAGCAAAGCAATCTGTGATATAGAAGAACCCAAGCTTAAAAGCATGTGTGTACTTGCCACTTGACATTTTGAGGGGGGGTTCTTTCATTTGATTTTTGATTGTTTGCTAGTTGCTGCATCTTGTTCTCCTCCTCCTCCTCCTCTTGCTTATTCTGCCTCTCTGAGCCATTTTATTTGGGGCTTACCAAAACTGGTCACCTTAGGGAAACTGTGGCAGCACAATAACTTTCTCAACAAAGCCCTTGATGTCACTGGGAGTACAGGGTTCTCTGTTCCTCCAGAAAATGTGTAGGTCTCTCTGGGGGCACAGACCTTCCAAGAGCCACAAATGAACTTACTGTTTCCACACAACACCCCCTGGGACACAAGTAGAATGTTGTGATTGACCATGTTTCAAATGGATGAAGGAACACAGGGTCGTTCTCAGAAGGATTCTGCAGTCACATTTAAATGACACGCCTCTGTTTGGACCGCACCTTAATATTGTCTATAAATAACCTGTATCTTCAAAGTGTAAGTGGCTGATCACCTTAGCATGTTAGAGAACATCTTATGGATTTGAGGGGAGGTCGAACCAAATTTAAATTGTGAGCATATTGAGAATAACAGATCACACAGGAACGCCATGCTCTCTTCTCAGTGACTCCCGCTTTGGGAGCCCGGGCGGTCAGCATGCACTACAGAAGTTTCGTGTCTGGTGTGGAAGCAGAACCGGAAGGACATAAGGAAGAAGAACAGGGGTGACATAAGAGCATCACAAGTTCAAGCTCTGTTGCAAATTTGCTGTTGACTTTGGGCGGATTGACCTCCCTTGACCTTGGCACCCCTCTGTCTTATGTTTCACCTGCATCTCAGAAGACATGATGTAGGTGAGAACATTCTTGGAACTATGAAGAGAATATAATAATTTTTAAAATATACTCTCCACGTAGATATTGTCTTTCCCTAGTCAACATCTCTTACTTTCCAATTCCACTTCCAGAATTGTTCTTAAACCACTCTGGGATACAGCTTGAATAAAATACTCCGGGAGTAGATTGTATTTTTAATTAGAGATTATTTAGCTTCCTATTTACTGTGCAACATTAAAGAGAAGATTTTCCTCCTAACTTAAAAAAAAAGTTTAATTTTAATACTGTTAAAAACATACTATTTCTGAAATACCTTTGAGTCCTGGAGATTTTAGCATTCTATAGTTCTCTGCCAAAGTGCTGTTTAAACACAGTAGATAAATTGTCTTTAAACTCAAAGTGTTCATTTTAAATATTGTCAGTGGTCACCCTGGTCTGTGTTCCTTCTGTTAGGGTGGATTCTTTCACGGTACACATATCAAGGATTGAGGACTTGAACAGGAAAGCCTTCGGATTAATCCTTCGGGGCAGGAACCAAACCACCAGGCGTTGCCCGAAGTGGTCAACATAATACTCTCATCTGTACTCAGTGGCTCATGAAAATGCATGCAAAATGTACTCTCCAAATCTCCTACCAGGGCAGGTTAGACGCTGCTAAGACGAACACGAGATCTTCCGAGCGGGCCAGCCCGTCCATCTGCACCAGTAGCTCTGTCTTCATCCGAAGGCTCCCTTCGTGCTCTCCCCTGGACAGAGACAAGCAGGTGAGGTTCTCCCCGGGCAGAGCCTCCGCCTCCAGGACAAGGGACAAGGGACAAGGGCAGCACTGGCGATTGTGGGGCGGGTTCTCGTCTGGCAGCCAACCCTTTCCCTGTTCTCAGGAGCTACGCCTACTAGAGATGGAGAAAACAAGCCACTTGGTATTATTTTCCCAAAGAGAGTAATAGAGTAAATGAATACAATGAGGACTTTGCGAGAAAAACCGAAGCTCGGCAACGAACTAGAAGATGACCGGAAGCAGACGGGTGGCCACTGGGAGATGAAACGCCGTGCGGCTCTGTCCACCCGCGGCACTGTTGGCCCTTTCGCAAACGGCGTAATTGAGAACAATCCTTTCCATTTAGATCGCAGGCATAAAACAACTTTCATGGGAAGTACTTCTTTTAGTATAATGTATGGATATAAACTGTCCGAAAAGAGATCTACTGTTCGTCTGGATCTGTCTCCCTCTCTTTGAACAAGAGCCGAGACACGGCCGTGGGACCTGCACTCTGCCTGCGCAGCCGCTGGAGGCAGATGCATCCTCCGAGCTCCCCGTTGCCGCCAAAGACCTCCCGCAAAACGGAGCCCACGGCCGGATCTGAACACCTAGGGGCTCCGAACACTGGCCCGGCCGGCAGGCCTCCTTCCCCTTCACTGCCACAGGTGGACGTGAAAGGACACGTGAATGGCTGACTCGGACAACGTGACATCCAGCTGCTCGTCTCTGCATGCGTGTGGTGGCCGCCCACATCAGGCACATGGTTTTTAAGGAACTATGCCGCTTACTATCTAACCACCTTGTGCTGAGAGAGGGGTCTCACAGTACAGTTGCGTATTTATTCAGCATTTGCTCCCAATTATTATTCTTTCAACATGATAGGACCCCAGATATCTTCCAAGCACCTGCCCTGATTCCCTGACAAGTTGAAGATTCTAGTTTTAGACTTAAGTTCCAGACAGGAAAACAGACATTCAGTGCAAAACCGGAGCACAATGAAGGGTAGTGTGGGGAGAGTTTCCAGATGAGCTCCGTCACAGCCTGGGGACCGGGGATGGAGACTGACAAAGCGAATGGTCAGGAGGGTTAGGCAGACCGGGCAGCCAGCGGCTCTGCGGAGGGAAGGACCACAAGGGTGGCTGGGGCCCCTGGCCTGGCACCTGTGCCATTCCCAGTGCCCGTCAGGCCCCGTATGGAGAGGCCGAGTGCCCCAGCCCGGGGCTGGCAGCACCCATTAAGCCTTGAAATCATCCCAATTCAATCAATGGCAAGAGTCCCATGGACCTTAATGGTTGGTTTTTCCTGCTGGGAAAATGGTTTTCAATAAATAAAATTTCATGAATTATATTCTGGTTATACTTTCAACAAGCTGATTATTTTGCTTTTTATTACTATTAGTTCTGCCTTGGTGATAGACCCTGAGAGGCCATTCATAAGTGTGGTTCTATTGAGATTTTCCAGAGACCTGTGGTTTTCCAACCGGAGGAGCCAAGCTTCCTAAAAAGTTTCAGAGAAAAATACCTCTCATCAAGACAGAAAGGGTGGGGCTGGGCGAAAAAAGTAAAGGGATTAAGCACAAAAAAAACCCCTCATAGACACAGATGATGGGAGGGTGGTTGCCAGAGGGGTGGGTGAGGTAGAAGAGGGTGTGGGGGGTGCACAAACAGTGATGGAAGGACTCCTGAAAAAAAGAGAGGTATTTTTAACACACACACACACACACACACACACACACACACACACACACAGAGCAGCTCATTACAGCCTGAGAAGTGAACTAGAAATGAACAGTCTTTCCTGCTAGGGACATTAGCAGACACTTAATCTTTAGAAATAACACACATGGTACATTTAAACTCGAACATGCTGAGTCACAACCTGTTGTCACAGAGAAGCAGTGGCTTCCCTGGCCTCGCACACCTTGTCAAGGACTGCCCCTCCTGGGACTTGGCTCTTTGCTGCCCCGGGCCCCACAGGCAGCCCCTCTGGCTCCAGAGGAGGTGGTCAGGGGCGGCTATTTTAAGCCGGCAGGACTGTTAACGCTGTGGCAGCCTGGGACTGTGGGACTGGGGGGTCTTCAGTCCTGAAAACCACTCTGTGGGGAAGGGGGGAAGGGAGGATGACATTTCCTCCGGTTATAAAAACTACTTAAATCAGCTATTCAGTTAACAGGATCTAATTTAAAGGCCTTTCCGCGTGTCTGCAGAAAATTTGTGGGCTTATTAATAGGCTCATTCTGCTGGTAAATGTCGATGGGCTTCCGACCATCAAACACACTTACAAGAGGGGAGAAGTGATGACCAAAAAAACCCTGTCTGTTACCCAGGAGCCGTGCCTCTCTGGCTCATCACCGACTCCAGCTCGTCCAGGAAGATGGTGGAGGGGGCGTGATAGCGGGCAAGTTCAAACAGCACCTGGGTGGGAGAAAAGCAACCACATGTTCAAATTCATATGTTTAAAGTCCTCAGATGCTCCCAGAGAGTGCATTAACCATTTCATTTGGAGGAAGTTGAATCACACTATAATATTAACCGTTTATGCTGCACTCTGTTATTTCACTAACCACTTTATGATCATCACAGTTTTTTTCTCCTTTAGAATATCCTGTGGGGTTGGAGGGTCCAATTATTTCCATGTATCACTTGATAAAACTGCAGCCAGAGTAAGTGGTCATCTCAAAGTTACTAATCTTAAATAGGAGAGCTTAAGATAAAACTCAGTTCCTGAGCTTTCAGCCTGTTGGCTAATCCCTGAGACCCTGTCAGTGACGTGTTTCTTAGGGACACAAGAGGCTTGGAACATGTAAAATCAATTGATAATTTTCCCTAAACCTTGACAGACAATGAGAGGGGCATGCTCAGGAGGAAGAATGGCTGGGAAAGGGTAGAGTTCCGGTCATGGGTAAAAAAGACTTTTTGTACCCAAAGGATTTTACCCCTTTCTGCTCCCCAAGTCACTCCACAAGGTCCCCAAACCACCCCAACACCGCAGTAGGCTCAGGTACTTGAAGGCAATTAATTCCCAGTTGAATAAAATGTTCCATTCCAGAATAAAATGTTATAGACTGAACACAAACAGGAAAGCAGGCAGTAAAAAACAGCCATATAAAATCAAAGTAAAGAGCTCTAAAGGGAGATGTGGCAGTGATGAAAAGAGTATAAAAAACTAAACCTTTATTTTCTCTAACCCTGAAACTGATCTCTTGAGCACCATATACAATTCTTCACTGGTTGATCGGAGAAAGCAGCAGAGATTTAGAAAAGAATAGAGATTCTTTAATAGGTGGGAGGTGGGGGTGATTATTCTACACGCCACTCAGCACGAGCAAAGCATCAATGAACAAACATGAAGGGAAGGGCTTCAGAAAAGCCAGGTTGAGGTCTTCATGGGTAGTAACGGGTCATCCTTTTCAGGTCTCCCTGGCACCGAAGGGAAAACTGCTCGTGTGTGCGGTGCATCCATGCTCGTGCCCCAGTGTTTCCCTTACGGAGTCCTATTCTGTTTGGCCACAACAACTGGCTCAGCCTGATGAGCTGAGAGAACAGTGTCAACACTGGGACACTCATCACACACGCCTTTAAAGCTAAAGAGACCACCTCGTGAGATGTAAGTAACTTGTTCTCCTCATCACAAAAAATATGCCCAAATATAAGGTTGATTATAATGGCAACAACCTTCCCAGTGAAAAATGGAATATTAGAACCACACATGTTTCTAAGGAGCTTGCTAAGGCGCAGAGAGACCAAGGAGTAAGACAAGACCACACATCCACGTGGAAGGAGAACCGCATCTGGAGCCTATGTCTCCTCTGTATAGACCACGTCACGGCTCTTTCCGCTGCCAGAGAGCGTATGGAATTCTGGGTAAGTGCTCTGAAAGCATTTGTCTAAAATTTTCAAAAGTACTTGGAGGAAGTTAAGTCATACATTTGGGGGGAGGGGTGTTGGAACATGTAAGCACCAACAGGTGTGTGCATTTGCTAAAGAGACCGCTCAACTATTCAATAGCATCAGCTCCTAAGAGGCATGAACATTAGTGGGGAGGGAGCAACATAACCCAAGGGTTCCCTATCAATAACTCTTAACTGGAATAGAAGGAGAAGCAAATGGTGGGAACGCTTCTTTGATTTAGGGGAAGGTCCTGAAGGGCTATCTTTATCTGAAAGCTTCATAGTAAGGAGCTTGATAGCATGACCAAACTTTGCAGGTGAAGATGTTTTGAAGAGCTCAGAAAATAAAGTAGCTTTGGAAAGTGTAGAAGGTAAGATCCTTCAAGGTTAGCAGAGGTTATCTGTTTGCCTCTTCAATTCTTTTTTAAAATATCCCAAATAAAAATGCATTTCAGAGAAAAAAGAAACACAGATTCTTCTAAACCTTTAAAAAGATGCTCAAATTCACTCAGAATGAAAGAAATGCATATCTGAGCACTGAAGTATTCCTTTCACTGTCAGATTGACAAAGTTTCAAAATCTGGGTCGTACACAGTGTTGGCCAGGGTGTGGGGAAGCAAGCACACTCACCATCGGTGGGAGCGTCAGCTGGGGCCGTGCTGTCGGCAGGCAGCCAAATCAGGAATGTTCATTCCCTCCGGCCCAGCAGTTCTGCTTCAGAAACATCGTCCCACATGACTATGTATGCAGAGTCACGTGTGCGTACGCTATGTTCACCATAGCTCTGTTCATAATAACAAGAGACTAGAAACAACCTAAATGTCCATCAATAAAAGACTGATTTACTACGTTTTGGGACACTCCCATGCAATGAAATACCACTCAGACATATAAAAGAACACATTCTGTCTATCTGTAATAGTGTGCTCCAATGTTCAAGTGAGAAAAACCCTGCCAGGTATAGAAGGCTATGAGTAGCATGCTCCTACCTGTGTTTAAAAAGAAAGAGAGATACATATACAGTTGTGGATGTTAACATAGATATAAATAAATTTTTATGAGGAAATTTATATATAGAGAGAGAGAACAGTTTACTTATGTCTATGTTAACATATAGATATGTGTATGTTATAGTAATAGTTCCTTCTGGGGAAAAGGCTTAGGGGTCTATATACCCTTTTGTACTTTTTTGCAAAAAGATTAGTTACTTTTTAAATGTATTGTAAAGTAAGGGGAGCTGTCATTTCCTCACTCTCAGAATTCTAACAAAATAATCCTGAGGCAGGAGAAAACTTTAGTTAAAGAAAATACTCACAGAGAAGGAAGAGTTCTGGCTATTCACCATCAAAGAAGGAAACCCATTTAGTTTTAATCTTTGTTGAGAATACTCATAAAACGTCTGAGTTTCTTCTTCTGTCCAGGCAGGTCCTGCCCAGGGAACATAATGCAACCTTTCTCTGAGCACCTGGCAGTGTCTTGTGCCCGGAGTTCTCGACAGCCCTTTTCACGACAGGAGGTGGATCTAATCTGATCCTGGCACCCTTTTGTAAGAGAGCTGCTCCTCACACACAGAAATGGAACTTTGAGAAAAAAGTCTTCAGGTTGATGAGGATTCTAATTAGTTAGATTTCAGTTTATTAAAATCCAGCTAATTAGAATCACAAGGAACCCACAGTTTTAGGATCAGCTAAATTCAAGCCTCATCTTTGGAAATGATGAGTTAGATTCAAGATTAATAATAAGAAACAGAATATGTTAACATAGGTTTCTATGAATTACAGTCTTGAAGGGGTAATAATAATTTATAAAAACATATACATCTGAAACAATTTGAGAACAATATCAAAGTAGTAAATAATAGGTTGCTTTACAACAAACAACAAGTGTTGAAGAGGTTGTGGAGAAAAGGGGACCCTAGTGCACTGTTGCTGGGACTGCAGACTGGTACAACCACTATGGAAAACAGTATGGAACTTCCTCAGAAAACTAAAAATGGTTCTGCCTTTTGACCCAGCAATTCAACTGCTGGGACTATATTCTAAGAACCCTGAAACACCAATCCAAAAGAACCTATGCACCCCGATGTTCATAGCAGCACAATTTACAATAGCTAGATGCTGGAAGCAACCTAGGTGCCCATCAGTAAATGAATGGATCAAAAAACTTTGGTACATTTACACAATGGAATTCTGTGCAGCAGAAGGAAAGAAGGAGCTCCTACCCTTTGCAACAGCATGGATGGAGCTAGAAAGCATTATGCTAAGCGAAACAAGCCAGGCAGTGAAAGACAAATACCATATGATCTCACCTTTTACAGGAACCTAAACAGCAAAACAAAGAAACAAGCAAAATATAACCAAAGACACTGAAATAGAGGACAGACTTACAGTGACCAGAGGGGAGAGAAGAGGGAATTTCAGGGGAGGGAATGGGTAGGGTTTACAGGAACAAATTTAAAGGACAGATGGACAAAAACTAGGGGGGTGGAAATGGGAGGGATAGGTGGGTGGGCTGGGATGGGAATAAAGGACAGAAAAATGTACTTGAACAATGATTAAAATAAAATTTAAAAAAATAATAGGTTGCTGTAGGTAAATCGATCCTTTAAAAATATTCTATTATGCCTTCCAACAAAGCCATAATATTTTGAAAGTGAATCACTCAAGGAAACATAATTTAAGGATAGTATTTTAATTTCTTTTCAGAAAATATGTGATATTTGTATTCACTTAGTATTGATTACTTTCGGTCATTCTACAAAGTGCAATAGTTTAACAGGACTTTTGAGAAGGACCCAACTTACACTGAGGCATAAATCATAAACAGGTATTCTCAAAAGGTAAAGCTTTATAATGTAAAATATATCATAAACTATGAATGAGATTCTGTAAAGACAGAAACAATCTCTTAAGGAAAGTAAAAAAAAGACCCTACAGGCTATGAGCACTATTGAGGAAGGTTGATCAGAGCATCTGAATGAATAATTAGGTTTTAAGTTTCTTGATTCTTCCATTGAGTACCTAATACAGGGACTAGCATGCAGTAGTAGCCTCTCAGAAAATGTTAACTGAATATACTGCACATGCTTAATAATAAATGCTTCTTGAATGAAGGAAAATATAGGCCACTTCAGAGACATTTTTTTCCCAGCTTTCATTCCTAAGTTGCATGAATCACAAAAGGGCTGTTGGTCAAATTCCCAAAGGAAGGGAGATCATGTTTTGCTGATGGGAGCATAATTAATATCTGCATATAATAGTCAGTCTATCTTCTGGGCTTTAGGTAATTAAGATTCAGGATAAGTTCTAACATATGTGTCACTTAAAAACAAGTAAGTTGTAACATCTTGTACCATTATATTGTGCTGGAATTTATTCTGAAAAAACGAAATCAAGTATTCCTGTATCGATGAGACAAACTAGTGGTTAGCAAAGAGGGGAGGGGCTAGGGGCAGGTAAAATAGAAGGGAATTAAGAGGTACAAACTTCGAGTTATAAAATAAATAAGTCATAGGGACATACTAGACAGCATAAGGAAGACAGTCGATAATATTGTAATAACTTTGGTGATAAATGGTAACTAGACTTACTGTGGGGATTATTCCATAATATGTATAAATATCAAATCACTATAATGTACACCTGAAACTAATGAGATATTTACTGTATGTCAACTATACATTAAAAAAAAAAAAGAATTCCTACCCGAACAAGTTTTTCTGAATCCCCTCTCCATTTGCTGACAATGGTTGATGCAGAAATGTTAAAGAAGGTTGTTTTGCATTCTGTGGCCACAGCTTTGGCCAGTAAAGTCTTTCCAGTACCTAGAAACACACATGGAGAAAGTATGAGTGGCATCTGAACTTCCTTTCTCTGCTTACCAACAGTGTCATGAGCAAAAAAAGGAGGAAGTTGCTCAGTGCTCGTTTGCCCCATCCCAATGTGAGGACAGATGGAGCAACTCATCCTCTGCGTGTGCACTTCACACCAAGACCAAACCAGAAGGCTCTGTTTACCTGGAGGGCCGTAGAGCAGTAGTCCTTTCCAGGGAGAGAGAATGCCTGTAAACAGCTGTGGATACTGTGGGAACAAGGAACAGTCATGAGGTTTGGTATCAGCGCATCAGTCACGCCCGTATCACAGGCAAGCTAGTGAAGCTGGAGTCAGCACAGCAGAGCTCTGGGAGCCTGGGCTTCCTTTTACTAAGGCTGGCTGCATATGTATACACATACATATATGTATCTTAGATATCCCCACTTTACTTTCATACTTCATAGGAATGCACGGCTTAATTTGTATGGCTTTTTAAAAGAGCAACTTCTTTTAAGGAAAAGAAAGGCACGTGTAGGTACTTTTCCTCTCCATTACAAGAGTTATTTCTTACACGCATAGCATTATTTCTGCCACACACACCCCTAAGTTCTATATGCAGAACATTTGGCAATCTTTGAAGACCTAGCAGGTGGGAACTTTAAGAGAAGCACTAGAACCAATAAATACAGGTGTACAAAGTCTGTCTAGAAGGTAACCAGCTATGTAATGTGAAAAATAAAGACATTTATTGAAGAAGATACAGGATACAAGAAACACCACACATAGAACAATGATGCCTCAGTCCCCTTCAAAGCAGCCCCCTTGGGACCTCACACAGGTCTCCCAATTGCCCTCAGCTGCCCCATTGTGTTTTCCTGAATCTCATTGATGGTCTGAAATCTCTTCCCTCTCAGAGGTGATTTTAGTTTTGGGAAAAGCTAGAAGTCATGGAGTGCCAAATCTGGGCTATAGCAGGGCTGAGTCACCTGGGTGGGTGATTTGACATTTTGAAAACAAACTCTGCATGAGACATGACGCATGAGTAGGCGCATTGTCATGATGAAGCTGCTAATCACCAGATAGGCCTTCTGAATCATATGAATAGTTTCCACAGAGAAATGTTCAAGTTTCATTCAAAATTTAATGCAGACTTGTTGCTCTACTCACTCAGTCATTCTGAATGCGATGGCCACGCAGTGCACATGCTCATTCAGTGGTGTCTATGGCCCCCACTGACTAGTACAGTGAAGTTGTCATTGTTCACGCATGTGCATTTCAGTCCTCTCTCTTTGTCTGTCAGGTTACATCGGTGCCATGAAAAACCATCCTCGTTACATTAACAATGGATGGAATTTTTTCACACAGACCTCATATGTGAAGAAAGCACAAAACTATGGTGAAGTTGATTTAGAAGTTGGGAACAGTCAGTGCTGAATGCATTATGAGACACTAGCTCTAAACAACACATGCATGGACTTCAGTGAATCTCTCCCATTAGTTCAAGTTCAAACAATCTAGGTGCAGGGGTGTCCAGCTTGTAGCCTGCATGCCACATGAGGCCTAGAATAGCTATGAATGCGACCCAACACAAAATTGTAAAGTTACTTAAAACATTATGAGATTTTTTTATGATTACATGTCACAATGTATTTAATGTGTGGCAAGACAACACTTCTTCCAGTGTGGCCCAGAGATGCCAAGTTGGACATCTCTGATACACCATGGGTAGGGTTGGTATGGAACAACCCGAAGGAAAGATAATGTTAAAATTAGAGCTAGCTATCAGTATCTTGCAGATGTTAATGCCAAATCTCTAATATACAGAGCTTGTAACACCATGGAGATAACACATCCAGAGAGTTCTATCTTTTCCAGAAGTCTTGTACTACAGGGCCACTCAGAAGACATGGTGAATAAACTACTAATTCTGAACACCAGTATATTTCTTATTTACCTGTCTTAACACAAGGAAAAAAGGCAGGAAAACACAATCCAAATTTATTGATTTTTGTCTCATTAGAATAGAAGCATCCAAAAATCAGGAGCTATATGAGCTCAGCGATAAAAATGGGTTATTCAATAAATTTGTAATCCTGGCTGCATAAGATTACAAAAAAATGGCCATAAGTTATTTGCAGCTCCATCCACCAAGAGGGAGAGTATATTTCTCCACCACCTGAATCTGGATTTGCCCTCGTGATTTTGGCCAATGACAAATCTCAAGGACGTTAGCAAATATAAGAAAGGCTTGACAATATAATACTAATTAATATGAGGAATGTAAGAAGAGACATGGAATATACTCATGGATTGGGACCTGCCTGCCCTTCCTTGCTTCTGTCTGGGAACCCTCTGCCACCGTGTAAACGAACAGGATTTGGCTGGCCTGCTGGAGGATGCGAGGCACAAGGAGAGAGGTCTCAGCTGCCCTGTTTATCCCGCCTTTCTGAGCCTCTCCATCTTTTCCAACCACCGCGCCTCATGCCCCAGACACGTGAAAGAGGCCAGCCAGTATCGTCTGGAAGAGAGAGGAGCCAGCCCAGCTGAGCCCTGTCCAAACTGCCTACCCACAGAACTGCAAGCAAATAAATGATCGTTGTTTCAAAGGCACTACATTTTGGGGAGGTCTGTTATACTTCTCATCACCACGTCTGTTCACCAAACATGGAGAGTCTTGTTTACCATTTCTCTTCCTGTTCAATGAACCACTCAGCACAAAGACTTGCCAGGAGCAAGCAATGCTAGCTTTACTGGCCAGTGGCCTGGAAGGGGCTGTCTAGTCTTTACAGCAGCCAAAGCAAAGCCCCAGATGCTGGGGGTTTGTGTGTGTGTGTTAGGGAAGGTAGATCTATGAAAGCAAGTGAGTGGCCCTGTCCGACCGGAAGTTTTTCTGCTATAGTGTATTTTTAGGGCGGCAGACTAATTTGAACCAGTCTCTAGGAACTGACAAACCATATATTTGGAGTTAATATTACCACTTAGAGCAGACGCCTACCTTGAACCCACATGTAACATTTCCAACTGCCTAGAATGGAATGGACTGGGCCTTGGTACTCCAGTATGGACAAAGAATTGTGACACGGGTAGAAGTTTAACTTACGGACAGAAAATCATCCTGTGTTTCTCTCCCTGCTGGGTGTATGACATACAGCTTGTCCAGTGGATAATGAACAGAAATAACCCCCAAGAGGCTTCCCATCCTTACCCTTATAGGATACACAACAGCTTCTTTGACTAACTGCTTGGCTGCATCGAGTCCAATAATGTCATTCCACTTTATGTTTGGATTATGGAGATAAATGTCCTGCAATGCACATTTGATCATTTTGTTAAAACTAATGTTTCCCTCCACAGCTGTAATAAACACAGGAGCCGCAGAATACTTGACTTACAATAGGACATAAACAGCTGGTGATAAAAAAATTTTTATGTTTGATATATGTATATATGCACATTGTCATTTTGCATTGGTTCATCAAAGGGATAACATAAGAATATCCAATGATTTTCTCTGAGATATTGATAATATAATATGGTACTTTTAGGGGAAAAAAGAAGCTCCTAACGATGCAGCTTTTTTTTTATACCTGTCTTCAGTCAATAGCGAAGCGTGCTGATTTATGACCGTAATCAAAGAAAGTACAGAATATGCCCTCAAATTACATTAGCTTTTACTGCAAAATATAGTTCCTAGCCAGTGCCTGGACTCTCTCTTGCTCCTTGATCTCATAAACACTTTCTTAATTTGTTGCATGAAGAGATAATGCTCCTCTGAAACCAATTTCTCTTTTTCCCTAGTGATCGCTCCTTCCTTCCATCAAGAGCAATTGCTTCTACAAAATTCAGGGAAGCCAACAACCAAGCAAAAGTGAGCTTCCCCCTTTCCTGAAGAGCCCTGTAGCAACCACCTGGGGTAATCAATTAAGGTAGCTGTTACTGATAACTCATTTACAGTTTCCAAACTGCAATTTCACAAGACGCCTCAGAACTGTCACTCAGGGGCCTTTCTCAGTAGGAGCTGTTTCAGGCAAACTGAATATCCAGGGTGTTACAGTTTTTCAAAAAGCCTCTTTTCCAAAGTCATTCTGATGACTACAGAACAATCTGGAAACTATTTTTATACTTATTTAATTTTTAAATAAGTAATACATGCACACGTTTAAAAAATATAATAATCCATGTTTAAAATGCTGGTGAGATATCATGCTCCAACTCCTGACCTCCATCCTCCCAGTTCCGTTCACCCACAAGTGATGGCTTTATTAGAGATACTATTTATACAGGAGATTTGGCTCATGCCTAGTATGCATGATCCTCTTCTGGATGGAGCGACAGAGAAGGGTCTCAGTCTTCTAAGATCTCGGGAGAAACTACCATGTCTTTAAAGCCTGGATCCGCATGTCCACCAGCCACTCACAGATAACAGCAGTATTTCTTGCCCTCTTCTAACGCTGACATCGAGTTCCACATGGTAGTAGTGCTCAGCTTCCCAATGAGAAGGTTTTCCCTATGGGATCGAACCTCACCCACCAGTACTCAACAGGGCAGCCTCGTGAAGTGGTGCGCTCCCTGTCACTGCAAGCATTCGAGCAGCGGCTGGAGGGCCGCCTCCCATGGTACCATCGAAAGGATTCCAGATGGAATCGTTTCAGGCCACTTCTATTCTCCAACCCTACCATCACTAGTCATGCTATCCTTTTGCAGAAATGGCAATGAGACTATTGATTTCTGTGGCCATGAAAAATATTTTTCTCTGCTTTCTTATGCATCCCAGTTACCACTACCGGGCTCAATCCCTCATCCTCTCTCACTGTTATCAACTTCAGAGCCGGTCTCCCTATCTCCATTTCTTTAATATCTACCCACCGCACTGTCATGAGAGCAAGCTATCTAAAAGCACATTTGAATATCCCATTCTCAGTGGACACCTTCGAAAGTTCCACGCCTCCTACAGGCAGATTCCTGGCCCTGGGCCCTGCTCATGGCACCCTTACTCCAGAACCCTGGCCTCTCTCTCCAGGCCCATTTCCCAGCACTCCTTGCATCTTACTTGGCTCAACAGAAATACTGCACAATCGATACCGTTTCACGGGTGTTACCTTTGCCCAGAATGCCCCCACCATCCGTCTTACACTCCTTTTCATGTGGCTATTTCCTGGATATCTTCTTCCCTAACACTTTCCCTTCCCTCTGGCACAAACGCTCCACCTTTACGCTCTCGAAGTCCACCCTGCCCACGGGACAGGGAACTCTTGCACCAGGACCGTGTTGATGGACTCACCGTTGTGTTCCAGCCCATGGCACACGCTGGCACATAGTGAGCACGTGGTGAACAACTGCTGGACTGAGAGAGAGGTCTGGGAACCCTAAACCACTCGGTCACTGAGCAGTTTTTTGCATCATTTTAAACATTTGTCTGAGCTCGCCTAGATTTCAGTCTTTCCTGAAATACAAGATTGCTAGAAATTAGAAAGTCTCCATAACTCAGGAATCTCTTCTGTTCCTAAGGAACTTGCCCAAAGTCTCACAGCCAGAAAGCAGAGGATCTAGACATCAAACCCGGGTCAACCAATTCCAGACCCTGTGTCGTGAACCAGAAGACTTTCCTGCCTTAGATTCGGGCGGAGCGGGGTGGTGGCAGCGTTCAAAAGTCAGTAGCCTGGATGGTAAGCTCTTTCCCATTAATCCTGCTTCTCACGGAAATTTCTACTTATGAAATCATCAGATTCCTGACGTCTTTATTTCTAGGCTTTGACTATTTAAACAAGAGCCAGGCAGGCTCTTTCTTTCTCTAAGATGCTTTTCTTTCCTTAACTCTTGGCTCAGCTTAAAACCTTTCACCTGTCCCTTACTTTCTAACTCTTTTTCCCTTTTGGTTTTCTTGGCCTCTGTAGTGAGATGGTGGGCTTTTTCTATTGTAATTTTATGATTCCATAATTTATTTATCATGCATTATTGTGCCTCTGAACAATATGAGAGCCTTTGCAAGTGGGGGCACTTTATAAATAAATGATCATATTTATTGTTATTAATAAAAGAAGCAGCCCACGATGCTCCAGGAGCCCCAATCCACCTCTGTGAGTTTGTGAATTGAATATCAGACCTTACCCGGCTCACCACCGCGGCCAGTTCTCGCATCTCACTGTTCATGCCGATAAAGGCACTCAGAGGCTTCAGCAGTCGCTCCTGGCGATGGGAACACAGAACCTCTCGTTACAATATTGCCTGGTGATTCAGGAAGGAAAACAGGGCGTGGATCACGGTGACACAAATGGTGGCAGGCTGCTGTGACCTTCTGACCCGTCTCAAGTCTTCTCTGGACCCAAAATTGTATTTTTAAGTTATTCTGGATTTTGGCCATTTACAAGATGAATGTTACATTTTAGCCACTTACTGAGGGGTCTGGGTTACAGTCGAAGCTGTTCAAGCCAAGTTTGCTGGTGGTTCCTTTGATAACATCTGTGAGCAGCCCTCGGAAGTCAATGATTTGGCCCTGAAAGGGAGTAATGGTTATTTACACCATTAAAACTTGAGGAAAGACTATCTTTAATAGCTCGGCTTCATTAAACCAAGACACATTTATGTTCCTTGATGGGCAGGGCAAACTTAAAGTGAGGCTTTAAAAAGCACCTGCACTAATAATGAACAAGGTAATTTCCTGAGGTTGGGGCACTCTAGAATAAAAAACAAGTTGTAAATAAATTCTTTAGAATGGAGTTGGTTTGAATAGAAATCCACAAGCGTTTTTCAGTTCCTGACACATGCCACTGGCTTCCTTCCATGTCTGTGTCCCCCGTGCCGTCTCCTCCTTCGGAAACATCCACCATGCAGGGAGAACGTGCTGGCACACGAGTGATGATAGTTCCTATTTACTGCCATGGGCTCAGCAGAGCACCTGGTGCAAAATAGGCGTGTGAGGTACCTTGTGAAGATTATTTCCAATTCTTTTCTTTTTAATTTAATTTTTTTTCAATTACACTTTACATTCAATATTATTTCATATTAATTAGTGGTTAGATAATCATATAATTTACAAAGGGTTCCCCCTAATATCTCCAGTACCTACCTGATGCCATACATAGTTATTACAATATTATCGACTATATTTCCTATTGTGTACTTTACATCCCCATGACGGTTTGTAACTACCAATCTATACTTTTGGTGATTTCTGATTCTAATAACACCTCTGCTAACCAGGTGTGGTGTCCTAGTTTCATAGATGTGGAGGTAAGGCCAGGGAAGTTAAGTGATCTGCCCAGGGCCACGCAGCTAACAGGTGACTTCAGGCCAGGATTCAAACTCAGATACCTGTCTCCCACCCTCCTTCCAACACCCCCTTGTCTTCCCTCCAGGAAGAAGGAAGAAGGAAGGATGTGTGGGAGAACAAACGACAGTAACTGTAACTGGCACTTATTGAGTGTTTACTGTGTGTTGGGCACCCTACTAGGCCCACCATTCATGATGACATTTAAAGTGCCCTATGATTATTTCCATTTCACAGAGATGAGAGATGAGGCTTGGAGAGATTAAACAACTTGAGCAAGGTCACACAGCTGGGAAGGTCTGAGGTGTGGTTTGAACCTGGGCAAGCTGACTCCAAAGCCATGAATTACCTTGAAGAGCAATACGCCTAGGAAATTTGCAAGGGGAACTGGGGAATCCTGAAGCCAAGGGCCCTAATGTGGCAGTAAGAGACACATTTTGGAGATCAGCCCCCTGGCCCTATACCCTCACTTAGCTTATGAACATTTGAAATGCTAGGGAGAAAATCATGTACGTTTTACCCTGAGGACATTTCTGCTGAAAGAGAATTTATAGCCAGACTCTTTCAAAGGTTAAGTGCTGGGTTAAATCGTCCTTTCCCTATGACCTGATCAGAAACATCCATTCATATGAACTTGAGACATTCAGGAGAGAAACCAATGCCATAAAACTGCTGGGCACAAAACTGCCTGAAAATACAATGACAGTTATACAGGTGAACAGGAGGATATTTCTCCGTGGGAGGCACTGATTCCAATGGTAGTATCTCCCGCAATCACTCATACAGTTGAGGCCCTGAAAAGGAGCCAGTTCAGGCCAATGAGATGGTACCCTTGCTTTCCAATGAGATGCTGCCAGCTTCCCCTCCAAACACAAACAACCCTGAGTTGGGTTTGGCCGAGAAGAGTCGGCTGGGTGTAAGCCCACAGTCCTGGAGTTTGAGAATGTGACCAAAGAAAGAGAGATGACTCTTAAAGAAATATGACCCAGACATTACAATCAAGAGGTGTGTTGGTGTTGATGCTGCTTTTCATTTCCAACTGACATGTTTTACCTACCTTTTGCCTGTATCCACTCAACTGGGTCTTTTCTTTCTTTTTTTTTTAAGATTTTATTTATTTATTTTTTTAGAGAGGGCAGGGAGGGAGAAAGAGAGAGAGAGAGAGAGAGAAACATCAATGTGTGGTTGCTGGGGGCGGTGGCCTGCAACCCAGGCATGTGCCCTGACTGGGAATTGAACCTGTGACACTTTGGTTCGCAGCCCGTGCTCAATCCACTGAGCTACGCCAGCCAGGGCTCAACTGGGTCTTTTCTGTTTCAGAAATTATGATTTACAAATCAGGACATGAGGTTCATCATGAAAGAAGTGGAATATCTATCAAGGACAAGATCAGCTCTCTGGTAACAGAGGTTTCGTGGTTCCCTGGGAATTACGACGTTCCAGCTGAAGCCAGACCTCCAAGGAGAAAGGTGATACTAGTAATCAACAACCAGTGATGGGGCAGGAATGAATGAGCATGCGGCCACAGCTTCTTAAATAATGCAAAACAGTCATGCCCATGTTTATTATTTTAATCACAAAAGGCTTAAGCTGCAAGGAACATCGGAAGCCATCCCTCCAAACCCCTGAACTTATAGAGGAGGAAACTTAGAGATGGGGCAGTTCATTCAAGTTCATTCATCCAGAAGGAAGATTCAGACCAGAACCCCCAGGGTTTGAATCCTCTCAGCCACTTCCCACTTCGACTCACAGCCGACCTGCGATCATTACATATTAACTTTTCTGTTAGGCAAAAATAATGTTTTTATTTTCATTTTTTAAAAGATTTTATTTATTTATTTTTAGAGAGGGAAGGGAGGGAAAAAGAGAGAGAGAGAGAAACATCAATGTGCAGTTGCTGGGGTCCGTGGCCTGCAACCCAGGCATGTACCCTGACTGGGAATTGAACCTGCAACACTTTGGTTCACAGCCTGCGCTCAATCCACTGCGCTATGCCAGCCAGGGCTTACATTCACTTTTAAAATGGAAAATAAAATTCCCCTTTTGGTGTCAGGTGTATGAGTTCCACTTACTTTGTGTGGATGGACGTTTTCTTCTCTGCCACCTCTGTTGATTCCTGATATGCTTAAGCCAAAGTCAGTGGTCTCCGTGCAAGCATTACTGACAACCTCCTAAAGAAAGGGAAGACAGGCCAAAGTCAGCTGTGGAAGGCAACACAGAGACGCTGGTTGTAATTGCCTGTCTCATCATGCCAAATCAAATGCTAGAAATCAGTTCTGTACATGGGAAACCCAGTGTGTCATCTGGCCACTTCTACATAGCCCCAAGAGGAATTAATTATCTGCCTATGCCATGGAAGGAGCTGGCCTTGGAAACCAGAGGCTCTGAGCAGCTTTTCCAGTGGAAGAAACAGTTGGGTCTCAATCCATCACCACTCACTAGCTTGCCTTTTCTCCCATGACCAGGGGCGTTTGTGGCCAGGGGTGGCTGAGTTTGGAGAGGCAGCAGAGTCAGTCAGCTCCTGTGGAATTTATCCTGCTGCTCCTCCACTTCCCTTCCGCCTGGGTCGGACTGCAATGGCCAGGCCAACCCACCTCTTTGAGGGTGAGACACTCCTTTCGACCAACTTTGACCAACTGGGTTTTGTGATTATTTCTTTCTATGCCACCAGACATCTTTGATGTTGATTCTGTTTCACAATTTCTATCAGTTTTCTTTCCTTGGAAACCTGGTATGATTTGTTCTGAACCAAGAGGTTCCCTGCACGGATCTCCTGAGTCAGGAGCTGCTGGTTTTACCTGCCTGCTGGACTCTCTCTTCTTGTTGCCCATCTCCTCCCCAAGGAAGCCCAGTGTGGGGGTCTGAGGTAAAATAACCGTGTGCATTTTGGAAAAACCCAACAGGAGATTCTGAGACTCTAAAGCTCAGCCACGCACAGGACTACCACTGGCCTATATTGAGGAACCCAGGAATGTGCTTCAGGACAGGAAGACCTGCCAACTACAGTGACCTGGAAAGGGAGGATCGAACTCTGCAACAACCAGGTCCTCCTGCTATGGCTGGGCCCAGGACTCACCCTGCAAGGCCTCTTACCCAGCACTCAGCCTGGGGGACAGGCTGAGGGAGAAAGGAGCCATCCTACACATATTGAGAAAATTAGGAAGACTAGGGATTTGCCTGTGGTTTTAATCTAGCAAATTGGAAGAAAATGTGCAATTTGATGAAATCATCCAGCAACTTTAAAAACGTAGGTCCTCAAATAAATTAATTTTTAAATTGTGACTCTTTTCTTGAGGCTAGTTCTCAATCACCTGCGATTTTACCGACACCAAGCAAAGCGTTCCCAACCTGTTTACGATGTTCCTTATGGAGGGGTTTGGCTTCCCCTGGCTTCCCCACTGTGGTTTTGGACCGTGGCCTCAGCTGACTGATCTTGGGAAGATTTTCACAATTGTCACTCATCACCCTAGGGGAGGAAACAAAGACCTTGGAGGAAACCATTCTAACCACTTAGTTTGAGGTTACTAAATGATTTGTGGCACGTGCTTAAGGAGAGTTCTTGAAAGATTGGCAGGTGCACCACAATGGGGCCCTTCTGTGTGCACCGCCCCCACCCCCGTCCTGCCCATCCAAGCCCTCACTCACTCAGTCCATCCATTCGGGTCCTCCCAGACTAGGCTAGAGGGCCCACCTCCTCCTGGAGGCCCCCCAACTCACTCTCTTCACTTCCCTTTCATGCCCCCTGGCTCCAGCCATTCTGTAAATAGCTTTATTTTCCCAAGAACACATTGCTTTACAAATATTCTTCCATTGTTTCTTTTCACCTTTTTTAAAGAGCAGCATTCAGACCAGAGAAAGGTACAGGAGAGGAAGGAATCTGCCACTCAAATTGATGAGCATTAGGAAGCCCAGGAATGGTAATGGGGAACATACAATGTGGAAGGAAGGATGGAAGGGAGGAAGGGAGGGAGGGAGGAAGGAAGGAAGGAAGGAAAGGTTAGAGGGAGGGAGGGAGGAAGCCAACCCAAGGATTTGTCCGTGGTTTCATCCAGTATGCAGGGTGTGGCCCTGCCTACTTGAAATACCTCCCATCACATTGTGTACAATAAACAGCAAAAGGGGCCCTGGCTGGGTGGCTCAGTTGATTGGAGCATCATCCTATCCACCAGAAAGGTTGTGGGTTTGATTCCCAGTCAGGGCACATAGGGGAGGCAACTGATTGATCAATGCTTCTCTCACATCTGTCTCTCTCTCTCTCTCTTCCCCACTTCTCTCTCTCTCTCCCCCTCCCTTTTCTCTCTCTAAAAATCAATAAACATATCCTCAGGTGAGGATTAAAAAAACATCAAAAGGTGCTCATGGAAGAAAAACAACCTTACCTCATCTCTGTTGTCACAGACCACTCATATTTGTAAAACTGTTTACCAGAATCGTGCACTTCGGGCACAACCATGTGAGAACAGTGGCTAACCGCGGCGGAGGTGAGAGGCGCTGGCTGGGAAGGGACCACGTTGGGCCGCCAGTGCGTTCGGCCGTGTGGACGTTACACATAAATACAGAGAGGACTTGCTTGGGAGCAGAACATGAATGCCCAAATCACCAATTCTTTGGTTCTCTCCGTTTTCTTGTCCTTACATGTGAGATGTATTTGCAGGGGGAATTTCTAGAATTTTTCTCCCCATTTTCTAAGTGGTCTCCCAGAGCTGCTATTTCAACTCCATTTCTTTGTGCGAAGGAAGAAGTTTTCATGCCTGATATGTATGCATAGCTATTTCGCCAGCAAGACCATCCGCACCAACACCACCAATGTTTGAACATGGTGGCCCAGTGTCAGGCCTGTGGGGACAAATGTCATGAGAGGTGACCAACTGCCAGTTTCTCAGGGTGTCTGGCTTTCATTTGTAAATTAAGAATAAGAACGGCTGTCCCTCAGGCCTTTTCCTGGCACAACAATGAAATATCTATGAAATGAACACCAAATATTTACTAGTGCAAACCCTTGTGAACAGCATTAATTTAAATGAATAGAATACACACACACACACACACACACACACACACACACACACACACACACAGTTAAATTTGCATCAACACCCGTGTAAGGCTCTCAGGGGCCTAGGAGTCTATTTTCCCACTGTGATTTCCTACTGGAGGCAGCTGACTCACACATTTGCTTTAACACAACCAAACCCAAGTGCACTAATGTGCAGTTCATTTCCAATTGGCTCTAACAACGGTACAATTCTTCCTAATATGGAACCCAATTCACCCCACATTAACTCTAGTCACCCGCAAGTCCTAGGAGTGCCCTGTGGAATTTGCAAAGAAAGTTCCAATCTGCCTTCGGAGAGGAAAATGACCACTGCCTTGCTTTAGGGACCATCACCAGCACAAGTTTTCTGTTCTTCAAGCTAAACACTCTCAGTTGCTCCTCCAGTCATTCCCAAGATAATCTGGCTTCCAGATTCTTACTCCTCCTGGTCACCTTCCCTTTACCCACTGCCTCTGACCAGAGTAGAGTCACCTCCTACTTTCTGTACACTATTTCTATTGACGAGACCCGAGGCCACACTGGCAATCACACCACACTGTGGGCTCGCACTGCGTCTGCAGTTCACTCAGATTCCTAGGTTTCTGCCTTTATAGTAGGGGAGCTGTTTGTTGTGAATCTGTGGTTACAGCTCAAACCATACTTCATTAAATTTCCTCTTACTATTTTGGACCCATCTCCCAAGCAATCGGGATCTTTTGGCATTCTAATGCTGTCATCTGTCACATTAAAGAACCTTTCATCCTTTGGGTCAGCTAATTTGTCAGCAAATCTCTAAACGGGGAGCTTGCTCTCTGGTGTGAGATGCAAGAATTGGAAAAAGGCACTTCCATTTGTTAATAGCCAGTCTCATGACACAACCTCTCATTTCAACAACTATCTTTGAGTATAAAATTGTAAACAAGCACCATTTATTATTCTCCTAGTTATCTTTCCTGACTCCAGCCACTTGCTATCCAACCTTCATGTTTATTGATTCAAACATCTACTCAGAGAAGAGCTGGAGGAACCCCCAGCCACCACGCTCTATCCCAAAAGGGAAGCTAAGTGCTCCAACGACATTTGCTCACAGAATGTTCTGCCAGGTAAGAAATGCTGAGCAAATTCCAAGCATGAACATGTGGCTGAAAAAGATCAGAATCCAAATGTGTTCCCCAAAGTTGGCCTCACAAAATGCTCCTTGCTGATTTTATTCACAAGTAGTTATTTGTTACCAGAGTCTGACTAGCTTTATGGAAACTATAAGTAAAAGAATACCACTGGTCAAGACAACGAAACCACTCCTAAGGGATAGCACAGAGCAAGGGCAGCCTCGGGCACAGTGTTCCTACTGTACCATCGTGATGCATGTGGGGCCCCATGGCCACTTCATAAGCAATGCCAATCAGCCCTGGGAGGTGTCTGCTTTTTCCTTCTTAGGCTACAGACCAGGGGCTGGAGTCCCGAGAGCAGGGAACATAGCAGGGCACATGGACCTCGTACCTCCTGAAGGCCTACTGAGTTGCTTGTGATTATAATCTAAGTTTTCTTCAACTGTATTCTAAGATTTAAAGAAATTTAGTTCACTGACTGAATGGCTGCAGGGCCCCTATTGGAACCCCACTTTGACCTTCCCCTGAGGTCAGGGCCTTGTTATAACAGCAGAAATCTACAGGCCTTCGTGCTTCAAAGCTATGCCACACCGGGCAGCCGTGCCCTGGCACTGACCATCTCTGAAGAGGCTCCGACAATGGGTGTGGGTCAGGAGTGGGAAGAAGGGGACACGGAGGACATGGAGGCAGAGGTGGTGGGACCTCTTGTCTACCGAGAATGGTCAGGAGACAGAGGGGCTCCATCCGATGCTTCAAGTCCCAGGTGAGACTTGGATTTGAGAAGCTAGTGAAAGGAATGTAAGGTGAGTGTCAGAAAAGGAGGAGAAAAGAAAGACCTGACTCTCTTCGTACAGGTGCAGACATGGGTGAGCACAAGAAACTCAGGGATGATTTAAAGAGGGAAAATAATATTGCTTGGACGTGCACCGTGTGACGTGATAGTGACTATGTGTCAGAAACCTGCTCCTAGCTTGTCAGAAGTAGGGCCTGGAGGTGAACCCAGGCCCTTCCATCTCTGAGGCCCGTCCTTTTCACACCACGGAGCCTAGAAAGACAGAGCCAGTGGATGCGATTATTTGCCATAAAACCAGGACAACTGCAGACATTGGCTCACGTCCTGGACATCTGTAGCATGAGGGGAACGTGTGGCTGGGCCCACCACAGTCACACGACCACAGCCTGGCGTTGCTGGTGGACAGTCAGGGAGCCACACTGCAGCATCTTCTGGAAAGGGTCCCACCAACTCCTAGAGTTGAGTTGATCAAGGTGAATTACCATTCACTTTACCTTCTGGCCTTCCCTCCACTTCTTGGTGGTAAATTACTTTCTGCTGTGGCAAAACAAATATTGGGAGACAAGGAAAGAATTTAATTTTTAAGAGAAAGTGATTTCTCAGGTACGTTAGTCGTTTTACATGTTTTTTTAAGTTTGTGCTACAGCCTTTTGGAATTTAAAGAATCTAAGCTACTCTTATTAGAGAGAAGTGACATGACTAGTGAAGAGAAAGAAGCCCAGGCTTCCCAAACATTTCCTCAGATATTAAATCTCTCGGAGACCATGGACCTAATGACAACTCCAATATGGGCTAGCTTCGGAGGTACCATTTCACTAGGTTTTCACGAATTGACAACATTTTGCTGTGGTCTGTGGGCACCAGGCTGATTCTATGAGTCTGGCAGGGGATGCTCACCAGTTGCACTCTGCCGGTTCACCTTAACATAAGGATGTAGTGCTGTATCCCAGGAGAATGCATTGCCAAGCTCAACTAGAACTAGCAATTTAGGAGTAGGATCGTGTAAATAAGAGTTCTGGTGATCCAGTGGCTACGAGTCAGTGCTTTCTTTGCCCAGACCCAGATCCACCAGCCAAGGACTCTGAGCTCTGAGCCCTGCACTGGAAGGGGGCTCAGATAACACCTCTCTTTCTCAGACCCCTTCCAGCCCTGGGATTCAGCCCTGGCTATTTTTAATTGACGTTCCTCTTGGTTTCCTGGTCCCCACATGAAATGTTAAGGTCTGTGGCTTAACAAGTGCCTTGTAAACAGGACAATGATCTCCCTCGGTTTATAATTACTTCCCCCACTTACAGACTTCTAAGCCAACATTATTATAAAACATAGGGCCCTTACTTTAGATCTTTCCTCCAGCCAGCCTCCTTGACTGCTAACCTATACTGGGTCTTTGCAAAATATTGATCATTATCTGGATTGATGGCTTTCAAAAGCATTTCATTATCTATACATGAGCTATTAGCTTCACCAATACTCATTTTCATGGTATTTTCAAGATAGATAATAGGTCTTCCTAACAAGAAGAGTCTTCTGTCATTTATCCTCTTCTAACAGCTCTTTCTTTCTCTAAAGAAATGACAGTAATGTTGGTCTCCTAAAGAGTACCTGTAAAGCGTGTGATTGTCGAACCACTATGCTGCACACCTGAAACCAATACAAAATAACATCGACTGTAAACCAGAACTGAGAAAAAAGTACTTGTGATACAACGGGATTTGGCTTTCATGATGCTAAAGCACGCGTTCCTCAAACACGTGCCAGTGTAACTAAAGGAATGGCCATGTCCAGAGGATCACGTTTACATTGTCTGCACTGGGTCTGAGAGAAGCTGCAGGATCTTTCTGGTCTACTCTCTCAGCGCAGCATGAGAGGCGCCTTCTATCTGGGAGTCACATGAAGAAATGCTAATCTCAAAGATGAGATCAAGTTTTATTTCTACAAAATAGCCATGTACCTGTGTCTGATGCCTTTTTGACAATTTTGGGGTATTTCTGAAATTTTATAAAATAATAGCTCTCATACTCCATCAAAATAGTTTCAAGGTCAACGTTGTCGCAAACTTCAAAGCGCCGTAACCCCAGCTTAGTTTCTTGCTCCAAAGCATTAGCTGCATCGATATATCTGGCCGTTTCACAGAAGAAAAAAACAAAAATAAAAAAATTAACTCTGGGTAGAATGAATAAAAATAAACAGACATTAAAAGCCCCAAGTTGTCATTGTTTAAGCGTTTTTGTACATGCTTAGTCACATAAGTAACTCAACTAAGAAAATGTCGTGTGATTCACCTTTACTCGTTTGTAGCCAAAGGTGAGTATTTGCCCAACATGATTACCTCTTTATTTGTGTTAGGTAACATTTGGCATTTGACAAAACCCAATTCAGCCCCAACAGGCAAGATTTGCCATCGTTGAGGCAGTTCACAAGAATATGTCACGAGCCCTGAAGGAAATTCCAATGACATGTTGATCAGCACCACTGAGGAAATTTAGTGTGAGAGGACATCAACCGGCCGGATGCATTATTTCTGGTACATTTTCATCAGTCACACATGACTACTTCTGGGTGTAAGTAGCTCCTTCACCATGGATTCTTCACTGTCATTTTTAACTGTGCAGTTGTAAAGCTGCCCGACTTAAGCAGTCTTAGCAATAAAAACAAGCGCCTTGTCTCACAATCCTCTGAAAATGGAAAGACCCTCCAGGTCTTCACCTTAGTTCTTAACTTCTTTTTATGAGCAGGAACCCTCTCCTGAAAACTGGACACATGTGTAAATGTGCACAAATTCATATTCAGTTTCAGGGGTTTATCCAAGGAGCTCGGACTGAGAGTTCCAGCTACGGGCTAGAGTTCTTTCTGTTGGACTTGAATCTGGAAGGCAGAAGGAGGAAACTTGTTTGTTTTTAATGCTCTCTTCCCTGCCCCAGTTCAGGCCAGCTGGAAGACTGAACTTCCTTAAAGGATGTTGCCATGAGTATTTCCAACGACCTTGTTAACTTTTAAGAACTTGGAAACTTCAACTGGCTATAGTCAGTGAGCTTCACACTCACTGATGGCTCGCCAGGCTTCTACATCCCCATTTCACACAGGGAGAACTAAATCCATTGTCCATTAATAGCTTTTGTTTAGTGTGAAGTAATATATACTAATTTAAGAAAAGACTAGAAAATACAGATAAGTCAAAAGAAAATTTCACTACTCAGAGGTAATGCCTGTTAACGTTTTCTTTACCTTTCCAAACATTTTTAATGACTAAATACACATATACTTACATATATGCCCTTGCGAAGCAAAAAAAAAGGGAAGATGGAAACGTATACTATAGATTGCTCATAGTCATTACTGACATCACAGTATATTTGAAACTCTGGGATCATAGAATTTTGACTTAAAAAATTTATTGTAGATGATGGCAGGTCCCGTCTTTCCTAAGCTAACTGATCAGGGGAACAAAACTGCTTCTCTGTGTTCCTGTTACACTACTTGAGCTTGAACAAGGTCTGAACTTGATAGGGTTGGCCAGAGCCACTGGAGGTTCTTAACCAACAGAGGGACAGGACAGGACTTCAGAAAGAGGGGTGAGCTGCAATGAGCACGACATGGTGGCAGGAGAGGCGGGGAGGCTGTAAGTCCCGAGGGGAGGCACGTGTATTGTTGCAAGGACCCGTGTCCATGACCCTCCACTGTCTGATCTCGCCAGCTCTCCCTCATGCACTGGAGCTCCGCTCTTTGTTCCCCGGACCGTTCCAGTCAGGCAGTGCCCCTTCTTCTGTGCCCTGCCTAGAGTGTCCTTGTGCATCACATCTGTCTGTTGCTATTCTTCTCATCTTTCATTGTATGTCAACTGTGACTGAACATCAAAAATTATTTAAAAAAAAAAAAGACCAGCTCACATCATCTTCTCTACAAAGCTTTCTCTGATTGTTTATTCCAAACCACAATAATCTACCCTCTTTGCTGAACTCTTAGTATTGTGTTAAAGGCAGGTCTATTTTAAGGACATGATGTGTCCTGAAAGTTACCTATACTGTAGTTCACTTTACATCTTGATAATCTACTCCTAAGTCACTTTCCCAGTAGGTGTCAGGGAAAATTCTCAACACTCAGTCGAGTTTTCACGGATTCGAGATGAAAGGGGCCATCTCATGGCAGCAAGGGGGAATGCATGCTTTGCTAACACACAGCCAACTCTTTAGACCAGAACAGGTAAGTGGCCAAATTCCCCGCCCAATCCCCCAAGCTGCCAGTTATGGATGGGCATTGCACAGAAAAGGGCTGAGCATAGGTCATTCAGGTCAATGCAATGTCTTTATTTTGCAGGAAGAAAACTTGAGGATTAAGAGCGCTATTTCTGGGAGCATAGCCAGCGGTGGGACCCCAGGAAGCTCACCTGAAAGGCCTACGCTATCTTCAAACCTGAATGGGAAAAGGTGTGTATCCCATGAAGTGGGTAGTTTTGTGAATACAGTTTTCAAGTGCACAATGTGAAAAATATCTGAGCACATGAGGCAATACAAGTGTGTGTCTAGGTTGCTGGGGGAGGGGGAGGGGCAGGTAGAAAACAGGGGATTTTTAGGGCAGTGACGCTATCCTGTATGATGCTGCAGCGGTGGATACTTGGCATTATGCATTTGTCAAAACTCATAGAACTGTACAATGCCACACTGAACCCTGATGTGAACTATGGACTCCAGCTGGTAATAATAATATACCAATGCACAGTACCGGTTCATCAGTTGTAACAAAAGTACCACAGAATGCAAGACGCCAGTAACAGGGGAGACTGGGCAGGGCCGGGGGCTGCCAGCATAAGGGAACTCTCTGTACTTTCTGCTCAATTTTTCTGTAAATATTAAACCATTCTTTTTTAAAAAATCCAGTCTATTCATTGTTTTTAAAAGGGTACATCTGGAAAAGCAGAGGTCAGAAAAAGAGAAGAATCATATCTAAATATATGTAATATAACATACCCTTCTTGTGTTAAATAATGCAAAATCAAAATAAGAAGATTTTTTCGCCGTGCTTCTGTCCTCATCTCGCACTGTGAACAAAAGGGAAAATTTAGGTGGGAGGGCAATGAGAGCACAACATTCCTCATATCACAAGAAACCCCTGAAGGTAGGAGTACCCTGTCAGAACCAAGAAGCGTGACTTAAAGGCTGGAAGGCAGTTTGACGTTTCTCAGGATGTAGGGTTGTTTTCCGTTGCTATTTTCTTCCTAGATCTGACTACTTAATTGTAAACTGAAGGTATCGTGATTTAAACCAGAATTGCACTTTACTAGTTAACTTCTTGCTGCCAAGGTAATTGGCATTGTATTGCTTATAACTGCGAAGCAAGAAATACACCTAGTGTGATTTGGACCAGACTAGGGAAAGTGATAAAGATCAACTCTGCCAGAAATCAGCTCTGACATCACAGGTACTTACCTGCTGATGCATCTTAAATTCTCTCGAGTCCCACCCAGCCCCTGCGCCAACGTGGAGGGGAGTTCCAGTAAACCTCGCAGGGGTGGCTGCATTGGGAATAGAGGAGCAGAGGCCACAAAAGGGAAGTTCCTGCATAATAATACCCTTATTCAAGCTGGATGAGGGTATTATTTGTACATTTATTCGCAGTCTTAATACACTGCATTTAGTTATCTGGTATCTCAAATTTCCCTGAAATATATTGATTGAATACTTTCAATAGTATTTCCCTTATTTGAGAACAACTTACATAGCATCCTTTTATAAGGACAACACAGGTAAGAACTGGATAAAGGAAAAACGGGCCCCTGAGTGGCCCAAACTATGCCGTGAAATCTATGTACAAACACACACTCATGACACACATATAAACATTTTTCAAGGCGTTCATCCAAAGCTTTCTATAAATCAAACAGTACTGTAATTTTTCTTTGTATGTTGGTTTTTAATTGAAGAGTAGTGAAATATGTAAAACAAACTTGACCATTGTAACCGTTTTCTAGTGTCCAGTTTACACAGGGGCACTGTTGCGCAGCCAGACCTGCCATCGTCTTCGGAGCTCCTTCATCTTCCCGGACTGAAACCCGGTGCTCACGCCGCGGTAACCCCCGGTCTCCGCCCCGGGCTACCAGCACTCTGCTCTCTGTCTCTGCGAACCGGCCTGTTCCGGGCACCTCGTGTAAGTGGACTCCTAGATATTTGCCCTTCTGTGTTGGTTTATTTCACTCAGCATGTCATCGAAGTTCATTCATGTGGTAGTGTGTGTCAAAATTTTCTTCTCTTTTAAGACTAATGTCACACTATAAATTTTTAAAGAAAATGGTAGTCTGTCCAGCTCCACTACCCACCCCCACCCCTCATTCCCTAGAGGCAATGACTGTAATTGCTTTAACTGTTGCTCCCAATATTCACCTCCATGTTTCTAAATATATCACTGTTTCATGATAAATGAAGATTAGACATTGACTGTTCACTCCCTGTTAAGGCGGACGAGGAACAGGCTGTTTCACACACCTCTCAGTATCCCCTCCCCTCTCGGTTCTGTCAGTGTCTGGTGCCTAGATTACTGGGACCATGTAAAACAACATTCTCTGCTGAGTGCAAAAGTACTATAGTTACTTTTCCATTTCTGTACAACCTTATTTTTCGGTAATGAATAATTGCCTCGTTTAAAAAATTTGGCTACTTTCCTATGTACCTATTGCTAACTTTCAAACACCAGCACACCTCTAAAGACCCTTTATATCCCATTCCTTTTCATGAAACACACCAGACGGCGTGTCAGTTACACTCCCCCTCCCCTTCCCACTCCACTCTGGACTGCTGACTGCTGGGATGGGCGCCCCTCAGGGCACTTCCCTTGAGACTTCTCCTGCATTGGCCGCCCTAGAAATGCAATCTTCTCCTCTTCTGGTTCCTCCCTTGGTTTAGTAGCACACACCCTCTTGAGTAAAAATACATGGAGATGAATGCGGCTGAGCATTCGTGTGCCTGAAAATGTCTTTATTCTACTTTAAACTTGATAGTTTGAAAGGGCATTACATTGCCATTCTATTCCTGATTCTATGCATGTGTTAATGTCTTTTCTTCCTGGGAAGCTTTTAGGATCTTATTTTTAACTTTGGTGTTCTGAAATTATACAACTTCCTTGGTTCAGGTCTTCTCCCATTCACTGTGCTGGCCATTGTCAAGTTAGACAATCCAGTGCTTCTGTTCTTAGAAAATTTCTTTGATAAATGACTGTTTTTTTCTGGTTTATTTTTAAGAACTTTTACTAATTGAATGGGGGATGTTCCAGATCCATCTTTTTAAGATTCTTTTTTTTCCCCCCAGTGTTCCATTTCTTTGTCTCTTATGTCCATTTTCTGGGCAATTTCCTTGGCCTTGCCTTTGAACCATCTACAGAAGATTTATTTAGACAATAATATTTTTTAATTTCCAAGAGTTTCTTCTTATCCTCTGATTGTCCCTTTTCCACAACAAATTGTTCTTGTTTTTTGAATGCACTATTATGATAAAAAGTCATAATGAAGAGGTTCAATTATCGTCAATATTTGCTGTTTAAGTTGGCAGGTAAAGTATTTTAAAGGTATCCATCCAAAATAGATTTTTTTCTTGAAGGGATAAGCTTTTATTCAGATTGCTAGAAAATATAGCAAATAAAGCAATTTGTGTTTCAAAGAGCTTGTGAATGAAGCATAGTAAGTACCACTAGTTCAGCCAAAGTTTATGGTGTGTTTCTGCCACTCAAACAGTAGTTACTGCTTTTTTAAAAAACATGTATCTGCATTTTATCTCTCACACTTGTTGTTGTTTGTCAGTTAAATGTTTTGCTTTGAATTAAGTTGAAAATACAGAGTGGGGAAAAAGCAGGTTTACAGTTGTCAGTATGCAAAACAGTTTATTCTTGTATTAGTATTTATAAAGTATTGTGTTATTTTCCATATGACCAACTGTAAGCTTACTTCTGCTCCACCCTATAAATAAACCAGGGCTCTCTAAGAGAAAAGAAAATGTATAATAATTCTTGAAGCAATAAGATGGATAACATGAAAAGTAGTGACTTAGACTGGGATAAAATATTTACAAAAGACACATCTGATAAAGGACTGTTATCCGAAATATACAAAGAGCTCTTAAAACTCAATAAGAAAACCGGCCCAATTAAAGATGGGCAAAAGACATAAACGGACACCTCACAAAAGAAGATATACAGGTGCCAACTAAACACATGAAAAGACGCTCAACATCCTGTGTCATTAGGGAATGGCAAATTGAAACAACAACAAGGTCCCACTACACACCGATCATGATGGTGAAAAACCAGGGTGCTGACAACATCAAGTGCTGGTGAGGATGCAGAGCATCCATTGCTGGTGGAAATACAAAATGGTACAGTCACTTGGGAGGACAGTTTGCTGGTTTCTTACAAAACTGAACATTCTCTTAACATAGGACCTAGCAAGTACACCCCATGGTACTTGCCCAAATGAGTTTGTATGTGTAGAGAGAAACCCGCACACTGATAAATAAATGGTGGTACATCTATACAATGAAATAGTAATTGGTACTGAAAAAAAATGATCTATCAAGCCACAAAAAGACATGGAGGAAACATAGATGCATATTACAAGTGAAGGAAGCCAATTGGAAAAGGCTACGTACTATATGATCCCAACTATATGACATATTGGAAAACACAAAACTTTGAAAACAATAAAAAGACCAATGGTGCCCAGAGTTTAGGGGGGTTGGAGGGAGGTAGAGTGCAGAGGATTTTAGGTGATTCCATTTATATGATACTCTAAGTGTGATAACACATCATTATACATTTGTCAAAATCCGTAGAATGTACAACAGCAAACGTGAACTCTGATGTAAACTGTGGACTTGGGGGATTATGATGTGTCAGTGCAGGTTTACCTGGTGCAGAACGTTCATACTGGGGAAGCGTGTGCATGTGTGGGGGCTGGGGGCACATGGGAATCCTGTGTGTTTTCTTCTTTTTTCTTATTATTTTTTGTATGTTATTTAGTCTTTATTGAATTTTTTTCCCATTACCTTTTATTCCTCTTATACCTCCCTCCCTCCAGCAGCCACCCTGGTGTCCATGTCCATGAGTCCTTTTTCTTTTTTGCTCAATCCCTCCACCCCTGCCCTCCCTACCCCAGCTGTCATCCCGCTCTCCATCTGTGAGTCTGTCCCCATTTTCCTTGTTTGGTCAGTTTGTTCATTAGATTCTACATATGAGTGAAATCACATGGTATTGTCTTTGTCTGACTGGCTTATTTCACTTAGCATGATGTTCTCCAGGTCCATCCATACTGCCACAAAGGGTACGATTTTCTTCTTTTTTATGGCCAAGTATTACAGAATCCTGTGTACTTTCTGATCAATTTTGCTGTGAACCTAAAACTGCTCTAAAAAATAATGTCTCTTCTTTAAAGTAGTGACCGATTTCTAAACAAATATATCAGACCTAATATATTTAAATGGAGTCACCCTTCAGAGCAGGCACCTCGACAAGCCATGCTCTTATTCCATGGCTCAACACATTTCTGAAATTCCTCTAACTAAATTGCCTTCAATGTAGACAAATGACCATAGTCTTACTTCAGCCCGCATTTACAAAAATAGTATGTGACCAATGTACAAAGCTGGGACAATGCATAAAGGCATGGAAAAAACCCAAAACATTTTAGTCACACTCTTTCAATCTTCTTACAAAAGACACTTCTTGTGTGTTTTGATAACCTGTCATTTTCTTTTTTCTTAAAAACACTTTGTAAATACAAGGGTGGGCAAAAGCAGGTTTATTGAGGACAACAAAGGACTCTGTGCCGATGTGTGCTTGAGTATAGCAAGCAGACCACAAGAACGTGCAAATAAGGCTGGCAACTAAAGCACTTAAGAGATTGTATCTCAGTGCTCTGTGACATTGTGACACTTTTCCGAGTTAATAAAGCGGTGGTAATAGTCACAACATATGAACAACTGTCAGCCTACTTTTGCGCAGCCCTGTATTTTTCCACGTCATTAAAAGTTTTTCTAAAATATGATTTCTAATAACTGCAGAGAATGAACCATAAGTTAATCAACTCTCTGCTGTTGGATAATCCTGCTGTTGTTGTTACTTGAAGTTATTCAATTTAAAAACATACTTTATTAACAGATTTGACTGTTTCTAAAATCCAAATTCATCCTCAAGGACAACAGATAGCATTAGAAGAGCTTTAAAAGTGTGTAACAGGCCATTCTTAAGAAATGACGTTGGGTACTTTTCAGTCTCTGTCCTTGAAGAGACCCCATCAGTCAAGGAGGGTTAACAAACCAAAGAGCAAATTACCAAGCAGAGATAATCACAAAGCAATTACAGTAATCTTCTTTGCTATTTTTATTTGCTATTTTAAAATATATAATTCATACAGAAGAGTATAGGAAGCCTCCATTTATTTTGAATAATAATAACAAATGCCACCCTGGTTAAGCCCCAGAGCACCCTTAGCATCTTAGAAATTCCCTCTTGTGTTCCTTTCAGGTGTTTTCCCCTCCCTCTCGCCAGAGGTAACTAACTTTTATGTTAATTACTCCTTTTTTCTTTATGGATTTACCAACTATGTCTGTATCTTATAAACATATTGTTTAGTTGTCATATTTTTGAACTTTATATGAATGGAATACGCATTTATTTTATGTGACTACTTTAGTTCCGCAGTATGTAATTTCCCCAGTGAAAGTTCACATCAGCCCTGGCTGTCATGGCTCAGTGGGTTGAGTGCCACCCTGCAAACCAAAAGGTCGCTGATGCGATTCCCGGTCAGGGCACACGCCTGGGTTGCAGGCCATGTCCCCAGTTGGGGGTGTGCAGGAGGCAACCAGTTGTTTCTCTCCCACATCAATGTTTCTCTCCCTGTCCTTTCCCCTCCCTTCCCTTCCTTTTAAAAATAAATAAAATCTTTTTTTAAAAGTTCATATCAAAGGAAAGCCTTAGTTATATATGATCCAGCTATTCCATAAAATCTTCCCTGAAAATATCTTCTTCCACTGACTCTTAGTCTGTGGCATTTCAGTGCCATACAAGGTTATATGAATGGAATATGCATTTATTTTATGTGACTACTATACAAGGTTGCTGTCTCATATCCCTCAAGGTAACTAACTCTTCCCTTTCCCAGTAAACAAGTATCCTTATGCATTTCTCCTCCCTGGTACCGGGTATGGCGCCCAGTGCTAAGTAGAGTCTGGCATTTTTTGAAAGGTTCATTAGATAACTGTTTGTTTTTGAAATACAGGTCATGAAATCATTAATGGGGTACAATCAGCAATAGAATTATCACAGAATGCATAACAGATAAGAAGGCTTACTATGGCTTCATAGAATTGTGTGCAATTTGATCATATGTATGGGTCCTGGATCTCAACCTAAGACGTCTTCGTTAATTGAGCACAATCAAAAAGTTTGAAAGCTACCGTAAAAATGACATTATCCTGATATTAAAAGGTCCAACACTGGCAGTTTTCATTTATCTTTCTGAAGATGCTGACGCAACAACTCTTCCTTGGTGAAGGCCTTTCTAATTTGTGTCGATAAAGTTTCTTGCTTTTTTTTTTAGTAGTTTGATTTGCCTCGCCTATAGCGCCATCTAGTGTATTAGGAGGGGAAGCCATTCATGAAATTTAGGGAGTTCCAAGTATTAATTCCATAATAAAGATGACAGTCATCATAAAATTCAGTCCAAACCAAGTTTGCAAAATAAAAATATAACCTCACACTAAACAAGCAGTAATAACATTGATGGTATATGTTTTTAAATGTACACATTCTCAAACTCATGCTTGGAGTTTCGATTCAGAATTTCAGGAGTCTAGAAGGTACCTGGAGATCATTGAGTGCCAGGAACCTGAGATCTAGAAAAGTTAAGAGATTTTCTCAAAAGCCTGTAAGGAGTGGGAAGCAGAACCCAAATCTTCTAGTTCCTGGGCCCAATGCTCTTCCCTCCATCAGTTTCTCCCCACTACGAACCCCTCCTCATCAGTATCTACTCCCACCCCGCATTCACTCCAGACCAGAGAGAAGCTGCTATTTTAATTCACCAAAAAATTAAACAGTGTGCCACATTTGCCAAAATCAATCAACTGTGGTTACATCTTTTTAAAAAATCTTATGACAGCAAAGTGAAGAGAAAGAAAGGTTTTTTTAAAATTAGGCAGCATTGAATGAGTTAAACACAGAACACTCAGGTGGAAAAAAAAATAAATAAGTGCTACTATGCCCTGTCTGGTGTGGTTCAATGGACTGAGTGCTGGCCTGTGAACCCAAAGGTTTCCAGTTCTATTCCCAGCCTAAGGCACATGCCTGGGTTGCAGACTAGGTCCCCAGTTGGGGGCGTGTGAGAAGCAACCAATTGATGTTCCTCTCCCTATCTTTTTTCCTCCCTTCCCTTCTCTCTAAAAACAAATAAATAAGATCTTTTTTAAAAAAAATCAGTGACAATGTGAACAAAAAAAAACTGTGTATACACAAAGGCAGAGAAACCTGAGAGTCTTATTGTCCACTACCCAAAGGTACAACGTTAGATTTCACAGCAACTCTCACAAATCTTGAGCTGAAACATTTAGCAGAATTATCTTCTTCAAGTTCCTTTTAGAATTCCTGGAGAGTCTTTCTTTGGTGGTTTTTGGTTTTTTGGTTTTTTGGAGAGAGGAGAAGGGAGGGAGAAAACATCCATATGAAAGAGAAACATGTTTGTTGCCCCGAGAGAAAAACATCTATCAGTTGCTTCTCCTATATACCCTTGCAACCCAGGCAAGTGCCCTGACCGAGAATCGAACCTGTGACCTTTCCCTTTGCAAGATGATGCCCGACTAACTGAGCCATACCAGTAAGGCACTGGAGAGTTGTTTGAACAGTGAACCACCGACTTAGTGATCTCACAATGGATCAGGACGGGAAGGCAAAACTCTAATTCTTGGGATGAAGAGATCTCTGGATCCTAAGCTGATCTGAGCAATGTTAACCATATTCTTCAAAGAATATAAATAACCTGTCAGAGAGGCTTATGCAGGGTGTCAATTACCTTCCTAGAAAATGGTAGCTGTCTCAACTTTGGTCACGAGTTCTTCCATGATTTTTTGGCTAGAATCACAGTTTGGCAAATAGTCACATGGCAGATGATGAAAACTGAGGGACATCCTTTGGCCCAGGGATTTAGAATTCTGTTTGGTAATGAGGCTGCTTCAAGAACGGCTTTCTTACCATGCACACTGTGAGACAGCGTGTACTTGGGGTCTCCAGGCCTTGAAATAATAATGAGACTTTTTCTGTGAGACAAGCTTGATGGAAAGCCAGAATTTAATAAGAAAAGAGAAATCACAAAACACACTTTACAGATACCTAGTGTTAAATATTTAAGATGTGCTATTACTTGAAATGTAGAATGTGGTCTTATAAATTTGTTAATTAAAAGTGTAAAGTTTGCCAGATCTGTAACATCTTTCTACTTATGCCACTCAAATTAGCACAGAAAATTATCTGCTAAATTAAAAAACTAAGAATGGGCCACCAACAAATGGTCAATTTAAACTGTAAAGATGGTGTCCCCCTGAAATGGACACAATTAGATGCTCAATTAATTTCTGTCTACCAAAGAAAGAAAGCCCAGAAGTGAACATTTACCAAGGTATCTCATTTGTCTCTGCTTCAATAATCTGTCTGTTTTCTTCTTCCTTCATTTCCTTTGTGGGCTATTGTGCAACAAAAATGCCTCCATTATCAGATTCAAAATTGAATCCTATGATACTGTAGCCTGAGGAAAAGGAAGCATTGAATATCATTCCTAGTTTCAGACCCAGAAGATATTTAGGAAATGTTACTGTATATACACCACATGCAACATTAGTGCTTTTAATTTCTTTTTTACGGGTGCAATGGAGATTAATTTGCATGAGCTCATTTCAATTTCTGTAATAAGATCCAAATTTTGCATTAAGCTTTCCATCTCAAAAGCAAACAGTTAAAAAGGACACATTTCTTCTTTCAAATGTTTTTATTATAGTTCTATTTTACAGTCCCTGCTTCTAATATTCACTTAAAAGCTTGAATATATATACCCGTAGGTTCTAATTTGTTTTTTGTTTGTTTCCTGATTACCTCCTGTTTCTACCAGGAAACTTCCTAAGTTTTAAATGCTGCATAACTTGAAAAAGCACTGGAACTATCAAAAGGAATATCTGCAGATCCAGGAAGGTGTTTATTGTACTTAATGCAAAGTTAGGACTGGTCAGCTATGCTCAGCAACAATGTTCCACGAAGAGGGGCATTTGTTGTTGATTCCGAGTAGGAACTGGTTATAAAATTTGAAATTTCAGAGAAGTATAAAATCCACCGAAACATGGGGGACTTTCCATTCTATGCCATGCTCACACATGCACCTTTCTGGTTGCAGCAGAGCTGCACGTTGCAGAGGTCAGACTGCCATCACAGCAAGTCAATGTCACAGTCTCCTGATGTCCTCAGTACCACCTGCCCGGTTAAGTGAAAGGGATTAACTTAAAGCCATGGAGTCTGCAGAACCAACCTTCAGTTCACCAGGGAGGGGAAACAAATGAGGCCTCAAAGAAGAAATCAGACAAATGAGAAAGAGAGAGGTTCTACAGAACGATTTTCATGATTTCTAAAAAGGTCAGTGTCATTAAAACAATATGTGTGTGCGCGCACAGGAAAAGGGTTTGGTAGAATACATCGAATATACACCAGGGTTCACCCCTGGTTAACATCTCAGTGTGTCTGGGCTGTGGGCAGGTGGTGTTTTCGTTTTACTTACTGTGTTTTTTATATCCTTTCCTTAAAATTGATTTGTGACTCTGAGTAATCATGCAATATTAAAACCACCAACTGATGCTGCTGAGGATATTGAAAACAATGATAACTTTCAGGAAATCTCAGACTGCATAAATTCTCTAAGACTTGGGATATCTGTAAAACCCAGGATGACGGAGGAAATATAGACTGCTCCATAAATAATGTTAAGACAACTAGAAAATCTGAGGGGAGAGTTGAACAAAAGTATACCTATAGAATTGTTTGAGATCAAAAAACCTTATGTATAAAATATCAAGGAAGAGCAGCCACTGAGCCTCCTGATTTGGGCAAAGCGGGCAGGCCAGGTGCGTTCCTGGAGATCTGGTCAGGATCTCATCAGAGCCACGGAGTTAGTGCCGACAAATGATCTGACCAGATCTTCCCTAACCAACAGGCCGAAGTCAGTGCTGACAGAGTCAGTGCTGACAGTGTCAGTTAACGCTGTTAAGTTGTTCTTTGGGGTTGTAATCGTGGTAGTGATGAAACTGAGTCCTTACGGGGTGAGACTGAGCCCCCTCAAGGACCCTTGGAGTGTCCAGGGCTGATCTGAGTCAGGCCCTACGTCTGATGTTGGGAGAAAATGACCCTTCAGTCATTCATTCCAGAAGAACTGATTGATGCCGCAGTCAGACACTGCTCTGCGAGCAAACGGGTGCAGGGCCTCTTAGTGCCCTCGCGGGGCTGTTGTTTGACTTCAGACAGACCCCCTTCTCGCTCTAGGCTTCCACTCCTCACCCTCTTCAGAAGGGTGCTTCGCACAGTGGGCCCTAAACTTAAATCCCAGCCCCCCACTCTTCCCGTTGAGTGATCTGCATATGCAAATTAACTTGGTACCCCAGGCCTCAGCACGCCTGGCTCCGCCTCCCCCCGCCCCCCGCCCCACCCGCCCAGCCTTAGAAGCTGCAGATTTCAGGAGAGGAGACCCCCGCCAGGCCATAGCCATTCTGGCGGAGACCGGGTCCAGACAGTCGTCTGCCCAAGCACAAGCATGTGAGGAGTCTTGCCAAGGACTCGGTGGCCCAGTGCAAGAAGTTGGGTCCCGTGGAAGGAAACACCGGGCCTGACGAAAGGGCCTCGGAAGTGAGCAAGTCCCGGAGGGCTCGTCATTCCTCTCCAGGAGGAGGAGATGTAGGGAGGCCACGGAGCATCCCGCGGGCCTTCGCCCTGCTCCGAGCTCCAGAGGCCCCAGCAAGGGCCCCACCTTCGCGAGGGGAGAGACCGGGCACTCCGCGGGATAGGGCTCTTCGGGCGGCCGGTCCCGGCAGATGTCTGGGGACCCTCGCAGGCTCGTGGCCCCGGGCTGGGAGGCACACCAGCAGCCTGAGGAAGGCCAGGTCGCAGCCTCAGGATGGATGGACAAGAGCTCGGTAAGAAGGACGCCTGGGGGCACCCCAGCGGAGAGGGGCTGTGAATCAAAGTGGGGAGCACCCGCATTCCCACAAGGATATCCACTGTGCGGGTGCCAAGGGACAGGAGGAGCCCTCCTCTGCGATCAGCCAGAGGTCACACCAGGTCTTCGGCAGAGAGGAACGCCCTGGGCCTCTTTCCCGAGAGGGTGCCACGGAGGAACCAACCTCTCGTGGTGCCAAGAATCGAAAGGAGAGAGAGGGCCGCAGCTTCCAGAAGTTTTCGCCTCCCTCGGAGGTGGCTCCGGACAACCCCCTGGAAAAGCGAAGGCGTGACGACTCAGAGAAAACCCATCCGACAAAGAGAAGGTGTCTGGACAGCTTAGACCCCGCAGAGGCGGCAGGGGTCCTGCTGTCCAAGGTGGGAGGGAAGGCTGCGAACAACCTCAAGACTCCGGAAGAGAAAGCCTGGACGCCTCCCTTGGGTCGGAAGCCAGCGGGTTCCCTCCCGGTCGTGGAGCAGGCAGATGAGGAGGAGTAATTCCAGCCGCCCGCCGTGGCTTTTGAGGCGTACCTAGGACCAGGCCCGCGGAAAGAAAAAGAGTGTGAAGACTCCAACCACTGCACTTGAAGGGAAAAGACCTAAGAAAAAGGATTCTAAAAGCGCTAGTGAAACCTTGGACTTGGTTCAGGAATTACCTAAGACAAGCACAGACAAGCCGCAGCCATCTGGAGCCAGCGGGGCCAGGCTCAAAAATGTCCCCACTGGTGGGTCACCTTTGTTCCCAGACGTCCCGGTTAGTTACCATCCACTTTCTGCCTTTGAAGTAATGTCCTCCTTCCAACAGAAATAAAGAGCACTGTCTTCACTGCAGGAAAAGGGAGAAGCTGTGTTTACCAGGCTCAGAACCAACTCGAAAATGCGGGTGTTCTCTGGTTCCAAGTGGGCCTGCCTCTGCAAAATGATGACTTTGTGCCAGCAGTGTATCCAGGTCCTTAGGAACAGCATCAACTTACTCTTTCCAGTGGAAGGAGTCCCGTATTCTGTTCTGGAACCCGTTTTGGAGAGTTGTACACCTGATCAGCTATATCGCCTAGAGAAATACAATCATGTACTAGCTGAAGAAACAGACCAATCATGGAAAATGCATCGGCAGCACAACTTTAAGAAAGAAAGGCCCAAAGAAGATGAGTCATGGCGGGAGATGTACCTGCAGCTTCAGAATGCCCAAGGGCAGCGGACAAGGGCACTGATACTGAAGGTCAGGTCTACATGTGCCAATGAGCCCAAGGGCCGACAAGCAAAATGGTCCTTTTCAGCTAGTTTGAAAGAAGAGCAGCGGCTGTCCAGGAAGAAGTCAAGGTCATGCCAGCCTTACTATACCCCACAACAAGCGGCCATGCTCCCTCTAACATCCCTAGGAGGCCGGCTTCTAACTGCACGAGCACCACCAGTGCCCACTTGGCGCCGGCAGTCAGCAGCAGCAGCAGCAGCAGCAGCAGCAGCAGCAGGAAGCCTGCAAAGTAGATTGCCCCAATGACGGCCAAGACATTAAAGACATCAAGAACTGATTCTCCCGACAATGAACAGAGGACTCGCCTTGGAGATGGAATTTTGAAGGAGGAATGCAAGGATGGTGAGGGTGAGGGAATGGCACTTCCATAGGAGACCAGAATCTTTGGCTTCATGGAAACTTTTGGATGCTGACACCTGTAGTTTTCAAGTGTTGTACCTGTGAACCTTTGTGCCATAGCAGTGGGGAGTGTGTGTGGGAGTGTGTGCCCGTGTGTGTAAACACCACACAAAGAAAAGGATCTGGATGGTTACATGGATAGATGCTAAGGTTCAGCCTTAGTGTATCTGGGTGGTGGCAATGTGGTGTGCTTACTTTATTTATTATGTGTGTTACCTATCATTTCTTCCCACTTGATGTATCACTCTGTAACTAATCATGCATTATGTGAACTGCCGATGTGCAGTACTGAGAATATTGGTCACAATCATTTCTGTCAGGAATTCTCAGATCTGATAAATTTCAAGACTTAGGATATCTGTAAAATCTGGAATTAGAGGGTAAATATAGACTGCTCAACTCCATATAGAGTTGAGCAACCTGGCTCCCAGAGTTTCCAGGTGTTGTACCTGTGAATCTACATGCCACAGCCACTGCCTGCCTGCCTCGAGAGTGTGTATGTGTACATGCACAGAATTGGATCTGGAAGGACATGTGGATATGTACTATGGTTCAATTGTGTATGCACATAATTGCACATGTACAAACTCTTTGATATAGCAATTTCGATTATAGGATTTTTATTCTCCAGATATACCTGTGTGTTGTGTGTGTACTCACTGATGCACACACACAGTCCTGGCATTTGAAGTCACTTTTTCCCAAGGACATTTACCTGCCTCTAAGAGGCTAAGATGCTGAGTAGTGCATTTGAAAAATCTCAAGGCACTACAGGTACAAAAGTTGGAGTCCAGGACCCAGCAGGATGGGGGACCCTGTAGGGGACCATAAGTAAAACCTATAAAGGGCTCAGTCCTTGGAATAAGGAGAGAAGAGAAGTTGGCCAGTTCAGTTTCCCATTCTCTATGGCCCAGAAACAAAATCTTAGTTTCTGAAACTGGATAGAGATATTCCTGAATTACTAGTACCCTGCTGCAGGTATACGGCAGAAGCAAACCTAAATCACCTCTACTGGAAGATAACATCCCCCTTAATCTCAAATTATTTATAAAAACAAATTATCAGCTATACCACTCTGCACAGTCTAAGATAAGAACAACATAATGAGAAACATCAATAATAATGACAATTGAAACATTCACACGGGACTCAAGTTATTGGAACTATCAGACACAGACTTGAGAAAAACTATGTTTCACCAGTACCATTTACAGCAGCATATAAAAATCAAATAGGAACAAATTTAACAAAAGATGTTTAAGACTTTTGTGGGCTAAATTGTGTCCAATTCATATACTGAAGCTCTAACCCTGAATACTTTGGAAGGTCAAAGCTAGGACTTCTAGGAGGTGGTTACATTAAAATCAGACAGAGTGGGCCGTAAGGGCCTTAATCCACTCTGACTGTGTCCTCATAAGAGGAAATTTGGACACACAAAGAGACACCAGGGATGTTCTCCAACACAGGGAAGATCACATGATGAATGACACAGCAAGAAAGTGGCCATTTGCAAACCAAGGAGAGGAGCCTCAGAAGAAACCAAACCTGCAAACACCTTGATCTTGGGCTCCTAGCTTCCAGAACTGACAGAAAGTAAATTTCTGTTGCTTAAGCCAACCAGTCAGATATTTTGTTATGGCAGCCCCAGCAAGCTAATACAAGCTCTGTTAAAAATGACAAAATATAACTAAGAGAAATTAAAGAAGATACAGTGTTTATGACTGGGAAAATCAATATTGTTAAGATGTTAATTCTCCTGTAAATGGATCTATAGATTCAATGCAATCTTAACAAAAGCTCAGCAGGCCATTGTCAATAAACTGAAAATCTGATTCTCAAATTTATTGAAAATTTAGAATAACCAAGATAGCATGGACAAAGCTGAGTCAAAGGATTTGCACTATCAATTTTCAAGGCTTAACATAAAGCCACAATAATTAAGAGTTTGATGTTGGCATGTAGACAGGTAAGTATATCAGTGGAACAGAACAGAGAATTCAGAAATAGGCCTACAAATACATGGTAATTTGATTTGTTTACAAAGTTGCCTGTGTAATTCAAATTTTTTAAAAAGGTGTTAGAGCGACTAGATTACCCTCATCCCAAGAAAATTAAGCCTAACCCCCAATTCACATCAAACACAAATTAATTGAAAATAGCAATCTTAAATGTCAATGTACCTAATAACATGGCATCAAAATAAATAAAGCAAAAATTGACAAAAGCAACAGGAGAAAGAGACAAAGAGTATAATCACAGTGAGAGAATTTCATACACCTTCCTCAGCAATTGATGGAACAAGAAAAAATATGTGAGATATAAAAGATTTGAACAGAACAATTAATAAACTTATCCATACACTGAGCCATAAAACAATTCTCAACAAATGTCAGAGGACTAAAATCACTTAGAATATTATTCTATGAACACTATGTAATTAAACTAGAAGACAGTGTCAAAAAGATGACATTAGGCTTCCTATGTACAAGCAATACATTTCTAAATACTTACGTGTCAGAGAAAAATCCCAGTAGAAATTAGAAAATATTTGGTATTGAATGGAAATGGTACATATTAAAACATGAGAATCAGGCAAAGTAGTGATTGGAAGGAAATTTAAATTCTTAAATGCATTTGTTAAAAGTGAAAAAAAGGTAAGCTATTAATGAGTTAAGCAACCATCTTAAGAAATTAGAAAAAGAATAATAAAATAAACCCAAAGAAAGCAGAAGGATGGAAATAATAATTTTAAGAATGTGAACCCTGGCTGGTGTGGCTCAATAGGTCCAGTGTCATCCTTGAAACAGAAAAATCACCAGTGACACTCCTGGTCAGGCCACGTGCCTGGGTTGTGGCTTCCATTCCCAGTTGTGCACATGCAAGAGGCAACCAATTGATGTTTTTCTCTCACATTGATCCATGTTTCTCTCTCACATTGATCAATGTTTCTCTCCTTCTCTTTCTCCCTCCCTCTTTCTCTAGAATCAATTTAAAAAAGAATGTAAACAAGAAATAGAAATCAAACTTGCAATAGACAGGATCAACAAAACAAAAGTTGGTTCTTTGAAAGGACTAAGAAAATTGATAAGCCATTGGCAAGACTGATGAATAAAAAAGAGAGAGAAGGCACAAATAATCAATGTCAATAATAAAAATAGTAGATGGTTACAGACTGTGTACATATTTGTATAAAAATAACAGGATATTATGAAAACTACGCCCATAAATTTGAAATTTTAGATGAGATGGATAAGTTCCCAGAAAACTCTATACTAAACAGACACCAAGAAGAAAGTTTAAAGTCTCAATAGTCCCATTGAAATGAACTTGAATCCACTGGCTGAGTTTTGTGCTGGTTTTGTCATATTTTCTTGTTTCTTGTGACCGCTAGTGATTTTCTTTATTGAATTCTAGTCTTTGTGAAAGTCTGGATTTCACTGTCTTCTTTTTAAGTGTGTTGAGTTTTATTTTGGCAGATAGTTTCCTTATTTGTAGGTAAATCTGATCCTATCAAGGCTTATTTTTAAGCTTTGTTAGGAAAGATATAACTAAAGTAACCTTTATTCTAGGGCTAGCATAGCTTACTTTGATGCATAGCCTTCCTGAAATCTCTAAATCTTGTCCCACAAGATTTTTCCACTCAGGTTGTTTGGAATTCAATGTCTCCCCATGTTATGTGAGCATGAGTAATTGTTGAGCCTATAGAAATTGGTCTTTCCCTAAGTTTCTGTACATATGCACATAAGCAATTCGTTTGCAAATTTCCTTCTCTCTGGTCTTCTTCACTCCCAATTCTAACCACCTGAGTCTTCCAAACTCAACTCTGTCTCATCTGCTGTACTCTGCTTAGATATTCCCTCCTGTGCCAAAACCCAGTAACTGCTTCCAGGCCCTCTCTCATGATCACATTGTTTGAAAACAGACTGGTTATTCGTGTGTGTGTGTGTGTGTGTGTGTGTGTGTGTGTGTGTGTGTGTAGTCCAGTTTTCTAGCTGCATACGGCAGTATTACTAGTCTGGTACCAGCTACTCTATCACATTTGAAAGCAGAAGGCTATATCAATGTTTTATCTTTTTATTTTTTAAGATTTTATTTATTTTTAGAGAGATGGGAAGGGAGGGAAAGATTGACCAGTTGGCTCTTGCATACCCCCAACTGGGGACCTCCCCCGTTCCAGGCATGTGCCCTGACTGGGAATTGAACCAGCAACCTTTTGGAATGCAGGCCAGCACTCAATCCACTAAGCCACACCAGCCTGGGATATATCAACTTCTTAAAATGTTTTCACCTTGGCTGATGTGGCTCAGTGGACTGAGAGCTGGCCTATGAACTGGAAGGTTGTTGGTTCATTTCCCAGTCAGAGCACATGCCTGGGTTGCAAGCCAGGTCCCCAGCTTGGGGTGTGAGAGGTAACAAATCATCGATCAATGTATCTATCACACATTGATATTTCTGTCCCTCTCTTTCTCCCTCCCTTCTCCCCTCTCTAAAAGTAAATAAATAAAATCTTTAAAAAATGTTTTCAAGATTTATCTGGGTGGTGAGATATATACTTTTTTGTATTTAAAAATAAAACCTAATGTTATTTTTTTCAAAATAAAGACTGTTTCTAACCCAAAACATCAAATATACAAATTCATTTCTATATAGTCTCAGTGAGTGGTTAAAAAAGGAACAACTCTCCAAGAGTAGCAATGTGACGTCAGCAGAGGGTCCCAGGTTTTCTGATCCGTCTGCCTGTCTTGGTCCAAGTGCAGGAAGAATGTGGTTCAAGAGCAGCCACACACGGCATTTTAAAAGATGTCCACAAGCCTGCAGCCGTGGTCAGCCCCGAAGTGGTTAATCTTCCTGACGGAGGAGCATAGCACTTAAAACATGAGTTACTTAAAATTCAGCTTAGGTTTATCGTGATTTAGAATTTGTTTAATTAGTATTTAGAACGGCACATTGTTTATAGCTATTGGTATTTCAATAGATGCTTAAATGTTTGAACACTTAAAGTTTAATAAGCCTTAGTTATTTGAAGAAAAACATTGATGTAATTAAATTTTCAATTACTCTGTTGTTTTTTAGGGGTCCATGCAATTAATAAAAGCTAAGACATTTAACGACACTCATTTAAAAACCTAGTCAACCACTTAATTAATTAACACTTATAATAGGTATTCTTAAATATAAAAATTTCACATAGGCAGTCACAACTTTTGAAAAGTATGTATAATGACACATGAGCATAAATGCAAGTAACTTTGTTTCAGGATTAAATGTGTGTACACATGAAAGTGTGGATCAATTATGACTTTCCCAAAACCATTCTTATGCATTGATACCAATTACTGTTTGTTTTCACTGTGTGGTCAAATTAGAAACATAGAAGCCAATTGTTCCTCGGAGCTTCCTTGCCCTTAGCACATTCTAGAGCATTTTACATGCAAGTTGGAAAAAAGAAAGTAGCAGGGGTTTTTCAGATTGAATATACTCTTATTTTAATTAAACACTAAATTTAAAGTGGAATAGGAGAAAATTCCCCATTCCCAGGTCCTGGCTATGCAAAGATCGGCAGTAGCATCTGTACTGCACAGGAGCGTATGACACACGTCCCTCCTCTCCCCGCCACCTCCCCGGAACTACTGGGTCAGAATCTGAATTTTCAGAACATCCCAGTGGTTAGCATGTGCATAAAAGACTGAGACGCGCTGTTAAAGCATGATCAGTTTCCCAGTCAGAAAAGAAAGTTGCCAGTCTACTTGGGTGGGGGTGGGAACCAAAAAGGAAAAAGCCCATTATGATTTCTGAAGATGAAGGTGGTGTGGTGATCTCTACACATGCCATAAAGCAGGGGCACTTTATCCAGTTTGGGAAGCAGGCTGACCGAAAAAGGCAAATTCAGGTCCTACAGAACAAGAACTTAAGGAGCAGAGAAAGGGAGGCTCATCAAATAGGCCAAAAAGTAAAGTAGAACACTAGGAGACTGTAGTATGCAAACCAAGAGAGAAGGCATTGCATAAGGATAATTAAGTGCTGAGCCCTGGCTGGTGTGGCTCAGTGGGTGGAACACTGGCCTGTGAACTGAAAAGTCACCAGTTCAGTTCCTGGCTAGGGCATGTGCCTGGGTTGTGCGGGCCAGGTAACCGATTGATGTTTCTCTCCCTTTCTTTCTCCTTACCTTCCCCTCTCTCCAAAAACAAAAATCAGTGTTGATACTTCTATTTATGGATATGTCAGAACACCAGCAGCAAGTTGTGTTTTGTTTACTTACTAGGTGGTAAGTTTATTATAATAGAATACGATTCAGGACAAGCCAGGGAGAAGCGATACATAGGGTAAGGCCAGAAAGGATGTCTATAAGAAAAAAATTAATGGAACTGGGAAGCTTCTCGTGAGCCTCACCATAGGGAGAGGAGTTTCACAGTTCCTTCAGAAAGTTTAGGAAGGAAGTGGCATCAAGTATATAAAAAACTAAGCCTGAATTCTGATTTGAGCAATTAGGTGGATGGTGGTTTCACACTCTCAGATGGAGGAAGAATGAAAAGGAAAGGTGTTAAGTTTTAGACAGGAAGGTTAAAAGTTAGGTATGGCCCTTGCTGGTGTGGCTCAGTGGATTGAATGCCAGCCCAAGAAACAAAAGGTTGCTGGTTTGATTCTCAGTCAGGGCACGAGTCTCATTTGCGGGCCAGGTCTTCAGTTAGGGGCATGTGAGAGGCAACCGATTGATGTTTCTCTTGCACATCGATGTTTCTCTCCCTAACTTTCTCTCTTCCTTACCCTCTCTCTGAAAATAAATAATATCTTCAAAAAAAATAAATTAAATCTTTAAGTTAGGTATTGAACACAATAAGATGCAGATACTTGAGATATCCTACTAGATTTGTCAGGTAATCAACTGATTCATTGTCTTCTCTGTATCCTCTATATCCCATCTGGGACAGCACATGGGTTTGGGGCTCAGCAACTAAGTCCATTCTAGAGTCAGTTTGGGAAATTCTTGGCATATAGATAGCACTGAAAGTCATGAAAATGCATGAGACCATTTAGGGAAGTGGTTTTCAAACCTGGATTATGTGTTTACAGTGCAACTTTCAAGACCCCGTCCCAAAGTGTTTCTGATTCAGTAAGTCCCGGTGAGGTCCAGGAAGGCAGCCTAAGAGGTCCTGATGCTCAGGTTGGGATGGGCTTAAGTACAATCCAAAACTGAGGAAGTAGCGGCAGAAAACATAACCAACCCTCTCCTGAAGCTGAAGAGAGAGAGGCAGTTATTGTTGCTGGGGAGGAGAAGGATGTGAGATCAAACGGAACATGATATTTTTTGTATTATTAGTTTTAGGTTTTTGTTTGTTTTCTAAGCTGAGAAATACTAGACCAGCGGTTTATTAACACTGGCTACACATTGTAATCACCTGCTGAGCTTTCAAAAACAAAAACCACAATCAATGTACAGGTTCCATCCCAAACCAGTAAATCAGAATCTCTGGAGGCAGGGCCCAGATGGCAGAAAATTTTTTTTACTTTAATTTAATTTACCCTATCTTTACCTACCCCTGCCTCCCCCCAAGCATTGATTTTCTTCTCCAGTGCCTGGTATATCGTATGTCCTCAGTTCACATTCGTTGCTGTAACAAGTATTGCTGGCTAGTTAGCAGATGATACAGACAAAAGGAAACCACTGTACATTTGTGAACTTCATATAATCTTCGTGTGAAAAAGAGTACAGTCCAATTACCTTACTTTCAAATGGGGGAACTGAAGCCCGAAAGGGGAATTCCTAAAGTCCCTCGGACTTGGTAGTGGCGAATCAGCACCAGAACCCAGTACCCCAACTCGTAAGTCACACTGTCCAGCCTTTCAACAACCTGCATTTTGACCATTCCCCAAACCCACTCACCTATCAAGATTCAGCTTGTCTACATTACCTCCCCCGCGACACCCCATTTCGTCAGTCACAAACCAACCGTGCCTTGTCTTTCATCAAACCCGTTGGCACTCCCAAACCTGCCTCTGTCCCAGACTCAGCAGCACCATGTGATAATAGCAAGCCCGGCCCCCGGACTTTACCAATGAGACCTAGAGGCCCGCCACGCGCTTGCGCCACTCCGGTGGCGGACTCTGTCACTATAGCAACCGAGGACACACATCGGCCAGCAGCAACAAGGGGAGAGGAGTTCCTGATAAGCGTTATTTTCTTAATGTGCTTTTCTTACCGCTTCCCGTGCCTGGTGCGTGACTTTTAGGGTCTGGTAAGAAAGCTCCATCAGACACTGTGTTAGGGCCGGAGAGAAGGGAGGAAAGAAGCCACTTGCTGATCGACCAGTAAGTACACCCAAGAAAGGCAGCTCGGGGAAACCTGACGCTTAACTAGCCCGCCCCTTTCAGGATTGGCCAGAGCCTAGACAAATTAGCCAATCCTTGGGCACAGATGGATTCTTTGTCATGCCAATCAATATTAAAATTAGCATGTCTGATCCAGAGCCTTTGCAGGACACTGACCAATCAAGAGACCTAGGGGAGATGATTGGCAGGACTTGGGGGGGGGGCTGCAATTGTTTAGGTTCTCTTAATTCTATCTCTAAAATGCAAATTAATTCCGGTTTATGTGCCATAGAATTTGTTATTGATTTCGGCAGTTGTTGAGACCTTTATAATCCAATGCTTATATTCCCAAGACTGTACTTTTGACATCCCTTCTCTAGGCCTCCCTTTCCTGCCCCATTATGGTAAAGGTTTGAAGTTCCTGCTTTACTTTGAAATTACCTATACGTGGTCCATTTAGGCTGAAAAATGCTGTGGACTTTTTGTTGCTGTTGTTGTTGTTGTTGTTGTTAGGAGTATTCTGGGATGCAGACTGTGCATCAAATCTTCCCTTCCCCTCCAATTCCTTCCACATCAGACCTACTCTCATTAGAAGTGGACAAGTATGGACTTCACATTTTTTCTCTGCTCCATTTCCCTCATATATTAACCACTCTGTCTTCAATGGCTTTCCCTTCTGCCTCTCTTGCTGTGAATCCTACTCTAAACCATTCCTTCTTCATTATCTTCAGCCTTCATCGCCCATTCTCTCCTCTCAGTATACAAAAATATACAGGTCTTCTCAATCTAAAAAAAAAAAGCTCTCATAATTGTTGAATTGAATCTCCTCTCTCTCACTTGCTTCAAGCTTTCCAAAAGGACTAGCTCTCCTGCCTTCGCTCACTTCCCATTTCTTATTCTGCCTGCACTCCTTTGAAGCTGTTCTTGCTAAAGTCACCAATAACTTCCTAATTAGGGAATCCAATTACAGATTTTTTTCACTCTTTATCTTATTTAAACTTAGCACCATTTGAAATTGTTGACCATTCTCTTATTAGTAACAATAGCTATAATTTATTAAACACCTATAGCACCAGATAATGTACTATGTGATTTATGTGATTACCTAATGTAATCCTAACACTCCATGAAGAAGCTATTAATACTCCCAGTTTACAGTTGTAAAAACAGACTCATTCTATTGCTGATGTGATTTTCAGAAAGTTAAAAACATGACGGATATGAATGGATATATGTTGATGATTTTACCTAACTCACTAAGGGAGCCAGTGAGATGGCAAAGCTGGTTTAAAGAACATTTTTGAGGAACTGGGTATTTATAGGCATTTTAAGGAAGCAATGTTAAAATAAAATTGCTGGGTTAGATACAAAACTGGTTAAAATTCTACGGGGCAATCAGACCATACTTTTGAAATTTTCTTTTGTGATGGACATAGATACGTTTCTCTACTTTTGGCCATTTACATTTAATTTTAATGAATTAAATTAAATAAAGTTTAAAACTCAGGTCCTCAGTCAGACTAGCCGTATTTCAAGTATTGAAATGTCTCCTGTAGCTAGTGGCTGATACACTGGACAACACAACTACAAAATATCTCTATCATCACAGAGAGTCCTACTGGATAGCTCTAGTCCCCTTATAACCGTTGCTCACGCATAACACTGAAAGGACATGTTGTGTACTCTGTTTTGCCTTATTTGCAAATTTAATATAATTTTTTCTGAAGACTCTCCTTCACATAACCGCTGACGTTCAAACTTTTCTAACCAAGACTCACATTAAGGAATAATTTTTGGTCAACTAATATTTAACAGGGGAGCCAAGAATACTGTCTTTAATGTGTTGTTGGAAAACTGGATATTCACATGCAGAAGAATGAAATTGGACCCCTCTCTTGCATCACTCACAAAAATTAACTTGAAATGGATCAAGGACTTAAATGTAAGACCTGAAACTGAAAAATTCCTAGAAGAAAAACATAGGGAAAAAGCTCAACAGTCTTGACAATGATTTTTTTTAAAATATAGCACCAAAAACAGAAGCAACAAAAGCTAAAAACCAGTAAGTGGAACTACGTCCAATGAAAAAGCTTCTGCACAAAAAAAGAAATGATCAACAAAATGAAAAGACAACTTACAGAATGGAAGAAAATATTTGCAAACCATCTTTCTGATAAAGGGCTAGTATCCAAAATATTTAAGGAATTCCTATGTTTTAAATCCAATTTTAAAATGGGCAGAGGACTTGAATAGACATTTTTCCAGGGAAGACATACGAATGGCCAAGAAGTACATGAAAAACTACTCAGCATCACTAATCATAAAGGAAATGCGAATCAAAACCACGAGATGTCACCTCACACCTGTTGGGATGGCTATTACTGAGAAGACAAGAGAAAACAAGTGTAGATGAGGGAACCCTTGTGTAACTATTGCTAAGCATGAAGATTAGTGCAGCCACCGTGGAATTTTCTTGAAATAAGGTAAAAATAGAACTACCATATCATTCTGCAATTCCACTTCTGGAAATATATCAGAAAGAAGAAAAATCATTGTTTCAAAGAGGAATCTGCACCCGCATTTTCAAAGCTGCTTTATTTGTAATAGCCAAGGCATGGAAACAGCCTGAGAGTACAAATGATTATGGAACTACGTTTTTAAAGTGCTAAAAGAAAAAAATATCGTCAACTTAGAATTCTATATCCAGTGAAAATACTCTTCAGAAATTAAGATGACTTTGAGAGGGTGATGGCTAGGAGTTGGGAGGTCAGAAGGAGGCTATGGAAGTCACCTGAATGAGAAATAATAGGATGGGGACAATGAGGACTGAGACAGGAGACTCTCAGATGAGATCTTTAGGGATCACCTAACCACTGAGTTATTCCTAGAGTTAGTTTTCTAGAAGAGAGATCTTATCACACTACTACCTGCAGAACTCTGTCGTGGCCCAGAGCATCTAAATTCCTTGTCTTCACATGTATGTCCCTCCCAATTTCATCTCACCTGGTCTTAAAATTAGTCTTAATTAAAGCCAACACTTTAAAAAGAAAAACAACAAAAGCAAAAGCATGAGCTTTTCATTTAAGAAAGGAACTCTATTTTTCTCACTGAAATTCTCTGCCAGCAGAATGGGCTAGGGCAGAGTTCCTCAAACCTGGCACTATTGACATTTTAGGCTAGATAATTCTCTGTTGTAGGGAAACTGCATTCTAGGATATTTAGTGGCATCCCTGCCCTCTCCACAAGCTACCAGAACATACCCCAAATTGTGACAACCAAAAATGACTCCAGACATTGCCAAATGCTAAATGTGCCACAAGGAGTAAAACTGTCCCTAGATTAAAAACACTTTTTAATTAAAAAAAAAAAGCCCACCATGCTTATTTAGTTTAACATGCCCTTTGATCTTAAGAGAAACATGTCAAGCCCTGGCTGGTGTTGCTCAGAGGACTGAGTTCAGGCCTGTGAATGGAAAGGTCACTGGGTCAATTTGCAGTCAGAGCACATGCCTGGGTTGCCAGCCAGGTCCCCAGCTGGGGATGTGTGAGAGGCCACGGGTCAATGTATCTCTCATGCATTGATGTTTCTCTCCCTCTCTTTCCCCCTCCCTTCCCCTCTCTGTAAAAGTAAGTAAAATCTTTTTTAAAAAGAGTCCTGGCAGCCCTGGCTGGCGTAGCTCAGTGGATTGAGCATGGGCTGCGAACCAAAGTGTCGCAGGTTCGATTCCCAGCCAGGGCACATGCCTGGGTTGCGGGCCATGACCCCCAGCAACCGCACATTGATGTTTCTCTCTCTCTCTCTTTCTCCCTCCACTCCCTCTCTAAAAATAAATAAATAAATAATCTTAAAAAAAAAAGAGTCCTGGCTGGTGTGGCTCAGTGGTTGTGTGCCAGCCTATGAACCAAGAGGTCGCTGGTTCAATTCCCAGGCAGGTCCCCTGTTGCAGTCCACATCCCCAGCTGGGGGCATGCGAGAGGCAACCGATCAATGTATCTCTCCCACATCAATGTTTGTTTCCCTCTCTTTCTCCCTCCCTCCCCCGGCTAAAGAGAAAGATGTCAAAAGAAAACTAGGACATATACATAAGCATACATGCCCACCCCCAAACCAGATAACATCATCATCATCATCATCATCATCATCATGGAGGCAAAATTCCACTAAACAGGTAAATTTATCTCTACTTCTGGAAGGTATCTCCACCTCCTCTTCCTCTCAAGGCCACTTCAGTTTTGAGATTAGCAGCTCTTCCCAACCAGCCCCTGAGCCTTGGTTTTTCTTTTTCATGCTCTTTAACATGGGTGTGTTTTTCAGCATGTCAGACAAGATTGCAAAGTGGATCTTGCTACCATGGATGTACAGCTGTTCCAGCTGTGCCGCTCCAAGTCTCTGTGGTGGACTGCGACATTTGACATCTGGCAGTTCCTGTTGTCCATTTCAAGAGCTTCCCACCATACACCTGGCTGGTGTTCATCCCACATTCACAAAGTGGCCCCTTTGCCGGTGCTGTGGGGACTCCAGGGACTGAAGGCATGAGGTGAGCAAAGGCAGGCTCGGGGCTTCCAGAATGGATTTTTAAACTGTATCAACTTATTGTTTGCCAAACCATTAATTAAAAAAAAACTCTATTAATTCCTACAGAGAAAGCAAAATGTCCCCTCTAAGAATTTTTATTCACCCTCCTTTCGTAAAACACATTATAATTTCTTATGCTTGAGTTTTAGATCATTGTTTAAATCATTACCAAAGTACTGAAACTGTGTCTGTCGTGGACACTAATGATGCTTCCAAGCTTACCGCTGTTTCTCAAAGCACATTGTTTTCCAAGGTATTGAAAAACAGAGCCCAAACTTGGAGAGAACAAGCTATTCCACTTTTTTTTTCTCTTACAACAAGGATGTTTTAGACAGTGAATTCTAAGTGTTTTTTAGTCATAAACTTTTTGTTTATTGATTACTCTCTTCAAATTATACATTAATCCGTTAGTCCTTATCCCTTTCTCTCTGATAGCTCCTCCCCAAGTAAACTTTCTGGAATGCTGTATTCACAACCTTACGTAAATGTCAACCACCTTCACCCTGACCAGTGTGGTTTAGTGTATTGAGTGCTGGCCTGCCAGTGAAAAGGTCACCGTTTCCATTCCCAGTCAGGGCACATGCCTGGCTTGTGGGCCAGGTCCCCAGCTGGGGGCATTCAAGAGGCACCTGATCGGTGTATCTGCCACACGTTGATGCTTCTCTCCCTGTCTTTCCCCCTCCCTGCCCCTCTCTCTAAAAATAAATAAATAAAACCTTTAAAACAAAATTGTCAACCATCTTTAGCAGAGTTGTTTGAGGCATGCAAGAGTGAGGGGGAGTTTTCGAGAATGACAAGGAATATGCCTGCCTCACTGCAAACCCCGGGGCGGTCAACTATAAGTCATCTCTAAATATGTATTGTAAAACCCCCCTTTTTATGTTCCTAAAAAAATGTATCTTGTCATTCGTTAACAACTGCAAACTCCGTCACTGGAAAAAGTTTAAATCTCAATGGGAAGAGAAAAAGTTTTAATCATACAGACATTCTGTCTTGGTATAAATCTCTCTCTGCCAACAATTGTTGATACGTAAGAATAGTCTTCTTTGGAGTTTATCCAAAAACAAGTGAAATCTGGTTTTTGCCCCATCACTGTTTTCAGTGTCATTTTCTAATTCACCAGAAATTGTATCAAAATGTTTGCCCTGCCTTCCTAACTTCATCTCCCCAACAGTCCTCTTACTGCCCTTCCTTACAGCCACACATAGCTGTTCACAGCCCCTTTAACAGTTGGCCAGGCCAGGACTGGAATCTTGACTGCCCTGTGACTTTAGGAAAGGTATCGGACCTGATTAGGCCTTGTCTCCTCATCTGTAAAATGGAAACAGTGATACATCTCACATTGTTGCATGGGAAAGACTATCTTAGGTTTCCTTGATGAGGGAATTGTTTGCTTTTTTCCGATTCTAGGAGAATGAATAATCAACAAAACAGAAATCTACCCATATTAGTTTTAAAAATGAAGGAAGTGGATTTTATATCCTTCAAAGATAGTTGGTAACTTGTGTCATTCAGCCAAGGAAACATTGAACAGCAAGGTTCAGGCAGGACAGTGCCCGTGCAGCAGCTTCAAGGACCTCTGCAGCTGTCCCTTCACTCAAAAACGGCCTGCCTTTAACATGACTCATCTTCAAACTACCTCAGCCTGCCCATCTCGCAGCACAAATTCTCAAAACACAGACTCTAACTGCTTCCCCCTGGCTAACAGATGTGCTTTCCTCAGCCAGCATTCCAACCAAATCCAATCAATTATGTCTAGGGAGGAGGCTCCCATGACACAAATAGGATTGTGGGGACTCTGAGCAGAGCAAGGCAGACACCACCCCCCCCCAAAAGTATATGGTTCCAGTGCTTAGAGATTCCTGGACGTAAAGAGCACTTAAGTGTGTCTTAGCTATTGTTATTGTTGATAGAGTACTGTGAATTTTCAACCTCCGTATATTTTATTACACCATTTTTTAATCACTGGAATGTTATTCCTTCCTTTTTGTTTTTTTGTGGGGTGTTTTGTTTTGTTTTGTTTTGTTTTAGAGAGAGGGGAAGAGAGGGAGGAAAAGAATAAGAGAAGCATTGATGTGTAAGAGAAACATCCACTGGTAACCAGTTGCCTCTCATTCGCCCCCAACCAGGAGCTGGCCAGCACCCAGGCTTGTGCCCTGGCCGGGGAATGGAACTGGCAACCTTTCGTTTCTCAGGCAGGTGCTCAGTCCACTGAGCCACACCAGCCCTTTTGAACCAAAATGAAATTATTCACTTATTCATTCAGAAAATATTTATTTCATATTTAATGTGAGTCAAACAATGTTCTTGGCAGTGGGGATATAGTAGAGAACAGGTCTTGCTTCCTTGGGACTTATATTCTAGTGAGGGCTGGGGACTGCAGGAGTAACTTTTCATATACCATAAAGTAATATAATTTGGGGCAGTGAGAAATTCCAAAGGAAAGCAATCAGTATGAGGAGATAAGTAATGATGGTATGGGGAAGAAAAAGGGCTAAATGTGGGCAATAAAACAAGGGCCTGTGGACTGTGATAAGGAGTTTGATCTTGATTTTGATTTTTTTAAAGATTTTATTTATTTATTTTTAGAGAGAAGGGAAGGGAGGGAGAAAGAGAGGGAGAGAAACATCAATGTGTGGTTGCCTCTCAAGTGCCCCTGCTGGGGACTTGGTCCACAACCCAGGCATGTGCCCTGACTGGGAATTGAACCAGTGACCCTTTGGTTCACAGGCTGGTGCTCACTCCACTGAGCCATACCAGCCAGGGCTGATTTTTATTTTTAGAATGATGTAGACCCATTGAAAGGTTTTGAGTGGGTGGGTGGTAAGGTCAAATTTATATTTATAAGATATCATTCTGACTGTTCCATAGAGAATAGTTGTAGTGAAACAAGATAGAAAGCAAGAAAATAAAACTAGAGACTACAGTCAGCCAGCACAATGATGGCAGTAGCAATGAAGTAGAGAAGAATGATCGTATTTAGGATGTATTTGGTGTTTTATTATGAAATCTTTCAAACACACAAATATAGAGAATAATAAATTGGTAATGCCAATTTCCAATGTTGTCATAACTCAACATCTTGCCATATTTCATCAGATATTTTTTTGAAGAAAGAAAACTTTATAAATATATAAATATAGTCAGGTCCTCCAGAATAGCCCACAGGTCCCACTTCTTTCTCCTCAGAGGTAGCCCTGTTCTGCTTTTCATATTCATCATTCACAGGTGTTTTTGAACTTCTATCACATACATATATACCCATAAAGATACAGCATTATTTTATAGTTTTGAAAAATTTATACAAAAGGTATATACATTTTTTCAACTTGATTTTTTCATTTAACATTGATTTGGGGATTTGTCCATGTTTTTATACATAGCTCTAGCTTATTTGTTTTTTTCTTATTCTATACATAGCATTTTTTTGCAGGCACATACCACAATGCGTATATTCATTCTCTTCTTGATGGGCAACATAAGTTGTGTTTAAATTTTTACTATTACAAACAATGATATAATAAATATCCCCATACATAACTTGTAGTGCATGTGTACATGAATGAGGGTTTCTCTGGGCTAGTGTTTCTTAACCTTTTTCAGGTCATAACACATGAAGAAAATGATAAAATGTTTGTGGCATGTTAATAAACTGGAGGGGATTTACAAAGTTCTGCAGCTTGGTGGAAAAGCTCACCATAAATTATAAGAAAAAATGGGACACTAAAGTACTAAGATAAATAAAAAATATTAAATCTGTATAAAATTTCCAAATACAACATGTCAAAAGTTTTAGTGAAAAGCTTAAGAGCACTTCTACAGATGTTTGAAACATCTATACTTCTTGATTAAGACATTTTAATGACAATGTCTTCAAATTCTTTAGATACATTTAACAAGAAATTTTATGTTTATGATTGTTCAAAAGTTGAATTTTCTTTTTAAAATCTAATATCCATTCCTTTTCTGTCATTAAAAAATATAATTTTGAAATTAAAAAAGATTTTATGCATTTATTTTAAGAGAGGGGGAGGGAGGGAGAGAGGGAAAGAAACATCGATGTGTGGTGGCCTCTCATGCGCCCCCTACTGGGGACCTGGCCCACAACCCAGGCATGTGCCCTGACTGGGAATCGAACAGGCAACCCTTTGGTTTTCAGGCTGGCACTCAATCCATCAAGCCACACAAGCCAGTGCTAGAAGGGCAGTTCTTAATTCTCCAAAATATGGTGATTTTTTAAAAGTTACTTATTATTGATTTTAAGCTTAATTGTGCACAGAATACAGTTGATACAATTTCAGCCCTTTAAAATTTGTTGAAACTCAACAACAAAACAACAAACAACTGATTAGAAATTGGGTAGAAGATTTGAATAGAGATTTTTCTAAAGAATATATACAAATCCAAATAACCACATGAAAAGATGTTCAGCATCACTAGTCATTAAGGAAATTCAAATCAAAACCATGAGATATCACCTAACAACCAAACAGGACGGCTACAATTAAAACCAGAAAATACTGAGTGTTGATGAGGGTGTGAAGTAATTGAAAGCCTTGTGCACTGCTGGTGGGACTGTGAAACAGTGCAGCCACTTTGGAAAACACTATGGCAGTTCCTCAAAAAATTAAAAATAGAATCATCATATGATCCAACAATTCCATTTCTGGATATATATCCCAAAGAATTAAAAGCAGGGTCTTGAAGAGATATTTGTACACCTGTGTCCATGGTAGCATATTCACAGTAGCTAAAAGTGGGAAGCAACCTGCTATGGACTGACTGTCTGTGCCCCTTCCAGACTTGAACGTTGAAGCCCTAAATATCCAGTGTGATGGCATTTGGAGATGAGGTATTTGGGATGTAATTGTGTTTAGCTGAGGTCATGAGGGTAGAAGCCCTATCATGGCATTAATGTCCTTTTAAGAAGATGAGACGAGAGCTCCCTTTCCCCACCATGTTAAGATACAAGAAAGTGGCCATCTGCAAATGAGGAAGCAGGCCCCCAGCAGATACCAGATCTGCTGGCATCTTGATCTTGGACTTCCCAGCCTCCAGAACTGCAAGAAATAAATATCTGTTGTTTAAGCCACTCAGTCTGTTATTGTAGTAGTCCGAACTAATTAATACATCATTTCAATGTTCAATGACAGATAAATGAATAACAAGTATGCTATGTACATACAATGGAATACTATTCAGCCTTAAAAAGGAAGAGAGTTCTGTCACATTCTACAACATGAATGAACTTTGAAGACATTATGCTAATGGAAATGAACCTTTACTAGGGTAATGAACTATATGAGGTACATAGTCAAATGTATGGTTGCCAGGGCCTGGGAAAGGGAAAGAACAGGGAATTCTTGATTAACGACTAAAATTTCAGTTGTGATGGATGTGCAACAATGTGATTATACTTAATGCCACTGAACTATACAGTTAAAAATAAGTAAGGTGGGCCCTGGCCAGTGTGGCTCAGTTGGTTGGAGCGTCGTCCTGTAAACTGAAAGGCGGTGGGTTCAATTTCCATTCCCAGTCAGGGCAGATGCGTAGGTTGTGGATTTGGTCCCCAGCTGGGGCAGGTGCGAGAGGCAATGGACTCTCAATGTTTCTCTCTCGTGTGATTGTTTTTCTTCCTCTCTCTCTCCTCCTTTTCCCTCTCTCTAAAATCAATAAGCATGTCCTTGGGTGAGAATCAAAAAAATGATTAAGATGGCAAAGATGGTAATGATTAAGATGATTTTGTTATGTGTATTTCATCACAATCTTAAAATTTGTTGAGACTTGTGCTGTTGTCAGTGTATGTTCAATTTTTTGTAAATGTTCCACATGTGCCTGAAATAACACATTTTCTGCACATTATTTACATTCATTGGGTCAAGTTTGTTAATTATGTCGTTCCAAAACTCTGTATGGATCTTTATTTTTGTTTGCCTTTTATATTGATTACTGAGATAAGTGTGGTAAAATGCCCCCCCATATTTGTCAATTTCATTTCTCATTATAGTTCTGCATGGTACATTTAGGTCATGTCATTTGGTGTATACATATTTTAAATTGCTTTATTTTACTGGTAAATTTAACTCAGGAAAGTTCCCAAGTATGGCATCCTCATCAGATATTTATATAGTTCATTTTTATTTCTGTTCCAAAGGCAATTTACTAATCAGAGGTCATTTTTATCTATTATGTTTCCAGGTGAAAAGAGCTAAAAAGTTAACTGGAGTTCAAGTTCTCATGCAGAATGGGGAAGGGTTTTGTTACCCCTTTACCAATGGTACTTTTTATTAGTCTGGAAAATCTCAAACTTTATCTTTTCACATATTACTTCTACCTTATTCTGTTTCTTTCCTGTTTTGTGAAGACTCCCATTAAACATTTGTTACACCTTTTCAACATTATCTTCTATCTCTCAAATGTATGTCTCTAATATTTTCTTATATATTTTCCATCTTTTTGTTTTTCCATGTGTCATTCTAAATAGCCTTCTAACATATGTTCTGGTTATTAATTCTTGCTTAAAAAGTGTGCAATGTGCTATTAAACTTATCAGTTGAGTTCTTAAACTTCTCAATTCTAGAGTTCCTATTAGATTATTTTTTCAAAAAATTTTGGAAATTTTTTAATGTAAGCATGTTTTTAAAAAAATTTTAAGTGTATTTTGTTGATTATACTATTACAGGTGTCCCACTTTTTCCTGCTTTGCCCCCCTCCACCTTGTACTCCCCTTCTGTCCAGCAGTCCTCCCACTTAGTTCATGTCCATGGGCTGTATGTGTAGGTTCTTTGGCTTCTCCATTTCCTAAACCATTCTTAACATCTTTCTGTCTGTTTTATCCCTACCAATTATGCTTCTTAATCCCTGCACCATTTCCCCCATTTTCTCCCTTTCCCCTCCCAGCTGGTAAGCCTCCAAATGATCTCCATACCTATGATTCTGTTCCTGTTCTTGTTTGCTTAGTTTGTGTGTTTTTTAAATTATTTATTTATTTTAATTTTTAAAAATATATTCTATTGATTATGCTATTACAGTTGTCCCATTTCCCCTCTTCATTCCCCTCCACCCTGTACACCCCCTCCCACCCACATTTCCCCCCTTTACTTCATGTCCATGGGTCATACGTATAAGTTCTTTGGCTTCTACATTTCCTATACTATTCTTATCCTCCCCTGTGTATTTTCTACCTACCATTCATGCTACTTATTCTCTGTACCTTTTCCCCCTCTCTCCCCTTCCCACTCCCCTGATGATAACCCTCTGTGTGATCTCCATTTCTGTGATTCTGTTCCTGTTCTGTTTAGTTAGTTTGTTTTTGTTTTAGGTGTGGTTGTTAATAACAGTGAGTTTGCTGTCATTTTACTGTTCATATTTTTAATCTTCTTTTTCTTAGATAAATCTCTTTAATATTTTGTATAATAAGGGCTTGGTGATGATAAACTCCTTTAACTTGACCTTATCTGGAAAGCACTTTATCTGCTCTTCCATTCTAAACAAAAGCTTTGCTGGATAGAGTAATTTTGGATGTAGGTCCTTGCCTTTCATGACTTGGAATGCTTCTTTCTAGCCCCTCCTTGCCTGCAAGGTTGCTTTTGAGGAATCAGCTGACAGTGTTATGAGAATTTCTTTGTAGGTAACTGTCTCCTTTCCTCATGCTGCTTCTAAGATTCTCTCCTTATCTTTAATCTTGGGTAATGTAATTATGATGTGCCTTGGTGCCTGGGTCCAACTTCTTTGGGACCCTCTGAGCTTCCTGGACTTCCTGGAAGTCTCTTTCCTTTTCCAGATTGGGGAAGTTCTTCATTATTTGTTTAAATAAGTTTTCTTTCTTTTTTTATCTGCTTTGCATTTTATCTTTTTTATTCTTTCATTTTTATTTAATTGTTGTTCAAGTACAGTTTTCTGTCTTTTATTCCCATCCCAGCCAACCCCCACAGCCCTCCACATCTCCCTCCCATTTCCATCCCCCCTAGTTTTTGTCCATGTGTCCTTTATACTTGTTCCTGTGAACCCTTCCCTTTTTCCCCTGAAATTCCCTCCCCTCTCCCCTCTGGTCAGCCTGTTTTCTATTTCAGTGTCTTTGGTTATATTTTGCTTGTTTGCTTGTTTTGTTTAAATAAGTTTTCAATTTGTTGCTCTTCCTCTTCTCCTTCTGGTATTCCTATGATTCGGATGTTGGAACGTTTAAAGATGTCCTGGAGGTTCCTAAGCCTCTCCTCATTTTTTTGAGTTCTTGTTTCTTCATTCTTTTCTGGTTGAATGTTTCTTTCTTCCTTCTGGTCCACACCATTGATATGAGTCCCAGTTTCCATCCCATCTCTGTTGGTTCCCTGTACATTTTCCTGTATTTCACTTAGCATAGCCTTCATTTTTCATCTAATTTGAGACCATATTCAATCAATTCTGTGAGCATACTGATTACCAGTGTTTTGAACTGTGCATCTGAAAGGTTGGCTATCTCTTCATCACTTAGTTGTATTTTTCCTGGAGCTTTGATCTGTTCTTTCCTTTGGGTCTTTTTGGTTTCAGTGCACCTGTTATGTAGTAAGGGGCGGAGCCTTAGGTGTTCACAGGGCAGAGCAAACCACTTTGTTGTGACGCTGTATGTGGGAGAGGGGGTTTGAGAGGGAACAGGGTCACTTGCTCCACTCTCTGCCCAATTTCAGTCGCTTTCCACACTACCCACAAGCAAATTGGGCCCTTCTGATGCTGATTCCTGGGTGGGTGGGTTTGTGTACATTCTAGGACCCTGTGGGTCTCTCCAATGAACTCTCCTGTGAGGCTAGGAGTTTCTCCTGCTGCCGCCTCAACCCCCACAGGTGTTTTCAATAGGAGGTTTGAGGCTTTATTTCCTCACGCTGGGACCCTGGGTTGCGCTGTCTGTCTCGCTCTTCAGTTGTTCCTCCTGGTTTATCTGCACACGAATGTGGGATCACCCAGTTCACTAGCCACTGCCTCGCCAGGTTGTCCAGCTGCCGTCTTGACGATAGTCCTTTCCATCTGGCTCCCTGTCTCTGCCCCTCCTACCGGTCTGGATGGATATTTCTTCTTTAACTCCTTGGTTGTTGGACTTCCATACAGTTTGATTTCCTGTCAGTTCTGGTTATCTTTTGTTTTTAAGTTGTTGTTGTCCTTTTGCTTGTGCCAGGAAGCAGAGTGTGTCTACCTATGCCTCCATCTTGGCCAGAAGTCTAGTGTAAGCATGTTTTTTTGCAGTATTTTTCTGATTTCTGACTTCATGCTGGTCGTTTTATTTGGAAAATTATCTGCAGGATAATGTGAGGTTGGGGGTGATGATACCTTCCTCTGGAGAGTTTTTGTTTGACTCTGCCCAGTGCCTATGGAGTGCCCCTCTAGGACCTGTTCACTCAGTATTTAAGGCTTAACGTTTCCTGATTGCTATAAAACCTGATTGCATTTTGTGGAAGTGCTGGTTTACTTCTGGTTTGTCTTTACCCTATGGGGTCTTATATTAAATATGGGGAGTATTTATTAGACTTTCCATCTTCTTTGGCACTAGATTTAGATTTACTTCTCTCTTGCTCATCAATTCTTCAGAAATCATAGCTGAGTTTACAGATTTTACTTTTGTATTGTCAGCTGCCTTCAGGACAGATGTTTGGTTTAACTACCTGGAAGACTGTCTTCTAAGATTTGGCTAGATAAGCCTTTATATTAGGTATTTGCTTCTGTTTTTCTAAATCCAGATATTTTTCGGTTATTCTCAGTGAGTTGGATCAAATTGCTGAGTTGCTTAATATATATGCTAGCATTGCTGGGGTGAGATCTGTTTATAAATTAGAGAGAAAAACTAATTTTTGTCTGGGTTTGACATCAAAGTTATAGTAGCATTTTAAAATAATAAGAGAATGTTCCTTCATTTTTTAATTCTCTGTGTAGTATTAAAAATCAGGTCATTGGTTGTTCTGGTGGGAGGTTTGACTCAGAAGGAGCAGGAGTGAACTTTCTGGAGTATTGGAAGTGTTCTGTATTTTGACAAGCATTTTTCAAAACTAATTGAAGAGTTTACTTAAGATATGAGGATTTCACTATATGTAAATTATACCATAATAAAATTTTATTTAAATATTAAAATTATTGAATCTAATTGGAATGTATACAGATGTTCATTGTGTGTTCAACTTTTCTTTTTTTATTTTAAATGATTTTATTTTTTATTTTTAGAGAGAGGGGGAGGGAGGGAGAAAGAAGGGAGAGAAACATCAGTTGGTTGCCTCTTGTACATGCCACAACCACGGACTGAACCCACAACCCAGGCATGTGCCCTGACCAGGACTTGAACTGACTACCCTTCCCTTTGTGGGAGGGGGCCCAAGCACTGAGCCACACTGCCTGAGGCCACTTTGAACTTTTCTTTAAAACATTGAAAATGTCAGAATAAAAATTTGGGGACATAAACTTAAAAGTTAAATTTATCAGTTTCCTTGATATTAGTTTCATTAAAGGTTAAGCCAAACACTCAGCAAAGTGTAAAGGAGTGAAGAAATATGATTAAAATAAATGTATGTTTGGCAAAAGAGGAAAGATGACTTGAAATTATCTAGGAGGATTGAATTTGGTTACAGGCAAAGAGAAAAATCAGTGGAAAGGAAAAGAGAGATGATGAGTTCAGGGAAGATTGATGGGTTCAGAGGTAGGAAGGGAAAGGATTAATGAGACAGGTGCTTGGAACTAGACTCAATATTCCATGTATGGTCAACTAGGTTGAATACTCTTCTGAAGATATTAGGACATATTCCTAGGGTTATATGAGTGCTTCCTAATACCTTTTATGGTGTGTTCATCAGCTATTTAGATAGAATAAAAAATATTATCTATCACTTTATAAGCTTATAAAGTATACTCATAGACCTTATCTCATTTACCCCTCCAACAACCTGAGATAAGGAATAATCAGTCTTGCTTTATAGATTAGAAAAATTAGGTTGCAACTTTGCTAAAGTTATACAGCTAACAAGTAAGAAAGCCACTCCTGAGACTTTTAACTCCATTGTAATCAGAGGATGCTTTAATTATTGTACTTTTTTTTATTGGAGCAGATTAAGGTGGTGACCCAACCAGATAATTGGCTATAACCTCAATCCATAAAATACATTTTATCATTGAAAATGATATAGAAGAGAAAATAGCACTTAATGGAATTCCCCTGGGGAAACAGTTCTCTGTGTGTGGCTGGAATGATACTTTGGTGTGCGGCCCGTACTGGTGGGGAGATAACTGTTATGCCACATTATCGGGAGAGTAGATCCTTATAAGTGCAGATTTCTTTCTGATGAGCAGGATATGCTACAAACTTAGAACAGGGCTGAACTGTTCAAGACAGTAAAAAAAGAGGCATTCTTTCTATCCTTTACCATCACACATTCCTTTAAAGAAAGAGTGAATCAATATTAAGGAGTATAGTTTAGAGAAGATGCCAAATTAATAATTTGGCCTGGGGAGAAAAGATAGCATCCAGAATTATTTTGGTAGCAAGTCATAGAAAACCCATTTCAAACTATCTAAGAGTAAAGGAAAGGAATTGGTTCAAGAAAACAAAAATAAAATGGGTGTTGAAGTTAATTTTGATTTTTTTGTTGTTGTTGTTGTTATCGATTACTGCCCATGAGATGGGTTGGTCCTCAGGCTGGCCCCTTTATTGCATAACAGCTACATCATTCCACATTCTAGAAAGTCTCCTCAACTCTAATCAGTGAATAAATGCCCCACACATTTATTGGCCTACTTGGGGCAAGGGCCTACATTTGATCTAATTGGCAAAGCCTGGCAGTGCCCTGTAGTTGTTGGATTTAAGAAAGAGTTCCTATCTAATCGCCACGGCAAGGAGGACATTAGTTATTACTGGCACCGGCCAATCTGGGGCAGCCTAGAACTCTTTGCAGTCAAACTTATCCAACTGTACAATGAACCCTAAAAACATGTCTGTGCAGCTTTGCTTCTCTTCATTTTGTATTAGTTAGTGCTGGTTCCTTGCAAGATCCTTGGATGAAAGGCTTATTGTATTCTATTCATCTATTTCCCCAAAGCTCCTAGCCCAGAGTGGCCTTCACTTAATGTCTGTTGAACAATGTTAAATTGTACTGAGGTGTAAACCAAGGCCTAAGGAGAATAAGCTCGGATCAAGTATAAGCCAAGGTAGATCACCAAGTTAATGGTGTAAAGCCAGAATTAGAGTCTACTCTAGATACTGTTCATTCATTGCTTTATTCATCAAACAAATATGAGACCAACCATTTGTCAGCATTTATCAATCATTACAGTCTAGTGGGTTAAACACTTTTTTAAGATAAAAACTTAATCCCTGGCTGGTGTGGCTCAGTGGATTGAGTACTGGCCTGCAAACCTAAAGGTCACTGGTTCAGTTCCCAGTTGGGGCACATGCCTGGTTTGTAGGCCAGGTCCCTGGTTGGGGGCATGCGAGAGGCATTTGACCGATGTTTCTTTGCCTTCCTTCCCCCTTCTTTCCCATCTCCCTAAAAATAACTAAATAAATCTTTTTTTAAAAGATAAAAACTTAAAAAACATTAATTATCTATCTAATAATCACACAGATACCTATATAATTACCATGGAGAAATATTATAAAGGAAAAGTTCAGGTTATGATGGGGGATTTAAGAGCTGGAAAATTTTAGCTTAGATAGTAACTAATAAGGTTAGTAATCTAATCAATGCACGTAAAAAGCTGTTGTTCCAGGAACTGAAGGTATGATACACCTCGACTCCAGGAGACCATAAACAGTTCTACCTTTGTGCCTCAAGTAATCAAGAAGGTATCTGAGCCATGGTACTCCAGATGAAGACCACCTGCCCAGGACACAGATGACAGAGTGCTGCGGTTTTTATTTGATTAACTTTCCCCATGAATTCCAAACCCCTTGCCTACACTTTTCTTCTCCTTATAAAAGGGTCAATTTCAAATGGAATTTAAGATGCTCTGTTAGAATACATAAGCCGCCATCCTCTCAGATGGCGGGCCATCTGAATAAAGCGCCAATAAGGATTCAATCCTTCTCTGCTTACTGCTTGTGGTAGTGACAGGCAGCACGAACCAATGAATGAGTGGGGGCTTTTTGGGCTTCAGTCCCTCGAGCAGAGAGAGGGATTTGAATTGAAGCAGGGCATCTGGGTTTACGGAGGTCTTTCTGAAGAAGTGATACTTAAACTGAGACCTGAAAGATGAGCAGGTGTTTGCGAGGGGAAGAGAAAGAGTGGGAAGTTATTCTCGGCCCAGAAATCAACATTCAGAGGTCTGAAAACCTGGTCGTGGTGGTGGTGGTGGGGGGCACTGGAGGAACTGAAAGCAGTGTATTGTCGGTGGAGTGAGAAGGAGTGGGAAGACGCAGCAGGTAGGAACCATATTAATCAGGGACTCGTGAAATATGTTTAGTGTTTTAAAGTCTTTCATGGGAGAATTCCGTCCACCTCTTCAAGGATATCTGAACCTTGTACTTGTTCCAGCGAATTTTCTGACCAGCTGGAGTCAGCATCTTCTCTCAGCCTTTATCCAGTAAGTCAGGGATGCTCTCAAGCTTCCTTCCATCTTCTCTGCCTTTGTCACTTCACGCTTTCCTGGTTATTAGATTTCCTTGATCCCTTGACTTTTAATCAGCACCCTTCTGAGGGCTTTTATTTCACTTCTCCCCCAGCATCCGTCACCCCTAAGCCTTCTCAACTCCACTGTCCATGACACTCAGTCGCCATTCAAAGTCAGAATCAGCCAGGTTAGTATGGAGGATGCAGGTGGAAAAGGGGTCACATACTAACCCTGACAAGCTGGGGGAGGGGGCCTGGCTTGTGAGCCTTACAATCTCAGAGACTTAAAGCAGCCACATAAAATAGTCTGAAATTAAAACTTAACTGAAAGGGAGTTATGGCAGATAGTCCTGTCCTAGGCCGGTATCTTTCTTTGATAAAGGTCAATTTTTACCTTAACTGACCCTATTTAGTCTTTTTGCATCTACAGTAACATATATTTAGAACGTCAGAGTAATTTCCTTTCTCCAGACCCCTTGAGGACACAATCTCCCATCTTAGCAGGAGACTCAGAAACCCTCATTGTTATTGTTATGTGTTGTTAACTGCTCTTGTACCCTCCTATGTAAAAGAAGTGTGTATTCATTTTACTTTTTATCCAATCCCAGAGATTCCCCTGTTTTGCTTTCTCCTGACTTCCTAATCACTCACCAATGGATTTCATGCTACACCCTTCCGCCCTTCCCCTTCCGTCTTATCCTTTGATTCTAAAGTATAAAAACAAGAAACGGGCATCCTCCGGAGCATTTTCTCAGTCCATTGAGATTTTTTTATTTCCACGGTTGCCATGAGGCTGAAATAAACTCTTAAGAATTCTTACAGGTCTGGACATTTCTTAGGTCGACAAGGATATTAGCAATCCAGAGGTCCCACCAATCCTGCGTCATTAGATGGTAAGAGCAGCTAACCCAACACCTATATTTAGATTGTTCCGACACAACTACTCTGGGGGGATGGTTTTATTTGCGGCTGCTTCCTCCGTCACAGCCACCAAGGGGAGAGGTACCCTAAGAATACCCCCGAAATGTTTCGCTGAGGAGTTCCGGCCAGTTCTTCCAGTCTGCCGCTCCCTAGGGCCAAGCCCGCCTTCTGGCCCACAGGTAACCGTGTAGTAGGGTGGGCGGTAGGGGTCAGGCCCGGCCGTGTGGAAGGGTGAGGCGGGAAGGCACCGCGCAGAGCCGAGGAGAGTGGGGCGACAGATCCTGGGGCTGGAAAGCGTCTGGGTGACGGGCAGGCTAAGGGAGACAGGAGAGCGAAGCCGGAAGACGCGGAGGGAAAGTGGCGGGCCGGGTGGGCGGGGGGCACCAGGTGGGCGGGGCCTTGCGCTGGGGGCGGGGCTTCCATGCGGGTCACGTGACGGGCCTGGTGGCGACGGCGGTGGCGGCCGCGGCGTCTTCAGCGGCGCCCAGTGCAGGATGGTGCTGGCGGCGGCGGCGGTGGCCCTGGTGGCGGCGGCGTCGTTGGCGGCAGCGGGAGGGGGTGCTGTGGCGAAAGCGGCGCCCGCGGGCGGTATAAAATGGCGGATTTCGAGGAGTTGAGGGTAAGCTGGGGCGCGGGAATGGAGAGTGGAGGCCGCGGGGGAGGGGAGGGGAAGGGGAGGTGGGGAAACCGCAACGTCGCCGGGCGCCACCTTCTTGGTACGCGGGGACCGTTTGCGGAGCCCCGAGTCCGGCCGGTCTCCGACCAGGCGCCTGGGTCTTCGGAGGGGAGAGAGGCTGTGGAGGGCCTGGGGCCGGGGGTGAGCGGCTGGGAAGTCCTGCCAGGCTCCGCACACCTGACGCGGGGGCCAGGGCCGTCCTCAGGAGGGGGAGGACACGACTTCTCCGTTATTTTAAGGGCCGAGGTGGAAAGCAGAATTTGCTTTTCCATTTTCGCGCGGGGTGTCAGTGTTGATGGCGATTCAGAAGTCCACATGCTACTCACAGGTGGGAGACTTGTTTTCTGAAACGTGAAGTTGGGTTTAGGAATTCTTTTCTTTCCCCCTTTATGGCTGATGCTCCGGTTTAGTCAGATGTGTCACAAGAAGGGGCCCTTCCACCAGTGCTTTCTCAAAATCTTGGAGAGAAACGTGGTTTTGGGGGAGCCCTGCCTTCAACATTCGGCCTTAACCTTGATGTTTCCTTAATGCCATGGTAAGAAATCCGCAAAGTCCGTGTTGTCATGAGGTTTGTTTGTACACTTGGCTTGCTCTTGAGGAAAAACATATTTCCTCCTAGTCTTAGAACAATATCACAACTTTATTGTTGATGCTTGTGTATAGTAGAGGCTCAAATGGGGTGTGCTGGGGGTAGAATGGAACGGATATTTTTCCCCGGGCTGATAACATAAAAAACTGCAATAAACGAGGCGGATACATTTTTTATGGCTCGCTGAATTGCTGGCGACGTTAACTTGAATACTTAAGGACGGAAACTCCAATTTTAAAAACAAAGTACAGATGGATGTGAACTTGAAATTAAGTTAACTGCCAACCTTTTGCTTAACATAGTCGTATGATGTTAGGGTTACTTGAAATAAGAAGGGAAAGAAATCCGGTAAAAGATCCAGTTATGTATATTTATTATTATTTTGGCGAGGGATCAGGCCGGGAAATGCTGTTGGCTGGTTACTTGGCTGTTAACGGTGGACATCAGCAAAAGAATGTATTGGTGATTCTGATCTAAAGAGAGATTGTTATAGTTTGCACAATGCCTGCCATTTTCTCTCCTGCTGTTTCAAAAAGAATTAATTCCCAGTAAAGAGAAAAGTACATTAATGAATTTATGCCCTGTACTAGTTTATACAGAGAATGAAGATAGTAGGTAAAAGGTGTTAATAATGTTAAAGTATTAGGTGTACTTATACTTACAGCCCCAGGTGTAGCACTTTCCACCTGTGGATATTTTGAGGCACCCAGGCCTTGAGCCTCACTTGTGTGCTTTAGGATGGTTTAGGATGCATTAGGTTTAGGATGGGAAGAAAAGGCTGACGTTGAAGTTAAATTTATTTTTACCTGCAGTATTGCCTTTTTGTGTATAACAGGTACATACAACTTCTAACTTTTTGGTGATGAAAACTTTTCTAAGTCTTAAACTTTTATAAATGTTGGTCAAAGCTCAATAAAAAGAATTTATTCACTGGTATAGAGCAGAAGGGATGGTCAGCGCTTAGGTTGAAGTAAAACTAGAAACTGCAAAGTGGCTGGAAACCAAAGAAGCTTTTCTCCTTCTCTCTCTCTCTTCCCCGCCTCTCATTTCTTTTGTGGGTCAGCTTCATCATCTCTTTCTGTAAATCACTTGTCTTTGCTTCTCCCTGCATTTGATCATAGTAGTGGGTTGAGGGAAAGGAAGAGGCGAATTCTGTGTGAAGGGAAATTGTGGGCTGAACAATCTAAGATGATTATTATAATGTGTCACGTATTAGAAGCTTCTATGGTGCTGGAGAAGAAATTATTCAGTTCATCAGTTGCTTATTTACAGCACTTAAATTGGAAAGAGTTTGTGAATTAACTAGTTGTGAATTAACCTGGAACAGGCTCAAGGATAAGAACTGATGGCCTGGACTTCCGTTTACTGTCATCCTGCTTTCTAGTCTGTAGTAGAGCCAAACACAGAGGTTGGGGAGAGGCAGAATAGTTGGGGTTCTGAAGTCCCTCATCTGTTTTTCAGTCAGAGTGCCTTTTTTACCCTTGTCTTTCTCCTTGAGGTTGCATAATTTTGTGCTGGTGTTGCCCTTCAGCTGTCCTTAAAGAAGGCCCCTGCAGCAGTTTGACCTGGTTAATCCACTCTCCCTACTTCTCTCTACTGAAGTGTAGGGGTACTGGGGGAACTAGTGAAATAAGATTTTTTTGTGAAGAATTTCTCTTCTGTATCCTCATGCCCTTTTGTGCATTGAGAGTTTATTATCTCGGTGTGTGTCAAAAGGAGATTGAATGTGCTAATGAGTTTCTGGATGTATTATTTGGGCTAGTTAGTGGAAGAGCCAGTGATTATAACTTTCTTAATAGATACTGGTAAACCAGACACAGAAAATCTTTTATACTGTGAGGGTTAAGAAATTTTATGACGTATTTTCTGTCCAGAAGGCTTGCAGTATTTAGTTCCTTAAACCTGGCAGAACTGGCCACCTGGTAGCTTCAGGTGCTGTTGGGTTGCAGATGGAGAATGGGAAGTTAAGAGGGATTTGTGGTTAGAGGTTCTTATTCCTCTTACTCCCCCCCCCCCCCACCCAGCAACTGTTGACAAGAAATAGTCTAATAGATATTAATAGATGCAATAGAATATACCATATGATTCAAGGCTAATAGTGGTATTAAAAGATAAACTGAGGCATTAACGTTTTAGGGATTTATTTGAGCAAAAAATCAGTTTGAATTGGGTGGCACCAAACCAGAAGTGGTTAGGAGTATTCAGTTGATAGGAGCTGGGGAAAAACTTAGAAGAGGCAGCAGCAAAGTAAGGAAATTATTGACTGGGTGTAGCTTAAACCCTAGTTGGCTTAGATTTTGGTTTGTTTACATAGGCACCACAGCATTAGAGTCACCTTAGTCTAATGCCCTCATTCGTTTAATTAATTTAACAATTTCTCCCCCTTTAGTCATTATGTCATACACGAGAGTTCAACTAGAAACTTGGTATTAACACTGCTTGGGCACCATCAGAATTAAATTGCTCTGGTCTCATTGTGAAACTCAGATTATGATGTCATACATGGAAGAATTGCTTTAGCTGTTTGTTGTTAATCTTGTTTGTTTCTGGGTAGTGATGAGAGTATGAGATGGTCTTTTTTAACCAGGCTAGAAGACAGTCTTTCTGAGGCGTCAGTTCCAGGATACCTACCATCTGAGTTGTGGAGGGTTTGACCATCTGTAGAAGGTTTGCAGAAAGCTTCCTTTACCTGGTGGAAAGATACTTTGGTATAATGCGTTAAAGCTTTATAGTATTTAGTCATATCAGAATTTAGAGTACAAGAACACATGGTTTTTATCATAAAGGCATAGGTCTTGTTACTATTTCATAAAGTGTTAATTTATGCTTTTGTATAGATAGATATTGGTCTAATTGCTGTCTAAACCAATGGTAGAACTTTTGGCCAGAGCAGTCCAGTGGATTCTGTTAATTTAGTTACCATTTGTCCATTGGACTCCTTAGGTGACTAAGGACAGTAAAGACGATGGTAATACCATTGTATCAGCAATGCTGTATTTAATTTCATAATAGATACTGGTAATCATCCAGTGAAATGAGTTCCTCTGTTACTGGAGATTTCTTTGGGGATACTCCATAAAGGAAATATTTTCTAAAAGTTTCTTAGCCACAGTTGTGACGTCAGCCTTCTGTATGGAAAGGCTTTAATCCATCCTGAGAACATACAGACAATTAGTTACAAGAACATACTGGTAACCCATTGTGGGAGGCAGTTGAATGAAATCCATTCGTAAGTGTTCAAATGGCCTGAGTTCCTACTCAGGATGGACTTCCCACCAGTGGGAATGGCCTTCCCAGGGTTATGGTCTTGAAAAACCAAACATTGGTCTTAAACCAAATTTTCAACCTTGGATCAGTCATCCCACCCATACTTTTTCATACTTTGGGTCATTTTATCAGTGCCATGGTGGGTTGCTGAATGTAGTGCTTTTAGTAATGGCATTTTTAAGGCCACAGGAAGAACCAGGTGCCTGTCTGGGTCCTCAGCGAGTACTCGTTTAATATTAAATTTACACCCTTGTTGGTCTCAACATTGTTACTCTAGCTTGGGTGCCTGATTTTGTGTGTGTGTGTTTTTTATTTATTATGGTTTTTAATCCTTACCCAAGGACATGCTTATTGATTTTAGAGCAAGGGCAAGGGAGGGAGAGAAACATAGATGTGAGAAACATCAACTGGTTGCCTGTCGTACCTGCCCTGACTGGGACCCAGTGTACAACTTAAGCATGTGCCCTGATTGGGAATCGAACCCATGACTTTTGGGTTTATGGGACAATGCTCCAACCAACTGAGCCATACTAGCCAGGGCCTGATTTTGTCTTTTATATAAATTATTATAAATAATTTAGTTAGAGTCAGTCCTGCGGAGTTTATTCAAGTCGCGTATTGGAACAATTTAGTTCTAGCTAGTGTAGCATCTGATTCAGGTTCAGAAAATCAGAACTCAGGTTCTGTTTTTCTAGTATGAGCTTCAGTTTTAATAATTGCAGTTCAGCTAGGCAGTACAATGACAGAGCAGTTCATTTACTTGGGGCCCATTTTTTATTGGGTTTTCACTAGAAGTAAGGAACCCTTTCTGTTTCTTAAACATACCAACGTCATATCTGCTGTCAGTATAAATGTGTACTGATTTTCCATTGGATAGCTAACAAGCTAAAGTTAACAAGCTAAAGTGAGGCCTTGTTCTGCTGGTTGAGTGTTGCTACAGCATGTAGTGCTTGATATTTCCCTTCTGCATTAATAACATAGGACCCAGGGATGAAGAGTATTAAATCTGGGCTTTCCAATGATGTGTTTTGCAAATGAGTGCAAGGGCTTAATAACCGTGACACCATGTCTACACAATTATGGTAAGCAGTGCCATTGTCATGCAAGGGACAGGGTTGAGCAAGTTGCAGTGCCTAAGATGGAGTTTAGAAGGTGAAAGGAGAAGGATCTTCTAAGATGTTAGTCTGCTTGATGTTGAGACTGGAGCTTGATAGACTGAACAGCATGGGGTACTTAAGTATAAGTCATATCCTAAAATCCCAAATTCCACCAATTCAACTGCTGTGACTACTGCTTTCAGTTTGGATATGTTCTGATTACTGAATCTAATTGTTAGTATAATTTGGGAGCCCTAGGGTGGGAGTTTGTTGTAGGGCTAATTTTAGTTGGCTAAAGGTCTGCTCATGGTTTTCTTCCCAGGGTAAGGGGTCTGGAATTGAGTTCCTTGTAAGTTCTATGGAGGAATTGTGATCAGAAAAAAATTTGGAATCTGAGATCCACAATATTCTGCAAATCCAAGGAAACTCGTTAACTGTTGTTTACATGTAGGTCTGGGGAAGTTTTGGTTACTAGTGTTTATTCTTTCAGGTGAGAGGGAAATAGGCCTTCTGCAGACAAATCATGTCCGAAGTTGTGAACCTTGTTTGAGAATTGGAGTTTTTCCTTGGAGGCCTTATGCCTTTACAAACTAATTGCTTTAATAGATGAACTGAATCTCTTTCCAAAGGGTCCCTTGTAGAGGAACATAAAAATAAGTCATGTACATATTGAATGAGTGTAGAGTTTTTAGGGAACTGTAAAGTTGCCAGATCACGATGTAAAACCTGAGAAAAATAGGACGTGGCTTCAGTGTGCCCTGTGGCATTACAGTCTAGGCGTACATGCGGTTAGTTTTTCTAAGTGAAGGTAAATGCATACTGATTCTCCTTGTCAACTGGGATACTAAAGAAAGAGCAGAGCAAAGATCTGCCACTGTGACCATTTTGAGTCTGTAGGTACATTAGATAACAAGGTATTTGGAACTACAGGGAACCTTGGTGTCACAGTTTTATTAATCACATGGAGCAGATCCCCAGCTTCATCCATTTGGGTTTTAATGGTAAGATCAGAGTGTTAAAGGAACTAGTGCATGGAATTGTAAGTCCTTGCTTAATTAAGTCTTCTGCAGTTGGTGAGAGCTGTAGGATAGCTTCTGGTTTTAGTGGATATTGAGGGGAGTTAGGCAGGGGTTTAGAATGATCTTTTTGGATTTTTATGGGTTTGGAACTCTTAATTTTACCCTTGTAAGAAGCCCATAGGCATTTAGGTATTTGAGAGAAGGGGGCCTCCAGACTTTGTCAGTTTCATCAGTTCCTGCTTGCAGAGCTGCAGAGTACTCAGGTTTAGGAGAATTAGGAAATTTGAAGATCATTTCTTCTTCTGAGTTAAATTTTATATGACTCCTGGACTTCCAGCAAGATGGAGGAATAGGTGAACGCACCGTACCTCCTCGCACAACCAAGATTAGAACAACAATAAAATACAGTCAGCATAACACCCAGAACTGACAGGGGATTCATCTGAATGGAAGTCGGACAGCCAAGAAGTTGAAGTAGACCCGTACATCCAGACTGGTAGGAGACAACGGCCCGAGCGGGCGCGGGGCTGGCGCGGGTCGGCAGCGCACGGAGGTCGGGGGAAATTTGGCGCGGAATCGGCGCGACAGCCATCGGGGCACAGGAACGCAGCGGTGGACCCTGAGTACGCAAGCTGCGGCTGCCGGACCCAGTGGGGCAGTGATTGTGGACCAGGGCAGAGCTCGCAGCCCAGGAGCCCAGGGAAAGGTCTGGGCCCAGGAGAATTGAACTGCCGCCATTGATTCCCTCTTGCCCCCGCCCCCACATATAACGTCACAATCTAGCGACTGGGGCGCCCAGCCCCGGTGAACACCTAAGGCTCCGCCCCCACCTTAACAAGAGCGATCAGTCGGGGGGAAGGAGAGACAGGGAAAGACATAAGACATGTGTGCAACAGAGCAGATCAGTCCCCCAGGACTCATCCTTTTGAGTGACCAAGAAATAGCCAATCTATCAGTTGCACAGTTCAAAACGCTGGTGATTAGAAAGCTCATGGAATTGGTTGATTTTGGGCACAATTTAGATGAAAGGATGCAGGTTACCATAAAAGAGATGCAGGAAGATACGCGGAGGAGAGCCAATAGAGAAAGGAAGGAATCTGAGTCTCAAAACAATACAGTGGACCAGAAGGAAGATAGAATCAACCAAGCAGGAAAGCATGATGAAATAAGAATTAAAAAAATCGAGGAGAGCCTTGGGAACATCCAGGACACCTTTAAACGTTCCAACATTCGAATTATAGGGGGTACCAGAAGGGGAGGAGCAACAAGTGGAAAAGTTATTTGAACAAATAATAAAGGAGAACTTCCCCAATCTGGCAAAGGAAACAGTCTTCCAAGAAATCCAAGAAGCTCAGAGATCCCCAAAGAAGTTGGACCCAAGAAGAAACACACCAAGGCACATCATAATTACATTAGCCAAGGTAAAAACAAAGGAGAGAATCCTAGAAGCAGCAAGAGATAAGGGGACAGTAACGTACAAAGGAGTTCCCATCAGACTGTCAGCTGATTTCTCCAAAGAGACCTTACAGGCAAGAAGGGGCTGGAAAGAAATATTCCAAGTCATGAACGACAAGGACCTACATCCCAGATTGCTCTATCCAGCAAAGCTGTCATTTAGAATGGAAGGGAAGATAAAGTGCTTTTCAGATAAGGTCAAATTAAAGGAGTTCATCATCACCAAGCCTTTATTTTATGAAATGCTAAAGGGACTTATCTAAGAAAAGAAGATAAAGAAAAAGACATGTATAGTAAAAGGACAGCAAACTCACAATTATTAACAATTACACCTAAAGCAAAACCAAAAGAAACTAAGTAAACAACTAGAACAGGAACAGAACCACAGAAATGGAGGGCACATGGAGGGCTAGCAACAGGGGGGGGGGTGGGAGGAGGGGAGGGGGGGAAAGGTATAGAGAATAAGTAGCATAGAATGTAGGTTGAAAATAGATAGGGGGAGGGCAAGAATAGTACGGGAAAGGTAGAAGCTAAAGAACTCATAAGAATTGCACATGGAAGTGAAGGGGGAACGTGGGTGGGAGAGGGGGGGTACAGGGTGGAGGGGAGGGAAGGGGGGAAAAGGGACAAATGTAATAGCATAATCAATAAATTAAAAAAAAAATTATATGACTCCTCAGTTTACAAAGCAAATCTTGTTCAGTTTTATTGGAGCAGAGTAATATAGAAGGAAAGTATGTTTCCCCAAAATGGCCCTAGTGTGATCTGAACTGGTTTAGACCCAGGTACCCTTTGTTATTTTTTTAATGGATTATTTCATTACAGTTGTCCCAATTTTTCCTCCTTTGTTCCCCTCTACCCAGCACTCCCCACTCCCTCCGGTGATCCCCCTCCTTTGTTCATGACCATGAGTCATGCATATAAGTTCTTTGGCAACTCCATTTCCTGTACTTGCTCTTGACATCCCTCTGCCTATTCTGTAACTACCAATCTGTACTTCTTAATACCTTCACTTTTTCTCCCATTCTCCCAGACATTCCTCCTCATTGACCAGCATCCCAGTGTTCTTCATAACTATGATTCTGTTTCTGCTCTGCTTGTTTGCTCAGTTTGTTTTTTGTTAGATTCAGTTGATGATAGTTATGTACTTACTGCCATTTTAATGATCATAGTTTAAGTCTCTTCAACATTTCACATAATAATGGTTTGGTGATGATGAACTCCTTTAGCTTTACCTTGTCTGGGAAGCACTTTATATGTGCTTCAATTCTAAATGATAGCTTTGCTGGATGGAGTAATCTAGGTTGTAGGTCCTTGCTTTTCACACTTTGAATACTTTTTGCCAATCCCTTCTAACCTTTGAGACATCAGCTGACAGTCGTATGGGAACTCTTTTATAGGTAACTAACTGCTTTTCTCTTGCTGCTTTAAGATTCTCTCTTAATTTAAAGATGGTCTGTTAGGGTATGAACCCGCCATCTTCTCTGGCCATCTGAATAAAGCGCCCATAAAGATTAAAAACAAATTCTCAGTGTCGCGGATTCAATTCCCAGCCAGGGCACATGCTTGGGTTGCAGGCCACAGCCCCCAGCAACCTCACATTGATGTTTCTCTCTCTCTCTCTCTCTCTCTCTCTCTCTCTCTCTCTCTCTCTCTCTCTCTCTCTCTCCCCTCCCCCCCTCCCCTCTCCCCTCTCCCTCTCCCTCTCCCTCTCCCTCTCCCTCTCTCTCCCTCCCTCTCTCCCTCCCTCCCTTCCCTCTCTAAATAAATAAAATCTTCTAAAAAAATTCTCTCTTAATCTGTAACCTTTAGCATTTTAATTGTTATGTGTCATGGAGTGGGTCTCTTTGCATCTGTGGTGTTTGGGACTCTGTGCTTCCTGGACTTGTATGTGTATTTCCTTCACCAAATTAGGGAAGTTTTCTTTCAAATAGTTTTTCAATTTCTTGCTCTTTCTCTCCTTCTGGCAAATGTTGGAACACTTGAAGTTGTCCCAGAGGCTGCTTATACCATCCTCGTTTCTTGGATTTTTTTTCTTCTTGTTGTTCTGATTGGTTGTTTTTTGCTTCCTTATGTTCCCAGTAATTAGTTTGATTCTTGGCTTCGTCCTGTCTACTGTTATTTCCCTGTAAATTGTTCCTTATTTCAATTGGTGAATCCTTTGTTTCTATCTGGCTCTTTTTTATGCTGTTAAATTCCTCAGTAATTTCCTCAGCATCCTTATAACCAGTGTTTCGAACTCTGTATGTGATGGATTGCGTCTCTTCCTTTTGTTTAGTTCTTTTTCTGGAGTTTTGATCCATTCTTTCATTTGTCTCTGTTTCTTTGTCTCTGCATTTTGGCAGCCTCTCGACACAGGAACCCTTTGAATTTGGTTAGAAACTCCCACTACAGAAATATTACCTTTACTCCTAGAGATTGGCTATTTTATGAAAGTAGATAAAGTAGCTCTGGTATCCATCAGCGTGGTACGGAATTCTTCATTAATTTTTATCTTAGTTTTGCCTTGCTCATTTAGAGGTATCATGGGGAGCAACTTTTCCAAAAGATCCCTCAGAGCCCCATCAATGATTATTATTTTTGTAATAAAATTTCTAAAGACCCTGTGACGTAGGAACAGTCTGGCGAAAGGTGGAAGTCCATTAAATGATGGGTTCAGTAGGGGCATTCCCTTTTCCAGTGCTTTGGTTATTTACAGTAAAGGCAGACATTTCAGGCACAGTATTCCCTCTAGTGGAGGGAATACTAGAGTGGAGGCCCTCTAGTATTGGTTGCAGGTTCGATCCCCAGTCAGGGCATGTGCAAGAATCAACCAATGTATGCATAAATAAATGGAACAACAAATTGATGTTTTCTCTCTCTTTCTTTTCTTTCCCCCTTCTTTTCTCTCTCTAAATTCAATACATAATTAAAAAAAAAAAAAACAGGAAAGAAACACACAGGTCCTGGACCCATAATTTTTATACATACAATTAGCCAGGGGTCCCAGATGGAGGAATCCCAGATTGTGTGGACTCAGAGATACCCTTTTTTTCTTCCCAAGGCATTGCACTGAATCTAGTCCATCTTAAGTTGGATCCTGTCCAACCCTAGACCCAGTCTAGTTTCTTCTAATTCTGCCAACCCAAGACCCAGTCATGAGACAGAAATATAAATTTGAAGAACTCATTTAAATACAAAAACTGTGGAGCTCGGATTTGAGAGGTACTTACCTGTGACTTCCTGATATATCAGGTAACCAGTGGATTCACTAGGCTCAGTGGGTACCTTCCCCAGGTTGCTTGTTGCTTTTGGGAGTTGTTGCGGGGGGTCTCTTCTGGGTCCTGCATCTGATGACACCAGAAGCGTTAAAAGATAAACTAAGGCATATAAACATTTTAGGAATTTGAGCAAACCTTGTTGTGAATTGGGTAGCACCAAACTGGAAGTGGTTAGAAGCTGGGGGGAAAAAACTTTTTATAGAGAAAAGGTGAAAACAAAGTGAGGAAATTATTGCCAGGCTATAGCTTAAACCCTAGTTGGCTGTTTGTGATATTTGTCCTTAGGCTTTGCTTTCAAAGCCGGAGGTAATCAGAGGCTTAGATAAGGCTAATAGTAGTATTAAAAGATAAACTGAGGCATTAACATTTTAGGGATTTATTTGAGCAAAAAATCAGTTTGAATTGGGAGGCACCAAACCAGAAGTCGTTAGGAGCATTCAGTTGATAGGAGCTGGGGAAAAACTTAGAAGAGGCAGCAGCAAAGTAAGGAAATTATTGACTGGTTGTAGCTTAAACCCTAGCTGGCTTAGATTTTGGTTTGTTTACATAGGCACCACAGCATTAGAGTCACCTTATCTGAAAATACTGTTTTCGATCTTTGGTTGGTCGAATCCATAGGATGCGAAACCCATGGATATGAAGGTCCAACTGTATTTTTTGAAATAAATCCATATGTAAGTTGACCTGTACAGTTCAAACCTGCATTATTCAAGGATCAATTGTATTTAAATTAAAATGAAGTAGATAATTCCTAATAGTTAACCAGATGTTCTTACCTACCATAGACACTTCTACATTTGTTTGCTCCTTAGGCTGTACCCTACCTTTGATAAACATGACTATCTTTTCTGTTAATACTAACATTTTTCTAAGTATAACATTCTTCAGATGTTTCTCTTTTCTTAGCATTTTTGTCTTTGTTTTTCTGGATTGGATCTTAGTCTTTTTTAAAAAGTTTTTTTAATTGAGATGTAATTTACATACCATAAAATTCAGCCTTTTAAAGTATTTAGTTCAGTGATTTGGTCTCTCCGCAAAGTTGTGCAACCACCACCACCGTCTGATTCCAGAACATTTTCATTATCCCCAAAGAAACCCTGTAACTGTTAGCAGTGACCCCCTGTACCCTCTTTTCCCCAGCCCTCAGTTTTCACTAATCTACTTTGTCTCTTTGGATTTGCCTGTTCTGCACACTTCATAGAAATAGAATCATACACATGGCCTTTTGTGTCTGGCTTCTTTCATTTAACACTGCCTTTCCAAGGTTCATTTGTGTTGTAGCATGTATCAGTGCTTCATTCCTTTTTATGGCTGAGCAATATTCCACAGCAGTTTATTTATCCATTCATGAATTTATGTGCATTTGGGTTGCTCCTACTTTTTAATACACTAATCAGTATGAATATGCATCTACAAAGGTATAAGTTTTGTGTGGGCATAATATCTTTATCTTCTCCTCACCCATGGACGTTTTTTCGTTGCTGTTAGAGAAGAGGTGGGGGAGAGAGAAACATCTATTCGTCGTCTTCTCATATGTGCCCTGACTGGGAATGGAAGACCTTTTGGTCTGCGGGCTGACTCTCCAACCAACTGAGCTATACTGGTCAGGACTTTATATTTTATTTTTTAATTTTTATTTATTGATTTTAGAGAGAGAGGGGGGAGAAGAGAGAAACAGAGACAGAGACATTGATTTGTTGTTTCACTTATTTATGCATTCCTTAACTGATTCCTTCATGTGCCCTGACTGGGGATGGAACACATAACCTTGGTGTATTGGGATGATACTGTAACCAACTGAGCTGCCTGGCCAGGGCTGGACTCATGTTTTTAATTCTCTTAGGTAGTTATCTAGGAGTGGTATTCTGGGTCATGTGGTAGCTTTATGTGTAAGTTTTTGAGGAACTCCAGTACTGTTTTCTAAAACTGCTGCACCATTTTAAATTTCTACCAGCAGTATATAAAGGCTCTAAGTTTTCCACATCTCTTGGATTGCATGGGTGTGGAGTGGTATCTCATTGTGGTTTTGATTTGCACTTCCCTGATGATTAATGATATTGAGCATCTTTTTTTTATATGCTTATTGGCCATTTGTATATCTTTAGAGAAATGTCTGTTCAAGCCTTTTGCCCATTTTTAAAATTGTTTTTTTAATTAATTTTAAGTTCTTTATTCTAGATGCACATTCTTTATCAGATATATGTTTTGCCCGTATTTTCTTTTTTTGGACTGTCTCTTCACTTTCTTGATAGTGTATTTTGAACACTATTTTGTTTTAAAACAAAAGTTTTAAATTTTGATGAAGTTTATCTACTTTTCCTTTTGTTGCTTTTGATGTCAAATCTAAGAAACCATTGCCTAATCCAGTCATAAAGATTTATGCCTGTTTTCATCTAAGGGGTTATATTTATAGTTTTAGCTTTTACATTTAGGTTATTGATCCATTCTGAGTTAATTTTTGTTTACAGTGTAAGGTAGGGATTAGTTTTCCTAGCACTGCTTTTTTTTAAAGACAATTCTTTTCCCATTGAGTTGTCTTGACAATTTGTGTTTATCGAGGTACTTCAACAGAAGGAATTGGAAAGGTGAATTGAAGTAAAAGTGTTATGTGGAATCAGTTGGTATCATAGACCAAAATATTTTCTATGAATGTTCATTTTGAACTCCTAGCAATGTGGCCTTTTTCTAGACTTTTTTGAAAAATGTTTTTTTGTTTGTTTTGTTTACTCTGCAGAGAAAAATATAAACCTAACAGACATTCAGAGCTCTCCATTTGTTTATCCATATAGGTCAGTAATAGCAAATCTTTATTATGTCACAGAATGTATATATTTTTGGTAATTGCATGAATATTGACTTTATGATATTGAACAAGTTTTAATAACACTTTGTATTCTCTTATTTTTACTTCTCATTTTTTAAGAATTTGAGCAATCCTCGTGTAGTCAGTGCAGAAAAATCCCAAAAGTAAAAGTCCTTCCTCCCCACTAAGTCCCACTCCTAATATAAGTACCTTAAACTACTTTTGTTTTTTTAAAAAATTTTAGGTTAATTCCAAAACTCAAAAATACCAACATATCTTTCTGTATTGTGATTTTTTCTTTCACCTCTAAACAACATCTATTGCTTGACTTTCTAGTAGATATAAAATTTAGGTCATTATGTTTTCCACTTTGTTTCTAATTCTGCTCTTACATTTTTTGTTCTATTCTGGTATTGATTATTCTTAACTCTTTTATAATGGTTAAATTTCTCTTTCTTAGCCTATCAGTTTTAGACAATAACTCTTCAGTTCCGAGCACTTAACACCCATATATTTTTCACATTTTTCTTTGTTTCTCCTACCTCCACACTTCCAGCCTTAATTTTCTATTTCATTGTCAAGATTTATATCATTTATATGACTGTGTGTAACTCTTCTATACTTCTCTGTGCTTCTAAAGGAGATTCTAGAAATCGAGTACTAATAACCAGCCTTTGTAATATGAGTATTAGTCACTGTAGAACTAGGTAGTGTGTGTAGAGGAAATTCTGTTACTAAACCTGTGCTCCTTAAAGGAGAAATACAAGCTCCTGCTTGGGCGAGGAGAGCTCATGGATATTACTTTTAAAATTTGCTATTATGATGTGTTTTTATCTTGTAGCTATTTAGTTTTTCTTGAAGATAGACTTTCTGGAGCTCTCAACTTTTCTAATTTGGGCAGCTTGCTTTCTAGATGTGCTAATACACATCTGGTTGAACTTTTCTTTCTTCCTTCTGGTCCACACCATTGATTTGAGTCCCAGTTTCTTTCCCATCACTGTTGGTTCCCTGTACATTTTCCTTTATTTCCCTTAGCGTAGCCTTCATTTTTCATCTAATTTGCGACCATGTTCAACCAATTCTGTGAGCATACTGATTTCCAGTGTTTTGAACTGTACATCTGAAAGGTTGGCTATCTTGTTGCTTAGTTGTATTTTTTCTGGAGCTTTGATCTGTTCTTTAATTTGGGTCATTTTTTTTTTTTTTTTGTCTGGGCGTGCCTGTTCTGTAGTAAGGTGAGGGGCAACCCATGTCCCTGCATTGTGATGCTGTATGTGGGGGAGGGGTCCGAGAGGGAACAATGGCATTTGCTGTGCTCTCACCTTGCTTTCAGTCACTTCCTCAGCTTCCCACAAGCAAACTGGGCCCTTCTCATGCTGATTCCTGTGTGGGTGGGCTTGTGTATGTTATAGGACCCAGTGGGTCTCTCCAGGGAATTCTCCTGTGAGGCTGGAGTCTCTCCTGCTGTCTCAATGCCCACAGGTGTTTTCAGTCAGAGGCTTGAGGCTTTATTTCCCAATGCTGGGACCCCAGGTTGCGTGGTCCGTCTTGCTCTCTAGTTGTTCCTCCCAGTTTATCTGCACACGAATGTGGGACGACCCAGTCCACTAGCTGCCGCCTCACTGGGTCTGCCAGCCAGCCATCACCTTGCCAAGAGTCTTCTCTGCCTGGCTGCCCCTCCTACCGGTCTGGATGAATGTGTTGTCTTTAACTCCTTGGTTGTCGGACTTCCATACAGTTTGATTTTCTGTCAGTTCTGGTTTTTTGGGGGTTTTTTTGTTTGGTTTTTTTTGTTTGTTTGTTTTTTAATTTTACCGTCCTTCCTTTGGTTGTGCCAGGAGACACAGTATGTCTGCCTTCGCCTCCATCTTGGTGGGAAGTCTTCCATGTCATTTTTTTTAATTCCATTTTTATTTTACTGGAATGTAATCATGAGTATTGTTTTAGGAAGGGTATGCTGGTGATAAACTTTGTAATTTTTTAAATGTTTGAAAATGGCTTGCCTTTGTTTCTGATTAAAAGTTTAGATACAGAATTTTAACTTGGTACTACAATTTTTCCCTCTGAACTTTGAAAGCTCTGCTCCTGCAGTTTAAAGCACCCAGTGTTGCTAATAGAGGTCCATTGCAAATCTGGTGGTTTTCCTTTTGTAGTAACCTCTTTTACAGTCTTTATGGTGATCACTCTTTACCTTTTGGTCTGTTAAATGTGTTTAGTTGTAGGCTTTTTCATTCCTACTTGCCGGTTCTTTTTCAGTTCTAAGACTCTCTAGGTCTAGGAAATTATCTTCTATGATAATTTCTTCCCTCCTTTTCTGTTTTCTCTCAAACTCTTGACAGGTAAATGTTGAACTTCTCAAATTGAAGCTTTATTTGTTTATTACACTCTGGAAGAGTTCCTTGACTTTGTCTTTGAACTTTTCTATAGTGCTTATTTCAGTAATTAAGTTTTTAACTTACAAGTTTTATCCTCCCTCTGTTCCCCCACCCCCATTCCCTACTTTCTTTCTGAGTATCATGCATGTTGTAGTTTATTCATTCCCTTCTGCTAGCAAAATAATAGTTGCAGCTACTCCATGTCCTTTCTTGTCTACTCTTTCAATTTTAGACATTTTGGTGAATATTTAGTAGTTTGTTTTCCCATATTCCCCTGATAAACAATGATATTAAGCCCCTTTTAATATACTTATTGGCCATTTGGATAGCTTTTGTGATGTGACTTGCCAAGTTTTTTGCCCATTTTTATATTGGGCCATCTGTCTTTTTCATACTTATTTGTATGAGTTCATAATATGTCCCAGATACCAGTTCTTACAGGTTGTATTTTGTAAGTAACTTCTCATTTCCCCAGCCCTATAAGCCTATTCAGAGTTCTGCTTGACTTCTCAACCTGTCTATTGCCCTTTTCCCATTGGCAAATATCCCCAGGAGAAAAGAGGCATCCAGTGTTCTAGGCTTCCCTTCTTTCTACAGTTCTTGGCCTCTCGGGCCCTTGCTGCCTTTATAGTACTTTGTACCTTCAAAGAGTTATAGTTTTTATTTTTTCACAGGGAGGATTGGTTCGAAACAGTCTAGCCAGTCATTAGGAGATATTGAAGTAGGCCAAGTCCTCCTGTGTTGTAGTTCTTCAAGGAGCTTCTTACCTGTTAGCTTCTCCATATAATTTTAAAGTCATCTTTTGAAGTTATGTAGATACACACACACACAGCCTATTGGGATTTTGAAGGGAAATGCATTGGAGAAAATTAACTTTTTGGTACTTTTTAAAATTTATTTAGGTCTTTTACAATGTCTCTCAATAAAGTTTTATAATTTTCTTCAATAAACTATTGCAGATACTTCATTAGATTTATTTCTAGGTACCTTATGTTTGTATCAAATCATAAATGGTATTTTTAGATAATTATATTTTCTATCTTATTGGTCTGTAGAAGTAAAATTTGACTTTGTATAACAATCTTGCTATACTCCTAATTATGATAAATTTACTATAGAATTCTTTTGGATTTTCTGTGTTGACAGAATAATGACCTCTTTGTTTCCTCCTTTCTGATTCTTATGCTTTTTCTTTCTTTCTTTTTTTCTTGTCTTAATGTGCTGGCTAGGATCTCCAGTACAATGTTGAATAGAAGCGGTGATGGGGCATCCTGATCTTGTTCCTGATTTTAAAGGAAATGCTTTCAAAGTTTCACAGTTAAGTATGATGCTTGCTGTAGGTTTATTGTAGATAATCTTTTCAGGATAAGGACATTCCTTTCCATTACTTGTTTGCTAATTTAAAAAAATGGATTTTGAATTTTATCAGAAGCCTTTTCTGCATCTTTTGAGAGGATCATGTTTTCACTCTGTAACCTATTAATGTTTTTTTTTCTGTAATCTGTTAATATGGTGAAATACATTGATTGATTGATTTTCTAATATTTAAATCAGCCTTATGTTTCAAGTATAAAGTCAACCCTGATCTTCTTTTTTATTAGACTCAGTTTGAAGATAATTCAGGATTTCTGCCTCTAATAATGTGTGATAATTGACTTACAATTAAAATACCTATACTTTTCCTCTTCTGCAGGAGTTGATGTAAGATTAGAATGATCTGTTTTTAAGTGTTTGGTGTAACTCCCTTGTAAAATTGTTTCTTGTGTTTTCTTTGTGGGACACTCCTTAACCATTGTTTCAATTGCTTTGGTTGTAGGATTATTCGTATTTTCAATTTTCAAAGTGGTTTTAATGGTTATATTTTTATAGAAAGTTGTCTGTTTCATCCGTGTTCTTGAATTTATGGCATTAATTTGTTAATCTCCAAATTTGTAGTAACTGTAGTTAATGTCCCTTTTATCTTTTTTAAAAAAGCCTTCTTTTCCTTGATTAGTGTTGAAAGCTAAAAGCTTGCCAATTTTTAAAGACTTCAAAGAATCACTTTTTTTATCTTACATGCTCTTAAATGTATCCTTCCCCATTTTATTAATTTCTGCTCATGTTTTTCCTTATACTTTCTTTGGGTTTATTTCTATTCTTTATCTGATTCCTTAAGTTGGACACCTTGCTTATTCTCCAAATTTTTTTATATAGGCATTTAAGATCGGGAGTTTCAATGTATTGCTTTTCCTGCATCACACAGTTTTGATGTGCATTATTTTCACTTGTGAATACTTTTCTGTGAATTCTTTTATCATTTATTTAAAAGTTTTATGTTCAAACATAGAGGAGTTTCTTTAGTTTTTGATGTGTTGTGATGAGGCAACATGATTTGTGTATCAGTCCTTTGGAACGTATTTAAACTGTGTTGTCAGTTTTATAATTTTTGTTTGTATTTGAAGAGAACGTATACTTTCTAAGTGTTGATGTGAAAATTTATATATATCCAGTGGTTAGGGTTGTTAAATCTTTTGTCAAGTCATATACATCTTTATGTGTATGAGAGCAGTGTATTAATCTTTTTTTTTTTTTTAGATTTTATTTATTTTTAGGGAGAGGAGAAAGTGTGAAAGAGAGGGAGAGAAACATGATGTGTGAGAGAAACAGCAATCAGTTGCCTCTCTCATGCCCCCAACTGAGGACTTGGCTCCAACCCAGGCATATGCTCTGACTGGGAATTGAACCAGCTACCTTTCAGGCCACAGGCCAGTGCTCAGTCCACACCAGCCAGGGCTGAGAGCAGAGTATGTTAATCTTTTACTAGAGTGTTTTTTTCTGTGTAGTTCTGTCAATTTTTATTTTTTTTCCTTCTTATGTTTTAGAAAGTAAAGTTTTTATTCACTCTCCAAGAAAGGAGAGGGGGGCATGCTATGGAGAGATAATCTAGCCCAATTTTTAAAGTATACTTTAAATCGTTACTAGTACATGAACGTTTAGCTTTATTTTATTTTCCTGTTGAATTGAGAAACTTTTACTCTGTATATCTAGGCATACTTTTTGTATTATATACTACTGTTTGATATTACTGTACTTATACTGGTTTTGGGGGGGTCAGCTAATTTTGCTGATTTTTAAAATTCTCCCTTCCCCTATATTTTTGTGTTTTTATTTTAGTTTTATCTCTTGTGAATATCATGTTATTGAATTTAAGAAAATTAATCTGCCTAATAATCTTTGTAATTTTAAATCAAACTTTATATTAAACTGTCAATTTGTTCACAGTTGTAAGAAATAATGCAGAGACATCCTGTGTACTCTTTACTCAGTTTCCTCAATGGTAACATCTTGCAAAACAGTATAGTATCACAACCGGGATTTGACATTGACACAGTCAAGAAACAGAACATTTCATCAACATAAGGACCCCTCATATACCGTATTTTTTGGACTATAAGATGCACCCCCCCCCCCAATTTGGGAGGAAAATGGAGGTATGTCTTATAGTCCAACTGTAGCTTACCTGGTCTGCTGTGGGGTAGGGGGCGGCAGCCTGTGTTATTTGTGTTATTAAATATTTTACCACAGTTTTTTGCTTCATAATTTCTTTTTCCTATTTTCCTCTAAAACCTAGGTGCATCTTATGGTCTGGTGCATCTTACAGTCCCAAAAATATGGTAGTCCTTTTTATAGCCATACCCACTTTCTTCTCTCCCCTCAGTCTCAGGGACCCACTCATCTGTTCTTTATTTCTGTGATTTTGTCTTTTCAAGAATGTTATATAAATGGAATGATGTAGTATGGCACCTTTTCAGTTAGTTTTTTTTTTCCATTCATAATTTTCTGAAAATTTATTCATGTTATTACCTGTATTAGTAGTTCATCTATGCAGTTTATTGCTATGGATACAAATCCATAGTATGGATTTGTTTAACCATTTACCTGTTGAAGACATCTAGGTTGTTTAGTTTTTGGTGATTACAAATACAAGTGCTATAAAGATTTGTGCATAGGTTTTTTTGTGAACATAAATTTTAATTTCTCTGGGATAAATGCCCGGGAGTGCAGTTACTGGATTGTGTGGTTATTGTATATATAGTTTTCTAAGAACGTGCCCAACTTTCCCAGAGTGGCTGTACCATTTTAAATTCCTACCAGCAATGTATGGAGTGATCCAGTTTCTCTGCATTCTTGTCAGCATTTGGTGTTATCACTGTTTTTTATTTTAGCCATTCTGGCATGTATATCTAGTGAGGTTTTATTTTGCACTTCCCTAATGGCTAATGATACTGAAGATATTTTGATCTTATTTTTCATCTCTAATATCCCACTGATGAACTGTCCCTTCATGTCTTTTGTCCTTTTTCTAATTGGATTTTTTTGTTGTTGTTGAGTTTTGAGAGTTCTAGGTATATTGTCTCTACTAGTCCTTTATTGGATATGTGATTTGTAAGTATTTCCTCCAACCCTGTTACTTGTTCTTTAATCTTTTTAATAGGGTATTGCAGAGCAGAAGTTTTTAATTTTGGTGAAGTCCAATGTAACATTTTTCCATTTTTGGATTTTGTATTGGAGCATCAAGCCTGAGAACTCTTTGCCTGAAGATTTTATTCTATGTGTTTTTTTCCTAAAAGTTTTTTTATAACTTTCTTCTAATATTTAAGTCTGATCCACTTAGAATTCATTTTTGTATGAAATGTGAGGCTGATGTACAGGTTCGTTTTTTTTTTTCCTTGTCTGTGAATGTGCAGTTATTCCAGCACCATTTGTTGAAAGTTTATTTTTCTTCCATTGAGTTACATTGGTACATGTGTCAGACTATTTGGGCCTGTTGATGTAGGTCTATTTCTGGCTTTTTTATTCTGTTCCATTGACCTATGTGTCTTTGCTAATCCCACAAAACCTTTTTTTAAAAAATTTAATTTTATTGGGGTGACACTGGTTAATAAAATTATATAGGTTTCAGGTGTACAGTTTTATAATATGTCATCTGTCTGTTTTGTGTTCACCATGCTAGGTCAAGTCTCCTTCCATCACTATTTATCTCCACAACCCCCCGCCCCCCCCCCCCAACAAAATCTTGATTACTGAGCTAAGGTGTGAAATGAGGTAGATTGATCCTCTATTCATTTTCAAAATTGTTTTAGCTCTTTTGTTTCCATATAAATTTTAGAATAATCTCATCTATACCCATAAAAAGTCTTGATGGGGTTTGGGTAGGAATTGTGTTAAATCTGTGTATGTGTTTAGGGAAGATTGATGTTATTATCTTATTTAGTATTCCAATCTACGAACAATCTGTTTAGGACTTCTTTCATTAGCGTTTTGCAGTTTTCAGAATACAAGTCCTGTGCATGTTTTCTTATGTTTTAAAACATATGTATTTTCATTTTCTTTGGAGTGAATATAAATGGTATTGTGTTTTTAACTTGTTTCTTCATATTCTTTGTTAGTGTCTAGAGATGTGATTGGTATTTGCATGTTGTTCTTCTACCTCTTACTAGTTTTAGTTGTTTTGTAGATTCCTTGGGATCTGCAAATACAGGTAGTTTTATTTTTTCTTTCCAACTGAATGCCTTCTATTTCCTTTTCTTGTCTTTTCCCACCAGCATAGAACTTCTAGCACTATGCTGATGGAGACTGGTGAGAGTAGACATCTTTTTCTCATTTTCAATCTTACAGGGAAGCATTCAGTGTTTCACCATTAATTATCTTAGCTATGGGTTTTTCTTTTTTCTCTTTTTAGGTGATTTCTATCAGGTTGAAGTTCTCTATTCTTATTTTTCAGAGAATTTTTATCTTGAGTGGGTGTCGACTTTGTCAAATGCTTTTTCGGCATTGATATGGTCATGTGATTTTCTTTTTTAGCTACTAATAAGGTGTACTACATTGACTTCAAACATTGTACCAGCTGTGCTTTCTCCCATACTCTTGAAGTTTTCATGCGCTTTCTCTTGAAGTTTTAATACATGTATAAAAGTCTAAAATTACTATCTTTTCCTTTCTCTTCTGTAGCATACTTTAAATTGCTCACCACTCTGTGAACTTGTATGCATGCCATTGTTGCCCAGCATTTTTGTTCTACCTTTTCCTAGCCTCACAAATTTGAGGCTATTGTTTTATTTCTTTATTTTTAAAAATATTTTATTTATTTTTAGCTAAAGGGAGGGAGAAGGAGAGTGAGAGAAACATCAATGTGTGGTTGCCAACTGGAGAACCTGGCATGCAACCCAGGCATATGCCCTGACTGGTCATTAAACTGGTGACCCTTTGGTTCCAGGCCAGCACTCAAGCCAGGGAAGATAGTATTGTTTTATACAGTAAATGTTTCTTTAGGCTAATTATCTCCTTCAGTCAGATTTGTCATTTTATTTGCCCATCATTCTTCCTCTAGGACGCTCTCTGTTCAGCAGTCATTGGCTTTTTACTTTATCTTAATGGGGTAAGGGGACCCCATTATACTGGGGACCTGGCCCTGCAACCCAGGCATGTGCCCTGACTGGGAATCGAACCAGCAGCCCTTTGGTTCAAGGCCCAACCTGTGCACTGAGCTACACCAGCCCGGGGCCTCCTCAGGACTTTTGTACTTGCTCTGTCCTGTGCCTTGGAATGCTTTTCCTCCAATATCCGTTGGATGCTTTCCTATTCATACTTTAGTTACTTAGTTTCCTTCTCAGCAAGACCTTTCCTCTTTTAAATTGCAAATCCTCTCTCCCTGTTTTCATTTCCTCCTCTGTTTTTGTCCATTCTGTTCATCACCACATGCCCATTATATGTTTTATTTAGTAACGTGTTCCTTAATCCTTATTTCTAGTCTTCTTGATATCTGACAGGTGTGAGGTGATACCTTTTTTTTTTTGTCATTGGGTTCTTTATCTCTTTTGGATATTAACTTCTTATCAGATATATGATTTGCAAATATCTTCTCTCATTCACTAGGTTGCCTTTCATTTTGTTGATGGTTTCCTTTGCTCTGCAAAAGCTTTATAGTCTGATTTAGCCTCACTTGGATTTATTTTGCTTTTGTTGCTTTTGGTGTCATTCAAAAAATCATCTCCAAGACCTATATTATGGAGCTTATCACTGCCTGTGTTTTCTTCTAGTAGTTTTATGGTTTCAGGTCTTACATTCAAGCCTTTAATCCATGCTGAGTTAATTTTTGTGTATGGTATAAGATGGTGTTTCAGTTGCACTATTTTGAGTATGGCTCTCCAGTTTTCCCAGCACCATTTATTGAAGAGACCATCCTTTCCCCATGGTATTCTTGCTCCTTTGTTGTAAATTAATTGACCATACATGTGTGGGCTTATTTTGGGGCTGTAGTCTCCTTCACTCATCTGTCTGCTTTTATGTCAATATATTACTGCTTTGCTTACTGTATAAATTTGTAAAATAGTTTGAAATCAGGGAGTATGATGCCTCCAGTTTTGTTCTTCGTTCTCAAGATTGCGTTGACTATTTGGTGTCACCACAGACAATTTAAGGGAAATCCTATATATTGTATAATTTTATCTATAAATATTTCAGCATATGATTACAAAAATAGAGATAATCCTAATCAAGTTATTTATTAAATTTGTTAAACTAGTTTTACTTTACTAGAATAAACTATACTTGGGTACAAGGGCTTTTGTGTCAACAGGAAATGTTGATATGTTACCAAAAAAAAAAAAACTCCTTATGGTTGCTATTAGGAAATGAGAAAGACCAGACCCCCTGTTTCATCAGGATTTGCTTCAAGTTTTGGCTGGATGAGTGGACTCCCTGCTGAAGTCTGAGAAACCAAAATTTGCTTATTTGAAAATACTGTTCTGTGTTCAACAGACTTTTCCATGTTTATCTTCAAACATGTATTGAATATTCTGACTTTTATTCTGTTGAACAGTTTAAGTAACAGAATTCCATCTTTTCCTTCATGGCTTAGTAGAATTTGTTGATGAAGCTGTCTTATCTGGGAAGATTCTTTTGTAAGTGAGGGGGCAAAGATAATATATCTCTCGAATCAGATTGAGTAATTTATATTTTTCTAGGAAATAACTTATCTCTAAGTTACTATAGTTGCTTGTGCTATTTTCTGTTTAAGGAAATTTGCTTAGTATTTGTGGTCTTTATATTCCTTTTCTTATTCTCAAAAGTGTTTTTCCCCCCTTTTGGGGGCCAGACTTTACAGACTTTTGTGTTTTTTGCTTTCTGGTTCATGTTTCATTTTTAATTCTTTGCTCTTTCTGAGGGTGTGTGTTTATTTTGTTGTTATAGTCAGTCTTCTGTATCCGGGGTTCCACATCTGTGAGGAGGGAGGGCTGACTTAAGGGACTTGAGCATCTGTGGACTTGGGTAATATGCAGGGGGGTGGAGGCATCGAGAAACCAATCCTCTGCAGATAACAAGGGACCACCTTACATTTTTTGCTTTTTGAACTCACTAAATTTATTTTCAATCTTGTATAATAATAAAAGCATTTAGGGAGATGCTCTCCCAAGCTTTGGCTTATTTTATAGATTTTGAAATGTAGTATTCTCTCTTGTTTCTCTTACTATTCAATTTTTATTTCTTTAGCTGGGGAGTAATGTTAACCAGTGTCTTGTAAAAAAGAGATCCACATAAAGTCACAAGTAAAGGTGATTCAGTTAAAGGGAATAGGTGGTTTTACCAGAATGCAGGGCCAGGAACTAGGGACTGCTCAGGAGATCGGTAGTAGTTAGATATTGGAGAATGTTCCTAAATTTCACAGTTTCTCTTACGGTATCAGCTTGGTCATTTCTTTTTATTACATGGTGGTTTTTCTTTATCCATCCCTGCTTATAAATGAAAATGTAGCAAGTTTTAATGTTGCTGTTGGGATAGGTGATATTAATAATGTGATTTAGCAGTTCCCTACAGTATTTACTCTCCCTGTTCCACATTATACATGATAGTAGGTGGAGGATCTACAAAGTTTGTGTTGGTCTTTACTGTGATTGCCAAGCTATAGGGCTTCCTCAAATTCTGAGTTATTTTTAACCATTTCCATCTCATATTTAAGAACTGAAGAGCAGTCTCTGGAAAATATTTTTACTCATGATGATCACTTTTAACTGTCATGTTTACTTGTTTGATGAGTTGTTTTCTAAATGTAGCACCTTCAACTTTCCTTCATGCCTATATCTAATATTCCAATTATATAATGTCCCAAGTTTCAAATTTTTTATAATTTTGTGTTAAGTTTGATAAGTAAAGTTGATTTAAAGTCATAGTCTTAATTTACATTGGCTTTTCTTTAGAAATCCAGATTATGTATATTTAAATATCAGATGCCAATATATTTTTCTATAGTTCATAGAGTTTCCTTAAAGGCAAGCAGTTGAGATCATTTCCCTGTGTAGAGCACATAGCAATCGTAACTGGAGATTAGAGGCAGACTTTGGGAGGCAGCAGGATGGATTGGATAAAATGCACTTAAAAAATTGGAGAACAAGAGCTGAAATTAATTCTTGCTGGTATTCCTAGCAGGCTCACTGCAACTGGTGAGGGCTGAGTCAAAAAATTAAAATAAGCATGACTTTAGGAAGAAATGGGTTCCAGTGAGGTTTGCTGAGAAATACATTAGTAGATTTTGACTTAGTAAGCTCCTTAGGGACTATCTTAATAGTAAATTCTAAGTAAAAGACAATTTTTGTTTTTGTTTTTTAAATAGAAATTGATGGCCAAAGGGATGAAGTGACTTTCCCAAGTTGTCCTGAGTCTTGATGCTAGGACTTGATGTACATACAACTACTGACGGCTGCTGTAGAGTTTTCCACGGGACCCCATTGACTCTCAAAACTACCACCTTTGGGAGGGCTGGCAGTGCTTTCTCTTTTGGAGCATTTTGCACACTGTCCCGTCTACTTTTGTTTCCTTTGCCCCTCCCCAAACTAGGGAATTTCTTTTTTGCACAGAATCTTTGGATTCCATATTTATAGTTCTAAGCTTTTATATCTTTCTTCCCTTTTGTTTGTATACTTACAGTAGCTAATAGAGCTATTTGCACTAGCATTCTTTGCCAGATAAATTTATCATTGGAAATAAGAGAAATGAGACCTCCCAGAAATTCCTTTCTGCGAGCCAAGCTTAGAGTGACTTTGTGTTGCTTCTGTCATTTCTGTAAGACAGGTTTTCTCAAAATGAAGAATATCTGAAAATAATTGAAACAAGGGAAGCAAAGTAGTGAATTCCAAGTTAGTTCGATTTCTTTAGAAGAAATCATAGATAACTTGTTTCTGTATGGCTGCCTTTGTTGGTGGTAGTGTTTTCCATGATTTAATGTTGCTTATATGCACTGTAATATGAGCAAACTTCAGTTGAAAAATTTATTAGGATTGGGGACTTTTGAGAGGATGCATTGCATTTCTTGCTTGGGAAGACACTTCTGAAAAGCTGTCGTAGTCCTTGTTGTGTAACCTTGAGTACTATTACAGGTATGTCATGAGATAGGCCAAGAATTTTCTTGTTTTCCCTCTTTTTTTTTAATCTTGTCCATAACATAGGGGTAAGATAAAATCATCTTTAACACATGGAGGAAATGAAATGAGTTAAAGTGTAATGACTATGGCACTATGATATATGTTGCTATGTGAGAGTGATTTAGAGCTGCACCGTCCAGTGTGGTAGCTACTAGCCAAGTGTGGCTCTTAAGCACTTGAAATGTGGTTAGTCCAAAATGAGATGTGCTCTGAGTGGAAAATACACACTGGATATTGCAAAGTTAGTATGGGAAAAAAATCTCATTGACACTTTTTAAAAATCATGATTTTTAAAATTATAAATATTGATTACCTGTTTAAGTAAATTTAAGTAATACTTTTGATATACTGTATTGGGTTAAATAAAGCATCTTATCAGAATTAAATTGTTTTATTTTAATGTGACTACAGTAGAAGACTTAGAATTATGTGTGTGGTTCCTACTTCTGTTAGTCTGTGCTGATCATGTATATAAAGAATGGTTGGTAGGATTACAACTTAATAATTCTTTTACCTGTACAATATGAAATATAGAGACATATGAAGTAGAATTACAAGCTTGCTACAGCTTTTATATGCAGCTATATTTGATATGTTTAAATTTGTTTGCAGTTCAGAAAACTAGCAGCTGTTCCTGACAACTACTTAAAAGTCCAGAAGAGTTTTAAACAATTGCTTCTGGGCCATCAGTGAGACTTAAAAGTACAAACAGGAATTATGTGTTATGAATCAGTGCCAGCACTAGGTATTGCACCTGTGCATACCTGCCAGGTTGAGAAGGAGTCCCAGGTAGCTGTGGAGTGTGCTGCACTGAGAAGAGGTGGGGGGCAGTTTTCCTTAGGGTCAATTTCTAAAAAGGCGTTTGGTCAGCTGCTCTTTCTGGTTATATGGTGCACCTGTCACTTCTGTGTTCAGGATTGACTGAAAATCACTGAGTAGGTGGATTTATGAAGCAGCGAGTGGCTAAAAGTATATACTAAGTTTTGTTGAATAACTAAATAGTAAGATCTGAAGCAGGAACTGCCTCTTACTTCCATTTTGTACTCAAGAACAAGTCAATAGATGGTGATGTGGAAGGAATCTTGTCCTTTGAGATTTGTGATGACTCATTTCTTTGCTCTTCAAAGGTCTTTTCCTCATTGGACACTTAGCTGAGAACTTCATTTCTAGAAGTTTGACTACTAAATAAGGTGTATAGATTTTTAGCTTTAATTTTAACAAATACTATTTTCTTACATTGTCTGTTCCTTCATTTTGAGTTGGTAAAAATTAATTGGATTTTGGATCACAAATTCGTCTTGATTTTTGTAGATTTAATGCTTAGCATCAGAAACTATGCATATAGTGTCAAAATCTAATTGGTCAGTTGATAATAATGTGCATTTGTAGAGCTTATTTTTAAAGGAACATTTTCATTGGTTATAAATTCCATAGTCATAAAGCATCTACGAGTTTTCACTTGAGCATAAAGGAAAACAATAGACTACCAAAATTGAGTATATCAAAACATTATTAATATCATAACTTAAGTGTTATTTGGTGGGGTGGGGCTAGCAGCGTAAACTGGGACAATTCTAACTATGTAGAAATACTAGTTACTAGCACATGCCAATTGATTGAATGCTGAAAAAACAAGATTTTATAGTATATTTTAAATACGGTTTTTATATACTTGGTGACTATTGGTTTACTTTTTTTTTCTCTCCTTTTAGAATATGGTTTCTAGTTTTAGGGTTTCTGAACTACAAGTGTTACTAGGCTTTGCTGGACGGAATAAAAGTGGACGTAAGCATGACCTCCTGATGAGGGCGTTGCATTTACTGAAGAGCGGCTGTAGCCCTGCGGTTCAGATTAAAATCCGAGAATTGTATAGACGCCGATACCCACGGACTCTTGAAGGACTTACTGATTTATCCACAATCAAATCATCGGTTTTCAGTTTGGATGGTAGCTCATCACCTGTAGAACCTGACTTGCCTGTGGCTGGAATCCACACGTTGCCTTCCACTTCAGTTACACCTCATTCACCGTCCTCCCCTGTAGGTTCTGTGTTGCTTCAAGATACTAAACCCACGTTTGAAATGCAGCAGCCATCTCCCCCAATTCCTCCTGTCCATCCTGATGTACAGTTAAAAAACTTGCCCTTTTATGATGTTCTTGATGTTCTCATCAAGCCCACAAGTTTAGGTAAGTGTTAGACAAATCCATTTCTTCCGGACAACGAATAAAGCAAGAGGCCTTCAACTATTAATGATTTGCTGCTCAGAAAATTTAATAAATTTTATCATATTACTTAAAGTTCATACATGTGTCTTTAACACCTTTTTACCTAGGTTGATTGACATCTGTTGTGTAACTGCATAATTTCTTACTGCCAAGTGAAATTATATACACAGGTATTTGGATTTATTGATGAAATAAATTGTTTGAAAAGTGGTATTTCATAGTTAATCTGGCAGATTATTTTCTTCTCCATCCTTTGTGTAGCATTATATTACAGTACATCTTGACTGCACCAGGAGGGAATTTCTAGAGGCAGAGCTGGTTAATGTGGGTCAACATGGCCCGATTGGTTCGCAGGCCAAGGAGGCAATGCCTATTCCAGGCTCTTTTTCCTTGCTTTGTTTTTATTTAACAATACTGAGATAGGCAGGTAGAGCAGTGCATTATATCTCTTCATTACATTCATTCTGAAATAAGAATTCTTTGTTTATTCACATTTTATTATTTTTGTGAAGTCCTGTGAGTAGAATTATTGAATCAAAGAGTAAGAACACTTTACTCTTGATAACATATCAATTGCTAAATTAGTTTCCAGAAGAGCTATACTAGTTTAAATTACACAAAGTGAAAGAATGTTTCTCAGTGCACTTTATGTCCTTCCTCTGTTAAGTGTTATTAAAAACAAATCTTTGTGATTTTGATAGATAAAGAAGACTCACGTCTCTCTTAGATTTTTTATTTCTAAAATTAGTAGGAGCAAACACTGTAAATGTTTATTATTCAGTTGCCTTTTAAAAAATGTATTTTCACCTTTAACCCTTTTTTTATACAGCTTCATTTATCTAAAAATATTTCTATAATTAATTTTATTTTTCCCTTTGTCATGGTTTTTGGTTTTTACCAGTGTACAATATCATGGCTTATACGTGTTTCTTAGCAATTGATTGTAAATTTATTTTTTTTTAAGATTTTCTTTATGTTTAGAATGTGGGACAGGGTAGAGAGAGGGAGAGACACATGAATGTGTGAGAGACATCAGTCAGTTGCCTCTCACACGCCCACCTCTGGGGACCTGGCCCAGAACCAAGGCACGTGCCCTGACAGGGAATTGAACCAGTGACCTTTCAGTTCCCAGCTGGTACTCAGTCCACTGAGCCGCACCAGCCAAGTTGCAAGTTTATTTTGTGTGTATTTTGAGAAAGATTCAGACTAGTGATATGCTTGGCTGATCCTACCTCATGGAACTCCTCTGGAGTATAGTCAGGGTGAGGACTGAGAAGATGAGGGCCTGTGGGGTCGTGGTCACAATGGAAGCTGTTTCAGAAGCAGGGTTGAATGCCTGGAAGAATGACGGGAGACGGAAGATGCAGCAGTGCGTCTTCTCTGCTTACTAGCATCTGTGGTGTACCAAGTGGTAAACTCGGGGCAAGTTTCCTGCCTTTCTCTCCTTACTTTCCTGCTTCGTTCAGAAATAGAAATATTTGCTTTTCTATATTGATTCTTCATAGAGTTTCTCTTTCATTAACTTCAATAAAATTAAAACTAGTAGGTTTTTTATAAGTTTTTAAAATAAAACTTTTGTATCTCATTTGGCTTACATAAAATAATGCCAGATATATATATAATTTCAGGCCTTACAATACCCCTAAGCTAAAAACTGTATTTTCTAGGAGCCCTGCCTTATTATTGTTTTTATAAACATTACAAACTGATTCTTGTTTAAAACAAAGTTTAAACATTTCATTATTCTGTCTTCTACATGAGAGAAAAAATAATTTTCTTCTTTTTTTTTTTTAAAGATTTTATTTATTTATTTTTAGAGAGGGAAGGGAGGGAGATAGAGAGAGAGAGAGAGAGAGAGAGAGAGAGAGAGAGAGAGAAACATCAATGTGCGGTTGCTGGGGGTTATGGCCTGCAACCCAGGAATGTACCCTGGCTGGGAATCGAACCTGGGACACTTTGGTTCCCAGCCCGCGCTCAATCCACTGAGCTACGCCAGCCAGGGCTAAAATAATTTTCTTAATATACTTAGTCTTATTATGTCTGATTGATAAAACAGTGATCTAAGAAGTGGTCTTTTAGACTTTGAGGTAGAAAGTTAAAAAATCAGCATAGGTACCATATAGTCTGCCAAATAAAAGTTGAAAAAATTTAATACTTTCCAGTAAAAACCTTTAGCTGATTTTTTTTTAGTGCCACATGCCTAAGGCAATATAATATGGCATGGTTTTATGATGTTGAAAATACTTATAAAAAAAATTCCTGGAGCTGTGACTGGTGTGTCTCAGTTGGTTTGGGTGTTGTTGCACAGAGTGAAAGGTTGTGGGTTCAATTCCTGGTCACGGCACATGCCTGGGTGGCAGGTTTGGTCTTCTGTTGACATGCATACAAGAGGCAACTAAATTGATGTTTCTTTCACACATTGATGTTTCTCTCCCTCTTTTTCTCCCTCCCTTCCCTTCTCTAAAAATAAATAATATGTCTTTTTAATTCTGGGAAAGTTTATTTATTTGGACACTGCTCTGAAGAAACCTGTTTACATTTGGGAGCTGAGAAATAACAATCTTCAGGAGTCAAAAGAGATATCAAATCCAAATTTCAAAGGATGTATTTTTCACAATTGCAAGCCAGTTTTTTATTTTATATGCAGTTGATTGGATGATTTATAAGCCATCAACATACTATTCAGTAGGAATTGACAAAATGGGAGAGACTGGAAGAGCCATGGTAGAAAAAACAAAGAGGTAAAAAATGTCATTCCTGAATATCTTAGGATATTGAAACCAAAAGCCCTTTAGTATTAAAAGAATTGCTATTACAGCATGACACATGTATTGATGCTGACCCCTCCCTTGGACCCCCCCCCCCCCAAAAGAACAAAAAACCCAACCATGGTGAGTATATTCAGTTTAAGAAGATACATTATTCTACATTTTGCAGTTTGGAATTATTTTTATTCAAAATGATCGAAATAAAAATATTTTAGCATTTAAAATGACAGACCAGCCCTGGCTGGTATGGCTTAGTGGATTGAGTACCTACCTGTGAACCAAAGAGTTGCCAGTTAGATTCACAGTCTGGGCACATGCCTGGGTTTTGTGCCCCAGGCCAGGTCCCCACTGGGGAGTGTGTGAGAGGCAACCACACACTGATGTTTTTCTCCAGCTCTTTCTCTCTCCCTCTAAAAATAAAATATTTTTAAAAATTAAAATGTCAGACTGGCATCTAGAAAACCTGAGTATACGCAACACTAAATGAGGTTCTCTATACCTATGATGATACTCTGAGAAATGGAGAATCCCTAATCTAAAAACAAACTAACCCAAATCTCTGTTCTCTTAGATAGCTGTTTAGGCAGTCTTTCTCTTCTTCTCAGTTATTTTTTTCTAAAATATATTTTATTGATTATGCTATTACAGTTGTCCCATTCCCCCCCCCTTTATTCCCCTCTGCCCTGCACACCCCCTCCCACCCATATTCCCCCCTTTAGTTCATGTTCATTGGTCATACATATAAATTCTTTGGCTTCTACATTTCCTATATTACTCTTAACGCCCCCCCCCATCTATTTTCTACCTACCATTTATGCTACTTATTCTCTGTACCTTCCCCCACCACACTCCCCTGTTGATAACCTTCCATATGATCTCCATTTGTGTGGTCTGTTCCTGTTCTAGTTGTTTGCTTAATTTGTTTTTGTTTTTGTTTTTGTTTTAGGTTCAGTTAATAGCTGTGAGTTTGTTGTCATTTTACTGTTCATATTTTTTATCTTTTTCTTAGATAAGTCCCTTTAAAATTTCATATAATAAGGTATGGGTGATGATGAACTCCTTTAACTTGACCTTAACTAACTCACTGGGTCCTCCAGCTGCTGCCTTGCTCCAAGTACCCTCTGCCCAGCTGCCCGTCTCAGCCCCTCCTGCCCCTCCTACCCCTCCTACCCCTCCTACCCCTCCTACCGGTCTGGATGAATGTGTCTTCTTTAACTCCTTGGTCGTCAGACTTCCATACAGTTTGATTTCCTGTCAGTTCTGGTTGTTTTTTGTTTTTAAATTTGTTATTGTGCTTCTTTTAGTTCAAGGAGGCACAGTATGTCTACCTACACTCCATCTTGGCCTGAAGAAAACCTCATAATGTTTCAAATAAATTTACAATGTTGTGTTGGGCTCCATTCACAGTCATCCTAGGCTGCGTGCGGCCGCAGGTGGGACAACCCTGTGGGACAACCCTGCAGGCGGTTAAGTGTTTTTTGCAAGAGTCCCAGGTGGTTGTTAAGCTCAGGCAAGTTGGGTAGATAATGTTATATCTTTATGGTTTTTTCTCCTGCCTTTTAGTTCCATTACTTTTGCTTTAAAGTTACAAAGTTATGTTTTTAAGGAAATTATAAGAAGAAAAACAGCATATTTTTCCTTTACCACTTATTTACCATTTGTGATGGTTTTCATTCCTGAAAACTTCATTTTGAATTTGGTATAATATTTTAAATTCTGATAATTTCCTTTTACGTTTCTTGTAGTGTATGTCTGTTTTCAACAAATTGTCTTGACTTTTGTTTATATGAAAGTCCTTATTTTCACCCTGTTTTTGAAGGGTATTGAATTTTCAGTTGACAGTTTCTTACACCTTGAAGAGGACCTCTTGCCTACATTGTTTCTGATGAGATGTCAGGCTTTATTTGTATTGTTCCCTTGTAGGAATGGTTTGGTTTTTCTCTGAGTGCTTTCAGGATTTTATTTATAGTCATCATTGGTTTTCAGTCATTTGGTTTTGATGTGATTAGTTAGGTTTTTTTTTTTTTTTTGTATTTATTTTGCTTGGGGTTTGATCTGTAAGGGCTTTGCTCACTCTCCCATCAAAGTTATAGGATAGTCTTCCATTATTCCTCTAAGTTTTTAAAACTTTTACTTACTTTAAATTTTTATGCCCCATTTTCTCCTTTTGGAATTCTGTTTGTACCTGTGTTAGACTGTTTGAGGTTTCTGGCTGGAGAAACTGGGTGCTTCTACCATTAAATAAGATTGAAAATGTAGTATGTTTATATATAATCTCCAAATGTAGTTGATTAAATTTGACAGTTAAGAAGTCATTGGTGATAGAAAGTAGAAAGTGGAATCTGTATTATAAAGAATTGAGGAGTAAACAGGAATTGGAAAAGTAGAAAGACACTACTGCAGTTCTGTGTGTGTGTTTTATGCCCCCTAGTTATGTTTATGACTTAGAGTTTTGTTTCATTTTTAGGCATTCATCACAAACAACCTGCCTCTCTTAGCTCTGTTTTCATATGTCCTAGGAGGGTATAAGGCACTCCGTGACATGATTTCTAGGAGCATAATTGTACAATAAATTACCTATGGTTGTTACAGGTGCTAATATGCTTGGATTTGTTCTTTTAATATTATCTTTTTCCCCCTTTCCAGTTCAAAGCAGTATTCAACGATTTCAAGAGAAGTTTTTTATTTTTGCTCTGACTCCTCAACAAGTTAGAGAGATATGCATATCCAGGTAAGAGGAATGTTTGGAATATATTTCTTCATGAGTATCTGTGTATTGGTCTGCTAAGGCTGCTGTAACAGAGTACCACAAACTGGGTGGCTTAAAGAGCAGCAGTTTATTTTCTCACACTTTTGGAGACTTGAAGACTAAGGCTAAGATGTTGGCAGATTTGCTTTCTCCTAAAGCCTCTCTCACTCTTGGTGGATCAGTTGGTTAGAGTGTCATCCTGATACACCTAGGTTGTAGGTTGGGTCCCATCAGGGCACATACAAGAATCAACCAATGAATACCTAAATAAGTGGAACAACAAATTGATGTTTCTCTCTCCCCTCTCTTCTTCTCTCTCTCTAAACTCAATTTTAAAAAATTGTACAATGGTTAGTCCAAAAAGTCCAGTATTCAAGTAATATGGGGTTCAGAAAAAAAGAGAAAATTGAGAGGAGGAAATGACCAAAGTAGTAAAATGAATGTAGGTTCATGTAGTTTATGTCCATCAGGAACAAGGTATTGAGTGAGTTTTTGTAAATTAGAAGTACTTTCAATCTTGGGAATAATAATAAGCTAGCTAACAACAAGTAAATAGAATAACTTAAATAGTATAATGTATGTCCAAAACTGTATCATTAACCTAAGTTTTGTTATTCAGGGATTGATGCAGACTCCGGCCCGCTGGAGTCTGTGTTGTGAATTTGTGAGGTAAACAAATTCACATGGACTACCGAGTCCTATGGAGAAAAAGGGGTGGCATGGCCACTCTCTCAAAGGGAGAGTGCCTCGACCCTCGACTGGATAGGCTTTTATTGCTTTCCAGTCTAATTACATCAAAGAAGGTTCTCATTATTTCTAGATTTAGTGAAGTGATTACTTCTTAAAGATAACAAAAAAAGAAAAAATGTTGCAAGTGCAAGGAAACGATAAAAATGATTGATTTGGTTACATTTCATCCTTGGGATGTCTTAGCACAGACTTTAGGGAGTTGCTTCAGAGATACACATTAAACATCTGCCGTTTTAACTCAGGATGAGGGAGTTTTAGCAAAAGCAGGTCTCATAGCAGCCCAGGTACAATGCATGGCTGATTCCCCACGGGAAAGCCGATCTGCACGCCTGGCTTCTGTGTGCTGCCTCACGTTCAATCGGCTTTCCAGATCCATGCTGGGCTACATTTGCCATTGCCATGCTGATCGGTTCCCTATAGGGGGTTATCCCTTGCTTGAAGTCAGCATTTATTAAGTGTTTTATTAGGTACAAAGAACTATATTATGTGATATGACCCCTTTCTAAAAGTTGCTTACAGTCTTGTTAGTGAACCAGCTTATGTACATAAAATGATCATTGGCATTGCCAGGTGTATATGAAAAGAACAAATTTAGTACGGACAAATGAGAGCTGATTTACAGGAGATTACTTTTAACTTTGGCGGTCTGGGAAAACTTTATTAGAATTTTGGGTGGGCCTTTGAAGGAAGGAGATTATTGACAGTAAGTAGATTTAAAGATACAGATTTCAAGATACATTTTTAAACCCTTTTTTTTTTGAAGTTTTAACTTCATGGATGTATTAACTAATCAAGAAATGAATGACTAAAATTTAAATAATTAATTTCAGGATGCATTTTTAATCATGTTCTGGAGATGGATGGTATCACCATAATGGGAATGTATTTAATGCTGCAGAACCATACACTTAAAAATGGTTAACATGATAAATTTTTTTAATGTATATTTAACCACCAACATTTTTTAAAGTAATGATAAAAGTAAATAATTCTCCCTCCAAAGAAAACAAAATGAAACACATATACACATGTTTATATAAATCCCAACCTTTTCAGAGTTCTAATAAAATAGTAAAACAACATCTTTCTAAGTGGAAGTAAAAGTTTGATACCCATTACTGTGCTTTCAATAATTACCAACATTTTGGTAGTCTCTGTGTGACCTACTCTCCATATTTTTTCCTGCAATATTTTAAAGCAAATCACAGACATCATATGATTTCACCGAGAAATACCTTAAAATGCATTTCTGATTAATTGTTAACACAATCACACTAAAAATTAATAATTCCTTAATATAAAACCCTGTCTAGCCTATATTCAAATTTTCTGAGTTGTTTCAGTATTTAAACATTTAAATGTGTGTTACTTTGGACTTGCAAGATATTTTTTTGATGAAGGCTATGAAAAGTGGAAAAAAAGGAAACTATACAGGGAACCAACAGTGATGGGAAGGAAACCAGGATTCTACTATGTGGATCAGAAGGAAGAAAGAAATATTCAACCAGAACAGAATGAAGAAACAAGAATTCAAAATAATGAGGAGAGGTTTAGGAACCTTCAGGACAACTTTAAATGTTCCAACATCTGAATCATGGGGGTGCCAGAAAGAGAAGAGGAAGAGCCAGAGACTGAAAACTTATTTGAAAAAAATAATGAAGGAGAACTTCTCCAATCTGGTGAAGAAACTTCCAGGAAGTTCAGAAAGCTCAGAGAGTCCCAAAGAAATTGGACCCAAGGAGGAACACACCAAGGCACATCATAATTACATTACCTAAGATTAAAGATAAGGAGAAAATCTTAAAAGCATCAAGACAAAAGGAGACAGTTACCTACAAAGTAGTTCCCATAAGACTGTCAGCTGATTCTCAAAAGAGACCTTGCAGGCAAGAAGGGGCTGGAAAGAAATATTCCAAGTCATGAAAGGCAAGAACCTACATCCAAGATTACTCTATCCAGCAAAGCTGTCATTTAGAATGGAAGGGCAGATAAAGTGCTTCTCAGATAAGGTCAAGTTAAAGGAGTTCCTCATCACTAAGCCCTTATTATATGAAATATTAAAGGGACTTAATCTAAGAAAAAGAAGATGATCTAAATTATAAATAGTAAAATGACAATAAACTCAAAACTATAAACAAGTGAGCCTTAAAAAAAAACAGCAAATTAAGCTACAACTAGAACAGGAACAGAAATGGAGATCACATGGAGGCTTATCAGTGGGAAGAGGGAGGGGGGAATTGGAGGGAAAGGTACAGGGAATATGTAGCATAAATGGTAGGTGCAAAATAGGGGGAGGTTAAGAATAGTATAAGAAATGTAGAAGCCAAAGAACTTACATGTACAACCCATGGACATGACCTGGGGGTAGTGGCAAATAAAGGGGGGGAAATGGGAGTGGTGTAATAGCATAATCAATAAAATATATTTAAAAAAAAGCAAATCAAAAATTAAAAGGTTCATAAATTTTTAAAAAAGATTTTTTTACTTTAATAGCAGATTTACAGAAAGGTTGTAAAAATTATATATATATTCTTCACCTAGCTTTCCTTAATATTAACATTTTGCATAACCACACTGTAATTATCAAAAACCAAGAAATCAACCTGCGTAAAATACTGTTAACTAAATAACAAACTTCATTCAGATTTTACCAGTTTTTCTGCCATTGAATTTCTGTTCTTGGATTCAATTTGGGGTCCTAAATCACTTTTAATTGGGTCATTTTTAGTTTCTTTCAATCTGTGACAGTTTTTTGGTTTTTCCTTGTCTTCCATAACTGTTGATACTTTCGAAGAATATGACTCAGGTATTTGTACATGTCCCTTAGTTTGGGTTGTCTTCTATGTTGTCATGATTAGGTTGAGATTAGGCATTTTTGGAAGAATACCCCAAGTTACAACCCCTTCTCAGTGTGTCATTGGGCTGCATAATATTGATACATCTTATTTTTGGTAATGTTAACCTTGATTATTTGGATAAGGTATTGGGTAAGATTTTTGCACTGTAAAATTGCTGTTTTTTCCTTTGTTATTAAAAAATGCCTTGGAGATACTTGGAGACTAGGCACATATTGTTTCTTTTTGAGTAGGATTCGCAGCTCTTCACATACTCTCTTTCTTCCTACTCTGCTTTAAGGGCCAGTTCCAGTCTTACCTCTTCTGGAATACCTTTCCCCATTTCCCCAAACACATCCTTTGTCTTTCATTGTACTATGTACTATATTCTGTGAAAACATCGTTGCATTTATTTGACTACTTACATTTATGAACTTCTTAATGAAAACAACATCTCTTAGTCATTTTTATATTTCAGAAGCCTGTCACAGTGCCTGGCATACAGTCAGTGCCTGCTTTATATCTGATAAATGAGGTCAACATATGCAAGTTCCCACAACTGTGAAACTGGCAGAAAATGAATGTCAGAAGATGCTTAGCCATTACTCATAGTGTTTGTGAAGATAATTAGCACTTTGCGTTTCCCAGTTTGATAATTTCTCTTACTGGAACAAAGTATAAATCCTTAGTGAGCTACTAAAAAGCATTTATAACATGCTTCCATCTCTGTTACTGTGTTCATGTTTTTGTCATTTCTCTTTTTTCGAATTCTGTTCCCTAACCTAACAAGATTCTGCTGTGTAGGTCTGGTTGATCCTCAACCTTTCCTTTGGATGAGAATCACTGCACTAGTGAAGCCACTGTGACTGATAAAAGCATGTCTACTTTGAGTAGAAATAAGCAGAACAACTACTGTACAAATCCTGTTTTCCAATTTTTTGGACACTGATTACTGCCTTAAACTTTTGAGACAGAATTAAATTTCTCTTTTTCTGGAGCACTTGCTTTTCATAATTTTCTTTTGTACTTAGCACATTTTACTTTAGTTGTGTATATCTGTTAACTACTGGCATTGTAAGACTTCTGAGAACAAAACCAAAAATGTGTTGCTAGCCTTTGAAGCCCCTGCACCCAGACTGAAATATTTCTTGATTTGAATGAGTGGAATGAATAATGGGTTACTCATAAGAGCTCTGTGTTGTCTAGGATATAGGGATGTTTTGAATAGACATTTTAGGAGGGTGGGGACCACCACTGGCAAGGGAGACAGAGGAGAGTTAGTAATAGTAGTCAGCTGCTTGCACAATCTTATATCTAGGCACTTTACATGGATTATTAACACATTTAACCATCACAGACTTCATGAGGTAGGTGCAGTGATTTTCCATCTTTAACAGATGTAGAGACTAAGGAACAGAAAGGTTAAATATCCCTGACCTTTGTGGTTCAGTTGGTTGGGCATTGCCCACAAAGCAAAAGTTTGCCTGTTTGATTCCCAGTCAGGGCACCTGCCCAGGTCTCAGATTCGGTCCTGGGTCAAAGTGTGTACAAGAGCCACTGCTCAATATTTCTCTCCCTCTCTTCCTCCTTCCCTCCCCCCTCTCTAAAAATAAATAAATATGTATACACACACACACACACACATATATATATATGTATATATATATATATGTGTGTATATGTATATATATACACACACACACACACATATATATTTTTTTTTTTTAAGAGAAAGGCCCTGGCTGGTGTGGCTCAATGGATTGAGCACAGGCCTTCAGGCCAAAGGGTCGTTGGTTTGATTCCCAGTTGGGGCACATGCCTGGGTTGCAGGCCGAGGTCCCCAGTGAGGGGGGTGCATGAGAGGCAACCACACATTGATGTTTCTCTCCCTCTCTTTCTCCCTCCCTTCCCCTCTGTTTAAAAATAAATAAAATCTTTAAAAAGAAAGGTTAAGTAATTTGCCCAAGGTCATATAGTGTGAGGCTGTAGAACTCAAGCTGGTGCCTATTGTGCTTTCCTGCCTCCCAGTGAATGTAGAGAACTGGAAACCGTGAGAATGGCCCAGTCAGAGCAAGATGACTAATCTCTAAAGATACCCTCTCTGAAAAGTCCAAGATTTATGGTAATGGCTGAGGACATTACCACTTAAATTGTTCATAGGTGCCACCTGGGGATCTTGTTGAAATGCAGATTTTAATTTTGTAGATCTGGAGTGGGGCCTGAGATTCTGCATTTCTAGCAAGCTTCCAAAGAGTAACTTGTGGGTTCCATTTTGAATGGCAAGGATTTGGAAGGTGTCACTGCCAAAGATATTTTATAGGGGACTCTGTTAGGTTCTCATGTAGAAATTCTAAGAGGTTCTGTGTCCTTAATTGGATATGTAATTATGAACTTGCCGTGGTATAGAGTAGCACTAGTCAACCCTTTTCATCTCGTGGCACACATAAACTCATTACTAAAATTCTGCAGCACACCGAAAAAATACATTTTTTGCCAATCTTACTAGAAAAAGGTAGGTATAATTTTGATTGATTTACAAAAAAAAAAAGTATGTTACCTACCTTTTTTGCTCCAAAGTGACTTAAAACATCAGGGCCTGTACTTGTATATAGGGGTTTCTGGCACCAAGAATTAACCAATCAGATGCAACCTTATTATACAAATGATCAGTAAGATGCAACTCTGTTGTATGACCTATATATTTATGGTTCAAGACAGGGCATTCACCATGGACGGCTATTGTGGCTGTTGTCATTTTTTAATTTGACAATCTAAGGGAAAAGAGGTCAGTGCCCCTGACTTGAATCGTCAGATATTGACATGAATCGTCAGATATTGCATGTATTAGAAATTCTTGTGGCACCCAGTTGAAAATTGCTGGTGTAGAGATACTGAGACTCCAGGCACCAGTTCTTTATCCTGGTTTCATGTTAGATTCACCTGAGTAGCTGTAGAAACTATTGGTGCTCAGACTGTACTCCAGACCAATAGGGATATCTGCTGAGTGGGCCTTTGTATTAAAAAAAATTAGCAAGTGATTAGAATTCTTAGCCAAGGTTGAGAACCACTATAAGCAAACAAATTAATTTATTAGTCTCTTTTAGAACCTAGGGGGCTCCTCTTCATGTTAACCAATTCTGTTGTGTATTGAGATGCATAATGCATTGTAAAAGTTTCTGTGAAGTGAAAATACCCTAAAGTTACCATAAAGACATGATTAAATGTTAAATAAATGAGGGTTATCATCACCTCAGTGTCTTGATTAAGGCTTGTGCTATTGGTATGCTAGTGTTCATCTTCTAAGAACTAAGAATAAAAATACTAAGGTTGGGTTTTTTTTTGTTGTGAGGTTTTTGTTTGTTTGTGTTTTGCTTGTTTTTTGGCAAGAGCGTTCCTATGAATTCTCATTGTGCTTTCTTAACCCAATTTCTTTCTCTTTTCAACAGGGATTTTTTGCCAGGTGGTAGGAGAGATTATACAGTTCAAGTTCAGCTGAGGTGAGTTTGAATTTTTTGTTGCTTTAATACCACTTGCTAATAACTCTGGTGCATATAATCAGGAATTTGTAAATATATAATCATGTTTGAGTATACTATTTAAGAATATTTGCTTTTTCCTTCTGTAATGCAGACTTTGCTTGGCAGAGACCAGTTGCCCTCAAGAGGATAACTATCCCAATAGTCTGTGTATAAAAGTAAATGGGAAGCTCTTTCCTTTGCCTGTAAGTTGCTTTTTATTCACCAGGAGGTGGGGTCGGGGAGGTAAAGACTGGTTGTGAGTAAATGAATTATTGGTTAGATGATGGGTATATGGGAGCTCATTACACTTTTCTGTCTTTTTGTATATGTTTGAAATTTTTCAATAGTAAAAACTTAAAAGACATCTTTGAGGGAGTTGGGAAACTGGAATATAAACTTATAAATTAGAAAATTTTTAAAAATTAGGGTTAATTTTGTAAAGTTGTGATAGTTTTTAAAGGTCTTAATAAAAAAGCTATAAAGGTATCTCTGAGTCAAATGGCATATCAAGAACTTGCATTTGAATATTCAGGGGCAAAGCCAAAAGTGTGTGAGATATGTATTTGGGTGTGAGCTGATGGTGGGGCCAGAAGTGACCGAAGCACAGTTAGTAGCATGTTAATTATTGAAGCTAGGTGGTGTGAGTACTTACTGTTCTCTCTACTTTTATACATGAAAATTTTTAATAATATAAAGCAAAAATGTAAATCTGTGTTGGTATTAAAGTAGTAGTATTACAAGTAGTATTAAAGTAGTAGTAACTTTTGTCAGAAGTGCAAGTAAGATACTTCTGAATTTTGGGGGTGAGGTTAGGTACTTTTCTGAACTTGTGAAATCTTTGATAACTTTTTTAAAAGGTCATTTTTCTCTTTTGGATTGATGACCTTTGGGTGAGACTCTGTGATTTCCAGTGTAAAATAAAAATAATCAGTGTAACTGAAATTAGACAAGATCCTGTATCTGTTTTGGAGGAAATATTTAATTGTCTACAGAGAATTAAATCTAACTTCTTTCTTACGGTTGTAGGGCTATGCACCACCACCTAAAAATGGGATTGAACAGAAGCGCCCTGGACGCCCTTTGAATATTACGTCTTTAGTCAGGTTATCTTCAGCTGTGCCAAATCAGATTTCCATTTCCTGGGCATCAGAAATCGGAAAGGTAAAGATTCTGTCCTCCGGGCAGCATGAAAGTAATCCCACTAGGAGTTGATTTATTCCTGTTTTTTCTTAGGCTACTAGCTCCAGTTTGTTTTGTTTTCTGACTGTAATTTCTAAAAAGCAGTAATTTCCAGTTCAGGGGTGGAGGTGTGGAGATTCTTAAGGTTAAAAACTTTAAGATTTCCTTAGTATCATCTCTTGACTTTCCTGGGAAATAAGTATAATTACAATATTTCTTAAGGTAGTGCATGATTTAATCTTAATTGTGTTTAAATAGCATGTTAAGAAACTGGAAAGTTGGGATGATGTTACGTATTTATGAATAGGAAAAAAGAAACTGTATTTAGCTTTGGGAAAAATAGCTAAATCATGTTGTGATGAGAAGTAATCTGTTCCGGCATTTATATAAATAGCTGATACCTTAGATAACATGTGGGCATCTCCTGAGAGCATTTACTTAGAATTATATCATTTCCTTTAACTTTTTGGTTGATGAACTGATTTTCTGCTGATTCTTAAAGTGCATTATCTCAGGTATGAGGTACTGATTAGTACAACAAGGCATTTTTAGATTAGAACTTCTGTTCATTTGCTGGGGGTGGGGGGGTATAAGGCGACTAAATAGCAATGGAAAAAATATAATAAAGATTATATAAAAAAACAAAGAACCAAAAAAATTTTTTAAAAACTACTTGTTTATATAACTGAAATAATAGAATGACAAAAATTTCAGTTAATTTCTGAACATAAACTTTAGTGTTGCTATTTTATAAGAGAAAAAATACTATTTTCCATTTCATGGATAGAGAAGTTGAGTCAATACATTTGTAGCAAGAATTTTTTTGCTTTATAACCAATGTAATTATAGAACTTAGACATAAAGAACAGTATTTTTGTATTAATTTTTGGACTATAAAGATATTATTCTCTTTAGTGATTGTTCTTTTGAGCTCTCATTTTAGAATTTTTACTATAACTTACTGTCCTAGGGCACTGATTTCTAATATTTTCCATTTGCATGAACCGAATGTGCAGTGGTAAATCATTGCAGTGGTAAAGGATTCAGAAAATCTTGGTTTAGTGCCAAGTTGGTCATTGTTTGATTTTGGCGAAGTTGCTTATATCCATGAGGCCTACTTAGTATAAAGAACGAGTAAAATCTTGACAATGGGTTTTGTGTACAAATGTGAGGGACATTAAATGAGTAGGGATTAATGCTTTAAAGCTTAGTGAGAGGAGTTTGAACAGAACAGTATATATTTTTGAAATAATTATTAAGTTTCTGATTTTTGAGTAATTGTAGACATTGAAAACCTGGTAGCTTTTTTTCTCTTGGCCACAAATGGGAATAGTATTTTTCCTTGTAATTAAAATAATTAATTGACTTAAATCCACACACTAATTTGCATATTCAGATTTAAAAAAACTTTCAGGACATTTAAAATAATTGGTTTGGCAACTACTTAAAAGTATTTTATTGTAGAGTTAAACATTTTTGTTTTAATTTATTGATTTTAGAGAGAGGGTGGAAGGGATGGGGAGGGAGGGAGAGAGACATCAATTTGTTATTCCACTTTTTTATACATTCATTGGTTGATTCTTGTATGTGCCCTGACCGGGGATTGAACCTGCTACCTTGATGTATGCGAATGATGCTCTAACCAACCGAGCTACCTGGCCAGGGCCTGCTTATTATAGAATTGATTGAATTTGTATATTTAATGAAATGGTAAGATGTTAGCATTTTGGTATAAAATTATATGTCACCCCTTTATAGCTCTATAAATAGCTAATGAAGGTTCCTTTGTGCCAGATCGAAGAGGTTTGGGACTGTATGCTTGTGTTCCAGCCTTGTCGTTTTGGTTGTTTTTTATCATTTCTTCATGTGTCTTACATACTGCAGTAGGTACCCCTTCCCTAGTAAAATGTCCATTTCAAAACAGGAGTTAATTTGTCAGTTTCTTTCAAAAGAAAGTTGATTTGGGGTTTATTTAAGTGATTGCTCAAGGTCATAAAATAAGTGATCTCTTATGCCAGAATCAGAACTCTGGATTTGAAGTGTTAATTCAGACCACTGATGTTGAATGTTCTGTAGTGGAACCCATTTTTCAATGAAAATACTGTGAAAAGCTCATTATGTAAAAACAACAGTTTAATCAGAAGTTGGCATGGAAGGGTAGGTACATTCTCATTCATACCACGATGGTCCCTAGGATAGCAGTTTTGCCAAATTAGAAAACAGTTTGAAAGCTACTGATCTAAGCTATGTTATCTTTCACATGGATGTTTTAAAGTAGTGAGTGAGAAATACCTTTAATGTGATTGAGCTATCTTTCCTAAAGGAACTGAGTTGATTTTGTTCCCTTAGCAGTCATTGACCTTCCTGTGGAACTTATTTTGAATGTTATGTTTAGAAACCAGAGGTTTTTAGACAAGTATTTTATGTAAATGGACTATTATCTCTCGTCTTTAATACAGATTGTCTTTCTTTGTAGAATTACTCCATGTCTGTATATCTTGTACGACAGCTCACATCAGCCATGTTATTACAGAGATTAAAAATGAAAGGTATTAGAAACCCTGATCATTCCAGAGCACTAAGTAAGTAATGTTTGTAAGACTGAGCATATGAGATGCTTTAATGAAAAAAAGCCTCACATATACATATATATCAATATAGGAGTAATTTAAGGATAATTATTAGAAACCTAAAATGAATATTGAATTAAAAATTCTCTTAAGAACATAGCCGTATATATTGGGAAAACCCTTCTCTTAGAAACTACTCTGAAGAGGATCAATTTCAAGTCCCAACCAGTCTCATTTGGGGCCTTCTTATGAGAACTCACTTAAATAAACATCAGGTTTATGGTAGTTTTGAGTATTGATATATACATTGGCTTGAGAATAGGAATGCAAGTTTTCAAAATGTCCAGTGTTTAATAAGATGTACATTTTAAAAAATTCTTTTTTTTAAAAGATTTTATTTATTTATTTTTTTGGAGAGGGGAAGGGGGGGGAGAGAGAGAGAGAGAGAGAGAGAGAGAGAGAGAGAGAGAGAGAGATCAATGTGCAGTTGCTGGGGGCGGTGGCCTGCAACCTAGGCATGTGCCCTGACTGGGAATCGAACCTGTGATGCTTTGGTTCACAGCCCGCGCTCAATCCACTGAGCTATGCCAGCCAGGGCTAAAAAAAATTCTAAACAATAAAAAGCTCTTTCTTTTTGCTAAAGTTAAGCTGATGTCCACCAATAATATTTGCCTTCTGAGATGTTTTATTTTGTTCTTTTATAATGTACAGTAATAGGTAGAGAAAAATGCCTAACTCAAACTGTAAATACTTCAGTAGCTAAATTTAATTAAACAGGACATTTTTCTGAAAAAGAAAATGTTCTTCCCCCGATTACCTCCCATACCACTGAATGAACCAGAAAGGAGGAAAGGTTGAAAGGGGAGCCAAGTAGGGCTTTTGAAATGGTATTTTGTTTTTTCTAACTCAGACCATTTCTAATCTCCTCAGACAGCACATTGTTGATCTTCTTGCCTAGACCTGGAAGCTCTTGAAGTTAAGAAAGTGCTTTCCTACTTTTTCTCGCCCCATTCCACTGTGTCCAGTTCCAGTCCCGTTCTCCCTATAATGGTTTTGAGAATTAGGCATCCAAAGGCAATGCATATATTTATTAGCTTCCATATGTAGTTATCTGGTGAATGAAATCACAGGCACATTACCACATCCATATTATTTTTTAGTTGTCAAAGGAAGTATAAGACTATTTTATCTTTCTGTTTACAAACTTAGAAATTGTTGCAACCAACCAGTACTTCCTAATAAAAACTGTCGTTGATGTGTGTTAAAATAGCATTGAAGTTTAGAGTAACTGCTGTTTTCCAAGTTCTTTTCCTAATTGTTTTGTTTTTAAATCTTAAATAGTTTTCTGTTTAGAAACTCTTCTTACCTGCAACTTTAGTTTAAAATTTCAATTAAACATGTGATACAGAGTTTGTAAGTTTGGAATTCTTTAACCTAATACTGGAAGTATGATTGTGTTTTCAATACATTAATACTTGAACGTTTTGTTTTTTTGTTTTTTTGTTTTTGTAGTTTGTTGATCTGTTCAAACTGAGGAACTTTAAATAAGATGATATATATTTCTATAACTCTGTTCACATGTCACAATTAATTTTAAAAATGTTTATTATTATTTTTTCTTTTTTTAAAGTTAAAGAAAAACTTACTGCAGATCCTGATAGTGAAATTGCTACAACTAGCCTTCGGGTATCCTTGATGTGCCCCGTAAGTAAAGCAACAAAACGTTCTGGGATGTTTTACTTTTTATAACTTAATACTTTTCCTAGAAAAGAAAGTGTGATAATGACTTTGATAGAATTCTTAAATTTCGTCATTTTTCCACTTGAGGAATCTTCATGATTAAGCATTATAATTCCAAAGAAAGGCAGTGGCCAAAGAATAGTCCTGAAAGGATATTACTGGGTTGGTCAAAAACTTGGTTGGTTTTTTTCCCCATAAGATGGCTCTAGTAGCGCTTACTTGTCTTTGACGTCATTTGAGACAACTTCGTTAGGTTGTATTGTGACAGCTGTCAAATCAGCGTTCATTTTTTAAAACTTAATCAAAATTGGTGAATTTTTTGTGTAGCCATTTTAATATTGAAAATAGAAGAAAATATGCAACTTCTTAGCATATTATGCTTTATGTTTTCAACAAAGGTAAAAAACACCACTGAAACATGAAGATAGATTTGTTTAGTGTATGGAAGAGTCCTGTGACTGATTGAATGTGTCAAAACTGGTTTGTGAAGTTGCACACTGGAGATTTCTCACGGACAATGCTTTATGGCGGGTAGACCAGTTGAAGTTGATAGCAATCAAATCAAGACAGTGAGAACAATCAACATTATACCATGTGAGAGATAGCTGACATACTCCAGATATCCAGATCAATAAAGTTATTAGTGAACATGAAAAATGTGTCTTCTATGGAAAAAAAACTGAACAGACTTCTTGGCCAACCCAGTAATATTGAAGAGGGAAGAGAACTTTAGGTTCAGAATAATCTGTTACAGTTAATGCTGTAAATAAACTACAGCTAATAATAAGGATATAGAGAAAGTTGCTCCTTTTATCAAAATAAAATTGCTAGGACATAATAAAATGCTAATTGATGGTTCTGCTTTAATTGAGGTAGAATGTGTGAGTGTATGAAATGTCTTTTTTTTTTTTTAAGATTGTATTAATTTATTTTTAGAGAACAAAGAAGGGAGGGAGAAAGAGAGGGAGAGAAACATTGATGTGTGAAAGAAACATTGATTGGTTGCCTGAGGACCTGGCCCACCATCCGGGCACGTGTCCTGACCAGGAATTGAATCAGCAGCGACCTTTTGGTTTTTGGGGTGACATCTAACCCATTGAGCCACACCAGTCAGAGCAAGAGATGCCTTAATTCATTTGTAATGTACTTCTAAATTGCACAGTAGTTTTTATTTTATATCTCTTAATATAGAGACTATGGGGAGAATTGGTCAGCAAGCTAGGTCCTCGTGTGTGCTTGGTACTGAGCTAATTGTCAGAGAAAATACTGGAGACTTGATGAAAAGTTTTTAGAAAGTTACTCATCTAGTTTGAGAGAGAAAACAAACTCACATGAAAAAGCAGAAGACTGGACTTACCACATATAGTTGTGCTATTGAAGTACAAGAGGAGAGATGGGAAAGGGCAGGAATAGTGGGTGAAGGCTTCTTTAAAATCAGTACTGTTGGAGGGGACCTGCCTGTATGAAAGGGACTTTATTTGGAATCAGGAATTTGTAATGTAGTGTAGGGGACATTTGGTGACCAGTCACCGTTGTGAGAAATAAGCAGAGTGGAGCAAAAGTAGGTTTATACTTGTTTGTGAGGATGCAAAACACAGTTTATTCTTGTATTATTAATGTATCATTTTCCATACAAACAACTGTAAACCTACTTTTGCCCCCCCTGTATTTTTTTTTTTTAATGGAGAAAGAATTATTTTCGAGAAAGGAATAATCTGTCAAGTTCCTGTTAGGCGCTCCTTGTTTAACTGCCTTAGCAAAATGTGTGTGGGAATTGTTTTCAGTTTGCAGAATGAGGAACAGAGACTGAACGATTGGGTAACCCAGGTCACACAGTAATAACTAGGAGAACAAGGACAAACATTTTGGTCTTCTGGCATCATTCTGGTTCTCTTAACACTATACTGTATTGTCCCTTTGGGCTAACATAAAAGGTCCCTGATTACATGTCCGCCGTTCTACCACCCTGGAAAGCAGTGTTTGTGTATATCTTTCTTCTGAAGCTTTCTTTTTTAATCATTAACTGAAATAACTTTATTGAAAAGGGAGAGAATTACATGAAATTGGGATTGCTTAGAAATTACAAACCTATAGTTATAAAACCCAGAGAGAATAAGGTCTGTAGCTCCAGCAATGGAGGATATTACTGCCCTGAGTGGGGGGTGGGGAGCGAGGCAGAGGCCTTATGGGCATGTGTTTGGACCCAGGACCTTCTCTACTCTAGCTTTATGCAAACCTTCAAGCTCACATTCTGATCCATCATGTCATATCCTTCTGATCAGTTATGGTATCTTCATGTGGTGGTAGCTTTTATTATACTGATATATGTGGAACAAATGCCAAGTTATATTATGTGACAGAAGGTTCAAATTTGTGTGTGTTTTATGCTGCCATTTGTGTGAAAATGATTTTTAGAACACACACTTGATTATGCATAGAACATCTATGAGAGGATATGGAAGAGATGGGTCACAGTTGTTCTCTTTTCTAAATAGGGGAACAGGTGAGAAAGAGACATGTTTTCATTGTATATGGATCTCTTCCTACCTGTGAATTTACATGTTACCTATTTTCAAAAAATGAAATGATCTTTTAAAAATTATAGGGCAACCAGTGAATGCTAATAAAACATACAACAATCTTGATGGAAATAAATTCTGGTTTGAATTTTTTTTCCATTTTGATCTTCTTGTATGATTTCTTCAGACTTTATTGACTGACTTCCCTCTGAGGTTTTGTTGTCCTTTCTGAAATGGTCTTGCTTGCGCTTTTTCCTGCTCGTAGTTAGGGAAAATGAGGCTGACAATCCCGTGCCGAGCAGTGACTTGTACACATCTGCAGTGTTTCGATGCTGCTCTTTATCTGCAAATGAATGAGAAGAAGCCCACCTGGATTTGTCCTGTATGTGACAAGAAAGCTGCCTATGAAAGTCTAATTTTAGATGGGTAAGTATGTGCCAACATAAATATTAGCTTTGTCTCCATTCATTACAGCCTCATATAAAATGTCCTGTAGCATAAAGTCCAGATGTTTGTGTTTTCTGCTTTATACTTAATTATACTCAGCCTTATTTTTAAACTGTGGGTAGTGGAAGTTTTATCTTTATGATTTCTGTTGGGGGCAAGAGGGAGAGTAGTTTCCTTTTCTTTTTGCTTCCCAAAGTCTTATTTCACAGCTTGTACAAAAGGGGGGATGGTCTACTTTGTGACGTTATTTTGCTAGAACTTTGTGAAGAGCAACTAGGGTTTCTGCAAAAATGCAGACAGAGCAGGCGATAGGGTAGATAGAATTATGTCACGTAGCTGGTAAGTTCAGAACTGGGATGCACACCCAGGTTTTTCTGACTCCGGAGTCCGAACACTTAAGCATTATCTTTCATATCATACTACATGTCTGAGAATTAAGGAAAATGATATAAGTAATTATTAATAAATGAGATACCCTTTTTAAAATATACTTTATAAAAATTGCATGATATATATGTACTAGAAGTATAATTATGTTTTAAAAGAGTATTACAGTTAGACGAATGAAGCAATGAAGAGTGAATGAGTCTTTCACTTTTCTCAATATAAACTTTAACTTTACTGGATTTTTACTTTTTAAATCTTTTTAACTTATTTTGAAATGATTGTGAACTTACAGAGAAGTTGCACAAAGAGTGTCCTGTGTAACTTTGACTGAGGTGGTCAGTTGTTAAGATTCTCCCATATTTGTTTTATCACATTTCTTCTTAATATATGAACTCTGTCCAGAAGGTGTCCAGCCATATAATATAAAAAATAGAGACATTTATTGATGAAGATAAGATACAAGAAACACTGTATATAACTTGTATGCTGAGTTATTTTAAATTTATTGAGACATACCTCTGTTTCTTCTTTTATTCCACACCCCTATGAACCTTTTTCCTTGATAATAAGCTTATAGAATTTTCATAACATTTTGTTTGCTTATGTATATTTTATGTGTTGTGTTCAAGGTTGCCCTTTACTGCCAATCTCTGTTGGGAGGCTCCTGGTGTCTATTTCTGTTTAGCCATTATTTTTTAGATGATCCAGTAAGTCAGTTCACATTTTTATTGCCCATTGAAGATCTAAAATCTAGGAGGAAGGGGGTATACTACTTGTCCTAAAGTCTGGAGTATTTAAATGCCAAAAGAAACAAAACTCAAGTTAGATATCATCACTTTTGTCTCCAAGGTAGTATTTCTTTGTTACAGTTTCCCCTTTGAACAAAGCCACTAATGACATTTATGTGCTTGATTGCTTTATAGGCTTTTTATGGAAATTCTCAATGACTGTTCTGATGTGGATGAGATCAAATTCCAAGAAGATGGCTCTTGGTGTCCAATGAGACCGAAGAGAGAAGCTATGAAAGTATCCAGCCAGCCGTGCACAAAAATAGAAAGTATGTGCAGAATGGCGCCAGAGAGCAAAGCAGTAAAACTCGCACAGCATTGTCTTTACTGTTAACGTTGGCCGCTAGACCTACGTGTGGAGCTCAGTTTGCTAGCTTTATCTTTTGATCATCTGTTACATATGTAATTCGCCCAACTGATTTTTATTCTTTCCTTAAGAAATGTGCCAAAGTTTACACCATCTTATAATCAATCAGTCTTTTTAAAAAATATGTTTTATTGATTATGCTATTACAGTTGTCCCATTTCCCCCCTTCACTCCCCTGCCTCCTCTCCCACCCATATTCCCCCCCTTTAGTTGATATCCATGGGTCATGCATATGTTCTTTGGTAGAACATTTCCCATACTGTTCTTACCCTTCCTCTATTTTCTACCTACCATCTATGCTACGTATTCTCTGTACCTTTTCCCCCTCTCTGCTCCTCCCACTCCCCTGTTGATAACCCTCCATGTGATCTCCATTTCTGTGGTTCTGTTCCTATTCTAGTTGTTTGCCTAGTTTGTTTTTATTTTAGGTGTGGTTGTTAATTATTGTGAGTTTGCTGTCATTTTACTGTACATGTTTTTTATCTTTTTCCTAAATAAGTCCCTTTAACATTTCATATAATAAGGGCTTGGTGATGATGAACTCCTGTAACTTGACCTTATCTGAGAAGCACTTTATCTGCCCTTCCATTCTAAAGGAAAGCTTTGCTGGATAGAGCAATTTTGGATGTAGGTCCTTGCCTTTCATGACTTGAAATACTTCTTTCCAGCCCCTTCTTGTCTGCAAGGTCTCTTTTGAGAAATCAGCTGACAGTCTTATGGGAACTCCTTTGTAGGTAACTGTCTCCTTTTGTCTTGCTGCTTCTAGGATTCTCTCCTTCATTTTAATCTTGGCTAAGGTAATTATGATGTGCCTTGGTGTGTTTTTCTTTGGATCCAACTTCTTTGGGACTCTCTGGACTTCCTGGAAGTCTGTTTCCTTAGCCAAAATGGGGAAGTTCTCCTTTATTATTTTTTCAAATAACTTTTCCACTTGTTGCTCTTCCTCTTCTCCTTCTGGTGCCCCTATAATTCGGGTGTTGGAACATTTAAAGATGTCCTGGAGGTTCCAAAGTCTCTCCTCACTTTTTTGAATCTGTTTCTTCTTTTCTTCTCTGATTGGATGTTTCTTTCTTCCTTCTGGTCCACTCCATTGATTTGAGTCCCAGTTTCCTTCCCATCACTATTGGTTCCCTGTACATTTTCCTTTATTTTACTTAGTGTAGCCTTCATTTTTCATCTAATTTGTGACCAAATTTAACCAATTCTGTGAACATCCTGATAACCAGTGTTTTGAACTGTGCATCTGGTAGGTTGGTGCTGTGTTCGTCACTTAGTCGTATTTCTTCTGGAGCTTTGATCTCTTCTTTTGTTTGGGCCGTTTTTGGTTTGTTTGTATTTTTTTGTCTTGATGCACCTGTTACATAGTAGGGCCAGAGCCTGAACGTTTTCACCCGGGCGGGGTAACCCAGTTGCTGGGTTATGACGCTATTTGTAGGGGAGGGGTCCGAGAGGGAACAGTGGCGCTTGCTCCACTCTCTGCCATATTTCAGTCACTTCCCCTGCTTCCCCAAGCAAACTGGGCCCTTCTGGTACTAATTCCTGGGTGGGTGGGCTTGTGTACGTTCTAGGACTCTGTGGGTTTCCCCAACGAACTCTCTGTGAGGCTGGGAGTTTCTCCCGGCACCTCAACCCCCACAGGTGTTTTCAATTGGTGTTTTGAGGCTTTATTTCCCCACACTGGGACCCTGGGTTGCACGGTCCGTCTTGTTCCCCAGTTTCACCTAGTTGATATGCGAGCGAATGTGGGACCACTGGACCTGCCAGCCGCCTTGCATGCCGTGCCCATCCACAATCCACTGCCTCGCTGGGTTTGCCCACTGCCACCCCACGCCCTGGGTCTGCCAGCTGCCCTGCCATGAGCCTTCTCCGTCCTGGCTCCCTGACTCTGTTTTTTCTGCCTGTCTGGATGAATGTGTCTACTTTAACTCCTTGGTTGTGAGACTTCCATACAGTTCAGTTTTCTGTCAGCACTGGTGGTTTTTTTGTTTTCAAATTGTTGTTGCCCTTCTTTTGGTTGTGCAAGGAGGCAGAGTACGTCTCCTTGGCTGGAAGTCATAATCAGCCTTTTCATAAGTATTTTTCATATAAAAGTAAATGAAATAATCGTCTAAATTGTTTTAATATATGGTGTTTGTAACAAAATAAAGTTATAAATGACATGTGTATAAACTGTTTTTCAGAATTGTTTTTAGAGTACCTGTTGAGGGAACCCCAGGTAGAAGTGTGGTTAGGGAGGCTACTTCATCCATTAATGGACCGTAGAGGGCGATGGTCACAGGTGGGTGGCTAACAAAAGCGCGAAGGCATTTTACCATTGCCTTGGTTACTTAGGATGTATATTCAGCCTTCAATTCCTGCACCTGTCCACAGTGAGTAGGGAAACTAAGGGCAGTTTGAGTGTTTGAAACCTATATGCTAACCTAAAAGTTTCTTTTTATCTGACATAGTCTACTCACTGCATTTGAGGTCTGTGCTGACTGTATTTGATGTTGTAACAGTGTAATGCATAACCATTGTTCAGAGTAAGAAGAGAGGAAAAGTAAAGGATTAATGTCAATATTTATCATTTTCCTGTGATTATTACGGAACCTGTGGATGGACTGATCAAGGTTTCCCTCATCTTTGAGGAAAAATAGTGATTTAGTCAATTAGTTGCTGCTGCTTTTCTATTATTGACTAGCATTTATTTGCTACTAAATAGATGGCAGGGCATAATATGCATTCCATGAAATGAGTTAACATACAGTATATGAGACCATCAGAGTGTGCAGAAAGGAGAACCTAGGTGATTAGTAGATAATTGATAAGAAAAGTTTTAAATATCTGAATAACAGATGAGAAGTTTGGGGGGGTTTTTTCAAGGTGAAAATTTTTATCAAGTTCTGGCTCATGGTGAAGAAGAGCCCATCCATTCTTTGGCATGAGCGCCATTGCTTTGCTAGAATGGAAGTTTCTGATTCTGACTGAACACTGCCCACCATGTGCCTGAATTCACAGTCAGTGAACAATGTATTCTTCATGGCTGGAGATCAGCCCTCTAATTCTAGACATCTGTCTATAAAGTGACTGCTTGCTTGCAGAGACAGAGTGAGCAGCAGGACATGTGCAAATCCATGGGTAGTACCAGAGCGATAACTAAGAACATGTGTGAAGGATGCTCTTGGCTCTCTGTCAAGGCACAGAGCTCATCCTATCTCCTCAGGTGAGTAGTCGTTTTACAGACAGATGTCTGGAGTTAGGGAGTTGGTCTCTTTCCATAGGACAGGGTATATGGCTTTATTACTGTGTGTTCTCCCAGACATGCTGCACAGTTAACACCCCTATGGCTAGAGTCTGTCACACCTTTGAGTTTTTTCCTTTTTTTTTTCTCTGTTCCCTATACACGCAGGTCCAAGTGTCCTCAGTAAGCCTTGTTCAGTGACTGTCGCCAATGAGGCAAGCAAGAAGAAAGTGGACGTTATTGACCTAACAATAGAAAGCTCTTCCGATGAAGAGGAAGACCCTCCTGCCAAAAGGAAGTGCATCTTTATGTCAGAAACACAAAGCAGCCCAACCAAAGGGTTTGTTAATTTATAGTTCACTATTTATTACACTTAAAACTGTTATTGGGATAGATTTATAAATGTCTCTTTGAGAGTTGCATAATCATAGAAGGCTATTTTAATTTGTCTTCAGTTCAGTTGAGAGATTTCCCATATTTTGATAAAGAAAATATTCCCATCTCTGGAAAGTGGGAGTTGAAATCTCCTCATGTGTAAGTATTTCATTTAAGTAGCAAATTTGGCATCACAGACCAGCAGGAAGAAATCTAGTGTAATGGAGTGTGGAATTAGGAATCCTACAGATGTGGTTTCCAATTTTGAGACTGTTGCTTAATCTTCCTGTGATGTTAGATGAAATACTCAAGTTGCCTGAGCTTCCCTTTTTTTGTTCTGTGAAATGGGATTAAAAAATGCCTACCTCATGAGATTATTTTCAGGTTTCAATATCATAATGAAAGAGCTCAGCCCCAGTGTTAGTCACATGGCAGTTTCTCAGTAAAGGTTGCCTTTCCTTCTTACCCTCTCCAGGGCAAAATTGGGGCAAGTTAAATGCCTTCTAGTATGTATTCTTTATGATTCATCTGGCAGGAGCCATTACAGACCTGTAAGTGACAGGTTTGAGTATTTAGCAGTAGGTGTTTCTTAAAGATTTTGAAACCTGAAAGAAAGTGGCAGAGAGTTCTCTTGACATCCCATGACACATTCTTCAGTGTGGTCTTTTTGGCCTCCCAGTGCACGAATTTTTTCCTAATGGCTTTATCGGGGTATACTTTATTTACCCCGAAGGAACAAAATCCTTCCATCTTCAGTGTGCGGTTGCACAGTTAGTAACTTCATAGAGTTGTGCTGTCGTCACCACGGTTAAATTGCAGACTGTGCACAACACCCAGTCAACTTCTCTCCCGTGCATTTGCAGTTAGTCCCCATTTACACCCCAGATCTAGACTAGCCACTGTCTTCTTTTCATCTTTGTAAGTTTGCCTGTTCTTGACTTTTTAATAGAGCTGGAATTGTATTCTCAGTGTGTTTTCGCAGCATTCTTGACTTATATTTACTTTTGTAACCAGGAGAGTTAAGCCTTTTGTGCTGCCTTCACTATTAAAAGGCTTCTGTTTATAGATATGATTTACACGTTGCAGTAAGGGTGCATATTTTTTACCCATTTAATCAGAAGGCTGTTTGTTTGTTAGTTTGCTTTTAGTGGAACAGAAAGTAAGAAGATTTCAAGTGAGGTTTTTCTAGAATACTGATCATTTATTTCTCCTTTTTCAGGCACTTCCATAATTTAAATGTTAAATAAAAAATAAATAAAATTCTGAAGTTTATTCGAGTAGAGAATCATAGGGATATGAATACTTATATGTAGTATTTTCATAGTTGACTTTCCAGTGATATCCTTTAGAATATGCTGAACAAACACAGGTTTCACGGTACTATGTGAGATGGGCTCACACCAGATGGAAGTGTTGTACCCAGTGATGCCGACTCGTGAATTGATGTGGTTTTGGAGGTTGTCTCTGGTGGCATGCCGTATAAGGGTCTTCTGTTTGTTGGTCCTTTAGCACATTTTTACCAGTGTTTGGTAAGGACGTGAAACTGGAGGAATGGAATACACATTGGGTGACTATTTGAAACGGCTTCAGAGGAATAAGGATGGTTCACTCCCATGCTTAGCTACCGTGGAAATAGGTAGATGTAAGACTCCTCGTGTAGGTTAAAAGGAAACAAAAGCTAACCTTGTAAATATAAGGTGGAAATTTGTGACTAAACCAGCAACACACAAAAATTGCAACTGCCCGTCTCATTCCATTAAGTCAGTATAACTCATAGTAGCCAAACTAGATTCACACATTCACAGCCATACAGAAAAACTTATGAGACAGCTCACATTTAGGGAGATCAGTGGAAATTTTGAACTCAATCTTTGGAAATCATTTAATTATATATATGAGTGACATCCATTACCACTAAGTAAGGTTTATCCAGGAATGCTTATTATTAGGAAGTATATTGATAAAATGGATTTTGTCTTAAGAATGAGTATATTTATATTTTTATTTTTTACTTTTTTAAATTGAGTTTATTTAAATGACATTGGTTAATAAGGTCATACAGGTTTCAGGGACATGGTTCTGTAATACAGCATCTCCATATTGTGTTGTCTGTTTACCACCCCAAGTCGAGTTTCCTTCGATCACCATTTGTCCCTCCGCACGCTTTTACCTCACCTCACCCCTTCTCCTCTGGTGCCTGCACAGTCATTTTCACAGATGGCAGAAGGGCGTTCAGTACGTTACAGCCATTCTTCATAGAAACTTTTTGAAATGTCAGAATTCACTTAATGGTTTGAGTGGCTTCACCGCTCAAGCAGATTGGTCCTTAGGCTGCATTAATAAAAGAAGTATAGTGTCCAGGATACACATACATGCCAGTTTTGTTGAATTTGGGGTTAGGTGACTTTCATTTAGACCATTTGGGTCAGTGCCAGTCATCAGGGAGGGTATTAACAAATTCGAGTGGTCAGAGTTGGGGAACAGGGTGGTGAAAGTGGGGCCGCAGCGTGACGGATGGCGGGTCTAAGGACTGAACCGGTCAAACCAGGAGAAGAGACTGTGTGAGAGCTATCACATAGTTGTTAAAAGGGAGACGTTGACTGGACCAATTTTGTTCTTTATCATAATATTTGACCAAAGGCCAGTGGAGGAAAGAGGCATGGGAAAGCTGGAGTTTTCTGAACGCTAAGATAGTCGGCATTTTGTGCTAAAATTACTGTTTCGTGTTACGCTGGCGTGGGTGCCAGCTGCCCCGGTGTCTCAGGGGAGACTCATGCTGTGGTTGTACCACCTCGAATCCCTTTCACCTCTTACTGCTTTTGTTCCTGATCATCATTTGTCCCTCCGTACTCTCTTTTACCTCACCTCACCCCCCTTTTCCTCTGGTGACTGCGTAGTCACTTTAACAGATGGTGGAAAGGCATTCACTAAGTCACTGACATCATTTTGTCACTCCCTGTCTTTTGGCTCAGCACCTAGGAGTTTTATGGTTTTCCTTTGCTGAATTTCCTAGTCAGTGATAGCAAGCAAATCAGAAAGAACAGGAGATGAAAACCCAGGAACACTTATTTTAAGTTACAGTCTAGAAATTTTGTGAGCAGTTATTTTTAAGAGGTATTGTTTTAATAAAAGTTACAATTTTACAGAGCACCAAAAATTAAAAAAAAACACTCTGCCTAGAGATAACCACTGTTAACATTTTGATGGTAATCTTTCTAACCTCTCCCTTGCATACCTACCATAGTCCTTAAATGCAGTTGTGCAATACCTCAGAAGAAACTGGCACCTTAATTTAAGAGATTTTAGAAAACCTCTGATATTTTTCTACAGCAAGAGATAATTTTAAGGATTATACCCCTCCCTCATTTCCTGGAAATGGAATGTTGCTTTGTCATTAAAAGGAGTTATTCTAAAGGTAGGAAACAAAGAATAGAGATAAATATGTATTTGTCTGGATTAAGGATCATTAGGAATTGGTTGCAAAATTTAACATACATGTATATATAATTTTTTAATCCTCACCTGAGGATATGTTTATTGATTTGAGAGAGAGAAACATCAATCTATTGCCTCCCCTACATGCCCTGACCAAGGATCAAACCTGCGACCTTGGTGTGTGCCTGACTGGGAAACGAACCCACAACCTTTTGGTACAGGTGTCTAAACTTTTAGCATTTCTAAGCCACACTGGAAGAAGAGCAGTTGCCTTGGGCCACACATTAAATACACAAACACTAAAGAAAACTGAGGAGCAAAACAACTATTTTAAGTAAATTGACAGTTTTATGTTGGGCTGCATTCATAGCCATCCTGGACCACATGCTACCTGTGCAGTTGGACACCCTTGGTACAGGATGATGCTCCAACCAACTGAGCCACCTGGTCAGGGCTCTTTTTAAATTTGTTATGGTCATAAAAGTGGGAGGGAGCACATGGTGAATTTCAGGCTTATGGATAACAGTTCCACAAGTTTTTGAATTGTTAATCCATTTTTAGGTGTTTTAGCCTGGGCCAAATATGATTAACTCGGTGATCCAGTACACAGTCTTGAATACTAACACTGGCTGTCTGGCAGCATTCCAGCTGTTTTACCTTTGTGCTGTGATATGTGCATAAAGCCATAAAATACATAAGTACACATTGATGATGTAGATGTACATATGCCTGTGTATTTGCCAATTCTATGAGGAGGCAGTAACAAATGGTAAAAGCTTTTTACAACTTTTCATTATTTTATTGCATCATACTTCTGCACTCCCAGTTCCATAAGGCATAGCTGTTGACACTTCTCCAGGTTCTCTGTTATTCCGTATCTATAACCCCGGGGGAGGTGGGGGGGTTTGCATTGACATTAGAATCATTCACCTTTCTGAAAGTGGTCCTTACAAGAATTTGACTAAAACAAAAATGTTTAGTACACAATTTGACAATACTAACAAATGACCAGTTTTACCCAGTCTATACAAAGATGAATTTGTGTTAATGGTTGCGCAGTTCAGGTAATTGGAATTATTTATAGTGAAGTTTAGTTTTTCAGAGATTTGCTGATGTTTTAGATGTTGATTTAATAATTTCTACCCTTGCTGGATTTTGACATTTTCACGTGGTTTTAACAGTTGACATTTTGTATTGTAGAAACAAGGGATGTTAGTGTCATTCAGAGCAAAGTTTCATGCTACGAGAACATATGCACTAATTGTATGTGGCTGTGGTGACAGTGTGTTGCTCTGACCCCTCTGATACAAGTGAAGGGTTGGGGGAGGAAAGTGAATTTGTTGTTGTTTCCGGTAAATGTGATCCAAGTTGAACAGTCAATTCAGGATCAAGACAAAAGGAAGTCTTCACTGTGATCTATGAAAAGAAGAAAAGGGGCAGCAGGAGGAAAGGCGGGCAGGATTTTTTTTCTTATAAACCTGAGCATTTTCTTAATTAGTTTCTTTTTGTGTCAGAACTAAAGTAATAGATTAAAATGTACTTTTAAGTAGGAACTTTTTTTTTAAAGAATTTATTTATTTATTTTTAGAGAGCAGGGAGGGAGAAAGAGAGGAGAGAAACATCAGTGTGTGGTTGCCTCTCACACATCCCCTACTGGGGACCTGGCCTGCAACCCAGGCATGTGCCCTGACTGGGAATCTAACCAGGAACCCTTTGGTTCACAGGGCGGCCCTCAGTCCACTGAGCCACACCAGCCAGGGCAAGTAGGAACTTTTTAAAATAAATGAAATCTTGTACGTGTGTATGTATTGTGTGTTTGTATATATACAGGGTGGATCAAAAGCAGGCTTACAGTTGTGAATACATGAAACAGTTTATTATTATATTATTACTTATTAATTATTGTATTATTTTCCATTCAAACTGTAAACCTACTTTTGCCCTCCCCTGTATCTATATGTCTTCAAAAACTTGCCTCTTAAATATTTAAAAAATACAATTAAAATATTAATACTGTGAGGCAGCCAGAATAGTTAAAGCCACTTTTTAAACTTCTCAGCACTAACATACCCATTTCTCTTCTGGTCTTAATGCCCCCTCCCTCAATTTCTGATAGGCACTCCTGTGTGGGAAATAGGATCATGTGTAATTTGAAACGACTTTTGGCAATTTCCTGTTCTTTTACTTTCATTCCTATAGAGGATGACTTTTTTTTTTCAAACCTCCAGAAAATATGTACTTTAATACAATATAATTTATTTGGTCTAATCCCAAGTTCTCTCTTTCCCCCTCCATAGCCTGCCTTTTCCAACATTTTTACCTCCTGCTTGTGATGTTAGGTCTGCAGATACCATTGGAGGCCAAGAAACCTTCTGATTCTAAGCTTAAGGAGATGCTCTTTGGAAGATCACTTCCTTCTGTCTTCACCTCCCTCTGGAAAATGCTTTTGAAATGCCAAGCTTATTGTCTCAAACATAGTATATTTCCTGTGTCTCCTAAATGGATCTGTTTTTAAGATTTATGAACTCTGACCTATGCTGTTTATTCACTTTTTGAGACTGACTCAATTGCCACCGCAATCGTATATGTACTCTCAGGAAGGTTTCACTTTGCACCTTTTCTGGTGACATCCATATTTTTTATATACTGCAGAATAATAGCTAGACATTATCCTCCTGTCAGAATGCAAATTAGTTTTAGAACGATTCCAGTGTCTAAATAGATTGTGATTATTTAAGTGGTTTGAGATTTACATTGAACTTACGAAAAAGTTGTTAGTTGTTTGTAGGGTATGATGAGTGCCATGCAGCTGTGTCATTGCTTATTGTTACTTAGTATTTAATAATCTGAGCAATAACAGGAAGTGTTTCGACCAAGAGAAAGGACACCTGGAGGTCCGTGTTGTTGTCTCAGTCTAGCTTTGTGACTGTGGTCCTACTTTAAGTTTCTGTTGGTTTTACTTTCTTCACCTTTGTTGTGGTCCCTCCCAGCTACAGAATTCTAAGCCTCTCACAAAGCTTGCAGTTTCTGGCAGCACTGTGGGATGCCAGCCTAATGTTCCCATGTCCCCAGACTCACCCACTTATTTAATAAAGTTTTATTTTTCAAAATGTATAGTTGGTGAGATCTGTTTATGAATCTTTACTGCAGCTGGGGCATCCCCAGCTTTGGTACTTCAGGTGTAAATCACTTGAACTTTGTGCTTCGAACCCGGTTTACTAGGTCCTGTACTGAGGAGCTCCTGAAGGGCTGCCCTGGCCAAGGGACTGGGCCTGCATGTCTCAGAGATAACAGCCGGAGTGCTAAGTTTATGGAGTGTGTCGTATTTGGCTTTATCACACAAGACTAGGTTATTGTGCTTGCCCCAAACTTTGCCTTTGGAACCAGTTCTTTTAGCCTTGCCCCCAGATTGTTCACGGGGTCTTCGTCTTTCTCGGCTAATGGCACCTTTCTTCTTGTCATCCTTGGGTGGCGTTATGAAACTCAGCAGCTAATTGTTTACCCTGAGCAAAGACAAAATGAAGGTTAAATAGGAAGAAGGCAAAATTGTCTCTTTTTATTTCTGAACTTTAAAAATGCTTAATTATACTGCTTCTTGAAATTATAAAGTTATAATTATTTAAAGTATTATATATAATGTCATTTGTAAAGTGTTTCTTAATATGCGTTTAATTTTAAAGTCATAAACTCTCTTAGAAGAGTAGGTAGTATTATGGTAGCCAACATTTTCTTTCTGGATATTACATCTTAAATCCTGAGTAGTCATTTTAATTTCTATTTACTGCTTATTTTCATCAAGTTGGCAGGCTTTACAAATGGCTTTCTTTGCTTAGGTGATTTCTAGGTAAGAGTGCTAATAATTAACACAGTTCAAGTTAGATAGATGAAATTCTGGTTGAACTAGAGGATGTAGCTTCACTCATGAAATTGCCCTGATTTAAATCAAATCTTAGGATTCCTCTATTTTATTTCTAAAGGTTTTTATAAATAAAACAACTAATATCCACATATGTTATACACATTAATAAGAACATATTCAAAGAATATTTCTATTTGCGGATGAACATTTTGTCTGTCACTCCAGCACTGTACATTGTATTTTATTGCTGACTCGCTCTTACCTCACAGCTGCTACTGAGAGCCCACGTGAGTTCATTTTAAAATGAAGCCCGTTAACAAAAGTGCTGTGTAGGAGTAGCTGCCACATAGTTGTGCTGAAACTTAGTGCTGATGTACCCCCGAGAAGGCGCAGTAGTGCAGCCCTTCTCTCTCGTGAACTGACAGCCGGATAGTCTGTAACTCCCCGTGCCGTTTGGAACAGGGTGCTCATGTACCAGCCGTCTTCGGTAAGGGTGCCCAGTGTGACTTCGGTCGACCCCGCCGCTATGCCGCCCTCATTGACAGACTACTCAGTGCCGTTCCACCACACGCCGATATCGAGCATGTCATCGGATTTGCCAGGTATGTGGAGAGCGTTTTTTTTTTCTATCAAGTTTCATCATTTTTAGTCTTAATCTTTGGAGCAAATAGTTTAAAAATTTTAGATAGAAATGCTAAGGAAGTTTGAAAGCTTCATGTAAAGGTAGTATCTGTTTTAATATATCATAGTCAGTTCCGGTCATTTTAACTAAAGAGCAGTCTGTAGATTCCTGATGATAGAAATATAGTAGGATAATAGGAAATACATAAAATTTATTTCCGCTCATCGAGAATTGGTACTCAGAGACTTTTCCTTGGTTTATTATGCAAGCTTCACAGATTAGGGAGAGAATATTTTTTCATACTGTTCTTAGTAGCCCATCACAACTTTTGTGGAGTGAGTATTGCCTACGGCTTTCCCCTGTGGATTTTTTCCCCTGTGAAAATGGTATCTACCAGCTGTTTCCCTAGAGCACTGCTTAATATTTGGGGATGTCTTTTACATGTATAGTAACTCAACGTTTAAAATATTCAAGGCTGCCTGGACTACCTTAATACCATGACTTGTGCAACCCAGGCCACATTATAAATTTAAACCCTCCCCACCAAAACTCTTCTTTCCTCTCTGTATAGTTGTTGTTTTTGCTGACACTTTTTGTGTGTCAGATGTGAGCAAGTTAAAACCGGTGCCTCTTCATACTCATGACTTCGCTTCTCTCTGAAGGGCACTTTTAGTGTGATGCAGTGCCCTCCCTAGGTGGTTAATTCTCTTGTCTAGATTTCTGAAGTTAATTTTGACCTATCATTTATTCTTATTCCTCTTAGATCTTTATTTTAAGAACCATATATATTCTGTTGGGCAAAATTCATGTTGTTTGAAATAGTTGATAGTTGTGTTACCTGGCCCAATTCAGATAAAATTTAATGGAAAAGAATAGACTACAAATAGTATCCGTGAAAAAATTTTAAATGCGTTTTGCCTGACATATGTTTAGTCTATATGTACTTTCGGAATTGGTATTTTTAAAAACTTTATTGTAAGCCCACCTATCACCAATTAAAAAGTATTTGTTGTATACAAAACTTGATGCTAAAGTAATAGACAGTTGAGGTTTTATGGTTGATATGAGAGACAGAAACTTGGAGATTCTTAATTCTTAACTGCCATATTTTGCTTTAATCTTGGTTGATTTTAAGTGAAGTTGAAGAGTGTCCACACATCATCTTAGTATATGTTATTAACAAACATTTCAGAAGGATTTGTTTCCTAAAGACTTTGAATTAAAAATTGATCCTGAAAAAAAGATGATAAATGTTCCATTTACTAAAGTGACCCTGACCATCCAACAGTATAGCAGACACCATTTACAAATCATCTGCTCTGTTAGTTTTCAAATATGTGATTCTGGATGAATTGTTAAAACTTTAGAAAATTTACAGTTTTTCAAAATTCAGGCATAAATTGAGACTATAAAATGTGCATATTTGAGAAAGATATGGTAAAATATGTTAATTGTATTTTTTGTAGTATTCATTTCAAGCCCGATATTAAGGAACTGAGGCTAATATTCAGGGTAGATGTTTAGCCAATATAAACCAATATATTGATACTGGTTATTAAAATGTTGAAATGCTTTCTACCAGTTGATAAACTGAATAGAATAGAATCTATTGTACTTTATAAGAATTACCAGTTTATTGTCATCTGTGAATCATGTGGCAGTTACTAAATCTAAATAGCTTAGTTTTTTTTCCTTTGGTATTATTGTTAATGTGCTCTTTTGTAATTAGTAATTTATTTTTGTGCATAATTTTATGTAATTAGTCATACTGTACAGAGCTGATAACTATAAATTTAATCATTTATAATAATATATTAAATAAAACACCAAGAATGGAGAGATGACAGAGTTTTAATACATTTCTTAACATTCCTTTTAAACATCATAAACATGAATCTTCTGAATCTGCAGGGGAACAAAGAAGAAATGATATTAATAATGAACCGCAGCTTGGAACGTCTTCTGATACTGTGCAAGAGTGAATTCAAAATAAAACATAATTTGTATTTGTGGAGTGGAAAACAGCTTGATTATTTCAAGAAAAAATATGACTGCCTTATGACTAGTGACATATTGTCAGGGGTGAATGGTGCTCAAGAGTTGTGTCATTAAAACTTGAAAGTGCTAAACATTTACCTATTTAATTATGTAGCAATCATGTTTTGTAAGTTCCCGGCTAAAGTAAGGAAAATGTGTTGTTATTAATAAGACATGTAGAGTCAGTTTCACTTAAAGACATTTAAAATCTAAAAGCTACAGTTTTATCAATGTTAATAGAACAGATGTTTAGAATGTACCATCAGAATTTTTAACACGGCCTGCTTTTTAGTTAAAGATAATTGAGTGCATTTTCAACCATGAAATAGTTAGGAGGGCATAAATAGATACCAGTATAAACTAGTTGAATTTGAAACTTAGGTTGAAATAGAAAAAAACACATTTTTTCTAAACTCACAAGACAAGGAAGTAACAGTAATTAATATTCATGAAACTTCAACTATATGAGCTTTAATAGTCTACTTAAAAGGTAAAATGCAGGACTTTGATAACAAAGTTTATTAGAAGGAATAACATCTGACATAGTATATCAAATTTTAGTGATGGTGTTTGAGGAAAAAATAGTTTTAGTGAGAAATATTTACATTAGAACATTTTTTAATTTTGTATAGCCAGTATCTGTGTAATGCTGGGGAGATAACCTAGAATTTCAACCCGAATTTTAGAACTCTGTCTAGGTGTTTTACTATGCATCATGTGAGTCACCATTTTCAGTGATCCCTGGATGAGGTGTCAAAGGAGACAGATGAAGTGAACCTGTTAAATCAATAGGCTGTGTGTGTGTGTACGTAATATATGTATATAATCCAAATGTTATATATGTATTGACACACACACACACAAAGGCACACATGAAATAAAGAATTACAGTAGGTCTGAAGAGCTGGGAATTGAGAAAATGAAAATAAGTCTTGGCACCTCAATGGGTGGCCTTCAGTGCTAGAGCTGCAAAAACAGTTTGAAAAATTACATCAAGCCTGTGTTTTGATATAAATTGAAGTTTTGAAGTGGGAATAGTTAAACATTTAGAAAATAAGTATTTTTGAATGAACTTGGCCTCAGTACAGATATTCCAACAGAGAAAACAGTACTTTTAGCTTTATAAAATAAGTTTGTTATTCAAGTGAACTGAGTGATTCAACAAACATTCAAAGTAATTGAACGTATAAAATTAAATAAACTGTAAAAGCAGAAGTTATTACAAAAAGAAAAATGTTACACCATTAGAAGCAAAATAAAAGTAATAAAATTGAGCCAATTAGTTCAATGACATGCCAGTAAAGTATCTTTGTGACTTAGTCAATAATGGAGATGTTGAATACATAAAACTTTTTGGAGTTATAAGTGTTAGACAGATTTTGAATTAGTGTTCAGCAGAAGCAGAGAAAGGATTTACTGAACAAGATCATTAATGTGCGAAGAAACCCTGCTCATGGAGGTAATGCCACCTCAAATGGCCAATTTAATGGGGACGAGGTTGGAACAGTCCGTTGTGGTCCCTTTTGTCCATTGTTGGCACAAACCCTACTGTACTATATAGTGACAGGCACACAAAATAAAAAATCACATCAACCTTATTTTACATGTTTTAGAAACAGAATGATTTTTTTTCTTCAATGATTGGTGCTACCTATCCAGTTTCCTATCACTGGATATTTTTAATCACACCTTACTTAGGGATTTATAAGGGGCTACCTATAATTAAAATGTTGAGTTATAAATTATTCATTTTGGTTATTCAGTGTTTTAAATAACATTCCTACTAATATTTCCTATTTTGAGTAATAGTCCAGTATCAGACTTGTACTCTGTATGATTATTTAAGATGACATTGAGTGCCAACAAATAAAAATTTATAGAATTGAATAACAACTGACCTGTCTTAGTGACTTATACTTAGTATGTTTTTTATTTGTTTTGTTTTATTTTATATTTTGAAATTTAGTCAAACTGACATCTAGGGGAACTTTCTTGAAAGTTTATTCTTCAGACATGAAGTTTTTTAATTATTTATTATTATAACTATAATGCTTCACAATGGTATTTTACTGGGCAGCCTTTTCCACGTTCCTGTATCTAAAGCTTAATTGGAGACTCTTCCATCTTTAGTTTAGAAAATAGCATTGGCTTTTAACCCAGTAAGCCTGGATAAGATTAGCTTGTTAGTGAGCGGAAACGAACAGGTGCTTGCTTCGCGCAGAGCTGTGTGCTGCTCCCGTGGGGATGAGGACCAGAGAGGTTCCGTGAAACCGACCTCTGTGTGAGGAGCAGTGTTTCAGGTGAAGCGCACTGTGGTATATTTCTAAAAAAATAAATGTGAAGTATCTCAAGAGCCTAAGTATTTATTTATTTTTTATGGTTCATGTTCACATTACTACCTCCTCGTTTTTATTGCTTTTCATTCTGTTAAGTGATGAAGCAAAGAAATGTTTGTTTTAACTAGTCCTACTCCGGAAATTTTTGGACTCCTCCCTCTAAGTCTCTGGAAGGTGATTTTTCCGGATGTTTTGTCGGGAAACACCATATTTTGCCATGTATAATGCAGACCCACATTTTTGGCCCAAACTTTAAGGAAAAATTTTGTTTTAAGTTTTTAATTCAATATTTTATTCATATATATTTAGATACTTGTGTTTTGTGTTTTAAAGGAATTTTAGCATTTATTTTTGAACATAGTATGGTACAAGAAATTTCATGTAACAGATAACTACAAAACACAAGAACAGATACAAGGTATTTCAGGTACTACCCATGTAAATGCACATCCTTACTTTCCCTCAAACATTTGGGCACAAAAGGGTGCATTATACACAGCATAATACAGTATGTTCATTTTGGGGGTTTTTACACATTGAATATCACTCCTTCTGGTATAGAACCTTCTTATTGCAGAATGGTAAGCACTTGCCCCAAATGTTTTATGATTTATGATAAATATAAAATGATTTTGGGAAATAATTCTTGTCTCCAAAATATGAGACAACTATTAACAAAGCATTTTTGTTTTAGGTTTGGATTTTCTTTCCCTTATTCCCGTTGATCCCCAGGTATGTATCCTGAATTTAAGCAACTAATTTGTATTTGATTGTTGCTTATATCATACTAACTAAAAATGACCAGTTGCATAAAATCAGGACAGTCAACTTTCAGTTATTTACATTGATGGAAAGAAAGTACTATATAAATATTTCAGAGTTTTATTTGGATAAATAAAACTGCTTTTTTTCAATTTATGATGTTTTGGCCTTAATACCTGAATTTTTAATTATATTTTATTCTGTTTAATAACCAGTTGGCAATAATTATAAGCATTTGAGTGGTTCAAATGAGGGAAAGCACTGCCAGATGATAAGAAGCTAAAACTTCACAGAAATTTAAACACTTGTTCTATACAGAGAAAATAGCTAAAGCTGATTAAACTGACTTGAATCATTATCTTTATTCTTCCTTGTCTATAAAGGCAATCAGATTCAGACTTTGGGGACGCCCCAACCTAAAGTTGCTGCAAACCAATTATCCCTGCTTTCTCCGTCAGAGATAACGAATCCCGGTGTCCCTGAGTCCCAACTCAAAGACCTGCAGTGAGCACACCCTCCACTGACAGGCTTATAGCAGGTCAGGACAGAGGAGGCAGAGGCCTGGGGAAGCCAGAGGGGAAAGTGAGACAGAGGACGGGGCTTTGAAAGATGTGATGAAAGTAGGAAAGGAACAGAGGAAGGACACGGAGCACTGTTTCCTAGGCTGCTCAGAATCAACTAACTGCAGGTCTTGTATGACCTCCTGTTTGACGGCTATGTATCTGATCACAAAACCGGAATTTTTTAAAAGATTTTTATTTATTTATTTTTAGAGCAAGGGGAAAGGAGGGAGAGAGAGAGGGAGAGAAACATCAATGTGTGAGAGAAACAAAGATTGGCTGCCTCTTGCACACCCCTGACTGGGGACCTGGACTGCAACCCAGGCATGTGCCCTGACTGTACATGTACCCAGGCTGACACTCAGTCCACTGAGCCACACCAGCCAGGGCCAAAACCGGAAATCTGGGTCCCAGTTAATGTGTGTAGAATGAAGAATTTCTTTTCACCCTGAGTTGACTTTGTGACATCAGTAGATTCTATCTATGGCAAAAAGTACCTCTGTATTCTAGGAAAAGAATTCTTCAGGCTTAAAATGTTACTGAGTTTTCTTTTTTTTTTTATATGAACCACCCTTAAAAAATTATCTTGGAACATAGAGGGTGCTCATTCATAGTGTTACTTGACATGCTTAGTGTTAGGCTAAATTGATTGTAAGCCAATAGAAGGGTGAGGTTGTGCCTTTAGTTTTTCTTAGAATCTTTAGATTTGTTATAGTTCACCTCCATATTGCCCCCTTTTGCCCCTGCGCAGCTGTGTCGATCACACACGAGGGTTTGGAGTTAGAGGAAAAGGGCTGCAACCCGATGATCACAGAAATGCAGGGCACAGAGCCTGCAGCAGCAAGGCAGTACCATGGTGTCTAGCACTCATTTTTATAGATGGAGTAGAGGACCTTTTTACTAAGGGGCAGTCATATTTGCCTGAGAAGTAGAGGAAATAAAATGGAAGTGTTTGGCTTTTTTCCCAGCTGCTTTCTGCAATTATAGTGGAAAGTAGGAAATCAATTTGCTTTTAGAACAGTTTACTACCTAAGAGTTAAGCTTTTTTTTAGAACTCTTTAAGAACTATTCATTTTTCCCCTTAACCAATATCCCCTTGGCATTCATTTTATTGATGAACCAAAACTGTTATTTATCTTAAACATTAAATTACTTTTTTGAAAGGCAGCCTGAATTTTAGTTTTTCTTCCACTGACTACCAGCTTAAACCTGGGGCTGCCATTCCCATATTTTTTTGAAGAGCATGTAATCTGAACAGCCCCAGTTTTAAATTCCTGTTCTGTAGCTTTGTATCTCTAGTTACAGCTGAATATAGAATTGATAACATTGATTAGATTTCCTTACTGATCTCTCATACTATCTGAAGATAAACTTAGGATATCTCTTGTATATACTGGACCTCACTTATTTTACTAAACTCAGTGCAATTTCTTCCACAAAATATTCTGCGATTGTATAAAATAAAGCTTTGAGCTCTCGTCTGTCTCTCTCCCTCTTGGTCAGCACTGGAGTATTAAACTGAGGTTTGAATCTGTTTAGGAATCGGCAAACAAGCTGGTAAGGAAACAAATACAAACTCTTACAGAGTGGTGTCAAGATTAGATTAGATCTACTTTAAGATTTATTCTGAAATTTTGTGATTACGTGAGATAATGCTCTGTTCTGAGCATCACGTGGTAGTTAGCTACCCTGCGTCTACTTTAGGATGAATGATGCCTCGGAGTTATACAGGTATTGTTACATGTATGTACAAAGGAGTCAAATGCCACTATTTAGCTGATCAGTCTGAACATTATTCCTAAATGATCTGATTGACACTAAATTTTGAAAGAATTCTTGAATTTTGCATTGGCATTTTTGCTCAATACCATTAAAACTAAGTATTTACTAGCCTTGTGCAGTGTGATTTAAACCTGGTGTAAATACATTCAGTGAGCAAAATCTTTTTGAGATTAATTACGAATCATGATTATAGAGCCTGTATTTATTATTAAATGCTGTTGACATTTTTGTAATTGTTCCTATATTTTTGGTCAACAAATTCTACAAATTCTGAGAGAGTCAAGAATATGCTACATTCACTAAGTAATGTGAAATAGCTAAATTCATGCCACCTTCCATCCAAAGATGGGAAGTTTTGAGAAAATTTTAAATCCCATTGGGATTTAAATAATGTGGCTCTCACTTGTGCATATTAACAATTTCTAGTTTCTTTATTTAAAATCAATGTAGCCTCTTCCTCATCGGCATCATTGTTTGTTTCAAGCAGTACTGTCCTCCTATGTTTTTGGATAGTCTCACCTCACCCTTAACAGCAAGCAGTACGTCTGTCACCACCACCAGCCCCCATGAGAGCAGTGCTCATGTTAGTTCATCCAGCAACAGGAGTGAGACAGGGGTCATAACCAGCAGTGGAGGTAACATTCCTGACATCATCTCATTGGACTAAAGGAGGACTCACTCAGTTCTAGGAATCATTCATCAAAACTGCTCTTTCTTGGATCTCGGGTCCATGGAAGCTATTTTTTTTATAACAATTACTTTGATATTTATTAAAACGTCAAATGGATTCTTTTGCTTTCTGAGAGATGAACACAGATGACTGCAGCAAGAACCAAATGACACACAAGACTTTCTTATTCATGCTGTGTTCTCAGCATCAGATGCGTTCAGCCATAACTGTACCTTCCTGGGAGATGGATTTCAGTTTCATGTTACTGGATGGATTCTGCAAATCAGTTAAACATATTTTGGGTTGTAATAAACAGCAATAAAATCATGTAAATGTTCAAGTAAACTTTTTTCTAATTAAAAAAAAAGATGTAATCAATGATTCTGAAATGACAGCAAAGTTTGTTTAACCTGATGTGAAGGAAAAATATATGGAAAGAAATTAAGCTTGCCAAATGAGTCCCTAACGTGGAGATTTGGTCTCTTCCGTTGAACTGATGAAGTCTTGATAAGTGGCCAAAGCTTGGGTTCCACTTTTCTTCTGCAGTTCCAGTTTTCTTCCTGATTCCATCAAAGAAAATGGCCTTTGTGTTAACACATTTTTTTCCCTGGTTGTCGTTTACACTTTGATATTGTTTGCTACTGAATACAGAGAGAAGTTCTAGGATTCGGCTGCTCTGTATTAGCGAGTATGTTGAAGAACACTACACAGATTCTGCCCTGACACCGTGTGTGTGTGGTTTTTGGTAATTGAACATTTCATTGTAGGGATTTCTATAAATTTTGGGCTTGCCTTTTCAAAAAGAATTCTATGCGGCCATTGAAGGAAATGTTTTTGGAGTAAGGTGGCTGGAGTGTGTGTTAGAACTGTGTTCGTACCATCCAAAAGTATTGAGAACTTGGAGGCAGTGGAAGAACAGATTTGGGGGAAGTGGAAATAACAAAGTTTAACTTGTTTCTAAGAACTTCTTTTGCCCATGTACTTTATAGAATAATATTCAAGTTTTTTTGAAACTTTTCACATTTTCATAACACTGACCAAAATATATGTTTTAGATCTCTGATTATATTGAAAGAAAAAGCAAATAGCAAGAGATAGGGATGGCATCAGATTTCCTTTTTCTTTTTTAAAGGGAAATCCTTCCTGAAATCACTAAAGACAAAACAGAATTAGGAAAGTCTGAATTTAAATAAAGAAGTGTGGGTAGGAGGATGAGCCTGAACCCCACTTTGAAAACCACTGTCTGATAGTGTGCATTTTATTTTAAATCCCTCAAGAAACTGAATTCTACCCTTAGAGAAACATTTTCATTTAACTTCCGTATTTTCTTTTGCTTCGTTTGGCTTCCTAAATAGTTTTCGAGTTCTCAAGGTGTTAATACTTTCCCAGTGCTTAGCTTTCTCTCCCCAATCTGTCTCTATTTTAAAGATAAAGCCCTTTTTGTAAAACGACTAACCTAACTGATTCTCAGGCTCAAGTGCCCAGATGAAGAGTATCAGTTTCAGTTGGAATCTCAGAGACCCTTGACTTCAGGGTTGGTGCAACTCCAGGGAGCTGACATGTCGAGTGCTCGGGTGTTACCCCTCCTTGAGTTGCCACGGCCTGTGTGTACCTTTTGTACTGACTGACGTCCGTGTGATTTCCTGTAACATCCCTTTGACTCCAGCGTCCCCTCACCTGATAAACCCGCAGTAGTTGTGCCACAGTTGCCAGTTCTAGCTTGTCACTAGATTTCCAGTCCATGTTCTAGTCTTTTGGTCCAGACACAGAATTTCTTCATGGTAAAATTTTATGTTGCTGCTTTAAATACAGATGTAATTTCTGTTAACTCTGTATTCAGATAGAAAAAGTAACCTGATTTGTGTGATATAATTTGTTAATAAAGAAATGAAGTATATTTGTTATCATTTTGTTACCCTTCAGATTCTCAGAGACTCCCCTCCCCAATTTAACCAACAGAGTTTTTATAAGGTAAATGAAAATATTAATAGAAATTAGTTTATTTTCTTGGTTCTTGTAATGGATACCTCTGCTTTTGTAGTTGTGATTTGTTTCCTTTTTGATGTTTCATGTGAACAGCTTTAGTGTTCGTTTTGGTGCTTCCCACTTAAATTACATACACATTTTTAATTTATCTCATGCAGGTGACTTAACATTTTTTAAAAATCATTTAAGTTTATAATCTTAAAATTGGGGTTTTGCCCATGTATCTTGGAAGATGAGCACTTTTCTTTATGCCTTTGGCCTTATGATAACGGCATGGTTATTAAGCCATTATCCCTTTCTCAGTGTGGTCACTAAGTATTTTCACCAGGACCCTCAGTTTTTAGCAGTTGGTTTTGCTAGCCCAGACTTTCTGTTTAACCAAGTATAAGGCAGTTTCAGAGGAGGTCGTCTTAACTGTTGCTTAGATGTCAGCCGACCGGTGATTATGTAGAGTATTCTGTTTAAGAAAAGGATCTGCAGTCACCAGTCTCTTAAAGACACCTGCCACCCCTTGTTGTTATCTTTACTCCCATAGAAATGTTAAGGGCTTTTCTTGCTTTGGCAACTCCTGACAGTGTACTTGGTGCTGCGTATAGCTTCATGCCTAAGGTCTGCTTACATCCACTAACTTTCTGACCCTTAGGTGAGCCTCTTTAGGATTTTACTTCCATTTCTGCTCAGAAGGTGTAAATACCCGGCATTTGGTCCCAGGACAGTTATAAAGGCCTAATGGAGCAGTAGAGGTAAATTTAGGTTCTACGGCGCTTATCTAATGTGTTTCAGGAAAGCTAGAATGCAAATACCATGATTAGAAATTCCGAATATGAATAAATTGATTTGTAACTCTTGGTATAAAACAAGTTTCCCTTAGGGTAGAATCTTCAGGAGTTTGAAGAAAAGTAAGATGTTGCGTTTTAGGTGAAGTGTTCCCCAGAGACTGTTCCGACTTTGAGATTCAGACCTTGCAGACGTTCTGCCTTCAGACCAGTCCTGGACACTTAGGATTTAGTGACTGGTTGTCTGTCTTCCTTCTGCCAATAAAGTCTTTACTAGTTACATTTCGTCTTTTTAAAGTTGATTTTTACAAAGCATTAGTTTAAGTCTCAGATATGCCATTCATTTGTAGCCCCCAGTTGGTCAAAAAGCATTTGACGGTTTCATTTTATTCTTTTTTAAGTAAACACCTTTATTTTCCTCATTCTCTTTTCATCTGGGAAAATGTAGAGCAGTGTGCCATTTAAACTTGGGTTTAACATTGTATGTAGTGGCCCTGGATCCATGTGACGCGGGAGCTCACAGTCGTGGAGATGGGTGATTAACAGCTCAATCTGATTGACCAGCTTTTTGCTACAGTTTTATAGTAATATGGTGAAACTTGTGGAAAAGACTTAAGAATTCCTCTGCTTTTTTAAGAGTCTGATGCTACTGTCAAATAAATGATTGGTTTATAAACATTTTTTGTTGTTGTTGCTAGGAACCACACCAGTTCCTAGCAGAAACAAATAAAGCTATATAGAAATGTTCATTCTTCTTTAATGCTTGTCTGATTCAATGATGTTTTTGTTTCATTTAACACAGTTATGCATTCTCATTATGGAAAATTTGGACAACACAGAAAAGTATAAGGAAAAATAATTGCCTGTAATTCTGTCACCTGGGGTGGGGAGAAAGCACTTGAGTATTTTTGCATATTTCTTGCTAGCTTCTCTGCTACTTTGCTTGTTTTTACATAATTTTACTGATTCTTGGTATGATTTGTGTCTTGGTTTGATTCTCAATCTGAAGACACAATTCCATGTCATTAAAAGCTGTCAGCCTTGATTAGTTGCATGATATTCCATGGAGTGTGCCATGGTTCACAGTGCTTTCCCTGTTGGACAGTTTAGATTGCATCTCATGTTACAGTTGAGTGTCTTTGTGTATAACTCTTTAGGAAAAATTCCTAGAGGTGAATCTCTGGGTCGAGGTTATGAACATTTTGTAGTTCTTGCTTCATGTTGCCTTTGCAAGTGGATATACTAATTTATACTCCAAACATGTGGTATGAGAAGAGCTGTCTGGCTGTGTATTCTGGGAACATGCATAGCTTAACCTCTCTGTAGGTGTCTGAACTAAGCCCTCTGCCCTCTGACCCTGCTGGGCTGGGCTAACTGACTTGGAGGTGGTCAGCTGCGGTTTTCCTGGGCTTTCTCACTTTCACATGTATCTGACGTGTTCCACAAACACCCATGTGTAGATGTCCCAGTGATTTTTTTTGTAGTTTTATTTGCACTGTGAAGTAGCCCCTTGCCAGACTACATTTTCCAGTCTTAGTTAGAAAATACTGACACAAAAATCGTTCGTGCCTATGGCCAGCCGTTAGTAGCCAGCTCTCTCTTTTGCTCTTCCCGTAGGCTCCATTTGGCCTTTCTGAGCTCCCCAAAGCCGGTAGGACCCTCTGAGCCAAAGGCAGTCCAACCCAAACCTGAAATGTGGTGAGGATGGAACAATATAGCTGGGCCGAGCTTGGTTTAGTTCACTTCGTGTTCTTGGATGTGCCCAGTCAGGCCTTGGTGTTCGTTCTGAGGGCAGCTGTGGGGAAAGAAGAACAGATCGCTGTCTTCAGGTGTTCGTTCATTTCTTGGTTAGCATACCACATGGATTATTTCCCAACTGCTTTTTATTTCTGAGTGGCTTTTAAAGCTTACTTTGAATTCTCAAAGCATACCTTTTTTAAATGAAGGTTAGTGAAGTATGGTGTTATAAAATAGAATATCCTCTTGTTTCGGCCTTCATCAAACCACTCAACAAATATTTATTCAGTATGTTTTGTAAGTGTATGTGGGATTCCGTAGTATAAATGATCTGGTCCCAGACTTCAAAGGGTTTATAATCAAGTTATCAAAAATCAAGGTCCTTATCTAACACAAAATGTGCTAAGAACTTTACAAAAATGCCTTGGTCCTTACAGTAGCACTTCAAAGGAGAGTGGTGGTGTGCCCATTTTACAAATGAAGAAACATGTAGGTGAGTGTCGCAGTGGACTTGGGGGTCTAAAAAGCCCTCTAACTAAACCGGAGTGGCATTAATTAGGTGTGCCACTTAGGAGACAGATAAGAGAACCTAGACATAAATTATGAGAACTCACTTCAGACGTGGGCACTGGAAAAAGGAAGGGAGTGGGTACTGGGGTCAAAGGAATGCTCGAGATTCAGTGGCTGTGTGGATGTAGGTGTAAAAGCTGAGTCCATTTCTCAAGCCTGAACAACCGGGATAATGGTGCCATTTGCAGAGGCAGGAGGCAGCTGAAATGGCCATTAGTCTTGTGGGGGGACAATGGTAAGTTTGATAAGAAACTCATCTTTTTGCTGCAGTCTAAAGAAGTGCAAATTTTCCACGTCTTCCATTTTTACCTTTACTCGTCTTCATTCTGCACGTATTCTGGTCATGCCCAGTTGACTATGCTCTCCTCCCTAAACCATGCTTGGCTGCATCTCAACCTTTTCATGACAAATTTGGTTGTCGCCTGAAGTGCGACCACGTCTTGCTCTCCAGGTGTGGTCTATGCTCATATTCCACGTATCTTGAGGTGGTGGTTGCTGCCCTTTCTATCATAATTTCTAAACTTCTCCCAAGGCCTCTGACAAAAATCTGCCCCTTTGCAGCCCATGCCAAGAGGTTCTATCAGCTGCTGTTACCAAGCCACCCTATCACTCCATTTGACTTGTTGAAGGTTTCACTTCCTGAGTGATGGTGGTATTCTCAGTGTCCTCATTCTTATGGATGGTCCACCCCGCAGCATGGCTTGTGAGACGGTTGGTTATCTCACCTACAACATTATCTTCCAAGAAACTCCCTATGGCCATTTCACCTCTTGTTTTCTCTACTAGTTCAGCTTTGCTCCATCATCACAGCCTTGAACATATCCTTGCACCCCTCCCTCTCAGTCAGTTACCCCTTAACTTGGCTCTGCATGGTTCTTTAGCCCCTTCTCACCAATTATTATATATCACCTCCATCAGAAGACCCAGTGCCAGTACCTCAGCATGAGTGCTCCACCCTTGCTTGCTTGTTCCAGTTACAGATGATGTAGGCCTTTGACCCTTTCCTTCCTGTCCTCTTCAGGACCTTTCTCCATCAGGCTTTCCCTCTTTATGCCTTTCATCTGCACAGCTTTTGCCTTACAAAAGTCATTCGTCAAGTGCTTGACATCTGTACGTGGCAGGCATTGTATCAGGCACTTGGAACCCGAGATGGCTAGGTCCCTGCCACCACCAAAGTTGTACTCCAGTAGAATATGCAAAATAGTGAAATACAGAGATTAAAATGCAACTCTGGAGGGTGCTACAGCAGCACGTAGGTGAGACAACTAACTGGTTTTATAGGGGTAACATCCAAGGAGCAAGGGAGTCAATTGGAAGTGTGTTGAGTTTGTTGTGATTGTCTTCATGTCACAGACGTGGAAACAGATTCTGTGGGTAAGTTACTTGCCTAAGGTCATGCAGCTTGTAAGTGGGGAGCCACATTTCAAACCCATCTTTTAACCACAAGAGAAGCCTTTCCTGATTGTTCTTTCTAAGAAGGACGTGTTTCCTAACTATCTTTATCACATCATTCGGGTTATATCTTATGTGGCACTTATTACAGCCTGTATCTATTTTATGTATTAGTTCATCATGTACTGTCAATTTCCCTGACTAGATTGTAAGCTCCACGAGGGCAGGGGTGATACCTTATTTCACTCGCATCCCAGAGCCTGACATGGTGTGGTGCATAGTAGGTGCTCAATAAATATTTGTGAATGAAAAACTGGTGGGTAACCGTGTTTGACTTATGCTGTCCGTGGAAATCACTTAACACCTGTGTAGCAGGTGTTCACCCAGAGAGGAAAGCAAGGAAGTGCGTGACTGGGGCAGATGATAGTGGTGAAAGGTGCTGGGGAGTTGGGAGGAAGTCAGTGCACAAACCTAGAGTCCAGGATCTGGGGCAAGGGCTGGGAGTGGAGGAGTGGTAGGGCACACACGCAGTGGGGTAATGTGTGAGTAGGCCTTATATTAAACCTGAAAGCCCCCTTTTAGATCCAGCCTGTATATGTATAAGGCTGGGGAAATTCATGTCATCTACATCATATACCGAGGACCACTCGTCTAGCTCAGGTACATTACACCGAGTTACACCATACAGTTGTGCATGTAAACATTCTGATTTATCATCAGTCTCAAGGCTAACAACCTGACCCAAGTCATTACTGGACTCAGTACTTTGGAACTGTGTGACCTGAAGTCTCTGGGAGTCATGGCCACATGCCATTAGATGAGGTGTAGGCTTGTCCTACAGCACACAGGTGGTCCCCAAACCATGAAAGCGCAGCAGTCCATCCAGAGAAGCCAGTGAGAAAACAAGCTGGAAAATGAACACAACGAAGATAGCAGGAGCAGTCGAGATAGAGGGGTTGGTATCAGAGCAAAAGAGTCAAGTATTTCAGGGAGAGTGAAGTTAAAAGGCTTTTGATATAAAAGTTTTAAAAAGATTTCAGAAGCACCATTTGATTGAATCTACCTGATTATTAAGTCCTTATATAAACAAACTAGGACCCACGTTTTGGTGTGTATGCACCATCCCCCGAAGTACTGTGGTACCAGGTCATTGCACAGAGTGGGCAGAGCACGCTCTTCCATCTCACTGCTCCAGAAATGCACCTAATAAATTGTCCTCACGTAGAGGACATATCAGATACTAAAGTTGATACGAACAGGTAACTACACTTGATCTTTGCCAAATGGCCGAGAAGCAATGACCCATTGCATTCAGTCCCATTGATTGTAAAGATGTAGCCCATTGATTGTTAAGATGTAGGAGAGGAGTGAATCTGTGTCTTAGAACTTAAGAATTGGTCCTGGCTGGTGTGGCCCAGTGGATTGAGCGCTGGTCTATGAGCCACAGGATCGATCACCACTTCGATTCCCAGTTGGGGCACGTGCCTGGGTTGGAGCCAGGTCCCCTGTGGGGAGCACGCAAGAGGCAACTACACATTCATGTTTCTCTCCTTTCTCCTTCCTTTCCCTTCTCTCTAAAAACAAATGAATAGAATTTACTTTAAAATTTAAAAAAAAAAAAGAATTGTGGTCATCGAGATCTTCCTTTGGCTCCCCCACCCAGGCCATAGCCAGTACTTCCCTCCAGGACGGTTTCAGTGGAGTGACGGAGGTTGCCTCCAGGCTGCAGTGGGATGAGGACAGCAAAGTGATGGAGTGGGCAGACACGAACGACTCCAGAACTGGCTGTGATGGAGGGCGAGGCTGCAGCGAGGGAACTGCCTGACAAGTTTTAAGGATGGGAACATCTTGAGCCTCATGTTCAAATGCTAATTGGGTGGTGGGATGGAATCAGTGGGAGAGGTGAAAACGCAGGGTGTGTGGGCGGGGTTGGCCAAGATCATCGGTACACTTATGTTCCTAAGCGGGAGGGAGCAGCTCAGGTCCGTGTCGGAGGCAGATGAAGCGATGGGTGTGGACACAGGCATGTGTGTTGTCTGGGTGGCGAGGGGAAAGTTCTCGTCTAATGGTTTAGTTCCGTGTCGGAGAATGAAGTGACGTGAACTGAGTGATGTGGCCCGTTCCAGAAGTGGGGCGCTGTGAGGAGGGAGGTGCAGAGACAGCAGGGTTAGTGGGAAATAGTGGTCCTAGAGGATCCGGAGGAAGGTGGACAAGACAAGGACAGCAGTGAGTTGGACACCATAGCCTTCCCGTGGCATCCATGTATCTGGGGGACTTTCCTTCAGCACTGCTCGATGTTAAAGCCTTTTATTCAGGGTTGGGGCTTTGTCAGGCGGGCGAGCAGAAGAATGACAGGAATAACATCTTGGGGATGCTGGCAAGTAGTTGACATGACGGAATCACACTCCTTAAAGTGTTCTGGCTGGAGTGAAAAGGCACATGTAATTGTCGAGTTCCATGGATTTGACTTTTACTAACTTGGAAATCTGCATTAGTTACTCTCTCTTCCATTTCTTGGTTTTTCTGATGCTTTTTTCCCTGACTTGTCAGGAGCTCCTTTTCTCTTATTTCTCCCTGGAAATGTAAACGTAGATGTCACCTTGCTTGGCTCGCTGCCTTCCCCCAGCCTCTTGACCCAGGGTCCGTGGCACACACAGCCCGTGCTCCCAAACACCCAGGAAGGCCAGGGGTTTCTGTTGACCAAACTATGGCAAACGTCTAGAAGAGTTTTTATGTTCAACCTGTCGTCATATTTGAAGTGAGTTCCTTGTAGGCAGTACATAGTTTTGTTTTGGGTTTTGGTAGCACCTTTATTGAGGTACACGTTATGTATTGTTTTAGTTTGCTAGGGCCGCTGTAAAATGTTCCACAGATTGGGCGTGTTCGCAGAAATGTTTCTCCTGTTTGGAAGCTGCAGGTCTGAAATCAAGAGCGGTTCCTTCTAAGGGATCCGAGGGAAGGGCCTGTTCCAGGTCTCTCTTTTTGGCTGATAGATGGTCATCTTCGCCCTGCGTCCCCTCATGCCGTCTTGTCCGTATCCACATCTCGGTGTTCAGACTTCCCCTTCCTGTAGGGACATTAGTCGGGCTAGATTAGGGCCCACCTCACCGTTAGTTGCACACACATTCAGGGCTGTTATGTCTTCTTGGAGAATTGACCCCTTAATCAGGCTTCTCCTTATCCCTGATAATTTTTCTAGCTTTGTCTGAAATGCATATGGTGATTCCAACTTTCTTCAATTAGTGTTAGCATCTTTCTCCATCCTTTTCGTCATCTGTGACTGTATTTAAAGTGGGGTTCTTCCAGACAACGTATGGTTTGGTCCTGTTGTGTTTGATCCAATCCGACAAGTTGCTGTCATTTAATTGGTATATTTATACCATTGACATTTAAAGTGATGATTGACACAGGTGGGTTAATTAGTACATGCCATATTTTTTCCTGTTTTCTATTTGTTTCCCATGTTCTGTTTTTCTTCTACTTTTTTTCTTTCCTTCTCTAGTTTTTTTTTTAAAAGATTTTATTTATTTTTTTAGAGAGAGCAGAAGGGAGGGAGAAAAAGAAGGAGAGAAACATCAATGTGTGGTTGCCTCTCACGGCCCTCCAACTGGGGACCTGGCCTGCAACCCCGGCATGTGCCCTGACTGGGAATCAAACTGGCAACGTTTTGGTTCACAGGCCAGTACACGATCCACTGAGCCACACCAGCCAGGGGCCCCCTTTTGATGGAGGATTTTATGTTATTTAATATTTTATTCTCAGCATATCAATTATGCTTTTTAAAAAGCGTTTTTAGTGGTTGCTCTTGAGTTTACAGTCCTTGTCTTCTTTCAAATAACATTGTTGTATCTTAGAATATTCCCAAGTCCTCCTTTCTTCTCCCATGGTATTGCAGTTGTTTAACTTGTCCATAGCTGTAATCACTGAACATTTTGTTGCTGCTATGATTTTGAAGAAACTGTTCAAATAAGAACAAAGTACTTTACGAGTACTTGCACGGATTCCTTCTCTAATGCCCTTCCTTTCTTTGTGCAGACCCACATCTCTGACCTGTACAGCATTTTCCCTTTATTCTGAAGAATTTCTTCTATTTCTTGCTGGGCAGGTCTGTGTTGAATGAATTCCCCTTAACTTTCTATGTTGAGAAAGTTTTTGCTTCTTACTCACTTTTGAAGGATAACTTTGCTAGATACGTAATTGTAGTTGGTGGTTGGGGTTTTTTTTTTTTATAGCACTTGCACTCCACTCTGTTTTTGCTTTACATAGTTTCTGAAGAAAAGTGCAGTGTAATTCTTACCTTGCTTCCTTTATAGATAAGGTGTTTTCTATCTTTGGTTTCTTTCAAGATTTTCTAAATTTGAATACGATTTGCCTAGGTGTGCATATTTTTACTATTTCTCCTGTTTGGTGTTCTCAGAGCTTCCCAAGTATGTGATTTGGTCATTAATTTTGGGAAATTCTCTGTGATTATTGTTTCAAATATTTCTTTTATGTCTTCCCTTTTTCTGAACCCTCTCTCTGGCGTTCCCATTATGAGTATGTAACCTTTTGTACCTGTCCCACAGTTTTTGGATTTTCTGTCTTGTGGTTTTGTTTTGTTTTGTTTTTGTTTTTTCATTCTCTTTCTCTTTACATTTTAGTTTTGGAGATTTTTTGTTGAACATTTCTTCAAGCTCACTGATTCTGTCTTCAACCACGTCTAGTCTATTGATGAGCCCATAAAAGGCATTGCTCACTTTGTGACAGTGTTTTTGATTTCCAGCATTTCTTTCTGATTCTTAGAGTTTTTATATTTCTGTTTATATTGCCCACCTGTTCTTGCAGATTGTCCACTTTTTCCCATTAGAGCCCTTATGTAACTGATCGTAGTTGTTTGAAGTCTCGGTCTGAAAATTTCACCATCCCTGCTGTATGTGAGTCTGGTTCTGATGCTTGCCCATCTCCTCAAACTGTGTTTTGTGTTTTAGCATGGCTTCTAATTTTTTGTTGAAAGCCAGACAGCATGCACTAGGCAGAAGGAACCCAGCACTAGTTCCTTCGAAGGTTTCTGCCTGTTCACCTCTCCAGTACTGGTTGCAGTGCTTTGCACTGTGTTATCATTTATCTGCTGGACCTAAGAAGAGTTGTTGGTTTTTCATTTTGTCTAGTGTTTATAATTAGAGTGGAATGACAGCTTCCCAGCTCCTTTCATGCTGGACTGGACTTTCCCCAACTCTTATTTTAAAAGATTTTATTTATTTTTAGAGAGAAGGCAAGGGGAGAGGGAGAGAAATATCAATGTGTGGTTGCCTCTCACGTGCCCTCTACTGGCGACCTGGACTGCAACCCAGGCATGTGCCCTCTCTGGGAATTGAACCAGCGACCCTTTGGTTTGCAGTCTGGTGCTCAGTCCACTGAGCCACACAAGCCAGAGCTTTCTACAACTCTTGAAGGAGACTGTTGACCTCCTCCCATGTCCCCACTCCTTGTCCTGTGGCCTGAAAATCTCTTGAGGAGGAAAGATGGGTCAAATCATTTGGCTCATCTGCTTGTTTCATTTCTTGGCATCGCTTTCCTTCACTGTCAAATGTCCCGTGTCTCGGGAACTGTTATTTCATATTGCCTTTGGTTGTTCATTGTTTCAAGTAAAAGATCAAATCTGACTCCTGTTATTCCACCTTAGTCTGAAGCAGAAGCAGCAGATTTTATTTTCAATAATATTTAATGCCAGTTTTCCTCCCAAACACTATTTCTAGCTGTATTTCTTGGACATGTTGAGTATTTTAAGTGCATAAGATCAGAAGAAAAGAAAACACCACTTTCCCTCCCCAGCGGAGCTGTGTATGGGCCAAGTTTGGCTACGGTTATCTTTGGTTATCCCAGCCTCCCCAGTCTAAACTCTCTCCTCACTGTTCTGCCCGCTCCTGCCCAGGCTGCGAGAGCCCACACACCTTTCCTCCCATCTGCCCTTAACTGAGAGTCAATCCCTTTATGTCATCAAAGGAGGGCTCAACGCAGAAGCCTCGCACCTATGTCTCAAAGCCCTCACAGCATGATCAGTGCCTTAAAGGCATTTTATTTTGGTGGGGGGACAGATGGCAATGTCTGCATTCCAGTTGTACTTCATTCAGACCACTGTCGTAAAAACATCCACATCGCCAACGGTGTTAGGCAGTATGACAGTGATAACTTTCCAAGTCTTCTTTTTGACTTGAAAAGTGCTGCCTTCAATAATATTCTTTCTGAAAGACAAGCTCATCATAGCTGAACCCGTCAGAGAATTGACATGTTCACCAACAGTGGGATCGTATTTCCATGCACTTGGCTTGACTGACCGCAAACTGTATTGATAGAATATTCAAACATACAGCCATAACCTGCCTGTTAGTAAATTGACCTCCATATGCCAGAAAATTCAAAGAATGCCATTCGACAAAGGATTTATATATTTATCACATGCTCTTCACTGTTCTGTAACGTTCTCTGCAGAGAGCAGGAAGCCAGCTCAGTGTTTTAGAGGTGATCAGAATCTGGTGCTGCTGACGGCCGGGAAGCGTTGAGCACGCAGCTTCACCGACGGATGTTCCCACTGTCCATGGGCCGCTGCAGGTTCGTGCTGGAGAAGCACAGGGATTCTGACACATTGTGTTTTTCACAATCCTGATTTCAAAAAATCACGGTGCACTTATACTCGCCTGTGTTGCATTACCTGCTAACTGTACAAATACACATGACCAGGTGAACAGGGGCCCCGGAGCTTCAGCTTCTTCGACTTCACGGTAAAGCCCCCTCTGAGCTAAAGAGTTACTGCCATCCTACCCTGGACTCAGCACGGTGCTGAGTTTTCACGGAGACATCTGAGGAGGAACTGCACTGACCCCTGCTTATCAGGTTACACGGCCCTATTAGGGAGAAGAAAATACGAAATGGCACAAATAAGGAGCACAGACGCAACCTCACAACTGACATTCAGGACCTGAGAGAACGTTGAAGGTGGCTCAGTCGGTTCGGGCCAATAGGACAAAGGACCACACCTGGGCGGCTGGAACAGCAGAAACGCATTGCTCACTGCCCTGGAGGCTGGAGGGCTGAGATCAGGGTGTGGCGTGGTCGGGCTGCGCGGGGGCACCGCTCTTGGGCTGCATACTGCAGACTTCTCATCGGTCCTCCTGGTGAAAACGGGGGGTGTTGGCCCCATTAATGGGGCTCCTCCCTTGACCTAATCACGCCCCAAAGGCCCCACCTCCCAGTGCCATTACATTGGGGATTCAGGTTTCAACATGAATTCTTTTTGGTGGGGGACAAAAATTCAGTCCATAGTGGCAGGTCTCTCCTTAAGACCCCCACCGCACCCCTGGGGCCCAGTCTTCAGAGTTAGCTATGACCCTGGCTCACTTAGGATCAGAGGGAAAATTGGGGGGCAGCTGATAAAGTGACAAATGAGGAAACTCACTACTATGAATGAATTTTATAAAATTTAAATTCCTATTTCATTTAGCATATATAGGGATTTTTTAAATCAAAATTATTAAGATTGAAAGTTACAAAATTCATTGTATAATTGGGCTAATTTATTTGTATTTAATGGGTAAAAAGTATGACTACTAAAGTATTATGATAAAGCTAAAATAAACTGATATGTGAACTAATTAATAAAAATATTAAGTGCTTATGTTTTCAAATAAACCAGGTTTAAACTAATAAAAAGTTAGTGTAGAAAATTTCAAACTAGTACAAAGCTGTCTACAAAAAGATGTTTTTGAAAGGTGACTCACAAGACCATGTAAACAGCTAAGCAGCGTGTTTAGCATTAAGATTTGCCATGGGATCGATGGCAGTTTGCGAGCTGCCTCCCCGCGCCTGCCTGGGAGAGAAGGCTGTGGAGCGGGGCACAGGGAAGGCACCAGCTTCAGGCCCAGGCTGGCAGCGGGGTGCTTCTCTGCTCATGCAGCCTGCTCACCTCAGGACACTCAGGAGAGACCAGTGGCTTAGGTACTCTGCAGCAGCAGAGCTGTTCGATAAAAACCTGGAGGAGGTAGGCCAGTCCAAAATTGGCATTTGCCACCGAAGGTCTCACCTGCTCCCCAGCGCAATCGTGAGCATCCCCAGAGACAGAGACCGCATTCACCCTGCTGTCACCACCCTGAAGGTTCTGACGATACCAACAGGTAATATTTAGGCACCATCCTAGCTTAAAAGTACTCTCATATGCTTTTATTTACTCACCGATCATCAGAGGCTGGTTTACCAGAGTTTATGGAAGGAAAGAGACCATTTAAAGTGGCCATTCTCACCCTTAGCTGCACACTGGACACAACAGGGGAGTTTTAAAAATCGTGGTACTCCAGCCACTCCCCAGGCCAATCAGAATTCGGGGGCCAGGAGCCAGGCACAGCAACACAGAGGCTTCATGAAGCGGGAACTCAGCCTGCTGTCCAGCTGCCCCAAATTATCTGAATTCAGAAAGGAACACACAATTATACTGAGTTTGCTATGTTTTATTTTGGTGCAAGCAGACCCAAAATCATGGATAGAAGGAGAGACAGTGGAGTCCCCATTCAGAGCCTACCTCCTTCAAGAATTCAGGCGATTTCTCGTTTGTCTCCCTCTTAAGGAGCATTTTAGAATTCAGAATGGCTGTTTTTCTTTCATGTTCTAAGCCACCTTCACTGATTGCCAAATTTCTGTACATGTTTTGGTCTGTTTCTGTACTTTCCATTAGTAATTTCTCCATTCAAGTGTCACTGCCATACTGTTTTAATGATTGGGACTTTACAATGTGTTTTACTCTCTGGTCAAGCTATTTCCCTCTTACTGTGCTGCTTTTTCAGAGTTGGAGAGAGAGGTTTAATCAGTCACAAGTTTATCTAACCTAGACTTAATTTGTCAAGTCCAGGGTTTGCAAATTCTTCCCCGCCTTGCCCCCGGCCCTATTCTCTTTTCTTCATCTTCGGTGAAACTTCTTTCAAATTGAACCCGAGAAGTCAATGAAGAGGAGTGGTACAGGGGAAATGTGCTGGGCGCTGGGGCCTGTGAAACCCGTGGTTGTAAAGAGGGTCTGAAAATCACTGACTCACACACCTGTTATCATACTGTGTGACAATTTGCCAGAAATGGCAAGCAGTTCTTCTCAATATGTGCAATTAATACTATTTTTATATTGACAGCTAACATTAACACTTTTTCTCTGTAAACACTCTTAATTAGTGACTGTTGATAGTATTCTGTTGCCTTATGTCTCCCTTGTTTCTTCTCCCCGCCACGCACATCCTCCCTCCCTCTTTTTCTCTCCTCTCTCTCCGCCTCTCCCCCCATCTCCCCCCACCCCATCTCTCAGGGCACAGAGCCAGACCTTGTTCCACACTCTCACAGGACCAGTGGTAGGCATGGCATGATTTCAGACCAAGAGCCCCTTCAAGACCATCTTCATTCACTTAGCGATGCCTCTCATTTCTTTGTTACAAGAGAAAAATTACATGACATGAAAGAAACTGGCAAGCATTATTAGTGCGGCTAAGCTTTACTCCAAGCATACATGAATGCTTTCTTCTTTGGACAGCCACCAAGGAAAAAGATAAGGAAACCATGGCGGCCACTGAGGGGGTCGCGTCACAGGAAAAGGAGGGGAGGTGTGCAGCAGGCACGGGGATGCCATGGGGATGCCACAGGGTTGGAGCAGTGTCCCAAGCGCACCGTCTTCTCCCTGAGCATGCACAGAGGGAACTGCGGGCTGGTGTGTGCCGGGGCCAGAGAGACGTGGTGTAGTCTCCAGGATGGAAGCTTCATTTTTATCTGAGCGTACCCTGGCCTGTTCAGCTATTGCTTTACTGAGCATCTACTGTGTGCAGAGGTGCTGTGGGGAGGACAAAGGTTTTTACAAAAGGATGCTCTCCTTGAGATTTTTACGATTTCTTGGAGAAATAGCACAAACTTACAAGGATCAGAATGAATGATAAGGTCACTAGAAGATAACATTGGTAAAAATCTGAAAGACCTTGGATATAATGATGACTTTTAACATAAAACACCACAGGTATAATCCATGAAAGAGGTAACTGATCAACTGGACTTCATTAAAATTAAAAACCTCTGCTCTGTGAAAGCCACTGCCAAGAAAATGAGAAGACACAAACTGGGAGAAAATCCTTTATTTGCTGAAAGAAATAGCGGATAAAGGATAGTTATTCTAAATCACAAGGAACTCTTAAAAACTCTACAATAAGAAAACAACTAATTTAAAAAATGGGCAAAAGGCCTAAACAGTCATCTCACCAAGAACATACAGAGATGTCAAATAAGCATATGAGAAGATTTTCCATGTCAGATGTCATTATGGAGTTGCGAAGCAACCTGGTCAAATGGCCACTGTTGTATATGGTGCCTGTGGCACAAGGAGCGAGCCCCACTGGGGACAGCAGGGTTTGGGTGGTCACGGTGGGTCAGCGTGGGATCACTGGGTGTGATGTGTGGGTCACCCTGGTGGGGCATGTTGATGGTGGGGGACAGTTTGTGTGTTGTGTGTTGGGGGGGGGGCAGAGGGTGTGTAGGAAGCTTCTGTGCTTTCTGCTCAATTTTGCTGTGACCCTGAATCTGTTTGGAAAAATAGTATTTTTTGAAAGGCAGTGTACGTAAGCAAATAGTTTATACTCATTAGCTTAAAAAATTGCACGGAAATATGGCAACTATCAATAGTTGCCTCTAAAGAACAGAATATTGGATGAGAGAAATCACAGACCTAAATGTAATACCCAAAACTATAAAATAGAATAAAATGGGAAATTTTTTATGATCTGTGTTAAGCAAAGATTTCTTAGCTCAACACCACTGACATTCATTAAGAAAAAAGATACACTGAGTTTCACTAATATAAAGTTCTGTTTTTAAAACACACTGTTGAAAAAATGAGAAGATGAGTTACAGACTGAGAAAAAATATTTTCAAAAGACGTAACACAGATCCAGAAAAAATATCAGTGTATGTATGTGTGTATATAACCAAGAATAAGAAAACAAACCACTCAGTTATTAAGTGGGCAAAATAATTTGAATAGAAATGTCACCAAAGAATCTATAGATGGCAAATGACCACATGAAAAGATGCACAACATCATTAGTCATTAACAAGGCAAGCTAATGCTACAGTGAGACATTATACATGCATTCGAGCAGCCAGGAAAAGGAGCGAAAACACCGCACTGTCAGGCCCAGTGCTCGTCCACGGCCGGGATAATGCAAAACTGGGACGGCCACTTGGGAGAGCAGTGTGGAAGTTTCTTGTAAGATTAACCATACACTTAAGATATGATCAAGCAATCCCACTCCTAGGTATATAAGGGAAATGAACATTTGTGTTCCCACTAAAACCTATGCTCAAAGTCACAGCATTTTTATTTGTAACTGTCCTAAACTTGAAACAATAGAAATGACTCTGCACTGGGGAACGGATGAACTGTGGTGCATCTGTACAATGGAGTGAATGCTTAGCAATAAAAAGGGCATACTGCTGATACTCACATACTATGGATGAATCCCAAATGCATTGTCAAGTGAAAGAAACTGGACTCAAAAGGTTGTATAATGTATGATTCCATTTATGTGACACTCTGTAAAGGGTACAACTACAAGGGAAGAAAACAGGCCAGTAATGGCCAGGCGACGGGGGAGGCAGAAAGGATGGATGACGGAGGGTCGTTTGGACATTGGAGAACTTGATTGAAATTTTCATGGTGGCTACACAGCTCCAGTTTTGTTAAGTCTCATAGAACCTACATCTAAAAGGGTAAATTGTACAGTATGTAAATGTGATGGTTAGTTTTATGTGTCACCTTGACTGGTCTAAGGGGTGTGTGTGTGGGTGGGTGGGTGGGTGTCTGTTGGGGGAGAGGGAGAGAATTTAAGGTACTGGCTCTGGCAAGTTCAAGATCTGCAGGTAGGCTGGCAGGCTGGAGACCCAGGCAAGAGTTCACTTTGCAGCTCCAGGATAAAGGCATTCCGGGGGCAGGATTTCCTTTCCCTCCGGGATGCGGGGGGGTTGGGGGGGGCGGGGAATCTTTTTTCTCTTAGTGCCTTCAACTGATTGGATGAGGCCCACCCATGTTATGAAGAGTAATCTGCTTTATTCAGAGTCTACTGATGTAAATGTCAATCTCATCCTTAAAAAAGCCCTTCACTGAAACATCTGGAATAGCGTTTGACTAAATATCTGCATACTATGGCTTGACCAAATTGACACATGAAATTAACCACCACACTCAGCAAATGTTAGCTGACCGTAACGTCCCTGATACAGCAATGAAAGGGAGAGAGGTTCCTGTTCTCAGCTACCTCACGGTTGGGTCAGGTACAGCAACTTGCACACACAGGAGGAGGCAGAGTTCACACGCAGGTGGGCATCGGGGAGTGGGGAGGGGGGCGTGGTGCGGCTTCTCAGGGCAGGTGGCAATTGAACTGAGTGTGGAAGGCTTATTGCTGCATTCTGAGCTCCTAGAACCTCGCTTGGCACGTAGCAGGTGCTCCATAAATCTCTGAATGAAGTTGGGAGCTATGGACAGAGAGGTGGAGGAAGACCTTGCTAAGGAGTTAAATGCCATGGAGAGTGATCGATTTTAAACCGTGCATGGGATTAGCATTGGGAAGTCTGTCGGCAGTGTGCAGACTGTGGGGGCTGACAGGAGGCTGGAAGAACAGCCTGCGTCTACTACATCTGGCCAGGTGTGACATAAACAGGCAGCTCACTAAGCCATTGGCAAGCCTGATCAGCGAGGGATGGAGAGGAGAGAGATTTAGGAGGCAGGACTGAATGTGGAAGAGGCTCCAGGCACAGACCTACACCAGAAGGGCCCTCACACACCCTTGTTTTAGGGATGAGGGCCCAGACCCAGAGGAGGAAAGCAGCTTGCCCCCGACAGCACACATGGGACCGGAACCCAGGTCCTACCTCTGGTCAGGTGCTCTTCCAAGGCCAGATGGCCTGTGTTCCCTCTCTCGCTCTCTAGCCAGCCTTGCCCTGGGGCAAGTTCCCAAAGCCCTTCCAGCCTCCACTGTGGGAGGCGAGCCCCCAGGCCTGGGCACTCAGCGCCACCTTTGGCTGCAGAAGGAAAGGCAGCGGTGCCGCTGATGGGCTGCAGCCTGTGGGGACGGCGGTGGGGCAGGGGTCACCTGCGGCTTCTGGGCACAGCCCTCATTGTGGAGCAAGCCTGCTCTGCGTGGCGGCCGTGACGCTGACCCAGAGTGGTGCTTGTTATTTTAAGCAATTCACGCTGGAGGGAGGAAGTGACTGAGGAAAATGTGAAAATGAGTAGTTCTTGCAAGACGTATGTGATAAAGGAAACGGAACATAAAGACTGAAGAAGAGGCACATCTGTTATTTGTGCTCCTTTTTATAGCAACCTCTAAGTCAGACTTTTCACCCGCAGTAGGAACCCCTTAGCTCCTGAGTGATCTCCTAGCCCAAGCCCCGCCCAGCCCCATGGGAGTGCAGGAAAGTGGGCACTGGGGGTGGGGGTGGGGGTGGGGGCGGCCAGAACCAGTGTGATCACTCCAAGCGGCGCCCCCACCACCCAGCCTTGTGCAGGGGACAGGGGGTGGGCTCTGAATGCTGACCCTTCTCTCGCTTCCTCTCCGTTTATTGAAGAATGGGGTGGCCTACCCCAGTCACCCCCAATCCCAGGCACATCCACACCCAGATTGTTCCTCACAAGCAACCAGGAAGGCAAAGCGGACATTTTCATAAGAATATGGGCACCTCAGCGTGGAGAAATACTGGCATTCTCTCCCCATTTTTCCTCTTTTTGGAGGCGGACGGTGTGCCCAGCGACCACGTGCCAGTGGGCGCTGAGCCTGGGGACTGGCGGAAGTGTCGCAGGGAGGTGGGGCTGACGGAGCCAAATGATTCTGGGCCTGTTGCAGGGGAACCGGTCCCCAGTCCGAGGCCCATCTGCTGCAGTGAGGAAGGGCGGAAGGGCTGCCGGGGTCCACGGTCCCTGAAACAGTCCCCAGGCAGCCCCTCGGGCCTCCTCCGGAGGGGCCGACTTCCCCGTAGGAGCCTCCTCTGGAGTGAGCCGTTGGAGGCTCTGGCTGAAAACCAACCATCAGCGAGAGTGTCTAGACTGAGCTGTTCGCTACTAGCGCCGTGGCTCTCAACCGTTCATTTCTGTTGATGGGTGCTCAGCTCCGTGCGAGGATTTGTTGGGGACTCGGGGGGAAGAGGCGGCCTGCTCTTGCCAGGGCAGCGTCACCCCGGGTTGGAGCTGGCACAGCTTCAGAGGAGTGACAGAGGAGTGTGATGACAGGTGAAAGGGAGGACGGAGGCAAGACCTGCTGGGAACAAGGGTGGGAGGAGTGCGTCAGGAGAGTGACTGACGGAACACTTGGAATAATTGCCACGAGGCGTTGCAAGAGAGAGGAAAAGGGCCTGTGCAGGAGTGTGGGGGCGCCTGGGCTGGAAGCCATGTGTCTGCAGGGCTGCCTGTCAGCGGGGTTGTGTCTTTCTCCAGCAGTGGGGACAGCCTGGAAGTAGAAGTGGATGGTGAAATCACCCATAGCTGTGGATGGGCCAGGCGGGTACAGCGGTAGAACATCCTACCCTCTTTTCCCTTTTATTTGGGGCATAAGCAGGGGAAATAAGTGGGGACTAGGTGTGGCTATATGGAGTGTGATTGATGATTAGATGGAAAGGCTCTAGTGTGGGGGTAAACTGGTGGGGCTCTCCCTTTCGTTATTCCCTCCTCTTCCTTTCTCCATCGTGCTGTCTGGAAGGTAGACAGCATGGCTGGTGCTCCGGCAGCTATCTTGAGCTATGAGACAATGTGCTAAAAATGAATAAGCAGCAAGAGAAGAGAAGAGGAGATGGGTCCCTGATGCACTGACAGTCACCGTCCCACTTTTTTTTTATGAGTGAGAGAAATAAACCTAACGATTTTAAGGACTGCTCTTTGGGTTTTCTATGTTATGCCACTGAACCTAATCCTCACAGAGACAGACCAAGTATGGGGAAATTGTGGGTAAGTATAAGAATTTCAGTAAAGTGATCGACCAGGGAATCTTAGCAAAATAAGAAAGGAGGAGAAGCCAGGAGGCGACCGATCCACTGGAGAATGGGGGTGCACCCTCGGGGCACGAACAGCAGGGCAGCCTGGGCAGGCGCAGAAGGTCTCTAAGAATGGACGGCGACGTAGTGGTTAGAAAGTGAAAGTTCTGATTTTACGTCTCACAGTCCACTTGACCAGATGCGGTCGCAGAAAGTGCTCCCATTTCCCGCGTGCTTCCTGCGCAGCCGCTCCCTTTGATGTAATAGGCGCGCCTGACCGCACTCCTCACCCAAACTTTGGAAGGTAGCTTCTTTTATTAGCCTATTTCATAAATAAAGAAATTGAGGCTCAGAGAGGTCAAGAAACTTAACTGAGGAGACAAAACTGGTAACTGGCTGGGTTGGCATCAGAGCCCAGGCACGTGACTCCAGGGCCCAAGCTCTTAGCCACGCCCACTCTTCTGCCTGGCACAGCGCCAGAACCCCTGCAAGCAAGCAGGCACGCAGAGGTGAAGGCCTGTGATGTGGCTGGTGGCCGCACCTTCCGCATGGACGTTCAAACCCCACAGCGTCACGGCCCGACATGAGCTGTGGGGAAGGCCGTGAGCCACAGTACCAGACATTGAGTTTACAGACCAGGGTAAGGAGCGGGTGGGACAGTGGCCACGGGACCCCGAAGAAGGGGTGAAGGAGCTGAGATCCGGCCGCCCTGTAGCACACCCACCCTGCCCCTGGAGTTCAGAGGCTTGCACGACAGCACAGGAGTCTAGGGAACCAGCACCCCATAGCGTGAGTTAAATTGCTGCCAATGCAGGAGAAGGGTGGGCTCTAGAGCCAGATGCCCTGGGTTCGGATCCCATCTCCACAACCTTTTGTGCCTGTGTCCCCGTGTGTATGGGCATAGCAATAGCTCCTTCCTCACAAGGCCGGGAAGATGAGACGAGGGAACACTTTTCGCAGTGCCCAGCGCGTGGTGAGCACTCAGTCCTGTCGATGCTGCTGTGTCAGAGCTCCGTGGAGAAGGTAAGGACCTGTGTCAGGGTGGAGCAGGACGAGGAGGGCTTCCAGAAAGGTCAAGGAGAAACCGCAGGGCTGGGCCAAACCGCCTCCCAGGGAAGGTTGTCACCCTGACGCCCCTCCCCCCATCACTCTGGACACGCCCCTAGGCCTCCTCTCCTCAGGTTGCTAGCTTGTCACTGTTACATTTCTAATACAAGAAAAGACCCAACCCTTTCTAAATGAATGTCTGAGCATCTTGGGAAGGGGAGTTTTCCTCTGAGCTCCCAAACTGTACATGCCCATCTATCACCCAGAACCTGTACCCAGGTCGCTGTCTAATGGTGTTTGTTGGATGATGGCACAAACTGCCCCAGCTGTGCCAGCGTGGCCAGGTTGGGGCTTGACTGTGTTTACTGTCCTCCTCGTCCCGCCCGGCGCCCTGTTCTCAGCTCCGGGCCCTGTCCCTGCCCTGGTGCTGCCGCCTTGGCTGTGACTGCTCCGCATTCTGTCTGCTCCTGGAGGTCCCACCCACTGTGCGCGTGGCCAGCTATTTACTCCTCGGGTCTGCAGTTATTATTAGACACCATCGGAACCCAATCCTGCTGAGGGAGTTGTTTTTATTTGCAAGTGTCATAAGGTTGGCATCTGTGTGTCTGTTTAGGAAAACCTCTGCTGAGGCTGAGACAAGTATTAGTGAGGATGACAGGGAAGCTGTTACAGAACCAGGTGCCCTTGGGCCAAACAAACGTCTGAGTGGCCACAGGACTGTGGGCAGGCCCCGGTGCCCTCCCCGGTCTCAGCACCTCTGGGTCAGGAGATGCAGCCCCAGGTCCTGCACTGGCCCAGCCTCGGAGCCCAGGGTCTAGTTCTGTGGTCTGCTGCCGACATGCTCTGTGATGCTGGGCGAGTCATTTCGTCTCCATGGGCATCATGGCGTCAGTCTGTGATGTGGAAAGAATGAGCGTTGCCTCCCAGGGCTTTAAAGAGGCCCAAGCAGAAGAATTAAATTGAAAATGCAGTGACATATGGGCCACCATGCATGGAGTGCCCAGCATGCTGCGGATTCTTGGGGGGAAGTGCAAGAACCAGCAGATTTAACCTTTGGGACAGTGCCTGGGTCACGGTCAGAGAGGCTATGTCTCTTGCCCAGGTTCACAAAGCTGGTGAGCAGAAGAGCTGAGATCTAGATCTTGGTAAGTCTAGCTCCAAAGGTCACATACTATTTTCTCTGAGCCAGAAGGCAGAACAGCCTGAAGACATGACCACCTCCCAGCCCCCACCCCAGGGTGTCTGGGAGGCCTGGGTAGCAAGGTGAGCAGGAGAGAAGGTGGAGCTCGGGCAGAGCTGGGGAGGAAAGTGGAGAGAAGGAGGGGAAGTAGAGGGCGCATGGGCTTGGAATGAGCAGCAGGCAGGCTCCGGGGGCTGGTGGTTTCTTTTCTCTCGGCAACATGGGTGTCTTCACTTTGTGATAATTCACGGAGCTGCACACCGTGACTTGCGTACTTTTCTGTGCATATGTTAGACTTTTTAAAAAGGTTAAAAAGAAACTTTGTAGCCTACAGTTCTGGAGTCCAAATGTATTTTTAAAGTTCATACTCATACTATTGCATATGCAGCTCTCATCTGCATCTATGCAAATGACATTAAAAGTTATCTTTAAAAATCTGAAGATATCCAGGTGAAATTCTCGAGTCTGGGTCAACGTACAGATCCCGGAACAGAAATTCTGAGAACTGCTGACCAGCCCCTGACATGGAACCCACCTTGGCCATGGGCCCTCCTCCTCCTGCCCAGCTACACGACTATTCCCTTCAGCTCCCCCTTGAATCTAGAGCAACTGCATGACTCAGGTTAGCCAGGGAGATGTGAGCAGGAGAGTTAGGTGAGACTACGGGGAATGTCCTTGAAGGGAGAAAGACCCACCTTCCTTTATCTCTTCCTCCATCTTGTTCACTGGACCTTAGATGTGATGGCTGGAGCTCTGGTTTCTGCCTTGGACTGTGAGGACAAGAGCTACATCCTTGGGACAGTAGAGTGGTGAGCTGGAAGGAGCCCAGACTATCAAAGACTTTTTCAAATGGAGCCACTCCCCTAGCCTTGGATTGCTTCCCTTAGATTACCTACTACATGACAGAGAAAAAATGTGTATCTTTATTAAATCTTGTCATCTTGTCATTTGGGGGATTTTGTCCCTCAGAGCTGAACCCGATTATAATTCATACTCCCCGAACTAAGGTGTGGGAATGATGGTGAGGGGGCACAGGGCAGAGGGGAGTAAAGGAGAGAAAAAAATGGGACAACTGTAATAGCATAATCAATAAAATATATTAAAAAATAATTCATACTCCCCCCATGAAAGACACAGCGGCCTTCCCTTGTCCTTGGGTCTAATGGCTAACCCAGGATCTGATGGGAACCCACCTTTCAACAGGCTCCAAGTCCCAAAGACAAGAGGTCTTTCACCTCCGTGGAAAGTGCCGTTGACCACTCCCTGACACGAAGGCCCCACGTGGAAGCTGAGAGGATCACCCAAGTGGAACGATCTTATGGGCGCCAGGGCGTTTCCCAGCTACCTCTCTCACATACATGGTGCCTGAAACTCCATCTTCAAAAGGTTGTATAGTTATAAGAATTCCTCATCACATACAAATGCTTCTGGGGAGCAGTGCCTCCTATTGGCATGAAGTCGTCATCTCAGAAGTAGAGGCTGAGTCGGAGAATTCTGAAGATGAACGGGACCTGGGGGGTCGTCTGGTCCAGTGGTTTCCAAGCCCTCATGGTCCGAGATGGCGCCTGGAGGGCCGCCATTTGGGGCAACAAGGGGCACGATGGGAGGACAGAGGACACAGGGCCCCCTTTGGGTTTGAAGCCAACTTTCTGTGCTGGGGAAAGTTGTAAAAAGCACGTCTCTCTTTTATTTTGTGGGCTAAAAGCAAGTCCGAGGTTGCCAGTAGGTTAATCGAGCTTGAACTCCGATGGCCAGCGAGGGGCAGAGCCAGACCTGGGGTACAGGTTTCCGACTCTCAGGACTGTGCTGTCCCCACTGTCCCTCCATGCTTCCTTCAGTCGCCGTCACACTACCAGGTCACCTGCAGACGGTTAACCCTTCCAGAAGGCTGGCCTCAGACGCGTATGAAGGAGATGAGTGAGACTGAAGGCACGCAGTTTCGGTGGGAGGACGGGGAAGGCGCAGACCCCGGTCTGGGCTTCTGTGGGGGTGCTGGGGAGCCTTGGCCGGCAGACAGTGCTGGCTGGGCACGCGCAGGAGTCCACCGAGTGCTGCCGGGGGCAGAGGGGAGCCACAGAGGGTGCCCGAGCCTCGTCACGCACTTGTCGAGACTCACCCTTCATGAAATCACTCCCTCTGTCCCAGGCCACAGTAAACGTGTTCACCTTAGACACAGATAACCTTATGGCTCACAAGGTGCTCTTCCATTTTCACATTTAACTGTCACGAACTCCTACTTTGGGAGGCTGGCATTATATTTTCCAGTGTACATGTGAGGACGTCAGGGAGTAAGCGAGGGCCTTTCCAGGGCTCCCAGAGCCGAGTCCTGAAGCATGTCTCCTCTTGGCTCCTGGTCTGAGATCTTTGCTGCCATTCTGTAGCGCCACCCCCACACCAGGCACTGTTGGCCACTCTCTCCAGCCTGTGAGAGGCCTTTGCAGCCAACCACCGAGGCTTTCAGACAGCAAACATAATCTGTTTCCACACTTGTAACTTGGCTGACCTATTGCCTGGCTTCTTAAGAGGTTGGTGTGTGTGTGTGTGTGTATGTTTGTGGGGTGGACAGGAGTGACCTTGGTGACCTGGTACACGGTTCTGAAATGTTTCTGGGATGTCGACGGGCACATCTCTCCACTGTCTCATTTCTCTCTCATTGGCACTACCCGATCACAGCATCCATGATCCATTAAAAGAAGGACAGGGAAACATAAGTGAAAAAAGTGCTCGTCTTGATGATGGCGGACATGGGGGTTGACTCTCCAACATCCCTTCCGTCCCCAACTGTGTAGCAGCAATGTGGTTCCTGAAAATGACCCAGCTCCTGGGACAGGGTCCTAGCTGACTAAGCCAACAATGATAATCCCATCATTCTCTTGTCAGTGATTGGTGCAGGGGTTCCAGGTGTAAGCCAATCAGTGCCTGGCATCCCTCTCCTGATTATTATTGGTGCCAGGTTGGGAGAGAGTCAGTCTCTCTCTTTCTCTCTCCCCCTGTACTGTCCCCCTTCCCACCTCCTGCTATTGCCCCAGTTGCTGTGGGCATTCATCACGTGACCATGAGGACACCCACTCTTTGAAGCCCACATTTTAACTCAGGACCCTCAGATTATGAGGCTGAGTCTCTGCCCACGGTGCCAGGAGGACCGTTGGAAGCCTATACTTTAGATGGCAGAGCAGAGGATGGGAACAGCCTGGGTTCTAGAAATACTGAGTAGCTAATTGTGGAGCCCACCCCACCTCTAGTTTTTCTGATATGCGGGGAAAATAAATTTCTCAATGGTTCCTGTCACTTTGGTCAAAAGGTTTTAATTGACGCACTGATCTTCAGGACACAAGAAATCTGGACACAAGGAACACAGCCCATATGTGTGCTCAGCAGTCCCCGGTGATGGGGGGGCAAGTATTTGTGAGACAGCTGGTCAAACACGGAGGGCACTTTATGCACGGAAATGTCATCCTGCGATCTCCAGGCTGCGCCTCCAAGATAAACGAATCTATGCCAACTCGTCGCTGGTGGGAAATGGATTAGCATGTGATAACTTATCGGGCCTTTGTAAATATAAGGCCTGGCCCCAGGGGAATAACTTTTACCGTGAGTGTTCAGGCCAGTGGGGTGGGACTTTTGGCACGGAGCTCTGCACGTCACATGGTGTGGACCAGGGATAGCAAAGTGCAGCCTGTGGGCCCCCTCAGCTCATGCCCACGCACCTCTGTATTATTTACACTTTCACACTGTGACAGCGGAGTCGTGTGCGACAGAAACCGCATGGCTCCCGAAGCCTGCAGAATTCATGCCCTGGCCCTTTCCCAAGAGGGGCGCCGGCCCCTGCGGTCCAGCACTGTCTCCTCGGCCTGTTGGTTTTGATAATGTGGGCAATCCTGCCGCACAGCAAGCCAGGCGGGCACCCTGGTCACTGCACTTGTGGCCGGTGATCTGTTTTTAGGGTGTTCGGGCAGAATACGCCCCTTACTTTTCATATATAAGTGTTGACAATGTTGGATGACAGGAAATTTTCTTTAAAATAATCTTTTCCCCCTGGCTGGTGTAGCTCAGCGGATTGAGCGCGGGCTGCGAACCAAAGCATCACAGGTTCAATTCCCAGTCAGGGCACATGCCTGGGTTGCAGGCCACAGCCCCTAGCAACCGCACATTGATGTTTCTCTCTCTCTCTTTCTCCCTTCCTTCCCTCTCTAAAAATAAATAAATAAAATCTTTTTAAAAATTGTGTTTTTAATAATAATAATAATAATAATAATCTTTTCCCCACTAATTCCCATGATAACATCAGGTACATGTCCCTCCAGAAAACCGCTCCCCATTAGGTTGCATTGAAAAGGCGTGAGGATGTGGCTCAGGTGACGGTCCCCTGAAGGTGTCTCTACAGTGCTCTGAGGGCCGTTCTAACAGGACATGACCTTTCTTGCAGGCACAGATGATACTTCTGGTTAAATTTCCACCAGAAACACTAGAATATACGTGAAAGCTATCAGAGCCTTTCCCAACAGCAGGGTTTTCGAAGGGAGGGAGAAGAGAGTGTTTTTGTACCAGGAACCTGTGGAGCAGAGAGAACCCCAGAAAGTGGCAAAAAAAAAAAAAAGTGTGCCAGAGACAAGCTCCAACACTGTATCAGTGTGCAGTGGACCAGCCCTGTGGGACCACGCTTAACTCATTTCCATGAATATTAAATGAATCGGAGGATGAGGCACTTCATCAGGCAGTGATCCTCGGCCTCTCTTCCCCGCCTGTGCCCGGGCAGGAGGCAGCGAGTTCACGCTCAAGCTGGTGCAAGCTGAGACATCGCCAGGGTGGGGGTGGGCGGCCGAGGCAGCAGGGAGGGGTCTGCCGTCAGGGAAATAAATGGAAGATGAGCTGTCACATCCAGGCCTTTGCAGCCACTTCTTCCCGGAACTGCTCTCCACCAGCCTTCAGGGTGGCTGATCTAAAGTGCAGATCCGACCCTGTCCTCTCCCCGATTAAAACCCTGCAGGGGTTCCATGGGGAAATCCCAACTCCCCTCACTCCGGCTCCTGCCCACCCACCCTGCCTCATCCCTCCAGCCACACTAAGCTGACTGACTGCCCTTCGTCTCCCACAGCCAACCTCTGCCCACAGGGCCCCTCTGCCCAGCACCCCCCATCCCTCTTCTTCAGCTGGCCGACTGTCCTTGCCCATCACAGTTCAGGTCACCTTCCTTACCATTCTGCCCCCTGCTCACCTCCCCACCTTGGCCTGGAGGGACACTTGCCCTGCGGTGGGGTGTTGTCTGTCTGCCTTCTTCACTTCGCCACGAACTCCTCTAAGGGCACAGTGAATCGCTGATCCTCATTTCCTTGGCATATCACTCAATACCCAGCACACAGGTGACACTCCCACCATGTCTACGGAGTACCTGGAGCCTTTATTTAGAACCTAGGACAGTGGGTTCTTCCACTGAAATGACACATGCTTTGCTGTGGCCGTGGCCGTGGCATCGGTGTTGGGGCTCTCCCCTGGGGCTTTAGAAGTGGGTGACCACAGAGGAACACTCCTCCCCTCTCTCTTCTCAGGCACCCAAGGAGTGTTAAGCGTCTCTAAGCAGCTCTGTGTCAGAGCATTCTTTCGAAACGCTAGCATCATGCAGACCACCGACAGATCACGTCCAGGGGCCCGCACTGGGTCGGAGATGACAAACATTCTCTTGGCTGAATTGCCACTCTGCTTCCTCAAAGGGCAGAACCTGACTCCGGGGCTTGTCACTCAGGGCTCAGCCTTTCAAGTTAGCAAAGGACATTCCAGGTCCGTTTTGGCCACCATGTCATCTAAATATGTTCTGAGTGACCTTACTATAAACAGTGTCGCTGTTTCTGGCTACCTGTAGGAATCTGACATACCCGCGGTGCAAACGAGTCTTTTGGCACTGCAGGGCATTGGATGCACAAACCCTCATGGATCGACAATAGCAATAATGCTAGTGTCCCCACCATTTGGAACAGGCTGGATAAATCGGGGACAATGCCGGAGAGGGATACCTGGGAGGTGGTGCTAAGACAGAGGAGGATGTGAAAATAATATAAAATAATACTGATTGTCAACTGTAACTAAAGAATAAAATTACAAAAAAGAAAATTAAAAAAATTAAAAAATATATAGAAATTATTTCAAAGGAGAAAACAAGACAGAGGAAGATATTTCTCAGGTTGGAGATGTGAAGGCCAGAAGGTGACTTCATATCCATGTTCGAGGTTATTTAATAAGTTATTTAGAATGCCACTCGCACTTCCTAAGGGGACTGAACGGGGACTGAATTCATAGTTCTGTTCTGTAACAATAATTTATTGAAACACAGCTGAGGAAGCAGAGCCCAGTGCCTGTAGTTGCCCTGCCACGGCAAACCCTGGCTTTCTGGATTACAGGCCTATCAATGGGCATTTCTGTTTAGTGGCCGCAGGACCCTCTTGTCACAAAGTGTCCCCAAACCAGACATCAGCCTCTGGAAGCTTGCCTTGTTAACACAAATATAAAGAGACACAGGAACAGCATGTACTTATCACAAACTCCTTGAACACGTGGGTGGAATGTCACTTACATAATCTGGCCATCTGACACAAAACCTGGCTTTCTTAAACCAGGAGGAGCTCAAGGTCTCTGCTAAAGAGGACCCTTTCCATTTTACGCCGGGGACGACGCTCGCAGCATGAGCGATGCCGCCAGTTATCAGCATTTCAGCAGATTGTGCCAGTGTTGACACTGGTTCTTGGCTGAATTGTGCGGGAGTGTGCGTCTGAAACAATGACGCAGCTGTCCCCATCCCCGGCAATCAGGATGTAAAACTGGTGTTCGGCTGACTCTGGCATGTGATTGCTTCTGCATGTGTTTACGCTTTTGTTTGCCAGGCTTTCTGAGTGTTTGCTATGATTCTACAATCAGAACATGCATTTAGCTTAAAATGGAACCCAGATCCATATTAATAGCACCCACGGTGACCGCAGACCTCCATGCTGCAAGATCTTTGGTGCCTGGCCCAGCACGGATGCTTGTGTTCGCCGTGTGTGTCAGAGATGCTTCTCTGACCTGCTGTGAAGGCAGTCTGGTTAAAACAGCATCAGGGCTGGAAGAGCAGGGTCAGCACAGGTGCACTGGAAGTGCTGACCCTTTGCCGAGTAGCGAGGGATCCAGGTCCGTCCCACACAGAATGCTGCCACGAGTCCTATCTGTGGCGAGTGTCGGCATCCATCTTTTCACCACTCCTTCAGGCGGGTGACCTGTGCCACTGAGGAGGGAGTATGTGCTCGGGTTTTAGACTGTTCCTTTCCCTCAAGTATTTTAGCTCTTGGCTTTTTGTTACCAGATTAACCTGTTAATAATAGTGTTGGTGAAGGGGGAGGGACCAGTTCCTTATTAGGTCAGGGCAAGTCTGAAAAAATATACTTTGGAAAACTGTTTGACGTAGCCATTAAAGCGGAACATATGCACATCCTGTGACCCAGAAATTTCGCTTCTAAATACCGATACCCAGCAGAGATGTGTGCATATATATTCACCAAAAGACACGCGCTAGAAGGTTCATGGTGGCAGCTGCCCAATGCCGTCAACAGTGGAATGGATAGATGAGTTATGTGTGGACCGACAGTGGCACACCATACAACAGTGAGATCGAACGGACTCTGACTTTATCCACGAACTATATATAACACATGGGCTACTAGTGTTCTATCTCGGTGAAACAAACAACCGCCAGCTACAAACTTAGGGCTGAAAATATAAAACAGCTCGCAGGTGAGTAGGTCCTACGTCTGGGCCCGAAGTAGCTGGGTTCTCTGCTGGCGGCCTCACAGGCTGAAGGTGTAGGAGGCTGGAGCTTAGGATCCCATCAAAGTAAGAAACATCTAAACCTATACAGAAGTGTTATGAGGTTATTTGAGCTGAACTGACAATGGTTGGGAAGCAAAATCTCAATGGATTGAGAAAATACTCTGGAGAACGGCAGTTTTACAGCTTATTTTATACACCAGAATCCAAGAGGGGGAGACTTGGCGGGGGGGTTGCTACATGAAATCCACTGGTAGTAGATTAGGGAGGTGGGAGAAAGCAAAGTGAGGAAATCTCTGAGACTGGACATGGAGTAAAATGGAGAGACAAATGCTAACTTTACATTGGTGGGTAAAGGAGAATTCACAACATTCGCAGCACACAGAGATGGTATTGTGGGAACACGATAACAAGGAGCGGTTCTGTGTCTGGTGCTCACACGGCAGGTGTACCCTGAGGGTCTAAAAGAGGAGATTACTCTGACCCCCCGAGCTATGTTACCTGAGATGCAAAAAGACAACAGACAGGCTTACTTTAAACACACACTGACTTTTGTGAAGGAAGAAGTTACCGGCCCAAGACGTGACTCCGGCCATGACGTGCTTTCAGTCAGGAGTTTTTATGTACAGACCATCCTACGTGGTTACTCCAGGTCTCTGAGTTTGTAATGCCCGCCATGCAGGGCTCCCCTGAGCTTGCCAGGTTCAGTGTGTGGCAGAGCGCTGGGGCTTCCTGTGGCTGGAGGTCGGCTCTCATTTCCCTGCTGGCCATGAGCCGTGGCCGATCTCCACTCCTGGAGGCTGGCGGCATCTCTTGCCACATGGACCCCACTGTCTTTGGAGTCAACAGTGGAGAACTTCCTGTGTGTCTATCCCTCTCATACCTCAGATCTCTTCCTCCAGGAAGAGCCCAGTCCCTTTTAAGGGCTCATGTGATCAGAACCATTGAGAACAATCTCACTAAAAACTGATTTGAGCCTTAATTACATCCGCAAAACGCCTTTACAGCAGCACCTAGATTAATGTTCAGTTGACTAACTGCAAGAAGGACTAGGGAGGCTGATGAAATCTTGGGGGCTGTCTTAGAACACCACCTACCATGCACAACGTGCGGATGAATCGCACAGTCGACGGTGAACAAAAGAAGTCAGACACGAAGGTGCATGTAATGTCCAATTCCCTTTGTATGAGACACAGGAACAGGAAGCACTGACCTTTGGTGTTAGAAGTCAAAGAGTGGTTACTCTTTTTTTATTTTTATTTTTTTATTCTTACCTGAGGACATTTTTTCATTGCTTCTGGAGAGAGAAAAGGAAGCATGGGTGGGGGTGGGGACAGAGAGAGAGATGGAGGGAGAGACATCAGTTGGTTACCTTCTCACAGGCAGCCACGACCAGGATCCAGCCAGCAACCTGGGTATGTGCTCTGCCTTGGCATTGAACCTGCAACCTTTTGGTCTAGAGGGCACACTCTCCAACCAACTGAGACACACCAGCCAGGGCGTGGTTACTCTTGAGTACATGGTAACTCGAAGAGGAAAGGAGGGTGGTCTGAGGGGCTGATAATGTTTTTGTTTCTTGGTCTTTGTCCTGGTTACATGGGCGTGTTCAGCTTGTGAAAACTCAGCAAGATGTGCATTTTTAGAATAATCGGGATTTATTACTTTAAAATGAATTTTTAAAGGAAGTATGCACCCCCAAGACAACTATCAGAGTGGATCCCTAATGAGGGTGGAGAATAAGGAGGAAAAGAAAAGAAGAAATGGCACCTTGCCTGGAGGGATGATGATGGCACCTCATGAGCTCTGTGGGGGAGGGCCAACGAGGTCAGAAAGTGGAACTCTGTCAACTTGGACCTGTGCGTGGGACCTGCCACATGATTTGTGTGGCCCAGTGCAAAGTGAAGTGCATGGCCTCCTTGTTCAAAACTTACTATGAATTGGAAGACGGCATGAGGGGAACACTAAGCCAAGAGTGGGGGTTGAGAGTCCGCACTGGTCCCACTCTGGGGAAGCCAGCCCTGCCTGCAGGCATGGGAGAAACAGCCACCTCTCTGATTCCAAAGACTTCTTGGTCGGTGAGCTAGTCTGGGCAACTATAGCTGTGATCCTTCCCTCTGTAAAATAGGTCGGCCAGAGGCGAGGAGGTGCTAATTAATTTATATATGCAACAGCAAGCACTTTCTGATGTGTAAGAAACCAAGTATCAGGTTTATTATAATAATGGGCCATCTAAATATTTATGTGTTATTTCCTTAACCAGTTAAAAAGCATACCTGTGAGCTCACGGGTAATATTTATTTATGCATAAACTCTTCATAGGTAGCACAGTGTCCATGTCCACCTTGTGAATTCACACAAATTGTAAGTTATGGGTGGAACACTAATAATCATGAGATCTGACCATGCGTTTTTGGTCTTTCCAGTTCAAAAAGGAAACTATTAATCGCCAAGGCCAGAGCACTGGAGTCTGGGCACTTCCCCACCGAAGTTCTTTTTCTTGCCGCTGTTGGAGTTTCGGGCAAGTTGAATCCCGGACCTGACTCTAGATCCTCCCCAGGGGCTGGAAAGCCCTGGGAAGGGGCGCCCTAGAATCATCCAGCTAGGGCTCTGTGGCGAACGCCGCGGGCACGTGACTCCCCGGGCGCCTGGAGACTGCGGTGTGAGGATGACAGGGCTGTCGCTTGGCAAGCAGGGTGGGGTGTGGGAAGAAAGGGGAGCGCATTAAGAGGTTAGGATTTCTGAAGAGGCACGACTCGGCATTGTATTTCTATGTTTATTTTCCCGGGTGTGCACTCTTGAAGCACAACCCTTTGTAGGCTTAGTGACTTAAGCTTTGGGGACTGTGGTACTCGAAGCCGGCCAGCTGCCTCACCTAAGATTTACGGTGGTTCCTGGGATGAGACAAGCTCCCAGTGTCTCGGTGACAACAAGGTCTTTGACGAACAGCCGAGAGCTGCAGTTAGGGAGGGACAGGAGGCCTGTGGCAGGGGCCGCGAGCCCCTGATTTTCCTCTTCGAAGGAGTTAGGCGCCTGGGGCCATCAGCATGCAGGAGCCAAGCGCGCCGTCCTTGAAGGGCTGCCCAGCTGACCTTGCTCCGCATTCTCCGGAGAAATCTCCGGGAGAGCGTGAGGACGCGGCCACGGCGGTGACTCAGTGCCCAGCGCGCCGCATGCAAATGTTCTCCTCCAGCAAGTCCAGCTCTGCAGCCGCGGCTTCCCTTTCCTGCCCCCTTTTTAAATTCCACAATTCAAACCCGGCGTTTTCCGCTCCACCCCTCCCCCTCTCCACCGCCCGCTAGTCGTTAGCCAGACCGTCCGGGTGTTTTGTTCCCCACCTCCCATCCGCAGAACCGAAGGCCAACCTTCGTGCTCCTTCGCTGCGGGCCCGGGATCGGACGTGGCCCGTGGGCGCAGGGCACAGCGCGGGGCGACCGCGAGCGGGAGCCCGACCGAAGGGGGCGGTGCGCGGCGCTTTTGGGCGCACCCGCGGACGGCGCTCAGGCCCCGCTCCCCATTGGCCGCCACCTCCGCGGGAGGGGCCGCCCGGCGCTTGGGGCACCTGGCGTTGCCCCTCCGCGGGGAAATCGGCGGATGCCGGGCACTGGTGCCTGAGGTGAAGGCATTCGGAAGGAAGGCCCGGGCCGCAGGCGAGCTCCCTGCATTCAGCCCTCCCCTGCTCGCGGCCCCGGCGCCGGCGACGCTCGGATGCCCCCTACGCCTGCCGCGCCAGCCGGAAACTTTGCCCCAAGAAGTCCCCATCCTTCTGACCGCGCCAAGAGGCGCCTAGTCGGCCGTGTGCCCCGCGGGGCCCCGGAGCCCCGCGCGTGATTGCGGGGACCCCTGGCGCCTGCCGCGCCCCGCCGCGCGCAAGCTGCTGCAAGAATGCGCTACTCGGACCCCTCTGCGAACAGGGATTTGTTGGGGAACCGAACTTTGCTCTTCATCTTCATCTGCGCCTTTGCCTTGGTGACTTTGCTGCAACAGATCTTGTATGGCAGGAACTACATTAAGAGGTGAGAAAGTCCAAGTGCGGGTGGGAGTGAGCGGAGCTTGTGGGCGAGCCCCAGGTGGCGTCTGCAGCGACCACCCGGGCGTCCCCGGGGTGAGTGAGCGTGGGGTCTGCCCTTAGCCCCGAGCACCACCGCGTTAGGTTTAGGTCACGGAAGTGCTCCGAAGCGTATCTCTCCTCCCAGCGAGAGAAGGGAGCGCCTGCCCAGCGCTGGCCGGAGGAGCCCAACAACTTTGTTGTGTTGTGAAAAATGGGGGTTGGTTTGGAATGCTGAGTGGCCAAGCTGACGATGAATCCATTGAATGTCCAGAACGGCCACAGGGGCCAGATTGGTGTCCCCCAAATCTGCACTGCCGTGGTCATTGGGTTGGAGGTGGGGCTCCCGGGAGTGGGAGGCTCAAACCAGATCCTTGTGAGCACAGAACTTGTGGGGGCCCTTGGGAGAAAAAGCATATCCCTCCCTCCCCCAGGAACGTCGGGTTAGGTGGGGGTGATGGTAGGCCGAGGCGTATCGACAGGGAGCGTGAACTTACAAACCTCTGGACCTGTGAAACTCACAACCTGATCTTCGGAAACGGATGGTCCTTTCTCATCCCTTCGCGGAAGGTCAGAGCTGCAGCCGGAGTTAACCTTCCCTTTGTTGGGCTCTGCTCCAACCCCACTCGGAAACTCGGGCCCAGACTCAGCCCCTTCTGCCCGCTCTGCTGGCTGAGGAGAAGCGCTTCGGGTTACCCCGCCTGGTTTCAGGGCCTGGGAAGAGCGCGGCCGTAGGATAGGATCCACCTTTATCAGAACCTCTTTTGCCAAGAGGCCACCTCTCCTTTCTCCTGGAGGTTTTTTCTTTGCTGCCAGTGTCTCGTTATTCTCACTGCCCCTCCCCCGGGCCGATAGAAAACAAAATGCCTCTCTAGCTATATGAACATCTCATCTCTAAACTTCCAAATAATAACACAGTTGTTCTGTTTTCATCCTTTGGGTTCCACGTCGGTCATTGGTGCTCCCTCCAAGCCCCGAAATCTGGGCTGCTCGTGGGGACAGGAGAGTGAGGTTTGCTGCTGGGTCCGGCACTCTCAGTAGGAAAGCCAGTAGGCTGGCTCCCCCTTCCATGTCCCAGGGCTGGGGAATATGAGGCCCTTCGTCCTGAACATTTGCTTCCAGACAGCCCCTGCTCCGGACTATCCTACAGCGTTCTTCCCTGGTGGAAGGCAGCTGATGAGCATGGTGCTGGTGGCTTTAAAGGGCATTTTCAGAGAATCTCCTGGCTTGCTGGAGCCCATTGGGCCTGCCTCCTCTTTTGGTTACTGCGCCCCTCCCCCATATCCCTATGCAAGGATAGCTGGGCCCCAAAGGGCCTGCTGAAGCCCCCTCTTGCTGCACTTGTTCCTCAGCGTGGTGGCTCTGGGTTCCTGCCCCTGTTGGCACCTACCCAGAACAGCAGGGACTGCAGGGATCCCTGCTGCCTCGTCAAAAGTGGGAGAATATCAGTGGCTGCAGCTGATGCCAGCTCAGCCTCTGCAAGCCCCCTCCCACCCCCAGGGTCCTGGGTGGATGGGCTAGCTCCCTGGAGTTCAGCAGGCATACCAGTTGCTCCCCATCCTCCCTCACAGAGACCTGGGACCCTAAATCTCAGATGCCACCTTGCCCAGGCCTTACTTACTCCAGGGACTTGGTTAATCAAGCAAGCAAAATTTGTATGTTCCTGATTCTGGAAAGGTGCCCGAATGATGTGGTCCTGATGTTCAGAGGGATTGAATTGTTTAGGGAAGCAGAATGGCCACAAATGAGATAGTTGTGAAGTAAATATTAAAATATTTGGGGAGGGAGGTACCACTGGGCTGAAGTAGTTAGGGAAGTCTTCCTGGAGGAGGTGGAAGCTGAGTGGGTCCTTGAAGGAGGATAAGCTTTGGGTAGGTAGAGGGGAAGGGCACAGCCACAACTAAAGCAGGCAGCAGTGAAGGTGCAGAGGTTGGCACCGCCTCCTCTCTCCTCTCCCAGGTCTGACCGGGCCCACACTACAGCACTGGGGCTAACCATTGGTTAGTTCTTCGTGGAGCTGCCCTGCCCCTGAACCGGGTTCTTCTTCTAACTTCTTAAGTTGGATGTTTATCTCCTTAATTTCTAGTCTTTATTATTTTCTAATGTAAACTTTTAAGGTTATACAGTTTCCTCTAAGTACTTGTCTAGTTATATCCCTTAAGTTTTGGGATGATGATGATGATGATGATGATGATAACTCAAAACTGTCTTGCATTACATGTGCCAGGTCTGGTTCAAGTGCTTTGTGTATCACCATACCGAAGTCTAGCAATAGATGCTATTACTGTTTTCATTTTATAGATGAGGAAACTAGGCACAGTGAGGTTAAGTAATTGTTCAAGGTCATACACATAATAACTACCAGAGGTACTTTCATCATTTTGAATTCCAAATATTTTATGTTTTCTATTATCGTTTTTTCACCCACAAACTTAGAAATGTTCTAAAATTTCCAAATACTCGTTTTTAACTTATCTTTAAAATTTTGAACTCAAATGCATTCTTGTGGGAACACATGGTATTTATGATGCTGATTCCTTGAAATTTGTTGAGATTTGCTTTGTGGTCTAGTATGTGGTCGATTTGTCAAGTACTCTGTGTGCGCTTGAAAAAATGTGAATCTCTCATTATTAAGTGCAGTATTCTTATATGTCTGTTCAATCAAGTGGTTTTGTACTTTTCAGTCTTTTGTATTCTTACTGATATTTTTTTGTTCTACTTGATCTATCAATTTCTAAGATGTGTGATGAACTCTTCCTCCGTGATAGGTGATTTATCAGTTTCTCCTTATCAACTTTTACTTTATGCCTATTGGAGTGATATTATTAGAAACATACTAATTTAGCTATATTGTCTTCCTAATGAACTGAATCTTTTATTGTAATGTAGTGACTTTTTTTATTTCTAGTAATACTTTGAGCCTTAACGTGCATTTTGTCTAATATAGCGAGACAGCTTCCATTTGGTTAATACTTGCTTGTTACAGTAATATAATGGCCATTACAGGGGACACATGAATTACTGGGATTGGCAGATGCCCCTGAGGCAGCTACCGGCTTTAAAACTCATCTACTATTTCTTCCCTTGCCAGATTATTCATCCATTTAAAGAGGCATTTTTACACATTTTAATCATTATTTTAGTGTTTTTTAGTGGGAGATGTTGCAGAGTGGTTCCCTGGAAAGCAGACTGTCAGCCAGAGATTAGAGTGCGGCATGTTGAGTAAGGTGTGTTCTTGGGATCCACGCGTGAAGACAGGAGACCGAGCCGAGGGAAGAACAGCTGTGGTGCAGTCCCAGAGAAGGCCCTAGTCGGCTCTGGCCAGGTGGTTCAGTTGGTTGGAGCGTCATCCTGCCACCGAAAGGTTGCGGGTTTGATCCCCAGTCAGGGCCCATACTAGGTCGTGGGTTCGATCCCCGGTCTGGGTGCATATGGGAAGTGGCAACCAGTCAATGTTTCAACCTCTCTCTCCTGCTTCCTCTCTCTCTCTAAAATCATGGGTGAGGATTAAAACAAAGTAAATGCCCTGGCCACCCCCGCAGGGAGCCCTAGAGAGTTGCCCAGCGGCGAGGAGGCTGGCCTTCCTGCCTCTGTGTGGAGTGCTCGGTCATTAGGTGTGGGTCGCCTTGGAAGAGGAAGTCATCTTGGTCGAGTTGACTCTCCTCGCAGGAGACAGCTCCCAGAGGGGCCAAGAGCCAGCCGGGGCTGCCAGCTTCCGGCACCCCCAGCAGGTGAGGGCACCCCCAGCAGGTGAGGAAGAAATCCTTCATCCCTAAAGGGGCGTGTTCTGAAAGGGCGCCGGTCACAGAGGGTGTTCTCCCTTGCCGGAAATGGAAGTCTTTGAATGTCTCCGTCTCCTCCCCCTCCCCAAACAGGTCTCACCCTCTCCCATTGATTAGCCTGTGCCTTCAGCCCCACTCTTTTTCAAAAAATATTTTTATTTATTGTTTTTTAAAATTCTCGCCCAAGGATATTTTTTCTTTGTTGATTTGAGAGAGAGAGTAAGGGGGGAAAGGGGAAGGGGGAAGAGACAAGGGGGAAAAGAGAGAGAGAAAGGGAGAGAGAGGGAGAGAAACATCGATGTGAGAGAGAAACCCCACATCGACGATGGGCAACCGTTTGTGTCTGGGAGGACACGCCAACCAACTGAGCCGCCCGGCCGAGGCACTGGAGTCCCACTCTTAAAGGAGAGAGTAGCTCCTGTCGGCCGGGGGTCCCTTATCCACATCACGTGTGTCCCGACTCTGTGCCTTTTCCCGCTGGTGCCCCACTACCGTGCCTTCCCAGCTGCCTCCCTGCCAGGCCAACACCCCTTGTCCTTCGGGTCCCAGCCCACGGTGTTCTTCCCCGGCTCTGACTTCATCGTGCCTGCGCTGTCTGGACTCGGCAGATTCTCCCAGCGCCGTCCTGTTGCTCTCCGCGGGACTGCACAGGGTCCAGCAGCTGAGGCCGGGCCTGCTTTGTGCTGCCTCGGGCAGAGAGGACTCTCTCCTACCCTCTGCCTTCGCCCTGCCTGCCTCTCTCCTGCGCCTCGAGGGTGTCGATCTGAGCTGCCTGCATGTGGCTGGTGCAGGCCTGAGACTTGAGGATAAGAAACTGGGTCAAGGAAAAGTACTGCCTGACTTTGCGCGGTATCCAAAGTGTATATTCCACATGCTGTCATTGCTGAGCCAACTGTCCCCCCACCCAGGGACTGTGAGGCCCCAGGAAATGGGGACCATGGGACAGGGGGTTGAAGCGAGGGGTGGCTCTGCAGGGAGAGGGTGCCTAGTGGGGACGAGGGGGAGGTGCAGAGTGTTCCAGAGAGGAGGAAAGAGCGGAGCTGACCACCGTCTGGACTCTGTCCTAAGCTGGCCAACAGCTACAATTCCGCTGATCGGAGCGAGTTCTCCTGAGTGCCTGCCACAGGTCTGGGGCTCGGGTGAGGCAGGCAAGGCACCCAGGGGTGGAGGTGAAGGAGGCTCCCTCTCAGGTGTTGACCCTGTTCTTACACGAGTCTCAGCATCAGGCCTCCCTCCATTGTGTGCCCTGGGCGCCTTGCTTGCCTCGCTCTCGCCTTGGCCCTGGCCCTGGCCTGCTGTGTGCCCGGCCTGCACTGGGCGGTGGGCGGCAGCTTCCTGTCCCTTCCCCAGATGCCCCCCAGGGACACGGCGCTACCCTCTCACCCCGCTCCCTTGCCCGTCTCTCTCTAGTCTTTTTTCTTTTTGATGTTTGTACTTTCTGGAAACGTTTGCCTCTCAGAGGATCTGGCTTCTTCTCTGTGACTTACTCAGGCCCCTTCACTTCCCACCTGATACTCTTTCACCCAGTAATTCTCTAATGTAGCTCCTAACCCTGTGTGTAGGGACCCCCCATCGCCACCACGCACGCGCACACACACACACACTCACACAAGTGATGGATTCATCATGTAATACTATTAACTAATTATTAACACTCACTAAGGGCTCACGGACCAGGCTCTGATCTAAGTAGACAATTCTGAATGAGGATTATTTTATGTAATCTTCACAATAGTGCTGTTACACAGATGCACTCACCCTCATTCAACAGGTCATCAGAGAGGGTGAGTGCCTTGTGTGAGGTCCCGGAGCTGGTAAGACTCTTGTACGAGATGCTTGATTCGTCTCCAAATTCCCAGGACCTAGCACGGTGCCTGACGTTAATTGTTGACTGAGCGGAGGCTTGCAAAGGGAGCCCCAAACTTTCTCTCTCGCCCTCATGGAACACCCCTTAAACACCCGTTCAGCTTTGTGTCGGGAGGGAGGGGATGTTACTAAAGAATTATTCGGTATGATTTTGCAGAGAAATATGTTAGTCCTCAAGGAACTTCCAGAGCAGCAAAAGAGACAAACAGGAAAAATGTGTAAGAGAGTGTAAAATACGTTCATAATTGTGTGGCATAGACTCAACCTTGTAGGTTCCGGAGGAGACAGTGATCAGGGCGCTCAGTAGGCAGGCGACGTCACAGCGTGGGGCCTGAGCGTCAGAGCAGAGCTGGGAGGCTGGCGTGTGCTCTTCCCCGTTGACCAAATACTGACCAAAGAGGAGCTGGAAGGGGCCCCTCACCACTGGGCAGCCTGGGGTACCCTCTTGGGTGGCTCTGGCCCCCAGGGGAGCTTGGGCAGGCAGGGGAGGTCTGGAACGTGGGCCTGGGGGCAGGACTGTTTGGAGGTTGGCCTGGTGGCCGGAGGGCAGGCTCCTCGCTGGTGCAGAGGCTGGGGGTGGCGAGGTGGTCCCACAGCTGTGCCTGGAGCTTGTTGGGTCTCTGTCTGGACCCCTCCTGTGGCCGAGTGTTCCGTGTGCCCCTGCCCCTGCCGGCACACTGCCGGCATGGGACTCCCCCTGGGCCCTGCCCCAGGCACTTCTCAGCCAGAGGCCTCTGCAGAACCGTGGACGTGGACGGCCTCAGAACCCCGTGGATTCTGTCTGCTTAGCGGCTCCCTGGGCCCCAGGCCTGGGGACTCTCCAGGAGGCCAGCCCACCCCAGTGCCTGCCGCTGCCCTGCCAGTCCTTCCTCTCTGGGGGTGGAGAGCATGGGGGGCCAGCCTGAGGAACGCCCCCACTGCCCTCCTCCCTCAGGACGCTCTCACCGGCAGCCTCCTTTCTGTTTCTCCAGATGAGGGGCCCCGCAGGTGACTCTGGGATGAACTCACCCTCCCCCCAGGTTCTCCTGGGGGAGTGTTAGCATTGAGTGCTTCCCGGGGAGATATGTGAGTCACTAGCGAGTGAGTCAGGAGCCAGGACAGGCGAGGGGGACCAGGAAGCTGGTCATTATGCCTGTTCATCCCTCTGGAAAGGCTTCCCAGCTGGCAGGCGTTTCCGCGTCGATCTGAGTGGGAAGGTCCCAGCACCTTCTCCTAGAGGTCTCTCAGGAGAGAGACCACCCGCCCAGCTCCATCTGTTGACCTGGGAGGGTGGAGGGCTGTGGGGGAGGGGAGAGCAAGCCGGGCCTAGCACTCGCAGACACCAGGTGCCCTGGCTGGGTCCCCTGCTCCTCAGACCACAGGGCCTGCCTCCCTCCTAGATGGCTTTGAGGGACCACAAGGGTGGCACTGCTTCTTCGAACTGATGCCACATCATCTGCCGCCTGCCCCTACCTCGCTGAGCCCCAGCTGCACGGACCACCTTGCCAGCCACAGAGTGGGCCACACACTCGCACCCCGGGGTGGCTGCAGGCGCTGGTCCGCTTCCGGGGCTTCCTCCCAGGATCCACCTGCTCCCGTCTTCCCCGGCCACTTCGAGTCCTGCCGCAACGCCACCTTCTCAGGAAGAAGAGCACCCACATGGAACAGCACCCCTCACCCACCCCGAACGCCTGCCCCCTTGCCTCCCTTTGCGTTTTTCCGCAGCCTCTTCCACCGTCTGACCCGTTACATATTGTGTGGCCTATCGCCTTATTGCCGATGCATCTGTCTCCCTCCGCCAGAAGTTGCCAGGGGACAGGGCTTTCTTATGGTGTTCACTGTTGCACCCCAGCACCCGCCTGACCTGGCTGTGTGACAACTACAGAATCGTGCGACACAAACAAATATTTTATATATACACATATGTAAAATGAAAATAGCATAAATGGATAAAGGAAAGTTATCCCCAGTCAGCTGTAAGGTATAATGATTTGCTGATTAATAATGATTTGCTGATTAATAATACGAGGGTGTTTATACATTTTATTTCACAAGCTTAATGTGAAAGAAATGGCTCATTGCCTCTTTTTCTTTTGATTAAGAGAAAGACTAAACCTCACCCACCAGCCCGTGGGAAAATTAGGCTGTCGTTATGGAAAGACCTTCCCTCTGTCCTCCCTCCCTCAGGGTCATGTGAAGGTCAGGGAGGCTTCTGAGCAACAAAGACTGCAGGGACTTCCCAGGCTGCCCCAAGCTCAGCCGACCTGCCTTGTGTGCCCCGGAGGCCTCCGGAGCCCTGGGTCCAGCCCCCTGAGGCCCCTGAGCGGCGATCTTTTGGGATCTCGCTGTCCATTTACAGGCAGGACTAGGGGAAGAGCCCCAAGCCACCAGAGCAGAGGGGGCTTCCTGGGCCGAGGAGCTTTCTGCCCAGCCGTGGCCCCACCACCTGCACCCCGCCCTCCCCGGGCACGAAGGTCCTCCCGCTTCCCCGTGGGGCGGCCTGGCGCCATTTCTGTCCGTCCCCACACCCCACAGGGCCCTAAAATGAGAAGGGAACACAGCCAAGCTCCCTTCTTGGAATGGGAGAGGGAAAGTCCACAGGAATAATGCAATAGATTATCCTCCCAGGAAAGTTAAGTACTGATGTCTTGTGAATGCTTTTCTTCTTTCATTATTGTTTCAAATACAGCCAATTCAAGGCTATCCTGGTAATAATAGTAGCTCATTTCTGTGTCTATTATGCATTTCTAGTATGTGCTCTGTGGAGTGGCAGGAAAGGGGTGGTCACAGGCCGCGCTCCGGTGAAGGCACGCACCTGGGCTTCCTCTGTGGGCGTCCTTGAAGACGGCCAGCACGTCTGTTGTGCCGGAGGCAGAAGGCTAAGGGCCGCTGGCCCAGCCCCCAGCCCAGCCCCCAGGCTGGAAGACCCCAAGGCACGCTGTGTGCAGCTGACCCCTGGGAGAGGAGCCTGACCTTCGGTGGCCAGAGAGCTGAACTGGGAGTCAGGCCTGGAGTGTGCTGAGACGTCACTTCCCACTGTCTGCCTCAGTTTCCTCAGCTGTGATGGGTGAGGCCCACTCTGTCTCCCTCTTCAGACTGAGGTCGGGGTCAAACAAGATGATATAAGCAGGGGCCCTGCCAGGGCGGGTCGCAGGCCTGCAGTGTGTTTTAAGTTTGAACGATCAGCATTTAACATTTGGGGTGTCCAAAGCTGGGATTTCCAGCGTCTCTTGGAAGACCGAGCAGAGTGGCATTTTGTGGTAGGGCCTGTCTGTCCCCACCGCACTGAGGCCGAAGGGGGCTGGCGCTCAGGGCACCTACCCGGCGGGGAGGACACACACCCTCCCCTCTTCCACTCCCCTCGTCCCCCTCTGAGCCCCAGAGGCCCGACTTCGCTCCCTGGAGGAAGTGGAGCGTTTGTGGCAGCATGAAGTATTAATATACGGTTGGATTTTAGCCAGGCTGTGTTACGGTCTTAATGGTCCAAGGAGAGCGGAGATGAGGAGTTGTTCAGGGAAGGGGCGGGCATCATGGGACCACCCCCAGCTTCCTGAGGGGTGCAGGTGAGTAGACTTGCTTCTGGGGAGTCAGGATTCCACTCCCTCTGGTCGAAGGTGAAGACCCACCGGCTTTCCCTCTTCCCCCGTGTGGTCGCAAGCGCCCTTCCACCCCTGTCTCCGAGCTCCTGCCCTCACTTATTCCTTTGCTGTCACTTCAGCGAAGTCTGGGGAGGGAGCAGAGATGACCGCGTGGTTTGAGCCCATGGCCTTACACCGGAGGAGTGTCCTTCTGTGACCCCAAACCAGATTTCATTAAGAGCTTTGTGGAGTGTCTGGCCTCTGAGGACAGTGCTGGCCATCCCTCGAGGACTCTTCTGGTGTAAGTCTCTAGAGGCGGGAACAGGGGGGCTGGGGGGGACACGCCACCTGGGAGGTAGGCGGGCACTGTGGCCTTGGCCCGGCTAAGCCTCGGTTTCCCTGTGTGAACACTGTGCAGCCTTGGCTGTGCCGAGAAAGGGGCGATGAGGGGGTGGACAGAGACGAGCAGAGAACGCCGTGAAGGTTTATCATCATCATCCTCATGGTTGGACTTCACCCCGGGCTCCGCTGAGTGCGTGATCAAGGCCATGTGTCACTTGGCACAGGACAGTGTGTGGCTCTCTGGTAGACAGACAGGCTTAACCCAGCACATGAGCGCGAGTACCGACTGCCTCGTTCTCTTGCCAGAGGCCTCCAGTTTGGTTGGCAGAGTGGCGACCAGCTGGCCAATTGGACGGGACTCTTAAATGTCACGGACGTCCCAGAGTCACCCAGCGGCAGTGACTCCAGCTCCAGGTACAGACCCGGGTGAATAACCAGGGAGGGGGAAGCCTGCCCTGGGGTGACCCTGAGCCCCCGCCCCGTGGCCCCGCCCCAGAGCTGTCCTCTGGGGAGAAGCCTGCTGGGCACAGTGGCTCAAAGCTCATTGCATTTGGGATCCTGCCTTGTCTCCTTCGGCAGGTGGGGTGAGGGCTAGGACCAGCCACAACTGAGTAGGGACTCACTGGCCTGCCCCTCTGTTGGGAGGTGGGCTGGGGGGGAGCCTGGGCCTCAAGCCTCCATTTGAAGTTGGAGCATCAGCTTTGTACATGCTGTAAGGATTTTGGACACCAACCTGCTTGTGTGGATAGGTGTGCGTGGGAGTGGCATCAGGGGTGGGTGTCAGCGTGGGCTCCCTCCCCTCTGAAATCCCACTGTGACGGCAGTTCCTTTCCTCCCAAGACAGGGCTGACCTTGGCTGGGGAAGTCCCGTTTCCATCCAGAGGGCTCTGAGATCTGGCATTCACACCATCCCGTGGTTATTTCTTCTCGATCTGCTGTCATGTGTGGGAGCTAAAACCAGTGATCCAGGGCACTCTGCATACCCAGCAGTGGGAGTTCAGTAATTATTCGTTGAATGATTGAAAATGGAATATTCTCAGGCATAACGCACTCATTGCAGGGAGGGCATTGTGGGGACCTTTTCTGACAAGGCAGGATGCTGTCTGTGCTTGGAGCTGGGTGTGGACAGCACCCACCGGCAAAGGGTTTCCGGGGGCTGGTTAAATTGCTTTGTTTCTTCATTTTTGCATTTCTAAGTACAAGCTAACTTTCAATCTGTTTCCCTGAGAAAGAGGCCTGAGTGTTTTTGCTGTTATTATTGACCCCAAAACGTTAAACTGGACTTGCAGAGAAATAGTATGTTTTTCAGGGACCCTCAATACTAATGATTGTGTCCAATGCTTTGGAAAAGATACGGCTCCAATGTCAAAAATCAGTGGCGGGGGGGGGGAGGGTTGTCCACACACAAGCCTTAGGCTGTTCAGGCGGCTACAGGCCGTGAACTGGCACCAGGGCCTTATCCTGGCCTTTTAAGAGCTCAGTCCCTTCCACAAGGGTGTGCTGGAGGCCCTGGCCACCCTCCTGGCCTCTGGGTGTCACCTGGGGAGAGTGAGGGGTCCAGAGTTCTCCCTTCCAGATGTTGAGCCTTCAATGTCGGCCCTTCTGTGTGCGACCCACCCACCCAGACGGGGGCAGTCTAGACAAGTGAGCCAGCCTCGGCCTCCCCGGGAAGGGCTCAGTGAAGAGCTCATGGGGAGGTTTTGGCTAGAAAATGTTAATCAGCTGAGTAAGACGGGAAGGCTCCCGGGGGCCCTTCTGGCAGGTGTCCCTGGGTGGTGGTGAGAGCACGGCCCAAGGACCCCTTCTAACTCTCCCGGCCTCGGCCAGCAGCGTTTCTCTGTCCTCCCGCTCTCTGCACGCTGTCTGTAATTTCTCCGCCTCTCTCGCCCCACCTGTTCTCTCCCTTTCTTTCTGCCACCCTCTCTTGGTCCACTTGTCTTTCTCCGTCCCTGTTTCCTGCGTCCCTCCTCCACTTCCTGTCTTTCCACAGCCGGCCTCACGCCCTCCCCTTACTGTCTCCTCCTGTCTCCGTGGCTGGGTCAGCCTCCCCTCCTCGTCAGCTGGGGTCCCTCAGGGTCAGAGACCGCTGGCAGTGTCAGTCTGCTTTTGGAATTAAGGGCCCCTTTATTCAACGTTGTCACCAGCTGAGCTGATTTCCTTCTGGAGGGCCACCATTTGACCAAGGACTTCCTAAGAGATGTGATGACCCCATGTCCCAAGTTTTTCCAATTTCAGATCCCCATTTTTGGCTGAGAAACCATAACATGTGGGAAACAATGATGAGAGTAATTATAACTGACCTGTATGTGCGGGATTTTTTTTTTTACCTCAAAGTAGGAGCAGCTTCTGCCTTCTTCAAAATGGGCAGGTCCGCTCCTGCAGCAGATTTGCAGGGCTCAGGGGGCTGCGTGGTTGGGACGCAGCTGGGGGGCATGGGAAGTGCTCCTCAGAGTGAAGAACGTCATCCCCCCACATACCTCCCCTGCCTGTGGGTGGGGGTATCGTTCACCTGCTGAATAATTCAGCGCGTGCCATGCTTTGCTACATATAGTTGTGTGGTGTGTTGAAGTGTGGTGCAGCCTGTTATCACTCGTTATTAACAGAGTTGGAAGGGAAATCAGGGGTACCATGTATATAACCAGAGGGCAAAGAGGGGCAGAAAAGCAAATGACTCGTGAGTCGTATACTCAACCAGGAGCCACAAGTAGAGGGAGCAGGCCCAAACGATCCGTCTGGAGCATGCCCAGCAGGACCACAAAGAACATGCAGGCCAGACAGGGCTGCTGAAGGCTGTGGCCAGCTGTCCTCACTGGGCCGAGCCAAAGGGAGACCAGGCCAGAATGGAAAGTGAGTGAGTTATAAAACATACATGGACATAGAGCTTTATTCATTTCAAGCCTGGTGTAAAAGTGGTGTCCAATAAGCGTCTTAGGGGAGCTGCTTTAATGAGCAGATAGGAATAATTTTCCAGCAGCAAATGCTTCGATGTAAGTGGGCGCTTTGAAGCAGCAGGAAGTTCTTTCACGGTTCTTCTCATGTTCGAATTATGTGTTAATGTTTCCGTTTCCCCGACTAGACAGTGACTGTGCCTCTCCGTCTTCGAGTTCTCAGCCCCCAGTATGGCACCTGCGTGGAGTAGGTGCTCAATAAATGTTACTTGAATAAAAGAAGGAATTAGGCAGGAACATAATAAAAGCTATTGGTAAGAAAGCAAACTTCAATGTCACACTCCCTGAATTCTCCCTTAGAGATTTATTCCTTCGGATTAAACCTTGTCCTCTGTCTTTGAAAATTAATCCCCAGAAAGAGAATACACTTTGGAATCATAAGCCCACTCACAGTTTGGGATGATCAGAGGATTTTCTCCTGAGAAGAGCAGGTAGTAGGGTGGTCTGAGAGTCCTGCGTGGCAGGGTGGGAAAAGGGGGACTGGGGTGGGGGAGGGGCTGTCGCAGGAGGAGAGGGAAGGCATGAAAGCAGATTATGTACGTCTGCAATAACTGACTAAGAAAGCCTCCCCTGCACTCCACACAGAGCTTCACGGTTCTGGGAAAGGTAGGTGGGGAGGGCGAGGAGCAGGGAGGGAGAGCATCGTCCTCCCTGGCAGCTGAATGCCTTGACCCTTCTGGCTTGGCCAGTTGCCTGCCCAGTGATCCATCACTCAGTGGTCAAGGACAGCAGTGCCCTTCGTGGCCTTGGTCCCGCAGGGTGGGCAGTGTTGTACCCACTGCCCCAGGACATCCCAGGGAAAGGGTCCCTGGTCACGGGGTGAGGGCAGCTAAGGCGGGAGCCCCCAGGCTCTGATCTCGGCCTGGCTTGCAGCCACAGCATGAAGGGCTTCACTCAGCTTCTGCCAGCTGCACCCTGCTCCACATCCAAGCCCTTGTCCTCCCGCCATTACCTACTCCCTCCCCACCACCTCCCTGAAGCCTTCCCTGATAGCCCTTTTAACTCTGTGTTCTGGGAGATGTGTCTGCACAGAGGGCTATTTCTGTCATTAAGCCCACAGAGAACTCTTCGGCCAGTGCACATGAAGTCTCCTCCTGCCCTGGAGGTCTGAGCTGGACCCCTGTGCAAGTAGGATCTTGTGGACCCTCTAACTTCAGACACAGCCCACAGGCGGCCTGGCTGGCCGGCCCAGCTGGCCCCTTCTCCCAGACTCTGCACTGCCTTGGTCCTCCTGGTCTGGGACAAGATGGCAGGAGGTGGTGTGCAGAGGTGACTCAGGGGATACTTCTCTCTGAGTTCTGGGGCAGCGATGGCCAGGCTGCTGCCCACCTAAGCTGCCTGCTCTCAGGACAGCACTCCCCCCATGCGGCTGCGCTTCCAGTTGGGGTGCGGGGGCTTCCGAGGGGGAGGGTGGCACCAGCCACAGGAGAACAGAGCAAGCCGCCGGCTGCGTGTCTGGGGCCTGGACCAGAGCCCTGCTCTCTGGGGCGAGCCCATGCATGTGTCTGGCGTGCACTGCACAGTCTGGGGCTTGGAACTGTGGTGCTTCAGAGCAGGAAGGAACCTGGTGTAATTCAGTTCAGCACTTTATTACGCTGTATTGAATTGTTCCCTAATTGTTTCAAGACAGTGTATAATTAGGTAATAAATTGTGTGGGCCAGATGGCGAGCGCTCCAGAGCTCCGTGCAGAAATCAGAGGCGCTTCCGTGGAGGGGTGGGGCTTGGCTCGGACCTCCGCAGGCATCGCTGCTGGGGGCTGTGTGCCAGGCCTCCTGCTGCATTTGTGCCTCGTCCTCAAACCTTTGCTTTGGCTACTGTGATGGCCCCATTTACAGATGAGGAAACTGTCCTGCCCCTTCCAGGTGGCAGGTGGGTGAGCTGGAACACACCCCATCTAGGGTGACTTTGGGGTCCCAGCACTAACGGGCCATGCTGGACGGAGGGACTCTTCCTTCTGGGCTGCGGACATGTCCCCCAGGGCTGTGGTGGGTCCCCTCAGCGCTCCTCCCCAAGTCCTCTCACCCTGCCTGGCCCCGCCCTCGGCCCCTGGCCGTTGGATTGTAGTGCAGTGGCCGTGTTGACTCCAGCAGGTGGTTATGCACATGTCCCCTTCCTATAACGGCTACTGTCATTAGCGCCACAGGCAAGAGGATCTGTAGGGTCTCTCACCTCCCCTCTCCTCTTCCCCACTTTTTGTCTTCCGTGTCACCCCTTCCCTGGTCCCTGTGCTTAGTATTTCCTGATTAGTATCCCTAAAAAACGCCTCCTTCCCCCTGCTCCTGGGAATTCTGCCTTTCAAAGAGGAGCCCTCGGCGGCAGGATGACCCCAAGGGAAAGAACTTTCCACAGAGGACTTGCCGATGTGATGAGAGGTGCTGGGCGCCAGGCGGCCGTGGGCCTGCATGCCCGCCTTGTGGGTGCAGGCTGGCTCAGCATAAGCCTTTCTGGTCAATTTTCACATCTGCAGAAAAGGACAAAAATAAACTCGTAAATAAAGGGTCAGAGCTCCTGGGCTCCAGCCAGCTGGGAAGAATTTGGAGGATCGGGTTGGGCAGAGTGCTCTGGGCTGGGTGCTGGAAAAACCAAACGAAGACGGCACGGCTTCCCCGTTTCCAGCCGAGCACCAGACGTGCGCCTCCGGGGCTGAGACCCAGCGGGGGCTCCGGCGAGGGCAGGGGTGGTGGCGCCCTGCGGCTGCTCAGAGGCCACCGTTCCGTGAGCTCCCTGAGCCCCTGAGTGTGGTGCCCCTTCGCTGGGTCTGAATGGAGTCTCCTGGGCAAATAACCACTTCCAGGAACCTCTCTGTGCCTCAGTTCCCTCATCTTTTGCTCAGCCACTGGTGGGGTCTGCCGAGTGGACCTCCCAGGTAGAGTCTGGCCCCAGCTTTGCCCCATACTCACAGCTGAGTAGGAGATGCTCCCTCCTGGGGACCACGTTTCCAGATCAAGGAGCACGGGTGCCTGTCAGGGCCGCACCCCTTCCTCACCCCACGTCAGCTCCCCGAACCGTCTGTCCGTTACTCCCTTAGGCGGCCATCATCACCCATTCCCCCTCCTCTCCTTCTTCACGGCCCCCATGCTTCCGGCCTCCTAGGCCATCCGTAAGAATCTGGTACCAGTCACTTCGCAAAGGCAGGAGGCCCCAGAACGGAGTGAGAATGGGAAGGGGTGGAGAATGGAAAGGAAAAGGGCCTGGGTCGGGCTGGGGGGACCAAGCATCCACCTGAGACCCAGGTTAGGGGGTGCTCAGAAGAATAGGGCGCCCGAGACCCTCCCAGTTTTCCACTCCATGTAGCTGTGCATCGTAGCCTGTGCCCCCTTCATCAGTGGCCATGGTGGAGGGCAGGGAAGGCTGCCAAAGGAGGCTGACCTCTGGTCTGTAGTAGCCCAGAAGACACACCTCAAGGAAGGGTGTTCCGGACCGAGAGGCTAATCTGCGGGGAAGAAGACCCGATGACAGCCCTGGCACTGGAGGGAGAGCAGGCCTGCTACGGAAGTTGAAGTGGTCAGATGGGTTGGGACACGAACTAGGAAGAGGCCACTAGCATACAACTCTCGGCGTGGGCAGCTGGGGGATGGTGGTGAAGACCCCCAGGGGCAGCAGGGCGATGTGCGTGGGGAAGGTCGACCCAAGGAGTTTAGCCACCTGGAGGCTCCCGGCTGGTGAGCGGATTTTACACGGGGAGCTTTGCAGGGCTCCCTAGGCGGGCCCCCCTGAAGAAGGCCACTGGATATGTGTTCTTGCAGGAATGTGCTAGGCATGTGACCTGGCCCCCTGCAGAACTGCAGGTTAGGGGAGGAAGAATGCCACATTAGGCTTTGCTCCTGACCCCCCAGCCCCCACCCCGTGCCAGAGGTGGCACTTCACCAGGCCCACACCGGGAGCAGACTGGTCACAAGACCATCAAGGGGTGTGCTCAGAACACCAGGCTCTTTAGCTTTCAGTTCTGATACCTAAAAACAGCTCAGGGGACTCCTGTGGACAGATGAGGCAACCATGGCTCAGAGGGGGCCATGGTCCAGGCTGGGGTCCGAGCCAGGTCTGTCCACCATCAGGTCTCCTCCTGGCAGCCGTGACCTGCAGTTGTCAGCACCGCGCCCTGCTTGCCTCTCTCTGTACCTCTTTGGCGAAGACACTCCAGTTCCCTGTGTTGTCAGGCTGCAATTTTCAGACTCGGGTTTCTGCGCGTTTGCTCTGATGGGTAGTGTGCCGTCTCCAGACGGCAGCAGCTGTTCTGGCTCTAGAAATAGCACTGAGCTCCCTGATGGGGGCTGTGGGCCTCGGGAGAGGGGGGCCTGCTCACTGAGGGAACCCCAGTGACCTGGCCGGGGCTTGTCAGAGTCAGAACTTAGGTTCTGGGCTCTCGGAAGCCCGAGGTTCCCTCTCTAGTGCCACCATTTACTAGCCAAATGACCGTGGGCAAGTGACCTTCCCTCTTGCTGTCTGAGTCTTGGGTATAGAATAGGGGGATCAGGCCTGCCTTGCAGGGCAACTGGGAGGATTAAATGAGACAAAATTAGAGTCTAGAGTCAGTCTGCCACACATGGTTGTGCAGGGTGGGCCTTGCGCACAGGCACCCAGCCAAGGGGTCAAGTGGGGCCAAAATCCAGCTCACTCCCACTTGATGAGCCACATGCCTGGCTTAATTCACCTGGAGAAGAAGGTGGTTTTTCCTGACTAGAACCACACGGGTTCCCTACCCAGTGCGGAATAAATAAACGACTCTGTGGTTCTTGGAGGCTGTGCCAGGCTTGTCAGGAGCCCAGGGGTTTAGATTGCAGAGCTGGGGCAGCTGCCCTGCTCCTGGGGCTGGTGGAGGCCTCACCCCAAGTGGTGTGCTCTTGCCTGACACAGCGACCTCCCTGGGCCTTTGTTTCCCTGAACGCTGTCAGCGTCTGGGGAGGGAGGGGAGTGCTAGGTAGGAAGTCGGATGCAGGGGACTCGTCCTATACCAGGCAGTAGTTGCTGGGGCTTAAGGTACTGTGGCCCCTAAGGAAGACCCCATGGATCTGAAGAAGCTCTGGAGCGGATATCAGGCCAACAGAGGAGCTCTGTCTGGGGCAGGCTTGTGGAGAAAGGCTGGCAGAATGACAGAGCCACCCTGGGTCTGCTGAAATGAGGCCTCCGTAGCCTGCGAAGCTGGACCCCATGTCTGGGTGTGAGCAGGGAAATCATGTTTGGGGTCACCGAGGCCACCTCTCTCTGCCTTTGGCCTTCTGCATCTGTCTGCTCACTCAGTGGAGGCCATCGCCCGCTTCTCAGGCAGCGGGGGCTGCCTCTCCTTGCCCACCGCAGTGCTGAGGGCACAGAGACGGGGCAGGACGGATGCAGCCTGGCACCAGCCTCAGACTTGGCTGGCGGAAGCCCAGTGGCATCCGAGATGAGCTGAGCTCCCGATCTCACTGGCTGGGACTATTTATACCAGCGAGGTGGCCAAATGTGATGCCAGGGTGCCCTCCCCTTCGAGCTGCACAGAGATCGTTTTTCTAGAATTGAAAGAAGAGACAGTGACTAACTCACCTTGAGAGGCTAATGGAGTTAAGAAGTTCGGAGAAACTGCTTCTCGCAGACTTCCAGCAGGTTAAGAAGAGGCTAGAGCCATTTTGAGGGATATCTAGGACTTGAAGGGGCATTTACTAGTGATTACCAGCAATAAAAGAGTCGTAACCCCACTCCAGAAAGGTATTTTTTAAATCATTCATGATTTTTAAATTCACTCGGAGAAAGCCAGCATTGGTATTCTGTTAACTGTCCCTCCCTTTTCCCATGCACTGTTTTGTAACTTGCATTTTCCACTTAATATTGTCATGTAGGCCTCTTCCTATGTCATTACACAAAAAATGAAGCCTCATTTTTGATGTCTGCCTGACGGTCTCCATCCAGACTGAACAGGGATTCCACGCCCGCCCGCCCCCCGCCCCCCCAGTGCAGTCCTGGGGCGTCCTGTTGGAAGCAGACTCTAGAGCTGACTAGCAATTGATTTCCTTAAGTCAGTCATCCTTAGAGACTGAGGGAGCCGTGCAAGCCTGCCCCGCCCCCAGCAAAGCCTGAGGAGAATGGAGAAGGAAACAAGGGCTGTTGGTTCCATTTTCCAGATGGGAAAACTGAGGCTTTACACCCAGCTGTGGAGCAGTTTTGATGACTTTGAAGTAGGCACCACCTTGAGTGTTTTCTGGGCACCTGGGATAGTAGCCCCAGTGCGTCAGAGAAGTCGGTGAGGTCAGGTGTGAGCTCTGTATTGGTTGGTTTGCATACGAAAGGTGTGTTCACAGCCCCTCGAGGGAGTTAGGCCTTTCCTCTACACCCAGAAACCTCTGTGCTGGTCCTGGGGCAGGTGGGCACTGTCTCCAGAGTCAGCAAGTCCCCAGACATCAAAGCGTTAGGAGCACAGTTAATCTATGGAATCTGCAGCGGAGACAGGTGCTCAAGGGCATCCCCACGTCCACGCAGAGCTCAGCACGGGCTTTATGCGCAGGGTGGCAGGAGAGAGGTTTACTAATAACAGCAGAAGGAGGATCCAGACGGTGGAGCCACTTCCTGAGTCATTCATCCCTGACGCAGCGCTGCCACCAGCCAGCCGGGGGACTGGAGGCAAGCGTCTGCCTCCCAGGCGCCCACTCTCGGCTCTCGCCCTTTAGCAGCAGGAAAAGTGGGGAGGGGGAGTGAACATTTCTTGGGTACTTCCTGTTCTCCCTCCTGGCACCGTGCAGCTGTTTTCCCTGAAATTGTCATCAAGATCTTACCTCCACCCTGTTGCCCAGGTGCCGCATTTGTAATGCTGATTTTATAGGCGAGGAAACAGGCTCAGAAAAGGGTGGGGCCCACGGTGGCCAACGAGGGGCAGAGAAGGGATGTGAACCCAGGTCTGAAAGCCTCTCCCCCCGACCGTCACTGAACACGCGGCACAAGGCCGTCCGGGACGTTTGTACTGCCTCGCTCTTTGCGTGAGGGATGTCGGAGACTCCGGAGAGACGGAAACTAAGTGCAGGCGGCGGAGGGAAGGCAGAGATGCTTGTGGAGCAGCGCAGGGCTTGCCGGGTGAAGGGCGGTGCTGGTCGGTTTCACCTTCCTCCTGTTTGTGGACCATCGCTTCATAGTATCGATCTGCCTCTGCCAGTGAGTGGGAAATGCTGAGCGGAACCTTGATACCGAATTTTAGTGTGGAGTGGGCCTGCCACTGTCACCTAGTTCAAATGAATTGTTTCCAGGAGGAGAGAGCAGAGGCCCGGAGAGGGTGTGTGATTTACCCAAAGTCACAGAGCTGGTTTGGAGGCATATCCGAGCTGTGTCCGCAGTCTCCCAACTCCCCGAGCCCCCTGGGACAGGTCTCCTCCTAACGATCCCTTGCAGCGTCTGAACCTGCAGCTTTTCTGGTAGCAGCCTGAGATGATGGCTTCAGATGACCCGGGGGATTCCAAAGGGCTCGGTGCCACTGGCTCTGGTTGCAAATGATGATCTCTGTGATAGGACGCTAGACCTCACTTGCTGCTGTGCGACTGGAAAACGACGTGAGTCAGAGCCAAGGTCATGGACTCTCTTTGTGGCCTCAGGCTGACCTCTTGTTCCTAGTTGCAGACAACAGAATCCATTTGAACTAATTCAGGCAGACTGGGATTTGTCAAGGGTACAGCCTGCAGAAAGACGCCAGGCAGAGCTTCCAAAAATGCCCCGCCAAGTGACGCTGTGAAATGAGGCCACCATGAAAGGCGCTGCCTCCGATGTAATCGTGAAGGTGCTGCCACCACGACAGTTTCCAAGAGCCATGCCACCTCTGCCACGTTCTGCACCAGCAACACAATGCTCGGAGTCTCGTCATTCTTCTCCAGTAACGGTCTCACGCAAGTGCTTCTGATTGGTTGAACCTAAACTTCATCTGGAGCCTGGCGAACAGGAGTCTAGGAAATGTAGCTCTTAGCTTTCCTGCCTCTGCCGCCCCGAAGGTGCAGATGTAACGAAGACAAAATTCCCAAGCGTTTTGGAGGGGGAAGTGGGTATATAAACAGACTATTTTAATACAATGTTATTTGCTCTAATTAAAAGACAGTGAGCAGAGGGACCCTGGAGGCGAGGGGCAAGACGACTTCCCATAAGTGGGAGCATTTGACCCGGGTGCTGAAGGGTCAGTATGAGTTTGCTGGGGAGGAACAACAGAGGAAGGAGTTCGAAAACCACAAGGGAAACAGAGAAAACGCCGAATTCTTCTGAACTCTGCTTCAGTTCTTTTGTGACACGAGAACAAGGAGCCGACCTATTTTGTGAATAGGAGCCAGTTTGTTATAAAAAATGTTTTAATATTTTAAAGTAGTATTTTAAATTACTTTAAAGTTACTTTAACATAAACTATTAAGTTATAATTATGAAAGAACACATCTATAATATATTTTTTAAAGTATTAACGGTGAAATTATATTTAAATTATTTAAAACAAATATTTTGTTCTGCTATTTAAAAATATTTTTAATTATTTAAATCCACAGTTATGCTTTAAAATGAACTATTAAATTTTATTAAATTAAAAAATAAATATTTATAAACAGAATTTTTAAAGTATTCAATATGAAGTTAAGTTGCCTAGCATACACGTATCTTTAAAAGGAACCAGTTTAGCGGGGAAGCGGTCTGGTGTCCCTGAGGCGGCCATGCCTAAGCTGGCACAGGTCAGGCGTCCGTGTGAGGGCACGCGCAGTGGCTGCCGGCCCACGGTGGGGAGGTGTCTGGGAATCGCCGGAGGAATGACTTCATTTTAAATCGTTGCTGGTGGAGTGCAGGGGGCAGGAGCAGCCCCGGGGCGCCGCTCCCACGTCTGCTTCCCCAGAGCTACCCACTGCGAGGTCACTGACCCCACACTTCGGGTGGCTTCACCCTGCGGTGGCTTCACCCTGCGGCGGCTCTGGGATCCTGTGGTGGTGGGGCTGTCACGGGGTCCGGTCTCCCAGCTCACTCTGCCCTGGGAGGCCCTACCTTGGCTGGGCCCAGCGGGGAACTGCTGTGTTTTATCTTGGAGGGAACCTGCACCCTCGACTCTTCCCTGCCCCCCGACCCCCAGCTGGGTGGTGTTCTTCCTTCCTGGGTGTGAGGAGGGGAGGCCTGAGAGATTTCCTCGCCTGGTGGCCGGGGGAGGCCAGAGGGCCCTTCCCAGGGGACACCAGCTGTCCTTGTGGATGCGCAGACGAGCAGTCTTGAGTCAGCATGCAGGCCCATGTTGCAGCGCTGCCGCCTGCCATGTGCCCGCCTCTGAGCAAGTGAGTGAACTTGTGATGCTTATGACACTCCCTTTCCTTGTAGGCTAGTTATAAAGGTCAAGTGTGGATGCCTCCTTGTCGAATGCTGGGCCCAGCCAGCACTTGGCTTGTGGTGAGGGCTCGGCAAGCCCTGGTGGAAAGTGGATTTGTTCCTTTTCATGAAGCTGCTACAAGGGCCCTGAGGTGGCCCAGACGTGCCTGTGTTGCGCGTGGGTCACCGGCCAGCAGTGACCACGGAACGCTGTGGATGGCTCGACGATAAACACGCGAGAAAAAACACGCATGCACAGAGACAAACTAGTTTCTGTGGGGAAGTAGGGACGAAATGGCCACCCCCCTAGTGGGGAGCGCGCTGGTTTACCGTCCATACCTGCTTTTATTGGGCTCATTCTGCATAATAATTCAGGTAAAGTACAGTACTCATTAGGGGGAAGTAAGGAACCATAGAAAACAAAGAACTATTGAGTTGGGGGTCAAAGAGCTGTAAGACTGAGGAACAAAATAACTTCCTCCTAAGACCCTTCTCATTCAACTGAGAGCATTCTAAACAAAGAAGGTTTCACAGTAATTTACATGTTCTTTCTTAGGCCTGATCACCCCGGGGAATCCGCACTTCTCAGTACAGAGCTGTACCACCCTGTCATTGTTTCAGGCTTAGGTGGAGCAAGGGAACTAAGGCAACTGGGAGACAAGGAGGTTTTTTCCCAGACGCTGAGAACTCAGACTTTGTCAAAGCCGAGGAGCGAGGGTCCATCACCCCCTTTTGCTGCAGCGCCCCAAGTCCTTCTTTTGGGGGGCCTCCCAAAGTGATCGTGCCTGGCTTAGGTCATTCCCCCCGTGGGGAATCTTACCCGTCTTTGGCTAACCGACCAAGCTTTTGGGGGTTCAGCCATGAATAAAGCAGCAGAAGCAGCATTCCTGCCAGGAAGATAAGCTTTTGTCTCCTTGCTGGCTTACGGTTCCAAGGGCGTTCCCTTAGCCTTAGCCTAGGTGGGGGTTTCAGCTTCTGATACCAGTCAGGGCGGTTCCCAACATGCCTGGAGCTAGCTGGTGTTGGCAGGGGACTGGGCTCCTCTGCAGTGGAATCTGGACCAAACCTGGCTGTGCCTTACGATGACTGTGGGACCGGAGCTCCAGCTGTTTAGCCTCAGTTTTCCCAGCTGTCAAATGGGGAGAGAGAAATGTCAGTCTCAGCTAGTTACAGCGTGAGCACGAGGATCAAGTGAGCTGACGGAAATGGAAATGCTGGTACAGCAGGAAGAGCTGTAGGGCCCAGCGATGCTCGTGGCTGTCAGTGAGTAGCTTTCCCAGGAGGAGGACAAAGGAGCAGGGGCAGGTGGGACTGGCTGAAGGTGGTAGCCTTGTGCTGCCTCCTGCAGTGACTGACCACAGGAAGAGCCAGAGCCAGAATGGGCACAGAGTGTCCTCCTCCTCTCCTTTCCCTTTGCAACTCGGAACCAAAGATGCTTCTGAATGTCATGATTCTCTGAAATGGGGTCATGCTCCTACAAAGGCTTGCACTCCCGGGGCGTGGGGGTGCTGTGAGTCACCACCCACCCAGTGATGGAGCTGGAGGCCCCTGCAGTCCTGGGGCCTCCCACCGGGTCATCTGGTGGGTGGGGCTGGTGTGCTCTATTTATTTGACCAGAACAGACTCCCCCACAACAAGGGTGCCCAAAAGTAAGGCTCCTGAAAGTCAGGCCGGCTTCTCTGCATACTAACCCATGTCCGTCCCTGTTGGTTCCCAGGTACTTTGAATTTTACGAGGGCCCTTTAGAATATAACTCCACGAGATGCCTGGAGCTGAGGAACGAAATCTTGGAGGTGAAGGTGCTGTCCATGTAAGTGTGGCCGGGGTGGGTGCTGGGTGCATGGTGCAGGGTGGGTGGGGCTGGGGTGGGGGGTGGGTGCATGGTGTGTGGGTGGGTGGAGCAGGGTGGGTTTTGGGCAGAAGGAGATAGGAACCGCAGTGGATCCAGATAGAGCAAGAATTAGGCCTACTTCCCAGCGCCTAGCTTGTGGAGAGCCCTGGAGGACTGCATGGGGATGACTGAGTTTTATGAAAAAAATCCAAGTGTGCAAGGTCACCTCTGGTGACTTTGGCCTTTCAGCCCCCGGCTCAGTCACCAGTCTCCGAGATTCTCATCACCGGCTCCTTGTGGACAGAAATAGAAGAGGGCACGGGAGTGTCTTGCCTGAAATTAGTCCTTCCGCCTTCTTGCTATTGTGTTTAAAACATTTTTATATTCATCACATTTTTTTTACCTAAACGATAGAGCATTCAGGAGGCACAGAAAGGTGTGCAGTGAAGAGCCCCCTGCCCACAGCCCCCAGCCCTCCTCAGAGGCAGCCCCTGCCTGTCCTTGGGCATCCTCCCAGAAGGTCTGCAAAACCAGCACCCATGTGTAGACAGTTTTCACTCTTTCTTTCTTTCTAAAACATAAATGGCAAAAGAGCTATGCTCTCCCCTCCCCACTCAACAGAATATCACCAATGGCCGTTTCCCAACCTGTGCGAGAGGAATTGCATTCTGTGCTGAACGCTGGAGTGTGTGTGTGTGCCTGCCCCAGCCCTCCCTCCCTCCTCGGGCTGCCGTGGATTTGGCAAGCTCATTTACGGGAGCTTGTGTTGTGTTTCTCGTGACAGGCTGTGTATTTATTTGGAAACAGTCATGTCTGGGTATGGACGAAATGTGGTTTACTCTGAGTCAGGCAGTCCTGGGCGCTCATGTGGACTCCTGGGCCCCAGGACCACGGCCAGCGGCCCGCAGGCAGGACCGGGTGCCCCTCCAGCCGTCTGACACGGTTTGCAGGTAGTGTGGGTGGTAGCAAGAACACAGGTGTCGGACTCAGGCACACCTGGGATCCAAAGCCACTGCTGGGCCTTACCAGCTCTGCATCTTTAAACAAACGACTGAACTTCTCTGAGCCTTCTCTTTCCTACAAAAGTGGGGACACTCTCACCTCGCTTTTGAGGGTAGCCATGAAGGGTTAGCTGAAATAACGTAGGTGAAAGTAGTAGCCCAGCGGCCCACATTCACAGTAGCCATGCAGTGGGTGCTCAGTAAGCGTTTGTGTGCCCCTTCCCTCCCCTCCCCATTCCCCTCCCCATTCCCCACTGTCTGGAACCACCATGGGCAGTGGCAACAGCTTTTCCGGGCTGTCGTTCAGACTCCACGAGCTCAGTCGCTGCAGGAAATTTCCAAGAGAAGGCCAAGCATCCGGCCGGGCTTGGCTGCGTTGCTTGTGGTCTCCGTACTAACCACGGGGCTGTGTGCCCTCTCGAGAGAGAACCGTGGGGGAGCTCACCCTCCCCTCAGTCCCACCCGGCCTCACGGAGCCCACCGCCCAGCAGGGGCAGCGGACATTACCAACTGATCACCTTAGGGAGACAAGGGGGAGACAGGGAACTTGACCTGGGCTGGTGGGGAGGGGTCGTCAGGCAGGGCTTGTCTGAGGAAGCGACGCCGGTGCTCTGGTCTGCAGGGTGACGGGAGTTAAGTAGGCCAGGAGGACTCCCGACCGAGGCAGCAGCTTGTGCAAAGGCCCTGTGCCAGGAAGGAGCCACGGGCTCTGCAGGGTCAGGGCAGCTTGAGTGCCAGCGTGAGAGGGGAAACGGAAGCAATGTTGTCAGAGGGGCGGGCAGGCAGGGGCCGGATTTTGTGGGGCGGATTTAGATTCCATCTTTATCCGAGGGCACCGGGAAGGGTTTTAAGCAGGTGGTAGTGGGTACGATGTGATCGGTGCTCCATATGCTCCACGGGAGTTGGGATTTAGTGGCAAAGATGGGTGCCCGGACCTCAGTCAGGAGCCAGAGCCGCAAGCTCCTAAGCAGAGAGCATTCTCCTTCTCTCAAAATTCGGGGATTGCAGGCCATTCAGGGTCGGCCGACGGAAAGCCAGAGCAACTCTCCTTGAGAGTGCACCTGTGAGTCTTCAAAGGGTCACTTGTTAACTTTGTAAACTCTAAAGCACGGACAGTTTCTTCACGGTTCCTTCAAGGTCTGCACGGGTAGACCCGAGAGCCCCCGGAGACTGGGCCTCCTTCTGCGTCACCTCCCACTCCCCTGCCCTAGGGTGTCTTGTACGCTGGTTGGTGTTCGTCCCTGTTCGGGTTTGCTGGGGCTGCATCGCCAGGGACCGCAGGCTGGGTGACTTAAACGACAGAACTTAAGTTTCTCACAGTTCTGTGAGGTCAAGGTCAGCAGGGCCGGCGTCTTCCGTGTCTCTCTCTTTGGCTTTTAGATGGCTGCCTTCCCTCTCTGTCTTCACACGGTTGTCCTTCTGTGCGACTGTCCTGATTTCCTCTTCTGCGGCCATCGGTCACAGCGGACTAGGGCCCACCCTGGTGATGTCCTTGCAACTTAACTGTCTCTTTAAAGACTCCGTCTCCAAGTAGAGTCACATTCTGAGGTGTTGCAGGTTAGGGCTTCAACATACGAATTTAGGGGGAGACACTACTCGGCTCATAATAGTCCCCCTCACACTTTCCGTTTAGGGACCAAACTAGAAATTACCGGGGCCCATTGTTTTCATCCTGAACTCGGTGGGGTACGACGGGGAGCCTGACATTGCCCCATGATCTGTGCCCACGCTGTGTCTCTTGTCATGGGTCATGTCGGTGGCATCGTGTCCTCTGTGTGTTTGGCTCTAGTTCTCATCTCTGCCTTTGGGACACCTGCCCTGGCCCCTGAACTGAGCAACCACCCCGTCTCTCCATGGCAGTTGCCCTATCTCTGGCCCCCAGGCCCCAGGAGTGTCGGCACTGGTGGTACTGGGGGGGGGGGAGGGGAGGGGAGGGGAGGGGAGGGGAGGGGAGGGGAGGGAGGGGAGGGGAGGGGAGGGGGCTGTCCTTGGGGCATCAGCATGTGAGCCGGTGGGACATCGGGGAGCAGCAGGGCCTGTGCCTCCTTTTCTGAGCCCTCCAGCTGAGGGTCAGTGGGCCCTGCAGGGCTGAAATCGGAGCCCAGAGCCCCGTCCCCGATCTGAGTGGCTCTGACATCACTGGGCACCGGCAGCCGAGCCCAGAGCCGGGAGCCCTGCTCTTGCCGGAGACTGAGTCACTGGGGAAAGGTCAGACCCTTGTCAGTGCACAGAGGGGTTTGGACGGATGCACTCCGAGGCCCTCCGGGTGCGCGAGTGTCAGCTGGTGTTGTGTGTGAGGAGTCAGGACCGCGTGTGGTTTGTCTGGGAACGATTCCCATCCAACGTGGCGCCCGTGGACAGTGCAAGTTAGTCGGCCGGAAAGTCCCCACATGGACAAGGCCCCCTTTCCTGACGATGTCAGCTGCACGAGGAACAGTGCTCTGATGATTCGTTATGAAAACGCATGGTCCCTATGCTTGTAAAAATTATTTACGTTTGAATTTAGTCATTCTAGAGCCTGTTTATGTTTAAATTCGCTGCCGCCTGTGCTCACACCCAGGTGGCTTCACCCCGCCTGCTGGCCCCCCTGCCGCCCGATCCCTGTCGTTCTGGGGTGAGGAGGCCTCCCTGAGACAGGAGAGAGGCTGGGGGCCAGGCTGGGGCAGGGTTCCCCGGGAGTCTCTGAGTCCTGGGGTCTGACCCTGCGTGGGCTCGGATGCGTTTGCTAAGTGAGTGGGTGGGTGGAGGAGTGGATGCCACAAGGCCGGAAACAGAGGAGGCCCTGGAAGAAAAGGGGAGAAAAAAGAAGGACACTGAGGCGACTATTATCATCTCGTTATTATTACCATCTCTGGCACATGGCTAGAAAAATTAAGCAGACTACGAAAGCTTGTAATGATAGAAAGCGACAGTCCCCTGCCCTACACCGGTGCCCCAGCCCTGCTGCTTGAGCTCTTGGCTGTTTCTGCAGGTGACGGCGTCCACACCTCGCCGTGCTCCTGCATGCTGCTGTCCCCTGGACCCCATCCGCGCTGTGTCCACTGACGTCCCACGTTGGTGGGCGAGGACTCAGCTCCCTTAGCCCCCACCCAAGCCCTTCCCCACTTTTCCAGGTTGAGGACCATTGCCCTTTTTAGTTCTTCTGTCTATAGATCGCCTAAGTAACCTATTTCCTTTTTTTAAAGACTTTATTTATCTTTAGAGAGGGAAGGGAGGGAGACAGATAGAGAGAGAGAGACATCAATGTGCAGTTGCTGGGGGTCATGGCCTGCAACCCAGGCATGGGCCCTGACTGGGAATCGAACCTGCGACACTGGTTCGCAGCCTGCGCTCAATCCACTGAGCTACGCCAGCCAGGGCTTAAGTAACCTATTTCTTATTCTACTAAATGTTGGCAGTGTCTCATGATCCTGTATTATTTCTAGAATGTGAGATCAGACAATAGTGATTCCTTCTCCTTTCTTGTACATTTCCGCCCCCTTTTCTGAGGCTTCTAGTCATCGTTTCCCCCTTGAACTCTTGTCTCTGCTGTGTCCTATTTCCGCCCCGCCTCCCGCCTCTCCACCAACCAGGTGTCCCCCAGGGTTCCTTCACCCTCTCGTTCCGACCCCGACCGGCTGCCCTCCTGACAGGTTGCCCATCATTTCCCCAGGTCTCCCTTCCTGCCTCCGTAGGGCGGTTTCACCTTGGCTTAGGCCCAATCGCTGCTTCTTTCTTGGTTCACTCCTTCGTTTTGTTTCTACCCTTTTTACGCAAACTCTCCAAAATGCTGGGTAGGAGGTAAACTTTTGATTCCTTCTGTGTCTAAATGACTTAATTTCCCCTTTACCCTTCATAGTTGGTTTGGTGGGGTTGGTGTTTTGGGTGAAAGTCATTTCCCCGCAGCAGGCTGAAGAGCTTCTCTGTCGTCTCCTAGAGCCCAGGCCACCTGGGTGTGATGTGAGTTGTTCCTTTGGAGGGGCCCGTCAGGCAATTCTGAGGTGTCCTGACAGTGTGCCCAGGGTGCACACACACAGGGACCTGTTAAACTGGGGCTCCTGTCCACACTCTTGAACTTTCTCTTAGATCTCTTTATATTTTCTTTATTTTTCTGTTTCCTCTTTTTACTACATCTAAGAATTGGATGCTGGCTTTTCTCCATAGCTTCTCTAGCACTCATATATTTTAATCTCATTTTTTATTATCTCTTTGCCCTTTGCTTCTACTTTCTGAGAAAATTTCTTGACTTCATCATCTAGCTCATTGAAACTTTTTTTTCCCCCAAGAGCTCTTGCTTTGTGCTCAGAGAAGTCTGTTCTTACTTTAAGGACATCATACTTCTTGAGTATCTCCGGGGACACTAGTAGAATATTTTAAAGTTCTATTTTGTTCCTCCCATAGTTCTCTCTGTGGTCTTTTTTTTACCAGTATTTTAATTTAATTTATTTCTCTGTGTGTAGGCACAAATAATAATTAATATGAAGTAGTTCACTAGATATACAGGCTAATATCAAAAAAGCAGTATAAGAAAAATAGTGAAAACAAAAAATAGAAAAATAACACCTATAATTATAACATACCAAAAAATCAAGTATTTTCTTTTTGAAAATTTGTTTTTCAGTTACATTTGACATACAGTATCATATTGGTTTCAGGTGTTAAACATAGTGACTAGACACTTACACACCGTATGAACTTCTAAGCCCAAGAAGCCTCACGCCCTTCTGCTGTGACTGTGACACCCATATGACACCTCACGCAGTGGTTACACTGTTGCTGACTGGGTTCCCTGAGCTGTACTTTACATCCCTGCGACTATTTTAACAACTGACGATTTGTGCTTCTTCATCCCTTTCACCTTTTAACCCATTCTCCCAACCCCCCTCCCACCTGCGTACCACCAGTCTGTTCTCTGGATCTGTGTTTGTTTCTGTTTCCCTTGTTCATTCATTTTGTATTTTAGATTCCACATATGAGTGAAATCATACGGTGTTTGTCTTTCTCTGACTGCCTTATTTCACTCAGCATCATGTCCTCGAGGTCCATCCACGCTGTGGTGGCACACAGTACGCTCCCGTTCTTTGTGGTGGCCGAGTGATAACTATCCCCGTGCGTGCATGTGCCACGTCTTCTTTACGAGTTTGTCTGTGGTCGGCCACCCAGGTGGAGTCTGTGTCTTGGCTGTTGTAAGTAACGCTGCAGTAAGCATTGGGTGGCATGTGTCTTTTGGAATTAATGTTTTGGATTTCTTCAAAATAAATCCTCCGGTCACTTTATCAGATGGTCTGTCTTGGTCTGTGTCCTTCAGGTTGACCAGGTGACCCTTGGTTGCTTACTCGTATTTAAACAACGCAAAGCTGATAGGAGCTCAGAGTCTGCGGGCAGCTTTTGTGGAGGGTAGGAGATGCAGATCGCTGCTGGCCCCTTTGCATGCGGTTAGAACACGCAGAGGTTTTCACTGGGAATGGTAATTTGTTTTAAAGGCAGAAATGGACAGTCTGATTCAATCCTTCTTCTCCCCTCTGCCGGACTCTGGCTACTACAGAGGTGGGGGACTTGATAGTTCTGGATATGGGCTCACTTTAACTGAGCCTCCTTTTCACACCGTGTCCCTCCCCGCCTTCCACCCCCTTTAACATTTGCTACGCAAATCTGCAAATCCGCTCTGTCTCTGGGCTGTGCTGTTCCTCCCTATGTCACCCCTTCTCCTGCCACACACTGGCTGAAATCTCTCTTCCACCGAGACCCCCCACCCAACTCCATTTATTTTATGCATCCGGTCGGCTTATACCTTTATCATTCTTCTAGAGTGTTAGTGGTTGGTACCTCAGGAGAGAGGAGATACGTGCCTGGGATCAGCCCTTCATCTTTAAAGATGATCTGGGCGTCTGTAAAGCAATTTGTAACATATTTTCACAAGTGTTTTCTCATTGGACCTTTCTGACGGCCTTTGAGGTGAGCAGGGCAGAGCTGACTGCCTCCATCTCACAGGTAAAGCAGCTGAGACTCAGACAGGTTAAGTGGCTGATCTGAGGCCATACTGCAAGTTGGAGATGGAGCGAGGATTCCAGGCTGGGGGTTCAGGCCCTGACCTTGGTCCAGGGTGTGACAAGGGCGTTGGAGGCACAGAGAACGGTGCTCGGACATTGGTGACAGTTGAACCTGGGACCCCGGCCTGCAGTGTGGCCCTGGCTGTTTGAGGCACTGGTGGAGCACAGGGGCTGCTCTGGGGCCTGTGGGTTGCAGCAAGTGGGGGAGGGAAGCAGTGTGTGAGGCAGGGTGCAGCTGTATAATGACTCTTCTCCTCTGGTGTCACCTGAGCTGCTGTGGGGGGTTTGGGAAAGCCAGAAGGGGGAACAGTCAGGATGAGGGGAGGGGCTCCTCCCAGCTCTTTAAAGCTGCCCAGCACATGCCATAGGAGGTGTCTGAACTGGGTCTGAGGCCCAAGGCCCCCTCTGCTTCCCAATTCACGTACTCGCTGCTCTCCTATGTGACTTTTCCTGCAGTCACCCCTCCCCCCACCTGTCCCCTATTCCCTCTGTAGGGGAGGGCTTGCCCTGTTTGCCAGCAACTATTTCCCTTGCAGTTAAACACAGGGTAACAGCTCTGTAATGAACTTGTTTGTTTAATCTTACAGTTACATGAGTGTTTGCCTTTTTTTAATTACAGTTTTTTTATTATGTTTTTTTCTATTACCAGGGAAACTCCAGTCTGATGCACCACTCAGTGGAAATAGGGTTCTATGATCTAATGCTTTTTGCTGGTTTCAGTCAAAGGGAGAATCCCACGTGATTTAGACACATTCCCTTTCCAGAGGGGGCCTTAGCGTATCACAAGCTGAGATGTTTAAAAACCAGCGAGCCTTGCAGGTGGTTGTTCAGACAAAAGGAACACAACTCAGGTTTCTCATCTCCTTTTTTGTGTCATCTGGAAATTGTGATCTGCTCTTGGAAAGGGGAAAGAGAAGGGCATGCCCCGTCATGAGTCCTACTGTGTCCTACTGTACAGAAATGATATCATGCCCTGGCCAGTGTGTCTCAGTTGGTTGGAGTGTCCTCCCGTAAACTAAAAGGTTGCCAGTTCGATTCCCAGTCAGGGCATATGCCTGGGTTGCCAGTTTGGTCCCCGGTTGGGGTGCACATGAAAGGCAACTAATCAATGTTTCTCTCTCACACTGATATTTCTCTTCTTCCCTCCCCCCTCACTAAAAATAAATAAATAAATCTTTATTTATTTATTTTTAAAGATTTTATCTATTTACTTTTAGAGAGGGGAAGGGAAGGAGAAAGAGAGGGAGAGAAACATCAATGTGTGGTTGCCTCTTGCATGCCCCCCACTGGGGACCTGGCCTGCAACCCAGGCACTTGCCCTGAATGAGAATTGAACTGGTGACCCTTTGGTTCAAAGGCCAGCACTCAATCCACTGAGCCACACCAGCCAGGGCTAAATAAATCTTTAAAATAAATTATATCATGAAGGAAGAAGTTCTTATACTCCCAGCTCCCTAGAAAAGGAGGCACAGCTTGCCAGTGTTGGTAGGAGGCGAAGAGGTGAGGGGAAGCCGCGGTTACAGCCTTCACTGTGGTTCTCACGGGAAGGAATGGGTGAGGCGGGGTAGACTGGCTAGTTTGAATAATTTCAATGCACTCTGCAGCACATGGGCTGCCCCCAGGGGTCTGATACCTGGTCCTGGGATTATTAGGACAGGGAGCTAGCAGTTGGCTTGATAAAGGAGGTGGTTGCAGGTACGAGCTCTGGACTGGTTGCTCCGCTGTGAAAGGTGTGCCTGCAGGAGAGTTGTTTGCCACCTCTAGGAGTTAGCTAGACCCCCAGTGCCAGAGCGTCAAGAATACAGAAACTAGGAAAATACAGTTAATACCATGGGCCAGCCCAGGATTCGGCAGACAGGGGAGCAGGAAGGGAGCATGTGTGGGAAGGACGACGCTTTGTCCAACCTGGCCCTTTCACAGACTCTTCGTCCTCCGTTCTCCAAGGGTGAAGCAGTCGGAGCTGTTCGACAGGTGGAGGAGCCTGCAGATGTGCAAATGGGCGATGAACATCTCCGAAGCCAACCAGTTCAAGTACATATGACTCGCCTGTCCTGCCCCGGGGGTTCTGTTCCTGCTACCTCTTCAGATCCTCTTTGTCCTGCAAGGCCCAGACCCAGGGGCATCTCTCTAGAGCTGGCCCTGGCAGGGCTTTGGAGCCTGGGCAGTAGGGGTGGGGGTGCGGGATGGTTCTGACTCAGCTACTGGGTGTGTCCTCCTTTCTGGCCCCTGCAGCATCCCTGCAAGGTCAGTGGTGCCGTTGCCAGTAAAGCCTAGGTTAACTGAGACTCACACAGGTGAAGTGATTTGCAGGAGGAGGCCTCCAGCAGGCCTGTGTGTTAAGGCACATTAAACACCTTCCATGGTCTCACCCCATCGCCCCCCTCACCTCTGGGGCAGCTGCTGCAACTCAGCAGCCCCCTCCTTCTCCGAGCTCTTGGGTTCTTGCAGCCAACGCTCGAGTGCTGCTGATTGTTCTCTCTCTGCTCTCTAGCCACACTGCCTGGTCACAAGCTTCCAGAGAGGCACAAGCTGTACCTTAAAGTTCTCCCATCTCTGAGAGCTAAGCAGCTAGCAAAGCCCGTGCACTCGTGTTGATTAGTGGTTAATACAGGTGTCCTTTGCGCCTCTAAAGTCTGTGAGTTTACGGTATTACTTTAGTGTAGGTAGAACTTATTAAATAGAATTGATAGGATCATGGAAATGCGTGTATTAACCGGATTTTGGCAACTCAAGTCGTAGTTTGAACGTACTGAGGAGCTGTCAGCAGGGAGGATCCCTACATGGGAGGCTGGGAGAAGCAAATAACACTAGGTATTTTGTATTTTCTTTACACGACATGTGTTCCTGTTCGCTGCGATTCCAGGTCACCTGGAGACTGAGCAGTAGTTTGAGGCGGCACGTTTTGAGAAATGTGGTTGTTGGAAGCGATTACCCTTGAAGAGCAGGTGCCCAAAGCCTGAACCAGTGGCCTCTATGAGGCTGTGGAACCCAGCTAAGGCCTGAGAGCAGTTTGCAGAGACCCGCTTCTCGTAGAAGTAGAACGTGAACTTGAGCCAAGTACAGGAAGAGGGGGCAGCAGGTCCAAGGTCTGGGCTGCAGGTGCTGTTCCAGATCCACCCCTTAGAAGGAAGTGTTACCTGGGGACCGCACAGGCAGACCCCCCCACCCCGCCCACCCACTGTGGGTGGGGCCTGAGAGCGCTGAGGGAGTGGCGGGCCGAGGTCAGCGAGATGCAAAAGGACGCTGTCCAGGCTGAGAGCCAGCAGCAGCCTCATCTGCAGGATTCACATATCTAAGGAAATAATAATAATAACAATAATCAGCAACAGGAAGATAATCTGGCAAGAGAAAAGCAGAGAGAAGCGTGGGACCCTTGGGCAGGGATCAGCCAGCAGTCTCCAGGGCAGAGGCTCTGGGAAACCGAGAGAGACCCTTCTGGGTGGGGGCGGGGGAAAGGTTTCGGGTGTGGGAGAGGGAGGTGACCTCAGGCCTGGCCATGTTCTAAAAGGAAACACCTTCAGGCCAGTCATCACTTCCCTGTGCTCTTATTACAAGCCCATGGAACAATAATGAGATACTTCCTTCGGGTTTACGGGAGTCTGGTGCAATAATGTGGGGTAGGGTCGGGAGGGTGTGCTAGGAGATAGGCGTGAGCACTGCGGTTACAGGAAAGGAACCCGGTCAAAGGGGACCCATTGGCATTCCGGTTTGTATATCAGTCACTTGTGAGTTTGGTTGGTATGAGTCAGTCTCCTGCAATGGGGTCCTCTCCAGAGGACTGACAAGATCAGCAAAGATAAACAGGCCAGGTGCTGGTGTGTCAGGCTGACCCACGGCCCCTGCCTGGCTAGGCCTCTGGCCTTCCCTTGGGCCAGCCTCAGTCACATTATGAAACCCAGCCCTCGACAGGGAAGAATGCTCTCCCTAACCAGCAGCCAGCTGAGCTCCCTGCTGAAGTCCTTGCAAGTGATAAAGTCATAAAAAGTATTTGTATAACCTTCCTGGCTCTAGCAGCCTGGAGTCACAGAATTACAGAGGGTCAGAAGAGGCAGCCCTGTATTCTCCGGATGAGGAAACTGAGGCCCAGTGAGGGGAAGAGACGTGCCCAAAGCCCCACAGATGGTGGGGGCAGAGCAGAAACTAGAACCCGGGCTTCCTGACACCAGGTCGGCAGCCGAGTGTCCGTCCAGGACTGCGATGTGAGTGTTCCAGACAGCTCCTCCTCAACTTGAGTTCACCGTCTATCTGGGCTTCGTGGAGAAGGTGTCCCTTCATCCCACAGCCATGTGGACACTGGAGGTGGCCAGGCCTGGAGCCAGTATCAGAGGAAGGTGGTGAGGGTATACTCAGCCCCCGACTACTGTTTTAGGAGAACATGTGTCCTCGTGGGCCCAAAGTCCCCAGCATGAGTGGGCAGCAATTTGCATCCTTTGTGAAGCCCAGCCCCTCTGCAGCCAGGTCGGGGGAGCAAGACGCGCCCAGGATCTGACCCCATCACCAAGCCTCCCCGGCAGGGAAGAGAAACCCAGGCTTCTCCGGCCTGGCTGACTCCCACGCTGGCCGGCCTCGTCAGCTACACTCTCCCTGGGAGAGTGTTTGTTTTAACCCTGTGTACATCATCTCAGCTTTCACCTTTCTGGCAGCTCCTGTTTGAGTGTTTTTGTGAGTGAAAGCCTCAGGGTTCTTCTTCTTTTTCTAAAACAAAATGACGAACTCCTGAAAACATCTTTTGGCAGCCAGGTTCCATTTCTTCAGGAAGTCATCCAGTATCAACCCACCATCCCAAATTTCGGACCCTCCCCTCTTCCTAAAACAGCTTCTTGAAACAGCACATTCTGCTGCTGCTGACCGTGGGCGTCCTGGCTTTCTGACCCCATCCCACAGGGCACACATGTTGCCTGGAGTCTGGTGTGGGGGCCAGGAGCCGAAGCAACAGCTCTGCGTCCCTGGGTTTCCATTGGGGCTCATTTCCGCTTCCCACGAGCATGTGTCCGGGAAGCAGTAGAACACCTAGCGGGTCTCGATGAAAGCTCAAATGAGCAGTGATTTGTCCCGCAATTGGCAGGCACCTGGTCATCAAACACCTGTGTGACTGGCATGATGCAGGATCTGGAGAGGCAGGGTTCCTGCCACCACGGGGCTTTCATTCAAGCAGGGAGGGGGTTGGCAGACATGAAGCGGGTGGGACGCTTTGGAGGCTAGCGGGGTCCGTGGGGACAGGGCAACGGAGGGAAACCTGGCTGCCACCTGAAGGGCCCAGGCATCGGGAGGGGGATCGCCAGGGGAGGGGCCCGCAGGAGCAGCGGTGTGGGTGGGAAGGGGGAGGCGGGAGGAAGTGGTGCGCCCTGGTCTCCCCAAGGGGACTCAGTTCTGTGACCCCTCTGCTCTTCGAGAGGCTCTGCTTCGCCCCGTGGTCACCAGTCTCTCCCATCTGTCTCCTATTTGGCAGGTCCACTCTGTCCAGGTGCTGCAACGCCCCCTCCTTCCTCTTCACCACCCAGAAGAACACCCCCCTGGGGACAAAGCTCAAGTATGAGGTGGACACCAGCGGCATCTACCACATCAACCAGGAGATCTTTCGCATGTTTCCCAAGGTGCTGCTTTGGGCAGGGCGGCCTGAGTGCGGGGAGGAGCCGGCCCAGCATGGCCCTCTGCAGCTGCGTCACGTGGTTTGGCGCGACTCTGCTGTGCCTGCTGCACCCATTGTCCTGGCCCTGGTCGGCCATTCTCTTGGGCTCAGTAGAATGTCACCTGGGAGTTTGGTCTGGCACAGTGAATGCCAGCTGGCTGTTAGTTGGGTGACTTTTGGCAAGAAAGGGGTTGTAAAAGTTTGGTTGTTGCCTTGCTCATAGAGGACATCCTGAAGATGTCTGGGAGAGTGATACACATTTGTCCTCCACCCGAGGGAGGCACAGAGCAAAAACATCCACGAAAATGACGTGTGTGCACCAGAAATCACCAGCCAATACAAAGCAAGGCACTGCAAGATTGCTCTGGTGTTGGAAGACCTTGGGTGCCCATCTGCAACACTGGGACTTAGATTAGGAATAGGTTTGGCTGCTTATAACAAAAAGTCTGAAATATCAGAGATTTAAAGAAGATAGGCATTTATTTTTTCCTTTCACATAAGAGAAATCGGGAGGGAGCTGCCCATGCAGGGCAGTGTGGAGGCCCTCTGGTCACGGGGACCACGCCATGAGCAGTGTGTGGGTGCGAACTGCTCAGACCCCTGAGGCTTGAGTATGTGTACTTGCTCTGGCCCGATCACTGCCTCCAACTCTCAGAGGAGGGGCATCAGAGGCTGCACTTTCAGCCGATTCTGACGGTTACCACCGAAGGAGGAGGAAGGTTCCATGGGACCCGCTCATTACCACCTCCTGGAGAGTGCCGGGCTCGGGGCGGGGCATCGAGAGTCCAATCCACAGAAATGCTGATTGGTGGTGTGCTCGGGTCTTCCTGGATGAGACCCGAGGGCCCGGGCCGCCCTGCTCCTCGTGGGGGCAGTAATGAAACAGAGCCCAGGGCCACTCTGCGTTCTGACACTCAGGCAGAGAGTCCTGGTAAGACGGGCCTTGCGGGGGTGCCAGGGGGAGCGGAAGGCGTCAGACATACCCTCCCACATCACCGTGCTGGAGGATGATGGGGTGTGAGCCGTCTGGACGAGGCGGGTCTTGCCAGGCCTGGAGCACGAGGTTGACCGCAGGTAGTGCCCGTGGGTGACACACAGGGGGGCCCAAGGAGGGCCATGGGTGCGGGCGGCTGAGGCCCAGGGAGCGAGGGAAGAGCTGACTCATGGGAAAGGGTCAGAGAGTAAATGTTTCAGGCCCTGCAGGCTGTGCGCCCCGTGGCACGATGCCCCTCCTTGATCGTCCTTGCGTGAGGCAGCCGCAGACATGAATGGGCGCGGCTGTGTGCCGGCGACACTGTGTTGCCCCTCGACACGGAACTTGTCCGTGTGCTTTTACATGTCACAGGACATTGTTCTTCAGATCTTTCCCAACGATCACAGAATACAAAATCCACCCTTAGCGTGCAGGCTGTGCAGCAGTAAGTGATGGGTCAGTTGTTCGCGGGGCCGTAATTTGAAATTCCCCGAACGAGAGCATGGGGCACAGAAGTATTTCCCAAACTTCCCTAAAGGGTGTGTCTCTTTGAGTCTGTAAAAAGTGAGCTTCTCGGTGTCCTACCCCCAGCCTGAAGGTTCTGATTCTGTCTTTCCGGGATGAGGCCCAGACGCCTGTATTTTCAGAAAGCCTCCCCAGGCAGTTTTGGACTTACAGTTTGGGAAACGGACAGAGGACATAAAGAGCCTTCGGGGTCTCTCCAAAGACGACTTTGTTTTTTCCGTCTCTCTGATAAAAATCAAGCAGTCTGGCTTCCCACACTGGTCATGAGACACCTTTGTTGCCCCACCTTGGCCCTCTGGGCCCGTCCCTGCAGGGAAGATGGACCACAAGGAGGGACAGCCTCCCGGAGAGGATGCCGCACCCCCTTTAGGTTCATCCTCTTTCCCGATGACCCTGGTGTGGTGTGATTTTCCTTGACACCCGCCTGGATGTCGGTCCCAGCAGAAGCCCAAGGTGCTGATGGGGCCGCGCTCCTGTGGGCCAGCTGGCCAGTGCGTGCTGGGAGGGCAGCTGTCCAGCAGCCTCCTGGTGTCAGAGGCGGTAGGGACCTTCGGGGCCATCCAGTAATGACAACCCGTCCCCTTGCGGAGCGGGCCGAGCCCTGCACTGGGCAGGCTTCACGTGGACACCAGTGGTTCTAACGGGAGAGGAGCAGTTTGGGGACATTTGGCGATGCCTGGAGACATTTTTGGTTGTTGTGACTGCAGGGTACTCCTGGCATCTGGCGGGGAGAGGCCAGGATGCCGCAGGGCACAGGGCAGCCCCAGCAGCGAGGAGTGTCAGCAGGACAAGCGGAGCGTGCTGATGCACATTATCTCATTCAGTTGCGTGGAACACATGTTACCCTCCCAGTCTCACACACTTTATAACATGGAGTCCCTGGCTGCTCAGAAACTTGTCTGTGTTTCTCTCACCTCATTATGGGGCCAAACCAAGATTGAACTTGGGGCTTATGACGAGGGTACCCAGTCCTGGCTTGCCCAGACTTTCCTGGTTTGGCCAAATGAAGTCCTGCATCCGAGCAAAGCCCACCAGTCCTGGGCAGCTGGATGTTTGGTCACCCTACCCTTGACTGCAGGTCAGTGCTCCTGTCCTGTGCCTGTCCAGTGACCCTGCCTCAGGTGGCCCCTGAGGGAATTATGGCCTTGAGTTGGGGCATGACAGGAGCAGGTCTCCTAAGTCTCAGGCTGGTATTTACTTTTTCCTGCCGATTTGCCTGCAGTCCCCTGGAAAGCATGTCCAGGGAGCCTATGTGGGTGGCCAGGACCCAGACCCAGGTAACCCGGCCAGCTGAGGTGTGACAAGGTCAGAGTGCTGTGAGATGCTCACTCCCAGTGCTCCTGTGAATGTCATTGTTACTCAGGGTGAGTCCTGGGCTTCCCCTGGGCTCAGAGCTCTTTCTTTGCAGAGACCTGGGGTGTCGCAGCATCTTACTGTTCCCCTGACATGGCCTTACTTGCTCACCCCTAGTCTTTTGACCCTGCTGCTGCCGATTCCTGACATCAGCCCCAGTCCATATGACCCTCCTGCCCCAGGCCTGTGTCCTCCTTGTGGAGCAGAGGGAGGGCCCGCCCCTTGCCCTGAGCTGAAAGGGACAGGGTTTAGGGTTCTGGTCCCAGGGCAGCCCTGCCCTCATTTCTGCAGCTGTCATCCCCAGAACATTTGCATCGTCATTCAGATATGTGCACTAGCTGCCATAAAGATGCTGAGCTTCCAAACATGGGGAAAACCAAAAGCAGCGGGGCTGGCCCTAAGCCATCCTCTCTCTACTCCAGGGACCTGGAGCACCCCAGGGCTCACTGCAAAGGGCTACGGAGATATGGCTTCTGGTCCATGCTTACTTGTAGTTGTCTGTGGGAGTGAGAACAAGACTTTCGACCCCTTTTCTCATCTGCAAAATGGAATAACCACTTCTCTCCAAGGTGCCCTACGAGGCTGATGCCCGGGGCCATGAGGAGTGACGGTGGGTGTGGGTGAGGAGGGGAGAGCACCCGCTGAAGGCTGTGGCCCTGTCTCCCCAGGACATGCCCTACAACCGGTCGCAGTTTAAGAAGTGTGCGGTGGTGGGCAACGGAGGCATCCTGAAGAACAGCCGCTGTGGGAGGGAGATTAACAGCGCGGACTTTGTCTTCCGGTAAAAGAACTGCTCTGCTCTGCACCTGCCGCTTCTGCACCCACAGCCCTCTGCCTGTGTGCACTTGCCCCGTGTGCCCCAGCCCCTCAGCGATGCCCTTTACATAGTTAATCCCCCACTCCCCACCCTTGCAGCCCCTCCTGCTCTGGGTTGTCCCTTCTCCTCTCCAGCGCTGTCCCTTTGGGCACATGGTCGAACCCCTCAGGTCCTCAGTCTCCACATCTGCAGAATGGGAGCAAGTGGCCATACAGAGCTGAAGACACTGAGGACTCACTGGGCCCCTGCAGATCTGCTGGCGAGGCCGTCTGGGCGGCCACTTCCTGGCTTGGCTCTGCTCTTCCAGAGGTGGTGCTCGGAACAGGGTAGCCTTACCGTGGACACCAGTTTGAACTTTGCCTTGGCTTTGCCTAAGCTAGAGACTGGCCCTTGTATTTCTTCTTCCCTTTGTAGAGCCCCCTCTTACCTCTGGGGATCCTCACTTACGTCTTTAGTCTGGATAAAGAAGATGGGTTGAAGATAAGAGCTTAAAGCAAAGAGACTTAAGCTGAGGCAACAGCGGGTTCTCATGGGTTGTAGATTCAGTTATTGGGCTGTTCAGGGCCGGGGGGGCGGGGCAAGGGGTGGGATTGGCCTCTCCATGGCCAGGGCACAAAGACTCCACCCTTCTGGCTGCCTCTGCATCCCTCTCTCAGGTGATCGTCATCCCTTCCCCTTGCCCTCCCCCCTCCCAGCTCCGTCTGGAATGACTGGCCACGTGTCATCGGCTGCGTCATCTCTCCTACAGGTGCAACCTGCCCCCCATCTCAGAGAAGTACACCGTGGATGTGGGGGTGAAGACGGACGTGGTCACTGTGAACCCCAGCATCATTACAGACAGGTCAGTGGCCCTCTTTCCAGACCTGTGCTGTCCAATATGGTTGTCACTAGTCAGCTGTGGCAACTGGGCACTGAAACGTGGCCAGACTAGACTCAGATGTGCCATCTGTGCATATGAAACACACACCCGATTTCCAAGACGTAATATGAAAAAGAGGATGGATCGTATGTCATGAAATTTTTACACTGAGCATATGTTGAAATGATAGCATTTTGAGTATATCCATTTAAATAAAATACATTATAAAAATTAATTGCACCCATTTTTCTACTTATATGGGCTTATGAGCACATTCAACGTCATGTACGTGGCCTGCATTATATTTCTTTTGGACAGTACTGGTCTAGGCTGTCTTCACCTAGTGCTGGGTCAGAGAGCTTCCAGCGCGTGACTGGGGAGGGCAGCTCCCTCTGCAGCACAGCCAGGCAACACCGGGGAGAAACCGCACGCAAACATCTCAGCCCCCCACCTGGCTCCCTCCTGGGACCTGGCTGTCTGGGGGGTCTCGGGGCAGTGGGTTAATGTGTTGAAACTCCAACGTGGGGGTAGTCACCCCATCCGGGTCAGATGAAGGGTAAGAGGAAGGGGAGTTGTTAAGTTGGGTCAATGGCCCGGGAACACGACAGTCAGCAGAGTGGAGTGTTAGACAGGTGCGAGATGAGCTGACCTCGCAGGCTGTCTAATGCAAAAAGTGTGGGGGGCTGGGGAAGGGGAGAAGGCTGAGAGGACGGCAGCTGGTCTGAGCATTAGGGAAGACAGCACAGGTGAACGCCCGGAGGCTCTAGGGAGAGCTCCCACCCCCTCACCGTTTCCCACTGAGCCGCCCCAGGCCGGCCTCAACCAGCAGAGAAGGTCAGCATTGCCCTCCCTTGCAGCCACACACTAGATATTTGCCCCTTTGGGTCCAGACTGTCTTCTTTTGCATTGACTTACAAAAATATAACTGTCCCCAAGGAAGGCTGGACATCCATCTGCTGAGGTGACTGAGATGAAAGGAGACAGGGATGGACTGTGAGTCCCCTGTGTCCTTTAAAAAGACCCCAGGGTGCAAGGGTGGGGAAGGAAGGGCGCTGGGCCTTGGGGGCGGGGAGTGGGTGGCCGACACTCTCCCTCTGCACCCCTCTCTTAGGTTCCACAAGCTGGAAAAGTGGCGGCGGCCCTTCTACCGCGTGCTGCAGGTGTACGAGAATGCGTCGGTGCTGCTGCCGGCCTTTTACAACACGCGCAACACCGACGTATCCATCCGCGTCAAGTACGTGCTGGACGACTTCCAGTCGCCGCAGGCCGTCTACTACTTCCACCCGCAGTACCTGGTCAACGTGTCGCGCTACTGGCTCAGCCTGGGCGTGCGCGCCAAGCGCATCAGCACGGGCCTCATCCTGGCCACCGCGGCGCTGGAGCTCTGCGAGGAGGTGCACCTGTTCGGCTTCTGGGCGTTCCCCATGAACCCTTCGGGCCTCTACATCACTCACCACTATTATGACAACGTCAAGCCCCGTCCAGGCTTTCACGCCATGCCCTCCGAGATCTTCAACTTCCTGCACCTGCACAGCCGAGGCATCCTCCGTGTGCACACGGGCACCTGCAGCTGCTGCTGAGGGAGCCCTGGCTGCCTGCCGAGCCCAGCCCCCAGAACCTGGCTCCTCCTCTCTCTCCTGTGCGGGGCAAGGCAGTGGGAAGGCTGGCTGAAAGGCTGTTACTCCCTCGGTAGTTCGGCTTCATGCTTGGGACCTGTGGGCTCGGAGGCAGGGATGGGGTACCGGGCAGAGTCGGCTCTGTGCTAGGCATCCTGGGCTCCAGTGTGGGCCCCGGGTATCTGCCTTGCCTCCTGTAGCATGCCGCTGGGGCCCACCTCACGGTCCGGGCCCTGGGGGCTGCCAGTGAATAAAGCACATTTCCACTCAATTTCAGCATCTAAGAAAGACAGCACAAACTGTAGCGGCCTTGTCACAGCTAAAGGAAGGCCCTACAGAGAATGGAAACCAGGGAGACTGGAGCCAGGACACGTGAGCAAGGGCAAGATTTAATGCAGACTTTTGGGTTCCTGAGTTTTATTTCAAGGGCTCAGCCCTGATTTGCTGTCTAGAATCTCAGAGCTTAGAGGCCAGCCCAGCCACCAGACCTTCCTGTGAAGATAGTGGCCCAGAGAAGTCCAGAGATTTATCAGCCAAGGTTCCACCATCTGAGTCCTTTAAGTGGCACCGTGAGAGCTAATTAATGTAAGGCCTTTGAGTCAGGGTCTTCGCAGAGATGCTGTCCGCTGAGGAGAGCCACGCCATTTCAAACACGTCCTCAGACACACAGTCTCGGTGCCTCCAGGTGCAAACCTGCGTTTGCTCTTTTGATGAGAAGGAAGTAAACCAAGCCCAGCCATTTGCACTAAGGTTTTCAGGCCAACGTTATCGACTCATAAGTGCTCAGTGATTTGCTTCCTCTTTTGCCTCCTTATTTTCAGCTCCGTTTTAACCAGAGTTATTTATAAGACCTGTTCCTATTTATGTTCCTGAGTACTGCAGAATCCTGCTATATCCCAATCCTGAACAGGAGCTGTCAGGCTCCAGGCCGAACCAAGTAACCCGTGAGCTTAGTGGCTGGAAGTGCGTCATGGCCTCTGACACCAGCATCGCTAAGGGGCCCGCTGCACAGGCGGGACTTCCCACATGGCCCAGCAACCTCCACACACTCGGGCCCCCGGGGCCTGCGCTTCGGGAATTTAGCTGTGTCAAGGCTGAAAGGGGTTAACATGCCATTTCACATCTGAAATCCATTCCCTTGGCTTCCCCCGTGATGTTCCCACCATTAATGCGGTTGTGCCTCATAGATGCCATTGGTACATTCACTGCCTTAGAACTTAGCTTTGTGCAATCATAGACTGTCAGTCCCGGGAGGGACTTCAGCTCCTTTCCTCTCTCCCTCCCCCTTCCTTTCTTCCCCCCACCCCCGTAATCATTTCCATAGCTTGTTCTGCTTTGATCTGGGGTTGGGCTCGTACATGATGACAGATATGGACACATCTTGTCTTATTGTACTTCACAGATGTTGTGTTTTTTAAAACAAGTTAAAGGCAAGACCCTCCCCCAGCAGAAAGATTCTGACTCACTTTATTGCCGTGGTCTGGAGCCAAACCGGAGGTATCTCCGAGATATGCCTTTGTAGGCGGTATCTCTGTCTTCTGGGGCTGGAGGGCAGGCCATAAGCAGATTCCAGCCCCACATGCCCGGTGCTCAGAGGAGGAACTGAAAGCACAGCAGGGAGCAGGACCTTTCTCCTGATTTCCTTGTTTTACGGGCAGAGCCATAGGCTCAGCCAGGAAGAGTGAGGGGAGCGAGGAGAATTAGGGTGCAGTCCTGGGTTGTTGCAAGCCACGTGCTCACTCTGTGCACAGCGCTGCTCTAGATGCTGGCCTTCCACCTTTGTTTTGAGCTCTGGTCCCGACTGGGAAAAACTTCAGGCCGCTCTGAGCCTCCGTCTGCTTTTCTGCACAGCAGGAAAAGAACCAAGGAGGCAAGGTAGGCCCAAATCCTTGGTAAACGGGGAAAAACTGCGGCAGGACCACATATGGCTGTGCTTTCTTAGGTTCTGCCTGTGTCCCTCAAGGAAGGAGCTTCTGGGAAAGATTCTGGTTAACTGAGGTTTCCAGCCACTTGCTCGTGGTTAACTGAGCCCAGTTCTCAAAACGATGGAATGGTAGAACTAGAAGGCTCTTAGAGACTATTTGTCGCACTTCAGGAAACAGGCCTAGAACAGGGAGGTGACCCGGGTCGGGTCATGCCAGGGCTCTACTGAGTACCCGCTGTGAACAGAAGCATGCCCAGTGTGTGGAAGCTGGGGTTCTGGAGAGTCACACATCGGGGATCTCACAGCCCAGTGTGTGGAAGCTGTGGTTCTGCCTAGCTAGGGCCCCTGTAGGTGCTGGGTTTCATGGCTCATGGTCCTGTTTCTGCACATAGGTCTCAGGGCAGGTCTCTTCCTCTCCCTCAGGGCCTCAGTTTGCACATCTACAACCAGAGACTTAGATCTCTGGGGTCTCTGTCATCTCTAACTCTTTTTTGAGGCATTCGTGATAATGGGTCTAAGCCATACACGTGGGTGGTTGTGACAGCGAAGATTCACCGTGCCGTCATTCTGCCTCAGGTTCAAGGCACTTGAGCACTTCCTTTGCATCATCTCCTGTAGTCGTCACAGGACCCCAGTAGGAGGAAGGCTCCCATCAGAAAGGCCAGGAGACTGAGGCTCAGGGCGATTCAGTGACTTGCCCATGGCCAGGCACTCAGTGGAGGAAACTGCACCCAGGTCTGCAGAACCCCAAAGTCTTGGCTCCAAACCTCTGGCTGAGCTGCATCCCAGCCGGTGTCAACTGGGCTGGAACAAAAGGGATCCGGATGGAGATGCCACTGCAGACTCTGGGCCCTGCCCTAGGGACAAGCGCTCTGGGAGGCTGTCATGAGTCGGGAAGACAGTCTCAGCCTGAGGGTGTCCCCCTCCTCTATCTCTCCCTGTGTTACTGGAGGGGAGCTGAGGCCATCTCCACATTTTGCAGGTGAGGGGAAATGCCCAGGAAGGGTACACATCACAAGACAACATGGCGAGTGACTTGCCTGAAGCCACACGGCCAGCTAGGGCCTCCGCTGGGACCCGCCCAGCCTCCTGACTTGCAGTCCACGCTCTTTCCCCCTCTTTCCCCCGGCTGCTAGTGTTTGTTGGGAAAACATTTCCCAAAGGCGAGAGAAACCCAGGCATTGACTCAGGAGCCCCCACTGAGGGTGTTCCTCTCCTCACCGGCCCTACACCCTGGGGTGCAGACTACCAATTACATTCTTATTTAGGGGAAATTGATGCTCCACAAACAAAAAGTCACATCTTCCTTTGTGCTAAACCCACAGCCCCAGGGTTGAAAGGCAGCAAAAAACAAGGAAATGACTTGGTGCTGAACCAAGCAAAAAGGAAGGTGGCTCAAGGTCAGACGCGGCCTCTGAGACTGGTCAGCAGTGCTGGCGCGGCACCTCTGCCCGCGGGTCTCCTGGGGCTGCAGAGAGGCTGTTGTCCTTGACTCTGATGAACATGGGGAGGAGGCAGGGGCAGTGCTTTTGTAACCAAGCAAACCGGGGCTTGGCCACCTGGCACCTTCACACATGACCCAATGATTAGTGTTGAGGGAACAGGTTTTAATTAACAGGGTTCCAACTTGGGGGTGCTGAGAGCACTCCTGCTCTGAGCCCTCTTCTCCAACAAGACCCAGCACTTCCCTTGCTCCCCAAAAGGCTACAAGCCAAAATCATGCCCAGAAGTTCCCCATGTCCTCATGTGTTCCTAAGCCAGCTGTGCAGACAGGTCTCCATCCCCTCTGGAACGCACACATGCGGGTTTCAGAGTCACCATCCTCTCACAGCAGCGGCTCTCTCCTTGAGGATCCGGGGTACGTTGTCCTCAGCCTCCATGCAGCAGTCCAGGAAAACCTGCGCCGTGTTACACTGGGTCATGGTGGAGTCCAGGCAGGCGCAGGTCCCTAGAGAGTGCCTTCTCCGTACGTCCTTCAGAGAAGCAGAGGTAGCTCAGCATTCCCAGTCCCAGTTCAGCTCCAAGCATCTCCCACAAACCTGTGCTTGGTCAGGCGGGTCCCTGCGCAGCTCCATCAGCTCTGCTGCTGTCTTCTCCTTCTCACTCCAGACCTCCAGGTGTGCTCTTACTCCAAACCGTGTGGCTTCCCCCTTGCACACCAGACTGCGTAGGGGACTCCCGTCCACACCCTTTCAGATGGCAGGGCTTCCTCTTTCTTTCTCAGCCCGCTCTTATTTAAGTGCTCCGCCCGGAACTTCCTATGTGACCTCATATATGAGGTACCATTTTTGCCAATCCCTCCCCACCCCTGCATCTTTCACCTTCTTTTGGCTGCCATCTGTAGTCAAGCAAGAGTTCCCAGCGACTTCCGGGGTGGGCGTCTGCCCCCTCCCTCTCACGCAGGCACTGTATGAGCTCCTGCAGCTCTGTGGTAAGTCCCTGAATGCTCTGAGTCACATGAACCTTTCACCCCTGGAGCGCAGCCCTTCAAGAAAGACACAGCTATTAGCTTGCCATTGTTGTGCAAAGTATCTTAAAGGCCCTGTCAGCCACTTCCCCCTTCCTCCAACCAAGGATTGTGGGGGTTTCTATTTTCAGGGGACCCTCGCTCTGCACCCCTTTATACTTTCTGACATTTGAGGGAGAGCACAGAACTGGCTTCAGCCAGGTGTTCAGCCAATGGTTACTGAGCTCTCATTTTGCACCAGGCATCGGGCCGGGTGCTGGGGGGCTGCAGTAGTGAGTGATGCGCAGCACGAAGCCCCTGTCCACTGGACAGAAGGTCCGGTGGGCATGCCCAGACTCTACACCGAGGGTCCTACAGCCTGAATCAGTCCCGAATTTTGAAGGTTGGCAGGAGAATGATGGTAATTGCCAAAGCAGCGGATACTTCTCAGGCCTCATCCTCGACACCCATGTGACATGTGACAGGGGTGGCCTCTGGAAGGTACCTCAGGGTTCTTCTCCCTTTTCAGGAACTTTCCTTCAGAAATCTCATGGAGTCGAAGCCTCAATCTCTTCTGTCCTTGCATCTTAGACCCCTTCCCTGCAGGCTGGCCCTCTCTCGGAACATTGGAACCATGCTCACTGTGGTCTTAAGAGTGTCTCTGCCTGCATGGCGTGTCAAACCTCAACATGTCCTCAGATCTGGGCTCCACCTCACCTGCCACTTACTAGCTGGCAACTTCGGAGGAGCTGTGGAAGCCCCTGGAAGCTCAGATGAGGGAGGCCAGGTCACCAGCTCCCCCAGCCGCAGCCAGGCTGGGAGAGACAGTGCTGCGAGACGGCTAGCCCAGCGCCCTGCACAAAGGAGACACCCAGTGAACGCAGCTTCCCTGTACCCACGCCCCCTCCCCCACCGCCGGTCGTCCCTCAGTGAATGGCTGTCCCAGACCACTGCACTGAGCCCCAAACCTGGGTCACTCTTTGCTTTTCCTTCTCCTTCACCTTCTGGGTCTGTGTGTTCTCCAAATCATGTCAGTTCTGATTCATGAATATCCCTTGAATTTATTCCCTACCTGCGTCCCTCCTGCCCTAAACTCAGGCCCTTCTGACTGAGCTGCTTTCAGAGAGTTACCTTCTGAAAATACCTTCGGCGGAGTCCATTGCCTGCCTGTCCCAGGTAGTCCAGATTCCTTATCCAGACAGGCAGGGCTTGTACCAAGGTGGCTCACTCACTTCCCAGAACCCTCCTGCCACCTCCCCTCCCCACCCCACTCTCTCACCCCTCCAGGCGCTGTGCCTTTGTACAAGCTGTTGGAAATGCCTGAATTGGCTTCACACCCCCACCTCCCCCTCTCCTCCCCTTTACTCTGTCGCTTTTGCAGGTGTTAGGTTGTGGTCCCTGCATCCCCCCCTCTGTGGGCCGGGCACTCTCTCCCCCTTGCTTCTGCCCTGACCCTCACCGACTTCGTTTAGGATGTCCTCATAGCACGCGGCACAGGCATCCTGTGTCCTTGGCCAAGGGCCCGTCCTTTCCCTAATGGAAGCCCCTAGTCCGGCTCATCTTCGCACCCCCGGCACTGGCACAGAACCAGGCGTTCATAGCAACGAGGGCCTCCGGTTACCTAGTTCAGGAGACCCTTGTGATAAACTGAGTGACATCCTGCGGAATTGTCAGCTTAAAAGAGTCCTCTGTTTATTTATTTATTTTTTGCCCAGCACCATCTTTGTGGGAAGCGCTGAGCTGTGAGGACGCCCCCACCTGTCCTTGGGGAGCTTGGGACCCAGAAGGCCGGGCTGTCTGTGTTGTGGTGGCTTGCTGGCTCCATCTGCTACCCTCTTTGTCTCTCCCCCTTGCAGTCTTGCTCATCTGCTTCTTGCCTGCTAACCAACCCTCTTTCTCTAGATTAAACTAAAGAAGGGAAAGACAGTTTTTTTTTCTTTTTCTTCCCTCAAAACCATACAGATTTGTCAGGATCTTGTATGAGGTGCAAGCTGGTAATGAGGGATTTTCAACAGTGTCACCAAAACAAGTGGAAAATGTGTTATTCACTCAGAAACAGACAAGCTGAGCTTTGCAGACGGTTGCAGGGGCCCAGTGGGAGGCCAAGGGCCTGGGGCCCTTCCCCCCCGGGGGGAGGAGATGGTGCTGCTCTGAGTTCAGCGCACACCCAGCCTCTCCCTGCAGCCAGGGCACCCCTGCTCAAGGGGGCTGCTTGTGGTTCAAGGTCAGGTGAAGCCCAGCTGAGGGTGTGCCTGTGGCTCGCGTGTGCCTCTGCTGTTCTCCAGAGGTCTGGCCGTGCCAGACCAGTGTGTGGAGGTGGATCACACCCTACCAGGCATCCTGCTAAAGCAGTGTGTCCTTCAAAGGGTGGACTGCATGTAGGTCACCTGTGCGGAATCCCCTGGGTGCTTGTTAAACGCTCCCATCTGGACTCAGAGCCTGGGGAGGTGGGGGTGGTGTCGGAGAATCAGCTTGTGCGACACCCCAGGCGGTCCTGGAGCACACGTGTTCAGACCAGAGTCTCGAGTGAGAAAAGAGCAGAGACAAGAACCTGGCTCACAGTCCCACCTAGGCGTTTTCTGTAAATACAAGCAGAGTGCACGGCCCGCTGCTAAACTAGCAACAGAGGTTAACTGCCCCAGAGCCTGTAACATTCACGAAATCTGTTTGGGCCTTGACATTATCAGACATTTTTGGTTCTTTCATTTTTAATTGTGGTAAAACACACATAACATGAATGTACCATCTTAACCATTTCTAAGTGTGCAGGCTGATGTGCATCCAACCTCCAGAATGCTTTTCGTCTTGCAAAACTAAAACTCTATGCCTATTAAAAGACAAGTCCCCATTACCTCCTCCCCCAGCCCCCCGGCAACCACCATTTTGCTCTCTGTCTCTGTGACTCTGACCCCTCCCCGTGCCCCACAGAAGTGGAATCGCACAGATCTGTCTTTTTGTGGCTGGCCTGTCTCACACAGAATCACGTCGATAGGAGCTGTTCTCAAAGGACATGAGCTGTTTTCGGTGTCCCTGTAATAGAATTCTGATTTTGTCTTTGCCTGAAGCAGTTGTCCTGGGTCCTCGGTTGGTCCCTGGCTTCCAGCGCCTCAGCACTTGGCTGAGGGTCAGCGCAGACCGGGTCTCTCTGTGTAGTGTGGGCTCAGCGCCTGGCCAGCCAGTGACCCAAGAGGCAGCAGCCTTGCCCGTCTCTTCTAAGTCTTTAGGCATTTCCCCTGCACCGTATCTTCATTTAACACTAGATAAAAAAGAAGAAGAAAGAAGGAAAGAAAAATAAATATATGCCACCATGACCTAGCTCTTGGCACGAAGCCGAAAATCAGTGGGGGAGGGAGAGGGCTCCCTTGTCAACCACGTAAGTCATTTCCTTCCGCTAAGTGACTCGTTCAGCTTTGGGATGGAAGTTCTATTCCCCCTAGAATTGTGGTTCTCAGCCTCGTGTGCCCATTAGAACCAACCGGGGCCCTGGCCCATTGGGCGCCAAAGCTGGGCCCTGCGCTCTGCCAACCGCCCAGGGCAAACAAACTCAGCAGGTGCTGAAGAGGAGACCTGGGTCCCACAGAACTGGGCGTCATGCTCGTCCCTCCCTCGCCTCCTTCCTTTGGAAAAAGCTCAGAGTTCCTGCCTCAATCTCTTCTCCTTCCAACTAGAGGCAGCCCCTCCCCCTCCCCACTGAAGTTGCCCGAGCAGTGCGGTCCCAGCGAGAACCCTATGCCTGTGGCAGCTCAGAATTCCTCATTCAACCTCGAAGTTGATGATTCCCCTGGACACTGTGACTTGTTAGAGGAGGCAGTGGGTGCGCCCCTCCCTTCCCGGGTCCACATACTCAGCGTGTTCGCTTGGGCCCCAGGGAGCCGGGGACCCAGTGAAGGAAAGAAAGTCAATCTTGCGACCCAGCAATCCTCGCTGTAAACCTCAGTGTCAAAGACCGAACGTGTCGCTAACAGCAAATCCCGCATGGCGTTCGCTTTCATTTTAACTTCAGTTCCAGCGGACGTGGTTCTGGTCTTCTGTCGTCAGGCAAACTGAGAGAAGGGTATCGGGTGCCAGACAGAGCAGAAGTGGCAGCTAATGGCCCGAGAGTGACAGCATTGAAAAGGCCAAAACTATGTGTTTCGGAAAATACTAAGGGATCTGAGCTGTTTAGTGCAGAAGCAAATAATTTACTGGGGGGCAGGTATGTCATAATAACCCCCAGGGCAGCAAAGCATTCCAGGTCAGCTCACCCTGAGGTGAGGTACAAAACCCTCAAACGCCATTCAGCACCCTGCGGGTAAGAAGGAAGACAGGCATCTTGTCCACTGTATAATTATTTCCATCCCCAAACACTCAGAAGACATTCATAGCGATCTCGGTGCTTAGAAGCTTGACCCTCTGTTATCCCGAAGTTCAGGCAGCTGAACCGGTTCGTTATCTGATGATCCAGGAGACAAGGGATGGGCGGACTCTTTGGGACTCCCCCATTTCCCTGTGGCATCGTTTTCCCCCAGGTGATGCTCTCCTGCTGCTCCTCCCCCAAGACAGAAGCAGAGGAGGAGGGGGAAACACGCCTCTTCCAGCTTCCCACCTGAAGGGGAATTTGCAGTGTGGTCCACGGTCCATGGTCATAGCTGTGCCCGAGGCAGCCCCTTTGTGCACCTGTGGGGTCCTCATTGCCCGTCGGAGGGGGATCAGGATCTCAGCTGGGTGGGCGCCAGCTTTACAGTCTCTCAGGCCCGGGTGTGTTTGTGAATTGAAGAATAGAACATTTTTCCCCCCATAGGTGAACACTCCTACTTTCTAAACACCTTTGCCATCCCGTTCTCACTGTACTCCTGAGAGGAAGGTGGGACAGATGGTGGCGTTCCTGCTTGACTGCAGCCCAGAAACATGACCGTGGGGTGCCCCAGGTCACTTGGGGTTGGTTGGAGCTGTGGTGTTCGGCACCCAAGCTTCCGAGGGCAGGGCCGATGGCCATGTCCTGCTGCAGCTCCCTGCTGCTTTCCCTTCTGTGGGCTGTCAGGCTGGTCTAGAGCTTGGCCCAGGCCTCACACACTGCCCGGCACCTGTGTGGAGGGTCCTGTTTGGTACTTACTCCTTTCTAGGACCTCAGCCCTGGGCACTCGGAGCCAGCAACATGGGGTGGCCTTTCCTGGTGGGGTGGCGGTTATACCTGGTGAGAGTCGCCAAAGGCCGCAGGCCTGGGCAGTGCAGGAGTGTGGAGGGAGCTGGCATCAGGCTTCCTACGCCAGCTCCCTGGTGCTGTGGCCATGTGGGAGGAGGCTGGTGGGGCCCCAGTGGCAGCTCCTGGGAGCCCACCCGGGAACTAGCTGTCCTGGACCCTCTGGAGCAGGACCCTTGGCCCCTGCCACGACTGGCTTCTAAGCTAGCTCCTCCACTCAAGGTTGTCGGGAGCAGGGGGGCAGGGGGCCGTGCAGCAGTTCCTCCCTGGACTCCCACACCCTGCACACACATTTTAGGAATGCGGCCAGGTTACAGGCTCCCTTTCTGGACCTGACCACACCCCTGCAGCAAGCCCTAACTCTTCATCAAAGCTGTGTTGTTTGAACTGTGAAATATGTGTGTGTGTATTTATTTCAAAGCTAACACTTTAACTCAACGAGCACACAATGGTTGTTCAGTGGCACATCTGGAGTCAAAGCCCTGCCACCTCATCCCCCAAATGAAGCTGGGATGGGCGATGGGGTCAGCAGAGGAACAGCGGCCACTCTGCCCTGCAGCCACGTGCCCACTGTCCCATTCCGGCGTGGCTCCGCCAGGTTGACGTCTGTGCCCTGCCTAGGAGCTCATGTGAAGGCAGCCAGTGGCGTTTGGTGGAACCAGCTCAGCTCCAAGGAGCCTCCTGTGTGTGAAGACAACGTGGCCACTTGGCTGTGACCTTCACATCTTCATGTGCTCTCAGCCCCCTCCCTCCCCGAACTGCACTGCGCTGTGCTCCCGGGAGCCTTTCCCACTGGAGTGGAGGAGAAAGACAGATGCTGCCCTGGGCTGGGATGTGGAGACACTCCCTCTGCGCCCGGAGCTGCAGCTTGGCTTTGGAAGCCCCTCTTGCCTTGCGGATTTGCTCCTTCCCCTGGCCCTGGGGACGATGCTCTGTGCCCTTCCAAGGAGTCGGGGAGGGGCTGCAGCTGTTGTCTGGTTTCCACACAACTGTTGTTCCAGCAACAGGGGTTCCTGCCGACTCTGGCCCGCCGCGTATCCCCAGCCTGCGTGTGAGTGATTCTGCAGTGATGTCTGTGACTTATGCTCAGAACACAATCAGGGTACTTTGTGTCTGTCGCTGTGTTTGAAAAGCCCTCAGTTTACACCCAATAAAACCAGTCAAATGATTCATGTAGCAAACACTCTTCAGCCTGGCCATGTGCACGGACGTGTTTGGGGATGGGCTGGAGAGGCCCGACCAGGTGGCCCGGCCCAGTGCAGGAGGCAGCCCGGCCTTCTGAACAGCACACGGCTACTTTGGGCAGGAGCGGCGGTCTCGGCAGGGATGCTCGTGGGCTCACAACGGGGCTCAGAGACCAGGACTAGGCCAAGTTGGGGGGAGGACTGGACTATCAGTCCATGGGGAGCAGGACAGAGGACACGGGGTGCTGTGGGAGGAGGGAGGGTCCCTGGTCCCTGAGGGCTGGGGGGCTGCAGAGCAGAAGGGGCCGGAGATGTGCTCCCACCTGGAAACAGCCCCGCCCCACCCCACCCCGCCCCGCCCCACTGCGCAGTCCTGACTCTCTCCAAGCGAAGGAGCTCTGTCAAGGTCAAGTCACGTGGAAGGCGTCTGAGCACTAATTATCCTCTTATTTATTTTTTAAAAAGTTCCCTCAATGCCAATCTCCTGTTTAAAATAGGACTGCATTTTTAAAGACATCTGGTTTTGAATTCACACGTACACAGCCCCTGGCTGGGGCCTGCCCGCCCCGTGAGCTGCAGATAAGGGGGGCTGGGAGTCCTTCCGCCTGCATCCTGGGGAGTCGGAACCCTGCCCTGCGAGCTCTGCAGATTCCCAGGGACCGCTTCATGGCCTCGCTGCCTCAGACTCCTGCCTCTGAGCACATTTCTGTTGAGCAACCGGATATTTAGCCCAGCCCTTTCTTTTTTCTTTTTAAATATTTTATTTATTTATTTTTAGAGAGGGGAAGGGAGGGAGAATGAGAAGGAGAGATTCATCAATCGGTTGCCTCTCGTGCACCCCCTACTGGGGACCTGGCCTGCAACCCAGGCATGTGCCCTGAGTAGGAATCGAACTGGCGACCCTTTCTTTGGTTTGCAGGCCAGCACTCCATCCACTGCATCACACCAGCCGGGGTAGCACAGCCCTTTCTGATGTGAATGGTCATGGAGTGCAGGCCGGGGAACGTGAGAAGAGATGAGAAAGAGATGGAAACCACTTCCAAACAGAAAACTTGAAATGCAGCACTAGCATTCCCCAGGTCAACATCCTTGGGCTGACCATCCACTGGCCAACCTCCCAGCATGGACACTCCATGGGCCCCAGCCTCGCGCATCTCTCTGCCACTGCCTCCTCTCCCTTCTTGGCCTCCAGTTCTATCTCTCTGGCTCCCTTTCAGAGGAGAACACATTCCTGCCTCTCCTCTTCAGAGCGTTAGGCGTTCCCTGTGCACTCGGGCCCCCACTGAGCCTGGATCGCAGCTCCCCCTCTGCCTGCAGAAACGGCAGTGCCAGCTGCAAGGCGTTCACACATTTCCTTGTTCCGATGCTAGAATGCCAAACACTCGAGCAAGCCACTGTAGACCCCAAGGATGCTGTTCTGAGGTCCGCCCTGAGACCCGGGCTCTGTGTTCTAGTCCGCCGTGGCAAGAAAAAGAGCCGAGGGTCAGGGAAGTAGGTCTTCAATCCGTGGTTTTGAATAACAAATTGATGAGCAGGGGAACAGTCCGTTTATTGAACAAACACTTATCAGAGACACACCAGTTGTCACCTTATTCAGTAAGTGCTTCTTTTTTATTTTCATTGATTTTTAATTTAACTATAGTTAGTATACAACATATTAGTTATGTTAGTTTCAGGTGCACAATATAGTGATTTGACACTGTTACAACTCACGATGTGATCACCTCACTAACTCTAGTCATCTCCTGTCACCACGTAAATTTATCCCAATATTATTGACCTAATTTCCCTCCGCCTGCCCCTCCCCTCCCTCTCCCTTGGGGTAACCATCCCTTTGGTGTTTGTTTCTATGAATTTGTTTTGTTTGTTTGTTTTGTTTTTAGGTCCCACACTGAAGTGAAGCCATATGGCATTTATTATTCCCTGACTTATTTCACTCAGCATAATACCCTCTAGGTCCATCCATGTTGTTGCAAATGGCAAGATTTTATTCTTTTTTATCACTGTGTAATATTCCAGGGCATATTTGTCCTCCTCTCTACAAGGATTGCTTGAGCCCCTACTTTGGGCCAGGCTGCTCGGGGATTTGGGAACACCAGGATGCGCAAGGCACGCACCATCTCTGCGTTGACGGGACAGGGTCTGGCCAGAGGAACGGAGGAAACCAGAAATGTTCACGGCTCAGTGTTCACTCAGAGGCTGTGCTACAAAGGAGCGACCAGTGTGGCTGACTTGGGGCTGAGCCTGAAGAGCATCCCCTGGGGAGGGGACAGTGCAGGTGACAGCTGCAGGGTCGGGAAGAGTTAACCGGGTGCCGGGCAGGGGTGGAGTTGTAAGGAAACCAGTCCTGCCAGAGGGCGCTGGGTGGGAGGGAGCTTGGGACCCCAGAAGAAGAACAGGATGGGAAAAAGTCTGCAGGGCTGGACAGGTGCAGCGGGCATGCTGGGGAAGGAGCGGAGGGGACAGAGTGGAAAGGCTCCCAGAGATAAATAGAACAGGTGGGCCAAGGAGCAGATGCAGGGAGGTCAGAGTGGCTGCCAGGGAGTGAAGGGAGGGGCCAGGAGGGTGCCTTCTCAGCAGAGACGCAGAGACTGAGAGGCCAGAGCACGCCACACTGGGAGCTGCAATCCAGGCACAAAGCTGCCACAGATGCTGCTTCCGGAAGGCAGTGGACTGTGGGCAAAGTTTCCAGACACATTAGCTAAAAACTGGGCGAATCGTTCTTGCGCCCTTCATGCAGATCAAAGATTATAAAGTGGCAGAGACTTGATAGGATTCTTGGTTTTTTAAAAAGGATTTCCAGTGGAGAGACCTGTGAGCCCCAGCCTCAAGGTGGAGGGGTGGGGGTGGGTGGTCTGGACACTGGCTTAGTGAGAGGGGCTTCCATGGGACCCCCCAGTGAGCGGCAGCTGGGGCATGAGCACTGGCGCCCCACTTTTGCCTGGGGAAGCTCAAGTGGCCCCCTGTACAAAGCCAGCTGAGTCCTGGCGGTGGGATGTGCCAGCCAGAGGTCATTTAAAAAGGGGTTTTCCTTTGGTGAGGGTAGTCTACCAGGGTGAGGGAACCTTGGCGGTGGGGGTCTGTGGGGTGTACTGCTGGGGTAGAAGGTGAGGTGGGATTAGGGACTGTCCATCCAAAGGAGGGCCATGGCCCTGTCCAGGGTGAGGGGACACAGGGAAACCTGGGGGCAACCCTATGAAGGTTCCCGTAGAAGATTGGGCCTTACACTTCCATGCGACCCAGCCCTGCAGGGGGGCTGGGTCAGACCTCAGTTCCTAAGAGTAGGGGGAGGTAAGCAAGACAGACATGACAGTCCCTCTGTCTAAAGCAGCCAGTCAGCCTGGCTGGGAGAGTTTCACCAAGACTGAACGTGGGCCACCACGGCAGACGGGGCGGTTCCAGCTACCCACGTGAGACAGTGTTTGTCACTTAGAGGGACCTTAGAGTGATCGGAAACATCAAGGGTCTGTGAGAGATTTCCGCCAGGGTTGGGGGTGGGGGGCGGGGGGCAGGGGGCTTGTCCAGACAAGCAAACATAAAGGCGCTTTTCATCGGTCACAAGTCCTGCCTGTTGGCTGTCCCAGGTGCAGGAGGGATCATGAAACAGCGAGCTGTGTGCCATAGCAAACGGGAAGTGGGTGTCACAGGCGTGGCCGGAGACCAGTGACCAGACCTTGGATGACTCATTGGAGTTTGCTGGTCGGAGAAGGGGGCACAGACCTGAATGTGAGGGTCAGCAGGAAATGCAAGCGTTGGGTGAGTGTGGTCAGGTGCGGTGGGCTTGGGGTGCAGGAGCCTGAGACCCCGAGGCTGGAGTAGTAGACAGAACCAGGTTCTGGGGGCCTTAGGAGCTGGGCTAAGGAATCGGTAGTTGGTGCTTCAGGAGATGGGTGACAAGGGAATGGTGTCTGCGTCAGTCCTGCGTGTCGTGGCGCATGACCACGACTTCGCTACTTTCCTGGCTGAGTGCCGTTGGCCGGGCGAGGGGCAGTTGAGTCATTTCTGGTGTTTGCCTGCTATGCATAAAGCTCCACTGAGCGTCCACACGCACATTGTGTGTGGGCATACACTTTCGTGTCTCCTGGGTCAGTACCCAGGAGTGGAATTTCTGGGTTGTGTGGGGAGTGCCCAGGTAGCTTATGAGAAAGTGCCCAACTCTTCCAACGTGGCAGGACCGTGTTACACTGCCCCCGCATGAGAGGGCCAGCCGCCCCAGGTGCCCATCACACTTTGCATTGTTTCAGACAGTCACTGTGTCTTCTCAGTCATTGTGTTCTCGTGCCATCGGGGTGGATGAAAATATTTTGATTTCCATTTTTTGAAAAAAACATTCCAACAAACATTTTATTGTTCTTTCTCTGAATGGGCCCTTTTGAAAAATGAACACTTTATTTTATTTTTTCTCTGAATGGATCCTCATGCAAAATGGTTACTTTTCCTTAGTATTCCATAGTAATTAAAGTCTCCTGAAGAACATAAATCTTTAACAACAGAGGTCAAACCACATGCTGCCAGCAGGGGGCGTACGTCACCCACAATTAAACCTCACTCCTACTCCTCATTCAGTCTTTGAGCAGACTTGAAGGTTGTGCCGCAGCAGAACCGGGGGAGGAGGTGAAGTTGCTCTTTTCTGGGTGAGGATGTTTGAGGTAAGGGATGCCTGCCCCGGGTGGAAACCTGGGTGGCTCCAGAAAACAAAGCTGCCCCAGGATGTGAGTGCTGGCTGCTGCTCAGGTGCGTCGCATCCGCCGGGAGCTTTGACAACTCCCTGTGCCCAGGCTCAGCCCCAGACCCAGGGAATAAGGGACCCAGGGGTTGGACCCGGGCATCAGCATTTTTTTGGGGGGGGGAGATAGTTTCTTATTAGTCTTAACATGTATTTCTTTTCCTTTTTTACATTATGTAAACTTTTAACCTAGCTACTTTCAATACATTTTATATGCATTTTTTATGTGTTTTGAAGTGAAAAAAATTTTAATTCCCATTTCCCACCCCCTCCCCTTTGGCAACCATCAGCTTGTTCTCTGTATCTATGTGTCGGTTGGGTTTGTTCGGTGTGTTTATTCATTTATTTGGTTCTTTTTAGATTCACATGTAAGTGAAATCATACAGTATTTGTTTTTCTTTCTGGCTTATTTTATTTAGCATTATATTCTCTAGGTCCATCTATCTATGTTGTCACAGATGGCAAGAATGCATTCTTCTTCATTGCTGAATAATATTCCACCACATAAATGTACCACATCTTCTTTATCCATTCATTTATTGATGGACGTCTGGGTTGCTTATGTATTTTATCTATTACTGGTAATGCTGCAATGAACATAAGGGTGCATATATCTTTTTGAACTGTGTTTGTGTTTCCTTTGGATAAATACCCAGATGTAGAATTGCTGGATCATATGGCAGCTCTATTCTTAACTTTTTTGAGGACTCTCCACAGTATTTTGAACAGTGGCTGCACTAATTTACAATCCCAGGTCAGACTGTTCCTTAGGTTTACACAAGAACTGAGCCTGTTGATTCTAGTATACTCAGAGTTAACATGTAAACTCTAGCTTTGAGAGAAAAATCAGATCAGAGTAATAAGCTGGGTTTGATATTTACTGAGATTAATGCGGGTAGATTTTTATAAGCATAGAGTATGCACTCCCCATTACAGCCACGTGAAGAGCTGACCTCCGTGTGCGCGCCGCGCTGGGTGGGTTTGGGAAATCGCTTGGAGCCGAGCATGCGCACACGGGCCTGGGGCACTGGCCTGCCCAGCGCGCAGTAGCAGCCTCAGCAGAGAGGCAGGTGGCTGTGGGGACGCCCTGTTGTTCCTGCTTGCTCTCTTTGCTGGGAGGCAAAGGGCTCGGGGCGCTGTCGCTGGGACAGCGCCCGAATGGAGGTCTCACCAGCCCGGTCAATGTGGAGGGGGACGGAGGAACCCAGAAGTGGACTCACAGGGTGCTCGCGCCCTGGAGGGTTCCTGCAGCTCCCGGCTCCCCAGCCTTCTTTCTCTTCTCTGGTCTCCTGCTCTTGTTTGTCATCAGCGCTGTTCATTCAGCCTTGGTTGTCCGGAAGGACTGTTTGCTACCTATATACACGTATGTCTGCTTCTGCTCATGGGAGGGGGCTTGTTCGGCGCCTTCCTCCGCTGCGGACTTCTCGGGCGTTCCCACATATCAGCATTTAGAAACACCCCCGGGGACTCCAGTGTGCAGCCTGGGGTGGCAGCTGGCTAGTCCTCTGCCCGTAGTCCAGGTGGGCTGATCAAATGAGCAAGTTCACATGCCAGGGTATGGGCTACTGTGGTTTCCCAATTTAGTCCATATAACACCCCCGGTCCTGGGGGAGAAGGGCTGTTGAAAACGTGGATTCCAAGTTTCACCTTCAGCAGGCCTAGAAGGGGGAGGACAACAGAAATCGGCCTTTTGATGCGTTCTCCCGCAGAGTCTAATTCAGGCGGTCTTAGAACCCCATTTTAGGAAGCACTGACCTTGACGGAGAGCCTCCATGAGGAGAGGAGACCCAGGACAGGGAAGGGAGGGTGTGGCCAGGGGTTCTAGGTGCTGGGGCTTGGGGCTAAGGGTGCAGTGGGTGGCCTCGGCTCCCAGCAGAGAGGCAGTGGGACAAGCAGTGACCAGGGAGAAATGTGGAAATCCCTGTGGTTGTAGCAGACCAGCTCCCTCCTCCTTTCTGCCTCCTGCCTGCAGCTGGGGGCCCCAGGCCAGCTAGCAGAAGCTCTCCTGCCCCCTCCCCTCTGTCCCCAGCGGTTTGGGGACAGAGCCCTCCTCTCTGGTCTGGGTTTTGCAGCAGAGCCTGGAGCTGGCTCATCGCTCATGGTGGCCCCTGGCTGGGTGACCTGTCAAGGCCGCTTCACTGTCTCCCTGCACCTGCCGTTCAGCACCTGAGAAATTCCCAGCTGCCTGCGGAGGGCCGTCAAGCCCAAACACAAAGGACCACTGGAGTTCCCCTGCTGAGGGCCGACAAGGGACGCCACGCAGCCTCCACACTGTCACCCCACAGCCACTGTCACCAGGCAGCGTGCACTGCCCCATCCTTCTTCCTGGGTTGCATCGAAACCTTCCATTCCGAGATCACAAGAATGCCCTTTCAGCCACACAGGTTGGTGTGGTGTTCACCCTGCGGAACAATCGTTCATACTCGTGAGATCGGAGCCGCTGAGGAACCGCGAGGAAACAGCGAGCTAACAGCAAAGCAAGGCGTTTACTGAAAGCGGGGTCCCCCGGGGGCAAGGGAGGGGAAGCGGTCGAGCTGAGGCCGGCCAGTTCCCAGCTCAGACCAGTTCCCATCCAGGTGGTTCTGTGCAGGGTTTTTAAAGAAAACCCCCACGCACTGTGGGGAAGGAGTCTTGTAATTGGTTACTTTGAACTGCTCTACTTTCTTCCTTCTCCTATTGGGTGTTTCTGTCCCGCGGCTGTCTCGGTCCTGGAACTTGTTGCCGCGGCTTTCTAGTTCCCAGAGCTATCCTGTCCTGACCGCTTACTTGGGTGCTGTCCACCCTGGTCTCTTTGTTCCCGTAGCCTGTCTTGCTGGCTCGGGTGCCTCTAGGCACAGTAAGCCTAGAGGCCTCCATGTCCTGAACACTTTTTTCAAGTGCTCACTGTGCTTTCGTGGGTCATCAGTATCCCCCTTGATGGGTGGGAGACAGGCCTTGCCCAGGCCACCCAGCCGACGGTTGGCATCTGGCCCAGTGCTCGCCACCACCTCACACAGCCAGGACAGGGGGACGAGAGTTGCAAGTGGATTGACAATTTCTAGCATTTCAGGGTTTACTTAGAAATCTTACAACTTGGGTTATAAGGAATCTGAATAAAATCCCAATTAAGTGCCTTAATAAAACCTTTAAATAAAGTAAAATAAGCAAGGAAGAGGAGCCTAGTGACCTTGAGGGAAACTGTCCTTGCTGACTGAATGGGGCAGGGGAGGGGGCCTGGGCTCTGATTGTCTTGTTCTGACTCCGAAGCCCCCAAATGGGGCTGCGGGAGGAGAAGGTCGGGGGGCCAAGCAGGGTTGGCGTCTGCACTGAGCGCTGGGGGGTTCCACCTGCTCCCGGGAGAGTGCAGAGGGCAATGCCACAGATGGCGTGCTCCTGTTAAAACAGACGCTGGTTAAACTGGCCCGCCCGTCGGGGCCTTGTGGGGTCGCCTGGGTGCGGGGGGGCTTCCCCAGTGTCCTGGGTTCTGATCTGGCGGCACCACACCTCACAGCTCAGTGTGGGCTTTGTGGGCGGCCCTGACGCTGGTCAGAGCGGCATCTCTGAAGCGGCTGTCCGCTGGCTGAACGGCCACTTCCCGAGGCCGCGGTCTTGAGAGGGAAGCGGCGAGATGGAACAAGAAGGAACAGGTGAGAACCCCGCCTGCTCTGTAAGACGATCGGCGGTCGTGAATAATGGAGAGAGACGGATGCCTCCGAGCCCTGGCAGCTTGGCTGCCCTGGGGTCCTGCCCTCCTCAGGCCGGCCCCAGGCCTGGGGTGCTGTTCACAAGCCTCGAAGCCTGTGAGGCCGGGGGACTCTCCACGGGAGGAGGCCACCACCTGCCCTTGGTGGTGGTGGTTGGGGGGGGGGGGGGGGGTGCCAGGGGCCCCCTGGCTGGGAGGCCAGGTGGGAAACTGATGCCAAGGGCTTGGTGTCACCTGATTCTCCGTGAAGGGGGGAGAGGCGGCCGGTGGGAGGGGCTGGGGGGAAGGAGGATAGCCTGCCCTCGGTCTCCATAAATAAGTGATGAGGCCCAAGGAGCAACACCGGGGCAGGGGCAGGGGGAGGTGGCCAGCGGCAGGGTGGCAGAGAGCCGGGCCGAGGAGAGGAGGGGCAGAGAAAGGCACGGAGGTTCAGCTCAGAGGCCAGAGAAGCAAAGGGCTCCGTGGGCACAGGCGACCAAGTGCAGGCTCTGGGCCAGCCAGACGTGGGTGTGGGAGCTCAGGGACAGAGAGCTGAGGGTCCCAGGAGGTGTGAGAAGGTGGTCTCAGTGAGCCAGCGAGTGCCAGGGAAGGGGAGCCGGCAAAATGATGCCCCAGAAGAAAAAGCGGAGGAAGAAAGACATCGACTTCATCGGCCTGTACGAGGAGGAGCTGCTGAACTATGACTCGGAGGGCGACGAGGACGAGCTGGAGCACGAGTACTACAAGGCCAAAGGTGTGGGGGTCCGGGCCCTCAGGGGGCGGGCAGCGGGGGAGGGCAGCGTGGAGCCTGGGAGCTTGGCCTGTGCTTCGATGGGGGGATTGGAGGTCCAAACTGGCCTCTTTCTCTCGCATTACCCCATTGTACCCGTGCTAGGAGCCTTGGAGTGGGCGACGCAGGCGTTGCACTGGGCCCCCACTATACGAGAGGCATGGCAACCTGCCCCTCGTCTCAGCCTTGGTGGCACAGAATACTCTAGAACCGCAGGGCCCATACTCTCTGGGTCCCGCACATCCCAAGAGCCATGTTCCAGCCTGTTCTCCACGGTGTGGCCTGTTTCAGGCAGAGCCGGGTCTGACCAGGCTGTGGTGGGGTATTTTGGGGGGAGGCCTGAACCCTCATCGCATGCCCAGTGGGGGTCGGGGGCTTCTGCCCACCATGGCCGATGGAGATGGGGGCCTCAGGGTTTGCAAAGAGAGGCTGTAGCCCACGTTGAGAAGGCAGTGGCTCTGGACCCCAGGGTGCATGGGAGCTGCTTTGGAATGCACCTTCTAGCCAGGTGAACCAGAGAAGGTGCACCCGTCCATCTCCTGACTGAGACGGAGCCCATGAGGGGAAGAGAATGGCCCCTACCAGAACCTGAGCTCCAAAGGGACCTCAGAGGCCATCCTGCACAAGCTTCCAGCCCTGGGGCTCCCTCCTGTCCTGCATCCCAGACGGGGGTCGCCCAGCTTATGTTGGGACACACTTTCCCCAGGCAGCCTCCTCGGAAAGGCTGTTAATGGAGAGGATGCAGTGATGACGAGGAGGGTGTCGATGTTGACGATGACAGCGATGGCAATGGTGGTGGTGGTGACGATGGTAGGTCTCCTACCTGTGGCAGGCACATCGTTTATCCAGCCATGGAGCAGTGTCTGCAAGAGAAGCTCCCAGATGTGGACATGCCAAGTCAATGAATATGACCACTGCAGACTTTGTTTTATTTGATTTAACCCTTACCATAGTCCTTCAAGGAGGAAGTGATCCCCCTATTTCAGAGAGGAGGACATTGAACGCAGTGAGAAATTTGGTTGGAACCACATAGCCAGTAATAGTAGAACTGGGCTTTAAATATGGGTCGCTTCAGTTTCATAGTTCACACTCATTTCATGGATTGTTTCGTTCACTCATTCACTTGCTCGCTCGTTCATCCAGGCGATCACCTGTTGCGTGTCCCCCATGTACCAGGCTCTGTGCGAGGAGCCGCTCTCTGTCACTGCTGACAGATCTTTGTGTGGATGGGGGGCATTCTGGGTTGGGGGCGTCCCTCTGGGTCCAACAGAATTTTGTGTTTTCCACTATATATTTGTCTTCCACAAGATAGTTCTTCAGCTACCCACATTCTAAATTTTTAAATTAAATTAAAAAAATAAGAAATAATATATATGTAGCACAAAACTCATCGAGGTACAATGTGATGAATTTTTAAGTCTGTGCATGTGTGTGTGACCACCATTCAGAACAGGACACAGAACGCGTCTGGCCTCTGGAAAGTGCCTTCTCTCTCCTTCCCAGTGGCGACAGCTTTCCTGAGTCTGTCACCGCGGGTTAGTTTTTGCTGTCCTTGAACTTCATGCAAATGGAATCAAGCAGTATACTTTTTTGTTCTAGCCTCTCACTCCACATTATATCTGAGAGGTTTATCCATGTTGTGACACATTATATAGTTTGTTCTTTTTTTGTCGTGTACCATTGCATTTTGTAAACACATCACCTTGGATTCAACCACTGTGTTGTTGATGGACTCTCGGGTTAACTCCAATGTTTAGCTACTAGGAACAAAGCTGCTACAGATCTCGTATGCATCTTTGACGGACATGTACTCTCATTTCGCTTGGATTTATAGTTGGAAGAAGAATTACTGGGTCATAGGGTGTTGAGCCTGGGCATAATTGTGTAATATTGTGTAATATACAATACTGGGCTTTGTGTTTAGCTAGCAGGGCTTTGACAATTGACATTCTCTCCAGCAATATATGAGTGACCACAGCTTCATGTCCTTGTCAGTACTTGGTATGGCCAACCTTTTTAACTTTAGCCATTCTGGTGGGCATATTGCAGCATCTCATTGTAATTCTAATTTGCATTTCCCTAATGAATAATGATGCCCAGCACCTTTCCATATGTTCATTGGCCATTTCCTCTTTTATGACATGCTTGTTCAAGTCTTTTGTCCATTTCCTAACTTTATTGGATATATACTTTACTTAACAATGAAATGTATCTATTTTACTTAATTTTTTTTAAAAGATTTTATTTATTTATTTTTTAGAGAGGGGGAAAGAGGGAAAAAGAGAGAAAGAGAAACATCAATGTTTGGTTGCCTCTTGTGTGCCCCCTACTGGGAACCTGGCCTGCAACCCAGGCTTGTGCCCTGACTGGGAATCGAACTGGTGACCCTTTGGTTTGCAGGCCAGCACTCGATCCACTAAGCCACACCAGTCAGGACTATTTATTTAATTTTTTTATTTATTGAAATTAGAAAGAGAGAGAAATAAACATCGATTTGTTGTTTCACTTATTTGTGCATTCATTGGTTGCTTCTTGTACGCGCCCTGACCAGGAGTCAAACCTGCAAACTTGGACATATTGGGATGACGCTCTAACCACCTGAGCAACCTGGCCAGGGGAAACGTATCTGTTTTTTTAAGTAAATGACAATTTGTTAAGCATTTTGTAACATAATATGACGTAAAACCGCCTGCCCTTTGAGAACAGCGATAGTGCTTCTGTGTCTTTTCCACACACAGTTAACGAAGAGCAGGAAGGATGTTTTTGAGTCAGGTCTTCATGGGAAACATGGGGTCCAATATGCCCAACAGGAAATGCATCTACTTTAAGTGTGCTGTTTGCAGAGTGTTGACACGTCCACATCTGTGCAGTCGTCAGCACCATCTACTTAGAGAGCATTTAAATTACCCCCCCAGACTTCCCTGGGCCTCTTCTCAGTCAGTTCTCCTACTCCCAGCCCCAGGAAGCCATATTCTGCTTTTTCTGCTAAATAGAGTCGATTTGTCTTTTCTAGTTTCATGCAAATGGCATCAGAGTGTGCAGTGTTATGCGTCTGCCTCCTCTTGCTCACATAACCCCTTTGAGACTCGTCCCTACTGCGTGTGCCGTGGTCCGTCCTTTCCCACTGCTGAGTAGTACTGTGTGGTACAGACGAGCCACAGGTAGTTTACTCGTTCGCCCGCTGATGGGCATGTAGGTTGTTTCCAGTTTAGGGCTTCTTGGTAAAGCTGCCGTGAACATTTCTGCGCAGGGCTTTGTGTGGACATGTTTTCATTTCTCTTGGGGAAAGTGGCACTTCTGGATCACATGGTATGTTTATTTTTTTAAAAAAATTGTTGCCCATTAAAAAACTGTGTAGTCCTTTTTTCCTTATAGATGTGTGTGAATTCTTTATATCCTCCAAGTATGAGTCCCTGTTGGATGTATTCCAAGTACCCTCCACTCTGTGACTTGTCTTCTCATATTCATGGGATGGTCTTAATTTTAGAGAAAGCCAGTTTGTCAGGTTTTTTTTAATGGTTAGTGTCCTGTTTAAGAAGAAACTGTGTACACTTAAATCGACTATCGTTTCTTCATCCTTCTCCTGCACCTCAGACTCTCCTTTTCTCCAAACCAAGCATCACCATCTTCTCTCGTGTAACTCGGTCTAGAACTTCTACCATGCTGTCACCTCTTGTGGATGCTTGCTTTGGAAATGCCCTTGAGCGTATGGAAGCCGTTTGGGCCACACTGAGGTCCCAGAGCTGCCCCAGGGAAGGCTCCAGGAGCTGTTTGCAGGTCAGGCGCCCCTGTGGTGCAGACTGTGAAGATTAAGGCTTTGGTTATCACAAGATGGAGAGTCACACAAACATCCTACTTCCTCCCTCCCCCTCACGGTGCCTTGATGGGGACCTTCGTTAGAACCCAGGGCATTCAAAGAAAAGGTGCCCACAGCAAACAGAACAAGCTTCGAGAGGACAAAGAGAGGGGAAAGCAGTGCCCCTGCCAGAGAGAGACCCCCTTGGCAGAGCTCCACACCACCCGGCCCCAGGATGGAGTATCCTGAGATTAATGACTGTGCCCAGGACGTCATGGGAGGTGAGGGCTGGCAAGGCAACTGCATTATGCAGAGGACAAAGAGGAAGGTGAGACCGAGGTGTAGGCTCTGAAGGTCATGTCTGGAAGGACATCTGGGTGCTGTGGTGGAAAGACCGCAGACTGTGCCCCCAGAGGCCTTGGGCTGGACTCTGGCTTCGACACTGTGTGATGTGGGACCTGTGCTTGTCCCCCCGCCTTGCCTGTGAAATGAGTGTGCAGCACTATGTGGGAGGCTTTGGTCTTACCCCCAAACTTGGTGTGGGTCTGACGCTGGCTCAGAAGATGGGAGGTCGTAGCAGGAGTTTATAGAGTCCTTTGTGGCCAGGCATCCCATGTGGGGCTGGCAGGATCTTTGGTTTCTCTGTGTCCATGGAGGATTCAGGAGTGTTTTTGTGTGTGTGTGTTTTTTTCCCTGAGCCTGCCACCTGTCTCTCCTTTGCTCCTGCAGTGTATGAGGTGGTCGTAGCCACGGGGGATGTGCGTGGTGCAGGGACGGATGCCAATGTCTTCATCACCATGTTTGGAGAGAATGGGCTCACTCCCAAGCTCCATCTCACCAGCAAGTGAGTACCAGCTCGGCCTGGGGGCCTGGTTCTGGGACCCAGCGGGGAGGCCATGTGTGTCTACATACCTGTTGAGGGGTACAGGCCTCTGCTGATGACAGACCACGTGTCAGCCAGGTGTCTCCCTGTGATTTCCTGTCAACCTTCCCTAGCTCCTGTCCTGATTTTTTTGTGTATGTACAGAAATGCCTACTTTGGATCTTAGAATTCCCAGGAATTCATACTCACAGTCCCTTGATGTGGGGGAATGAATACTTGGACCCAAGAAGGCTGAGTCTAGGTCCAGCTTTACAGCTTAGTTGCCTTGTAACTTTGGCCAAATCTCTTGCATCCAAGGCCTTGGCTTCCTTGTATGTCACCTGGAAGTGATCAGCCCACTTTTACAAAACTCACAGGACTTTTGGGAAGAGGAGACAAGATCCTGTATGCAAGGGAGCCGTGAGCTTAAATGCTCTGCACTCGATCTCACGCAAGCACCAATGTGATAGTAAACCCGCCCGCCACTCGCGCCAGCATATGCATTCCTCGTGTATGTGTGTTTGTGTAGATGTGCACACGTGTGCATGCCTGTGCCCCCCATTTCATTGTGACCCACGGAGAGCAGGGGCTGCTTCCTCTCCCTTCGGTTCTTCCCCCCCCCCCCACCCCCAACACACGTGCACGCACAGATCTGCAATGTAACACTTTGCAGAAGCAGTGAATTCCAGAGATGTCTAGGGGCCTCACGGATGGTCTCGGCAGCTGGTGCTCAATCTGTGCTGGATGGCACGGGGGGCCGATCATCTGGGCCTGGGCCCGCCGCATCCTTCCTTCCTCCCAAGCAGCTCCACTCATGGTTATTTAACCCACCGCGCTTCTGAGTCAGATTCTATTTGTGTCAAGAGCTCCACAGCCGAGACAAATCTGAGAACCACTAAATCTAATTCAACCATTCATGGGGAAACTGAGGCCTGGAGAGGAGCAGGGAGCAGCTCTAAGTCATGGAGCTTTTTGGTGGGAAAGCTGGTCCTCAGACTCCAGGTTCTCAGTGTAGACCTTTTCCTCGATCACGTGGCCTTGTGGCCCTGGCAGGTGTGTGGGAGGCTCCAGGCTGTGAACTGGGGTTTATCGCTCGGCACCTCCCTGGGTGGCAGGGGAAGCTGTGGAGGGGTGGGGTCCACAGGCCCGGGCATCCCCACATTCTGTGCTCAGCAGACTGACCCAGCCCCGCGTCCCACTCTTACCCTGAATGTGTGCGATGGTGCCAAGGCCGCAGCGTCGAGGCCGGCGTAATGTCCTCTTTTGTCCCTTCCCACAGATCAGGGTACCTGCCTGCTCGCGCCGCTTGCGCTGCAGAGTGACTCGCGTGTGGAGCCTGCCCCTGCAGTGGTGTGGGCACGGTAAAGGGAATACATGAACCGTCCATCCTCTTTGCCATGTGACCTCCCAGCCTGCACTCCTCCGGGGAGAAGCTGCCAGACCCCGGGGGAGTTGGCCAAGCCTGTCCCTTTTCAACGAAAGAGCCATTCTCTTTTCTTGTGGTGGTTCTTCACTGTCTGCCCCTCTTTCGTGCATCCAGTCTGTCCAGAGTCTGTCCTCAGACTCTTCCCTCTCCCCTTTGTCATTTGTCAAAACATCCTCTCAGGAAGGGACTCAGGGTCACCTTGTATAACCTGGCCTGAGGCTTTGTCACTGGAGCCTGCGTTCCAGCCTGTCTTCTCAGTGGGGAGGCTGCACCATGGTAAAGGGGTCTGAAGCCTGAATGTGCCGGCAGGGCCAGGAGGTCTTGGTCTGCTGAAACCGCATGGAGGCAGCCAGTCTGTCCGGGCTAGCCCCATGTATAGGAATCAGCACCCTCCCCCTGGTACCCCACAGGTCGGCTGACGGGTGTCTCTCTCCTATCTGTGGCATGCCCCTGGCAGGGAAGCAAGAGCACAGGTCTGGCCAGGACTCCATCTGGCTGGTCCCGAGAGCTCTGCAGGAGCCCGTGGGGAGGGCTGGTTTCAGGGATGCAGGCATGGTTTGCAGGACTGGCTGATGCCCTGGAGAGGTGAGAGGTGATGCGTGGAGAGACGCCATGTGGAGTGGAGGCTGAACACAGGTCTGCTCTGTGCCCTCAGCATCTCTCCCCATTCTTTGCAATGGAGCTGAGTGGATAATGCGGGATCAGTGTGGCTAGAGCAGGGCTGTATAGGGGAGGCCATGTAGTTTGGGCCTTGCATGGGGAAAAGGACTGGGCAAGAGAGGAACTGAAAGAGGGTACTTTAGAAGGGGAACAGCTTTCAAAAGCATGGAGGCTTCGGGACCACCACAGGCCCACGGGGGTGGGGAGCGGACCTACAGGAGGGGCAGAGAAGAGGAAGGTCAGAAAGGCAGGGAAGGACCAGACTGTAGAAGGTCTTGTGTGAAAGCTGATCAGTAGAGGCTCAACTTACTATGTGTCCGAGAAAGATTAATCTGACCACGGTGGGCAGGCAAATGGGGAAGGAGGAGACCAGAACCTGGCTGCTGCAAGGCCTGGGAAAATGTCTACAGAGAGGATTGCACAGGCCCACTCCTCACCAAGACCCCTTCCGTTCTAGATGGAGACCTCGGGTCTGGCAGGGGAGCGCTGCTTTCCCGGGGATCCCAGGTGGCCCGTGTAACCCTGGCTGGCTGGGGAGGTCACCGTGCTCTGTGAGATGAAGATGCAGGCAGCTCAGCCCAGCATCACCCCTTCCAGTCCCTGGGGACTGCTCAGAATGCCCAGTGGTCCCCAAATCCCTAATCTCACTGTCCACTGCTCTTCCCTCCTCACTGTACGGTGCCATCTCAGAACAAAGCCCCGCGTCAGCTGGAACGGAGCTTACACACGCAGGCTGCAAGGCAGTTTGGGGATGATCAGGTTTCACTGATAGCTCGGGGCATCCGAGAGGGTTCATATCAACTTCAAATGGAATGTTAGGCAGGACCTGTAGTCTTAAAATTAAGCCACCACCCGTCCTGGAGTTTCTCCCTGACCCCTTTCTCTGCGGCCTCCGGCCATACCCCTCACCCTGTCTTTCTCTCCAGCTTCTCCCACGATCCTTTCTCTCTCTCCCTTCAGTTCCTGTCGCTCTTGTGTCTTTTCTCCTAGGCCCCAGGATTTGTCACCTTCCACTCTCATATGGCTTATCAGGATTTTTTTTCTTACCAACACAAAATAATTCCTGTTGCAAGAAGGACTTCGGTGGCTGTTGGTGGCAAAGGGTGTGATGTTCATTTTGATTCCCCAATAAATTACTGACCTGCACCCCAGCCCCCACACCAGTTAATGCTAACAGCCACAGCATGGGGGTTCCCTTCCCCATTGTCCAGGACCGCCCCAGCACTGGGTCACATGTTCAGAATACGGCAGAAGGATGAGGTCTCATGTATCTTCTGGGACACGGTTCTCCTGCGGAGAGCTCGCTGTCTGAGTGTTGGAGAGTGCCTGGCACTTTAGCCCGCCGGCTCTGCCCGGTCGGTGGCTGAAATGCCCTGTGTGTGCTTGAAGGCTCTCCCGGGTGGGTGCCCTGGGCAGGGGGCTGTGTTCTTCTGCACTAGCCTTCCTTTGCAGATCGACCAGGAGCCACGGAGAAGCGGCTGCCTTCCAGCAGGAGGCGTGAACAAGTCTATTTCGAAGGTTTCCTGTGACCAGGAAGCCTCTGTCCTTTGCTCTTTCCTCTGCACCCCCAGTCGTTTCCCTGAAACCCATGGGCGCCTGTGTTCTGACTCACCAGAAGTGGGGACCAGAAGTGGGGGTTTCGGAACCTGACCCCCAGTGCGCTGAGGTCGGCCTCGTTTGGAATTGTTCTGGCCCCTACCCTGGAGAGAGGAGACTCGCCCCGGAGTCCGTCCTCCTCCCTCTTTGAAAGACGAGCCCCCGGCGATGCGGAAGGCCTTCCTCTGTCTGCCCAGGCTGCACTGGTGGCCAGGCTGTAAACACGGTGGACGACTGCTTTGTCCCCTGTGATCCCCCCAATGGCTGCAGTGTGGTCCTGGGACAGTGCCAAGTGCCCCTGCGGCCAACCCTGCATCTTTTTCTCCTGGTCTCCCTTCTTCCAGCTTGCTCTCTGGAGTCTGTTTTCTGAGTGACTCGAAAGCCCCGTGGCCGCCCGTCTCCCAGACACGGTGGGGTCTGTGAATGACCCCTCCCCGGTCGGTGCCCAGGCCCCTCCCTGAGAGCAGCGGCCAGGGGTACCCAGAGAGCTGGCTGCTTTCCTTCCAAACCCACACCTTATCTTTCCCCTTCCACATCAGCCTCCTCTTCCCCTAATCATCGGCACTGGCTGTTCCCCAAATTCCACGCACCCTGAGAGGACACAGCCAGCGACCCTCAGGCTTATTCCAAAGACTTTGCCACGGGCAGCTCCGGGCCGGGAGGAGGGGGCCCTGAGGCCGAGGCTGTGCTTTGATCAATCACACAAACAAGACAGCTCCCTTCGGAAAACCGAAAGTTACACATAGACCAGAGTAAATAACTGACACTTTGTAATAGTCTTACTGCATAGATGTGATGTTTTTGTAGAAATTGCCCAGTTTTTGTTGGTTGTTCTGCTTGTATGTTCTATTTTTAACCTGCCTTTTCTTTTAAGCCTGTATCATAAACTTGTTTCTTTCGTGAAATCTTTTTCTTAATAACAGGATTTTAATGGCTGCATAATATTCTATCATTTAGCTTCCTGGGGTGCCTGTTTCTTAGGGTATTGATTTGCGGCCAAAGATTCTTGTCTATTTATTCTAAAAGTCAATCTTCTTGTCTCCTATATTGAAACGGAAAATACCTCCTATTCGTTTCTTTGTTTCCTAGTCACATAACTCTGACGCACAGGATTGATGTTCACATGTTTTCCGAGTCATTTAACAACCGCTTGGCTCTGAAACCAAGTATGGTGTGTTATTATTGCCCCTGGAGGTGAGATTCTGACAGGTGCGCTCAGCGAGCCTGGGAGTGGGCCCTTGCCCTCCCGCAAAACTGACCGCACCTCCGGGGCCTCTCTCCCCTGACAAAGTCCCCGCAGGGTACGTTTTCACCGGATTTCACGGGGCTGCACTGCCTTAGGCGGGCCCTTGGCCAAGGTCTCGTGAAGTGCCCACCGCCACCGTGAGGAACTTCTCCCCAGGGCAGACTGTTTGCCAAAGCAGGTCTGTTTTCTGAGTCATGGCTTCTGAGGCTGTAGAACCAAAAAAGCCTTCTGTTACTGAGAGAGTCTGAGCTTTATTCCCTTGGGGAAGAGATCCTCGACCTCCCTCTGTCTTTGGAAACACAGGGATGGCCAACAACCAGGCACACATCTCTGCGCTTCTCTTTTCCCATGGGCTGCGCTAGTGCAGCCCTGCTGGGAGCACGGGGCGGGGTCTGCAGCTCTCAGACCCCTGGAGGCCTCACAGGGGGGCGGGGGGCAGGCGGAGCCGCAAGCAGGATGGGCTGGGACGGCAGGGGTCCTGGCCCACATGGAAGATGGAGCCGATGTCCGCGTGAGAGTCAGGCTCTCGCTCCTGGAGGACTCCCGTGTCTAAGCTGATCAACTCTCAGATGCCCCCGTGTCTGCACAGGCCTGGGCACCTCACTGTGGACCGTCTCAGGTGCACAAGCTTCCATTCGCACCGTCTGCAGGACGCCAGATGTGCACCTCCTTGCCGCCCCACTTCCCTGGTTGCTGATTTGGGTTGAGTATTTCCTTTCTTGCTGGAATGGCAGGGCGGTGGACCCCCACCCAAGGTCTGCATCCACTTGGGGCTGCCATTGCAACTCTCCCCAGCAAGAGCAAGGCCTAGAGGGACAGGCCTGCAGCCCGGAGGGCACCTCGGCTTTCATCGAGCTGCCTTCCTCCTCCACCGTCCCCACCCAGAGCGACCAGAGGGCGTCAGTTCGTGACTTGGGAGAGCCAGGCTCCGGTCCCAACTCTGCAATCAGCGAGCAGCTCACTTGTTTGTAACATGGGGCTAGTATCGCCCCCTACGCTTGCCTTCGCAGTACACTACAAGGATCGCGAGATCCTGGGTGTGAAGGCGAAGGGTGAATGCCAACCGCCCTCGCCCCCTGCCTCTCCAAATCACATCAGAAAGGCATCCCTGAACGGGACTGCTGGCTCGCAGCGCTTCCCAGGAGTGGGACGGCGGAGGGAGAAGGGGGCTGCCAGCCCTCAGGTTTCCTGCCGGGCCTGTGAGCCCGGCACCGGCCGAGCTGTGTGTGTGCATGTTCTTTGCAGGAGCAAGTCCGCCTTCGGGAAAGCCAACACCGACGTGTTCCGGGTGAGGACCAACAACGTGGGCCTCCTCTACAAAATCAGGTGAGGATCGGCCCCCGCCCGGCCCGGCGGGGACCGGGCGGAGGCAGGTCGATTGGGAACTGACTTTGTTTTTGTCACTTTCTGGGTGTTGATTTCTCTCCTCGTGTCATCTGAGGGGTGACCAAAGGCCCAAATCTTTTCCTCCCACCGCGTGAGTCACAGTTTCCCAAAATTCCCCACTAGAGATTCAGTTCTCTGAGTTCAGACAATTTGAGGTGGTTTTCCACAAACTCAGGAAATATGCTCCGGAGACCCCAGCCCAGGGGTTAGGAGCAGACCGAGTCTAGGTGGCCGTGGCTCAGATTGCTGCCCCGCCATTTCCTAGTTCTGGGAATTGGACAGGTTTCCTCTCCAAGCCTCAGTTTCCTTGTCCGTAGGAATGGTGAGGACCCCGAGAGTTGCCCTTAGAACAGTAACTGGTGCACAGTGAGCACTCAGCACGTGCCGAGATGCCTGGAAGTTGGAGCGTTAGCAGGAAGATTCGAGACACGGCAGGATGCCTGCCGGCAGAGAGTGCCCGCCCCCCCCCCCCCGGAACTTGTCTTGTGAATGCCATGGGAGGGACAACCCTCTCAGCCTGGTTGCAGAGGAAGAGCCTTCAGTGGCCCGTTTTTACCCTCCTGCCCCCTGTACCCGCCCCTATTCAAGTTCATGCCCATTTGTCTGGATGTCAAGATCATCTGTGGTCTGTTGCACCCAGATTGGGGCCTGAGCAGGAGTCAGATACTGCCTCAGTTCAGCCTGACTTTCGTTCCTCCCACTGGAAAATGTACGACCATGCACCCCTCTGCTGGGGAAGTAAGGGGCACGTGAGGCCACTAGCACTAGTTGTGTGGGGAACAGGGCCCTTACAGGGGGGGGTCAGGGAGAGGGTGTCGTGTGTGGGGCAGGAGACCACTACGCTGAGGGCCTCCTCTGTGCCAGGCAGAGGCATGCGTCCTGAGCAGGTCACGCGTGCCATTCACTGTTGGGGTGGCGCTGACTCAGGCTGTGCTGGTCCCACTGAGACCTGTAAGGATACGGTTTCACCGTGCCGGGCAGGGATGAGATGCTTGGTGCAAAGGGAGGTCGTCCCGGGGTCAAGTTCTGGGGCAGAAACTGACCTCAGAGAGGAAAGGGGGGCTGGCAAGGATGAGGGGGAAGTTACTGGGGGGCCTGTTACAAGAGTCTGGGTGTGTGCTGTTCTATACAGCAGTCCCGGGCCCCGGTGGCTGCCGAGCACCTGAAAGGTGGCTAGGCCACAGATGCTGTGTGTATAAAAGCCACCAAGTCTTTTAAAACGTAGTATAGGGAAAAGAATGTAAAACATCTCATTCATAAAGCTTTACATGATTATATGCTGAAATGGTATGTGGATTAGAATATATTATTAAAATTAATTTCACTGGTTTCTTTTCCAGTGTGACTACTAGAATACACAACATTACATAGGTGGCAAGCACACGCGACTATGTGATACTTCTGTGGGACTCCACCAGTCTGGATGGCTGTCGGGGATCCTCTGGGTGGAGGGACTCAGGAGGGCATCCGGGGGCCGTCTGAGAGTCAGGGAGAGAGGGGAAGCTGAAGATGGTCCTGCGGGAAGCCTTGGCAATCCTGGATTTTCTGAGGAAGGCAACGCTTCCTTGCATGCGATGTAACAATGGAACATTGATTAATAAGCACATCCACCTTGCAAGGCATTTGGTAGAACTGGGGTTCAAGAGGCAGAGTAGCAACAACAAAAGGACTGACCCTTTCTTTGGACTGAACATGCGGGTGTTGCAGCCAGGGAGGGGAGTCGTCTTCGTTCTGCTGACGACAGCGTGGGGTCTGCTTCTGCCCCAGGATAGAGCATGACAACACCGGCAAGCACGCCAGCTGGTACCTAGACCGCGTGATTGTGACCGACACGAAGCGGCCGCACCTCCGTTACTTCTTCAACTGCAACAGCTGGCTGAGCAAAGTGGAAGGCGACCGCCAGTGGTGCCGTGACCTGCTGGCTAGCTTCAACCCCATGGACATACCCCGAGGTCAGTGCCGGGCTGGTTTGCCCACCGTTCCTCCCTGCCGGGCTGGGAAGTCCCAGCTCCCCTTGGCGCCCTCCAGGGTCTTCCTGTTGGCCAGGGCCCAGGCAAAGCCCTATCTCTTCCCTGTGGCCTTCCCACGAGCAAGCTCACATGGGAAATGGAAGGACCTAGAGGCACAGTAAAGGGATGGGAGCAGCCCTGAACCCATCCTGTGTTTTCAGCAACTCTTATTGTTCTGAGTTCAACACCAGCGTCCCCTCCTTCCTATTCTGTTACCTTCCTCCTGGCGCCGAAGGGAGCTGAGTCACAGCCAGGGCGTGGTGGGCGGGGATCGCCGCTTCCAGGGCTCTGTCCTGCTGCCCCCGACTCCTGGTTTTAATGAGGGAAACGGCTTCTTTCAAGTGCATGTCTGGCCAAAGGTCTTAAATTTGGTCTCATTAGCTCAACAGGAGACGGGGGAACAAAGCCTGTGAAAACACACGCTGTAGTCCATGTCCTATTTTATCTCATCTTTGTCCCTTAAAGCTCTGACCTCACCTCACCCTGTTACTGAATACGCTTTTCCAAAAAGAGAATACCGCAAGTGGGTGCCATCACCATAACGCCATCCCAGGGAGCCACGGGCCAGCGGAGGGGAAGGCCCTTGGCAGCCAGGAGAAGTGACTTTCCTGTGGTCACAGCGGAGGGCTGACACTCTCCTTGGATCCTGCCATCCAGCATGCACCCTGGGTCTCCAAGGCCACCCTCTGCTGTAACCCAGCTGGGCAGAAGCAGACGCATACTGTGTGTCCCAATGGGCTTCGGCCCTCAGCGCCTCTGCCCGCCTCCGACCTCCCACCTCCCAGCCGACCTTGAACGCTTGCTTTGTTCCCCTTGATCGCTATCATAATAACATGCAACTTTGGTTCTTTTTTTTTAAAGATATGTTATCGATCCTTTCTCTTATTATAAAAGCCAAATTTGATTACTGCAGAAAAATTAGGAAATAGAGACACACAAACATAAAAAAAGAATCCTATAATTCTGTCACCTGCAAAGACATCACTGAAGACATTCTTGTGCGCTCGTTTCCAGTGTTCTCTCGGCATTTGTGCTCGTAGTCAGAAAGAACGGGCTGTCGGGAGGAGGACTTCTGAAAAACCACCATCGGGAAGGAATGGATGATGTAACGCAGTGGTTCTTCGTTCTCTATGAGCGTCGTCCTTCAGGGTAGTGTTTTCTTGCCTTTGAAGGGAAGACAGAGACCCCTGCTGGTTGACCGGGACTCCCGCCCCTTCGCAGGCTGGCGGGCCCTGAGTTTTTGGTGTTTCCGGGCTGGATTCTGGAAACAGGAATGGAAAATGGGATCTTGAAGAATTCAAATGACCGCATTAGTGAACAAAAGGTTAAATTTCTTTGCTTTTCAGCTGGAATTATATGAACTTAGTTTTTGATTGCTATCAGAGATCTTGGAGGATCAAAATGGGGAAGATAATTATGTTTTTATTCATGCAGTTTGATAGATAAAAATATTTCCAAGTACGGGCTATGGGCCAGAGAGAGGAGGGGAAAAGGGAGATTCCATTGTTCAGTCCACCACCTTCCCGGCACCCTGAAGGAAGGTGGATCTTTAGGGGCCTTGTTCCCTCCCCCCGACCTCCAAGGACCATCCCCCGAAGTTCTGGCTGAAGTCAGCTGGAACTTTCTTTCCTACCTGCTCTGCAAAGAAGGTAGGTAGGTTCAAGGCTGACCAACTGACCCTCTGACAGGTCAGCAGATAGCAGTGGGGGGGGGGGGCGGGGACTAGACCTCGATCAGGTTTCTAGATGGTTTATCCACAGGGGATCTCGCATGTCCTGCTTAAAGACTCGGCCGTGTGGGGAACGTGCCCTACTTGGTGTAGGTGGTGAGCTCTGGGGCACCAGGACCGCTCCCTGGACAAGGAATCACCTCGCTCACGGCACTGCGCCTCACATTGGCCGTGGAGATGACTTTTCCCGCTCCAGGCTTCTCTTTAAACGCAGTTTTCGGGAGAGGCACCCAACATATTCCTAGTGTCTTGGGGTTAAAGGCCTGGGCAGGGCCCCTCTTCCTTCACGGAGCTCCCGGGGGAGAAGGTAGGCATGCGGAGTTTCCAGATAAAGGAGGGAGAAGTTCGTGAGCTCCCCGTTGTGGGGATGGAGGGTCCCGGAACCAAGTCGATTTCTTAGCTGTTTTCACCTGGCTGGTACAGTCGCCGCCTCTGGCACCAGGATCAGCTCAGACACTTGGCCTTTGGGCTTTCTTTGGGCTGACTGCCTGGCCTTGGGGATCCGTCTCGGGGCCCCAGGGAGCCAGGCTGGTGTGTCCCTTCAGTCCATGGGGGGTTCCTGAACCCCAACCACTCACGTTCCACCTTCAAGATTTTTATGTTATTTAAGTATCACTTCCCTTATTGTTAACTTATTCTTAACTCAGTTTTTGTGATTTATATTAACTTGTAAGTTTAAGAATGTTGATATGACTATCATAAAAGACTAGTATCACTTGCTATAAATATCAGGTTTATCAGTACACAGATAACCCTCCCCTATCACCCCTAACATCCAGCACACACCATCGGGGCCATATAAACCGCCCCGCCCCCGCCCTGGGAGACACTACCAGCCTGATGTGGGAAGAAGGGAAAGCCGAGTCCAATGGGGACGGGAGGAGGGCTGGGAAGATACTGGAGCTCCTCACGAGTCCTTCCTTCACTTACCTCTGGGTGTGAGGGGGTGAAGGGCAGGTGGGTGTTTATTACACAGGTAAGTCAACTGAGGTCCAGGGAGGCGGGCACTCAGCCAACGTCAAACAGCCAGTCACCAGTTGAGCTAGGACTAGAACGCAAGTCTCCTAACCCCTGGTGGACTGTGCTTTTTACCGGCCCCATGGGCAGGGCCAGACCCAGGGCAAACAGTCTGGCACCTAGAGGTCAGGGCCTGAGGGGTCACACCTAGGGACTGTGCAGGTCAGAGTCTTAACATTTTTAAAAAGATTTGAATTATTTACTTCTTTTAGAGAGAGTAAAGAGAAGGAGCAAAGCATCAGTGTATGAGAAGTACTTGGTTGCCTCTCATGTGTCCCCAAGTGGGGACCTGACCCACAACCCAGGCACATGCCCTGACTGGGAATCAAACCAGCGACCTTCAGCTTCGCAGGCTGGCACTCAGTCCACGGAGCCACACCAGCCAGGGTGACCATCTTAACATTTTTCAGTGTACAATTCAGTGGCACTAAGTAAATTCACACTGTTGGGCAACCATTACCACCATCCGTCTCTGGAACTTTTTCGTCTTCCCCAAATGGAGCTCTTACCTATTAAACAGCAACGTCGCATCCCTCTTCCTCTCGGCCCTTGCTAACCTTTACCCCACATCATATCTCTCTGCGCATGGCTGCTTGGGAAACACGTGCCGGTGGGATCACACAGTGTGGATCCTTTCGTGACTGGCTCATTTCACTCCACATCCTGTCTTCAAGGGCCATCCCCATTACAGTGTGTTTCAGAACTTCATTTTCTGTAAGGCTAAATAATGTTCTAGTGTTTTACATATATATGTAATAAAATGTGGCATATATATATATATATATATATATATACACACACACACATGCCATATTTTATTAATTCACTCATCTATCAAAGGACGTTTGGGTTGTTTCCACCTTTTAGCTATTGGGAATAACGCTGCTATTAAAATTGGTGTAAACTATCTGTTTGGGTTCCTGCTTTCAGGTTTTTTTGAGTGTATACCCAAACGTGGAACTAGTGGGTCATGCGGTAATTCTGTGTTTCACTTTCTGAGGAGCTGCCACACTGTTTTCTGTAGCAGCTGAATCATTTCGTATTCCCACTGGCAATGCGCAAAGGTTCCAATTTCTCTACTTACTCATCAATACTTGTGATTTTCTATTTTGTTAAAATGACAGCCATCCTAATGGGTGTGAGGTGGCATCTCCTTGTGGTTTTGATGTGCGTTTCCATAATGACTAGTGATGCTGAGCATCTCTTCATGTGCTCGTTGGTCATTTGTGTTTGGAGATTGTCCGTCCAAGTCCTTTTTAAAATTTACTTAAAAATTTATTGATGAGAGAGAGCGAGAGCAAGAGAGAGAGATTTGTGGTTTCACTTGGTTATGTATTCATTGGTTGATTCTTATATGTACCCTGCCCAGGGAATGAACCTGCAACTGTGGTGTATCAGGACGATGCTCTAACCAATGCTCTACCTGGCCGGGCAGCCAAGTCCTTTTTAATCATTCGTTATCATTGTTGTCAAGTTGTAGGCATGTATCCAGAATGTATTTAGGATATTAACCCTTTACCACATATATGATTTACAAATATTTTCTACTATCCCATGGGCTGCCTTTTCACTCTGTTGATGATTTGTGTTGATGCAGAAAAGTTTTTATTTTTTATGAAATCTAGTTCATCTAATTTTTCTTTTACTGCCTTATCATATCCAAGAAATCATGGCCAAGTCCAGTGTCACAAAGCTTTTGTCCCATGGTAAGATTGTTCTTCTCCAGGGTTTTAATTTTAGCTCTTATGTCTAGATCATGGGTCCATTTTGAGATAATTTTTATATGATGTAAAATAAGTTTCAATCTAATTCTTTTGTATGTAGATATCCAGTTTTCCTGGAATCATTTGTTGAAAAGACTGTCTTTCACCCGTCGAATGGCCTCGGCACTCTTGTCGAAAGTCGTTTGACCGTGTATATGAGGGTTTATACCTGGACTCTGTATTTTGCTCCCTTGGTCTACATGTCTGCCCTGACGCCAGTGCCACAGTGTTTGATTATAGTAGCTTTGCAGGAAGGTTTGAAATCAGGATGTGTGAGATTCTTTCAACTTTGTTCTTCTTTATAAAGACTGCTTTGGTTATTTCAGGCTTCCTGATGTCATGCTTCTTTTGGTGCATCCTAAACACTCATGAACTATTTTTAACAGTGACAGTACGCCATATTGACTTTGCAGTCAAAGGGCTCTTATTCACCTGGAAGCAAAGGTGAAAATGCAGCTTGCAGCCCAGGTCCTCAGTTGCTGCCAAGGACTTCAGGCTGCTGGCAGAACCTCCTGGGTCCTCCTGACTCATCCCCACTCGAGTGTGCAGGAGTAGGTGCCCCAGTCTTGACTGGCTGGCTCCCTCCCCATGTCTCAGGGGGCTGGTCCAGGCAAACGCCACACTTCATGATTAAGAATCTCAGACATACATGCCCATTAACGGGGAGTTAGCAGCTGTCCCTATGACCGTCTCCCTCCTAGAGTGGGTATCGGGGGTCCTGGCACCTTCTGGGGCCTGGGGAAGGTTGGTAGCTGATTTTTCAGCGTAACCTCATCAGTTATCCCTGGGAGCACAGTCTTGGCTACCAAACTGCACCAGAAGTGTAGTGGATTTTCTCTCTTGCCATCTGCCTCTTGGCATTTCCCCCATTACCATGAATGCCTGACTTCCTTCCTGGAGGATTTCTTCCATCCCATCTGGAACGGCCCACCTCTCGACAACCTCGAACCCAGCGGAACAGAGCAGCTACACTGACATCTGCACGTGGATGGCAGCCCCTGGCCAGACTCTAAGCTCCGTCTCCAGGCCCTGAATTGACGAATAGCTGCTGTTGATGATGCCCCCCCCCCCCGAGGTGCTCCTAGATGCTGGGTCTGGGATAAGGATGTTCCTTATCGGCAAGGTGCTTGTAGCCCAGTGGAGGACACAGATCGCCATAATACTAGGTCCCTATAAAGAAGGTAGAGGCCGTCATGGTTCAGAGCTCCATCTCTGAAGTCACAGAGTCCTAGGTTCAAATCCCAACAATGCCATCTACTAGCTACATGACCTTTGAACAAAATACTCCTGTAGCCTGTGTCTTGGTGTGCACACACTTCATAATTGGTACCTTTTGTAAAATCCAGAGCACCCCCAGGAAGTAAGGCCTATTAGTATCCCCACTTTGCACCAGCTATGAAGATTGAGGGGAGCACACAGAGACCACCTCTCTCCTTCCTGTTGCCTCATCTTGGGCTAGCAGCTCCCTTTTCTGCACCTGTTTGCTCAGATTGTGTGGGCTCTAGTGTCTGGCAGGTGGCAGCTCTGAGTGCTGTTCTCCCACGAGGAGGTTTTCAAGGGACCCATGGGAAATGGGGCTGAGGCCTGAGGGACAGAATAAGACACCCTCTGCCACCTGCTCCCAGACTGTGCCGCAGATGCCAGATTGCTGGTGGTAGTTTCTGGGGGTTCAGGCCTCGTCCTATAAAGCCTGGCAGGGACCCAGCAGGGCTCTGTCCCTGGAGCCCCCGGGGCTTGTCTGGCCACTGCCTGGGTGGGGTCTCTTTGCTCCCAGACTTCTGTCTCAAGTTGCTTAGAGAAAAAACCTCCGTTAATACATACGCTAGGGCCTGAGGGGACCTCAGGGCCAGAGCCTGTTCCCCTCATCTGCTTTCTTTTATCCTTCCCATCCGTTCTCTCCAGCCACCCAAACCCATCCGGTTGAAGGCCCCAGCCTCTCCGGGAGGCATCTGGACCTGCCCCTGGACCTCGGCTTCTGCTGCCCCGGCAAACTCCAGAGAAACTGAAGTCTACGCCAGTCACTGTAGCAGAGCGACTCTCCATGTGGTCCCCATGGCCCTAACTGTAGTCAGGGATGGGCAAGGAATCTCCTGGGCAGAGAGGAGGAACTTTTCATCCTGCTCCCTGAGATTCAGACTTGCTCTGGTTGAATCACCGCCAGAATGAGCCACCGTGGCTGATGGGGTGGGGCGTAGCTGAGAAACTCCAGATCTCAGGGACTGCTGTTTGCCTTTTTGGGTGCTAACTACTTCATATGTGTCTGTCTGGTCTCCCCAGCCAAGTGCGGGTTCCTCTGAGGGTGGCACTTCCACTGGTACCTGCCAATGTGGTCACTGGGACTTAGGGACTTGGGTGAAGATTCATAAGAAACAGGTCATGTGGGTGTGGTGGGGGTCACGTGTAGATGCACCCACTCATGAAGACCAGCGCAGAGCTGGATGGATCAGGCTCTACTCGGGGGAGGGGAGCTGCCTTCCAGCACTGCCCCTCGATCGCTGTGTGTCTTAGGCAAGTTACCTGTCCTCTCCGGGTTGCTCCTCATCTCGCCAGAAGGTTGCAGGGCTGTGCTCTGAGGCCCCTCATCACACTGGCTTTCTCTGGTATTCTGCTAGCTAAGCGTCTCCTCATCTCTCCTCCCTGGCTCTGCTGATTTCACTCCCCCCAGCCTTGATGCTGTCACTTTTGGCGTGACATTCACGGGGCAAGGCACCCAGGTGCAACTAATGAGCACTCTGTAAGTTGCACAGGCTGAGAGCACGGGACGACTCACTCCTCTCTGGCCCCAGGGAGGCTCTGAGCACACTCTTGAGGCTGGGCGGGTGGTGCCACTTTGAAGGATGAGGGGATGGGAGGGAGAAGGTGGGGGTGATATATGAGTCAGACAAGCCAGGATAAGATGATGGTGTGATCTCTCTGGTAGATTTGAAATGACCCAGTATTGGATCTTGAAGGAGCTTAGGCCAGGGGCAGTCACCTGGTAGGGAGGTATGGGTTAGATCGGTTTAGGGAAGACCCTGCCTGCCCTTCTCACTGCCGAGATGATATCATTTCCTGCCTTCTGGCCAAGTAATTGTCCCCATCCCAGCACCAACCCACAAACCCTCCCACCTTGAAAAGCATTGAGATGGTCACGTGGCTTAAATTAGTACTGAGCCCAAACCGCATTGCTCTGGGGAAAGCTCTGCCAACTTGGCAAAGAGACAGGCCTCCGAAGCCAAGAGCTGAATTCCAGCTGGCCTGGGGGCTGTTCACACCCCAGGGCTGTCACTTCCCAGGCACAACAGCTCATCGATGATTCAGACCCAGACTCTGCCAACGGCGGAGAGGGCCCTTGCTCTCGGAAGGGCCCAGTCGCTGTGGGTCCTATTTCCTCCCCTGCTCTCAGCTGGGACCTGCTCCTCAGGCCTCCTTAGGGATAAGCATTCTTCTAGGAAGCATTTATCTTCTTTGGAGGATTAATAATAAATAGGGCTGCAGCCAGTTTTATGTTATGCTCCAAAGAGACTGATGGGCTGGTTGCTGGAGAAAAGAGAACTGTACCAAATGAGAAAGCTAGCGCTGGGGCCGCAAGCTGCTGGGAGCCTTGTGGGAAGAGGTGGAAGTGGGACTGTGTTTGTCCCACACAATCACTGTTTCCGCTCCCGGTTATTTCATCAGGTGACTGGGTGACACTTTCATTGCCGCCCATGCGGTGCTACACAAGGATTATCACACAGCTCCAGATGTGTAGCCGATCTTAGCAAGACCGTGTTGGGCATGGTGCCCAGGGTGCGTTTGAAGAAAGGACAGGACAAAAAAGGGGATTGTGATTAATGTGTATGAGGGGCATGTGCAAATGGCGCTACCTACAGTGGATTGCGGACCTGCCAGAGGACTGCATGGCGCAAAAGCAAATGCAAATTGAAAGCATCTTGGGTGATTGATGCAAAAAACTCCCATCATGAGGGCTCTGCCAAATAAACCAACGGGCCTGACTTGTTCCCAGATTCTACTGGATCATGCCAGAGAGTAACTAAACCATTGACTTAAAAATATGGCTCTTGGTGTCACAAAGCACCTAGGAGTGTATATACCCCGAGTTCTCAGGTCTCAGTTCCTCCCCCAGCTTCGGTGTCTGCCTCTGTGGCGCGGGTACACTAGCTAGCCTCTTGGGTCCTTTTAGGATTAGTTGAATGTTGACCTTCATGACCCTTTGGGACTAGCCCTCCTCCACAGGGCAAAAGGAGATTGGCTTTTGGTGCTTGCTGTCCCTTATCCACCTTTGGTGGATACACCTTTCCCATTTAATTCCGCCCCCCCACCCCCCCGCCCAATCCCTTACTTTCTATTCTTCTGTGTAGTGCCCACCTCCTCCTTATGAGCTTGGTCTTTGGACCTTATTCTCTGTGATCAAAACCTGTTCACTCTACCAGTCAGGCAAGCATGAGCTGATGCTTTAAGCGCTTTGCCTCTATTTCCTCATCTGTAAAATAGGGAACAACATTAATTCCCACTCATCAAGTGGTTGAACTGATTAATGGGGGCAATAAACATCAAGGACTCACTACAGTGCCAGGCACATAGTAAATGCTCTGTAGATGACGCAAGAATCATGGCCGTTGTTGCAGTTATTGATATTCTGATGTTTCCCCGTCTTCTTCCCCTACACTCAGGCTTGGTCTGATGCTAAGATGCACAGACTCAGGAATCTGGCCTCTCAGAATCAGAAAGGACTTTGGAGCCAATAGGCTCATGACCTTGACTGCAGTTGAAGTCTGCAGGAAGCATCCTCTTCCCTCTCCCTGATATTTCCCTTAACCCATCAGCTCAATGTTATCCAGGGTCTCGCTGTAGCTGCTGCAGGTGTTGCTAGGAGTCGTCGTTTCTTAGAACCCTACAAGGTGGTCTTGGGCCCACAGACTCACATTCTCTGGGTGAGGGCTTCAGGGTGGGAAAAGCTGGGCCAGCCCTGCAGCGCTCTCCTCCTCTGAACTTCACAGCAGCTTCCCGCCCACCCCATCTGTTCCCACGTAGCACTGCAGAAAATCATCTCCGGAAAGAGTGGGAAGAAGAGAACTGCTTTGAATGAGGCCCCAGTGAAGAGTGTCAGGGAATTTCAGGACCAAAAGGGACCTTCTCTACCCCACCTCCATTTTGTGGAGGAGAAAATGGAAGTTCAGCGGAATTAAGTGACCCGCTCTTGGTCACCTGGACTCACGATACCAGCTCATGCTCCTCCAGTGTCATTCAGTGATCCCATGGGTATTTGTTGGGAATCTTCTATGCACCAGACCCTGTATGTGCCCAGGGTAAATATGCAGGGGCCTAGATTATACAGGGGAGAGAATCAGGCCAATAAGTAATCACAGGGCAAAGGGGTAGAATGTTCTAAGTGAGGATGACTAACGGAATCCAATGGGAGCATGGAGGAAGGGCGAATCAGGAGGGCTTCATAAAGGAGGTGATATCCAAGCTAAGACTTCACAGTTGAGAAGGAGTTTGCTAGGCTTTCAAATAGAATGAGGGCACTTGCGGACCTGCTGGGCTCCAATGGCACAGTGCCTGATTCACACAGCTGGAAATAGGTCCTCCAACTCACGGCTTCTCTGTGGCCTCGGGTTTCCCACCCCCCAGCCCATCCCCCTGGGTCCACTGCCAGTCACTCTGTCCTTTAACCCAGCATCCAGGACCTTTGGGGAATGCATGAAATAGTATATTTGGCCTATACTTGGTTATTTCGATTTTTAAATAGGTGTTTATAATAACCTTTGTTTTCTGTCTGTGGAAACAGCACTTTCTCAGTGCTGCTTTTGCACGCATGAAAGTCTGAATTTATGATATAGACATCAAGTTGGTCCTGATCCGGCTGTTGGTATCCACTCCAGCCACCTGTGGTCTCCTACTTGACCCCTCCCCTGAGCTTTAAGCATGGGCCAGAGTGAGCCCATTGAGAGTCACGATGGGGTTCCCACCTGCCTGAGGCTGGATGTCCACCTGACAGCCACTGTGTCTGTTGTTTTCTTCATCCACCCAACCTCAACATTCCCTCCAGCCTTACAGCCACTTTGACCCGCTCAGAGGTTCCTGGTGCCAAAGCCAGCCTGAGGGTGTAAGAGTGTCTGCCTACTGTGTGCATGGGTTTTCTCTAGGTGTGTCTGGTTTACAGACTAGCCACAGTGCTCAACAGCTCCTTCTGGACTGCAGAGCACTTGATTTACTCAAGCACTGACTCTGGGTGACTTTAATCTTTAGTTTTCAATTATAAGGGAAAAATATAGCTGTTGTCAAAAGAATTCTAAAGTACAAATAAGCAAGAAAAAGAATAATAAAAACTTCTGTAATATTATCACCCAAAGATAACAGCTAATTTTTATTGGGCACCATTTCTTTCTATCTATCATCTATCTACCTATCTGTCTATCCAGCATCTATCTAATCTTCACAACACCTCCAGGAGGGAGGTGTTATTATTATTTGCATTTTATAGATAAAAGAGACAAACACATAGAGGTTAAGTAATTTGCATATGAATGATGGAGCCAAGAGTAAACCCAGAGCCTTGAACTTAAGCGTGGTATAGGCTAACCTTGGAGATACTCCTGTTAACATTTTGGTGAATTTCCTTCCTGTTCTTTTTTTTTGTGCATGAATGTATTAAACACTACATATTAACTTAAATGGTATATTATAGTCAATTTTGTGACCAGTTTTTTCGCTTAATGCTATATTTCATCATTGAATAATCTTTTAAACCATTATTTTAAATGACTGCACGGTAGTCCATAAATGGGTGGATAATCATGATTCACCCCAGCAATTCCCCGTTTTGGATAGTTTTAGGTTGCTCTTATTTTTTTGTTGACAGTACTGTGATAGACATCTTTATCGGTAATCTATAAACACAATTATTTCCTAGTCAATTGAATTGTTGGTTCAGGGGGTTTGCAGGATGTGAAGACCTTTGACAAATATCCCTGGCCTACTTCCAGGGAGGCCACATGACCCTCTGGTTCTCCCATGCACTCACGAGAAGCGTTGGCTTCGCAGCACTACGGCAGGATAAACTCCAGCCGTGGAGTGGAGTCTGGGCTGGAAAGGGAAGAAACGGAGCCAAGGAGGCTGGGGTGCAGGGGGAAGGGAAGGCTCTTCTGCAGAGCAGCAGGTGTGGGAGCCGAGGAGAGTGACTGAGGGGCCTGCGGAAATAGCTTGTGGGCTTGGCAACGAATTGGAGGAGGGGGGTGAGCATGGCGGAGGCAAAGGAGTGAAAGCTTCTCCACGCCATACTACGCGTCAGCACCTGAGAGCATCGGGCTTACCGTGAACATGTCCTTAGGAAAATATACCAGCTGTATATTTATTGGGGGGTCATCAGGGGTAGAGTGGTTTTTCTTGATTACCTCCCATGGGCAACTATTTAATGACTAAGTGATGCTTTAATGTTGTTGTGTGACCAGCCACAGCCAAGGTCCACCCATGGCCTGTTGGAGCACACGTTAAGTGTCAAGTAAGTGACACAGGTCCCAGGCGTTGTGGAGTAGAGCCCTGCAGGCTTGGGAGGTGAGGTTTAAGCTAGACCCAGACCATGGCAGAGTGGGCAAAATGACAGCTAAGAGAGAACCTTCTTGTCTAGGTCCTTGAGTCCAGATCCGGGCTTCACCCTTTCTAACTGTGGGGACTCGGTAACCTCTCCTAACCTCCTGCTTCCACTGCCTCATCAGTGGGTGGTGACATCAGTAGCAATAGGGTCTGTTATACTGAGGATTAAATGAGCTAATAGGTGTGACTGACCCACAGTAGGTCCTCAGTAACCATCAAAGGCTCTTATTCTTCTGACAAGTGGATGTGTGTGAAAGGGCAGCCAGGTTGAGAAAGCAGAAAAGTTCCAGTCCTCTTTGAAGAATAGAGTGAATCTGGGTGAGGGATTCAGGCTTCTTGACCTGAGGGAAAGAAGAGGAAACATTTGGGGGTCATCGGTCAGTGGCCATGACCCAGTTCCTGGCGTGTAGCATTGCTGTTCATCCTTGGGTTCCTCTGACCACCACCTGCCCATACCTCGACAGGCTTGGGTAGTCTGCCCCTGGCGGGGGGAGAACATTTCCTCTCACCTCCCACCCCCCAGGGCAGCCCCACTGAATTTCTCTCTTCCCACGTAGCGCCCATGACATCTCACTTCTCGGCATCTGGCTCCCCATGAGCGGAAGTGGTGGGCGTCAGGGCGTGAGCCATTGCAGGTGTGGGCGCAGTGTAAGATCCAGTCCAGTCAGCCTCCTTCCAACACCCCCTCCCCTGCCAAAACAAATAGAGCCACCATCTAATTACAGATGATCTGAGAACGGGTGAAAGGCAAGGGAAAGAAGCTCCGTAAGTCGGTTTGCCACCAGTTCATTCATGATTCTCTGCTTCCTAAAAAAGCCTGGACCACGTGAGCTTCTTTCTCCGAGGCTCAAGTGATGGTGGGTGTGGGGTGGTCCCTTCCTCAGCAAGCGAGATGGAGGCTTGGTGACAGAGTGTTCGCTTGACTTCTGTTGTCACGGGCGAGGGGAGCCGCTCAGCCCGGCTCAGCCGCGCATGCAGTGCCAGTATTTGGGGGTTGCAGCCCCCTCATGGCTGCGCCTCCCCCCGCCCCCAAGTTGGCTCTGTGGAGACATGTCTTGTCGCTGCCGTGAGCTGACTGTTCCAGACAGTGTGGGGAGGCTGCGGGGGTGGCTGGCGCACCAGACGCAGAAGGCAGCTGAGGCCTCCCGTTGCCTGCCTTTTCTGGAAGCCCACGCAGCAGCTTCCGTCTGGCCTGCAGGGGACAGATTTCCTGTTTGGCGGGAGCAGCCTGTGCCCCTGCCACGGGGCTGGCAGAAAGGAAAAAAGAGGAGGCAAAGCTGGGCTTGTATCTCTCCTGGGCAGGGCAAGAAGGACACAGACTACCTTGCACTCGGGCCCTGAGACAGGCAATGCATCTTTAGCTGCAACTCACTCTGCCCACATAGGACTTCAGCCCACTTTTGTTTTTGGAAGTCACCGTGTGATTAACTTAATTCCCAGTCTATATCCTTTATTGTATACCTTTCAGATCAATGTTCGAGTTAGCCTGGCCTCTCAGAGCTCACACTGACCTTTAGTAGAGGAAGGCCGCTGCCCGGAAGCTTGGGTTGCTGGGGTCCGCTGTACAAGTTGTGCACCACACAAGCGTGTCTGTGTAAGGAGACAGCTTGCATATCATAGAGGCTGTAGGTTTTTACATCTATTATGACAATTATTCCACAGATGGAAGTGAAGTGTCTTGAAGAAAGGATCCTTTTTTCTAGTGTGCTCAGGGATGCTGTGTGGGCTGATGTTAATCCTGTGGAAAGGCCAGAGAAAATTCAGTTCTGGGGAGAGTTTCATAATGGATAATGTGCCAGATGGGCAAACTGTAGGCCAGCCTTGGCTTGGGCAACAATTTCTGGGATCCTTTACGAGGCCGTGTCCCTCCCATGGCTGCTCAGGAAGGGTGCTGAACTCCTGCCTCCCTCCTCCTCCAGCTTGACTTCCCCCTTCTTCCTGTCTCTGCTCCTTGCCCGCTCTCAGCGAGGCAGTGAGTTGAAGGCACAATGCCGGAAGCTGAGGGACTGGTGCTTCCACCTGTCCCCACCTTCCCTGGACTCAGGGACTTCAGGCCCAGCTCAAGCGCGCAGCGTCAGGGAGGTGGGAAAGGCTGGCCCTGCCCTTCCACACTAGGCACGGACATGCTCCTTCTCTCCTCCTCTGCTCAGAGAAAGGGTGATCGTTCCCCAGTCTCTGGAGCCTTGAATTGCTTGGCTAGTGGTTAGGAAGTGCCATGATCTTCCTGCAACCAGCAGTTGACCGCCCCTGCACCAGGCCGCTGAGTGCTGATTGCCCAGAGTCCTCAGCCCAGAAACACACAGAACAGTGGCGGAGAGCACGAGAGAGCGTAGGGCAGGGGGTGGCCAACGGTGGCCTGTGGGCCAAACACCGCCTGCCACCTGTCTCGCTGTGCACTTGGAGCTAAAAAACGTTATTCCATTTTTAAAAGGTTGAAAAAAATCAAAACGAGAATAATAATTCATGATACGGGAAAGTTACATGTAATTTAAATGTCTGTGTTCATAAAGTTCTATTGGAACACAGTGATGCCCGTGTGTTTATATATAGATTGTGTTTGGCTGCTCTGGTGATACATTTGGTAGAGTTGAGTAGTTGAGACAGAGACCAAGTGCCCTGTACAGCCTAAAATATTTGCTATCGGTCATGATACAAAAACAGTGTGCTGACCCCTAGCATGGAGCATGCGAGGCCATGTGGCGTTCTGGAAAGATCCCTGGATTTGGGGACAAGAGACCTGGCCCTGAGCCCCTCTTGTACCCGTTAGCAGTCTGAGCCTTGGTTCCCTCACATGTAAATGCGAGTATCAACAGCCCCTGCCCTGCCTGTGCCCGGCGGCCATGGTGTGAGTCAGAGGACTTCAAGGACAAGCTAGTGCCTTGTGAGCTGCAAGGCTGGTGTGAGTGTTTAGTCGTATTTGCCCTCAAAGGCGGGTCAGCCCTGGTCATCCTCTTTCGACCCCTTTTTTTTCTCATCATCTTTATCCCTTCTGGCCTCGGGGCCGGGCAGGGATTTTTACTGGCCCTTCACCTCTCCCTCTGTCATTGCCAAGTTCCCGTGACCAGGAGGGCAGCCACGTTTTATCGGTGGGCATTTGACTCTCCCCCCTGTGATCACCAGACCTAAGGGGTGGATTCAGCCTATCAAAATCCACGTGCAACCCAAATCACAGGTTTGCGCTCCCTGAAATCCTGGTCATGGGAAATCACAGGGCTTTCACACAACTCCTGGGGAGGAAGGTTTGAGGCACTGGGCTGACAGTTGGCCAGCTGGGAGAGAAGGAAGCCGTGCTTTTATTCAGTTTGCTTTTTCATTGATATGTGCATTTAATTGCAATTGAGGGTTGGCAAGGGGCCCTTGTCCTTGTTTGGAAAATGGCAAGTTAGATAGACTGTGGTTCTGCTTGAAGATGAAGTGCTTAAAAAAAAAGAAAGAAGGAGAGCAGTAGTTTAATCAGCCTCATTGTCACTCTCTACGGGGACCTTTTAAAAAGCATTTGTGAGGTGTGCTCCTCCCACAGCGTGATCGAAGGTCATCTGACACTTGGGGATCCTGTTCTTACCCAGCCCACTACATGGGGACCTGGGGCCCATTTTTGCCATAGAAAGTTCTCAGAGGTTAGAAGACCATCTGCCGTTGTGCCAGACTTGACTTCCTCCTGCACTGTGTTCACCTGATCCCTGGCATGGCCTCAGCCAGAAAGGCCTAGAATCTCCTTTCACCCCCAGCTCTGTCTGACCTCTTGACCCCTGACCCTTGGCTGACTCCACATTGCCTTCCTTCAGCCCCAGTGCTCTGCTTCTCTGCACTTTCCCAGCACAGGGATGCGTGTGTCCCCAAAGCCCTCAGCTTCGCCTGCACAGGCCTTGGGTACCTCCCCTATCTTCTGAGAGGCCTCCTCCATCTCCTACCTTCCCTCCAGGGTATGCAGGATGCCTTTCCAGGTCAAATGTCACGGAACTGCAGATTGAAAAGGACCCCTAGTCTCGCTGTTGGTGTTTTCTTCACAGCGTCCTGGCACATAGTGACTGCTGGCGTGTCTCTAGGGAAGGGAAATTCACTGCCCCAAGGGCATCCCATTCCTTGTTGGGTAGCCTTAGCCACTGGAAATGAGCTTTTAGTGAGCTAAAACATCCTTCTTTATAATTCAACCTACTGATTCGAATTCTGCATTTTGGAATGATTCCGAATGTCTGCTACTCTTCCCACAAATGCTTCCCACCCCTCATCCTTCCTCCTGCTTCCCTGTGCCCAGTGCCCTCTGGAGTCCTGTTGCTCCCCTGACCAATGTTCAGCGGTGGCCTTCAGAGACTCCCTTGGTCCCCACCCCACTGAGGCATCAGTGGCCACGGAGCCCTGGGCATCTTGCCACCCTGCAGAGGGGCTTCCTCTGTGTGGAGTGAGCCCTGGACTGGACCTGAGCAAGGATGTGAACCAAAATGAATGGTTCTCAGAGGCCCTGCCAGCAAGGGCAGGGAAGAGTTGATCTTTCTCCCATGACCCAGTGGGAGGGCTCTGCAACTTCGAAAACGATGGAGAGCAGAATCATCTGGTTGTAATCAGGGTCTTCTTGGTCCCTTACAGCCCCATGTCCCATGATCTCTGGGAAGGGACCTGGAAATCTGCTTTTTTAACATGCTCCCCAGGTAGTCAGAACGTGGCCCAAGCTTCAAGCCACTGACCTCAGGGTTGCCTGGGTCTGGCCTCTCCTCAAGGCCCTGGTTCTGTCTCCTGTTTCAGAGGGGTCTTTGTGGTGACTCAAGAGGGGCTGGGAATCTGAGAGGGACTAACCTTCTGGAGCCTTCAGGTGGGGGCAAGCATTGGAGGGACTTCCCTCCCCCATGATGGGTCTTTCTGAGTGAGGCCTGAGGAGAGAAAGAGAGGACATTGCTGCCTCCTGGCTCAGGGTTCTCAATGGGTCAGAACCCAGCCTTCAGGGCAGTGTAGGTGGTGAGCGTGTATGTGTCCTCTGTGTGTCCCCCGAGGTATTGTTGAGGGACTTAGAAACCTTATGTGAGGGGAACAGGAAATAGCAGAAGGTGGTAGATGGTGGACTTGGAAATCACTGACACAGACGATGTGGCAGAGACAAGGAGTGCGGAGGAGAAAGACCCTGGGCGCTGGGACGTCAGGAGGGCTCTAGGGAGGAGGTCAGTGGTGGGACCAGAACTCTGGGCCTCAGTTAAAATAGCTCTTATTTTCATCAACTTCATATACTGGGCTGAAGATATCTGAACAATAGTTTCTGCTCTGTAAAAGGTAGAAAGCCACTGCAGAAGAGAAAGGGGAAGGAAAAGTTGCCTCAGGCCTTGGAATTCTTGGCACTCAAAGAAAAGCTAGAAGAGTGTTGCTTCTCAAACCAGAAAGCAACCCCTGCTCTTTGCCCCCCACCAACCACCCAAGGCAGAGGCCAGCTGGGGAGATCTGGGCAGGGCTAAGCATGTGGTCAAATTTGCATTGACCTCCATCCCTGCTTGAGGCCAAGGCCAAGGCTGAGGCATTTGGGGGTTCAATGAATGGAGTGAAGATACAAGAAGCAGATATAAGTCTTTAAATGAGGTAACCTCTAAGTGTGCATTTGCTGGCTACTATTGGTGTCTCTAGTCTTTGCATTGGTTATGGCCTTGACAATTTCCATTCACAGAATCCATTTTCCCCAATGAATGTTTACCCTGTGGTGAAGTATAGAGTTCTAATCATAGAAGACAGAGTAGATGCCAGGGGCCCAGTCTGAGGCATTTTAATGTCCAGGGGAGATATGCCGGGGTGGCTCGGTGGACTTGGGCTGATTCATGCGTCCCTAGGCAATATGTTAGTAGACAGAAACAGAAGCCCCCTCTACCTCCGATTTATGCAATGCAATCGGTTTCACAATGACCACTGGACTTTCTCTCAGCTTTATTGAGACGTAATTGGCATAGAACATTGTATAACTTTAAGGTGTACAATGTGTTGATTTGATATCCTCGTATATTAACAATGACCATTTGGAACCAATGTCAGGCAATTTGTTTCCTGCTCAGTTATTGACCGTGATCGTGAGGATTCACGCACGACTGGAGGGGAGGGTGGATGGTGTGGCAGCTCCTTTGGGGCCTCTGTTCTTCTCAGGATCCTGGTGAGCTGAGGCTTTCTCTGTCCTCATTCTCAGGTAACAAGTACGAAGTTAAGGTGTGCACTGGCGATGTCCTTGGTGCAGGAACCGATGCTGATGTCTTCCTCAATATCTTCGGAGAATATGGAGACACAGGTAAGGGGTTTGGAGTCCTTCCTTCACACACCTTGCCCAGAACTGCGTCTTAGGTGGGCTGTTTCCTGCCCTCCTCAAAGAGGAAAGCAACCCCCGTCTTCTCCCAGTTCCTCTGTTCAGTATCTCTCTTCTTGCCATGTGCTTTGTCATGAGCTTCTCTGCACAACAAGGTGCACATCTCGTAAAATTTGTGTGTGTGATGTGTTTTCAGAAGAGGGTGTGCTTGGGTTTGGGAGCGATTTAAAATTGTCCTGCATCCTAGAACAGGTCCAAGCTCCACATCACCAAGGAACTCACTCTCAGTTATATTCTTTGTCTCCCTAAACTCCATGTCCATCTTGAATTACATATTGGATGTTGCATGGTTTGATTCAACGCAGTGGTTTGGGGCAGGCCAGATGGGGCAAGGCATCAAATCGGACTTGGCGTCATAGATGGAGCAGGAACTGAGGACACAGGTAGAGAGGTCCAGGTGTTGGAAGGAAATTCAGGCCAGTGGGACGGAGACAGGTGGTTCTTTGCTGCTTCTGCTAGTTTAATGGAAGAATATAAGGGTCAGTAAAGCTGCTGAGATGTGTAAAATCTGGACACAATATATAAAAAAATTCAAAATGCATTGCTGAGCATATAAGGAAAAAAAGAGAAGTCTCCAGGTGCCAGAAATGAAGAAGGAACTCAAAACTAAATTATTAGCTATGAGTTGATGCAGTGGCACTTGGAAGGAGGAAGCTTTCACATTCAAAAAGCTACAGGATGGGTTTATACCCACTTGAGGTCAGAAAAGGAGATATTGGCCCTTTGTGAGGCAAAATATGAAAAACTAGAACCACACAGAAAGCTAGGAGTCTTGAAAGTTCACAGGAGTATCTTCAGTAAAAAACCCCAAAACAGGCCAGGAAAAAATGTGCTCATTAGTGCAGTGAACTTACCTGTGCAAGAGCTCTAGGTTAAAAAACAGTTGCTGAGAAATTCATACCTTAGGCTTATACCTCATGTGAGCTTGAGGTTTGATTTTACACTGTAAGTGTGATTTGGGGACCTCCTCTCCCCCAAATACAGAAAATTGGTTCCATGCTAGATACAACTGAAGAATATAGTAGGCACCAAGAAAAATATAGCCAAGAAATACAGGAAATAAAAATATAGTTACTGAATATAAATACTTAATGAATGGCTTAATGAACACACTTGGGAACCACTGAATAGAGAATTTGCAAACTCTAAGATATATGTGAGCAGAGTGTTCAGTTGTGGCAGAGACACAAAGCATTGGAAAGCACAAACGATAGTTCATGAGACCTGGAGGAGAGGAAGTTCCAACAGACATGGCGTGGAGTTCCAGACCCAGAGTGTAGGCAGTAGTGAGAGGACATGTTTGAAGAGAGAATGGTTAAAACTTTTTCAAAATTGTGCGAAGATCTGAATCTTAAGATTAAAGTAAAGATATGAATTACTTCAGATTAGAGTAAGAATATGAGTCATTAAACAAGATAAATAAGAGCATCCACACTTAGATGCATTGTGGTGAAATCAAAGGCATAGAAAAAGATCTTAAAAATAACCAGGTTTGGCAGATTATATAAGAATTAGACTTACAGCAAATTCCTATCATCAGTCTATAGAGGTCATAAATTCATGAATAATATCTTCAATGTTCTGAGCAAGAATATACATCAACCTAGAATTCTGTACCTAGCTAGGTTATAATTCCAGAGTGAGGGCATAGTTAATGAATTTCCACGCAAACAAAGAGAAATAAGCTTTACCACTCATAGACCTGTACTTAACCACTAAAGAAAATATTTTAAGAAAAAGAAAATTTGTACCCAAAAGAAAGATTAGGATGCAAAAAACAAAAGTGAGCCAAGAATTGATAATTATGTGACAAATCTAAGCAAGTATTTACTATACAAAGCAATATCAGTAATGACTGTCATTAGGGCACAAGAAAATGCAGACCCCAAACACTAAAAAGCAATACTCTTTGAGAAGGAAAGTAGATATTGAGAGTTAAAGCATAATAAGGTTCTTGGCCCCAGCCCATTCTCCCATCCCTAGGAGAGCAGAGATATTAGCTTTAGACTTCAATGTCAAGAATACATATTACAATTATAAATTAACCACCACAAAATAGAAATGGATAATTTCTAAACCAATAGAAGGAGTAAAAGGAATAAAAACTCAACCCATCCAATAGGAGGCAGGAAATGAGAAAAGAGAAATAAAGAAAAAGCATGACTAAAAGCAAAAATTGAGATAAATGTATAAATAACCACAATAATAGAAATCAACTAAACTTACCAGTTAAAGGATATATGTTCTCATATTAAATGAAAATAAATAAAACCCAGCTTGAATATATGCTACGGAAGGGCTGAAGATAAAAAAGATGAAGTAAGCTATTTTAGGAGCATATCAACAGCAGGAAAGAAGGGCGTGTGGCTATATTAATAGGTATCAGATTAATCTTTAAGGAAAAACACTTTGTTAAACATAAAAGTATATTAGGCAGCGTCATAAAGAACAATAAACCTGGAGGATACAATGACTCTGAATTTGTATAAATTTAATGTATTTCAAAAATATAGTGAAACAAAAATTAACAATGTTGTTGGAGAAACTTGGTAAGTAAATAATGATAGTGGAAGAATTTAATACAACACAATAATCAATAAGTCAAATGGATAAAAATTCAGTATGGATACAGAAGATTTTAACTGTGCACTTAATAACTTGATTTAACAGAAGTTTGTAGATTCCTGCATCCAACTGGCAGAAAACACACATCTTTTTCAAGCATGTGCTGATTACATACTAACCCACAAAGTAAGTCTTAAACTCAAACCAACATCATAGAGACAACATTCTTTGATTATGTTAATAAAATTAGAAGAAACCCCAACCTCTCATTCCATTTAGAAACAAGCTTTAATTTTTATAAAAAATAATCATCATTTGCAAAATCCAGGAGAATTTACAAATCACTAGAACCAATGAGGGGGAAAGTTTAATAAAGATGCTGGATATAAGATTAATGTACAAAAATGAATAAAAACAATAAGGAAACATTTAAAAATATGTGATTTACAATAGCAATTATAAGGTATCTAAGAATAACCCTAACAAAAGAGTTTCCTGGAAAAAACATAAAATTTTATTTAAGGATATACAAAAATACTTAAACAAATGGAGTAATGTATTATTCGTGTGCATGAGAAAAGACTCAAATCCATTAAGAAGTCAAATTTGCTCAGCTTATTCTCTACACGCAACACAATTTTAGTCACTCTTCCAAAGGGCAATATCCTATAGCTTAAGCTGAAAATAAAATTCATGTTCATAAAGGGCTATGTTTCACCAAGACAATTTTAAATGTTGAAAAGTGTATTCACCACATTAACAATACAGGGATAGTTACCCTGGCAGATATTAAGACAATGCAGATCTCTAAAAACTGGAGCAGGGTGATATGGATAGAACAGCGATTTTCAACCTTTTTCATCTCATGGCACAGATGAACTAATTACTGAAGTTCTGTGGCACATCAAAAAGTACGTACTTTTTGCTGATCTGACAAAAATAGGTATAGTTTTGATTCATTCACACCAGACAGCTATTGTTGTGTTGACTGTTGTCATTTTTTAAATTTCACAATCTAAGGGGAAAAAGGCCAGTGTCCCTCACTAAATACTCAGGTATAGCATGTTTTAAAAATTCTTGCAGCGCACCGGCTGAAAATTGCTAGGACAGAGGATAAACAAACAGTGGAGCAGGACGGAGAGCCTGCAAACACACACAGAGGCAGCATCTCAGCCGGAGGGGCCAGGATGGAGTAGTCAGTGGCTGGGGTGTGAACAATCGTTTCACCATGTGAGAAAAGATACGATTACATCTTTTTACCTTTCACCGTACACAAAAATAACTTCCAGGTGGGCTAGAGACTTAAATGTGAACAACTCCATGAAATTTTTAGAAGAAACTTTGAGAGTGTCTTTTTAAAATCTCAATTCAGGATGCAGTTTCTTGAACTAGTCACTAAAAGCACGAACAACAAAGAAAACTATTGCTAGAGTCCACTAAAACAAGAAAAATGTTTCCATGATAAAAGGCATAGTAGATGAAGGAAAGACAACAGAAAGATAAGAAAGTACATGAACAAAAAATTACAGAAGAACAAGGCCTAAATTATATATATAAATAAAATATATATATGGTACATATATATGAAACATACACATGTTCAGTCTCAGAATAATCAAGGGAATGCAAATGAAAACTACAGTGAAATATCACTGTACACACACTAAAACAAAATCAGAAAACCTATATGTTAATAATGGCTGTGGACAACGGGAACCCTCATGGACCGCTGGTGGGAATGGGGGTAGTACAAGCATCCTGAAGGACAGTTTTGCAGTTCCTAATCCACTGAAGATGAGTACACCCAGCACCCAGAAACTTTTTTTGCAGGTGTCTACTCAGAGCCGTTTTTACAAATGTGCAGCTGAAGGCAGGGACAAAAGAGTCCATTTCAATGCTGCTTACAACAGCAAAACACTAGAAACGACTTCAGTGTCCATCAGTATAAGCATGCCTACATAAGAGTGTTGGCTTCACCCAAGCACTAGCAGTTGGACTGATGAACCAAAGTTTACAGCATCAGCAGGGTCTCAAAAGTACAATATGAACTGAATGAAAGTGAGTTGCACAAGGGTATTTGAGAATGAAAGCAGGAGCACTAGCAACAACCCCAGTTAGTAACAGAGCACTTACTAGAAGCGCCTTGTCTGTATTAAGTAGGTCAATCCACTTAGTGACCCTGTGGGCAGTGCTATCATCACCCACACTGCACAGATGAGGAACTTGAGACAGAGATGTGTACTATAGTGTATTTATGTAAAATTCTAAACTACGAAAAAATAGAATATCTTCTTTATGAATACGCACTTGTGCAAGCAACAATTTATGGGAACAATACATAGCAAGTGAAGATAGTGTTTATTTGAGGGAGGGAGTTGGGGATGGGGATGGATGGCGAGACTGTCCACCTCTCTGGCATGATTTATGTCTTTTTAAAAGGACATTAAAGCCCTGGCTGGCGTAGCTCAGTGGATTGAGCGCGGGCTGTGAACCAAAGTGTCGCAGGTTCGATTCCCAGTCAGGGTACATGCCTGGGTTGCAGGCCATGACTCCCAGCAACCGCACATTGATGTTTCTCTCTCTCTCTTTCTCCCTTCCTTCCCTCTCTAAAAATAAATAAATAAAAATTTAAAAAAAGGAACCCCCCCAAAAAAGGACATTAGCGTGCTAACATCTGCATTAACTCTTGAATCTGGGTGGCAGGTACATGGATGTCACATTATTTGCTATCTGTTTGAATTGTTGCAACTGAAAATATAGAAAAATGTCAAGAATTAAATTTTAGAAAGGAGGAAAAACGTGATGGCATAAGCAAAAAGTGAGTGCTTAGATGGGGCTGGAAGGGTTCACCTGACCTTCAACTTGGAACATAATCATGGAAAATTGCCACATAGAAAGAACAAGTTAGAATGAGTCCTGACTGACCCATGTGACTTCTGGCAAGGTATTTGACTTCTGTAATCTTGCCTCATCTACAAGAAAAAGTTGGTAATACCTCCTTCTTGGATTGTAGCAAGGGATAAATGAGAAAAAATCCATGTTAAACAGCCCTGACCGGTGTGTCTCAGTTGGTTAGACGTCGTGCCGCAAAGCAGAGGGTTACCAGTTAAGCACCCTGTTGGGCACAGCCCCAGGATGCGGGTTCAATATCCATGTTAAACAAACAAACAAACAAAATCCATAAGTATAGCTCTCATGGCTCTTTTCCAGAAAAGGAGTCAGACCTAAGGAAGTCTGCTGGCTGGGTGCCAGCCACAGCACCTCTGTACCAACTACCATGGTGGGCTCCCAATTCAGGTACACGCAAGGCAGGGCCTCAGGTGTAGGGGCGGGGTGCTGACTGGTTTACTGGCATGGGGACTCCAGACGAAGGCAGAAATCAGAAACGCAGTGATGGACCCTGGGCACAAGCCATGCACAAGGCAAGCCTCGAGGCTGGACGACTTTAAGGACCCCCTTGTTAACTTTAAAAAATTTTTACCTTTATTTTTAGAGCAGTTTTAGGTTCATGGCAAAATTGAAGGGGAGTACAGAAAATGCCCACATACCACCCATCCCCCACTACAAAACCTCCTCCCCCAGTTGACTTTGGAGACCACCCTTCAGTGGACACACCATGAAGGCATGGAGCTGGTTCTCTCTCCTCCCCTGGTCTTCTGTGTAATGTGCATGCGTGTCTGTGCCCACAGGGGAGCGCAGGCTGGAGAGTGGGAAGAACAACTTTGAAAAGGGAGCTGAAGACAAGTTCACACTGGACGCCCCTGATCTGGGGCAGCTGATAAAGATCACTGTTGGCCACAACAACAAGGGGAAGTCTCCGGGCTGGCTGCTGTCCAAGGTGGGTCCAGCTGCCTGTCTGCAGCCCCTGCGCCCTGGGAGGGAGGACGTCCGGCTCTTCACAGGGTTGCGTTTCAGCCCTAACTTCCCTCCCACAGTCTGTCTGCCTCCACTCCTCTGCCCGTGCCCACTGGCCAACCATCCTGCTCACCTTACATCTCCCAGACTTTGCCCACGTTACCACCTTTCTAAAACGCCCAGTTCTCTCGTCCGAAGCCTGACCATCCTTCACGGCTCTGCCACTCCTCTTTCCCCGACTGTGGCCCACCAGGACCTCTCCCTCCCACCAATGTTTATAACCCTGCCTGCTTAGAGCATTCATTTGACCCTAATCATAGGTTTCCTTGTGGCTTATTTGGGGCTATTGCCATACACCTCAAATTTCTGAATCTCAGGTTCTTTGTAACTTCACCTACTCAGGACAAAATCACACAGCAAGAAGATGACGCAAAGGTTTCTGAGAAGCTAAAATGTGTCTGGTCCAAAGTTTGCAAGGAAAGTTCATGCCCCTGGCTGTACATTGCTCTGCCCTCATTTTGAAGGAAAGGCCCCTCTGACTCTCACTCACAGCCTAATGCTTACTTACGGTCATGCCTGGAAGACTCGCTACCTGTAGGTGTAAACCTATAGCAGAAAATCAGAGGTGGAAAGAAGCACCATAATAGGTGGGACTGTTGAGAATTATAATGGGGAGTCATAGAAGATATTAAAAGGCAAAAGAATATTAAAAATTGATGAGAGTTTGAAGTCATTTGGAAAATGGACTACCAGCCCTTTGCATATATTGCCCATAGTTGTGAGACTATCAATGTATTTCAGCTCAGAATGATAGGAAAAGGTTAATGTAGAATATATTTTTAAAAAAGGTTTTGAAAAAGGTTTTATTGCTTGAAACAGAAAACCCTCAGACTTGTAGTAGTTTGTTCTATAGAGAATGAAGCTGTTTGATAGTTGAGGTTTTGTTATTATTTAACTTGATTTATCTCCTCATATCAGTTAGGAATGTATTTGGTAGCAAGTATCAGAAAACTAAAGTGCAGTGTTAAACAACTAGGGGCTTATTTTTGTCACCTCACATGAAACCAGGTGTGGTCAGCTCAGGGCTGGTACAGCTGCTGTCTTTCTGAGACACCTGCTGTCTTGCTGCATCGCCATTCTCAGCCCTGTGGCTTTCATCCTCCAACTTGTTGCCTTGTGATCCCACAATGGTTGCCAAACCCCTAGCCATCTTATCTGTGTTCCAAGCAGGAAGAGAAGGGGAGACCAAAGGGGGGAAAGACAATTTTCCTGCAAGCCTTCCCTTATTGTGAGAGAAGTAAAACTTGCCCTGGAACTTCTGCCTGCATTTCATTGGCCAGAAATACGTCATGTGGCCACCCTAGCTGCAAAGGAACTTGGGACATCAAGGGCCTAGATTTCCAATCTTTACAGTAGAAACGGACTATGAAGAAGGTTATTGGCATGGGTGTGGAGTGAACATCCGAGAGAGCCTGCTGTACTTCTCTTCACGGCTAGCCTGAAAGTTCCTTGAGGGCACCTCCCCATCCCTTGGCTTGGGGCAGGGCACTGACTCAGCAAAGCGAGGAATGGCCAAGTTTCCTTCGGAAAGGAGAGGGCCCCGCTGGCCCTTGGAGCAGCCGTCTTGGTGCTGCACGGGCTGCCAGGAGGCTAAATGCTGGGTGGGTTGGAGAAGAAAGGGGGTGGGCATCCAGACCCCAAACAACCAAGGCACAGACAGGGGTGTGTCTTCAGGGAGGGTTTTTTTGTTGTTGTTGAGCTGGGACAGGGTGGGAGAAGAGGGAGGGGCCTTTGTGGCCTCAGCCGGGATGGGGCCCAGAGCAGGTACCCAGAGGCCCAGTTCCTTCATCTTGGGAAAGAAGACAGTCTGAGTGAAAACACAAGGTTTAGCGGAAGGAGCAGGAAAGCGCTCCTGCAGTCCAGGTGCGACCTTCATGTCCTTGTTGCAGCTGCACTTCGTGAGGTCAGCCTCCTCCTTGGTCACGTGGGCCCACCCACCCAGTGTGCTCGGGAAGCTTCACGGAGGAGGCAGGTTCACGCGCCAGGGCAGGACTGTCCTTAGTGTCCCGCTCAGGGGAAAGGGCAGCTTGGCAAGGTGTGACTGTATGGGCGGGAACACGTTTGGCCTCTGAAACACCGTGAATCTTGCTCCCTTGCCTTCTGAAATTTGATACTGAGGCTTTTGTTTCTCTCTGGACAACCTGTTTCGTGGTTTTCTTTTTCTTTTTTTCCTGGGTGCTCACAGCATTTTGTTTTTCTTCATATTTATAATTCTAAAGTCTTGCCAGAGGGTGCTAGGAGTAGGGCCTATGTTGGTTCATTCATTCTCCCCCCTCCCCCCTCCCCACCAAAGAGTTCTGCTCTTCTTCTGATTCTTTGGAATGATGTCTCCCTCCTCCCTCCCTTCCCCGTCACCCCCCTTATCATTGTTTGCTGTGTGGGCGCTGTTTGAACACAAAGGCCAAGCAGGCTACTTGCAGTTTGAGACTGGCTATGCTGTTAGCGTCCCCATTATGCACATGGGTGAGCTCAGGGCCTGGTAGGCAGGTCCCTGTCTGTTCCCTCCCCCCCCCCCCGCCCCCGCCAAGCCAAGGGGGTGTTCACCTCAAAGGTTCACTGGCTTTTCTGGAAATATCCTAACAGCCTAGTCCTTTAACTAAGCAAACCAAAATTCTCCCTCAGGGTAAAACATAAAAATAATTCAAGCATTTTGTAGGTCAGTGCACTTGGATTTACTAGATATTTTCCTGAGGGAAGAATTGTAATGAGAAAGGAGAAATGGGGGATCTAGGTCCCAGGCAGAGTGGGTACAAGCCGAATACCAGGGGCTGGGGGAGACTCTGGGCTGCCTCTGGCCCCTTTCTGACCGTGCCGGGGATAGCTAGCCCTAAGCTCCTGCCTCCCTCTACTGGGTCTCCAGGCTGTCCCTCCCCTCGGTCCACTCTGATTGACCTGCTTGCCCTAAGCTCCCCAGAGACACCCATTAGAGGGGCTGTTAAGTTGACTGCATTCCCAGATCTGACTTGTGCCCAGAGAGGGCTCCCGCCCTCGAGGCTGCCGGGCCAGCCTGCACACGACAGCCACTCCCTGCTGTCTATGTTTAAGGCTGTGGTGGGATGGACCCAAAAGCCGGTGGAAGTAACCCCTGCATAAGTCGACTCCCTCCTCTTCTGTCTAGTCCATCGCCCGTGTGTGCTTCTCAGCCTGGGCTGATGGCCTCCGTGAAAGGGACTCGCCCCCTCCCCCTGCTCCTGGCCCCTTGCCGGGCTGACATCCGCCCTCCCCAGGCTTTGCTCATGGCTTTGGACCCACATCTGGTTAGCCCAACAGTTGCCCTCGACTCAAACGGTCAGTTCAGTTCAACAACCACTTCAGAATGTCAACATTCACCAGATGGACCATTGTGCCGCTAGTGGGTCTGTCCTTGGCCCACCTGCTTCAGGAAAGAGATTAGCTCAGGGCTCCCACAGCTTCTCAGTGGCAGGACTGGTACCCACCCCGGGTCCTTGGGACTCCCAGCCTGGATTCTCTCCCTGCGCCATGTGTTAGAACGTCCAGAATCGCGAGGCTGGCCGGCTGCGTGCTGTGGAGAGTGTACATTCAGCCAGCACCACGGGCTCCGATAGGAAGAGAGACAGAGGACCGTGGGTGGATTGCAGGGACCTTGAGAAGCCCAATGTGCCCTCATGTCACCAATTAATACTCGACACTTACTTAACAAACATTCACTGAGTGCCTGTCACATCCCAGGCCCCACACTGCCCACTGCAGCTGTTACAATAAACATATCCTGCTTCTAAAAGAGACAAGCCCTTAAATCATTGCCTACTCGCTGTAAGGCAGATCTCTTCCCATAACCTTATATTCCAAAACTTCAGGGGAAGTCCAGCTTCAATGAACAAACACTCTGTCCTAGGGGGTCCCACGAGTGTGGATCAGCCCAGGTTTCCCAGTTTGAGGGTCAGAATTCAGAACCACCGACTTGAAGGCACAGCAGGATGAGATAAGAGTCTTGAGGACAAGCAGGTGTTGTGGGGGTGAGCCGTGTCTGAATGGGGGTCACAGGGACTTCAGGGAGGTCCGTGGGAGCTGGGCCACGAAGGTGGCTCGCAGGGGCAGGGATGTTGAGCAGACCTGCACTGGACACAGGGCTCAGGGGACTGCGATGGGGTGCTGGGGAGGCGGGCGAGGTCGGTCTTTGTTGAATGCGGTAGCCTGAGGCATGGGAGCGGGCACGCGGGTGGATTTAGAGGAGAGGGAGAAAGTGTAGAGGAAGAAGAGAGAGTATCAGGGATGTCACCAAATGCTGTCACTGACAGGTGTTTGTATTTGTGGTGCGGTGCATATCATGTGACAGTATTTCAGAGAGATGAGTGCAACCCAGAGCATTCGGGGAAGGGCAGTCTTTTGACAGGAAGAGGGAGAAGATCCCCTTCCTTTGCTGGCCTCAGTTTATCCCATAGAACATTCTCTCGCTCTTCCTCGAGCCCAGGTCTGTTCTGGTAACTCTTGGATGCTGAGATGTATTCAAAGTGGGTTCATAAGTTCCAGAGCCTCCTCCTCCCTTTTTTTCCTATCTCACAACTCACCTGTCCCCTTCATAGTGGCTCCTGGAATGTGACAATGGTTGCTTACCAGGGAACAAACATGCCCACCCTTTAAAGGGAAGGGCGAAAACCCCTCGAACACAGGGCCTTCTGTTTCATCCCCTTCCTGCCCCCGTGGCCGATACCTGGAGGGTGCACTGTGGGTCCCTCAGGTTGTCAGAGTCTCCGCTGCCTGGGCATGTGGCGGGGAGGGAGGAGACCTTTCCACCCCCACATTGCTCTGTGTGGGGGAGGGGTTCACTCCTTCTGCACAGGCAAGGCGTTTACGTCAAATCGGTGGAAATTATCCCAGTGTCGAGGAGGGAGAGCTGCCACGAATCACAGCTGACGTCCCGCATCAGTTGAAAACTTACTGACTCTGAGACCCGCGCCGTGTGTGGGAGGCATGTTCACCCTGTTGGGAGGACACAAAGGTCCTGAGGCCCCAGGTCTGTTTGGATGTATCTGTGAACCTTCTGGAAAGAAGTGACAAGAAGTGACTCCTGTTTAGCAGCTCCATCTTTTGTTCCTCTTGTTCGGGGGGGGCAGTTTGTCCTTCTTGGCTTTTTGTATCCAGTGGTCTTCCCCTGTGACTACTGTGGACAGGCCCCTCCCCTGCTGCCGTCTCAGCTCGAGGGGCTCGTGACCCCTAGGCTCCCTCTCGCCTCCTGGAAGGCCAGCGCTGTCCATGGTTGGTCTGCAGCCTGCAGGGACAAGATTCCTCTGGGGGAAAATAGCTCTCGTTTTTCTATTAGATCATTGCTTCCGTCTGTCTGTCTGACACACTCTCCAGGTGTGCACATCTACCATCCATGGTGAAGGGTGCTTCTGCCTCTCCCATCTTATTTTGCAATTGTCTCTGCCATGACAACAGAATCCATGAAACAGTGGTCTGGTGTGTGCATGCTGTTAGCAAAAACATGTCTTAAATTCTTAAAAGGAACTCCGTGAAAACCCAGAGGTGCCTGGGCAGTTTGGGAGCAGAAGCGGGAAGGCAGCTTGCTCCTCCCTTGGAAGGGGCCCTTGGTGGGGCTCCTTTAAGCAACAGGGCTCATGGTTCCACCAGGACCCGTGTCAGCAGAGGCCAGAGTGCCCTCGGGAGAACCCTCTGCCCCCTTCACCCCGTGCGGTCTCTACACCCGGTGCCTGAGTCTGTTCCCTCCTTGTCTCACTTCTCTGCCCCTTCCCCGTACACATCACCGTTTGCTTCTAGGCTTGTTCCAAAATGTTCTACCCTCCAGGAGCCGGCTTCCTCCAGCCTCATCTTGCAGACTTTGGGACCAAGAGATATCGTAAATAATCGTCCCCATATTTCAACATGCACCTGGAAAATTTCTAGAACTCTTCATGGACTTCTATGCTTTCTGCCCCAGAATTTCAGCTGGGTTCTCTCTCGGCCTTTGTTGTTGTCGTCGTCGTTGTTGTTTTTTAAGTACTTTAGAAAGTCTAATTTTAGAGTCTTGGTTGTTTTTGAATGTTCATTCAAATATTGTCTCTTGCCTTTGTGGTGCCTCAGCTACACAAGCCAGTTTTGTCCTGTAGAGGCATTTAGTGGTGCACATTTCATTTCTCAGATTAGCTAATGATGCGGACCCCGGCTCATGGGGTCCGAGTCATTATGGATGAAATGAGACATTCACATGGACTACCAAATCCGGTGGAGGAAAAGGGACGGCATGGCTTTTCTCTCAAGGGGAGCAAAAGCCTTGGCCCTCGCTCCAATGAGCTTTTATTGTCTTACTGGGCACATTACAAGAAGGTCCTCATTAACTATGCACAGGCTCACTTTAGGTGGTTACCTTTTACAGAAAACAAAGGAACCAATGCTGCTAATCACATCACAGAAGAGGGATATTTGCAAGTGAAAAGGCAAAAGTAGTTGAACCAGTTACACTCATCCTTGGAAGGTTTAGCATGGTTTTTATGAAGTTGCTTTGCAGTGAATGTCCTCAATTCAGGGTGAGGGAGTTTTAGCAAAAAGCAAGACTCATAGCGTCCTAGGCACATTGCAGGCCAGATTCCCCACGGGAGAACCTATCCGTGGGTGTGGGTCCTGTGCATCTCCCAGTGGGAGCTGGGCCCACACCGCACAGAGCGGCCTCCCACAAGCTAAACATCTCAAGTCAGGAATTTGCTTCAGGTACCAGGCCAGCAGAAGGCCCTTTACCGGTGGCATCTCTGTGAGCTGTGAGGGTGGCTCTCTTGCTCTTCAGTCCCTGGTTGGCACACACTGGTCTGTGAACATTTGGAGACAGAGGGTGAGTCTCTATATCTAGGTTTATTAGTAGGCTGGACAACTCACCTGGTAAAACTAAGTCCTGTCTTTCTTTACCTTGCTCTTCCAACTCCATGAGAGACTGAGGGGCCTTAGGAAGCAGGCTGAAACCTGGCTCAGGCACTGCCCAGTCTACCCCCCACCCCTGGGAGAGGAAAGCCATGAAAATGTGCAGGCTGACGAGTTGGGAGAGGCTGGACTTCCATTGCAGAACCCCCTCTGGGCAGTGCCACAGACATTAATCAAATCTGCAGGCTCTGAAGGGTGACTCATACCAACCAAACCTGCAAGGGACTAATTATAAACCAAGGCCTGAATGCTGACTTATCTGGGACGGCTGGTCCCAGGCACTGGCTCAGGCCACTGGCTCTTCCCTGGTGGGCGGTGTCCTCAGAAGGCCCAAAGGGTCCTTTGGTGCACACTGGGTTCAAACAAGATGCCCTCAGGCAGCCCAGTGAGTGCCCTGTTTCCACGCTGCAGACTCTTGGACCTTAGGAAGTGAGTTTCCATTGAAAATCAGGCCCCTGCAAACCAAAATGTCTCTGGTTTGATTCCCAGTCAGGGCACATGCCTGGGTTGAGGCCAGGTCCCCAGTAGGGGGCACATGAGAGGCAATCACACAGGGATGTTTCTCTCCCTCTCTCCCACCCTACCCCTCTGTCTAAAAATAAACAAATAAAATCTTGGGGAAAAAAAAAAGAAAGAAGCCAGAGCCCCACCCTCTCTCTCGGGCAGTCTTGGGAACACCCAGGAAGGCACTTTTACTTTCCCACTCCCCTCTGTCACCAGATCTTCCGCCTGTGCGATGCTATGACTGAGGACACATTCTAGTTACTGACAATTCTGTGGGCGCTAGAGTGAGTTTTCAGCTGGGTCTTGCCGGGACGTTTTGGGAAGGCCTGTCAGCTCCTTGGTAATTTCTAGAAGACACGTGACCTTAACCTTGCCCGCCCTGCTTACTTGTGAGCTCGCCGAGGGAAGCTTTCCAGGTGGCCAATTCCACTAGCCTCACTGTGCTTTTCCGACATTTTCTGATCTTATCACCAACTCCTGGGACTCTGGGTGTCTGGTTTGAGGCTTGCAGTCCCCTTTGCATAGAGTGCAAAGGGGAGTGCACCCCCAGCCTCCCCCAGGTAAGGAGGAGGACGGCCTTGCTGTCTACCAATCCAGGCCTCGAGTTCTCACACCCCGGCTCACAGGGCACATCCTGCCAAGTGTTTCACATTCAGCGTCTAAAAATGATCTGCATCAGAGGAGGGAACAGTGGGCATGCAATTCAAGTAGAGGACAACTGGCAGGCCTCTCTGTGCAACTCTCAATGTTTTGCAAGGTTTTCTGGGCAACGGGTGCGTCCTTGGGATGTTTCTGTGGGCCCCTCAGAAGCTGAGAGAGTGTATTCTTAGAGTACGCTCCAGGGACGGAGGATTTGGATTGGACCACCAGGTGCATCCTAAGCACAGCTAACATTCTTCTCCTCTCTCTTAGATTGCCATTGAAGATGTTGGCAACAAAAGAAAATACGACTTTCCTCTTAACCGCTGGCTGGCCTTGGATGAAGATGATGGCAAAATCCAAAGGAATATCTTAGTGGGTGGAGCTGAGACCACAGGTAGAACCAGAGGAAGAGGAGGCCCCTTTGGCTAGTAGTTCACCTTCTGACTGAGGCTCGGTGTTCTCATCTGTGGGCCTGGAGGCCTGCGATCAAGTGGGAGCCAGCTGTGTCTCCAGGCAATGCCCCCCACCCCCCTGTTCTTGAAGGTGTTCCATCTCTCTGCGCTGCAGCCTGGGGCTCTGCTGATGCCAGAGGAGATGGGGAGATGCCTCTGGACAGACGCTAACTGCCCAGGGCAGAAGGAGTCATCCATGGGGTGAAGCCAGAACTCCTGACACATGTGGGCATTTATGAGGACATTGTTTTACTCTTCACTCCTAATACTGGGTGCTTACTCTATGCCCATGCTCTGCTAGGCACCTGACCCACTTCGTCTCCTTCAGTCCTCACAATGGCCCTGTAATATAGGAACTGTTGCTGTTCCCACGGCACAGATGAGGAAACTGAGGTACACAGAAGTTAAAAGACCTGTCCAAGGTCTCAAGCTGGTAACTGACAGATCCAGGATTCAGTCTGCCTCCTACATTTCTACACTGTGTGAATTCCATGAAAAATCTGCCAGCATGGAGGTTTATGGAAGTTCCAGAAAGTTGATGATAATGAGCGCACGTCTGAGAGTGCGCTGTGCTGCAGAACCGCCCACGGCTCCCACGGCACAGAGAGAATGCCCGGGCCCTGGGGAGGAGTACACAGACTGTTCCCCAGTTTGGCTCCAGCTCACCGCATCTGCGGGATCTTTCAGCACCTTCCCCCACCACTTTCAAACCCCCTCCACCTCCCTCCACCTCCCTGCACACCTTTCCCTCTTTCCTGGGCCTGCACCCCTTCCACACCCGCCCGCCTCATTCACAGGCCTTCTCTCTCTCTTCCCTTATCTGCTTGCTTATTGCTTCTCTCTATCTTTGGAACCTGCCTTCTTCTCAGCCTGTAATGCCATTTCTCTTCTCTGTGTCCCCCAAATTCCTGCTTCCAGCCACTTCCTCGGAACCCTCCCTTCCTCCTCTAGACAGGACAGGTCCTCCCTTTGGTTGTCGCAGACATTTCGAGCAGGTCCTGATTGCTTTAGTTCGGGACACCCAGAGCTCCTCTGCTCCAGCACTGGGGCGCCTTGGCCTAGCCTGGCCTTTGTAAGGTGTGGCTCGTGTCGTTTGGAACTGGTGTTAGCAAATTACATACTTTACACCATATACTAGAATGGATTTCACTTAACCCCTTTAACCATGACACCTCTGGTTGCCTCGAGTGGTAGAGGAAGGGCAGGAAGGGCAGTCAGATGCCGGGAACGGCTGGTAACCCTGGCCACCCTGAGCACGTGTGGTGTGAGAACACCATCCGCCTGTGTGCTTTGGAGAATAAAGCTGGACACCCACTGTTTTAGGGAAGAGGCCACTCCTTTTTATCCTTGCATTCTCCCCATGCCTGGCTTAAAAGAAGCACTCAGTAAGTGCTTGCTGAACAAAGGAAGGTGTAAATGTCTGAATGAATAATGCAACTAGGTGGTCGCATGTGCTAGCTCCTAAAGAAGTTTGGGAAGTTTATTTCTCTGGGATTCAAGAGAGAGGGGGCTGGGGTGGGGTCAGGAGTAAGCAGGGAGAATTACTAAGGACCAATGAGTCATTGCCTTAGACTCCAGGGCAGAAGGAACGAACAGGGCCAGACCTCGGCCCAGTCTCCTCTCCGGCTGTCTGTTTTCAGTGTGCTCTCTTACTCGCTCCCACTCGGAGTCTCGTCTTCCCTTGCTGGCGCCTCCCCGGGACTCCCTGACCTCACACTTATCCCAACTGACCAAAAGCCCAGCTGATCTCTCCCTCCCTCCGCCTTCCCTCCTCCCTGCACACCAGCCAGTGAAGGAGGACATCAGTGCCCTCCATTAAAAGCTGTCTTTCAAAGTTACGAGCAAAAGAGCAAACTAAATGAATCAGATAACCCTGACTATAAATCTCTATTAATGGGGTTGACTATTACAATTAAATTAGACATAACAGAATTCATCCGGCAGCTATTAATAATCTGCACATGATAATTTAGAAACTATTCTTAGCTAGCCCAAGTTCCTCCTTCTCCTTGTTAGTTTCCTGTGATCAGGGCTGGCAGCTTCCCATAATAACACCTGCTGTTTATTCCTAGACACAGGTACACTGACACATAAATTCTGAAGAAGATAAAGGGAGGTTGAGAGGGGCACTGGGTGTCGTCTGGGAGACTGGGACAAAGGGACTGAGGGCATATGGGAGAGGGAGACCTAGGGAGGTGGTGGCCAGGTAGGGCAAAGTGAGCACGATATTGTAATCCGCTGGCACTGAACCCTCTCCTTCCCTCTCTCGTTTCCATGCCAGCTATCTCATACATTGTCACCGTCTTCACTGGGGATATCCCGGGGGCTGGGACCAAGTCCAAAATCTACCTGGTCATGTACGGTGCCCGAGGGAATAAGAACAGTGGGAAAATCTTCCTGGAGGGTGGCGCATTCGACCGCGACCGCGCAGACATCTTCCACATCGAGCTGGCCGTCCTCCTCAGCCCCCTGAGCCGGGTCTCCATCGGGCACGGCAACGTTGGCTCCAACAGAGGCTGGTACTGTGAGAAGGTGAGGCGCGCTCCTGGGACGACCCTTCCCTGAGTCCACCCCTCTCTTCTTTAATTTGCAAACACAAGCTCTAACCTGCTTCCTGCTTCCTTTGGACCAGTACAGAGCACACGGGCGATCCCTTTCATTGGGCATTTGGGATGGTAACATGTCCCTCCATCTTGTCTTGCTGATGGTCGGGAATGGGGGCTGTTCTGCGCATGCAGCCGAGGGCCAGACGCAGGGCGGGGGGTCCAGAGGTGCTCAGTCGGTGGGTATAGACGATTCTGATTCCTGGTGTGATGCTTTGCTTCAGTTTATAAATCTCTCAATCGACAGGTATTTTTTAACAATTCTTTTCTTAAAAAAGATTTTATTCCTTTATTTTTAGAGAGAGGGGAAAGGAGGGAGAAAGAGAAGGAGAGAAACATGGATGTGTGAGAGACACATCGATCGGTTGCCTCTCTCACGCCCCCAACTGGAGACCTGGCCCACCACCCAGACAGGTGCCCCGACTGGGAATCACACCGGTGGTCACCAGTTTGCAGGCCAGCACTCAATCTACTAAGCCACACCAGCTAGGGCTCAACAAGTATTTTTAAATGTATATTTGTATTGTGAGATACTTAAGCTTTAAAGAATGTGCCTAACAAAAGGTATAGAGAATTAGAAAAAAAAAACAAAAGTCAATTCTGTCTACTGCCAACTTAAGAAACAGAGTGTTTCTAATGCTCTTGAAACTCCCTGGCACCCTTCCCCAATCATAATAATGCTCTCTCTCCCCCCAAAGCATTATGATTTGTCTAAGTGTGTATCAATGGAAGATTTTGTAGTGTTCCAGGAGCTTTCCTTTAAACATCTGTAATGCGAGTGGCCTGGGCTAGAGAGACTGGGACACAGGCTGAGATGGAGAGGGTGGAAGAGAGAAGGTTGCACGAGGCTCATGTCCAGAAAAGGGCAGTCAGTTTTTGTGTTCAATTCCAGATATTAATTACCTTTCACGTGATTGATCTTTTTTTTTTACATGACAAAGAAAGGGTTGATTTAGTACCTAGGTAATGTGGTTCAGATTGACACCTTATGATGTACCTAAAGAAATAGGGTGTTTGAAGGTGTCAGTGTGTATAGAGGCAAAGATCTGAGATTTGGGCTGGCAAACTGGAGGTTGGGTGACACCTACTTGGGAAGGCTTCTTGGAGGAAGTATTTCTTGATCTAAAATTTCATGACAGGCAATGGGAAGAGCGCGCTGTTCCTTGAGGGTCCTAATGCAGATGACCCTTAGCACGGGGCTGAGGAGGCTGCCGGGCATGGCCAGGGGGTCCCATCCAGGGGACCTGCTGCCAGAGACTCGTGGTCTGCCCCCCCAGGTGGTGATCCTGTGCCCTTTCACCGGCATCCAGCAGACCTTCCCTTGCAGCAACTGGCTGGATGAGAAGAAGATGGACGGGCTGATCGAGAGGCAGCTCTACGAGATGGTGTCTCTCAGGAAGAAGAGGCTAAAAAGTAGGTGGAGGGGGCCTAGAACCTGCTGGCCTCCCAGGCAGGGCCAGGAAAGGCCAAGATGTCAGACCACTGGGCAAGAGCTTCAAAGGGGCCCACTTCTGCTTCTTAATTCTCTGGAAAGGAAGAGAGCTTAGATCTCCAAGATCTAGGTCACACACCTGGCACCAAGGCTGATACTCCAGTCCCCTAAGTTGAATAAGCTGCCATGATGGGCTAGATGTTCCACTGAATGGCTGAAGACAGTGCATCCTGAATGCACCAGACATAGGGTGGGTGGGGTCAACTCTTCTCGAGTGTAAAACACACTAATATGCCTTCTCCATTAAAAGGAACATGAGGCACCCTCTTTCGAATAGCAGGGAATCCTTGGCTTCCTAACACTGGCACTTGTTCTCATGGGTTTCTGAGAGCGGGACCCACCTGTGCTGCAGTCCTGATCACCTTTGATTTGCTCCTCTTCCTCACTGGTACCATGAACATCTCTTTACTTATTAAAGTTTTTGGTGCAACTTGACCTGTCTCTGCAGAAATTGCTTGGTCCCTGTGGGTCTGGACGACTGACTTGAGAAAAGCTGGTACCAACACTCCCATCTACATCCAGATTTATGGGCGGAAGGGGCGGACAGATGAGATTCTCCTGAACCCCAACAACAAGTGGTTAAGACCGGGCATAATCGAGAAGTTTAGGGTAGGACAGAAGTGTGCCAGGGTGGGAGGGAGGAGGGGGGAAGGGGTGGAAGAGGTATTCGTCATGGGACTCCAGGTTTTCGGAGCCAGGGTGGATGAGACTGGAAGATAAGGAGGTACAATGGAGACTTTAGGTCCCTACGAGGAGTGCCAAATTTGATCTACAAGTGTAGTAAATGGGATGCGGTTTAGCTCTGACCCTGCCTGAGTCAGATAGTCCAGAACCATGCCTGGGGGAAGAAGCAAGTGTGGACCGGTCGTGAGCCTCTGGGAGCCTAGCCACCGGGAGAACCACCGCAGCCCAGAGATCCTGAACACAGCGTCAAATTGCCGGATCTGGACTGAATGAGAGAGTGAGGAGCAGCTTTAAGGGAAAGTGCAAATTTCAGAACCTTTCAAAAGAAATTCGGCTTTAAATTTCCAGTATCTATATAACTAGAGCAAGGCTTGTTTTGCCAACAGAAGTGCGGCTCTGACCTTTCAGTAAGAATAATTTGTAATTTGCCACTCGCTTCTCAGAGCACCCCACCGGTGCCTCTATTATACCACTCCGTCCACTGCTCTTTCAGTGTTTGTCTTCCTGGCTAGACTGCAGGCCCCTGGGGAAAGGGCACGGCTGCCGTATTGATCTTTTTGTCTGTTTCCATGCCCAGCAGCGCTCTGGGGCTGTGGGCTCGTGCTAATTTGCAGGGCTGCCATGTGAACTTTGTTACTGGAAGTTTATTGCTTGGAAGATTTTCTTTAGTCTGGATCCCACTGTGGGTCAGTTATTTCTGTTCAACATCACCAGCTCAGGCTGAACCCCAGCTCCGCGTGGCTCTCGCCTTCATGTACCACCTGTCACTAGGGCATGAGAGGAGGCAGGATATGAGGGTGTCCTGAAACCCATCCTCATTGCTCACAAAACAGCCCAAAGTGGGTGCCCCCCGCCAGAGGGTCAGCTATGGAGATAAACACATTTCACTTAGTTATGCCCACTCAAACCTTGTTATTTCTCACCATAGCTTGAGCTCCCGGATCTCGGCAGGTTTTATAAGGTTCGGGCATGGCATGACAGAAGGGATCCTGGCTCTGGATGGCATTTAGAGAAGGTGAGACACATCATCTCGGGGATGGGGAGGGAGTAGAGGGAGGAGCCAGAATGATGAACCTATGTGACAGGTTTCTAATGAACCTGTCACGTAAGTGCTTTTTATCTGTTGGGAGTGAAGATGGGAAAGGCTTACAGTGAGACATGAATCTGGACCCAGGACACAGGGACTTCCTGACGGGGAAGGACTTCTAAAGTAGACTAAGGAGGTGTTCGGGTGTTTAGTCTTGACTTACATTCTCCTCCAGCACCTGGTTGCGAGGCAAATGTGGGTCTCGGGGGGCCGGAAGGATGACTGTTAATCTGTCATTCTACCTTCTACAAGAGTCATCCCTAGGGAATGGCCTTGGCCTTCTGGAGATTAGATAGCAGACCGAGGACCCCAGGGCATGGATGCATATCCTTGGTACACCAACCTACTCACCCCAGGACTTCTTTCCAGATGACCTTGATGAACACTCTGACCAAGGACAAATATAACTTCATCTGCAACCGCTGGCTCGACGCCAATGAGGATGACAATGAGATCGTGAGGGAGATGGCTGCAGAGGGCCCCGCCGTGCGGAGGATAATGGGCAGTAAGTGCTTCCCCGCTCTCCATCCCGGGCCAGGCAGTGGAACGTCTACTTGGTGTGCCAGTGGGGCCTGGCCAATGAGCTGTCTTGTCCACTGTGTGCCATCAGGCTCCCTGTGAATGCCAGGGTGGGCTCAGAGGTCCGGCCTCAAGACCCTCTTGAAGGAGCCATTTCCAAGGCATGATGCCAGAGCCCTATGATGGTGGGTGTGGGGGATGGGGGGGAGATTCAAGGGCCTTTAGGTTGGTTAGGAGGGGATGAGAAGAACCTGCACTGAACAAATTTCTCTAGAGCATCCCTGAAATTAAGAGAAACATCCTCTTCAAATTATCCATGAGATGCTCCCCAGAATGGAAGGCTGGGTCTGGTAGCCATGCTTGGCAGCTCCTGATGGCTCCTCTGTTTCCAGTTAAGGCTAGTAGCATAGGGACGGAAGTTTTAACCTGGAGTCCCGTGCCCACATTCAGAGGGGTAACGGGAGATCATTTTACCTCTAGGCTATAGTAGCAGAGTGTTGGTAAACACACAGCACGTGTCCGGTCCTTTTCCTTGGCAGGCATTGCTGAGCGATCACAGATTCTCTGCCACTGAGTCTGAAATGAGCCTTACAGCCCTCAAAATAGTCCTCCGAGCAGACATTAGCAGACATTGATCAGAATTGGCACTTAACATAATTCACCTATTTGTTATCCTCGTGGTAGTCCTTAATTTGTTTAGTAGTCAAGTAATATTGCAAACTTATAAGGAGTTAAGAATATAGACAACAATGTCTCTCATAGCTCTAGTAGCCCTTACAAATATTTTTACAGTGTCCCTTCTCAGGCATTTACATATCAGTGGAAGCACTGTATATGCTTATTGAAGTGACTTGAATAGAGTTGAATACATGAAAACATAGAAACCCTGAGTAGCAAATACCTAAAAGAGATCAGCCAGTCTGTTAATCTAATTAGGCAATGTTAGCAGTTAGCTCTATTTTATGGATCTTGTTCATTTTTATTTTTTAGATTTTATTCACTTATTTTTTAGAGAGGGGGAGGAAGAAAGAGAGGGAGAGAAACATCAGTGTATGGTTGCTTCTCACATACCTCTAACTGGGGGCCTGGCCCACAACCCAGTCATGTGCCCTGACTGGGAATCGAACCGGTGACCCTTTGATTCACAGGCTGGCACTCAACCACTGAGCCACACCAGCCAGGGAGGTCTTCTTCGTTTTTAATTAATGCATTTGGCTATAGAATTTTTGTGTTCAAGAGCCCTTAAAATAGCCTGAATCAGATAAGGAAACTGAAGTCCTTATGATGCTTCTTGGTTTGTTGGAGACAGAGTTAGAGAACAAGGTCTCTTGCCCCCACCCCCCGAGTCAGTGACTACACGCTGCCTTTTCACATTCACTAGTTATTTTCTGGGAATCAAAGCACTTCTCTCTGTGATTGGCATGATTTTGCCCCAGACTGGGGTATTATACAGTATGTAGCCCACCAAATCAAAAATATATCTGCTCTTACCTGATCTGACCCCTTTGTGTGCCAGAACTGAGCCCAGAGACACAAACAACTGGGGAGGGAGTCTTGGGCCCTAACTGCTTTCTAAACCCTTCTAACCAGTTCTTGTGACTGTAGCCCCTTGCTCTCCATTGCCAGTTGCCTGATGCTGTCATTCCTGAGCCTTCCTGTGGGATTGATTTTCAGAATTCGCAGCTGACAGCTCTGAGGAATCCTCTCTGGTCTGTTGAGTCAGAGCTCCCCAGACTTCAGCATGCATTATCACCAAAGCGCTTTGTTAAAACCCCGATGGCTGGGCCCCACCGGCAGGGCGTCTGAGTCAGTGGGTCTGGGTGGGACCCAGGAATTGGGCCATCTCACCAACCCCTAGGTGGCGCTGATGCTGCTGGGAGGAGCCGCTGTGCCGAGCGGCAGGAATCATTTTCCTAGCCGTGCTCCAGCTTCCGAAGTTTTGTTGCTGTTGTCTGTGCTTGCCTCTCTCCCCTAGCCTTGTTGCTAAAACCTTTTTTTGTTTGGTTAAAACTTTTTAGAAATCTGTATGTTGTCATTTTAGGAATTTTTTTCTTGAGAGAAATCTGCCATTTCGATTTCAAATGATCAGAATGTTTTCGACTTTTTCTCCCTCTGTACCTTGACCAAAGGATGACTCCGCTGCCCCCATACCCTGTTTCCCTCCTCTCACAGAGGGAGGCAGGGAGACACGGACAGACATGCGTGGGCTCAGTTTCTCCCCGTCTTGCCTGTCCCTCAGGGGCCCCTCGAGGTGGTGCAATCAGTGAGGTCAGCATACTCTGTGCACATGCGCCAGGAGTGATCACGGAGCACTGATGAGTGGGCAAGAGATGGTCGAGTCTGAAAGTCATAGCTTCTTGTTAATCAAGCTGTCGTAATTTTTTAATGAAAATACAGAGTCCCCGGTACTTACCCATTTAAAGCCGCTGTTTCAAGCCTCTTACTGCTGATGGCTAACAATATAATTCTTTTCAATTGTCCTCAGACTTCTTGCCAAGAAGGAGCTGGGGATCTCAGTGGCGGGTGGGCTGGGAGGGACCCAGAGAGAGGATCAGGACTCCTGAGAACTGCCAACCAAATGAACCTTTGAGCTCCTGAATGAAGAGGGCTGGAATTCCCAGGCGAAGGGGTTCTAAATTCCCTCATCAGTTTCCCTTTGGGAATTGCCTAAAATCTCCATGTAAAAAGGCAAAACTGACTCTTCATCAAAAGTAAGACAGAAGTGAGGCTGGTGTTCTCCTTTCCCTTTCGTGTCTCCACGTTTCACTCCAGTTAATGCTACTCATCCCTCTTCCGGTCACTCTTTGCTCTTCTTCTAACAAGTGCTTTTGCTACAGACGCGGTATCTACACAGACCCACATATTTAATGGTGAAATTTCTTTTCAGCTGTCTTTGTATCTCCAAATAAAAATGCATATATTACGGAAAATAATCATTTGTACATTGAGTTAAACTTTCAGATAATTTGTCTCATTACGGACATACTTTATCTTCATTTTCAATGGACTACCCAAGAATAGTGTCCGTTTCTTAAAACTGCAGTTGCCCTGGCAGGTGTGGCTCAGTTGATTGGGTGTTGTCCTACAAAGTGAATGGTCACAAGTTCAATTCCCAGTCAGGGCACATGCCTGGGTTGTGGGTTTGGTCCCCAGTTGGGATGCCTACAAAAGGCAGCCAGTTGATATCTCTCTCTCACGTGGATGTGGATGTTTCTCTCCCTCTCTTTGTCCCTCTCTTCCCCTCTCTCCTCTCATCCCTTTCTCTTTCTTAAAGTAAAGAAAAAAATGTTTTCTGGTGAGGATTAGAAATAAATAAATAAACTACAGCTTTATTGAGGTGTAATGTATGTACAATGCAATTCACCCATTTAAGTGTGCAGTTCAGTGGCTTTTAGTATTTTGGTAGAATCATGCATGTACATGTTTGTATGTGTGTGTGGACACGTGTTTCCAGTTCTCTTGGATATACATCTGTGAGTGGAATTACTGGTTCTGTGGCAGCTTGATTTAACTTTTCGCCCAAGCCCCAAACCTAGGAGCCATCCCTGATTCCTCTCTCTCCCTCAAACACCTATCCAGTCCAGCACCAAGTACTGTTAGTTCTACCTCAAAAAGGCATCTCTAATCTATTGGCATATCTCCATCTTTGCCCTTATCCCTAGTCCTAGGCACTCTCCTCTCTTTTCTGGACCACTGTGATTATTCTGCTAACTGGCCTCTCTGATTCAGTCCTTCTTCCCCTGCAATCAACTTTCCACATGGCAGCCAGATGCTCTTTAAAACATGGATCAGATCAAGTTACTGCCTGGCTTAAATCCTTCTAGTGGCTTCCTGTTGCATTAAATACATACATATATACGTACGTACATACATACATACATACATACATACATAAAATAACAAACCAACGAAGCCCCGCTCCTTACCTCGGCCTGTCACACATGACATGTCTGGCCCCGCCCACCTCTGGGCCTCATCTCGTCCCACGCTCACTCCCTCCACTCTGGCCGCACCGGCCTTTCCTCGGCTCCTGGGACACACGCTGCTCATCCAACACTGGGGCTTCGCGCTTACTAGCACTGTCTTCTCTCGGAGCTTCCTGTGGCTGACTCATCTCACTGCCATTTAAACGTTATAGCTCAAACGTTACTTCCTTGCACCAGGCTTTTCTGCACCTCCGCAGTGCCACTCTGTTGTATGGTCTTTGTTACCGATGTGACTCAGAGATGTCCCTGTTCATAACTTGTTTATGACTTCACTGTCCATCTCTCCTCTCCACTCTCCCACTCTCACATAAGCTCCATAGGACCAGGAGCCTGCCCACCTCACTACTGGATTCTTGCACGTATTATGGTACCTCACGTCTACTAGGCTGCAGTAAACAGATACGGGGCAAACGAGTGAATGAGTGAATGAATGAATGAATACATTTCACTTTCCAACTTATTTTAAGTGAAAAGTGAGGTTGTGATGTGCACAGATGCAGGCCCACCTCCTTCACGGTACGCCCTTCCACATAGGAAGAAACGGCTGCCCGTCCCATCAGCAGCTGCATCTTGTGCCCTTTTGCGCTGCTTGTCGTCCTGGCACGTCCTTAGCACTGGAGCGTTCCCGAGAGGAGGGGAGGCTCAGTTCTGGTTCACAAAGTAAAGTTACCTTTCTTGGGAAGACGAGACACGCATGAATGGAAGAGAAACCAAAGGCAAAGAGGTCTACTTGGTTGAATGGAATCAAATGCCGAAATGTTTGAATTAGATCCGTGATCCCCAAACACTGACATCTCCAGTCCCCTGGGGGAGCTTGTAAACAATGCACCTTTAGGGGTCCCACCAATGGAAACTAAGATTTAGGAGGTTTGGAGTGGGGCTCAAGGACCTGAATTTGCATGTTTCCCAGGGGATTTTGGTGATGGACTAGAATTGGGAACCTCCGATCTGTCCAGGAGAAGGGATTTGCAGATTTGCAGGGACTTGCGTGCTAGGAGAAGGGATTTGGACAGCTGGGGAAGGTGCAAGGTCAGCCCACAGGAGAGCTGGGGGGAGAGGAGGAGGAGGCCAGGCTCAGAGGTCGGGAACGGGGGCTGTCAGCCAGTGCTGTCCCTCTCTCTGCCTGCCAGTGGCCCGGTACCGCGTGACTGTGTGCACAGGGGAGCTCCCAAATGCGGGAACAGATGCCAACGTCTACCTCTGCCTTTATGGCGACGTGGGGGACACGGGAGAGAGGCTGCTGTTCAACTGCAGGAATAACGTCGACATGTTTTTGAAAGGCAATGTAAGTTGCAGCCATGCGCCACTGCCTCACCCCCACCCCCACCCCCACCCCAGCCCGTGCCCACTCCCTGCTTTTCCCCGCTCTGCTGAGCCATCAAAGAGGCTTGCTCTGGGTGAGTGGAATGGGAACTAACCGGCCCGACACCCCCTGGGATCCTAGTTCTGTCCAGCTGTTAGCTGGAGAACCACATGGAGGGGTCTTGGTCCCCTGTCCCTCGCTGAGCTTTGAGAAGGGGGCAGTAGAGCAGGAGGACACTGGGGACGGAGGAATGACACCTGGGTGGGCAGGCCGGGAAGGAAGCCAGGCACCTCGCCCCGGGGGCTGGAGGACACAGGCTGGGGCAGAGCTGTGGCCTCTGTGGGCCAACGTGGGAACTCTGCCTCCTCCGCTAGGCATGACCCCGGGGGCACCTTTTTCATTTCCCTTTTGAAAAAGAAACTAAAGGAAAGGCACCAAATATGGGGTACAAGAATTGGATTTCCCTCCTAGCCTCACTACAAATATACTGGGCTTTCCCCTCTGTTTTCTTAGCCTTCAGATGGATTTCCTGGGGGGCCGTGTGAGGCAACAGGGGCAGGAAGATCTGGGGGCCAACCCAGCCTGGGGCCAGTCATTCCATTGCCCTGAGCCTCAGTTTCCTCGTTTCTAAAATGTGGGGAGGGATGCCTGCCTGGGGCTGGATGCTGGGGGGACGAGGCATGGCAGATGCACTGGCCTGCCAGCAGACCCAGCCCAGTGCACATAGTAGGTGCACAGTAAAGAGTCGTTGCAATAATGAGAGGCTTAAGGCTGCTTGCCAGGGGCTTGCCAGATTTGCAGACTGTTGTCACATAAGCCTTTGTCCCTCCTTCCTCTGCTGCTGTCTTCCTGTCCAGCACAAGGCGGCCGGGAACGTGGGTGGAGGTCTCTCTCCACCCTTTTCTATTCTTTCCCTCTTGTAGCTTCTGACTCCTTCGTGCATCAGTCCCACCGCCCGTGCTCCTCTCCCGGGGCCCCCAGTGTGCTCCTGCAGGTGTGGCGCCTCTCTCTCCTCTACTGCCTCACTGGCAGGCAAAACCTGTGACATTCGCAAGACCACGGGTCCCCCCTCCCCAGTCAGTTCTAAGCATTCCCCTCCTCACAGGGATTGGTATCCTCCTATAGCAGGGAGCCTGAGGAGATTAGGCAAGGAATTAATTCATAATAAATGTTAGTGCCTTCTAATGCCTTAACGCATTCTTCCTCCAGGGGGATCTGCCTTTTAGGGCATCTTAGGGAATGGCACTGTTTATCCAAAAAATTAATTATTGGGAACTCGACCCCTAACAGAACTCCAGTGGGAGAGGCTGGGGCTCCGGCTTGGCTGATGTCTGGGCCCGTGTGTTCCCTTGGAGTTCGGGTGGGTCCCAGGGGAGCCGCTGTCCGACTGGCCTTGCTGTCCTGCCCCTCTGAAGGCCGACGAGTTCACCATTGAGTCTGTCACCATGCGGAAGGTGAGGCGGGTGCGAATCCGCCACGACGGCCTCGGCGGGGGCAGTGGCTGGTTCCTGGAACGGGTGCTGGTGAGAGAGGAGGGGCAGCCCGAGAGCGACAACGTGGAGTACCCGTGTCTCAGGTACGCGAGTCCTGCCTGCTCGCAGGACTTTCCCCTGCCGAGGTCGCGGGCCCTCCTTTTGGGAAGACCCAGCCCCACGGCCAGGGCCAGGGAGCGGGACAGCGGCGTGAGGATGTCGTCGGTGCGAAAAAGAGGGGGCCCTGCTGGTGGGACTGAGCCCCAGCCCCACGCCACAGGTGACAGCACCCCAGGGCCCCTCTGTGGTGCTGCTGTGTGCATTCAAGCTCCAAAATGTCAGCACGTTTTCATGACAGAACATGGCAAGTTCAGAATGGAACTGAGAGCTACCTCAGAGAGTTCGTTGCGTGCTAAATCAAACCTTTGAATCAAAACTGAGTGTTTCTTAATTTGGATAGCCTTCCAACCACACCTCTTCCTTGCTAATATCTTGCAAGATACCCTACTTTGTTTTCATTTCCTTTCCCCAGCTTACTAGTGAGGTCAAGTTTCTTTTCTTTCCTTTTTTTTCTTAAGTATTCGGATTTTTTTCACAGCCAGTTTGGGCTCTCACTAACTTGAAGAGGTTCCTGATAGAGACATTCTAAAAACATGGAGCAATCTTCATGCTCATGTGTGTGTGCGTGTGCTCTCAAGCGGGCCACCCATGCCTGTCTGGGAGGTGTACGCAGTGTGCTTAGTTTGAGACTTAGGGCTGCAGGTCCCTGCAAGTCCCGGATCCAGGCTGAGTCCTGCGTGTGTGGACAAGGTGCTGTGTGTCCAAGCTCACTCACTAGCGCTTGTCCGGGCTTCCGACGGTGGCTGCACTGAGACAGCCCTGCTTGCGGTGGATGGGAGCGGGCCGTCCCCTGGCCTGGCTGCGAACTCATTATTCTTTCTCCACCCACACACACAAATGGGCTCGGGTGGACACTCAGACACACATTTGCTGCAGTTGAATTGCTTACTACTCCATCAGCCCAGGAGAGCAGTTTCCCCTGGGGTCTACTGGGATGATCCCATGCGAAACTTCTGTGTCCATCACAAAAGTCTCTAGAATCTTCAAAGTATAGCCACTGTTAGTTTTACAAGGGACTACATTAAAAAGATTAGCAGTGATGTGGGCAGTTCCAAATAAGTGGAATGAATAGAAAAAGGCTGAGAATAAGGTTTGGGGAGATCAGAGAAGGCTTCCAGGAAGAGGCAGATCTGGACTGGGGCCTGAAAGGAAGACCAGAGTGTGGATGGAAGGCGAGGAGAAGGGAGGGTGGGTCATCCAGGCAGGAAGAGTGGCGTTTGGCATGGGGCTGAAAGGGTTGTTGAGGGGTGTCCTGACCCGTGGAGAAGGAGCGAGAGGAAGAATGGGGTGGGCGAGTTCTGGTCTCTCTTCAAACCAGTCGCTGGCTAGTCTGCCCTCTGCTGGACCTGGGGGCTGACTGGCTGCGATGCTGGATGGAACAGTGTTCATTGTTTTCTTCTCGTCCACTAAAGAAATGTTTATGAAGCACTTGCTATACACTTGCTTCGTAGTTTCATGAAGTTTATTGCCTAAAACAAATTAAACTAAGCTAAGCAACTGAATTAAAGGAAAACCCACAATTTACAAACTGTGGGAAACAGGGTGAAGGAAGCACACGGTGGTAGGGAAGGCCAGTGGGCGCGGCCACACCGAGAAGGTCTGTCTGCAGGAGAGACCTCCAGGCTGACTTCCTCAGGGACAACAAGAAGAGTGACCGGAGGGAGCTTGAGGGTCCTAGACCTCCAGTCAGACCAGAGCAGGTGGGCAAAGGGAAGGGCCCCCAGGTGACGTCAGAGGTGGGCAGACAGCCAGAGGCGGACAGTGCCAGGTAGGATTGCTGGGGATTTTCCGTTTTAGAACTCCCCTGTGGTTTCTGGGAGGAGGGCGGGCTGTCAGGGGTCCATCAAGGAAATGGGGGGACCGGTAGGAGGCTCCGAGGGGTCCGTTATGGTCTGTGTAGTTTTGTGGGGACTGCAGTAACAACGCACCACAAGTTGGGTGGCTCGAAGAACGGACCGGCTGTCTCACGGTTCTGGAAGCCCAGGCACCAGCAGGGCCACGCTCGCTCTGAAGGAGCTCTGAACAGGCTCTGCCCTGGGCCCCTGTCCCAGCTCCGGTAGCCCCAGGCATGCCCTGGCTTGCGGGTGGCCGTGTTTCCCTGCGTCTCTTCTCAGTGTCTCCGCTCTGGGCATATCTGCCTCTCTGTCTTCCCCCTCTTATAAAGACTCCAGTCATTTCAGGCGGGGGCCCAGCCTAAGGACCTCCTTTTAACTTGGTTGCCTCTATAAGGATGTTATTCCCAAATCAGGTCACATTCTGAGGTACTAGGGGTTAAGACTTCAGTGTATTTTTTGGGAGGTGCAGTTCAACCCATAACGTGGCAGCTTGGTGCTCGGTGGGGGCGGTGAAGGTGAGGAAAGGAGCTACGCAGGAGGTGGGTTCTGGAGGTCGAGTTCACAGGACTTGCCAGTGAGAGGGGGCTGGAAATGGGGGACCCAGGTCTAAGCCTTCGGCAAGTGGGGGGATGTTGTGCTCTCTACTGAAAAGGGGAGCCCGGGACAGGAGGGGTTGAGGGGGGCTTGGCCTGGACTCTGGAGGTCTAGCTGGGGTGTGTTGGGTTTCAGATGCCTGTGAGTTGAGTAGGCAGTCAGCCTTGAGAAATAAATTCAGGAAACGAGAGATGAGAGATGAAATGGATGAGACCCTTTTGCAAGACAGTGGGTAAAGGGAACGGTGAGGACTCAGCCCTGAGACAGGTTTCACGAAGAGGAGGGGGAACCTGGAGAGGGGGCGAGGACGAACTTGTGGTGTCCACACTGCTGTGTACATGGCAGTGGGGGCGCATAGAGTCCCACTTTGAAGGGAGCCAGGTCTGCTGAAGGCGATGCCGATGATGCTGACTGCTGGGGAGAACAGGCTCTGGGGCCCCCAAAGCCCTCAGAGCTCTCCCGCCCCCAGTTGCTGCATGTGTATTTTAGAAAACGGACTCTCCTATCCTGCGGAGGCATGTGGTGATGGCATTTGCTGACTCAGGACCCCAGAGGGTGTGGAAGAGCCTGGAGGTAGAGCCTGAGCTCACCCGTTGCTTCTTTCTCACCTGAGCGGTTATTGTAACTGCCTGGGAGAGGGGGACAGCCCAGCCAGTTTGTCAGAATCGCCCTGCCGGCCTCAGGGAGGGGTGCGTGTTTAAGCTGTGGCAGGGGTGTGGTGCGTGTGTATTTGCGTGTGCAGACATGTACCTACTTGTACATTGTGCTAGCCCAGGGAAAGCCATGAAACCACCAGCAGCCTGGCTTATCCATTTAGCAACATCTCTGAAACTGGGCTGAAGCATTTGAAGCTGAAAGAAAAGGTTATATTTGGAAATATCTATTAATACCCCTCAAGCATTTAGGTGGAAACTGAAATGACAGGTCATGGATTCCTTTCACTGCTGGAGACGGCCTGGGGATGAGTAGGTGGTGGAGAGCGTGGAGAGAGGTGGGATTCTCCTACAGCCGAGGGCTGGCTCACCTTCCATCCTGCCTGTCCCTGGGCACGTGTGGCCGGGGCTGCTTCACAACCTTCTCCTCTGTAGTCTCCATGTCGTGGGAGACGCCAGAGTGACCTTGGCAGGACAGGCAGAGGGTGAGGCTCCTAATGGGTTGATTTGAGGGGCTCGAGCCAGCGGTCCCCTGCTCCCAAATATCCCTCCCCTCCCCTTGGTGCTGTCATCAAGGCCTGGAATTCCCCAGCTGGACCTTCATGGTTTGGAACAAGAAATGTTTTCTGGTGTTCTAGATTCACAGCACCAAAGCCCATGGGAAGTGTAACAACTTGGTTGCCAGCTAACATTTTAATGCTAGTTAACAACTAGCTGACAGAAAGGTCCATGGGAATGTAAGGTCATGTGCTCAGGGAGGGAAGGAGGGAGGGAGAGAAGAGAGGGAGGAGGCATCCACAGTGCTGCTTGCATTGCCCCTGGGGAGGGGCAGTACCTGGGCAGAGGGGACTGTGGTTTAGGCAGCATGAGCTCCACGTTAAGAGGGCAGAAGAGGAGGCAGTGCCTGGGCTCCATTTGGTCTGGGAATTGCCCACCATCACAGGAGTATAACAGGGGTAGGCTGCAAAGACTAGGTCAAGATTCAAGTACTTTGGTTCCCTCATTGCCCTGGAGCACAACAAGGGTGTCTCTTCTGCTGCTGTCACCCGTATCACAGACCATCTCGAGCACTGGGGCCAAAACAACCTGTGCTCGCATGATTGTCTGACTTCTCAGGTGGGGTCCCTCTGCTCAGTGGGAACGGTGCTTTCCAGGTGAACTCGTCCGGCGTCTTTGCTGGCGGATGGCCAGCCCAGAGCTGGGTCTGTGGCCCCCTGCAACAGACTGATGAGTCCCAGCCATCCAACCCCGGCCCTGCAAGGAGCACCCCAGCTCCTCCCTGTTGGTAAACCTCACTCATTCTTGAGTAGTCAGATCAAAGCACCTTCACCGTGACCCTTTCTTCTTTCTCTAAATGCCTGCCACACTTACTTGATCTAACGTCCATCCTTACCTTGGTCGTCAGTGCCTTGGCCAGCCTATCCTGTCTTCTAAGGGCTGGCCTGTGTCTTACTGCATCTTAGTGCATCTCCTCTGTCTTCTCGCCACCCCAGAGCCCTTAGTGCAGTGCCACGCACAGGTGGGCTCTTAGGGGAAAGGTGGTGGTTCTGGTGATGACGATGTCCCAGGTGTTTATGGCATTTAGGACAAACTCTTTTACTGTGATTGCCAAGGTCCCACATCCAGTGACCTTTCCGCCTCTAGGCTCGTCTGCCAGCCCCTACCCTTTACTCACTGCATTCCATCCATGTTGGTCCTCAATCAACTTGTCCCAGCCTATGCTGTTCCTTCTGGAATGCGCCTCCCCTGCCCCTGGTTAACTCCTTGTCACCTTCCAGTCCTGGCCAAAAGTCACCTCCTCAGGGCAGTCCTCCCTCCCCAGGCTGGGTTGGGGTCCTTCATTCTGAGCTCTAGTGGAGCCATTTTCCTCTGCCTGAATTCAAAGTGCCGGCCTCCCCGGTGAGTATGCACAACTGAGTGACGGTTGGTGGTCCGCCTGCACCGCTCAAAGAGCTAACAGCCCCTTGTCTGCCCACCAGGTGGTTGGACAAAGATAAGGACGATGGGCAGTTGGTCCGCGAGCTGCTGCCCAGTGACAGCAACGCGACACTGAAGAGTAAGTTGTCCTGATGGCCAGGTGCTGGCCGGGCCCTGGGGGAGGCAGGCCCCTTCCCTTGGCTACACAGAAGCAAACCCCAAGAAGGCGCGCGCTCCTCACTTCATCCCACGCGGCAGGGGGCAGCACCGGGGAGGGTGCAGAGGACGAGGCTCTGGGGGAGGATCCGGAAGTCCGCCTGGCTGCACTGTGCACGCAGACTCTCGGTGGCCTCGGGTTCGGGGCCCTGCACGTGTGCGGACCTCTGTTGACTAGAGTAACAAAAGCGGTAACGCTCAAGGTAAAAAGGATTCTCCTTTTCCTAGATGTTTTGTCCTTCCTTGTGCACAGATGGTGCAAACCTTTCTGGATGATAAAATTGAGTGTAGCATCAGCATAGTGTCCCACTTAAGAACAGGGGGCTTTACATCCACATTAGGTCCACATTAGGCCTTCACTCCTGACTGTTTTTGACCAGCTGTTGACATCTTGAGCCAAACACACAAGCTTCTGGGCCTCCTAATCCTCGCTTCTAAAGCCCAGGTCAGAGTACTTAGCAATAACACGATGCATATAATGTACTAGGCACTGTCGGCAAAGGTCGATGCTCCCTGTGCCTCAGGTTCCTCATCCACCAGATGAGCAATTGCTTTAAATCCTTTGTCTCTCACATTGTAGGGTTGCGTGCTTTCCTGTTCCTAGCACGCCCACACTTTGTGGGGCAGGCTGAGCCGGTATTAGAATTCCGATGTAGTAGATGAAGGGACCCCACGGGGATGAAGGGAGCCCTGTCCCAAGTCACAGGGCTGCTTAGAGAGAGCAAGAGCCCACCCCTGCTTGCACACCACCCCCCATGATGTTGCCCACTATCCTGCACTAACCCCCCCTTCCTGTCTCCTGCCTCAACTGCTCAGACTACCGTTACCACATCAGCTTGAAGACGGGGGACATGCCTGGGGCCAGCACGGACTCCACAGTGTACATCAAGCTCTATGGGGACAAATACGACACCATCAAGCAAGACCTTCTCGTCTCTGACAACAACCTGAAAAACTATTTTGAATGTAGCCGGGTGGACGAGTTCACCCTCGAGACCCTGAACATTGGAACTGTAAGTCTCCTTCCCAGGGCCACGTGACATCATCTCCCCCACTCCCTTGCGTGTGTGTATCTGCACATGGGTTTGTAATGGAGAGGGACCTGAGTCGGGGGACCCTCCCCCACCCCGAGCTTGTTCCTTGGTTCTTGCCTCTCTCTCAAGATGAATTCAATGAGAAACAACACGTGTAGTGGAAATGAGATAGCAAGTTCATTTATGAAGCACACACAAGCCCAGGGCTGTAAGCAGGCACCCGGCTGGTCTGAAGGCCCCATGTAATAATCTAAGTGCCCCAACTATTGGGGTTCAGGGGTTGTATACTTTAGTCAACTTCTAGGTACCCTTCTCTCTTCCCTTTCTAAACCTTGGGGATAATGCACAGCTACAAAGGCCTTCTTTCTCAGCTAGTGAAGGCCATTTGTCTTAGTGAAACTGCCACAGAGGCCCCCTTTCCCAGCACAGAGTCTCAAGGACTCCCTTCCTCGGGCGCTATCCCTGCTCGTGATGCCCAGGATGCCTGGCCATCTTGTCAGACTGGGCTCAGAACTATTGAATGAACGGGTGAGATGTCTCCTTCCTCCTCCCTGCCTTACTTTGCTACCTGTGCTACCTAACAGGTTCACACACACAGACACACACCACACACTCATGTACACACAGATGAACTTATTTTGAAGAAAAAAATGCCCCCTTGGGGTTAATGAGGTGCCTTGCTTTCCAGCTGTGACTAGAGCAGCAAAAGATATGTGAACAGAGGCTAAGGTTCCAGAGTCTCTTTGGGGATGGAACGCATATATGCAGTGGCTGTGGACCCCACGTTTCCTTTGCCTCTGTAGCCAGGACCAGCGTGCCCAGGTTCCAGACACTGCAGGGGGGGACACTGGCGTGCAGGGGAGGGAAGAGGAGAAGGAGAACTGCAGACTCGAGTGTGCATCAGTGCTGGGGCCAGGAAGCGTGTTTCTGTGCACACTCCCAGGCCACACCTGAGAGATCCTGCCCTAGAGGAGGGGACCTGAGAGTCTGTCTCCATCAGAACCTCTCAGGACATCAGGACAGCCCTGATGCAAGGTGTCTGAGCGCTTCCTCCGGAGAAGCACAGCTCTAACTCTCTGGACCTGAAGTTGGAAACATTTCTGGAGATGCCTGGGCTGGACTTCATGTTGCTACCTGCCCCTCTCAGGGTGTGGCTTGTGGAAATTCAGACGGTCACAAGCTTCCCATCTGCAACCTCGACTTTCCTGCCCCTCCCCTCTGGGGAACCTCCCCTCTTTCAGCTGCTCCACCAAAATGCACTCTGGGGAAAGATCTCATGTCAGTCATGTATATCCTGAAGGTCATGAGCTCCAATCAAAACTTTTTTTAATCAAATATATTTACACTTTAAACTGAATTAGTAGTTGTAGAGTGACATACTGTTCCTTTTATTTAGGATTTCTGGCAGCAGCCAGAAGATAAATTGGATGTCTGAAGGGAAGGGGAGGGTGTTTGGGCCCTTCTTTGTATTTCTGAAACACCCCCCTCAACAGGCAGTGTGGTCAGGAGGTTGGGAGTGTGGGCTCTGGCCACTCACTGCCTGGGTCTGAGGCCCAAGGCTTCCATGTACCTATCATGTGTAAATCACACCCACGTGCATATAGTAAATCCTCAATAAACAGTAGCTGTTTTTGAGTCCTGCTCCATGTCTGTAACAGTTGCTCCAAGTCAGGTGCTAGGTGTAGAACTGAAAGACAATCCCTGCCCTTAAGGAGCTTCCGGTCATATCAGGTAGAAGACACCTGTCCCTGTCTTTTCTCCTCTAGCAGTCCCTCCCCAGGACTGTCAAAGTCCCAGCACCACAGAAAGGCAATGAAACTCTCCATCTGTGTCCAGTGGCATGCACCCAAAGTCTCTCAGGCTGTGTTTGCAGACATAGTTGGTTGCCTTCTGACAATTCTAGGGGACCCAGCTACATGCACTCTGTTATGGCTCTGTTTCCATTACTGGCTGCACAGAGACACTGAGTGCTCAAAACAGTGAGGTCAGGGCTGACAGGGTTTTGGCACCAGACTCGTAGCTGACATCGCCCCTCCTAACCATCACAGAGAGAATCCGGAGGCTGGAAGGGATCTCAAAGGCTTTCCGATGATTCCATCTGATGTTAGAATTCCCCAGTAAACAACATTTCAAAAAATCATAAAAGCACTTTGAACATTGAGGACCCAAGCGTACATGCAGACGATAACACGATCATCCACATGATTATCTGTATTGCTTGTGGGCAAAGATGTTACAATACAAAATAGCAAAGCAAGTGAATTCCTGAGTATTATTGGAAAGAGAAAAATGTTCCCCAGGTTCAAGGGGGAGAGGAGGAACAGGTCACAGGATGACAGCACCCTGAGAGGCTGTCCACATATTCTGTCACCTATAGGATGGGTGTGTCAAAGAAGAACTGCAGAAATATGTGCACATCAATACCATGGCTGCCAGATGCAGGTGGCTAACTTGTGAATGTTTGTTCTCTCGTGAAACCACCCCATTATTATTAAGTGCATATTAAGTACACTGCCTAATATTACTAAGTACATACCACAGCTTTCAAAGTTCATGCCACACCTATTCCCCCACTTGCTTCTCACAACTTCCCCAGGAGGGGAGCTGAGCTGAAGAAGAGGGAACAGAGGCTCTAGGCAACAGGGGTGGTGCTATAGCCCCCCAGCTGGCTGGTGTGGAGAGGGGCGGGACCCAGTCTCCACCTGCTTAGCCTTCCTCTCCCGAGGAACCGGAGACTGGGTTGAGGAGACCAGTTTGTGAGGGTGTTTGGGGAGGCAAGGAAGGAGGCATGGAGGCTTCTGGGCACCAGCTCCTTGCTCACCCGCAGCCTGAGTTTCCTTTCAGATCAACCGGGTGGTGATCGGGCACAACGGCGCAGGCAGGCGTGCCGGCTGGTTCCTGGGCAGCATGGAGATCCGCGTGCCCCGCCAAGGCAAGAAGTACACCTTTCCCGTCAACCGCTGGCTGGACAAGAACAAGGCTGATGGGCGCCTGCAGGTGGAGCTCTATCCCAGCGAGATCATGGAGATCCAGAAACGTATGGAGGAGGCAGGGGTGGAATAGCAACGTTAGTCTCCCCATGGAGTGGGGGAGTGGGGCGGAGGGGGGCCTGTGGGGCAGCGTATGTCTTGTCTCCAAGGGGAAGGCTGAGGGGAGAAACTGGGAGCTCCCAATAGCCTTGGGCACCGTGTTTCTGGGAGGGAAGGAGGGCTCCTTGTGCAGATGGGGAAACTGAGGACTCAAAGGATGAAACCTTTTGTTCTGGGCTCATGGGCAGCAGGTGATTTTATAAGAAATGTAGGTTCTCAGCCCTGGGTGCAAGAGGACAGGGTCCATGTCTTTCCCTGGGAAGACTGGCTGAGGAGATAAAGCTGTTGACATTCATTTATTCAGTAAATGTACATCACATATTTCTCTGAGCCAGCACTGCCCGAGGCTCTGTGGAGGCAGCCGTGAGAAAAAAAAAAACAGACGAAATTCAGTCCTCGTGGATTTGACATTCCACCAAAGGAGACACATATTGAGTGTATACGACAATGCCGAGTAAGAGCTGTGGAGAAGATGAAGCAGTCCGAGGTGTTAGCAAGGGCACGGGGGTGCAGGGCCTTCAAGGACAGGGTGGTGATGCCTGTGAATGAAGATGCAGTTCAAGGTGATCTGGCCACCCCCTGCACATAGTGCAGGAGCCATAGATTCTGGTAGGGCTCAGAGGAACAAGAGGTTATTAGAGGGTCAGAAAGACAGGGGGACCAACACCTGACACAGAGAATGTCACTTGCCTCACCTCTGCACTTCTCCCTCCACCCTGAAATCAACTAACTGTCCATGGCTTGCTTCCCCAGGAAGCATCTCTGAGAAGGGACCCTAATACAAACTCACCTCTTTCTCTCCCAGAGCCCTTTGTGTCTTTTTATGTCTGTAGGTTGCTTAAGGACTGTGTGCAGAATCAGCTCCTTCCCTTTTTTTATGAACTAGACCTTGATTTCCATCAAAGTAATACAAGTACTAGTTAACAACAGAAAGGTAAAAAGCGATAGTTCCCTTCCTACACCATCCCTCTTCTTCAGAGGTAACAACTTTTAAATGACTTTAGCTTTTTCTTTTGAAATTTATCTCCATATTTTAAAATAATGTGCTCATTAATTTCTTGGTTTTTCAGTCACAGACATTAACTGTTGACTTACTCCTATGGAAGAGGAGGATTTAGTTCTCTTAACCCATGTGTGTGTGCAAGCATGTGAGTGCACACCAACACACTTCTCCTTCCAACCTTCAATAAAATTAAATCGATTTTCAATTTTTACATTATTGTGACTATGCAAATATTATTCGCTGCTGAGTTACCTACTGTGTGATGATTGCATTTCATTTTGTGTGCAACTTTCTGGGTTTTTTTCTGGAGTTAGTGATTGCCTCATTTTTTCCATTTGTATAGTTTTCTATATATACACCTTTATTACTACATACCCATGTACATGCCCACACATCTATAGAAGTGTGATAGGACTGCCATAACAAAATACCACAGACTAGGTGACTTCAACAACAGAAACTTGTCTTCTCATAGTTCTAATCAAGGTGTCAATAGGTTAGGTTTCTTGTGAGGCCTTTCTCTTTAACTTGCAGATGGTGCCTTCTCACTGTGTGTGTACGTGGTCTCTCCTCTGTGTGTGGGCGTGTTGGTGTCCTAGTCCCCTCTTATAAAGACACCAGCCACACCGAATTGGGCTCCGCACTAACAGCCTCATTTTACCTTAGTCACCTCTGTAAAGGCCAATTTCCAAATCCAGTCACATTCTGAGACACCAGGGATTAGGTCTTCAACATATGAATTTGGGGAGCCACAATTCTCCCATAACACTGTCTTATCTGCATGTCTCTAACAGAACTAAAATTTTGTGTATATGTTCAAATCCAACAGGATTTCTGTTGGTTTCCTCTCTACTTCCTTCTCCTCCAACCCCCGTCTTAAGACATTTCTTTAGGAACCCCCGTCTCCTACTTTCTAGGCTGCCACGAAGCTGTCCTTTTGGGGCTTCCTTTTTGCCATCTTTTTGGAGCCTCCTCTTTTATCTCCTGGATTGGATGTCTGTTTCTGGATTTCATGTCTTGTTCTTTGGGGTTTATTCCCTCATTTTAGCAGAACACATTCTCCACTGGTAGCTTCCTGAGAAAAGTTACATAGAAATGTGGAGAACTTGTGTGTCTGCAAATGTCTCTGCTCTCACAATTGATCAGTAATTTGGCTTGCTAAAGAATTGAGTTGAACACATTTTCCCTTAAAGTTTAGAAGAAACTTTTCTGCCATTTTCTGGCTTCCTGTGTTGTGATTGAGAAGTCTGATGCCATTCTGTGATTCAGTCCTTTGGGGTTTTTTTCCTCTCTAAAATCTTATAGGATCCTACTTTAATTTCTGACATTTTGAAATTTCATGAGGTCTTCACTGTCTTTTGTTCCACCCATTGTTTTGAAACTCATGGGCTCCTTCAATCCAGAAGCATTTTCCAGTTTGGGGACTTTTTTGTATTATTCATCTGACAACTTCTAGCTCTCTAGTCCCTCTAAACTCTTAGTAAGATACTGGACTTCCTCTGATTTTCTTACCTTTCTACCACTTATCATTTTGTTCCTGGGAAGTTTCCTTTTTGTTCTTCGGAGCTGTTCTTGACTTTATCCTTGCTGGAGACTAATTTAATTCAGCTACCACATGTTCATTTCCGATAGCTGGTTCTTTTTCTCTATTGCTCATTTTTATCTATCCTAATTTTGTGTAATCCTGGCTGCCTATGGTTCTAAGAACCAAGGGACAGGATGGGGTTGGAGAGCTGGCTCCCTCCATTCAGAATGTCAGCCTTGACTCTAACTGCCTTGTCTACATAGGAGCCCACCCTCACTCCCAGCTGAGCCTGGCGTTTCTAGTTCAGCTTCCTCAGGCTCACAGCCAGTCCTTTTGTTTTCAGCCCCCCAATTTCTCACCTTGCTGTAGTAATGGAAGACCCTCATCTTGTTGACAATAAAAGTCTTCATTTGAAAAAAAATCGTGATATTGTCTTACAGGATTGCTGAGGGGGCAAGTCTTAAAATAGTCACTTTGAAAAAATATGGCCTCCTAGTTCTAGAAGACAGTTCTCTCTCCAGTGGGAAGTGCCCTCTAGTGGTGCATTCCTGTAACACATTTCCATCCCCTAACAGCTTGATAAAGTATTCATTCAAAATATAGACAACTTTCTGTGTGTGGATATATCTTTTGGTATAGACTGAAAGGTACCCATATTTAAATAAAAATTATAATTTCGACCACTTTTTCTTTACTGAAAAAAAGAAACAAACAAGCACCCTTTGCTTCTTTCTGCCCCATGGCACCTGCCCGGGGGCGGGGCAGGGGGTGGGCACACAACAGAGGATGGCAGCTGGCATATTGACTATTTTAAATTTCTGGCTCCAGAGGACACATGTGGTGCAGAAGGTGAGTGGGTTTTGGAGTCTGATCGCTTGGGTTTGCCCTTCCTCCTGCCTACTTGATTCCTCTATGCCTCAGTGTGTCCACCTGTAAAGTGGGGATGACAGTACTTACCCATAGTATTGATGAGAGGATTAGATAAGATAATGGAGCACCAGACACATGGTACCAGCATGGGAAGTATTTTTTGTTACTATCATTGCTATTGTTATGATTGCTAAATGTCCCATTTCTCCCCACGTGCCCACCCAGTGGTCCACTATGAGATTGAGGTTTGGACGGGGGATGTGGGCGGTGCAACCACCACTGCCCGAGTCTACGTGCAGATCTACGGCGAGAAAGGCAAGACAGAAGTGCTCTTCCTGTCCAGCCGCTCGCGAGTCTTTGAGCGAGCATCTAAGGACACGTTCCAGGTATGTGCGGGGAAGGCGGCAGGGGGCCCACAGAGGGCCTGCTGAATGCCTGAGAGTGAAGAGATTGGACCAGATCGATGGTTTCCATCTCTGCCTTCTTATTAGAATCACCTGGGGAGCTTTAAGAAAAACAAATGGCCCACACCCCCATCAGTTAAGTGAGAAATTTCTGGGGATGCTCCAAATAGCTCTGCTAGTGATACAAATGTGCTGCCGATTCTGAGAACCTGAAGAGTAGATAAATCTAACTTAGCGAAATATGGCACTTGGCCCCTGGTTACTGCCCTCACTCCCGGCCCTGCGGCCTCGGACTCTACAGCTCTGTTGGCCTGCGGGCAGGGCTATGCTTCCCAGGCAGGACCCTGGTGGGCCGTTGGGGTCTCCTGGTTGTGCTTGGAGTGCCCTGGGCCTCAACACGCCCCTATTGAGTAGAAGAGAAAAAGAGGGGAGGACATGGGTGTATTGCTGGCAGGGAGGAGGATGCAAGGATGGTGCCCACGGGGGGCCCATGCATGTTGGATGTGAGACATGAGTGTGTGTGTGTATGTGTGTATATGTATATGTGTGTGTGTGTAGGGAGCATGTTCAGGCTGGTGCCCTGTGTGTGTTGTGTGACACAAGCAGCTGTGGCCTCAGCAAAAAGTTCTAACCCAGCGCCCAGTAGAGGAGGTCCTGGCTGAGCTGGGCCAGGGCCACAGGTGCAGAGAGTGCTAGTGCTGGGTGGGGCCTCATGGAGCTCTGCCCCTGTGGGCCCTGCTGAGGGGCAGGGGTGCACCTCTCTGTGCACCTCTCTGAGCTGTGCACCTCTCTGAGCCCGAGATCCTTCACCAGTTCAAACCCAGCTCTATAATGCCTGCCCTGGGAGGATGAGAATGGTCAATGCCAGGGAAAGTGTGTAGGGGAAACTGTGGCCAGTCACAGAGAGGGCACAGAGCAGCACATCTGGATGGCCAGCTGGCTGGATGTGGTGGAGGGATTTGTGGCGGGGCAGACAGGTAGGGGACTGGGGAGGGCACGTGGGGCTCCCTGGGGGGCTGATCACAGGGATGCTGTGGCCTGGGAAATGCTGGAGGAGGGACTCAGGGGCACAGAGCCCGCCCCCTAAGTAGCTGAGGAGAAGGAATTTCTCTTTCCTGGGGATCCTGGGCTCTGTTTGGTCTGATGATTTTTTCACAAAGATGATTTTGGCTGCATTGTGTCTTCATGAGTCTGAAGACCTGAGTTCTCATTTAGGTCTGGACTAAACTATGGGACACTGAGCAACTCCTGGGATGGCCCTGGGCCTCCGTTTCCCCAGCACATAATTGGGAGAACTGGTGAGACTGGGCTTTGAAGGGTGTCACACACCCAGAAGAGGGCCCACCAGCACGATGTGGACCCGAAAGAGTGGCCTGACTGGCAGGGGCTCCATATCAGCCTCCTGATCCCCCGCTGAGCTCTTCAGGGGCCAGACCTCCCCTCACTGTGAGGCTTAGAACTGAAGAGAAGGCCTAGAAGCTGATTCCCTGAAGGAAAGCTACACTCATCCATAATGCCCTTTGAGTCAGCCTGTGCTTAGCCCAGTGGGGGACAGAAGCAAGAGTAAACAGTCCCTGCTCTTAGGAATTCCCAGGTGAGTGGGCAGACACCAGCTCACGCAGACAGAGAGGAAATCCAGGCGAGGACCTCGGCCCAGCTCCGGGCTCCCTCTGAGCTCTCCTGGGGCCTCTGAAAGCATGAGTGGGATTCTTGCTTTTCACAAACAACACTCTTTTTTTTTTTTGCTTATTACCAAAGTTATATAGGATTAATCCTGAAAAATTTAAGGGAACAGATCGCAGAAAAGCACCAGCTAACAAGAAAGTAATAATAATGGTCCAGAGTCTAAATGAGCAGTTTTTAGCTAGAGGCAGAGCATGGAATAAAGGCCTTCTGGGCGAGGGAACTGCGTGAATGAAGATATGGAAATAGGAATAACAGGACTGAGTGTGATGTGCCTGTGTGTGTGTGTGTGTGTGTGTGTGTGTGTGTGTGTGTGTGTTTGGGGGGGACAGAGAGGGGGAGAGAGAAGGAAAGAGAAGAGAGGAGAGGAGAGGAGCAGGGACATCATCACCTTGACCATCACAGGGGCTTAGGAGGAAGTGAACTTGGTGGAAGGTGGGGCTGGCAAGCTGTCCTGGAGGGTGGGCCAGGAAACCAGGCTGGATGTGCAGGGGCGAGGCTGCTGGCGGAAGCTCCTGAGCTCGAGGCCCTGAGCCTCTCCATCCTGTGGCTCTGCACACAAGCGGGTGCCTGGTTGTGCGGGGAAGGGAGGGAGGGGGCCGGGGGCCACCCCAGCCACTGCCCTGCGCTTTGCACAGCTCGAGGCGGCTGACGTGGGGGAGGTCTACAAGATCCGGCTGGGACACACTGGCGAGGGCTTCTCGCCCAGCTGGTTCGTGGACATGCTGTGGCTGCGGCAACTGGTGGTGCAGGAGGTGGAGCTCACGCCCGAGGAGGAGGCCCTGAAGAAGAAGGAGGAGAACAAGCTGCGGCAGCAGCTCAAGAAAGAGTGGCTGAAGGCCAAGCTGCAGAGGAAGATGAAGAGGAAGCAGATGAAGAAGGGCAGTGACGAGGAGGGTGAGGGGGATGAGGAGGAGGAGTCTTCGTCAGAGGAATCCTCCTCTGAAGAGGAGGAGGAGGAGGAGACCGAGGAGGAGGAGGAAGAGGAGGAGTTCGGGCCAGGAATGCAGGAGGTGGTTGAGCAGTACAAGTTCAACGTCAACCGCTGGCTGGCCTGGGGCAAGGAAGACAGCGAAATTGTGTTGGAGCTGGCGCCTTCTGGCCGGTCGGGTCCTCAGCGTAAGCCTGAGCAAGGGTCAGACAGTCCCTCAAAGGGAGTCCAGGGATGGGGGCGGTGCCCGGCTCTCCTCTCACGTGGAAGCCCCACGGGTGGGCACCCATCACGCCTTCCTAATAGCTCGCTCTCCTGACACGTGTCTTAAATACCACCACGGGCAGTTCCCTGCCTGGGGTTAACATTGCACTTGTCCCAAGGCTCTCGGGAGGAGTGGATGACTTAGGAGTCTTGATAGAACTTAGTGCTGGGAACAGGAGGCAGGGGAGCTGCTGAGGGTGAATTTTCCCAAGACTCACAACCTCTTGGGCTTTATGGCAAAAAAAGAGGAGGGGCAAATTCAGTCCCAGGGTAGTGAAGCTGTGTGGGTATCTGTAGATACTTCCTGCTTCTCCCCTCTACCTGCAGCCGAGAGGCTGAGCCTCAGGTCCACTCAGAGGCCTGGGTGTCCTCAGTGCTGCGTCCTCCTCTGTCTCCAGTCAACACCTATGAAGTCCAGGTGATCACAGGGAAAGTAGCCAACGCTGGCACTAGTGCCAATGTCTACGTGACCATCTACGGGGAGGAGTACGGGGACACGGGTGAGCGGCCGCTGAAGAAGTCAGACAAGAGCAGCAAGTTTCAGCCGGGGCAGGTATGGTTCTCACTTTCTGGCCCTGGGGCGGGTGGTTGGGATTCAGTCGGAGGGAACCCTCTGGGGATTCCCAAGGCCGCCCCACCCACAGGGACTGCTGGGTCCAGCAGTGAGCTTTGTTCAACCCAACCAGGTTCATGGAAGGGTCTCCCCTGTGAGAACCAACGTTTTTGGTAGGGAATGGGAGAAAGGCACAGGTGAGGGCCCAGCTCCCTGAAGCCCACGGAACTCACTGGAGGTAGCACAGGCAGTAGACACCCAGGGGCTGAGTGGGTGAAGCAGGGGTTCAAGGAGGAAGTGCTGGCCACCAGGTGGCACTTTGGGGAGGGAACGCTTGGTGGGGAGGGGAGACATAAAGGGCCCTGGTGGGTGAGTGTGGGGTAGATATGTAGATGCCCTAAGACGGCATGACGGAGGTGTCGGGGTGGAAGTGTGGCAGGCCAGTTTGGGGACAGTGAGTCTTCCCGCACGCGGGGCTGTGGTTAATGCTGAGCCATGGTGGGTGCTGCTTCCGGGAAGCTTGATGAAAACAACTTAAGAGGTAGGGGGTGGGGGTGAGGGCCTTGAAAGACAGCCGAGAACCCTGAATTGTACCCTGAGGCAGTAGGCACCACGGAAGCTTTTGAGCATTGAAAGAAACGCACCCTCCGCCCTCTTCACCATATCGCGGGAAAAGCTCAGAAACTGCAGCTGTCATCCTTGTCCTCAGATGTTGCACAGCACCGTCTGGCTAGCGGACTGTCCCTCCTCTCGCCTGTCCCGTTCCTGCCCCCATCCTAGAGCCAGGTTCCCTCACCGGCACAGGCGGAGAGAGAAAGGTCCCAAGTCCATTACACTACTCCTGGCCTCCTCACTTGGTTTATTTCAGGGACCCCTGGTTCTTCTTTCAACACTCCCTTCCCATGACTTGAGGATCCTGGGTTATCTCTGTTTCAGCACTTTCCTCAAAAAGTTATAGCCGCTGTGACCAGAGACCGAAGAGTTTAAAAAGTTACAGCTAAGAAGTTCTCATTCACATTTTGGATCCAAGCATGGCCTGCCTCCTGCTTCCCCCCGTGTATATACATACACCCGTCGTGCGCGTTCTGTCTCCCCTCCTCAGCAGTGAGCTAGTCCAGTTCCCCTGTTTCTGCCAATCATTTTGAATCCACACATCAGCTCATAGCAGGTGCTCAATTAAAACTGGTGGCCGAAGAAGTGTATGCACACATGAGCACACACAGCACACACCCAAGCTCCCCCCCCCACCACACACACACACACCTCACAACACAAATCTGGGTGTCCCTGGCTGGTTTGGATATTAAATCAGCCCAGGTCCTGGGAGGGTGAAGCAGATGGTGAGGAGAGGGGACGGTGCCACACCTCTGAGTGCTACCCTGGCCCTTCCCAGACAGACACCTTCATCGTCAACGCCATTGAGCTGGGGCCCCTGACCAAGATTCGGATTCGCCATGACAACGCGGGCAACAAATCAGGCTGGTTCCTGGAGAGAGTAGACATCACCGACACAAACAACGAGACCACGTGAGTGCGGCTGGAGGAGAAGTGGGGGGCCCATGCCTGCCACTGCGATGGTCTCAGGATGAGGGCTGAGCGTGGGGTGGCTGTGGTGCCTGAGGGTGGGGGTGGGGAGGGCTGTGATGCCTGAGGGTAGGGGTAGTAGGGGTGGGGGGGGGAGGGTGTAATGTAGGTTTGGCCCAGTAGCTGGCTAGGTGGGCACTGTCTCCCTCCCTTCCCTCTCATTGGGCAGCCCCCAGGAGCTCCTGGCCCCAGGAGGGAACAAAGAGTCTGGTACAACATCCAGTCCCTGACGTCCACCACCTCAGAGGGTTGGGTCTTCTGTCCCAGCCGGACCTTCCCTGCCCACTCTCCACACCCAGACGTGGTTGCCGATAAGTCTTTCTGTGGGTAAAGCAGCCTCCAGTACATTGTTCTACTGCTTTAGACCAGGGACAAGCAAGCTTTTCCTGCACAGGCCGGCACTAAACATTTTAGGCTTGGGGCCATTGGGTCCCTGTCACAACTACTCCGCTTGACCTTTGTGGAAGGAAAGCAGCTACAGATGACGCCTAAATGAGTGGGTACGGCTGTATTCCAGTAACACTTCATGGACATCAAAGCTTGAATTTCATGTAATTTTCACATGTCACAAAATATTGTTTCTAAGATTGTTTTCAGCTGTTTAAAAATGTGCAATCCATGCTTGGCTTGTGGGATGTAGCAGGTGGTGGGCAGACTGGCCCACAGGCCTCAGTTGGCTGCGCCTGCTCAGAAGTCACAGCTCTGACCAGAAGCCAGGCTGGGAAGGGGCTACCGTCGTCCTGACGAGTGACGGGATCGCCCCCAGAGGAAGTGGAACTGCAGCCCCAGAATCAAACTGTGCCAGAATCAGGACCAGAGCTCCAGACCATCAGTGATGAGTCTGTTCCATATCTACCATTAGGCCACATTGCCTCTCAGGCAACAGGCATGGCAGAAGGCCCTGAGATGGGGCCAGTGTGGGGGAGGCAGAAGGGCGAGCAAGAAAGAGCCTAAGGGGTGTTGTAGAGCTGTCCAGGGCCTGCTGGTGCCTGGGATGTAGCGAGCATCCAGTAAATATGTGCTTGTTGAATTACACGACTTCTCGGCCTGTCGGCTGGCGTCTCCTGGAGTATGCCCTCTTCTTGGGCTCCACTCTGTGCAGGGCAGGGGGTGACCAGGCACACCCTGTCTCCTACCTCCATCCTGCCCCACCAACCCAAGAGGTTGCTTCAGGTGGGCACGCCGAGGCCCAGCTCACACCTGGCCTGATGTGTCCATAAGGCCAGCACGATGCTGCCAAAGAGCCATAAGACATCCCCGTGTCCAGGACCCGGGGTCCTGACCTGGGGCAGGTCCTCTGCGAGGACCTCTCCAGTTCACCCTGGACGAGTTCCTGCATCCTCATGGGCTTTCGTTTGCTCTGCTGATAAGTGGGCTTAAGGATGCCAGCCCAGCTCACTTCTCACGATGTTCTGGAAATCCAAGGCATTTAAGCTGAAAAGGATAGTGTTGCAAGAACACGTAAGGACGGGGACAAACTGTGAGCTTCGCTGCTTCCCCTTGCAGCTTCGTTAGGGTCAGTTTAGGCTGTTCCGTTGGCTTAGCATTTCTGGGCCGGCCCAACAATTTTTAAATTATTGTAGCTTTAGAATCTATTTTAATTTTTTTATCCTCACCCCTGAGGACATTTTTTCATCGCTTTCAGAAAGAGAGAAGGAGGGGGAGGACCGAGAGAGAGAGAAGGGAGAGAAAGACACAGAGAAACACTGATGTAAGAGGAAACATTAACTGTCCCCTTTTGGTATACTCACCCCAACTGGGGATTGAACCCGATACCTGGGTATGTGCCCTGACTGGGAATTGAACCCACAACCCTTTGGTCTATGCAACAATGCTCCAACCAACTGAACCACACCAGCCAGGGCTATAATGTACTTTAATACCTGTCACTACTTGGTCTCTTTTATTATGGTTTAAAAATATTAGCTATTCTTGCCTTTTCATATCAAGACATTAAGTGACTTGAACAAAAAAGTCCTATTGGAATTTTGATCATTATACCATTAAATGTATGTGTGGAGAGCTGCATATTTAGAATATTAAGTGCTACCCCCAAGGCACACATTTCCATTACACGAGAATTCCTCTAGGTATCTCAGTGATGCTTTACAGTTTTCTGCACTGAGCTGCTACACATTTCTGCTGAGTTTAAGACCAAGTATTTTATATTTTTATCACTCTTGTGAACGGAACCTCCTCCTCACTCACCTCTCTTCCTCCCCTCCCTGTCTCTTTTTCCTTCCTTCCTCCTCTCCTTGCTCCCCTCATCTCCTCCTCTTCCTCGCCATCCCTTCTTGCTGATGTTGTGTTTATGTGTCTGTTTCCTTGGTTTTGAACACCACTAAGGGCTCTGTGATGAGCCGCCTCCAGCCATTTGCAAGCCAAGAGGGACTCTGAGCAAAGCCTGCTCTGGGGAACAGACAAAATTATGGAAGTTCAAGGCAACACAATCAGAGTAGCCCATCTCCTTCATCTTGGAGAGGCACCATCTTCCTTGACAGTGCCTTGGGCCTCCCATGACCTTGATTAGCTCAGGACAAGGATAAGTGAACACCAACCGCTCTGGACCCAGTCGCCTCCCTCCAGGCCAGTTGGATGTCCTTGCCCCTCTCTGCCTGCCCCTCACATCCCACCCGCAATCCGTCACCCACTTCCTCCTTCAGAAGAGCGTGGGTCAAACCCCCGTCTCCCACCAAAGCCTTTGGACTGGTCCCTCTGCATCCCCCGGGACCTCCTATTATCTACAGCCCTCAGGGTCACGTCCCTGCTCCGCTCAACTACCTGCCGAGGCTCCCACTTCACTCAGGGTAAGAGCCAGAGCACTTCCGGTGGCTGCCCCGTGGCCCCTTTTTATCTCTCAGTCCTGGTCCCCCTCTGGCTCACTCCTTGCTGTGTCTTAAACCCAACAGGCGAGGTCCCACCTCAGTGCCTCCTCATGTGCCCTCTCCCTGCACTGCTTCCCCCAGCGGCTCACCCGCATACTTTCTCTAGATACGTCTCTGCTCAGGGGTCACCTGCTCAGTGAAGCCCAGCCCCTTCTTCTTCTCTTTGCTTCTTTTTTCCATCTCATTAGCATCTGACTATAATAAACTGCTCTATTTGGTCATCGTTTCTCTCCCCACCATAGAAAAGAAAGTCTGGGCATGAGGCAATGACTTCATCTGTGCTGCTTATCGCTGTGTCCTCCCCAGTACTTAGGAGAGAGCCTGGCACACAGTAGGCATACCATAAACAGTTACTAGATCAACTAATGAATAAAAGTTATGCTTGCTGTACTGAATCATTCATTAATTCCACAAACACACGCCATGCTAAGGGCCGGGGTGGCACAGCTGGCTCCGACTCCACCTTCGTGGGAAGCCGGGACGATCTAGGAGGTGGACGTGTTGCCCTTGATTCCTTTCTCTCCTACTCTTAGTGCACGGGGCTTTGGGGAAGTCACTGTGAACCTCGCTTTTTCAGATGAGCAGCGATTCATATTTCACTACACATACATCGCAATATTGAGTAAGACATACTTATAATACTAAAACATGATTCATTGCTTACCTAAAATTCAAATTTAACTTGGAGTCCTGGGATTTTATTGGTTAAGTCTGGCAGCTCTAACAGAGAGGTAAAGAAACCTGTTCAGAGTCCCATGACTACGAGCCAGGATTCAAACCCAGTCTGGCTCCACAGGCGAGTCCTCCATGACCCCACCCCGCTGCTTCTCCTAGGCCTGGTCCTGCCTCCTTCCACCCAGGGACTTCCAATGACCTCTGTACTCGGGAGTCTAACTCAATCCTCCCTTCCTCTGGTGTGCCAGCTCCTTAGCCACACTCTTTGTACCTTCCCAAAGCAAAATTGGGTCGTTTCATTAAAATTCCACACTTACATGTTGGGTACCTTCTATGTGCAACCCTTTCTGCTGAAGTACTTCTGGCTAATACGTTAGCTCCAGAAAGGGCAGGAACAGCCCCCAGAAGTCCCTCTTGCTCTAGAGACCTCCAATGTGACCCTGACTGAGGGTGTGCTGTGCGTGCTCCAGGCCCTTTTCAGTGGGTTGTCTGGAGACTTGTCCCCATGTCTGTTCTCTGTTCAAGCAAGTGACATTACTGGGCCAGCTGGGATGGGAGGACAGTGTCCTGGAGGGCAGGCAGGGAAGTATGTGGCCCCCCCGCAGAGGGCCTCTCACTTCTCAGCCTGTGACTACTCCTTCAAGAGGCCTTTCCAAGGAGACTTTGCCAACCTCTCCTCCTTCCCCACCACCACAGGTACTACTTTCCATGCCAGCGCTGGCTGTCAGTGGAGGAGGACGATGGCCAGCTGTCCAGGGAGCTGTTGTCAGTGGATGAGTCCTATGTGCTGCCACCGGAGGAGGACGACGAGGGTGGGGGTGGTGGTGACAACAACCCCCTCGACAACATGGGCCTGGAGCAGAAAGGTTTCCTCGACTGGGGCTGATGCCTTCCCGCCTGCCCCTCTTCCCTCTGCTTCTCCCTCAGTCCAGGTCTCCATCTTCCCTCTCTCTCCTGTGAGCTGTGGCTGCTCCTTCCTCTGGCTTTCCATCTGCACTGCCCCTCATTCCTCCATGGCAAGAACCGGGCGGGAGGTGGGCAAGCATATTCCCACATGTCTAGCATAAGGCTGGGTATATACCATACATGGCTTGGGATGGGATGGGATGGCGTGGGATGGAATAGAATAGAATAAAATGGAATAGAATAAAATTAATAGAATAGAATAGGATAGAATAGAATAGAATAGAATAGAATAGAATAGAATAGAATAGAATAGAATAGAATAGATTGTAGTTGGTTCTGACTTAGCCTTGTATTCTCTCTTCCAAGCACTTAAGAGGCTCTCAGCCTCTTGACATGTTTGTCAAAAGAGTGAACTTTCCAGAGTTCTATGATGCTCATACTCCCTTCCTTGAAACACAAATCCCTAAATGTCTTCCAAACCTGGAGGAATCAAACTAGGGTTCTTGGGTGATGAGCCCCTGACTTTCACAGTCCCCCTAAGACTCCCCTAAGCATCCTGCAAGTGTACTGGTTGAGGGCCTCCTGTGCAAGTTGGAGCAGGGAGAGACCTCATCTCTGCCTTCAGGAAGTGTCTAAGCTAAAGTCAACTGCAGAGCAATACAGCCTGCAAGTAAAGCGATTCATAGAAATGGTCTCGATTCATAGAAATGGTCGCCGTGGACATAGAAATATACTTAATATGTTTTCCCTCTCCTTCCTGCATGGGAGGAGCAAGCTACCACTCACTTCTCCACACTCCTCTCTTGCAGACAAATCGACCACGTTCTCAGTGACCATAAAGACTGGAGACAAGAAGAATGCGGGTACAGATGCCAATGTCTTCATCACACTCTTTGGCACAGAAGACGACACTGGTAAGAAAACAATGCAGGTCTGAGGTTCACTCATATGGTCCCCAGGGAGCCCGGAAGACTCAACAGAACATTCTAAGGAAATCCTGGTTGTCTGTCTGTCTCTCTCCTTAAAAAAATCACTTTAACAATTCCCTTTTATTGTGTTGTTTTATTTTATTTTATCATGGGACGAACACTTAACATGAGATCTAGCCTCTTAAAGTGTATACACACAGAGTATTATTGTCGGCTACAGGTGTGTGTTGTACGGCGGATCTCTAGAGCCTGTTGATCTCGCTGAACTGAAACTTTATGCCTGTTGATTAATAATTCTTCATCCCCCACCCCTACTCCCCAGCTCCTGGTAAACACCATTCCAGTCCTTGATTTTGTGAACTTGACTACTTGGGATACCTCATAGAAGTGCAATTATGCTGTATTTATTTTCTGTGTCTGACTTCCTTTACTTGATTCAATGTCCTTAAAGATCATCTACGTTGTTGCCTACGGCAGAATGTCCTTTCAGAAGGCCGGATAGTATTCTATTGTAGGTGTGCACCACGTTTTCTTTACCCACTCACCCCTCAATGGACATTTAGATTTTTTCCCACATCTTAGCTGCCGCGAACAGTGCTGCAGTAAACAATGGGAATGCTAATATCTTTTCAAGATCCTGGTTTCAATTCTTTTGGATCTAGACCCAGAAGAGGGGTTGCTGGATTTTCCATTTTTAATTTTTGAGGAACTTTTATGCTATGTTCCATAGCAACTGTACCATTTGCATTCCCACCAATTGTGTGCAAAAGTTCCCGCATCCTCACCAACACATTGTTTTATAGCAACCCTCCGGATGAACGTGAGGTGCGATCTCATTGTGGTTCTGACTTGCATTTCCCTAATGATTAGTGACAATGAGCACTTTTTCATATACAGTTGACCATGTGTATGTCTTCTTTGGAGAAGCTGTCTGTTTAAGTCCTTAGCCCAATTTTAAAAATTGGGTTATTAGTTTTTTTGCTATTAAATTGTAGGAGTTTCTTATATATTTTGGAGATTCACCCCTTATCTGACATATGGTTTACAAATATATTCTCCCTTTCTATAGTTTGCCTTTTTACTCTGTTTAATGGTTTCTTTTGCTGAGCAGAAACTTTTTAGTCTGATGTGGTTTTACTTATTTATTGTAGTTTTTGTTGTCTGGGCTTTTGGTGTCATAGCCATGGAATCATCGCCAAGGCCAATGTCATGAAGCTTTGGCCCTATGTTTTCCTGTTAGAGTGTTAACAGTTAGTTTCAAGGCTTACATTTATGTCTTTAATCCATTTTGAATCAACTTTTTTGTATAGTGTAAAATAAGGATCCAAATGAATTCTTTTACGTGTGACTATTCCGTTTCCCAGCACCATTTATCGATGGACTGTCCTTTTCCCATTGTATACTCTTGCATGACTCTGACTCGTGACAGATCGCACACAACTAGCCTCATCAGAGGAAGGCAGTTCCTTTTTTATTGTAAGTCTCTGTGTGAGGTGACTGTGGGTCCTCAGGTTGTGAGTGCTGTTCACTCTGGAAATTCTTCCCAAACCTTCCTGAGGCAGCCCTGCCGCACTGCAGGGCCAGGGTGCCCCTGCCCTTTCAGCCGTGCTCTTGCTGCCTCTAGGGCCCCAGGTGCACGTGAGAGCCTTGTGAGTTCTCTTCCTTCTGGCGTCCTCGTCCAGGTAATGGTGATGGATCCTATGGTCCATCTTTTTTCACATCTTTCTTAAAGTTTTTACCATTTCCCATGTCCTTCCTGGAGACCTCACTCTATTTGCCTTTTAAAAGCATAACAAAGGGGCTCCCCACTCCAAATGGTGAGTGGTCTCTTCCCCACGACTTCTGCCAGCTTTCTCCTTCTGTGCTAATGGTAGAAGTGACCCGAACTCTAACTCCACCGCAATAAGAAAAGCCAGTGGGGTCCAGGCTACTCTCAATATGAGATGCGCAGGGAATTTGGAGTCATTCGGGGGAGGGGTTCTCTGCCAGGTACTCGGACAAGGTGACATTTAGTGCTAGGGTCAGCCATCCACTTGGGCTACCTGTCCAGCCATTCTGTGTGAGCTCAGAGACAGTCAGTCCCTCAGGTAATCATCAGGTATTTGTTTAAAACCCTGTGGATCCAGAGTCTGTGCCAAGCATCACTGAGTAATGAAGGGACCCATCTATGCTCTCGGGGGCTCATATTCTAACACAATGGTGTGGTGGTAGAGCGTGAACTCAGGCTTGACTGGTTTACATTCTGCTATACCATTTACCATCTCTGTGACCTTGGGAAAGTTGCTTAATCTCTCTGTACCTTAGTTTTCCCCATTTGTAAAATGGAGATTAAGCTAGAATATGTCTCATAGAGTTGCAGATTTAATGAAATTGAACATGCAAAACGTTTAGGACAAAATGATGCTCATAAACACTCATTTTATTATTTAATAGGTTAAATAATGCATAATGAATGAATTAGGTCATAGCTTATACATATATATGTCATTGTGATAGATCTAGAATCATGGGCCCTGGAACTGAGAATCTCTAACAACTGCTTTTATTTGCCAAGGGATTTCTACATGTCAGGACCATTCTTGAGCACTCAGTAGTTATCATCTCATTAAGTCCCCACAATGACTCCATGGGAAGGCACCAAGACCACCCCTTTTGACACTTGAGGAAACCAAGTCTCAGAGAATTGAGTAATTTGCCCAAGGCCACCCAGATGTTCACTGGCAAAGCCAGGCATTGAACCAAGGTCTGTCTGGTTTTTGTGCACTGCCCTGAGTATCAGAAGACTTTCTACTTAGAGTGGACTCAGAGCTAGGACTTATAGGGTAAGGAAACTTGAAGAGAATGTAGTGCATACTGTGACAGGAGGGGATGGCAATGGCATTGAGACCACCTCGAATTTCAGACTGATGCCACAGCCAAGGTCCCAGGACAGACTGCGTATGTGAGATGGTTGGTGGGGGGCATTGGAAGTCACCTGTCCTCTGAGTCCCCAGAGAATTCCCACATGCCCCATCCTTCAGGGGAGCCCCGGGGAGCATGGGGAGGGTGGCTTAGTCATGGCTCCCTCCCTACATGCAGAAATGTGAGGGTTATGAAAGGAGAGCAGACACTGACTTAGGGCCCCACCACCTTCTCCTGGATGATCTTGGATAAGGCACTTAGCCTCTTGGTGTGTCTCTTGTTCTTCAGATACAAACTGGAAGTAAAAATACACACCTCAGAGGGTATGACAGAGCTCAATAAAGAGACATATGCCATAATAAAATATGCCAAAGGTGCCCAGTGGATGGTACTTGCACAGTCTAAAATTGATAAAAATTCAAAATTTGGTCATTATGAGGAAAGACTAAATGGGATGGGCAGATGAGGCTTGAAAGTTCTGCGGGCCAACCAGTTACGCGGAGGTCCTTCGGTCGGCAGGAATGAGCCTCCTGAAAGCCTCCAAGGTCAACAGTGACAAGTTTGAGAGGGACAGCATCGACATCTTCACCGTGGAGGCCCTGGGCCTGGGAGATCTGTGGAAAGTCAGGATCGGCCATGACAACACAGGTCTGGCTTCCCTCCCCCCTGTTCCCTGGTAAAGACTTAAACACCACAGGCAGGTCCCAGGGGGTGTCTGAGAATGAATCTGGGGGAAACTTGGGTGTCATCTGCCTCCCATGATGACATAACTTCCTAGATCCCTTCAGCCCAGAGGAGCCCTCGCTGCACTTGGAGATTCTGACCAAATCATCTGGGTCAGGGCTTGGGCACTGGTGGTTTTAAAAGCTTTCCTTAGTCCTGACTGGTGTGGCTCAGTTGGCTGAGTGTCGCCAGTTGGGTTCCCAGTCAGGGCACACACCTGGGTTGTGGGTCAGTCTCCGTTTGGGGGTGTGCGAGAGGCAACCAATTAGTTTCTCTGGCACATCGATGTTTGTCTCCTCTTTCTCCCTCCCTTCCCCTCTCTCTGAACATAAAGAAATAAAATCTTTCAAACAAAAAGCTTTCCTTAAGCCCCCACCCCCAGTAACTTTATCGTGCAGTCGGATTCGAGAATCCCTGATCTAGCTCAGTTGTTCTCAAATCTGAGGGTGTATCAGAACCACCCGGGGAACTTATCAAAACCCAGGTCTCTAGGTCCCATCCCCAGAGTCTCTGACTGGTCTGGGTGGGGCACAAGAGTTTTTGTTTCTTACAAGTGAGATGCTGAGGCTGCTGGCCTGGGGAGCCCAATTTGAGAACCACTGATCTAGCCGATCCTTCCTGGAGCCCACTGACCCTGCTGCCGAAGGGTGTGCCCACGTTCGCTCTTCCTCAGTAAGAGGGGGCTCATTGACTCGGTCTTCAAGCCTTGCCTTCTGAGCCGACGGAAGGAAGCCCTCCTCCCAGTGCTGGGACTGAGTAAATGGGGTTCTCTGCTTGGCTCCCATTGCCTTCTTAAGCTTGGGCGCTCCTTTCCCCAGGAAGAAACAGCAATTCTTCACTGATTTCCCTTCTATTCACGAATCACAAACTGAGGCCAGGGAGCCGGGAGTGTCATCCCTGCAGGGTGGAAGTATGAAGTCCTCGTTCACAGTCTCTCTTTGGCACCCCTGCGCTCCCTGTCTGGAGCGCCTCCCACCCTGGACTGTGTCCTTGCTTCCCTCCCCTCAGACTGCCTCCTGTCATGCCCTGCTGTCCACGGATGCGTGTTTTACAGGAATCGTTTTAGCAGTGCTGTAAGCGAAAAGGAAGGCACATTCATCGTGGAGCTCTAGGCGTGAGCTGTTGAGCAGGGAAGGGTGTTCGGAGTCCCTGCGGCTGCCCATAGGAAGCCACCCTGTAGACGTCCTTGATGGGTTCTGTGTCTCCTCTCCCTCCAGGCAAGGCTCCAGGCTGGTTCGTAGACTGGATAGAGGTGGACGCCCCATCTCTTGGGAAGTGCATGACGTTCCCCTGTGGCCGCTGGCTGTCGAAGAATGAAGACGACGGGGCCATTGTCAGGGACCTCTTCCACGAGGAGCTTCAGACGAGGCGGTACACGCCATGTAGGAGCCATGCGCAACCAGCCTGGCCCTGTTTCCAGACCCCGTTACCCGCCACCGCCACTCAGCTTCGATCCCTCGTCCCGTGTCCACTCTGGGCCAGGTCCCCCCTGGAGACTTGGGTCTCCAGCTCCTTTTCCAAACTCCCTACTCCCTGTGCAGGCTGTGGGCTGAGCCCTGACCCCAGGAAAGAAAATACGGAACTTATTCCAAACTCCACCCCAAACTAGCTGGTGACAGCAGGCAGAGAGCCTGGCCTTTCTGGGGCTCAGTGTCCCCATCTGTAAGACAGAGATGTGAAAGCAGAGTGGTTGTAAGACCCACAGGGAAGAAAGGTAGAGGTCTCACTGTGAGGTACCATTGTCAGCGCCGTCACCTGTCCGCATTCCAGTCGTTACCATGCCAGAGAATTCCCCACCGAAGGTTTTACCCTGAGTGGGAGACCAGTGGAAAAGAAGGCAAACCTGATTCCTTTCACCTGCTAAAGGACGAGAGGAGGGGGAATAACTGGGTGACATTTTGACACTTCCCTTCCACTGGCATCATCAGGAAGTATGTATTAGACGGTTCTGTGTGTGCAGGTGAATACTAGGTGCTGGGACTCAAACTGAGGTCAACTGAGCTGTAAAAATCTGTCTGAATGTGCTAAAATCTGAACTAAACCCAGAGAGTACAGTGTCTTTTTAACCAAATTAGCTGTATCAAAATCCTTTCCCCAAACCACTCACACTTAATATAAATAAGTGATGAACAAGAATTTTTTTTTGCTTACAGCAATTAAACTGGCCATGACCAGATCATCCAAATACTTTTCAGTTCAAAGCCTAAAATAAAGTGACGTTTTCTTCCAGCGAGGTCCCTGCGTACACAAATCAAAGTCTAGTTCCATCCTCTGCCCCCGGGATTCTCTTGTAGTCAGGGACAGACACGCTGACCTGACAGACCCCCACAGAGCTGGTGGGGGTGTTGGGTGGGAACCTCCGGGCCAGAAATACTCATTTTTCCCTTTGTGCCCTGGGTCAGGCCTTGCTCTTCACAGAAAGAATAAAATAAAAAGGAATTTGTATGGCTTGACCTTGAATATGTTCAGCAGTTCTAACCTGATATTAAAACTAATCCATCTGCCCTTTGTCTTACACTCACATTTGTAAAAAAGGAAAAAAAAAAAAAGCAGGGCAGAAAAAACTTGACTTTCAGACTGATGAGCTACAGAGGCACCTTCAAAGTTTGGGTCTCTCTGGTGGGGGGTGGCAACGAGAAGAGGGCTCTGCCGCTCGGTACCTGCTTCCCTGACAGGTGACTGTGCTGGGGGCCCGAGCTCCGGGGCATGGGGAGCTGCGGCCCAGGGACGGCAGGGCACGGGGCCCACCGTCGTCATCAGGGGCCTAGAAGGACTCAAGGCCATTTATCAAGGCCGCCCAGTGCAGGTGAAACCACACAGCAGGGGCAGGTAAACTAGGAAGGGGGCTGTTTTGAGGTCTGAACTTGCAGGCTTCACGGAGGAGCTGGGGCGGAGAGGAGATCCCTGAATGCCATGCTGTGTCAGGGCTGGGAGGAGCCTTAGTCTTCACCCCATGTTCTGAGGATCCCAGGCAGTCGGAATGTGAATCTGAGGGCAGCTGGTGGGAAGAGAAGGGCTGAGAAGGGACAGTCCCCTGGTCCCCAATTCATGCCATCCAGAATAGCACCTCAGGTTTGAAAAAGTCAAGGTTTTTTTCCTGAACATTCTTGATAAATGTATTTATAAGAATTCTGCAGTTAAAGAAGCTAAAAACCACAGATCTTGGTAAACCCCTTCATTTTATAGGCAAGGAAGCGAAGGTCCAGAGAAGTATAGCCACTCGCCCAAGGACACACAGGAACTCCAATGGCAGAGGCAGAACTAGAAGCCAGGAAGCAAATTGGAGCCCAGGCCTAGAGCAATAGGCCCAGACATTTCCAGGGCTTCCTCCACCAACTAGTCTCTGCCAACTAGTCTCAGCAAAGCTCAGATCCATTGCCAGATTCTCTGCTCACGGCAGTAGCAGGCCGTGGAGAAACCCCAGAGGCCTGAGAAGAAGGGACTGTGTGCTGCAGAGAGGGCACCTCTGGCATCACCTGACAGGCTGGAGAGTCACACTGTGTTTCCACTTAACCCACCGGTGAGAGCCCTGTTCAGGCCCTTGTGGGGCCAGCCTTCACCTGCATAGTCCGCCCCTCCCTGTGGCTGGTGGGTAGGCAGCTGTACTAACCTTCAGCTCAAGAGAACAGCACACACAGAGGTTGGCCACACAGGATTTAGCGTCAGATATGCCTGGGTTCAAGTTCAAGTTCCAGCAGTGACCGGTCATATGATGACTGAGGGGTAGTCCCTTTCCCTCTCTGAGCCTTGGTTTTCTCATTGATAAAACTGAGGACAGCAATGCCAACTGCACAGGGTCAATGTGAAGGTGAAATCAGATAAGGAATGTAGAACACTTAGTATGGAGGCGGGCACCCAGCAAGCACCCAGTGAATGGTAACTACTATCATTACAAATGCGATCACCACAGTTCTACAGTAAGGTAACTCTGATAATAAATAAAGGGCAAATTCCTCCTCTGGAGAAAGTTGTGGCCACCCGTGAGGTGACTTCTGAAGTGACCCCTATCAAGGGTCAGAATCACAGGGTAGGGTAAATTTCCTCTGGAACTGTTCTCTGGGTTTTCAATTTTTTTTATTGTGATCCCTAGTACGTATACACATTTATATGCAAATGCAACAAGCTGAAATGTCACAAAACAATCTTACCTCATTACGTGAGGTAACCATGTGAAAGTCTGGGACCCTGGGCAGCCGCAGTCCCTGGGGAAGAGGTCTGGGGCTCTGGCGCTGGCAAAGAACTTGACCTTGCCCATGTTTGTTTTCTATTCTCACATCTTCTCTGATTTTCCCTCTGTCCCCCACCTCCAGTTGTCCCTTACGAGATCACCATCTACACCGGCGATGTCTTTGCTGCTGGGACCAACGCCAACATCTTCATCGTCATCTATGGCTGCGATGGCCTGTGCACCAAGCAGAAATTCCTATGCACCAACAAGAGGGAGCAGAAAATGTACTTTGAGAGGAAGTCTGCCTCCCGCTTCATCATGGAGGTACGTGGGCTCAGCGGACTGCCGGGGGCCTGGGACTCGGAGGGTGAGGAAGGCCCAGAAGACCAGTGAGGAGTCGGGGCCCTGCATCCAGAGCCAGTCGCATCCTTCACTTCAATGGGCTGCTCTTAGTGAGGAAGGTGGGCAGTTCATCAGCCTCTCTGAGCCTCGGCACCTCTGAGAAGCCAGCAGGATGGGGAGCCTCGCTCTGTCCCTGCAGAACTAATGTCAGGACCAGAGACCCTAAGGAGTGGGTAGAGCTTGGGGAAACTCAAGGCACAATTCCAAACCCACTGGGACCACCTCAGCGCTACAAATGACAGGCATGTGTCCATGGGAGAGCCTGGCTTCCAGACTCACTGCTCACATACCCCAGTGGCCCCTACTTGCCCACCAAGCTATGACCCAACGACCTGATGCAGAACGGTCCATATGCTTCTCAGGGCTCTGTTTGGTTGATGTCTGCTAAGGGTGTAGGTCTACGCAACTTGGAATGCTGTACGTGTCAGCTCAGTGCCTCCTCTGTGCACTCACCGTGTGTGAGCTTGGGTGGGAGAAATGAGAGAATGGGAGGACCCCGGCTTTGCCTGTGAGGGTTTTGCAGTCCAGCTGGGGGAGCCCTGACCACCACACAGATCTAATGAGAAGGTCAGGGGATCATCCTAATAGCTGGTCCTGTGGGTAAGAAGGCACTGTCACAGGGCTTTACCTATATTGACTCACTCACTGGGCACACTGCTGGGGCACACAGAGTTCAGTAGCTTATGTAAAATCGCACAACCAGGGCACAGAGTAAGCAGGATTCCAACCCAGGGGGGCTGGCTTGGGATATGTGCTCTTTGCCGCTGCAGGAGACTGTCTTACGGGGATGAGGGCACTTGTCGGGGCTGACTGAGCCTGCTGTGGGTGTGCAGGGGAGGGAGAGGCTCCCTGGACATGGTGGCTTTGAGCTGGGCATGAAAGTGGGCTTCAGCAGGAGTAAGGAGAGAGGCATTTCAAGCCAGGGGAACATGATGGCCGAAGACCACAGGTGAAAATAAACACAGCACGTGGTTGGAGGTTTGGCCAGAGGGCAGAGGAGGAGAGTGGTGCGACTAGGGTAGAGGAGCAGATGGAGCAGGATTTAAAGGGATGACTCTGAGGGAAAAGAGCTGCGAGTCTCAGAAGCCTGGGCTCTCTGGGTAGCGGGGGCCTTTGGAGATGTGGCCCCTATTTTTCTGATGGGAAACAGAGTCCAAAGCCCCTTCCTTCTTTGCTGGCCAGTGTCTCTCCCGGGAACTCCCCGCTCCCTCTCCCCCGTCTCCGGAAGCAGACAGTATTCGGGAGAAGGTTGCCACCTTGGTAGAATCTCTTAACGAGAGAAATTCGAGGATGATTCATTAGTTCACACAAAACCACATCTCATCCACCCAAGATGTCATGGTGCCTGAGTCATCCAAGCCTGCTGCCGCCAGTGGCTGGGCTGTGATTACACCTCAGCATGACTTCCGGGGAGTTTTATCAATGAAGTCCTCACTAATAGACAGCTATAATTTGCCAGTCATCTGTTGCTATTTTTTTTTCTTTTTTCTTTCCAACCTAGCTGGGTATTGGGGGTGTATGAGAGCTTGGAAGCACAGGAACAAGCTTTGCCTTCCTTTCTCTCCATTTCTCTTTTCTGACTGATCATCAGGTAAGAAGATGAACACTGGATGCGAGCCCATAGCCCCAGGTTCTGGTTCTGGCTTCTGATCAGCCACTAGCTCATGAGGGAGCCACCCCCTCCCTCTGTGGCCTCATTTTAAGGCACAGGAATGGGATGGGAAAAGCAATAACAGGTCATATTTATTGAGTACCTCCCATGTGCCAGCCCTGTTCTAACCATGTGATTTATGTAAACTCGATCAATCTTCATCACCTTTCCAAGAGTTAGGTAGTATGATCATCCCATGTCACAGCTGAAGGGGCACAGGAAGGTCACGTAACTTGCTCACCATGTCATAGTTACAGAACACCAGAGCTGGAGTTTAAACTCCAGCAATTCAGTTTCAGAGCCTTCTCAGCTTCCCTCTTTCACCTCTTGGGGGAATGCCTGGATCTCTTCTGATTCTGATGTCGTCTTAGTCATCCCTGGGACCCACCATCCATGGCCAGTGGTCCCCTAAGGCCTCCTTGCTGCTCTCTGGAAGGGTCATGGTCAAGATGGCCTCCTGGGCACAGCACGCATGACCGAGTGGCTGGATGATTAAGGCTCATCGAAGCCGAGGTCCACGTATCTCGCACCCCAGAGATGGGATGGAGAGGAAGAAAAGAGGCCCCTGGAGAGAAGGAGAGGCAGCGACTCCTCAGTCCCCGGTGTGGCCGGACAGCTCAGTGTCCTCACGTGGAGATTCTGGGAGCCAGGGATCCCACCCACAGCCTCTGTGTTTCTCTGCTGTGAAAAAATAAGGTCCTCCCTAAAAATGTCCACAGCATCTGCCTGAAATCACCGCTCTTTGTTTAATGACTCAGAAAGCCTCCCAGGGGCTCCCAGGGCACTCTACATCCCTGACAGAGCTGCAGGAGTTGGCCAGTGGGGAGCTGGGGCATGGTGCAGGGTAGCAGAGGCAGCAGCAGCCAGAGCACCCTCATTCATTCATGGTCCCTGGCAGTGGGGGCCATGCTGGTCACCTAGGAGGACATAGTTGACGAAAAGAGCCATGTCTGCAACCTTAGACCTAGAAGTGACCTCAATGGGTTGCCCTGCCCATGCCCCTTTCTTCATCTGATTCTAGTCTTCCCCCATTTTATAGATGAAGAAGTTGAGGTCTGGAAGGTCCAGTGATTTGTTTCAGGTCAGCTCATGGGTGGCAGAGCCAGGGTTGCCATCGGGAAGGATGAGGGTGGGGGCGGGAGTGAGGACAGGCTCCTCGGCCTCCCCTTGGCACCGGCTGCGGGTGGGTGTGTGAGGAGGGAGGAAGCCTGGTCGGAGGCTACACCAGTTCATTCGGAGGTCACTTCCATCTAGGACTATAGAGGCTTCACATTTGATGAATGACTCAATCATTCAGCTTCCACTCACTCCCCAAGAGCCCTCATTCTGTCCAGAGCGGACCGTGCCATTTCCCTGTAGCTCTGAGAACTTGGTGGAGCGGGCAGGAAGGCAGCTCCGCAGAGGGGCTGACAGGAACCTCCAGTCTGCATGCCCCCCCCTTGACCCCCCGCCAAACAGCTGTCGAATCAAACCCCAAGGCAGGATGAATTCCATGGACCAAACACGAGCCAGGACATCTGGGTATTTCCCTGCTCTTTCTTCCCTTTGCCCATATTTCCTCACCAATTTCTTATCCTGTTATTGCCCAGATGCTCATAAGGATGAGGCAGGGTGTGGAAGGATATATTTAGCACCATTTCAGAGGAGAGCATGACACAGGAGAGCTGGGAGAGACCCAAGAGGCTCCTGGAGGTCCTGGCGTGGAAGCATGGCAGAGAGACGGCCAGGGAGGCAGGTGCCAGCTGGCTGGATGACCTTGTCCTGCCCTCACCACTTCCTTAGAGGCTCCAACAGAAGCATCAGCCATTCCTGGCTGGGTCCCTCCCCTGCACCCTCCAGGCGGGAGAGAGGAGAGAGGGCAGCCCCTGAATTTCAGGGACTCACAATCGCCACATATATCAGCCGTCAGTGGGACCTTCACACACACCGTCATGGTTAGCATTCAACACTGCATGGGAGAGCAGCTGGCTGGCTTTATCGCACCCATTTTGCCAATGAGGAAATATTCATTCTTTCATCCTTTCTTGACAGAAAGGATACTTACTTATTCAGTGCCTAGTCACAGACTGTTTTCTAGGCTTTAGGGAGCCTTCCCTGTAGCTTTCAGTGGTGGAGGAGAAGATATCACCCAAATAAATGCCAACTCTGGGCTGTGAGAAGTGCTCTGGGTTGGGGCAGGGGGTGGTCTGAGGGATGCTGTAAGATCTTATGATGAAGAGGTCTGACTTTCTAGCGGTGGTCAGGGGCCTCCCTGCAGAAGTGATCGCTGAGCTGAGACCTGAATGATGAGGTGGAGCAGACACTGGTTTGGGTGAAGGAGAGGAAAGGGGAGGGGCAGGGAAAGCATGTGGAAGGGTCCTGCGGCAAGAAAAGGACAAGTGTGAGGGACTGGAATTGGAAGGATACAGAAGAGGAGTACCTAGAGATGGAGGGGCCTCTTAGGGGGCCAAGGAGGAGATCAGGCTGGCAGGACAGGGCATGGGCGGACCCAGAACTCACCTTCTGACAGCCAGGTCTCGAGCAGGAAATGAGCTACTGTAATGGTAAGGAATGAAAGGCAGAGAGATGGGCTCCACCATGGAGAGGGGACAGCCTGCTGGAGATCGACTGGACTGAGGTGACCGAGCTGAGACGAGGCTGATTTTAAGTGGGGAGAGTGGACAGGAAGTGTCCGTGTGGTGCGGCACGTGTAGGGGAGAGTGGGGGCTGGCTTGGCTTCTGGAGGTCACTTTCTCCCAGGACAATGGGGACGTACTGGGACAAGGTGACCTCTGGAAGTTCAAAAGGGTTAAGGGTACCCCGGGGAGGCAGGTTTCTGCTCAGACTGTGCTTTCTTGGACCTGTCAGCCAACACCTGGTGTGCTTTCTCCTTTCCAAAGTTAGAAGACGTGGGAGAAATCATTGAAAAAATCCGGCTGGGCCATGATAACACAGGCATAAACCCCGGGTGGCACTGTGCCTACGTGGAAATCCGCAGGCTCCTCCCAGATAAAGATGTGAGTTTCTGATTGATCTGACCTGCTGTTTCTTTTGCCCCTTTCAGAAGAGATTCAAGGCAGATTCGTTATAAGAACCTGCAGCCTTACTAAGATAAAATCTTCTGAGAAAAATTCCCACAGTTCACTCAGAGTGCAGGAACTAGCTCAGGTTCCAGGCAGAATCTTTAAGAACTTGGTTGAGGGGTCAAGGAGGAGGGTCTGGGCAGCCATGTCTCTGCTCCCCACCCTAAGGCCACACTACGTAAGTGACCAGCCATGTCCTTTCTGTTACTCAGGGTCAACCCACAGGAAGGTTTCCACCCAAACAACTCGGAAAACATTCTGAAACTGTAGACTCTAATCCTAAGAAGCAGCTCTCAGTCATGGCTGTGGATATGAGTGACTTGGGAGAAAGTTAAAAATATGCACCACCACCCCCTTTACCCTTTGAATCTGAGTCTCCAGGATGGGATTCAGATGTCTATTTTTGTGTGACTGTAGGAACCACAGCCTTCAAGAACCAACCCCTGATGTGGTTGTGTAAGTCTTCAAGTAAGACTTGATCTGCCAGAACTGGGGCAGGGCTGTGGCTTTTGCACCATTTATGGGGCTCCATGACCCTTGTCCTTGGTCCCCACGAGGGTTGCCCTGCTGATGAACCACTGAAGTTGGCAGTTTCCACATGAAGGGCTCATTCTTCTCTTGCCTCCTCACCCCAGGGTACAGAGACTGTGACTTTCGCTTGTGATCGATGGCTTGCCACCTCGGAGGATGACAAGAAGACTATCCGAGAGCTGGTTCCTTTTGACGTCTTCACTGAGAAATACATGAAAGATGGGTCCTTAAGGCAAATCTACAAGGAAGTGGAGGAGCCACTGGACAGTAAGTGTGGTGCAGTCACCCTCATCACCCCCCTGGGAGGGCACCTGCCCTGTGCCCGGCGGAGCCTTTGCACCCGGGATGACTCTGCGTTCCATGGAGGGGACAACTGAGGCTCACAGAGGTTACATAACCTGCCAACGTTCACATGGCTAATAAATGGCAGGGCTATTCTTCAAAGTCTCGGGTGTCTCACTGTGAGGTTTGCATTCAGATCCTTTCCTAGCCTGACGCTGTGTCGGTGCATCCGGATATGAGTCCTCCTGTGCCTGGATTATCCTAGTCCCGGTCCTCTCCTTTCTCTTGGTTTATTCGACTACAATCTGTGGGGCTTGTCCTCTCCGCTCTTGCTGGATCCAGGTGTTGCAACCAAGGGCGGGTCCCAAAGCATCTTGGATTACTCTGTACCTGGAGCTGCTGTATATTTGTCCTCAGGAGCTGGGTGCAACTGCACAGCGTCCAAGGTCATGGGTTTCTTTTCTGCTTGTGCCCAGGTAACTCTGCCCATTCTTTATTGCTGTGGTTTTCTCTGCAGGATTTGCACCAGCCAACCACACCTGCTGTACTCCCTTTGCTGTTGCAGCACCATTTTCCGGTTCTCACCCTGCCTCTCCGATTAGCTCGCTGAATGCGGTTTCTTTTCCCGTACCAGGTGGCATTGCTTCAGGCTCGGTCCTCAGCCTTCTCTTCTCCTTTCTTTCTACGTCGTGTGAGTGTGAGTGAGCACACACATGTGCACACACACACACATTCTTCCGGCACCACATGGGCAGAGTCACACCGCTGTTTAGACCAGCAATGCCACTGTCCACATCCACGTCCATGTTATTCCCCAGCTGCTCAGCTGTGAGTAAGCTTCAGCTATGCCCGAAGTCCAATTCACCTGCCAAACAACCAGCCTTTCTACCACAGCTGACATACAAAAGAATACTTTTGTATTTTAACTTTGATAAAAGATCAGAGATGCTCCAAAACCTCGGACATCCAGCTTATATTTGTTGCACTGCCTCCTTGGAAAAAAACTGGAGTAAAACCCAAGATTCCAGACCCCGTATGGAGCCAGGAGGATACAAAATAGCTCTAACATTTCCTTTAATCTGCGTTGCCACTGCTTAGAGATGAAAACAAGTGTTGCCTCAACAACGTGCCTTTCCCCAGCCATATCTTTTTCTCTGAATTTTCTTTGTTGTTAACTCTGGGGGATAATTCCCTTTTGTACTTGGATCCCAGAGGATGCCTAGGAGAGCTGTCCCAGCGGCACCCTTGGGCTGCTCTGCATTAATAACGTGGTGCAAACCTACTCTGTGCTCGGTCGTGTTTCTAGGGAAACATCTTTCCACCGAGAGCTGTGCGGCCTGGGTGGGGTGGGAGGGGGGAGGATCCGGAAATAGCCAGATTTGACTGCACAGCCGCATTGCTCAACACCCAGAAGCCAAATCAGTTTTCCTAACTCCCAAAAGACTGGCGAGAGCCGTGGGGGTGGAAGGAGAGGCACAGGAAGGCCATGTAATCACGGCTCCTGGTGACACGGCACCCTGCTCTGGGACAAGGGCTCCCAGAAAATGCCCTGCCCAGGTGGGAAGCAGGGCTGAATGCACTGCCGGGAGAGAGATGGAGAGAACGATCGGGGTGGGGGAAGGGGAGGACAGTTAACTGTTATGTCGCAACTGTGACAAGATTCCTAATGTTACTCTTGTCAGTAGTAGCCAGGCAGGCTTGGGTAACGTTGACTCTTTTAAACTCCAAAGACAAGATTTGGTTTTGTCACGCAACACGTGAAATGCTGGCCGGATTCTACACTGAGCTGAGTGAGGGGGGCGTGGGGGGCAGTGTGAGCATCCTGGTTCTTGCCCTTGAGGGGAGCAGGCCTCCCAGAGCCATTCTCACCGCGGGCGCCTATGAGGTCCGGAGAGCAGAGTGCTGGGTGGGGCCTCGGAGACAGGGAGGATGGGAGGGGAGGTGGTTGGAAAAGAGGATGCGGGAGAGGTGGATCAGAGGGTCGGGTGTGAGTTTGCGACTGGTGTCGTTCAGGTGGATGGGTCCCCTAGGTGACAGAGGTAGGGATCCAGAGCGTGGGAGGGCACTGGGTTGGAGATGGAGACTCAGGGGACTCAGGGAAGTCAACACCCAGGACTCGCGGGACACGAGCTGCAGGAAGCGGACAGAGCCAGGCGCCACTGGCATGGGGTGGGGAGCAAAAGATCAGGAACCCGCAACGCTGCTGCTAAAGAAGGAGCTTCCAGAGAGGCAGAAGGAGAGCAGGGGAGGATGATGCTGTGGGATCAGGGGAAAACAAAGAAAATAATAGGAACCATGTGTGGGCATGAATGTGCTCCATAACTGTGAGTCTGAGCAAGTCACATCACCTTACCTTTCTAAATGTAATGAAACGTGGTTCTGAGCCCACTTGCAAAGTCAGTAAGAAAGTCCGTCTCAGTCACTGCAGGGGGGGAATCCCCGTTTTAGGGTCTCATGTGCATCCGGAGGCTAGCGAGTACCAAGTGCACCCAGGCAGGCAGTCTCCTGAGTCTCTCTCCTGGAAGCCACAGGCAGCTGGGTGGGTGGATGGTTTGAGGGGTGCTGGGAGTGGCCCCCATTCTTTGGGTCTGAGAGGCCCCTGTGTCCAGATCGGACGAGTGAGCTTCCACTGGTGGCTCCACATGGAACTGTAGCAGAATGTGAATAATTGCGCAAATAATAGGAAAACACTAACACCTTGAGGCCTGGGCCAGAAGCCTCATCATACCTCCCACAAATCCAGTCCCTCCAAACCTAAAGCAATGCTATCCTTTTCTTCCCTTTGTCTGTCTGTCTGTCCAACTGCCTGCCCAGTCGTGCTGTACTCGGTGCAGATCTTCACAGGAAATGTTCCCGGGGCAGGGACGGACGCCAAGGTCTACATCACCATCTACGGGGACCTGGGAGACACCGGGGAGCGGTACCTGGGCAAGTCAGAGAATCGCACCAACAAGTTCGAGAGGGGAACGGTAGGAGGGGCACGCGGAGCTGAGCCCCTTCCCTTCTCCTTCCTGGGGCCGATATCTGGGGGCCAGCTCTTCTTGGTCCCCAGGGCTGCCTGGGAGCTTCGTGGGGAGTCATGCACCCTCAGGCAGACATGCACTCTCGCCCTTCCCCCTGCAGAGGGCTGGTCCTGTCTCTCAGACCCGGGTTCTGCCTGTGGGGTGCGGGTGGGGCTCCCACAAGCGAGAGGCCTGCTTGAGCCCTGGGTTGCTGGTTGTCAGGACTCAGTTGTCTTCAGAAAATCCAGCCCCCTGTGGGCGGGGCGTGAGAGTGGAGGCGCACCTCTCAGAGTAATGAGGTTGCATCCACAGAGGTTTAACCTGGCGGGGCTGGAGGCTGGTTTTGCCACCCACTCCTCACCAGGTGGAATCCCTCTGGCCTCGCTGTCCTCACATGCAAGATGAAGGATGTGATATGAGTCAGCTTCAGTGTGTCGTGCAGAGCCCTCGGGAGCCATGGAGGGTCTGGGGGAGCAGACGGGCACCTGCTCCCCCGACATGTGGATCCGTTTGGCCTGACCTATCTATTGGGGCACCAAGCAAGTCCTCTACTAAGCAAAGTGCTCTGTGGCCAAAGAAAGGCTTGAAAACTATGTGACCTGAAGGCATCTAAGGCCCTATCAGCTCTGACATTCCGTGGTTTTACAAAAAGGAAGAAATCTGTCCAAATGTCCCTTCCCACCAGCTCAGCTTCTGTCTCCCAGCCCAGCTCCTCTCTCTTTTATGCCCTTTCTGCCGTAATCCCTTCACTTGCTCCTCAGCTTCTGTCCCATCTCCCATTCACCGAAATCTGCTGGAAATCCCTACAGGCCAGAGTGATTAGAACCGGGTGATTGGCTCTTAACCCAATTCGTGGTCTTGCCTGGGGCCCTGAGTGTCTGGGGATTTTGTGCATCCACCAATGGGTGTTTATTGGGGCCTTCTTAAGCCTGACCCTCAGCCAAGCATGCCCTTTGGTGCTGAAATATTTGCTAAAGGCGAGGAGGAAGTTCGCTCTGGGACAAGGAAAGCAAGTGTCATCTAAGTAGGTGTGCAGCTAGCTGGTGGCCCCATGAGCCAGTCCACCTGGAGGGAGCCCCATCCTGACCTCAGGGTCCCCAGGGAGTCAGGCCTCAAGGCTCCCATTCATTTGCTCCATCTTCCTGATATGAACCCTTGCCCTTCAGCTCTGGCGACTCCTTCTGAAGTGGGAAGAGCAATGTGATAGCTACTTAGACCACTGGGCTGAAAAGCAGGTCAAGACATACGTAAGAACACTTTGTATCAGGGAGAAATAATTTCACACCCACCCACACACAGACACTCACTCACACCCTCAGATACTCGCAAGATATAATTTCCCCTGTATTTGTAGGGTAGTTAATACTAAGTGTGTCTGTTTTGGAAGAACGGAATGCCAGAGAGGTCAAGTGACTCACTGGTGTCCCTGGTTCTACAGTGGGGATGTCATTACCAGGCTCACTCGCACGTGCTGCCATGGAACGTGGCAGTGCTGAGCAGCGGTCAGGCGCCCGACCCGCGGCTGGGGCCCGATCCCCTGGCCTCACATCCTGGCTCTGATGCCTACTAGCTGCAATCTTGGGCAAGTCACTTAGCAGAGAGATCTACCTCAGTTTCCTTTGCCATATAACAAGTAAACTTCATTAAAACACGTGAATAGCCTAGAACTGTGACCGGCGTGAAGCTGGCTCTTTGTTAGTGATGGGTGTCGGCGAGGCTTGGGAGAGCACACCTTTCCACCTTCTCTGGCGCCTGGAGCAGATGCCTGGTAAATGCTGATACCAGGCACGCGGCTGCTAGAAACATTTTGGTTCGTGGCTTTATGCACTGAGCCTGGGACAGAGTAGGCACAATGGATGTTTGTTGAGTGAATAAATGAATGGAAGTATTAATGAAGGCAATATCACCCATTATCCTCTGTGTGCAGAGTCGGATTTTCTCCTCTGTTAGCAATCGTGGTATCACAACAAAAATTTTGGCTGCCTTCTGCCCAGGCCTTTCTCTCCCCGTCCTCCGGTTTTGACGTCCCACCAGGGGAGCTGCAACTACTGCTGGCTCAGTCCCTGATGACTTATGTGGCTTTGCGTTCACTGCTGACCATCTCAGAGCTTCCGTATCTTGACTCACTTGCTGCAGAATCCAGGAGTCATCCCTGACACCCCTCTTCTCTCAGTATCCCTCCCCACCCACATGCCATCAGTCACCAAATCGTGAAGATTCTCCCTTCTAAATTTCAGACCAGCCTGGTCAGCTCCATCTCCACCCAGTCCTTTCTTATCTCACCTAACGTACTGGGCCAGTCTGACCCCCTGCCCCCAGCCCCTGAAATCCAACCCATCCTCTGGGCTTCCCCAATTTACCTGTTCAAAGCTGACAGAGTCACTCTCTCACTTTAACCACCAGGGGCTCCCCACCCAACCCAGATCCCGCCTAGCCCTGCATGGGATTGCCTGCATGGCTCCCAGCCCCGCCAGCTTGTGCGGAATGCCCCTTGCAGACCCCGGGCCCCGGTGTCCAGAATGCCCCATACTGACCCCTGACTCCAAGTCCTCCTGAGGCTTTTCTCTGTGCCCGTGTATATGTGTCCATAAAAAATATATCATGCTGTTCTGTGGTTTTAATTTTTTACATAAAAGGCATCATCCTATGCGAATGCTTCTTCGGCTTGCCTTGGGCATGCAATGGGACACCTGGGAAGTCTTCTGGGTCAGGGTATTCCAACATAAACAGGGCTGGCTCGTTCTTTGTGACCACCACACACATAGCATTCTGCACACGACACTGACATTGTTATTTGGCGGCTCCCCAAGCGCTGAACACCTGTTTCTTGGCTCCCAATTTTCCCCCGTAGAAATTACCCTGCAACAGATCCTTGCTCACATACAGAGGTGTCCCCCAGGACAGGTGCAAAGACATGGCACTGCTGTGCCATGACCTGTGCCCACTGCTGCTCTAAGGGACTCAGTCACTCGCCGGTGTCCCAAGGCCTGCACAAGTCCGCACCGGCCCTCGGCCAGGCACCATTCGCCTGCAGACCCCTCGGCCCCAGCTGCCTGGAAGACCCAGCCCCACATCTTCGGCTTAATCCCCCACTGGGGGAATCTACCCAGCCCTGCCTCTAGTCCTCCCACAGGTGCTGCTTCCACCACCTGGGCTGCCCCAGGGAGGAGCAGAGGGCATCCCGCAGTATTTATCTCTGGGGTCCCATTGCTCCGTACAGCGGATTTTTCAGAAGAAAAGTGGGTGTCACTCACGATTACCTGTCCCTCCTCCTCCTCCTTCTGCCACATTCAACTTGTGTTCTGACTGCACTTCCCCCAAGGCCTAGAACTGCGCATCTCACTGAACAACCCTCAGAGAATCCAGTTACCCAGCGGCGTCATGCCGCCTTCCTGAAGCTATGCTCAGGGACACAGAGGCCACCCTCCCGAGCCCACGTCCCAGATGCTGTGCCCCCACTCGCCTCAGCCTCGCCTCCACCTGAGACTGCAGCCCAGAGAGCTGGCCCCTCCAGCTGCCTGCCGGCTTCCCTGTGGGAATTTGACGTCCAACCGTCATTCAGAAGGGTTCTACCTCTCCCTCAGCTCTTCCCCTCCAGCCTCCAACCTGATCCCGTGCTGATACTCAGCATGACTGAGGATGCCCAGTTACCAGGACAGGGCCTAGCAGCCTCCTCCATCCCCTCGCACTCGCACAGCTCGTCGGGGTCCGTCTTCCGGACACCCCCAGGGAGTTCCCCAGGGGAACTGGAGCGCCAGCAGGGCCACTGTGCCGTGAGGCCTCGGCGCACCAAACACTCTGTGCTAGGGACCCGGGCCTGGAGGGCTGGCTCCCCAGCTGGGTCGGGCTGCGCAGCTCAGCCGCTGAGGGGTGTGGAAGGTGCCGGGTGGATGGGGTTGGAGTGGGAGGAGCGGGGAGCACCCCCACTCAAGTCCCCGCCTCTGGACCGCCCAGGCCGACACCTTCATCATCGAGGCCGCCGACCTGGGCGTCATCTACAAGATCAAGCTCCGCCACGACAACACGAAGTGGTGCGCGGACTGGTACGTGGAGAAGGTGGAGATCTGGAACGACACCAACGAGGACGAGTTCCTGTTCCTGTGCGGGCGCTGGCTGTCCCTGAAAAAGGAGGACGGGCGGCTGGAGAGGCTCTTTTACGAGAAGGTGCGTGCCAGGCGGGGGAGGGGCGGGCTCAGCCGAGGCCTGTGGTCATCCTCACACCGCGGGGAGGCCCCCGGGGAGCGGGAGGCGCCGGAGGTGGGACGGGCCTGGGTACTCCTGCTCGTCCCACAGGAGTACACCGGGGACCGGAGCAGCAACTGCAGCAGCCCCGCCGACTTCTGGGAGCTCGCCATGAGCTCCAAGATGGCCGGGGTCGACGTGGACACAGTGACCGGGATTATGGCCAACTACGTTCAGGACGGCCTGGGTAAGCCAAACGGAGCAGGAGCAAGCGCGTGCCGGTGTGTTTACGGTGTCCGTGGACAGGCCATGCGTTAGCTCCGTTGTTACCTGACTTACGGCGAGGTCAAGCCCCACGTGACAGCACCAAGTGGTGCACAGGCTTGGTGTAGGTGGCTCTGACGATGAAGGCGTCTAACATACTATCTAATGTCTTAAAATTCACACACAATTTTCATGCCTATTGCCTATTTCCATCCCCACAGCAGCCCCGAGGAGGCAGGGATTAGCCTGGTGTAACAACCAGATGCACTCTGCTCAGAGCCAGGCCATGGGCAGGTGCAGAAAACAGTGCAGGTAATGCCAGCCAGGGAGGTCTAGTTTGGAAACTTCAAAGAGGTACAGGAATGCATAACCTATAACCCACTGTACCAGGGCGGTGTCTCCCAAGCTACTGAGGAAGATGGGCCAGGAAAAGAGTTTCCAAACTTGTATCAATTGGTTAACTGCAAGTGACAGAGATGTAAAGGTAGTGACTTAAACAATTGAAAGATTTTTCTTTTCTCTCACATAGAAGTTCAAGGGTAGGCAATTGGTACTAATATAGCAGCTCCAGTGAAGTCAGGGATCTAGGCTCTTTCAACTTAATCACTTTGGAAACCTCACAAGTAACTTCCAGTTTAACAGTTACTCATGTTGCCAAAGTGACTGCTAGAGCTCCAGCCATTACATTCACACCCCAAGCAGAATGAATGGAAGGGTAAGAGGCAAAAAGGACTCCTCCCTGTTGAGTCAGACTCTTTTGAAGCACTTTTCCTAATGACATCTGCTTACCTACCATGACTACCCCCAGCTGCATGGAGAACGGATACTGGATGGACAACTAGAACTCTGTGCCACATTACCTGAGCATGTTTTTTATGCTGATTAGGCTGGTTTAGTGAATGGAAACAGATGCTTTCTGGGATTTTCATTTACCATGTGACATATATAATACTCTCTATTATTCTTCCCTAAATTGCTATCTCCTGTGAGACCTTGGTTTGGCCAACATCACTTTTGCTAACATAGTGAGGTTTTCAGGCATCCCCTAGACTTGGGGAGAGGTTCTTTTTCTTACTCCACTTCACATGGGTGCACACGGTACAGTGAAGTTTTCCTGTGGCGAGGACATTCTCTTTGATCTTCACTTGGGGGTGACTGACTCCCTCCTCCTTGGACAGTAGACACTCACCAGAGATCACTTGCCCTCCTAGAGTGCTCCTTTGCCCTTTGTCTCGGAGGCAGGGAGACGAAGTCTCCACGTCTCACTTCCCAGTCTGCGATCCCACCCTGGTCCGCCTGGCCTGTCGTAAGGCTGGGCCCCCTGATCTCTTGCAGTCATTCCCTACTATGTGTCAGTCACCACTGGGAAGCACAAGGACGCAGCCACCGACAGCCGGGCCTTCATCATCCTCATTGGGGAAGACGATGAGGTCAGTAACCGCATCTGGCTGGACTACCCCGGAGACAAGAAGGGCTTCAGCTGCGGCTCCGTGGAGGAGTTCTATGTCGGAGGCTTGGATGTTGGCGTCATCAAGAAGATAGAGGTGCTGGTCCCTGGGGCCTCGGGATGGTGACCACCCCCAGGGAAGGAAGGAGCTGACTTGTGGTGGGGTGGGGGAGAGGGAGGGTGGAGGGTGGGCAGAGCAACAGACCTGAGGCCCCCCTCAGAGCAGGGAGCAGGGGAAGGCCCCCTGGCCTCTGCCATCCCCTTGGGTGAATCACCCACCCCTCCACATCCCCGTTTTCCACCCGCCCAATGGGGATGCCTCGTGTGTTTGTTTTCTGTTGCTGTGTAACCAGTGACCGTAACGTGGTAACATAAGTGCACACAGGTGTATTCTCTCACAGTTTCCCGGGTCAGGAATCCAGCAGTGAGTTGGCTGGTTCCTCCTCCCAATGTGCCACCGAGCTGAAATTAAGGTGTCACCAGGGCTGTGGCCTCCTCTGGGCTTGGGGCCCTGAGCAAAGCTCACTGGGATTTGGTGAAAGCTATTTCCTTGTGGTTGGAGGTCTGAGGCCTCTACTTCCCAGAATCTGCCCACGTTCCCTGCCATGCGAGCCCTTCCAAAACATGGAAGCTCCCCCAAAGCTAATAAGAGGCGATGTCTCCTGCTTCAAGTCTCTCTGAGGTCATCATCTCTGATGTCTAGACCCTCTTAGAAAAGGGCTCGCCTGATTAGGTCAGGCCCACCCAGACTAATCTTTTTATTAACCCAAAGTCTTCTGATTAGAGACCGTAATTGTATCTGCAAAATCTTTTCCCCTTGTGGGGGGCACTCGGGTCAGTGAGCCAAGAGCACATTGGAAGGAAGCGCCGAGGGAGGAGACTGCAGAACCTCCTGCAGGAGAGGGAGGCTCCTGAACGACCTGAGGAAGGGGATGCTGAGCACGGCAGGGAGGGCTCCCTTCCCAGTCGTGTCCAGGTCCTCACAGCCCCAGTGTGTCCCTTCACAGCTGGGCCATGACGGGGGGTCCCCTGAGAGCTGCTGGCTGGTGGAGGAGCTGAGCCTGGCTGTGCCGACCCAGGGCACCAAGTACACACTGCGCTGCAATTGCTGGCTCGCCAAGGACCGAGGAGATGGCGTCACCTCCCGGGTCTTCGACCTCCTGGATGCTACGGTGGTGAACATCGGGGTGAAGGTGTGGAGGGGCCTGCGTATGTATGTGCCTTGCGCAGCTAGAGCAGTGTGCACCGGGGTGGGGCAGCGGCAGGGAGATGAATGTGAGGGAGGCAGGGAGCTCGTCACCGGGCACTGGTCGGGGCTGCAGCCTGGAATACCAGCCACATGCGCTGTGCTTGGAGCCGGGAGACTCGAGTCTCTTCTGGCCTGCCACTGCCTGACCTCGGGTAAGCCATTTGGCCTCTCTGGGCCTTGGTCTTCTCAGATAGCACATGGAGATGGTGTTTTCCATTCTGTTCCATGTAAAGTCTTAGCTAATACAATCATGAATGGTCCATGATGAGCTTTGCAAAGTAACAGCTCTACTTAGATGCTCAGAGCTGTTATTCTCCAAGTGTGCTCCATTAGCACCAGGAGGACAGTGGTGGGGACAGAGGGCGTTTGGGATTCTGTGAGCCTCTGGGTCTGAGTGCAGTGAGAGCTGTCTGCACAAGACCCTCCTTAGGTAGAAAAGGCAGGAAGGCAGGAGCTCTGTGCTCCAATCCTGGCTCCACATCTCACTGGCTAAACGACCTGGGATGAGTTACGTAAACTCACAGGTCGGAGCTGGGCAGGAGGCAGATGTCTGGGTGCTGATGCCCAAGGAAACACGGCCAGTTGGCAGCCCGGAGGCCTCTGGTTCATGTGACCCCACAGGCTTCTTTTCTCTCTAAAAAGCTGTGGGGTCAACAGAAGGTTTGAGTCCTCATCTCTGTTCCTGAATCCAAACCAACAGGGTTTGGGTCAGCAGCTGTTCCACAAAGGAAGAAGGAGTCAGCCTGCCCTGAGTGTGCCCTGCTACATTGTCTTTGGAAACAGAAGGAAGGGCTGAGTGATGGGCTGTAAGAGCCTTGACAAGCAGGAGGGTGGGTGCCTGTCCCTCCCTCGCCTGAGAGCCAGAGGACAGAGCTTCCTACAATGTAGACGGCCTCCCTCCCTTCCCCAGACACCTCCATCTGCAGCCAGGCAGTCTGCGTGGGTGAGCACGCAGTTCATCCAGGGACCTCCGTCCTGACCCAGTTCCAGCATGCACGTGGGTATGTGTGTGCCTGCGTGTATGCCACCCACCAGCAGCCACCCCCTACCCCGACTCAGTGCAGCTGTATCACCCTCTGAGCCCTTTGGTCCATGGAAATCCAGGCCCACATCCCTATTAGTCATATTATAAAATGCATGTTACGTATTGCGGGTTGTCCTGACCAGTGTGGCTCCATTCCGCATTGTTCCACAAAGCAAAAGGCTGCAGGTTCAATTCCTGGTCAGGGCACATGCCTGGATTGCAGCTTTGGTACCCAGCTGGGGCATGTATGGGAGGCAACCAGTTAAAGTTTCTCTCCCCGTCCTTCTCCCTCCTTTCCTCTCTCTAAAAATAAATAAATAAATCTCTCTTTTTTTAAGCAGGAACACAGGTCTGTTACCTTACAAAGAACCACAGGGTTCTTTGGACCGGCCATCTCCCCAGGACATCTGACATCAGACTGGATTTATAAAATCCCTGTTTCAGTGTTTCTTTCCAGAAACACGCCTGTGACATAAAAAGAGATGCGTCTGTGTGAAGGACAGAAACACGGATACGGAGAGCACAGGAGCCTGGAGGGAGCAGCCTTAAGGGGCCAGTCTCCTTGGGACCACGAAGCACTCCTCTTGACCGTCCCACTTTTCATGCCTGTCTGGGGAAGAGCAAAGGGCCCCAGGCCCCTGCCTTCGCTCTCACTAGCTCCGTGCCCACCACAGAGGTTCTTGTTAGGTGGCCTAAGCGGATTTTTCTGGTAAAGCAAGGCACTCTTCCATTGCTCCCTTGGCAAACCTGCCCTCTGGGCCAGGCCTGAAAATATTACTTCTGATCTTGCAGTACCACAGCCAAAGTTCTAGCCGTTGCTTGACAAGCACCCAGTACCCAACAGGCATAGTATTGGTGGCATGATCACTGTGATGAGTAACTTGGGCTATGAGTTCTAGAGCTTCTGGTTAGTGGGTACCAGGTACCTGCCCAGGTGAGAATACTATGTGGCAGCCACAGGGGAAGGGAAGGGCCAGGCATGGGCAAAGGAGACAGTAGCTCAGCATTTTCTTGGCCATGTGGGCAAGCCTCTCCCAAACCTTTGGGACCTAGTTGCTAGTGGTGAGAGGGAATGCAGTAAGAAGGCAGGACTAGAGGTCGCTGCAGGCCATAGGCAAAGACGGCCCCTTTTGCCACGAGGCTGCCTCTCGCAGGAAGAACCAAGGCAGGGGCTTCAGCGAGGGTTCTGGGGAGAGCTCACTGCTGCCTCCCTGTCTGGTGGAAACAAAGGAAATATATTGTTTCTTTGGAGTGAACCTCAGGCAAAAATGGCAAAATCCAGGGTGGCTGCTGCTTCTTGAGGTCATACCACATGGCAGGCCCCGTGTCTGTAGCTCTCACAACTCTGCAAACTGTTTATCCCCATTTCACAGCGGACAAAACAGAGGTTGGCAAGGGTGGAACACCTGTTCAAGTTAAACCATCAGCTGGTGGTGGGTCTGGGATTCAGCTGCCAGCTGGCATGGGCTCTGGGTGGCTGCAAACGCCACACTGTCCTGCCACCATGTGCTGCTGGAATGCATGGACTTAGGTTGGGGTTCGATTGACAAAGGAACCAGTTGATACTGGGACTCTCAGTCATGTTTCTGCTGCACACACATTCCCTATCTGGAATGGAATTCCTTCTAGTGCTAAAATGGGCCCAGAGGGGGACTATTTCAGAGCCACAGAGCTTGGAGAGAGTGCCGTCTGGCCCTGGTGTGAATAAGGCAAGTCGGTGGGGTTGGTGGGTGAGACCAGGGCTCAGGACCCGCACCCCTCTCATGGCAGGAGCTCTATGAAATGACTGTGTGGACGGGCGACGTGGTCGGCGGTGGCACCGACTCCAACATATTTATGACCCTCTATGGCATCAACGGAAGCACAGAGGAAGTGCAGCTGGACAAAAAGAAAGCCAGGTACACAGGGGCCATCTCTGCCCTTGCCCCTCCACACATCCAGTTCTCCACTTTCTAACCTCACCCCGCTTTCAACCAGATCGCTTCCCCCACACTCCCCTCGAACCTTGGGGCCTTCCAGCCTCCATACCTCTGTCTCTGTGACTCCCTCCTCCTGGAATGCCCCTCATCCACCCTGTCGTGTTTCAAGACCTCTCTCTTTCAAGGTCCAGCTCAAACCTACCTCCTCCAGGAAGCCTTCCTTGATTATCCCATTCCATAGCCCACCAGTCTTTCTTTCCTTCCTTCCTTCCTTCCTTCCTTCCTTCCTTCCTTCCTTCCTTCCTTCTACCTATCCCTCCCTTTTTCCATTCCTCCCTCTCTCCTTCCCTCCCTAGAAAGTGTTCATTGTAAGGTCTACGGATTAGTTGATAGTATTATGTTATTGTGAATCTCCTGAGCCTCTGGTTCAGTAGGACAAGCTGCTAAAATGGCTCTACTCAGCAGCTGAAGAGGTGACATCTGAGCAACATGGCCTTTCGCTGTCACTCATTCTCTTTCTATTCTGGTTTTCTCCTATTCCCCACCCCATCAAAGTGCCCGACACCTACTCAGCATTAGTCTCTGCACTGAGACCAGCCTGAGGCTAACCAGGGCCAAAGCCTTAGGCTGGGAGAGCAACTAGTTTACTCAAGGGTTTAGACACTAGGGGATATGACTCAAAGGCTGACCATTTCTCCAATGGCAGCCCGCAGTGTGGGGGCCCCACTGTGTGTCAGCTGAGGTGCCCTGAGGGGCCTGGGCAGCAGAATGTGGCCAGTGAGTTGTGGAGGGGCGAAGGGCCCATGAGGAGGGCTTTCTCTTTGGATGTGGGCCTTTCGCCCTGAGGGGCAGGGTCCATCCAGGTGGAGGTGGGATGTAGTCTCCAAAGAAGGGCGAGGGAGCCATGTAACCCACACCTCCCTCTTCTAGAAAACAAGCTTACTTCTCCCCTTTTCCTTCACCTGCCCCACCGTAAGATGGAGTTACTTGGCTAAATTCAAAGGGTGAAAACTAAAGAGAAATACAAAGTCAAAAATTCTAAAGTTCCTTTGATCTGCAACATCGTACACCTGGCAAGAACCAGGAATCAAATGAGTTGAAAGGTGATGCGAGGGGAATCTCCAGTATGTGGTATGAACTTGACCACGGACTTCGTGAGCACCTCCTTTAGTTTCCATGTGAACAGAGGCACAGACTGGGCTTAAATTGGAGCAGAAAGGATTTAGGGCAGACTTTTGGGAGAATATTTTTACTTTGAATAATCATGCAATATACATAAGCAAGTTATCCAAGGAGGCTGGGCTGCACAGCTGTCCCGCCACTGTCTTTAGGACTAGGAGTAGTTAGTTCCCGCTCTGTCGCATTTGCAGTCCCAGTTCCACCGGCTGTGGCCCCTGCTTTTAAAAATGTGTCTTGTGTTCAAGAAGGCATGACAATTGCCATGCAGGGTCATATCTTCAGTGCCACCTGCATTGCCCCCAGGGGCTTAGCAGCAGCGGCATCTGGAACCAGCCAGCAGTCATGCACTCCATCAGCACTGAAGGTCACTTATATATGCGCAGCACCGTGGGAAGGTTAGTGAGGGATACACAGCACTGAGATGATGCGATCATTCTGCAGAAAAGTAGTCGTAGCAACAAAAGCAATGTTTCTTTCTGTGTACCTGCCACTCTAGGCCCACTGCCTTTAATTGTGCAGGTTGTGTATACATGGAAAAATGTGAATGGCACCATCTAGAGTTGTGCAGTGCACAACCTGCCCACCCCCCCGCCCCCCATTCATGCCAGCCTGTAAAGCTTGGCAGGCAGGAAAGTCCTTCTACATTGCAAGTTCATTTCACATCCATTTGGTCCTTGTGACAAAATGGGTTGAGATTGCAGGGCTAGTGCCATTCCCGCCGACTGCAGACGAGGACACCAGGCCCTGCAGAGAAGCTAGGACTGCTTAGGTCGCTAGCAGAATGAGATGAAGACCCAGAACTGGTAGGTCTGGATTCAGGACAGTTTCCACCAGTCAAACTCGTTTAACTGAAGTATTTTGGGAACACACCTGGGGTGCCAGTGACAGGCGACTGGGGAGTCAGTGAGAACTGAGAGAGGGGCTGAGTGGGGGCCTGTTTTCTCCTTACCCTGACCCTGGTCTGTGGTGTGGCCTGGGCCCCTCACTAATGGCCAGCTCCCCTTTTCCATGGCCCTGTGCTCCACCTCCAGGTTCGAGAGGGAGCAGAATGACACCTTCCTCATGGAGATCCTGGACATCGCTCCATTCACCAAGATGCGGATCAGAATTGACGGCCAGGGCAGCCGGCCCGAGTGGTTCCTGGAGAGGGTAAACTCTCTGCACCCTCACTCTCCCTTCCACCCATGGCCCACGCCTTCCTCCTGCTCTTTCGGGTTGTCAGTGGACCTTGATAAAGTGCAAATGTCACCTTAGAGGGTTGTGCCACAAACCCAGCCTATATAATCCAATAGGCCCCTTTGATGTGAATTAATTGGAGGACATAGTTCTATTTATTTGCGTCCAGTCAAAAACTGAATCGACTGCCCTTGAAAGCAGCATGCACTGTGGCAGACAGAGACTTGGGGTGGACTTCTTGGAGGATGAGAGTTGGGAGCAGGGAGAGAGGAGCGGCAGGAGCTGGGACAGCACAAGGTCCCATGATGGGAACTTCAAGTGCAGCAGCAAGGTAGTTCTTGCTGTCCCTGTGACCACTCAGTTAGGTGGCTGCCTCTTCCTCCATCTTGGACCTGTACTCCCCCTGGAATCAGTCCTGTCATCCCCTGTCCATCAAAGGCCATCTGTCCTGAGTCCCCCTCAGGCCATGAGCAGATTTTTCTTGAGCCAACAATATGGTGCCCATGCCAAGGGCAATCTGGCCAACTTTTCAGTACACTATTCCCAGGTGTTTATGCCTGACAGTGGTTTGGTTGGTCCACTTTCTGTCATTCACTCAGCACACACTTCTGTGTACAATCTTGGAAACATGTTTGGACAAACTGCCCATTTCCAAATCCCTGCGCTAGAGTCATCCTGGTGCGGGTTTCCGACCCTGTGCAGGACACACGGGGCAGGGTCTTTGTCCTGGAGTGGGCCCTTTCCACATGCCTGGGGTCTAAGTCAGAAGAACCCATCTCGAGGGATTCTGGGCCCTTGGGGTTCAGCCAAAGGGGCTGTGTTAGTGGGTGGGAGGCTGGTGGAGGTGAGGGAGGGCGTTCCCACACTGGGTCCTCTCACCCAGGTCCTGCTGAAAAACATGAACAGTGGAGACCTGACCATGTTCTACTACGGAGACTGGCTCTCCCAGCGGCAGGGCAAGAAGACCCTGGTGTGTGAAATGTGTGCCGTCATCAATGGGGAGGAGATGATGGAGTGGACTTCCTACACCGTCTCAGTTAAGACCAGTGACATCCTGGGTGAGTCGTTGGGTCCCCCCAACTCCTACTGCCTCCTCTTATACTCTTGTCCCTCTTCAAGTTCTGGCTCGGGCCCTGGGCTCTGGTCGGGGCATTTTTTTAGATGGCCTTCCAAAAGTTCATCAGTGCAAGTCCTTTCCACAGTGTATTACTTTCTGTCTGGGCAGAAGTATTTCCTCCCAGTGACTGAGTTGGCTCTGTTGCTCCTCCATCAGAGAAGGGAAGGAGAACATTGTTGAGCAGGATGGTCAGCAAATGGTCAGAAATGAAGCTTGACTAGTAGGTCCTCTGTCCTCCTGCTGCCCCCTAGTGCCGCTCACCCCAATACTGTGCATTGCAGATGCCGCAGGTTCCTTCCCACGTCCCTGTACTTGGCAACCATCTTCTGTGAGCCCAGGTCCCTAGCATGGAGATACGACCCTGGGCCCTTGTGGGTCTGACACTGTCATGGAGCAAATGATGGTGAGGTTCTGTCAGCACGGGTGCTAGGAAATCCAGAGGAAGGCACAAAGGATCAGGGACAAGGGTCATGAAGAGCTAAAATCTAGTCCAGAAAGACAGAAGCTACTGAGGCAGAGGGCTCCCAGGAAGCCTTCCAAGCGAAAGCACTAGTGTGTGCAAAGGCCATGCCGCCTACCACCTCCCCTATACCAAGCCTGCTCCCCAGGAGCTGCTGCAAGGAATCTGGCACACTCTTTTACACTAATCATAAATGGCTACTTTCGGATTAACTTGTTGGCTCTGGTAGGGCCAACAGAGAAGCGTTTAGCCAAAGAAGTGAAGCTCTCATGGTAGGATTTCAGGCATAACTGATGGGTTAGTACAACTGGTAAAGTTTGTTTTGGGCCCTCCCTTCTTCCTTTTCTCCTCATTGTGAAGCCTTCACTCTTTTTGCTTAAAGTTGCAGCACACCCTTGTTTTCAAACCCCTCCATCCCTTCATGGTGTACCCTCAGAAAATAATTGATAAGTTTACTGATGACCACAGGGTACAGGTACACATCAAAAAAGCTTCACAGGGTCACCACTTCCCGAAGCATTTTTTTAACTGGGGTCAATACCTCTTTTTGGCTTAAGCAAATGATATGAACTCTAGTGTAGTGTGTCAACCAGAGGTGGATTTGGGGAACAAGAAACTTTCCTATTTCCTCAGAACCCACAATGGGGAGGAGGGAACCTGTATTTCTAAACTGCAAAGCCAGTCTACATGGCATGCCTTGTAAGTATAGGTGTATGTCCCCAGAACTAGGTGAATTCTTGTACTAAACCATTCACACTTGCTAACTGGGGCTGTACTTGGCCCACCAGCATGCACAAAGCACAGAGATAAATGAAGGATAGAGTAGGAGACCCGAGAGTTCCAGGCCTTTCCAACCTCACCCCGGCCTCGTTGACCCTGAACTCGCCTGTCTGCACACCTGGCTCCTCCAAGGATGCCAGTATACAGGCCAGAGGAAGAGGGCTGTGTGTCGGAGGGGCCCGCTCCCAGAGCCCTCGTCTTGTGCGCTCCCAGGTGCGGGCACCGATGCCAACGTGTTCATCATCATCTTTGGGGAGAACGGGGACAGCGGGACCCTGGCCCTGAAGCAGTCGGCCAACTGGAACAAGTTTGAGCGGAACAACACAGACACGTTCAACTTCACTGACATGCTGAGCCTGGGTCACCTCTGCAAGCTGAGGGTCTGGCATGACAGCAAAGGTACCTCCCCCTCAAGGTCAGGGTGGTGGGGAGGGCAAGTCTCAGCTCTCCACCCAGACCCCTCCCTGTCTCCCTGGCTGCATGTTGACACTTCCACCCCAGGGTGGCAGGCAACTAAAAGACACTGATTGCTACCATTTTGATGTTTCCATCAGTTAAAAGAGCCCATGTTTCTGGACAAATTTTCAAGATGAAGCTCAGTTCCTCCTGCTTTCTCCCAGGGGTGATGAATGGCTCTTAATTTTCTGTGACATTGGAGCATTGTCTTCCTGGTTCAGACATAAAAATTAAGAAACAGAAAACACTTCCCATGGATTTTCTATAAAGGATTATGTTTGTTAACTTATAATAGCAAGTCTAAAATTAGTCCAATTTGCTTATAAATATAAATGGTGGAATAGGATATAAGCCAAGCGAGAAATTTATTTTTAACTTCAAAATACCCAAGGAAACTCTGTCACATCTGTAACTATGATGAAGTTCATGGTCTCAACATCTCTTTGGTGATTCTTCTGTTGTCTTCAGTCCAACTGACCTTCTTTTTTTTTCTGGCACTAGGCCTTTAAGTTTTATTTTAATTAGAGCATATTTATTAAATACTAAATTTCACCTCCTTGAGACACACTGCTTTCTGAATTCTTACTGTTCCCACTCACCCTGCCTGTCCCCGACTGAAATCAGACTCTGCAAAACTATCTGCTCAGAGCCTTCTCCAGTATTTCTGAGTCTCCCTCACAAGTTGCCTGGAACCATCCTGACTTTGTTTGTCTTTACTTCTCCCACGTCCTGGGGACCAATATGTCTGTTGTGGTGACTGATGAAACCCAACTCGGCAGTTTGAAACTTCTCTTCCTAAAGAGCTAGGCTATTTTGCTTTAGCATGAGTTGAACAGTTAAATATTTTCCATAACTGGGAAAAAGCTCAAATTAGGAAAATAGCCAGTCTACAAAGCAATACAATGACAATATTTGCACAGCACTCCCCAGTTTTCAAATCTTGGTGCGTCCACTCATTCAATGTTTACTACACATCTGATGCTCAGTTAGGTATCAAAGATACAAACATTTGATCATTACAACCTCTTTGTGAATTACTACAGCAAAAGCACTTTGTTACCTGTCTTTTCTACAACCAAAAAATATATTGAGGTCCTAAGAGGTTTGAATGCCTTACTCAGGACCACACGTCAAGAAAAGAATGCAGCCCAAGCAAACCCAGGCCTTCTGATGCTGTTCCGGTACACCATGCTGTGCGCCAGTCCATCCTGCACCCTCACCCAGCCACTGTGCCAGTCGGTCAAAAAAGATGAGGAGATTAGGGCAGATTCTTCTACCTCTGTTCACTGTGGCCCCCATAGGTGGTTGTTATCAGGGTGTCTGGGGGTGTCTGTCTAGAAAAGGGTGTAGTGGGTGGGGATACTTCTCCTTACCTGTCCATTCTGGTATCATTTTGACTCTGTGAGAAAGAACATGCTTGCAGAACATTCTCAAAATATCCCTGATGAACCTCTCCTCTTTTCCAAGAAGCAAACAAAAAGGTTCCCCTGAATTCTTTTCCCACCCTCTCATCATCCATTATGATTGTCTTAGAACCAGTAGCAGGTTGACCGGTGGCTGAAAGTCTGATGTAATAACAAGAGCCATAATCATTAAGACCATCTGCTTCTGCAGACAGTTCACAAGATCAGGATGAGCTGCTGCCCTTGACACTCAACAAATGATCACTCAGTCAAGACAAGTACTGCAGTGCTTAATTGGGCTGCCAGTGACTCAGGAAAAGTGCTGAGCCCCACTGTGTGTGCCACAAGCCTTATGAGAAGGATCTGGCTGATCAGATTAATGGTGGTGGGGTGGGGATGGGATCTGCCTACCCTAACATCCATGCAGAGAGTCTCCTGTCGCAGTGCCCACACCTGATGCAAACCATTGTGTAGGAAGTGTAGTCCCAGGAATTGTGTCCTTGCCATCATCAGAAAGAAGCATATTGTATCCATGGGCTTCCAACTCTCTGCTGTGCTACCAACACACACCCACAAGACATTGATGCTCTTGAGAGCAGAGGGGCTATGCAGAAAAAAGTCTGCCTCAGGCTTTGCTGCTGGATAAAAAAATATTCAAGGCCACTGGGCCAAGATAAAGCACACCAAATCAGGATGTAGTCCCATCAGAGAGCCTAAAGTCAACAGGGTTAACTGCAGCAGCTTCAAGTCCAGTGAGCCCAGATGGTCCAGCATTATAAGTCTCAAGGTGACAAACTCATTTCTTTAACTTTTGCAGCTGGGGCACCGATACCCCTGCAGGCAGTTCAGCAGTAATTGGGGCCCAGAAACCAACTATATTCCTCTAAGATGGAAAAATAGGAAGACTCTAGAACCAAAGTCATCATAGATTAACAGACCCTCCTATGTCTTCACTTCCTTACTGAAGGTTCTTCCTATTTCCTTACCTAACCAGAGCCCCTCCTGGAACAGTCATTGTATTTGTAACTATATGCTTGTTCCCTGTCTCTTTTGCTTGACGGTCAGCTCCCCAAGTACCGTTGTCTTCTTCATTGTCCTTTCCCTAATGCCTATCAGACTGCTTATGATATAGTAGGGATTTAATATCGTTTTAATAGGATTTATTTATACCCCTGTTTTGGTCCCTTAAATCCATTCTTGTCTTTTCATGACTCAGTCACAGGGAGCCTACATTTTTCCAGACTCAGACTTTTTTCTTGTGCCTTAGAACTTACAAAAATTGAGACCTGGCTGTGAATTTCAGGGTCCTGACTAGGATCTCTACCACTGGCTGCCAATCTCTGACACTGATTGTGTGCATATCTAGACTTTCTCCGTTTTCTTCATTTTTTTTTTCTGTGCAAAACCCTGACAGTTGATTCTATCTCATCACCTACTGTCAAAACCCTGGGGGGCGGGGGGGGGGGCGGGGTGCGGGAAACGGTGGTTCAGCACCATGGACAGCGACACACAGTGGTTTAAGTGCCACTTAAAAGGCTCTTCAAAGACCGATTCCTCCCCTGGATAGCCCAAAACTGTGGTATTACCTTGGCCTTACAATGGCCATTTGGGGAATCCTGAGTCATTCATATTATCCTCTTCACTTTGTAGGCAGAGAACTGGGCTTCTTCCTCTCCAACCAGACGTTGGATCTGAGAGCAGAGCTGTATCATTGGCAGGGAAAGGAACATTTCTGTATCCTCATTCAAACTATGTGGTTGGGATATTAGGGTCAGGAGAGGGACAGGAAGTCCAAGTTCTGTGCCTAACTTCTTTATAGAAAACTTCTCCTCCAGAAACGGAAGTTTAAATGTTAATATAAGTTAAAACAGCTAAACATGTCCTTAAGTGCTCTCTATGCCACACTTTTTCATACTTAGTTTAAAAATATTCATGCTACATTATGCTTCCTTTGCATAGAAATTTAGGAGGACAAATATATTTTGTTTGAGAGTTTTCCATACAAAAAAAAAGTTGTAGATCCTGAAAAATCACTGTGTAAGTCAGATTATAAGTGTTTAACTAACTTAATAGCATAGCAATCTTTCTTTTTCTGAATCTACCTTTCTTTTTAATTTATCCAATGGTTCTTTTATGAAAATTTTAAAGATACACAAAAGTGAAGGGAATATTTCAATGAACTTCCACATACTCATCACATAGATTCATCAATTATGATTTGTCATACTTGCTTTACCCTTTTCTTTGTTTTTTCTTTCTTAATTTATTTTTGGTTTCTGGAAGATATAAAATTAAATTCTAGACTTCATGTCATTTCATCCCAAACATATTTGTTTCTTTTTAAAAAATGAACAATTTCTTGTGAAATCACAATGCCACCATAACACACAACAATAATTTCTTTCTGTCATTCAATTTTCAGTCCATATGCAAATTTCCTTAATAACATAAAAATGTCTTTGTTCTTTGAGTTTCATTTGAATGATTATGCAAATAAGGTCCATACACTGCATTCAGTTGTTATGTCTCCTCAGTCTCTTTAATGGAGGACGGTGCCTACTCCCTTTATTTTTCTGTGCCGTTAACTTGTCGAAGAAACCGGGCCCGATGACCAATAGAATTTCCACATTCTAGACCCGTCTGCTTTTTCATGGTGTTACTGTCTCTTCATTCCCCCTACTTTCTACAGTCTGAAAGCCAGCTCTGAAGGCTTGACTACATTCAGGTTCAACTTTCTTTGGCAAAAATATTGTATAGGTGGTATCAGTGCTCCTTTAAACTGGGACCTGTGTACTTCATATTACACCACAGCAGTCTCACTCTTACTGATGCTCACATAGTGTAGTGGATCCAGGGACTGTCAGCCTGATTACTCCGTTGCAAAGTCCCCTGTAATTTTTCATCTACTGGCTTCACCCAGTGATGATCTGTTAGGGTTACAAATGATGATTTTCTAATTGTCACTCCTTATCCCCTTATCAGCTAGAGTTTTCTTAAATAATTGTTCTCTCAGGCTATTTGATTACTATGAAATATAGTTCATAGAGGGAAATCAAGATAAATGATTAATCCTTAGCTTTTATAATACTAAACAAATTATAATACAAGAGTGTTTATTTTGTAATTCACCTTGCTCTTCTTCTTGCTTTCTCTGAAATGAAAACTCTCCTGAAATGAAGACTTTTTTTTTTATCATGAAATGGATTTACTTATATTTTCTTCTGGATAATATAAATTTACAGAAATATAAAGCACTTCAGAAATAATCACCATCATAACCTGTCGTGCCACTGGAATTTCCTCCACATGTGGCCCTTTGGCCTTCTGAGTTCTCAAGGACATTGAGGGATGGAGAGTAACAGAACCGGTGCCTAGTGTAGACAGTATGCAGCTCACAGAATGAATGCACATCGATTCATACACAATAGCTATAATTCGAAGGGAACACTTCTGAAGGAAACCCTGCCAATTACAACAGAAGCAGCTGATTAGTTGATATCAGGGCAAGATGTGTCAGGCTTAACAACATACCCAACAGAAATGGCCATTTCTGGTCCCTCCTATGATTGTCAAATAAGTGATCTCAAAACCATAACATATCCATTCGGCTTTCATTAAGCAACTACTACAAGCCAGTTGCTATGCTAGGCACTGAGGGAACAAAAACAAATAAGACCTGGCTCCTGCCCTCAAAAGCTCATGATCTAGGTGAAGAGACACATGTAAACAGGATGGTCAGGGCATGGCCAAAGCACCTTCAGGGTGTCATCAAAGCAAGGAAGACACCTGATATAGGCTGAGTAGGCAATGGGAGAACATGGAGAAGGTTTACCAGAGGAGGTGATGCCTGAACCAATTCTGTAAGAATAATGGGCGTGAGCTAGGTGGATGCTGGTGTCAAGAAGACAAAGGATTCATCCTTTAGCTTTATGAACTCTAAAAGGTCTATTTCTTGGCTCAGAGACCCCACTGGGACTATGATAAAGCAATGAGCCCTACCCTGGTAAAATATCTCTGTATAATTATAGCACCATCTCCTGGGGCCCACAGACTGCTTAAATCCCATACACAAATCCTCTAAGGTTCATGAACTCCAAATTAAGGGTGTTTTCAAGAGAATTGTGTTCTCTGGGCTAGAGGAGCCCTCAGAGGCCATCTAACCCAAGCCCTCTTTTCATCAACAAGGAGACCCAGGCCCAGAGAAGACAGAGAACTTGTCCAGGGCCACGCAGCCAGAGGGCCAGGGGCGTGGAGGTTTGAGAGGGGAGGAGGAGCATGCGCATCTCCAGGCCCCACCATCTTTCTCCCACAGGGATATTTCCAGGCTGGCACCTGAATTACATTGATGTGAAGGACAACTCCCGTGATGAGACCTTCCGCTTCCAATGTGACTGCTGGCTCTCCAAGACGGAGGGCGACAGGCAGACAGTCCGAGACTTTGCCTGTGCCAATAATGAGATCCACGATGAGCTGGAGGAGACCAGTATGTGGGGAGATTGGTGGGCGTGGCCTTGCTGTGATGCTTGGGCTGAATCTTCAGTTAAATGAGAATCAGCTTAGGAGGGAGGTGGGAAACAGTGTTGACAAGTCTAAAGAAGGGACTGGTACAGCTGGAGGCAAATCAAATGGCAAATGAAGGGAATGCTGTTGGGGAGATGCATAAGCAAACCCTTTAGATGAACCTGGAGCAGTGAAGCTATTGGTATCAGGTCATGGCCCTGAATCTCAGGGACTAATTAGGGAGGAGGAAAACCCACTGGGGACAAGCTCTCCCTGCCCTGAGGGCTGGGCTGGGAAGTTTGAAGCTCTCTCTAGTTTATTTTTATATCATGGACTCCATCCAACTGATGCCTGTGGCAACAGCTGCCAAATCAAGCATTCCTGGAAACAGAATGTGCGGGGCGGTGGGGGAAGAGGGGAGCCAACATCTCCATCAGCCACCTTCTCTGTGGTCCCTTCTTCAGGGGATATTTAAAGGGAAAGAGTAGTTGCCCCAAGGGTGGGTGGCCATGAGGACTAGGGAGGTGTTTCCTCAGTGCAGACACCAGGGTCTGGGTCTGACAAAACAAAGAAGCCTTGTCCAAGGTGGGGCCCAATGTGAAGAACGGTTTTTCCAACCTTAGTTATTAAGACACCACTAGCTGTAATAAGAGATAAACCCCAAATCTCAGTGGCTTAACACAACAAAAGTTATTTCTCACTCATGTAATCGTCCACTGCTGGTGTTTGGCAGGAAGTCTCTCTTCCATACCATGGTTCAAGGGCCCAAGCTCTTTTCATCTGTGCCAGCCATTTTCAACACAGGGCCCCACATTTCCTTCAGAAGGGAAAAGGGAAGGCTTTCACCTCTACTTTCTTTACACATTGACTCACTTTCTATTGGTGAGAACGAGTCACGTGGCTCCACCTCAATGCAAGGGCACCTGGGAAATGTAGTCCCTGGTTGGACTACATTTCTGGCTGACACTACACTGCAGAACGGAAGCACAGATCTTTGGTGGAAAGCCACCTACCCATCTCTGCCATACCACCCAAACTACTGAAAGGTGACATTAGCTGCTTTGAGAGGTACTGAGCACTGATGTCCCTGGGAGCATTCAAATGACGGACAAGCATCCATTTTCCAACTTACCTGTATGAGGTTTCCTGCCCTAATTCAGAGGGTGGACTCCTAGCTTCTGTAACTGTACTTACTGAGGATTTAGGGGTGCCCAGGCTTAATTTAGATGCTACGAGTGATGCACACTGCTTTGTGACCCCACGTTTATTTGTATTAACCTTTGTACGTGTGTTAGTCTCCCTGCACAACTGCAAGCTCCTAGAAGTCAGGGACGGAAGTACTCATGTGTGCAGCCCTCTGTCGGCTTTGGGACCTAACAGGTGTGCCGTTAGTGCTCAGCGAATGGAAGAAGGTGCTGTCCTTTTCCTTGGAGCCTCACAATCTTGTTAGAGGGAGCAACTTAAGCCCCTTATGCAATAGGTACAGTCAAGCCCCTTACACAGTGCCAAGATGAGCAGCAAAGGCTCCTCAGGCTATCAGCATCCAGGAGAGGAGATATTTGTCAGGCTTGGAGGGTAATCCCTGAGTCTCCCTCACAGATCTCCTGCCTAACAGCAGCTGAGACTGTGGGACTGGGGTTGGCAGGGAGATTGCAAAGGGTAGGCAGCACGGGTATTAGTTCTAGAAGGATGTGTATGAACTGGAGATGGAAAAGCAGGTCCAGAGCCTGGGAGACACCTGGGTCAGTCTGTCTTCACTAGGAGCCTACAGGGGGCAGAGTGGCACCCTCTTACCCTGCCCATCAGGGCAGAGACAGCCACACCTTTGTCCTCAGATGCAAGCTTTCCCTGGAGAGAGTGAAGGATGCCACTGGACCCAAACAACCAACCCTCAGCTACCTTTACTTAACCATTGAACACCTACTAAGTGCCAAAGCCTATTCTGAGTTCTGAGGATACACCAACAAATAAAACAGAGACCCAGCCCACGTGGCACTTACATTCATTGTCTGTGACCCAGGGGCGTCTCTGGACACCCTCTCATACTTGAACAGAGATTCATATGTGGAAAGCCCTACACAGCCTTGTTCTCATTATGTCCCCACAGTCTTCCCCCCACCCCGCCATGAGCCAGTGCATGACTCTCTATCATGCGTAAGGAAAACAGAAAGCCAGAAAGTGAAGGGACACACCTAAGGCCCATTTGTGGCTAGTAGGACTCAGGTGGCCTGATTCCTAGCCAGGGACTCTGAACCACCACAGACAGACTTGTCAGGATTAAGCCTGGCTGCTCCTCCAGACTGACCCACTGTCCCACCTCATTATCCCCCTGTTCCCTGCCTTCGCCTGCAGCTCTCATTAGCATTTCCGGGAGCTGCTCCAGGCCCTCAGCAAACACTTGATTCATGTGTAGCTGAAGCTGAAAACCACTGGCGATCTTCAATTTTTTAAAGATTTTATTTATTTAGTTTTAGAGAGGTAGGAAGGGAGAAAGAAAGAGGAGAGGAACATTGACGTGAGAGAGAAACTTTGACTGGGTGCCTCTCACACGCCTCCCTGCAGCCCAGGTGTGTGGCCTGACAGGGAAGGTCATCCAACTGATGACCTTCCAGCTCACAGGCTGGTGCTCCGTCCACTGAGCCACACCAGCCAGGGCCCACTGGCAATCTTTAAATAATACTGAGGTCTAGGTCCTGCCCTCGGGGTGTATCTAGGGACCATAGTGAGCATGGAGGTTCCTTGAGCTCCCTGCTCCAAACCATTTCCTTACCAACTCCCAGGGTCCAGTCTGAATCCACAGGGGTCTGGTTTGTGGGACACACCTCACCCTCTGCTGGGAACAAAGCTGGGAGCAGTGGGATCGCTCTCTGCCCTGGGATGGCGTCTAGTCCCCAACAGTCGCTCAGCCACTTCACGTTGCTCACCGCCCTAGGCTGGGCTCCACACATCCTGCCCTCCCGCAGGTGTTACATGCTCTCCGGGTATCTCTTCCCATGGTGGTCTACCCAGCCCTTCGCTCAGATTCGTTCTCCCTGTTTCAGATAGCATTCTCCTTGACAAAAGTCACAAAGGCGAGGGGAGGCTGAGGGGCTGGGAGGGACATCACGGTGAGCAGCAGGCATAGCCATCTCTCTTCTTAACTGTCCTCATCGCATCTCTGAGATAAAGGCACAGAAACAGAGCGACCCCTTCAGACCAGAACCCCACACCCTCACCAATGAATGTACCGCTGTAAGAGCTGCATGCATAGGGACACTCCAAGCAAGTATCTGTTATGTCCTTCTGTGAGCCAGCTCCAGCCCTGGCCTGGCCCCTGGGGGTCAGGTGTGGATGTGGACTTCAAGGCCCAGTCATGCCCCTCAGGCTCTTCTTATGCTTCTCCCTCTGCCTGGAACACGCCTCTATTTTCTGTGGATCATGGGCTCTTCTTCAAGCCCAAGCTGAAATGCACCTGCTGCACGACAATTCCTGTGATCAGCCCCAAAATTCATTCATTCACTTAGCAACTATTTATTGAGTTTTTATGTGCTGGGCACTGTTCTGGGCATGTGGGATCTATCAGTGAGCAAAATGAAACCCTTGCCCTCCTGGAGCATGTGTTCAATAAATAAAATAATAACTAAATTACACAGCCTGTTAGAAGGAACTGGTGATAGGGACAAGAGATAATAAGAGGTAAGGTGAGCCAGGAGGGCTGAGGGAAATCAGGTTGCGATTTTATTGGTGGTAGTTGGGGCAGACCTCAGTGGGGTGGTAACATTTGAGTAAAAAATAGAAGCAGGTGAAGGAGTGAGGTAACCGAGTGTAGGGGTGGAGTAGGGGGAGGGGGAGCAGTGTAGCAGAGAGCAATCACTGCAGAGCTCCAAGGCAGAAGCACCCCTCGGTGCTCCAGGAACAGCATGGGGGGAGGCAGAGCGACTGGAGGAGCGAGGTGGAGAGTTCTAGGAGATGAGGGAGGTAACCAGGAGCCAGGTTTTCCCTCTTGGCCCGTGGTACTTTGGACCTTTGTCACAGGGTTACCACTTTCTGCCCTATGGTGTAATCAGCGTGTGCGTCAGGGACTGGAGATTGGGTGCCAGTGTCATCCGGAGTCTAGCCCAGTCCTGACACTCGGCACCCATTTAACAAATGTTGGACGAATGAATGCGGACATGCTTGTGGGAAGTGAAGGAGAGGAAGCTGAGATGCTGAGCCTGACCCCCAAGTGAAAACTGAGACAAGAATGGGGAGTGGGACCCCTCGCTAGAGAGAGTGGAGGCTGTCCTGCAGCCTTGCCTGCCTGGGGCTCTCCAGTCCCCTCTGTAGCGGCCCCTCCCCTCCTCCCTGTCCTTTGCATCGGACCTCGCTCTGCATTGCTCTGCATCACAGGGGCTCTCCGCCCCTGAGGGCCAGGCCCCAGCATCTGTTGGAAACCTGCTTCCTGGAGGCAGCCGAGACTGTTGCTTCACTCCCAGAAGCTACCGAGTTCACCAGGCAAAGAGGCTGCTACTATAAATAAAATAGGAACATCATTTCAGCCCCAAATCAGGGCAGATTCTATTTATATTGCCTCAAGTGTGGCGGTTTTAACCTGACCCAACCACACACCCAGGCTTGGCCTAAGACCTGATGTAGGTAGGGGCTGGAGAGAGCAGCCCTGATGGTGGGTGCTGCTCCCCCTCCTCTGACCTCTCCCGCCTTCTCTACCGCAGCCTACGAGATCGTCATAGAAACAGGCAATGGAGGTGAAACCAGGGAGAACGTCTGGCTCATCCTGGAGGGCAGGAAGAACCGATCCAAAGAGTTCCTCGTGGAAAATTCTTCTAGACAGCGGGCCTTTAGGAAGTATGAAGAGGGGTGCCCACAAGGGAACGGGGTGGGTGGGGTGGGTAAGAGAGGGACCCCAAGGATCAACACCCCCTGGTGGGAGCCCTAGGCATATTAATGGGCTTCAACTGCAAGTGCTCATTGAGCACCTACTGTGTGCTGACCCCATGGGAGCGGCTAGGGATGAAACAGGAGATTTGTAAAAGGGAGACCTAGGAGGGGACTGCCATTGAAAGTGAGCCCACCATAGGCGACTAGAACTGAATTACTGCAGCCGCTACAGAGAAAGGGGAATTGTGTAACGTGATCACGACGCTTTTGGTCACTACACTGGCGATCACAGTACAATGTACGTTACCAAAGGAACGTGTTGTCCACCTTGAGTTTACACAATGTTATATGTCAAATATATTTCAGTCTTTAAAATGTTAATAGAAAGCTACAACAATTAATTGATTGATTGATTAAAGAGATCCTACTACGCTGCAAGACCCAGAATCACTGCAGACGTTTCCTGTCCCACATCCACTCAGACAAGGAACTCACAGTCTAGTTGGGAAGGAGGAGACCTGCCCATCGACATGCAGAGGAATCATGGGAGACAGCACAGAATCAGGTGCCAGTTAGAAGGGAAGAAGGAAGTGAGAACCCCTAAGAGTCCTTATAGGAAAACCAAACTTGGGTCTCGTGCGAAGGGGCCTGTACTCACCACTCCTGCTGGACAGACGCCCCTGGAGAATCTCACCCCCTTGCCTCATCAGCGCTGCCTCCGAGCGGCTCCGATGCCCACCTCACCCCCACCCCCCACTCCCTCCAAAGCTGCTTAAATAAAGTCTCTCCTTCCCATAACCCACTATGCCTTTTACTTAAACTCCCTCCAGGTCAGGACGAAGTCTGAACTCCTTTGACTGACACGTACAGACTGCTGCAGCCCCCTCCTTTCCCTGCAGTTCCCTCACTGAGCCCCACCTCCAGCCACGCCAGCACTCCCCAGAGATGTCCGTACCTCCCATCCACGGCTTTGCCAAGTGGGGTCCACGTCAGAGGACTCTTTCTTCCCTCTCTCATCCCATCTCTTCCTCTGCCGAATGCCCAGGGCCCAGGGCCTCACACACCTCTCAGGTTCATGTGCTGTTACCATCCACTGGTTCTGGGACCAGGCAGCAGGCAGGGCTTTTTAATGGTTGTGACTGTCTTCCTCCAAAACCAGTCTGAACCCCTCCAGAAGTGGGGGCCTGACATCAGCTCTTGCTTGGCATTCTATCCCTGTTGCTCCAACCAGAGCCTGGAATACAGTAGGTACTCAATAAATGCTTACTTCCTTTAGTGGGTGTGGTAGCTCTGATTGGCCACATCTTTATGTCTGGCAGGGGGACCACAGACACATTTGAGTTCGACAGCGTCTACTTGGGGGACATTGCTGCCCTCTGCGTGGGCCACCTTGCCAGGGAGGACCGCTTCATCCCCAAGAGAGAGCTGCTCTGGCATGTCAAGACCATCACCATCACGGAGATGGAGTATGGCAATGTGTACGTATGTGCGTCCCCTGCCCTCCCACAGGAGCCTGAGGCTGGACCACGGACAAGACAGCATGGTGTGGGGGTGTCCCCTTTGAGGCCGAGGTCACCTTGTTCGGGAAGCTCGTGAGGCAGGAAGGGAAGAGGCAGCTGCACTGGCTCTAGCACTATCGGAACCACAGGCCTACCCTGGGGGAGGGGACCAGACCAGGGGACCTTAGGTGCTCTTGCCTTTTATTCCATGGATGCTTTTGAAGAATGCTGAGCAAGTCAGACAGTGCCAGACAGCAGAGACTTGCCTCTCCCTCCCTTCCCATCGCTGTATAATGACAAAGAAGCACAGCTTTGAAGCCTGCTGCTTCCACGGTCACAGCGGAAGGCCACCGTCTGTGTGGGCAGGGTAGGGACAAGAGACAGCTGGGGTAATGTCACAGCCCACCTGCCTCCAAGGACCCTAGATAAGGAGCTTTGCATTTGCCCCACCAGGGTCTGCCTGGGGACTCAGGCATTTTTGGAAGATTAAGAATCTTAGTTACCTGGGTAATATTCCGCAGTCATCAGTTTGACTAATTAAAACCACTTGGTAACCACTTTGGAAGCCAGAAAGAGTCTGAGGCTCTGGAAGGCAGGAAAGACACTGCAAAGGAACCAGGGGAAGAAAGGGGAAGCTGAGGGCAGTGCTCGCCTTGGGGAGGTAGGGCTGAGGAGTGAGGGAGAGCCAAGGTCAAACTCTTGTTGGGGCACACCCCACACCCCCACAAAACTGCTGCTGGCCCCTCAAGACCCTTTGTGTTCCCTCTTGGGGCTCTCCCTGCCCTCGGTCACACCTTTCACAATAAGTGCACCAGAGAGAAGCAGCGCCAGGGACAGTCCTGCCTGCCTCAGGCAGGCCCCTCAGCTGCAGGCTCCCATGCTTCTCTGAGCAACCTCTGTCCATGTGCAACCTGCGGCCTGCAGGCCCCTGGGACTGGTCCCTTCCCACCAAGCTTCCCTTTTCGGAATGGGCAGGAAAGAGTTCTGACTTCTGAACTTCTGGCTCAGCCAGCTCAGGCTGCCATAACGAAGTATTTCAGGTTGGGTGACTCCAACAACAGAGGTTTTTTTTTCTCACAATGTGGAGGCTGGAAGGCTGAGGCCAGGGTGCCAGCATGGTTTGAGTTCTGATGAGGCTTCTCTTCCTGGCTTGCTGCGTCCTCACGCGGCAGAGAGAGAGAGCGAGCGAGCTCTGGCGTCTCTTCCTCTATTTTTAAGGGTTCTAATCTCATCTTGGGATCCCCACCCTCAGGACCTCATCTAAGCCTAACTAACTTCCAAAGGCCTTACCTCCAAATACTATCGCATCAGCGGTTAGGATTTCAGTGTGTGAGTTTGAGGGGACACGATTCCACAAAGCAGCTTCCCTCTTGCGCTGTAGTGTTATTTGTTGCTCTCCTAGAGTCACTGGGCAGGGCTGCTGGGAGCAATGCAGGTGAGGGCTTGCGAGCTGGGACAGAGCTCGGAGAAGAGTCACTGACTCACCCAGCAAGCCAAGGTCGCGTCAAAGCTTCTTCTGCAGCCGGTTACTGCCTCTCAGCCACAGGGAACGTGGCTGCTGATACTGCTCCCCCGGAAACCCCCAAACTAAGCAAAAAAACCCTGCTAGATAATACAATGGTAAAATCGTCATCAGTTGAGTTAGCTTTAAACGGATGATGTTGGCTGTGAGCGAGAATCAACCGAAGGTCCCAGCACTACCGGTCCCTTCCAGGCTCTGGGAGAGAGGACGTGAAGGCCAGGCCCATGAACTGCCGGTGCCGTGGTCCCAGCGCTGAGGTGGGGGACGTCCCATCCCGTGGGAAGAGGCCCCACTCTCAGGAAGGCCTCTTCCCCTTCACCAGCGAGAGTGCGGCCTCTTGTCGGTTTGTCCTCAGGCTAGATGGGGGAGACAGAATGTCCTCAGGGCAGCTCTTCCCGAAGGAAAGAGGATGCAGAGAGACCAGACCCCCAGGTCAGGGGTCAACTGTGTGGCCTCAGGCAATTACCCATCACCCCTCTATGCCTCAGCGTCTCCTTCTGGGAGGCGAGCTAGATGCTCTCCGGAGGCAGGAGGCAGGGGAAGGGTCGGCCTGGGGCTCTCCGAGGTGCTCAGTGCAGGTCTCAGGCCTGTGGTTCTGGTGGAAGGCGGCCTTCGTCCCCGAAACGGCACCTCCGTTCTGAGGGGACTGGGCAGGCATGTTTAATCATCGTGGTGATTGACGGGTCACCGCTCTAGAACAGCCTGAAAACCACTCCCTAGCCCTGTGTGTGCCTCCGCAGTCCCTTCCAACCACCACACTGGGCACAACATTTGGCTTTGCACGAACTGCAGATGGATTTCATCTCAAGCGCCTGTGAACACAATAATCTCTGCTCTTCACCTTCCAACCATCTCCTGCTCAGGCGGCTCTGTGGCCATGTGTGCCCCTTCCCGCGGCTCTTCCGCATCCTCAGGAGTTCGGTGGGAGGACGCACAGAGGGGCTTGTGTTTCTTTGTTTGAGACCCCGAACAGCTTCATCGTTCTGTCCCGACAGCATATCTAATACGTGATCATTATAAACTTGAAGTAACGCAAAGAAAGTGGGGAAGGGAAAGGGAAGATTCCCCGAGGCCCTGCCCATCGGAGGCAGCCGCGGCCACCATGCAGGGACCCTCTCCTCTCCGGCTGTTTTCTGACGCCTCACGGGCACTGCACACCCCTCACAGAAGTACGGTCACACCGTGCACGCTTTTTCACATCTCCCGCTGCTTTGTGCTCCTTACTCTCGGCCGTTGCCTTCACTCTCGTGGATGACCCTCGCCCTGTCTGCGGTGGGAATAGCCCAGCAGGCGTCCTTTCTCAGCGAGAGTCTGGACTCCGAGAAGCCCTGAGGTCCCACAATTTGGGGATCTTTTATGATGTCTGTTAGAAAACATTTTCTTATAGCTACACCAGGGAATATTGTTCAGCCATTAAAAATAATGAATTAAATACGTACCAGATGGCTTGGAACAAGTCCCAGGAAGGACTATTGAGTGAGAAAAGCAAGTTACAGGAAATCTCGGATTGCACGATGCCATTGCAGAGATGGCGTGCTGACCTCCCACATGTGTCTGGGGTGGGGGGAGGGGTCTGTGCAGGGTTGGGGGGGAATTGGGCCAGACCCACCTGCAACCGTGATGGGTCGTCTGAGGCGACTGTGGGATGCTGAAGTGCGGGAGGAAAAGGAGTGAGCGCCAAGGGAAAAAAAGGAATGCGTTTAGAAACACGCACATATGATCATATGATTTGTGCATTTATAGAGAATTATGTATATTATAATAGTGAGCATATGCATAAAGAAATACATTTAAAAAAATTTTTAAAGAATGCAAGGGTATCCCCCACTAAGAAAGTGTGCTTCGTAACAACAGTCCAGATTTATCGGGATAAGCTGGGGGAAGACAGAACTCCCCAATAGAATAAGAACGTCCTGCGAAGTGTCTTCAAATAGCTGGCTCTTCCGCGGCTCCGCGTCACCATGTGCAGTGGTGTCTCTTCTCCGAGCCTTGGTTTCCCCGTCCGTGAAAGGCCTGCCACCCAGGCCGGTGGTGGGAATGAAAGATGAGAGAATGCACAGCCCTGGTGTTTAGTAAGATTGCAGAAGCCCGGGTCTTTTGGCTGTTCTGGGTTTTCCTCTAAAATGGGTTTGATTTTCTCCCACGGGGCACGCCTGCGCAGGACTGTACTTGCGAGGTCAGTAGCCAGTGCCAGAATGATTTCCAAAGCCGTTACAATAGCAATTTGGAGTGGGAGGAAACTATAGCCGTTCAATCCAAACCTCTGCTGTTGCCGATGGGAAAACCCAGGTCTGGGGGAGGGTGTGACTGGCGTCAGGGCCACAGACAGCAGGGCGGGAGCAGACTCCAGGATCTGCGCTCCCCCCCCCCAACCCAGTACAGGGTTTTTCTGCAGTGCCCTCTGACTTCCTGCTTGGTAATCATTGCACTCACCCGCCACACCGGGGAGGTGTGGGAGCAGGGTGGCGGTAGGCAGGGAACTTTTGGGTCCAAGACCATATCTTTTGGCCGTGAACTTGCTTCTGCTCGTGGTGGCTTCTTCAGTAGAGGACTTTCTCTTCACCTTTGCACTCCATAGCCCATGAGCATGTGTACACACACACGTGCATGCACACACACACACACATGCAGTTCAACTCAGCCAAGTGCGAGGGATTTGGGGGCACGCATTCCATAGCCACGTTTCCACTTGGCTTTGCTGGGGATTGTCACTCTCAATCCCTCAGCTGCCTCTGCAGGTGACAACCTGCAGAAAGCGAGGGAATCAGCATGGCTGCTGTGGCCAGAGCTTAGAGGAGAAGAGCTGGTCCCAGGTCAGGAAGGTAAACCCTGGGAGGAGGCTTGGATCGTGTAGGGTCTTTTTTTTTTAATTTACTGTATTTTTTCCCACTGCTATGTAGGGTCTTGCAGGCTTTTGTAAGGTGGTGATTTGTACGTAACCTGGGAAGCCATTGGAGGGTCCGAGCAGGGGCGTGGCATTCTTGGGCTTTCAGCTCCATCGGGTCACTGGGCTGCTGTACAGAGAACTGACCATAGGGAGCAAGAAGCAGGGAGACCGCTCGGGAGGCGGATCCATTCCAGGGGCAGACAGTGGTGACTTGGACCAAGGGGCAGCGGGGCAGATAGTGAGACCCTGCCTATTTTTGCAGGGGAGCTGGTTTTGGGTCTGTTTTAAAGAGCAGCTTGTTGGAATTGGCTGGTGGATAAGATATGGAGTGCGAAGGGAAAAACAAAAGGAGAATTTAAAAAGCCAGCTGGAAGGACGGAGATGCCTCTGTGAATGTTAAGATAAACAAGACTTTATCCTCACATTCTACGCAGACATTTTCAGTCCCAATATCGTGTCACCTGGGAGGGAGTCAGTTATATATGGATCGCTAGGGTCCTGGGGAGGCTGTGAGCCTTGGCTGGTGCCCGCTGAGCTTCCTCACCCCCACCCCCAGGTACTTCTTTAACTGTGATTGCCTCATCCCCCTCAAGAGGAAGAAGAAGTACTTCAAGGTGTTCGAAGTCACCAAGACGACTGAGACCTTTGCCAGCAAGGTCCAGAGCCTGGTGCCGGTCAAGTATGAGGTCATCGTGACGACAGGCTACGAGCCAGGCGCTGGCACCGATGCCAACGTCTTTGTGACCATCTTCGGGGCCAACGGGGACACGGGCAAGCGGGAGCTGACGCAGAAAATGCGGAACCTCTTCGAGCGGGGAAGCACCGACCACTTCTTCCTGGAGACGCTGGACCTGGGCGAGCTGCGCAAAGTGCGCGTGGAGCACGACAGCAGCGGCTACTACTCGGGCTGGCTGCTGGACAAGGTGGAGGTCACCAACACCAGCACGGGGGTGGCCACCATCTTCAAGTGTGGCAGGTGGCTCGACAAGAAGCGGGGAGACGGGCTCACCTGGAGAGACCTCTTCCCTGCCGTCTGAGGGGCTGGAGCGCCCCCACCTCACCTTCCTGCCCTGCACCGTGGCTTCCAGCCGTCTTCCCCCACAGCCTCCCGGAGCTGGTCCTGGGGACCAGAGGGTGGCACGTGGCACTGTGGACCAGAGCCTCACGGTCCTTCAGAGTCCACTCTGGGCGACTCCTAGTGGGTCCTGCCCCTCCCCAGTGTCCTGGACCTACAGGAAGCCATCAGCCTGTGTCACCATCTGTGGCTGCACGAAAACAGCTCTTTGCACTTTCTTCTCCAGTCACAGCAGTGACCTGGCTGACACTTGCTTCCGGTGCGGATGGGGCACCGGGGCTTCTCCCAGAGAATCAAAGTGGTGAAAAAGATGCCATTGAGACAGTGTATTTTAAGCAAAAGTTAATTAACACTTTTCTCCCCCTAAAGCTGGGCTCATTACATTATTACCAACCACATTTCACAAAGAGCTCATCTTGACCTCTGCTTGCTAAAAATGCACCCTTTCCCCCAGTTTCAGTAAATCCAGTGCAAATAAAGGAAGGCATCAGGAGGAAGCATTTGTACTGGGGGATTGATGAGTCTGTGAAAAGGCACGTGATTCTTCCCACCACTTCCCAGAGAACTGGTGGCCACAACCCGCTGGTTGCCCAGCCTGTGATAACACAGCTGAGACCGGAGCAGGAGGCGGTGGGCGCCTGGAATAGCCTGGTTGCTGCTGCGTTCCGCTGGGGAGGGGAGAAGGGGGCTTCAGGGTTATTTACACCTCTTGCTGGGGGCTCTCTGTGGGCAAGTGGACCGAGAGCTGCTCTCAAGGGGGTCGTGACCTCAATGAAGGGGCAGCAGGAGAACAGCACACTCGTGTACCTGTGCACCCCTCCCCCCCGCCCACGCGCTCCCTGACTGACAGTCGCAAAGGGACCAGACATGGCTCCGCAAGAGTGCAGCAGGACGGAGCACCCCACCGCTGCTTCCCCTGCAGCGGGGTCCTGAGTGGGCGGGCTCGTTAGGCCCGTGGGAGGGCACCCCCGGAAGGGCTTCTGCCGCCCAGCTGTGTGCCCTGTGCCCTCTAGCCATACAGGTGTAAATGCTTAGCAAGACTTCATGGCTCTGTGGCAGGTTTCGGGAAACCTGGGAGACTCTTGGAGAGCCGCCAAAGTTGAAAGCACAGGCTGGGCGAGCAGCCTGCCTGGCCATGAGTGCCTGCTCCCCCTCTCACCTGGGCCAGGGTATCCCACCTCTCAGGCCTCAGCCGCCTCACCTGTGACATGGCGGATGATAGTCCCTACCTCGTAGGTAATTATGAGGGCTACGTGTGCTAATACGCAGACAGTTTTAATTCAGCACTTGCACTGAAGAGTGAGTATGTCCATCATGCCGAACAAGCAGGGCTCGGGGGAGCCGTGCTGTGCTGGGGAGCAGTAATCATTAAACAGCTTTATCGTATCTTTTTCTGTGGCCTGTTTCTTCCTCGATCCCTGGATGAAAGTTTAGGCAAGTCTTAAAACTCTTCTGGACTCTCTCAGGTAGTAAAAAGTCCAACAACCACTGTAAGTCACAAAGCGGATCTCAATTCTGTCGTTTAAATGTCTGGCTCCAATATAAATTCCAAAATGTCACACTTAGAACTGAGTTCCCTGGGTGCTACTGTGGCCGGTGTCTTTCCTTCGGGACTGGCGGGTGTCTGGGCCCTTCCTCTCACTTGCACTTGTGCGGGTTCTTTCTCAGTCCCTCCACCCCTCCCCTCCGCCTTCTTGCTTCAGATCTGCGACGCCCCCACCTGGTTCCCCAAGGTCCCGGCACCTGGGCCATTTCCCTCGTGGGCAACTTGCCCGCAGCGCCACGCCCAGCTTGTTACCCTCCGGCTGTGACGCACACTGTCCCCTGCTGTGCCCCTGCTGGGGCTGTTCCCTGGGCTTGAAGTCTCCTCGCCACCCGTCTGCTCCTCCATCCCTACGTGCTAGGAGGCCCCATGCTGGTCCACACTCCCTGCTGTGCCTGGGGACCGGAGAGGGCCCCTGGCTCACCGAGTGTTCCAGTGAGCCAGAGCTGGGCTCCAGCTAGGCTGTCTGACGCCCTCCCACTCTGTGGTGGCGGCTCAGGGGAGATAGGCAGGAGCCTGGAGTCCTGGAGAATTCGACGTCTGTCAGGTCCCATCTCCACAGCCCTGTTCTCAGGGCTGGGCGCTGCCTTTCCTGGGGCGCGCTGGGGCCCTCAGCAAGTTACATTGTTTAAGGCCTTACAGTCCTCATTTCTGCACCCAGCCTGCGGCGCAGTGGGAGAGAACCACTTCAAGGTCACTGGGGAGAGGGGTAGAAAAAGGCTGACTCCCTGCTGCATTCTGCTGTCACTGGGCTGCTGCCCTCCACACCGAGGAAGGAATGAGGGATGCCCATGGAAGCCCCGCCCTCCCAATCTTGCCTGATTCACCCTTGGTCAGGACTCTACTCATCTCTTCCTGTAGCTAATTCAGGAGTCACCCTCTTGGCAGGGCTGAAAGCAAAACTAGAGTTAGGGAGAAGCAAGCAAGGAGCCCGGGGTGTAATCTTGAAGGAGGCACTCAGCCTGGGGCTGTGCAGAGGCAGGGCTGGCGCCTGAGAGCAAGGCCTCCCTCACCAGCACACTCGGTTGCCTCGCCCAAGTCCTGGCCCTAGTGGAAAGGTATTCTTCTACCCTAAGCCCCCACACAGCTGTGTACCCCAACAGTCCACATCCTGGGGCTGAGACCCAACAGCCGGCCGTGGTGAAGGTGAACAAGCCCCTTGTCTTGTGAAGGCTCCTCCTCGACCCCTGTCACCCCAGTGCCCCTGCTGCTGATGCAGTCCCTGATCATCGTTGGCCGGGGCTGTTGGCCAAGAGCAGGTGCTGCTGGAATGTCACCTCTCCTAGATCAGAGTGAAGGAAACGAAGGAAGGAATGGTTGCTTCCTCCTCCTCTCTTCCATTCCTGCTGTCCTCACCAAAGAGGCTCATTCCTTCCCCAGCCCCGCCCCCGCCCCGCCTCCCCCCACCCCCCCAGCTGCTGTCTGGCAGAAAGGTCTTCCTTATAAGGGTGGCTTCTTGAATGACAAGGTTTTCTATCAGCTCCATTTTTGCACACCCAATTTAGAGACAAGTCTGCGTGAAAGAATATTTGGAAAGAACCGTGGTTGTATTGCTTTCACGTAACTGCTAACCAAGTATTTCCAAATAAGTATCTCTGGGGGTCTACATCAAAGAAAAGATTAAAACTCATTTGCAATTAGCATGAGCTATTTACATACAAACGGTTGCGCCACAGTCTTAAAAAACTATTTTGCTCTTAAGTAGGTTAAACAAAAGCCTTCCGTTACTATTTCCACAGCTCTGACTGAACAACCCCTTTCTTCCAAGATTTTGATAGAAATATAAACTCATCCAGTTCAGATACAACCCTTATGAATCCAACTATGTGGGGGTCCCCCTAGATGAAGTCAGAAGTACTGAAGGTACCCCTTTTCCCAAGGACCCCTGCACGGTGTGTGCATCCTGAACTGGCACCTGTGTTACTCCCGGCCCCTTGGCAGAACGTGGCACCAGGCACCCACCCCTGGCAGGCCCCCAAATGCCCTGAGCGAGGACAAGGTAAGGGGACTGCAGGGAACAGGTAGGGGAGGCTTGGCCTCGGGAAAGGGAATAAAAAGAGCCTGCAGGAGTGAAGGGGGTTTGGGACAGTCGGGCTTTGAGAAGGAGTGCCTTTTCATAGGAGCCCTCAGTTTACAGGAGAGGGGGGTAGCGGCACCTGAATGGTGGGGGAGGCGGTGCTGATTATGGGCTGGGGGAAGGTGGGTTCTCTATCTACTTCTGGTCTAGAAGTTTCAGTGTGACCTGGGGGTGAGGTAAGGATAGTGTGGTGCTTAATTTTAGGTGTCAGTTTGGCCACTAGAAGCCCAGATGAAACATTATGTATTTCGAGGTATGTCTGTGAGGGTGTTTCCAGGTGAGACTAGCGTTTGAATCGGTGGACCCAGTAAAGTGGACCACCCTCCTTGATGTGGGTACGCATCATCCAATCCACGGAAGGCCTGAATAGAACAGAATGGTGGAGGGAGGAAGACTTGCTCCCCTCTGCCTGCCTGCCTGAGGGGATGTCGGTGTTCTCCTGCCCTTGGGCTGAGCCTGACACCAGCAGCTCCCCCGGTCCTCAGGCCTTTAGACCCCAACTGGGTTACACCACCGGCTTTCCTGGGCCTCCAGCTTGCAGACCGCGGGTCGTGGGACTCCTCCGCCCCCATAAACACCGGAGCTAATCCTTTCTCATGATAAATCCCCAAATATATATAGAGATATCACTATCTATCTATCTATCTATCTACTCACCTACCTGTGTACCTACCTGTCATCTGTTGGTTCTGTCTGCTGCAGAGCCCTGACTAATACAGACAGACTGTGTTCCTCGTTAGCCTCCTGGGGCTCTTCATGGGTCTTCGTGGCGACAGGGAGTCACTGGCATGCAGCGAGTATGAGCCTGGACGTTTTCTGAGAAGTCCCTTTCCTCCCGGGCTCTGAGATAGGATAGTGGGGGGAGGGAGTAGAGGCTAGGAAGGCTACATTTGTCTGTGTAGGGGGGTAGGACAAAACCCAAGAAAAGAGAACCATTTCCCCAGTCCCTAGAATAGCCCAGGCCTTTCCTCGTAGTGGAACTTCCATGGTATAGACAGAGATTAAACAGACAAGGATAACGGAGGGGCGGGGTCTATAAAAAAGACGTGGAATGTGGGAACTGGAAGGAGCCGAGTCTACCATCCGTGTTATCACAGCTGGAAACCCAGGGAAGGCAGTGGCTTTGCACGTCCGCACGCTGGTTGGTGGGGGGGCTGGGACCCACCAGCCCTGATTCATGGACCGAGAGGCAGAGATGGAAATACGAGGAAAGCAGCAGACAGCTGTCGTGGTCCTCGCACTTGAACAAACACTAGGGGTTTAAATATCCATTGACCCAATAATGATGGGCTTTAGTGAATGAGAATGAATGGATAGCGGCCTGTCAGTCCAGGCAGTGCACTGCACCTGCGCAAGGTGTGGATCGCAGCAGGGGCCGGGCGGTCGTGGTGAGGAGGTGCGTGGGAGCGCTGTGCCTTCCGCTCGCGTCTCTGTAACCCTGCCACTGCGCTCAGAAACGAAGTCTGTTACTTTTACAGAAGGCTCGTGAGCATGGGTTCTGTTTGCAGTTTAGGAAGGAAAGCCACCTTTCAGTCCACTGACCCGCACGCTGAGAACAGGCTCGAGACCAGGGGTGTCCTGCCTTTTTGCGTCTCCGGGCCACACTGGAGGAAGAAGAGTTGTCTGGGGCCATACATTAAAGACACTGTGACATGTAATCACAAAAAACATCTCATAATGTTTTTAAGTAAATTTACAATTTTGCCTTGGGCCGCATTCACCGCTGTCCTGGGCCTTGACGGTGCTGAGTGTCTGGGTCAGGCTCTACAAAGGGCTAAGAAACCCAGGCTGACTGTCAAAAATCACGTCCCGGCTCCCCGGCAGGGACACTGAGGTGTCCTCCAGTTCAAAACCCAAGAGGTTACTTTTGAAAATTAATCAAAAATGGGAACTTTCCCCTTTAAGAGCCATAAACTGAAGTTTAGGAAACAGGTTAAACTAGATGCTGGGTTCACGGCACAGAACAGCTTCTTTGAGAGACAAAAAGAGGTTAAAGAAAATAACACTTGAGACTGGAGGAGGAGGAGGAGGCAGGGGAGGGGGAAGAAGAAGCAGAGGAAGAAGAAGGGCAAGGTGGGGGAGGGGAGGGAAGCCAGTGAGTGACAGGGAGGGAGGGCGAGGGAAACGAGTGGGGAAGGGTTACCTGCTGCCACGTCCGCCCGGTCTCGGACAGAGACAGCGCCCTGGGTGTGCAGAGAAAGGAGCACCCTGCACAAGTGAGGTGTAGTTAGCAATGCAGTTCATTTTTATTAGTTATAAATAAAGTACAAAAAATCCACCAAAAGTGAATCTAAGCATTTACACAATTCCTAATGTCTCCGCCTTTTCATTGATGCACTATTGCTTTAATATTCATAATAAATATTCTTCTAGCTTTCTGCTATAAAATAGTCTATGTAGCAAAATGTTGCACAGCACAACAGAACAGAACAGCAGGAGGATTACAAAAAAGGACAATCAACACTGAGGATAATCCTTTCACTTACCAGGGGCAACCAAATTACCCCCTTGAGGGCCGAGTGCGCTGGCTCCACAGCAGAGAAATGAGCTGCAGCCAAGGCCAGGGGTGGGGTTGGGGGAGGGGATGGCTGGGGTGAGGAGGGGTGGGGGCACAGGCCAGCCAGGGCAAGGGGCCCCTTCCCACTCTGACCCTGCAGAGCAGCATAAGGCATGTCCGTCCAGGAGCCTTGCCAAGAGGGCAGTGTCTGCCAGGCCCAGCAGTGTGGTGGCCGGGTGGCCTGGTGGGCAACTCCACGGGCCACCTCCAAGGAAAGCAGGAGAACAAGGCTCCAGGGCGGAGGCAGAAAGGGAAGCCAGGCAGGTAGCAGGCAGGAAGCCCAGGGAACAGGACCCATAGTCCGGCCGGAGCAGAGCTGGGGCTCAGGGACCATGCCCAGCCCAGCCACTTCTACAAGCCTGGCCAGGCAGTGTGGCGAATTGCACGTCCACGTCCTCCCCCATCAGCACCATCCCGGGGGGCCCCATGCGGAGGGTGGACTTCTCCACCAGGCGAAGGCAGTGGTGTCAAGAGGCAACAGGAAAAGACGGGCTGGAAAGGAAGGTAAGGAGGAAAGGGGGAAAGGGCAGACATGCAGAGAGCATGGGAGTGATCCTCCCTCACCCAGCCAGGGTCCGAGCCCACTCAGAGGCTTCTGCCGAGGGCGTGGACCCCCCTCTCTCCTGTTAGCTCAAAGGCATCTGCGCTCACAGCTGCGCGAGGCTTTGAAGCCACTACTTCCCTAAATGGGTCCCTCACACCCTTCCTCGGGGCAGTGAACGGGGAGCCCACACCCCTGTCCTACACAGCAGCGCCCCCTGCCCACAGCCTCTTCGAGCAATGGCAGAGAGCGAAGGAGAAACCAGGAGTCTAGCATATGTGTTCCAATCTGCTGTCACGGGTGGTGCCTCAACAACACAGGCTCCAGGAGACCGCAGGATGGGGCGCTAATGCTGAACACCATGGTCTGGGGTCTAATCCACCCCCATATCTAGCAAGACATGGACTTGAGCTCACTCCCCAAGTCCCCATCAAACCTTGTGAAAGGACATGTCCGTGTGAAAGGGTGAATTCACCTGTCCTGTCTCCCTGGGCCCCCCACCCCCACCCCCAGCCAGGATGCTGCCTATAAAAGGACAGAAATCCTCTGACGTCTCCTTTGAGCAAACCCACTGGGTAAATTCTCAGTCCACTCTCTTCCTCTCCTTGTCACTACCTCTCCTTTCTTCCTTCCTTTCTTCTCTCCGGAGAGGGTGAGATAGCACAGCAGGGTGGTCTCCCACCAGACCTGCATCATAGTCTCTCTGAGTCTGAGGGACCCTGAGGATCCTCCAGCTCACCTCCCTCCCCCAGCCCAGAGAACTGGGACACAAGGAGGCCACGTGACTTGCTCAGGGTCACAGGGAAGTTTGCAATAGAGCTGGTCTGCAAACCTGAGCCTCCTGACCTCTGATTCTAATAAATCAGGCTTTTTTGGCTTTTAGATGCTCCTGCTGGTCATGTCCGAAGGGAGCATTCTGCAACCAGAGAGAGTTGGAGCCCAGGTGACGAGAGCGACCTCCAGTGCCCCCAGACTTTCCTCGGAGGGCGGGGACAGAGCAGGCTGAGGTTGTGGGAAGGGTGAGGGAAGAAGGAAAGACAGGTTAATGAGGGGTGAGGGGGGAAGGGTAGCAAGTGAAAGGATTACCCCAGTCTGCTGACGAGTGCAAATCATATTCATATATGTGCTAAATACAGTCACTATATTGGAGTTTTTCACTAGATCACAGCATACAGAATCAAAGGTTTGCATTTCGTATGGAATGTATCCAAAGAGGCCAGCACCACAGGAGGACAGCTTGCAATCACACACCCTGATAGTTTGGACGAAATAAAGTTCGCGGAATTTTATTTAAATGTTTTTTTTTTGTATTCGTAGTTGTTTGTCATCGTACCAATGCATGCAAAGCATTCCACTCCCAGAAACAACGCCAAAATGAGGTAATAGGAGTAATAAAAAAAATTAGTATCCTTTCTAAATAAATAAATTATAATTAAAAATGCAAAACAACTATAAAAATAATTAAATAAGAACCCACAATATCTACAAGTTAGTCATAAATTATGATTGTTAAATATAAGGCATTTAAACTCACAAAACCCTGTAAACTAGCAACGTGCCATGTTTTTTGTTTTTTGTGGATTTTTTTTTTCATTTTTGTTTTTCTATCAGCTGAAATCGCTCTAGCATTTGCTCTACGCGCGCAGGAGATGAAACACGAGGGGGGGACCTGACAGACGACGTTGCTACAGCCCCACGCGGGGAGTGTGTGTCCCGCCGGCTGGCGGGGGGGCTTGGGGGATTTCTTCAGAAAAAAAGAAAAATCTGGTGCTTTTTTTTCACCATTGAAAAAACTGTGCTTGTTCATTAGGCGTAAAGAGTTAAGAATACTTGCACGGAGGCCGGGAACATTTGCAGAAGAGGAGCTGGAGCCTTGCCACAGGTGGTGGGCAAGGGCAACAGGGCGTAGAGAGGGTCCCGGGGGCGTGGAGGAGCCCCGTGCCCCCTGCCCTCCGCCTGAGCAGGCCGGGCTTGTGGCATTGGCTTCAGCGATCGGCGTCCTCGGTGGACCCCGAGGTCCACTGTGGCCAGGACTGCGCTGTGGCTGGGAGGCCCAACTTGATCCTGGGGCAGCTCTCGCCCCAGAAGGCACTCATGCGTCTCAGTCAAGAAAGGGTCTGAGTCCCTGGTGTTGAGCAGAAGGGGGAGCACTGGGGTTTTCCCCTCCTGGAGGTGGTGGGTGTGAGATGCTGAGGCCTGAGCCCGCCTCTTCTCTGGCACCGGACAATGGGGGAGGGGCCTCGAGGGAGCAGACGCACAGACCCCCTGTCCTCTGGTCTCACCCAGACAGCTGCCCCGCTAAAGGAGCAGGGAGGTGCCTACATCCACATCATCTCCTGTGCCCACCTGCAGGGGAAGAGGGCCCCAAAGAGATGGGGAGAGGATGGGGGCTTTAGAATCTACCCCCAAAGCCAGCAGCTGACCTCTTTCCTCCAGGTGGTCCCCGCCCCATTCAGGCAGTGCCTCAGGTTAGGCTGGGGTGCTCAGGGAGCCTGCAGATAATTTGGGCGGTGGGCGGGGGGGGGGGGGCTAGGAGGAGGAGACCACACCCCATTCCCAGCCTGAAAACAGACGTTGGAGCCCAGAGCACGTCATGTCAACAGCTCGGCTGGCGCACAGCTCTGATGACTTGAACGATGTATTGATGTGAGGGTGGATCAAAGAATGTGAGCGTGGGAAGAAAATTTAGCAAGCATGCAGTCCAACCTCCTCGTGGTGCAACTGAGAAACTGAGTCCCAGCGAGAAGAAGTCAGGGCTCTAGCACTATCCACTCTCTCGGTGAAGAGCCAAGGCCGGGACGCAGGACGCCAGCTCTTGCCCCATCTGGCCTCCCCACTGACTCCCTCTACCTGCTAGTCTTCCAAACCAGCCTTAGACAGAGGAGCAAGAGGCCATGACTAAGACAGGAGTGACCTTCCCTGGACCGCCCTGGCTACCTGGGGGTCAAAGCAGGACAGGGAGGATTCCCACCTTCCCGGGGTAACTAGTCACCAGCTTTCCCCAAAATCCTGACTCAGAAGTAAATACTTTTCACACTGGTGGGGTCTCCAGCCTTTAGCCCTAGAGACACTGTTGGCATCACTGAAGGGGACAGTGTCATGCTCATTGCCATTAAGTAGACTGGTCACCATTTTTGCATTGTCCTTTGTGTCTTCACTCCTCAGCTATGCTGTGTGCTCCTCCAGGCGGGACAGTCTTCTTCACCATCGTCTGCCCCCGCACCCGCCCTGGCAGGCACCCGGTAAGGGTCACCTTCGTCTGAGTAAGATCCTTGAGTGACCCTCCCTCCAGAAGCCATCTCCACACTCCACTTGTAGGTGTCCAGAGCAGCTACCTGATAGCTTAGTTGTGCTAGAAGGTTCTACCTCAAGCCAAAATCTGCCTCCCAGTCATTTTTACCCATTGGTCATGGTTTTACCCTTTGTAGCAGCAATGCACACTCCAGTTTCCTCAATCTTATGGAATTTCTTCACATATGTGATAAATATTCTGTCCCCCCTAGTCTTCTGTTATCAACATATGACTGGGGCGGGGGGAGGCGTTGGGGGCAGTGCAAGTGCGGGAGAGGAGGATGGGGGGGTGAAGGAAGAGAGCAGGATTCCAGCTGAGCTGGTGTTTTCCACCGACAGATCAAGGAAGTCAGGTTGGGACTGGTGACTTGGTGGAATGTGGCATATTTTCCCATCTCCACTCCTCTGTCCTCTCATCTCTTGGGCCCCCTTGAGGTTCGGGGAAACTGTGGGGAGGTGGAGAAAGACACACTGTGTGCTGTCACCGGGGACTCCCAGGTCTGTCTCTCCTGCCACCCCGACCCCTAACCCAAGGAGGCTCCCAGGAGAGAGCGTGAACGTCTCGGGCAGGTAGTATTAATCCTCACAAAATCTAGGTGAGGTAGAGGAAGCGGAAATGGGGATGCACTGTCATTTCTCCTCACTCTAAGGAGAGGGAAACTGAGGCACAGAGAATGAAAGGGACTTGCCCAAGGTTATCAAAGAGTCAGAGAAAGGGCCAGAGGCCAGGGACACGGTGCCTCCCAAACCCAGCCAGCAGGGTCCCAGGGCCGGGGCCTTCTCCAAGGGACTCCATCAGGATTCGAACCATTCCAGAGGAATCTCAGGGTCTTCCTCAAGGCCCATGGTATTTGACCTCAGCCTGCGGGTGCTAGCTGAGAGCACTTTGGCCGAGACCAAGTATCCATCACCTATGCTACGTATCCTTATCATCTGGTTCATTTTTTGCATAGGGAGGCCGTAGCCAAATCGCCTCTTTGTGACAGCGCATCAGCACAGGCCAGAAGAAGGAGTTGGCATGAGCAGGCGCATCCTGGCTCTAAGGAACCTGGTGGCAACTTTAGTTGAAGGTTGGCCCCTCCTTGGTTCCATGCGGAACGGAGGGGATGGCTGGAGCTAAGTGAACGGGCCCTGGAACGAGCAACCCCTCCTTCGAGACAGAATTCTCCCCTCACCTACTCGAACTCCACCTTCCCAAGCCTGGCTGGGCCCCTCGAGGCCCCTCTAAGACCCCTCCTGCTCCTTCTCCAGTCCTCGCGTCTCCCAGATGCGCCCTCCCACACTCCGTGCATTGTAAACATGAGAAAAATGAAAGCAAAGGGAAAAACCAAAACAGAAAACGAAACAAGGACCCCTCCCCACCCGCCTCCCAACCTGGGTGATAAATATCATCCTTTCTTCATCGTAAACAGGATTTGGCTTTTTTTTTTCCCTTTCACGTTTGATTCCTTTTCCCTTTTCTCTCATAAAGACGGGAAGATTTGGGCTGTCGGTTGGTTCAGTCAGGCACCAAAACAAGAAACTCAATGAGAAATATTTGGTGCGAATTCGGTAATAGCGACATGACCACCACAAGATGACTAGAGCACCACACACAACATTTTTCTTAAGCTAACATGCTCCGGCTGCCATCCACAGAAATAGCTAGAGACCCCTACATGGTTTCTACGTGGTCGAGAGGTATATACACAATCCTTCCAAGGACAGGATTGAGGGGCCGGTCTATGAGCTAGGACCTTCGGGGTCACGTCTGGATTCTCAGCAGCGTGGGCCCCCCCTTCCCACCCCTGCTCCGGCACGGCCAGCTCCCTCCCTCCCGCACAGCGAGGCAGATGGGGACAGTCACCACTCCGGACGGGTGGGTCCTCCCCGACCCCTCCTTTCCCTCGGACACTGATACCACCAACTCCTCTTTCCACAGAATGTGCTTGCAGGCTTTTCCTCTACGTCAAATGGCTCAGAAGGCAAAGTTTGGCTGCAAGGGCTATGGCCGTGGGGGGACCTGGTGAAGGAAAATGGGGCGTCCACTGGCTAATTCCTCCCTCAGCTGTCAGCTCCCAGTTGTGTCTCAATGTCCACCCGGCAGATGGGGCATTTCTTGCTCATGGCAAGCCACTGGTCCACACAGAGTTGGTGAAAGAGATGCATACACGGTAGGCGCCTGGAAGAGAGGGGGAGAGTCAGAGGAGAGGCTGAGGGGAAGGGGCCCGGGGCTGTGCCAGGAGCCGAGGGGTGCTGGCTGCTCAAGGGACCGGAAGACTCACACCCAGGACTGCTGGGGGCGCTCTGCCATGAAGTGAGTCTGTGGCCGGGCTGGGAAGTCATGACAGGAAGGAGGGCTCCAAAGTCCTCCTTCTCCGTGAGGCCCTTTCAGTTCAGCCTGAAACAAAGCCAGGCCAAACAGCAGGCTGTTCTCTTAAACTTAGTTTCTGTGAGTCCACACCCATAGGCACCCACATCTAGAATGTTCCACACCCCACGTTCCTAGAACAACCAGGAAGCACACTATGACACACTTGGCACACACCAGTGCACACACTCACACACGCACACGCAAACCCACGTGGTCACCAATACCCACGAGGGAAGGGAGAGGGAATCCAAGAGGCCGGCCTCCTACCTCACATCTTCTCCGTCTTCCAGCATAGACAGACAAATTGTGCATTTCTCATCCGTGTCTGACTCCTCCCCCTCCTCCTTCTTTCCCTTGCCATCCTGGGGTCTTCTCTATGAGAGGCAAAGGAGGAGCATTCGTTACCTGAAGCAGACTCACCTGGTGGTCACTGTGTTTCACCCACAGCCTTTCCCTCCCTTGCCGCCTCTACCCCCCCCCAAAAGTGAGGAAGTCTCTTCTAAGTTCCCAACTAACACCCGGGCTTCTATGCTCCCCCCAGACCCTTCTTCCTGCCTCCTCCCCAATCTCTCCTCCTTGCTGCAGAACACAAAGGGTTAAAGCCAAGTGAACTTCATTATTGTTGTTCCAGGTAACTCATGCCCCCAGCATAAACTGCATACAGTCCTAGGGGCACAGAGCGTTGAAAGGAACTGGGTGGCAATGAATCAATCCTTTGCAAAATGATGGCTGTGCATAAACAGCTTCGCCTTTTCTGTTCGCTTTGTTCTGCGTACCCCTCACACTCTTCCAACCTAGACCCTACCTCCTGGCTCCTCCTCCACTTTCAGGTCCAGTATCCTTCATTCATCCATGCATCCATTTTTCCTTTCCTTCCTTCCTTCCTTCCTTCCTTCCTTCCTTCCTTCCTTCTTTCCTTTCTTCCTTCCTTCCTTCTTTCCTTCCTTCCTTCCTTCCTTCCTTCCTTCCTTCCACTACTATTAATGTCTATTCATTTTTTTAATGCATTACTAGATAAAGGCAAAAATCCTCAACCTGGCATGAACATCTGTAATTTGTACATTGGATTTTATATTGTTTGATTTCTCTTCCTATCCAAGAAGTTCCTTTAAGATGGGCAGTGGTCCCAACATAATATTAGTCATCTTGCAGGCACTCCGTTTATACTTTAATTGACTTTAATTGTCCTGTTTTAAATGCTATGATAATTACTAGAAAATAGTTAACCACTATGTGGGAAGTTTCAGGTTCTCAGATGGCACGGACCGTGGCTCACTCTTCTTCAGGTATCACTCCACCCTTGGCCAAGCACAAGTACATCACTGGTGCTTAATAAATATCCTGGGGAGGAAGCGATGTAATCAGTGAGGGAAACAGGCCTACCTTTCATGTGCCCATCTCCATGCTGTGCCACGAAACAGTCCGATAATACCCATGGGAAGAAAATTAGCCCTTCTGTCCCCTCTCCAGGGATAAGCAGACTTAAAGCTCATTTTACCAAGAGCAAAACCTGGAGAGTCCCAACACGAAGACCACCCAGAGAATGACTATGACCTTGGGGCCAGGCCTAGGTGCCATGTCTCCCCACTCTGGCCCCTGGTCCTAAGCTCTGGAGCTTCTTAGTCAGAACATACAATAATACCCATGCCTTCTGCTCTAAGCCTCTCTGTGCCCCTACACGCCACTGCAAACCACACCAGGTGACTGCAGTGACTTCCCCTTATCCAGAATCCAGAAAATCAGAGTCACGTTCCCAGTCCCCTATACTTGTCATGGCTTGTGAGTGTGAACGGCGTCATATGATCCATCTGCCTGCCTAAGAGCCCAGCTGTGTTTGCTGGGGGAGTGGCCTTGCTTAATTAGCCCTGCGATGAGAGGGAAGTTCAGTAGAAGATAACCATTAAAACTCAACCAACTACTTGCTTATTTTCTATTTTTTCACCATTATTTATGATTTCCTTTTTATAATGAATAATTTTAACTTAATAGTCATACCTTATTTTACCACATCTAATCTATATTTCTCTAAACCATTCTCTCTTTTCAAAGCTTACTCTGTTTCTTATTTTGTAGTTTTAATCTTTTAGGTTTTCTGGTTTTTGTCTTTTTTTAATCTATGTAACTTTTATTTTAACTTTAACTTTTTTCAGAATTTAGTATTTATTTTATCCCTTTGCCCTTACTCTCATATTCACATTAACGTTCCTTTTCACTTTGATGCTACTGATTTCAGTTTTATGTTGTTTTCATGTCTTTTCCTAATTCATATTCTTTTTATATTTTTCTTTGATCACATATATTTTTCTGTATTTTTATTCTTATATCATTACTATTTTAAAATATCCTTTTTGTCATATTATTTTACTCTTAGTTTGAATTTTTAAAGTTTTTTTTTACATTTTATGTGGGTCCTAAATTTTATCTCATTTTTAATTATTCTTATTGCTTTTTAATAATACTTTATTCCCCTAATTTTCCCTTTATTCTCATAATTTTTTAATCCTCTCCCAAGGATATGTTTATTGATTTTATAGAGATAGGAAAGGGGGAGGGGAGAGATTGAGAGACAGAGAAAGAGAGGGAGAAAGAGAGAGAAAGAGAGAGAGAGAGAGAGATGGGGGAAAGAAACATCCATCAGCTGCCTTCTGCACATGCCCTGGCTGGGGACTGAACTGGCAACCCTAGGTACGTGCCCTGACTCACACTTGACCCTAGGTATGAGTCAAACCCGCAACCTTTTGGTATAGGGGACGACACTCCAACCAACTGAGTCACCTGGCCAGGGCTATTCTCATCAATTTTTAACTCAATTCTTTATCTCATTGATTCAGTCCATTTTCCCTTTTCATCCTTTGTATTTGTTCTTTTCCTCATGTCCCTGCGGCCTCAGCCAATGACGTCCGGCAGAACGTGTGGCCCCGGCAGGAGAAAGCTCCCTGGGCAGGGGAGCAGACGCTGCTCCAGGCTCCTGGACACCCCTCCTTCCCATCCATGTTCTCCAACAACCTGAAGCCCTCTGCCCAGAAAATGATCATTTTTCCCTGCAGATGAGCTCCTTCGTTACCGAAATACTGTCATCTCGTTTTTTAGCACACTGTCCATGTCTGTCACATAGTAGATCCTCAAACATTGGTTGAAATCACTTATGGACACATCTAGTGCTTCTAGGAGGAGGGGCACGGACCGAGATTCATGGTTTTTAATGTTGACCCATGGGATTTAGTGGGTCGAGGGCAAATGAGCCCCACATCCAGGGGAGAGCTGTTCACCATTGCTGAGCACACTTGCCTGGCACCGTGCTGAGCTGTGCGTGTGCCTCGTCCCCCTGAATCCTCAGAGCACCCCTGTGGTAGCTACTAAAATATCACCCCCATTTTACATTCAGAAGGGCAGGGGAGGGCCAGGAAAGGCAAGTAATAATGGCTACTTGGCCATTGTCACAGCTACTAGTAATGGTTACTGACTGGATGTCTGGGTTCCCCACAAGTTTAGATGTTGGAGCCCTGACCCCCAGTGTGATGATATTAGGAGATGGAACCTTTGGGAGGTGATTAGCTGTAGATCAGGTCACTAGAGTGAAGCCCCATGATGGGATCAGTGCCCCCGGAAGAGGAGAAAAAGGCATCAGAGCTGCCTCTCTCCACAGGCGAAGACAAGGCAAGGAGGTGGCCATCTGCAAGCCAGGAAGAGAGCCCTCCCCAAAACCACATCTGCCCGTGCTTGATCTCGGCTCAAGCGTTCCCCAGTTCATGGTGTTTTGCTATAGCTGCCCAAGCCGAGTGAGACAGCGTGGCAGTGTCTGCTTCCTACACGCCCTGCTCGGCGGGGACTCTGAGTCCCGGGGCCGCGCGCAGAGGGCTCGGCTCCACCGCAAGGAGCGTGTGCCTGCCCTCAGTTTCTCAGAGCTTGTCAAGCTTTTAACTCTTCAATTTTAAAAATTGATATATTTGTTTGTTTTCATCCCAGACTTTATTTTTTTGCCCTATTATTAACAACTCTCATTAGCATGACTGATTCGTTACAACTGTCAAACCCGTAGTGATTCAGTATTATTAAGTGAGGCCTCTTAGTCTCCATCAGGGTTTACCGTGTGTTAAACAGTCCCATGGATTTTGGCAAATGTATATGGTCCTGTGTCTGCAGTTACAGTATGACACAAAATAGTTTCCCAGCCCTAAAAATCCCCCGTGAGTCACCTATTCATTCCTCCCTCCTTCCCCTCCAGCCCCTGGCAATACGTGATCTTTTTTTTTAATACATGATCTTTTTTATTGTTTCTGGTTTCCTTTTCCAAATAGTATACAGCTGGAATCATACAGTATTCAGCCTTTTCAGGCTGGCTTCTCCCACTTAGCAATATGCATTTCAGCTTCCTTTATGTCTTTTCATGGCTTAATAGCTCATTTCTCTTTATCAGGGAATAATATTCCATTGTATGGATACACTGCAGGTTGTTTATCCACTTATTTATTGAGGGACATCATAGTTGCTTCCAATGTTTTTTTTAAATTTAATTTAAAAAATCTTTTAACTCAGATTCCTGGCTTCTAATCCTATCTCAGATTTCTGGCAATAACTCTGGAGAGTCCACCTCTGTAGGCTTGGGGTACAGCCTGTGCATCTGTGGCTTTAAGAGCTCTGCTGGTGATCCTGATGCTCAATGAGAATTGAAAATGCGGCTTTGAAACCTTATCTGCCCAAGTGGCCACACGTGAGTCTGGAGTTGTAATTCTTCCTGAGGCACGTCCCGGCCTGCGGTGCAGGTGCTCCCCTGGCCGGCCCCACTCAGCCCCCAGCACCCGCTTCCCTGCACACCCTCCTGCTGCACCCACTCACAAGTCCGCCTGCACACATGTATCCAGCCTCCTCCCTTCCTGACCGGAGGCCCCGTCTCCCCTCCTGGTCATTCCTGGCAGAGACAAGGGAGCAGACCCTGGGAGGTATCGCAGCTTCAGAGCATCTACCCAGAGATGCCTAGCCTTCTAGATTTGGGACTGTGCCCCTCTGCGGACTGCCAGGCCAAAGTCAGCTAGATACTCTCCACTGTCACCCTTACCAGGCAGGCTGGCCTGCTGGCCGACTCACCTTCTTGTACTTGTGGGGGAAGGTGAACCTCTCGATGGTGTTCTGCACGGCTCCCCGAGTCACATTTCCCAGCCTGTCCTCGAGCTGCAGCAGCTCCTGCAAAGAGAAGAATGTGGACGTGAGCACTCGTGTGCAAAGACGTGCAGACACGTGTGGTAAGGGGGGAGGTGCTGGAAGATGTCGGCAGGACGCACTCACACAGCCATCCGGAAGAACTTGTCTGAAAGACCGAAGTATCTCTACTCTCTCTTTTTCTCCCTCTTCCTCCCAATCCCGGGGCTCCTCCTGCACACCCATGCCCTACCCGCCAGCAGGAGAATGGGAGAGAGGACACGATGAATGGCAATGACACAGGAGAACGGCTTCTCCACCAACCCTGCTGGAGCCAGGCTGGCAGGAGGGTCAACTTCCAGATAGAGGGGCCCGCATACCTCGTAGCTCTCCCGCACGGCAGAGGTGTGTCTGCTGGGGTTCAGTCCCTGGAGAGCAAGGAAGTGAAGCTGAGGGTAAGGGTAGTTTCGGATTTCATGGACGACCTGGAGTGGAGAAAATGCCTCTGATAGGATTCAAGGCTCCACGAGCCCAGCATCCGACTCCTCTGCCCGTAACCTCCAGTCTGCACGCCCTGAGAAACCGCGGGCAGAAGCGCCGTTTCTCCTGCCCCGGGTCTCCCGCGCACCTCCTCGAGAACCAAGCTGGTGCTGGACCAGGCCTGGAAAGGACACCTAAATCGACAAAGTAACACCTAACCTGGTGGGGCATCGGTTTCATGCCGGGCACAGTTCTAGGCCCTTCCCATAACTAACAGATTTGATGATCTCGTCTGATTTACACTGTTGGTGCAATCACTATCCCCATTTCACTGAGAGGGCAAGTGAGACACAGACAGTAAGTAAGGGGCCCAAGTTATGCAACCAAGCGGCAGGACCACGATTCCAAGCCCAGGCAGCTGGGGGGCCTGGTGAGTTGCCTTCCCCTCCATCTGCCCGGCCCGACCAGGGGGGCGGGATGGGGGCGTATACATGAGGGCACTGCATTTCAGGGGCACCAAAAGACTCAGTGACCGAGACAAACAGTATTTCGATGCAGTATTTTTTAAATCAAAATTAATATAAAAAAATGTAATGAACAAAATGCCAATGTTTTAAATAAAGACAAGATCTGCTCCTGTCCTTACCTGGAGCTGCCCCTCTCACTTTGCCCTGACCCAGGTATGAGTGAGCCGGCCAGGTCTCCAGCCCAGCGCCTCATCTCACCCTCTGCGTGGCCCTGGCCTGTTACTTAACCTCTCTACGCCTCAGTTTGCCAGCCTGTAAAATAGGGGCATTAGCCTTCCATGAGGGGTTATCGGGAGGTTTCAATTAAATAATTTGTGTAAAGCGCTTAGAACAGTGCCTGGTATGTAGTAAGTGCTCAATAAAAATTAGCTTTTATTCTTAGGAAATGGTGCTTTATAACAGGAACCATAGGACCTCGGAGCCAACGGGACTGCCGAGATCACTCGCCCACACCCCTCATTTCCCACAGAACGAGGCTGAGGGGCTGAGTGGGTGAGGGCAGAAGCAAGGGCCAGCAGGCTGGAATCATGCTTCAGGGCAGCCACATGAAGAAGCTGCCTGGGGATAAGATTTTCGGACTTTTGCTACTTTAATGGAACATCTTTACCTTTGTTCCACGCAGCTCACAACAGCCCAAACCCAACCTGATCCTTCCGCAGTCTCAATGTCTGCAGCGAGAGAGGCCCCGTCCCCTGCAGAAAGCAGGCTGGCTGGGCAGGCCAGGCCAAGGGTCACCCCTGGGGTCTATTCTGTTCTTCACACCAGTCCTATGAGATGGGCCACAGGGAGCAGGACCCAGGATACAATGGTCAGGACACATGGAGGAGGACCCCGGAGGAGGACACAGGGAGCAGGACGCAGGGAACAGCACACAGGCGAGTCACAGGCCCCAGCCCACACGGCCCCAGCAGGCAACAGGGCGTCAGCTCCCTGGCAGAGGCCCCCACTCACCATCTGCGTGGAGGAGGAGTTTCTGGGAAAGTGGTGCATTCGAGGCGTCGCTAGGTAATGCTGATAGTGCTGAGGGATGGGCCGCACCTGGAACTGAGCAGGACTCAAGCCGGCGTCCACACTGAGATCCCTGCAGGGACACGGCCACAGGAGCCACAGGTGGGTGACTCGGCCATCAGGTTACAGAAGGGACCTCAGACATCAAGCCCATGGTGGAGAACCAGAGTCACAAACTGCCAGAGCTGCAAGGAACTGGACATCAGCTTGCCTGTCCCCTCTCTTCATACGAACAGAAATGAGACTCAGAGAAGAAAAGGTGCTTGAGGGTCTGAAGGGGCCGGAACAGTTGAGACCTCATACAACTTCTTGAAACTAGTGCACCTAAGCACCCTCCCAAGACAGAGCTTCCCCCCCCACCCCGAGAGAAGTTCCAAAAGAAAAATCCAAATAGAGCTGGTCAGGGATTCCGGGCCAAGACAAGGACCAAATAAAGTGGAGGGGGCAGCAGAGGCTGCGCTTCGACCGCTCAGAGGAAACAAGAGGGACCTCGACACCTGTGAGGCAGCACGAGTTACCCCAGAGCACACCCCCACCCCTCTCCTAAAAGTACAGGAAAATATACTTCACTTAAAAATCGATCAATTAATGCAACTGAAAAGGAGCCAGCGCTCCTTGGGAAAAGGGCTCATTTCGGGTCTGGAGCATGGAATGTGCAAAAGGAGACTGAATACAGCACGCTGTCATAACTGAAAGCGAGACAGTTATCAAACACCACCAGGGCCAGGTCAAAGCCATCCTGCAGGCACTGTAGCCGGCCAGAGCTGGACGCTCGGCACATCCACGAGCACAACTGCAACTGACCGAAACACGTCAAAGAGGTGCCAGCCCATGAACGTGAAATGACACTACGGAAAGTTGGTCCCTTTTAAAGGAGGCTAGGGAACCAACTCATTTTGCAAACTAGTAAATAAACAGGGGAAACCAAGCATTTATCTTGCCTTTCTTCTATTAACTGTACTGCAGGGTAACCAAGTAGTTGATGAAGGGAGATTTTTCTCTCTCTCTTTTTTTTAAGATTTTATTTATTTATTTTTAGAGAGGGAAGAGAGGGGAAGAGAGGGGGAGAGAGAGAGAGAGGGAGAGACATCAATGTGTGGTTGCTGGGGGCCGTGGCCTGCAACCCAGGTATGTGCCCTGACTGGGAATTGAACCTGCGATGCCTGGTTCACAGCCCGATCTCAATCCACTGAGCTACACCAGCCAGGGCCGGGAGATATCTCTTTATGAAAGTTTTCTAGCTAATGAATGAGTAAGGAATGATTGAATTATCTGTCTCTCTTTCTTTTTTTTGAATACCCTGAAGAAATGAAGGAGCTTGCAGGCAAAGATCATCAATTGCTACTAACATCTCAAAAGGAGAGACAACCAGCTTCCTGCTGGAAAAAAACAACACCTTTAAGTATTTTTGCCAAAAAATAAGGGCCGAGCCTAAATCTGCTCAAGCCTCGATCCATGTGCCAATGTACAGAGAACGCAGGAGACTGGGCAACATTGTGAATGACAGCAGTAGAATGTGGCCAGCAAGATCCGGACAAGGGGAACTACAGAAAAAAAATACCAGATTTCTTCAAACATATGTACACATATACAATTTGTTGTTGTTATTATTATTATTAAAGAAATTTCTGCTTTAGCCAAGATAAATATATAATACAATGTACATATGCCTATATTTTGTGCATAAATTAGCCCGGATCCCTGGAATAACTCCTAATGGGTACGTCTTTGAGAAATGAGTTAAACTCTTGGAGCCAGTTAGAAGCAAACCTAGAAATTCACTGGTCCAGCCCCAGTTTCTTCAGACCCACCCAAGGCCTGGAAAGGGCAGTGCCTTACCCACGGCCCTGGGCTAGCCTGTCAGGGCCACCAGGGTTTCTGAGCCTGGCCTGCGCTCTTCCACGACCTGCCTCAGAGAAGGATTCCACGGGCACCCTCGTGTGGCTGAGGCGCTCACCCCTGCCATTTACCCAGCAGCCTCGGGGAACCCAGCAGGTTCACAGCCGCAGAGAGACATTCCGAGAACCCTACCAAAGCGAAGCCCCACGAACAGGGAGCAGAGTTGCCTCCATTCCCAGAAAGCTGACTGGAGAAGCAAAAGGCACCTTGGCTTTCCGAGGAGAGGGATGATCCGCCCGGGCTGGGCCCCAGGCGGGCTCCGGGGTTCGCTTTTACCATCTATCTCATCAGAAAACTCCTTCCTCAACCCAGGATTCCTGAACTCGAGGTGCTGCCTGGATCCCAAAGGAGCCTGAGCAGGGACCTGCCTGAGGGGACATCAGCCCCCGGAGAAGCCGTGCCTGCCCCCTTCCTGCTGTGGCCGTCAGCCTGTGGGAACCTGGCTGCGTTCTGAAAGGGGTCGTACAAACACCCCAGAGGCCTGGGGCCTCCGAGTCACCCAGAAAGGTGCCCCAGAGATTTCTCGTGGACACTGTCTCCAAGCACAGCTTCTATCAGTTGTATCTAAACATCGAACTGAACTTTGTCTTCTGCTGTCAATGGCCTTGGCACGTGGAGTAGCCTGGTGGCTCTGCAGACCCTTATGTTCTTTGCATGGTGCTCGCTCCAAAAGTTTGAGTGACGAGGCTTTGCTGAGGCAGAGCTGCCTGCAGGGGAAGGACAGGAGGAGGTTCCTGCCCTCCCCCCACCCTCCTGCCCAGGTTCCAGGTGCTTGGAGGCCTCCGCCTGGGCAGGGCTAGGGTTGGGTGGTAGAACAGGGTGCCGTCTGTGCTGTGGGTGAGAGTTGGAGCTGGAAAGCCAGGAAGGACTAAGTCATAGAGGGAGCATGATGAGGAGGGAGACGCTGGAGTGGTAGCTCAAGGTCAGGGTTGGGTTATTGGGCCTGGGCCAGAGAGGGAGCACACATCCCGGCTGAGAGAAACTGTCTGGGGAAAGGGCCTGGGGCTGGACAAGGGCAGCTGCGGTGTCTCAATTCCTGGAATGATTTAGAGCAGAAATCAGTGGCTCCCAGTGGTTCTCTAAGGGAAAGGGGCAAAGGTGTTGCAAACACACCTTCCCCACCTCCTGCCGGCCCACGGCTGCTCCTCCCACAGCCTCCTGTAATCCATTTCCTGCCCTCTCAGGTCCAGACGGCATTTCTGCTGACAGGAGAGACCTCCCTGGAAAAGAGGGGCAGGATGCCATTGGCGTGATCGCAATTACAAAAGGCCCCTTGTCACAGGAGGCCGGCCCTCGCTGGAGCAGAGCTAATTACAAAGAAGGAGAAATTGTCACCTCCTCCTCTGGAAAAGGCTTCCTACTTGAGAACTGGGGACAGAACAGGGAAGGGCCCCAGAGTGGGTGGGCTCAGGTGGCATCAGGAGAGGGGTCGCCCAGCATTCCCTGCTGGGGCCTGGGCCAGCCTCAGGGGCCTCAGTCCTCACGTTAGACAGGCGGGGGTCAGGAATGCAGGGTGACTAAAATGAGCGAGAAGGGTGAGGAGATTTGGCTAAATAAAGAAAGCGGCCAAGGGCGAGGCCAACACCTGCACCACTCCTCGGGACATCTCTCCAGGACAGTCCTCACCTGTATCACCTGTCCAGTCCCACGTGTCACCTCGGACCCTGTGTGTTTGTTCAGACCGCTCAGCCGTATGCGAGGGCCCTGGGTGCTCCATGTGGACTGGACTGAATTAAATTGGATTGACTTGGTGCTGAGGGACAGAAATCAATCCAAACTGCAATTAAATCTTCCTGATTTGAATCTACTAATTAGAAAAAGGCTGGGCTGAAGTCGGTGCCATGCAATCTATCTTTAAAGGGAGAGAGTTCCATTTAACAGCGTGTCCCGGAGACCCAGCAGGGGCTGGGACAGCAGAGCACGTGAAAACAACTGTTTCCTGCAGCGGGAAGCCCTTGCGCCCGCCCGGCCCTCCACCGGCACTGCCCTGGTGAGTCACTCCCAGGCGGCCGGTCCCGGGCTGCTCCCCAGAGAGCCCTCGACTGAGCCCGGCTGTGTGACTAAGTGGCTGAGAAATGACACGACCACGCATCCGTTTTGTTTAATAGTCCGTCCTTCCCAGAGGTTCTTCTGGGGTTTTGTACGTTTGTTTCTACATTCTTTAAAAAAAAATAAAAGTTTTTGACCTCCAAGTTGCAAGAACAGCACAAAGAATTCCTGGATAGCCTTCACCCAGATTCCCCAAGTATTAACATTTTGCTATTTTACTGCATTTCTACTTCTCTCTCCCTCCCTCCTTCCCTCCGACCCCCATACACACACATACACACACACACACACACACACACACACACACACACACATCCATTGATTTTTTCTGAACTATTTAAAGATACGTCACCGGCAGAATGCCCTTTCCCTCTAACTGCTTCAGGGAACTGCACACCTTTGTCAAGTGTCTGGGTGGCAAGATCCCACCTGAGTTTAGATCAGCCCTCACCTGAGCTGCGGTCAGAGAGTCTGGTGCAACCACGGATCCGAAACCAAGCGACATGACCTCCCAGGGCAACAAAGGCCTCTGTCCCAAGGGCAGGGGATTGCAGGGAGACATTGCAGGGGCCCACTGCCTTCGTCGCCCTCACCCTCTCTCCCCACCTTCTCTCCTCAGTCCTTGCCTCTAACCTGGCTGTCTCCTTGCTGGCATGCCCTGGCTGTTCCCTGTGGGTTCCTCGAGGTTCACCCTCTCCAGGAAGCTTTCCTTGGCTATCCTGACTCCTGAGACTCTTCTCTCTGCCCTCCTCCCAAGAATCACCGGTTCCTAGCCCTCACTGAGCTGAGAAAATGTTTTGTATCTCTGCCCCAACCTCCCGTGCAGGAGCAGGAGCGGTGAGCCCCAGTCGGGCACATGGGCCCCCAGCCACATCTGAGCTGCCAGAACCAGGCCTAGCAGGGGGCCATCTGGCCCTGGAGGGGGCTGGGGACAGAGGCAAAGGCTGGGGCTTGAAGACTAGGCCGTCCGCATTATTCAGGTAGAGAACACAGGAACTCCACGGATCAGGCAAGGCCCTCCACCCTCCCTTCCTCTCCCAGAGACCCCCAAAACTCACCAGTCAGTGCCCTCAGCCAGGTACCTGGGCTGAGGTGTCTGGAGTTGGTGGCCAAAGTCGAAGCTGGGGTGGAGTCGGTGGGGGTGGACAGACACTCGCTCCTGACTCCGCCTGCACCGGGAGGGAAGGAAGGTCCACGGTGTCGGGGCTGCCCGGGGCCTGCCCAGCTCCCAGGGGCTCCGAGCAGCCCCAGCTGCCTCCAGAGCGGCGGGCTCTGCCCCCTCCCCCCAAGCTCTGAGGAGGTTTCCCAGCTGCTCAGCAGCCAGTCACTCAGACATTCCCGCTCTGTCTGGCTGCCCACTGGACTGAGGCCTCTTCCTGGGTCTGTCTGCAGCAGACCGCCTGCGCACCCAGGCCCCTGTCTCCTCTGCTCCTTCGCCCACTCCCCTATCTTCAAGACACTCGCTCGGATCTGCCTCCCCCAGGCTGTCCCACCTCTGCGCACCTTCTGTTCCCACCACACTCTTCTCCCCTTCACCCTCTTCTCGGCTTTTTCAGCGCAGGTCAAAGCCCCCTCCTGCAGGAAGGCCTCCCTGATCACTGCAGCCCTGGTGACCTCTCTTCCCTCTGACACTCACCGGCCTCTCTCACCTGCTGTCCCGGGCACCCAGCCCCTACAGTTACAGACGCTTATGGCCTTGGACACCGTCTCGGCCTGAGGCTCTCCAAGCGGGCTCCCAGCACCCCTGGGAGTCCCTTCCCGGGGTTTGTGAGCTCAAAACTATTTCTTATAACAATACTATGATGTTCTTTACTTGTTCATTTTCTCACAAGTGAACATTTGTGACATGTGATTCTGCGACAGAAGCAGGCAGGAGAACACAGCTGTCTTCTATTAAGCCAGGCGTTAGAGAGATTTGCAACTATGTTTCGGGGTGGGGGGGCAGTCCCTCTTCTTACCACATCAACATGTAGCTATTTTTCAAAAATATTTTATTGGCATTTATTGTTGTTATTTTTAAATGAATTGGCATTTACTTAAATTTCTCTTTTAATTTTTAACAGTAAATATCAAGTCATAACCATAAACCCAGAAGCCGGAGCCCCGCTGGTTCAACTCTTTCTCTTGACGGTTCAGGCTCCTGAGGGGAAGCGATTGGCCAGGGGTCACCCCGCCCCCACCCACCCCAGCTCCTTTGGACCCTTTGATTAGTGTTGTCTAACTTTATTCTCCATTTGTCATAGCTGGTCTCTCCAGCCAGACCAGGGGCTCTTGAAGGCAGGGCTGAACCTGTCATGACCTTTGGTATTCCTTATGGACCTTGGGTTTTAGAGCCAGGTGATCGGGAACCTAAAGGGGACCTAAAGGGTCCTCAGTCAAACATTCCACAACCCGCAAAAAACCACTGTGAGCATATTGACCACCAGTTACCCGGCTGCTGTCCCTGTTCCTGGCCAATGTGTCGGGGACACACACTAGCTACAGAGGGACCCCGTGTGGAGTCGAGGAAGCGCTCACTGCTTAGAATGAATTCCCCCAACTGGAGCAAAAGCTGCCTCTGCGCAGACCCACGTAGTGACCCCGGTCCTGCCCTAGGCCCCGCCCCGCCGGCCCTGATAAACACCCACCTGGGGTGCGAGACCAGCCTGCGGTGCTGGGCTTCCAGGAGCTGCTGCTGCAGGAGGTATTGCTGGTGCAGGGCCTGAGGTAGGAAGGAGGGACCTGTGACGTCCTGGAACTGCAGGGTGGGCAGCGGGGTCAGCGACTGGTGCAGCGCGCCGCTGTGCTGGTGGGCCGGGGCCATGTGGGCGCTGAGGCCCGGCTGCGACTGCACGGGGTGGGCCAGGGGGAAGTCGGGCGCGAGCTGCTGCGGCTGCGGGGGGCCCAGGTGGAAGTGGCGGCAGGAGGTAGCGTGAGGATGCTGAGACCTTTGAAAGGGGGCACCTGGAGAAGCAAGGGCAGAAAGAAGACTCCTTGAAGACCAGCACTGCACCCCTCCCCCACAGACCCCGCCATCGCCCGCCCCCGGGGAACACCCTGCAGCTGGTGAAACTCAAGACCTTCATTAGAACACAGCAATCTCATCACTTCTGTATCCATATGGTCATCTCTAACGCTGCCAAGCCAAGGCCCCTGCCTTATGTGTTGGAGGAGAGATGGGTGCTTTCTTTAGTGAATAGATAAGCATCATTTCTTAAAATAAACACCCTTGTTAAAGGAGTTTTGAGGTCCCTGAGGCTGATTGGCTTTCTTGAACAAGACTCCTCCCAGGCAACCTCATGACCTTTTCTAATAGATGCCACACGGAGAACCCTGAGCCCAGCCTCGCCAAGCTCTGGACTTCACCAAAGCCTCACCTACCTGGGACCCTGCCCCTAGGGAACCCTCATTTCCAGAGAGAAAACAACCAGAAGTTGTCGTCCATGCAGTTTTAAGAGAGAGAGAAAAAAAACTGACCACATAAATAATAATTTAATAATAATTTGTGTTATAATATTATAATTTATTTAGAAGCAACCATTTCTAGGAACAAGTTGGGCGCAGCCAACATTTAATCAAGTCTCCATTACTTTTCTAAATGAAATTGACTTTGGTGACAAGCAAAGACGTAGCCCTTGGCCCTGGGGTCTCCAGGAAGGGCTGGGACAAGTACTTGGCCCCTCAGAGAGGTTTGCAGAGGCTCCCTGCTAACCGTGGCAGGTGCAGCTCCCTCCCAGGCCCCGCTGAAAGGAGACCCAAGGAACAGAGAGCCGATAAACAGACCGGGACAGAGAGCACAGGAGGGGTGACATCAGCAGGCAACAGATGTCAACAGATGTCTGGAAGATGGAAAGCAGATGGAGGAATTAGCAGAGCTGAGAAACCAGAAACCAAGCTCCCACTGAAGGGGTGGGCGGTCAACAAGAAGGACGACTGATCTTGCCACACGTGCTGGAAGGGTCAGGAGTGGGAGGCGGTGGCTACTGTGTTGTCGAGGACAGGGAGGCGAGGTGAGTCTGCACGGGGAGCACGTCTGCCTGGGGCCCCTCCACTCACCCCAGCAGCGTGTGGGGAACCAGAGCCAGAGGGGCGCCAATGGAGGAGGGGGGGCGCAGCACTGTGCTCAAACTGTGGGGTTAGGGGGACATCTCGAAGGGATCTTTGGAGACCCCTGCCCCCCTCTGCCACTTGGTTCTGAAAGAACTGTCACCCAGGCGCCCTCTCTCCACACCCACCCTGGACTGGGAACTAGCCCCAGAAAGAGCTCTGCAGATACTTCTGGTTGTGAATACCCCAAAAAGTGGCTGGGTCCCCAGCTGGCCACTCTGTAATGAAGCCTGTTGGTTGAAAAATACATACACACAACTTTTGGAAGGTTTCAGTGACCTATTCTTCAATATGAGCAGGCAGCCCAAGGTGGCCAGTCTCTTGAGGAGGATTACCGAGTGGAAAGAGAGAATATACAAATATTTTTAAAGGAAGAAGAAAAGAAAAAAAAATGAACTCAGGGGAACTGAGGTAATACAAGAACCAGGGGAAAAAAATAAACTTTAAAACACTCATTAAACTCTTCAGAGAAATAAGATGCTGGATCCATGAAATAACAAGAAGTTCTTTTAAAAGGAGCAATGAAAAATGAGAGAGAGAGAGAGAGCGCTCTTGGAAATTAGAAATACAAGCGTGAAGTCTGACATCCAACAGAAGAAACACTGGGGACACTTCCCAGGAAGCAGAACGAGGTGATGGGAACTTGGGAAAAAGGAGACGAACAGTGAAGGGTCTGGCCAGAAAATGCCACACTGACTAGTAAGGGAGAAAGAACACAGAAGATACCAGGGAGACGACTGTGAAAAAAAATTCACCAAAAAGTTATTTCCCAGAATTTCGAGGCTGAGTGTCTAGACAGAAGAGGCCCCTGAGAGCTGGGGAAGTCGATGGGGAAGAAACCCACACAGAGGCATCTGACTGCGAAGTGTCCAAACGATGGGGGCGAAGACATGATTCTAGCACCTTCCGGAGGGAAAAAGCAAACAGGTGCCACACGAAGGGTCGGAAAGCAGAACCGCAAGAGGTGTTTCCAGAGCAACATCGGAAGCTTGAAAACAGTGGAGCAACTGCCTTCAAGATCCTGAGTTGGGGGGGAAGAGATTTTTAGTCTAGAATTCTGTGCTCAGCAAACTATCAGTCAAGCGTGAGAATAGAATTAAAGCCATGGTCAAACATGCAGGGTCTCAAAAACATCAACCTTCTGGACACCCTTTCTCAGAGACATGCAGAGAGAGGAACAGAGAAATTGGGGGTGGGGGTGCCCCCCAAAGAGGCGTGGTTAACTGCCTACGCAGCAGTGCAGGGGCTCCGGCAAGCATCTGGAGGGGAGCGGAGGGCAGGCGCTCCGAGAGGATGTGTCAGGGAGATGGAAACGACAGGACCGCCCACAGATTTGCCCATGTGACAATGGTTTTGGGGGACTTTTATACCTTGACAGAGAATGCGGTAAGAATTTGTAGAAACGTCCCAGAAAGCAAGACAACCCCTCCCCCCACCAAAAAATGAGGTAATTGTAACCTCCAGGAAGACAAAAAGTTGAGCAAGAAAGTATAACTGTTATGCACTACTTGGTTCATCAGTCAACAGTATTTATTATTAATAATAAACACAATAAACTGAAGAACAGAAAAGGACATTTCTTCCGTAATAAGAAGGAAATAGCCAATGTTGAAACTGGAAAACCAACAAAGAGCAGCAGAAGAACCTGTGGAGAGATGTACTTAGTAACCCCTGGGTCAGGCAGTGCAGGCCCAGGGAAGCGCTGGAAGAGCCCGTCTCCAGGGGGTAGGACGGTGGCGGGGCGGCCAAGGGGCAGGCGGTCGCTGTTTCGCTGAATGTCTCATGTGGGTGCTATTCAACTTTGTAGATGACATGCATGTTGTTGAGAGATTTTTTAATGTCTTAAAAATAAATATGTGCAAAACAAAATAAAAATAGTTTCTGACTGCCCTCCAGTGAGCCGGAAAAGAATTCTCTAGAACCTTAATTCCCACAAGCACCCTGGGTAAGTAGGGTCCCTCGGCCTGGTGAATTCTGGCTTCCGGGAGTCCAGTGGCTGTGGCCTAAGCGAGTAGGTGAGAGGCACACCCTAGCCTGAGAGCGAGGCTCCATCCTCCTGATCCCCACTAACCTGCCGAGTCCCCCCGGCCATCCACGTTGGTCTCCTGAAATCTCCAGGCCTGCCACGCTCATTCCCACCAGGGCCTTTGCTGATGCCTCGCCAGCTCCCATCCCCATCCATAAAGGTCACCTCTGGGCTCTTCTGAAAATGCCTTTCCTGCACACTAGCCCTGGAGGACGCCTTTCCCCTCCGAGTTCCTGCAGAACACCTTGTCTGCACCACTCACAGGGCAACTGGCAGTGGCTGCCTTGAGCTGCTTCTTCACACTCCACCCCCTACTCCCCCACCCCCCACTGGCTGAGCGTCATGCCCCCCCTTGGAGCTGGTGTTCAGCGAAGACCTGGCCGGCTGACTGTTGGAGCGACTGAGCAAAACACAGCGGCTCACAGGGATGGAGGCACTGAGGCCAGTTCAAGTCAAACCGGACTGAAATTGAAGGGGAAGGGGAGTGGCAAGGAGGGCTCAGTGAACTCGGTTTTAAAGCTGTGGCTTGGCAGAGACAGGTCAGGCAGGGCCGGCCAGCGCCCTCCCCCTGGGGCACCGGGGGACTGCCTCACACTGCCAGGAAAAGCAGGGGCATCTCCTCCACAAAGCCCACCCTGTGAGGCAGAGCCTCCGGGTTTGCATGGAGGCCTTTAGAAAGAGGAAGATCTGAGTGCCTGAGCTGGGAGCGGTGGCCACTCTCCCGTAACCTGTGCCCTGAGAAGTGAGAACGGGTGCCCTCTCTCCAGGATGGGCAGCAAGAGAAAAGTGAACAAAAGTATCTATTTGGCCCATAAGGTTCCAGGCAATTTCTACCTGTAAAATTTCTTTTTTTATTTTAAATTTTTAAATTTAAGCTTTATTGTATTTTTTCCATTGCCATTTAGCCCCCTTATACCCTCTTCCCCCCAGCAATCACCACACTGTTGTCCGTGTCCATGAGTCCTTTTCCCTTTCTGCTCAATACCCCCCCCCCCACCCGAACTGTCATCCACAAAGGTCCTTTAACTCCCATTTTGGGACTCTGTTTCCCCTCCCCTCTCGTCCCCATGCCCAGAGGGTCCTCATTCTCAGCACCCTGCTCAGAAGGGAGCTGAAGCCAGGAGACGCCTGTGCAGGGACCCCCGCCCCTCTGCAGCCCTGTGTCACGTGGGGTCTGTGACGGTGGCAGATAACCGCGGTTCTCTTTGGTCTCTGGGACCACAGGAGCCAAGTCCTGGGGGTGGAACATCTGGGCCCGTGACAAGCCAATGATCAGTGGCACCTGAACAACACCTACATCCCCAAAGGCCCCCCATCAATAGACAACCTATAATTTTTCCCATTAGACTCACTCAGTGAGTTGAAAAATAATCTCCCCTGGCTGGCGTAGCTCAGTGGATTGAGCGTGGGCTGCGAACCAAAGCATCGCAGGTTCGATTCCCAGTCAGGGCACATGCCTGAGTTGCAGGCCACAGCCCCCAGCAACTGCAACTGCACATTGATGTTTCTCTATCCTTCTCCCTCCCTTCCCTCTCTAAAAATAAACAAATAAAATATTTTAAAAAAATAATCTCCATAGGATCTGAGGATTGACTGAGGGAGAAGTAAGGGTGAGGCTAAAAAAATAATAATAATCTCCAGATGTCCCTGATTATACTGTCCATTTATTTCCCCGGGGCTGAAATGCCATCGATTGCAAGGTTCACCATGAGCTAAGTAACACTTTTAGGGAGTGGGGAGAAGGGAGGATCTCCCAGAAACAAACAAAATAACACACTAAAGAAACACATCAAGTGTAAGGCACACATTTGTTTCAGAAATGAGAAAAACATGTGCATCTTAGAATCCAGGAAATCCATGTTGACTGTTAACACCCCTGCTGAGAGCTGGCTGGGGGCCTCACCTTCCAGCCTGGGGCGGGAGGGAGGTGGGTCCCAGGTCAGCCTTGTGCAGCTGGGGCAGGAGAAGTGTGCACAGCGGGGCTCACCTGATGCCCGCCTGGCACACACAGGACATAAGAGGTGCTTCACAAGTGCCCTGGGACTGGTGGCTGATTCATGCCTTGTGGGCAGGGAGCCCAAACGGGCCGAAAGCTGGAGTGAGAGGATCAGAGGATGGAAGGGACCACTGGAGGGAAAGGTAAGGGAGAAGCAGAGGACTCAGAGGCCCAGGACTTCGGCAGGTAGGTGGATATAACAATGACGAGGTCCCGAGTCCCTGGAAGGTTCAGTGACAGAGTGGAGATTTGAACGGAGGTCTTTCCTGAAAGCCAATGGTGGATGGGAGGGAGGGGGCAGAGCCAGGGAACCGTGTTTGAGGGAACAGCGTTTCATAAAGCAGAGGTAGCAGTGAGGGGACCTCCAAACAGGAACGTGGCACAGAAACAGGGCCAGGACACCCAGAGGACACACGGGCCCTTCCGTGGTTTCCTCTGGCCTGGGGGCAAGGGGAACAGCGTCAAGGGGGTGCAGAGGAGCCTCATGGTGGGGCCCGGGCAGGAGCAGAGAGGAGCTGGGCCGCGAAGTTGGAGCGCCAGAGGCTGTGATGAAGGCAGAGAGCTGCGGGGCGGGGGGCGGGGGGGGGGTGCTGCATGGGCCTTCTCCACAGCAGGCGGCCCCTGAACTGCAGGAGGGACCATCTCTGTCTTCTAATCCGGACCAGGGCGGTCACCCCGAAGTAAAGCGGGCTTTGTTCTCCGCAGCCCAGGGCTGAGGGCAAACAACCACCCCCACGCCCTCACCTGACGCGAACAGCAAAGAACAGGCCGTGCTGTGGGGCCAGGACGAGGGTGGCAACCTGACATCTCCTCAGCCCGCCTGCTGCCCGCCCGGCCTCCCCGGTGATGGTCGCCTCTGCCAAAGGCTGGCCCAGCGTCCCTGTCACAGGCCCACCAGCCAACCAGGGCCAAACCTCCCCCACTCCTCCCGGGGACATGGGACCCTGGGAGGGTGGGGTGGGAACTGAACGGTCCTGGTCCCCAGGGAAGCCAGTCTGGCGTGTCCCATCCTCCACAGGCCAGTTCTCAGGGTGTCAGGTTCCCGACTGTCACTCAGCTCGGTGACCCAGCAGCACTTTCCCTCACAGTGGGGGCGCGACAGGCCTCGGGGAGGGGAGGGGTTACTGGGAGGCCCCAGGACGGTGTGGGCAGAGAGGATGGTGGTGGGCAGCTAGCTGGCAGGGACCAGGGACTGGAAGGTTCAGGCTTGTCACCGCTGAGCACTTCCTCAAAGCTGGGGCTGGAGTCAGATGTTCCTCCTTTCTGAAACTCCAGCTCTCAGGTTGCAAAGAAAACCAGTCTTTTGAAAAGCAACTATCTGCCCACAAGAGACCAGCGAGGAAGGCCTCGGCCACCAGAGGCTCTCAGAGCCAGGCAGAGTCACTGGGGCAAGTGCTCGGCCCAGCAGGCAGGGTGCCTCCCCTCGCTGTCAGACCTGGACTGGACACTGGCCTTCCCCAGGCCCAGTTCCCCCAGGGGTAACACCTGGTCCTACACACCTGCTAAAATCTCTCAGCTGGCTGAGGCCACAGCCATCTCCTGGCCAGGCCTCTCATCTTCAGTGTTTGTGAACTGAATGCTGTGATGGCCCCAGGGTCCCACAGCTGGGCGGCCCAGGCCCAGGTCTCCTGCCCCAGCCGCTATTGAGATAAGCGTGTGAGTGTTCTGGTGCCATGTCCAGCATTCAAAGCGGGCTGGAAGCAGCGGGTAGCAGGACAGACAAGTGCTGACCTTCAAAATCCACCTTCCAAATGGCCGCCGCATTACCCTGACACCCAATCCGGAGCATTATGCTCCCTGCCGGAGCTCCCCTCCTGGTGTTTCTCCCTGTCGCCTTTCCTCTCCTCTCCCAGTCCCCAGGGGCCTGGCCTGCCTCCAGGCCCACACTGGCCATTCTCTGCCTCCCGGTACCCTATCTCGCTGGACAGTTGCATCCTATCCAACCTCAACCACCCAGGACAGATCTTAACTCTGAGATGTAATCTCCCCGCTGGATGAGACTCCCCTCTCCACTGGACTTGTGGCATTTGCCTACAATGCTTGGCATTTTATTTGTGGACAAATTTTATCTCCAATAATAAGCTTCGAAGTGAATGCTTTCAGGGCAAATGCCATGCAGCAAATGCCCTTTGTTCTTTGAGGGGGCTTAGCGGTCTTCCAAGAGGGAGGGAGGGGGAATGGGAGAATGGAAGAGGAGAGAAAGGAAGAGGGAGGAAAGTGGGAGGAAGGAAAGAAAAGGAAGAAAGACCTCCATTATCATAAAAATATGAAATACCGAATTATTAGCTCCTGAGGAAATATAGTTTTTTGTGGAATTATGCTAAACAATCACACAAATAATCAAACTAAGTGACGCTTGGAGATCGTACAGGCTTCATTCTGCAGATGAAGACCCCAAGGGCAGAAAATGTAGGTGGTGTGTTCCGGTGCTCTTATGTAGTTTTGTCGGAGCTGGGGCTGGGGTCGGGCCTCCCAAGTCCCAGTGCACGGTGCTCTCTCGCAGCCTGCCGTCTCAGAGTCCCCCTCCTGCACCCGGATCCTCATAGGCCCACATATGTCTGCACATAGTGCTCCCAGAGAGCATCCTCCTGCCCAGAAATGACATGCCATGGCCCTGGAGGTCCCACCTCTCCTCTGCACCCCATCCCCCTCCCGAGCCCTCTGCCCACTGGGGGAAGCCCATTGCCGCCCAAGGAAGTAACCACAAACTGGCAAGAGACCCACTACTCATGCCCACGGGGAAGGGTTTTGAATGTCTCCTGTGGTAAGATTGCTTAGGCATAGTCCAGTCCACTGTGGCCAGTGGCCCTGGGCTTGCTCCCTGGCCTAAGAAAAGCCCATGACAAACCTCAGCTTTGCAGAGGATTCCAAGGTGTTTCCAGCCCATTGGGTGCTTCTGTCACAAGGCAAGTCCTGTGTGGCCCCTTGAAATCCTCATGGGAAAGGCTTTAGGCCCTACATTTCATAGGACTCAATGGATGGAAAAAGATGGGAGAAACTTCTGGGGTACTGGCACCAGTTCCTGACAGCTCGGATGGACACGGACACATGTAAACGGGGCTGTGATGGTGGAGACAGCTGAGGCATCGGGTGTGAGCAGGGAAGAGGGGACTCGGGGACAGGGAATGGCTGCGGGCCAAGGGACTAGGCTCATTTGAGTAGATCTGGATCAACAGAAGGAAGACATTTCTTCAAAGGTCACGTTGTCCCCCAAAGTTTCTCATCACTAGGGATGCCCATGCAGAGGCCAACTAACTGCCCAGGGGAGGAGTGGGAACACTGGAGTGGGAGATGGCCTGGAACACCTCCAGGTCCCATTCTAAGCTCACCATGAGCTGATACAAATTCACTGCAAGCCCCAGCTTCCACCTGGTCATAGTTAGGACAGACTGGTCCACGGAGGCATGGAAACACTGGCCTGGGTGGTAGGGAAAGGGGGAAGGAGCCTAGTAGCAATGAGAGAGCCAGCTGAGCACTCAGGGCCCAAGTCTGCAGACCTGAGTCCAGGTGCAAACCATAGGCAGGTGTCTAAAGACAGACTCCCTGTTCCACTCGGTGTGGCCCCCCAGGAGGTGCCTCTGCCCGCTGCACTGACACAGCTCAGAATCCCATTCCCTGCATCTCTGAGCCTCCCAAGGGCCCACCCTGACTCTGCCATCCTGGGACACATCCAAGTTCCACGTGACTTCATAACACATCCTTTGCGGTCCCTCCAGATGCGGGCTGCTTGGGGAAGCATACAGGAAATTGGGGGAATTTTGAATGCTGGGACCGGGAGTCAGGGGTGTACTTCACAAGTTAACTGCTTGACTACAAACAGACAAATCAGAGATGAAGAACATGGAGACCAGGCCATTTGCCCAGAACCCGGCTTCCTAGGCTGTCCTGCCCGGCTTCCTTACCTACTCCAGGTGGATCAGTTTAGCCACTCTTGCTCCAGCCTGATCAGCCCTAGGAGGTCTATGCCCTGGCTTGGCTCCGTGGGCTTCCAGGGGTCTGCTTTCCCCCCTTCCCTAGTTCCGCTGCCTCACCAGCGGAGGAGCACTGGGGCCTGGAAAGGAAGTGATCTGCCCAGAGGGATCCCTCCACCCAAGAGCAGCTTTGTGAATGCTTCCCCGGGGCCAGTCTTTGATCTCTAATGAAAACTTCAGCTTCTTCCAGGGAACTGAATTCCCAGCTCTCAAGACACAATGTTCCATCCCAAGGAAGTGCACTTGCCCATGGGCATAGGAAAATTAAACAGAAAACTTCCAGCAAGCAGCCAAGGGCCAGTTTTGGCTCCAGTTGCTGAGAGGGGCCGAGGGTAAGGGAAGGGGACAGGGTGGTGTCGGCTAGACAATCCCTGTGGGTGACAGGACAGCCTTCCGGGCATCATCCCTCCCAGAAGGTACCTTTTCTCCCTCTGATGCCAAAGAGGGCATAACAACATTCCCACCACAGTCAGAAAAGGACGGATTATGGAGGGCACCTATGGTCAGAAGACCTGGCTCTGTCTCATTCGCCTATATCCCTAGTGCCTGGCACAGATCGTTTTTGTTTTTCAATTTATTTTTTTATTGATTTGAGAGAGAAACATCAATTTATTGTTCCACTTATTTATGCATTCATTGGTTGATTCCTATGTATGCCCGGACTGGGGATTGAACCCGCAATCTTGGCATATTGGGATGATGTTTTAACCAACTGAACTACCCAGACAGGGCTTGCACAGATCTTAATACACAGTAAAAACTCACTGGTTGAATGAATGAATGAATGAATGAATGAATGAATGAATAAATATGGACAGTTGAACATGTAGAAAGTAGCATCTTGCTAAAAGCCTTGGTAGTACACAAAACAGCTGCCTCCCAGCATTTTGCACTGTTTGCGTGGTGGCAGAGGAGCACCTGGAACTAAAGGGGCTGAGAAATACTGCAGACAAAAAGGCTGGAATTCTCTCGATGAGTATCAGGGCCCAGTTGCAAGACCAGCAGGGAGTGAGGTGGCCCGGCGCACTAGGTGGTCAGTGCAAATCACGACCGACTAACCCAGAAGAAAAAGCGGCTGCGGAGCAGGAGCCGACTGAGGAAGGAGGGGCCTGCCTTGCCGGTGGCGTTGGTGGCAAGCCACGTGTAGTTCTCGTAGGTCATGAGCTCAGACATTCTCCTAATAATTCTTGCTAAAAACTCAAACAAATTTTTTAAAAAGTAAATCCCCAGAGCCCCATCAACTTTCATGAGGTGGTAGGGCACTCCCATTAGCATCGCTTGGTGCCCCAAATGGGCGGACCAAGTTCAGAAAGCCCCTTCGACGGGGCCTCCTCCTCTGAGGTTTACAAAACACACGCTCCACTCACACACAGGCCCTGTGAACACTGTGGACAGGACCAGGGGGAGCACCGTTCCTCAGCCTCCCGTTTCCCCAGGAGAACTGTTTCTTCTGAGTATGAGTTCTCCCGGCGCCTGTGCCCTGCTGCAGGACTGGCTCCCAGGGCCTGTTTACTCGGAACTGCAATGGGGAAAACGTTAGGCGGTGGCTCTTCCTAGGAGGAGTTATGTTTTGGCAAGATCACATCATGAAGTCCTAATGGTGGGATTTCAGCAGCAGCCAGTGTGTCTGGGCACTGCGGGGGCTCCCGGCCTCCCCGTGCCCCTGAAATCAAATCACATCAGCAGGCGGGTATCCATTCGCTGTCAGGGGAAGCCACAGGCAATTAAATTAGATTCCCAACTGTTATTGCTCATGGGGACCTCAGTCTAACACCCTGGGGGGGGGGGCGGGGGGCGGTGTGTGTGTGTGTGTGTGTGTGTGTGATAGAGAAAGAGACAAGGCAGAGAGAAGGCGGGGGACCCTGGGTGATATGTTAAGAGAGGAGAAAGGAAGGCAGGAGCGAGAAGAGAAAATAGGAAGGGAGATGACAAGGAGAGAGGAGGGGGAAGAGAAGACGCTTGGGAAAGGCAGACCCATAGGTTTCTTAGAACGGCAGATCCCAAGCACCTCACCAGCAGCAAGGCCCACCTCAAGTTACCTCAGGTGACTCCATCAGCCCCTGGCCTGGCCCTGGCTTGGCCTGCGACTGCACTTGCCTTCCAACACCCGATTGGCCCTCCTCTGGCAGGCCTGGTCCAGCTGTGCCCCTGCTCACTCAGCTTGTTGCTTCATAACCTGCATCTTTATCATTTCAGGCCAACGTCCCTTCAACCAGGTCACCCAGCTGGACTAAGAGTCCCTGTGGGCCAAGACTGGGCCTGTGCCCACGGAGGTCAGCCCTGGGTAAGTCCTCAGGAAAGAGCTGAAGCACCCGGCTTTCTAGCTCTGGGCTGCAGCCTTCTGATCTGCTAAATGGGCGCGTAATTCCTCACCTGCCCACCTGGCGAGAGAAGCACTGTGAGGCCGCATCTGTGAACGTGCCCCACAGAGGACAAATGCTTCTTGGCCTCCACTGGGCCCAGCCCGAGGCTGGCTGCAGAGATGCAGCTCAGAACACACCCACTCCTTGCATGTCCTCTCTGTCCCCAGCAAGCCCAAGCATGGTCTGGAGTGAAGCACCAGGCAGGGGAGAGTGGCCAGGGCTCCCTGCCAACAGGAGCTCTCTGGCTGGCCTCCTTCTTTTGCGATGAACCAGGGAGCAGAGAGATTCGTGGTCCGGTAATAACATTCCCACTGGAGCCAAAAATTCTCTAGGAGGAAGTCAGTGCTTTGGATTAAGCATTGCTCTCTGTCTCTCATTCCTGCTTAAGATGCGAATGCCCCCAAGACAACAACACATTAAATCCCTAATGTTCAGTGTGGATGAACTTGCAAGGCTGTCTGTCTGTCCAGGGAGAAGGGAAAACCATGGAGATGTTGAGTGAGGGGGTCTCTCTGATCCCTGCCTCTACCGTATGAACAAGCCCAGGCTAACCAGCTGGAGAAGGAGACCACGTACAGCAGAGATAAACCGTTCCAGACACCAGAGAGGCTGTAGATGTATAAGTGAGCCCAGAAAAGACCAAAGAACTTGCCAGCTGAGTTCTTTGAGCCCAACCAAAATTATTGACCCACTAAGTTGTGAGCTAAATTAATGGCTATTGTCTTAAAGCCAAGCTTTGGAGAGGCTGATATACAGAAAAGCTAACGGATACAAATGATGTTGCCATTTATTGAGGTGCAGACTCAATTTTGAGTTATGTTCTTATTGCTTTGAATGGGAGTCTAGATGCCTGGAGAACAAAGTCCTTTTCTTTTCTCCCTGCAACATCCAGAGCTCAGGAGAGGGCTGGATGGCATCTGGGTGCTCACACATCCTTACTGGGTGGATAGACGGATGAGGCCCTAAGCACAAGCCACGTCCCTTGGCCACCCTTCCCCCTGCAAAGCCCAAGAGCTTCTAATGCCTCCTCTTCTCTCTCTCCCTGCCTCTCTTTCTGTTGCTCCCCGGAGGGTCTGCTGTTGAACCTGGATTTCCTAGAGCTTTCATCAGCAATGGCTGCAGAGAACTGAAACCCACAGTGTCCTTGAGAATGTGAAGCACTGGTTTTTAGCCTGTTTTGACCTCCCACAGCCAGCCTTTTCCCAGATGTGCTGGCAAACAGACAAATCAATTGTTTTGAGTTTTTCCTCCTCTCCACCCCCATGACATGTTAATTAACAGGGAAAATGCCAACAGCAAAGTCAAAAAGGCTGAGGACAATCCCCAGCCTTCGGCGGCCGGCTGGTGCCACAGTGAGCACCTCAGCTCTTCCATCCAGGGTTGGCGTCCGTTTCCAAGGCTCTGGGAACTGCTTGCTGCCTCCCTGCTCGTCTCTCCTCCACCCTAGGTGCCCCAGATCCCCAGGATCTTTGCTTGGGTCCTTCTCTGATGCCAACAGCAGTGTCAGTGCATCACGTCACCTCTTACAAAGCATTTCTCAAATTCAGCCCCGCACCGTCCAGCACAGCGAATTATGGGAAGAAGCCCCATTTTAGAGACGAAGACACTGAGGCTCAGAGGGTTAAATGGACTTACCCAGTACCACTAGGCCCAGGGCTGGGGATCTGGAGCCTGGTTTTCTGAGTCTGAGCCTGTCTTTCCTACGCTGTCAGCACCATCAAAATAGTTCTCAACAAAGGGCCAAGTATCCTGAGAGGGGCCTCTTATGCAAATTGCCAGCAAGGTTATTGTCTTAGGTCCCACAAGGGCATCTAACTAGTGTTAGTTAAGCTCTGGCCAAGGTCATCCAGGCCCAGGGGAGAGGGTACGTTGAATGACACACAGGTAGGTTCTCCTGGCCCTGAAACTGCCCCTGTCCCCTCTCCTGGGCTCCAGGTGTCACCTGAAGCTGGCGGGGTGTCCATGAGCCAAGAATAAAGGTCCATCTTGCCAGGCTCTTTAGAGGCCTTGCAGGACTGGTGGCTCAGATCAGGCCCTGGTGCCACATGTGTCCCCCAGCAGCCCAGCGGGAATGCGTGCCCCACTTTGCAACAGTGTGGTGGCACCCAATGAAGATGTTTAATGGGGGTGAAGGGCCCCTCACATGGTCCTTCCCAGCTACCCCTGCCCCCCTCCCTCTCCTCCGGCGCAAGGCAGCCACAAGGAGCAAGGGATTGCATGTGCTGTGCTTGCTCTTCTGGAGTCTGGTGGGGAAGGAGTCTGCGTGGGGGTGCATGTGAGCATGTGTGCGTGAGCATGTACCTTAGTAGCCACAACCTGTCCCGTGGCCTACTGGGGCAGTCAGACCAGGCTGCACACAGGCCTGGTTCACCACGTCAATTATTTTTCTCTCTCTTCCACATTTTCAGTCCTCACCAGGGGACATTTTTTTCATTGCTTTTTAGAGAGAGAGGAGAAAAAGAAACATTGATTGGTTGCCTTGCGTCAGGATCCCCAACCAGAGATCCGACACACAACCCAGGCATATGCCCTGACTGGGAATCGCACTGGCAGTCTTTTGGTGCACAGGATGATGCTCCAACCAACTGAGCCACACCATCCAGGGCCAGGTCAATTATTTTTTTTGTTAAATACCTGCTCTAACTCCAGCAGGATCTAGGGGGAATGAGGTAGTTTCCCACAGAGAAGCAGTGGGATGCACCCTCCTGGGGAGTCAGGAAAGTTGCACTCAAGTCCAGTCTTACTCACTCATTTGCTGTGTGGCCTTGGACAAGTAGCCTGCCTTCTCTGGACTTCAGCTTCCTGGACTGCAAGATGGGCATAGGGATATAGCCATCTCTACCTCCAGGACTGTCGTGGATGCAGATAAGACACACAGGGGTAGGGGGTTTGGAGTAATGTACAGTGACATACACATGAGGCCCAGTGTTGCAATAAGCATTTATATGACAGGAACCTGAGGGTGCTGCAACAGCTTGGGTTAAATGGTGTGGTTTGGATTCTAGTGCATGTGTAGCAAAAGTAAATATGTGGATTATTTCTGAAGGATCCATGAGATCTGAAAACAGTGGTTCCCCATAAGGAGAGAACCTGGGTTGCTGGGGGCAGGGGAGGAAGGGGAATGTGGTTTTCTCTGTGTGTGTGTATATATTATATATATATATATATTTATATATATATTTATATTTATATATATATAGTATACATTATGTGTTATATATAATGGCAGGAGAATATATATAAAATGTATGTGTGTGTATAACACTATATGTGTGTGTGCGTGTGTGTGTGTGTAATGGCAGAAGTAAGGCTCGCTTGAGTGTGGTTGGTAGGGTAATAATACGTATCATCATTTACAGTTTTAATTTGAGCATTGCACCTAAAATGTCATATAGTGTGCTTGAGTGTGACATTTTTCTGTTACAGAATTACATACTTATGACTTTATCATAAAAGATTTTGTAATAAAAAGGGGGCATTATTTGCCCCAGACCCTGTCTATCTTCTTGTAACATATGCATATTTTAGGGGTTTTTTAAAATGTACTGAGTAGTTTTCAAAAATAAAATAATAAACTATGGAAGTGCAGCAGAGCAGAAACTGCGGTCAGTCCTCAGTGTTGTTCCGCCCCTTCCTCAGCCTCCCCCTCCCAGGTTCCCTGGGCCTCCCGCCGCTGTCTCCATCTCCCCTCCCCAAATTTCAGCTCTCCTCCTCTCCTCGATGACATGGGAAGTGCACTGAGAAAGTAGGCAGCCTGCTATCACCTGTCCCAGGGCTCAGGCCAACGCGGGTGCGTCCGGGCTCAGTTCCGGGAGCTGCGCATGCGCAGAGCCCAAAGCCAGCAAGGGCCTTCCGAGCCCATTCAGAACCTATGGCTCAGACCCGCTTAGAAGGCTGGGGAAGGCCCTGCCCCCGTGTGCGCTCAGACACACTGTGGGGTGAAGAGGGTCTTCCCAGGGACCCTCAGGTGTCACTGCATGCCTACTTCTGGATAAGGCTGGCTGGGGCGGGGCTGCTTTATAAAAGATCCTTGGTTGTAAGCTCGAGCCTCAGGGCCGGTGGAAAGGGCCAGGGCAGCTTGCCTTGTTCTAATCCCACTCTGGACAGAAGAGGTCCTGGCGGGGTTCCCAGCTGGCAATGTGTTAACCAAACAATTTTTGAGAACTGAGTTCAGGACCTGTCACCCGAAGCAACCAGCTTGAACAGAGTGCCACAGAGCCCGGCTCCCCAGGCCGAGGCGGGAAGACACCTGGAACGCCGCCAGCTTCTCAAAGAGGGGGCTGCGTTGTTGGAAGCCGAAGCACCCCTCACACTTTGCACCCAAGGCCTTGGGACTTCTGGGGTGTTCAGAGGGTCCTCATAAGGGAGACAAGGAGGGCCTGCCAGTGAAGTTGGCCAGCAGCTCCCCTTTGGGCCTCCGTATCCTCCTCTATAACAGAGCACAGTGGCTCCTGGCCCAAGGCATGACAGCTGGAGCGTGGAAGGTTTTCGCTCTGTATTATGACTGTTAATAACATCTCCATTTCCATGACAGCTCCAGCCCGAGGTGGCCTCGTCCTTCTCCGAGAGTGGGGGGTAGTCAGGACCACCAGCCATTGCCCTGGGGGGGGCCATATTCCATAGCTGACCTGTGGCTCAGAGGACCCTCCACCAGAGGCTGCAGCTGCTGGGGGCGCTGGGAAGAGGAAGCACAGCAAGTGAGAAGGAACAGACAAAGGAGGCAGCCTCATCAGCAGTGTGGCTGAGCCTCCCCCGAGCCCTCCCCTTCAGCCTGGGCCGCACTCAGTGTAGGGCTCAGGTCCCAGAGGGACATTTGACAGGAGGGAGCCTGCTCTCTGCCCTGACTCCCACTGTCTTCAGAGCCTGACAGGCAGCCGTAAGCGGCTACCAAGAGTTAATGACAGCGGCGGATGGCAGACAGGCAGGGACATGTTTGCCTGCAGGCTTAGTGGTGAGCCTCTGGTGCTGCCAGGCAACCAAGGAACCAGGGCTGCAGGCCTGCCTCCAGCCAGCTGGCAGCCAGTACAAACCAGCATATGTCCCTTGGTCCCCATAGCTCCTGGAGTCTACCCTTCCACAAAGCTGGACATGTAATCATGGCAAGATTCACGGGCGGTTGGTTGTTCAATGGGAGATCTGATTTTGAAAGATGGGGGCAGGGAGATTTAAATCCCACAGGGGAAGGGGCTGCTTTTTGATTCCCCAGGCTCAGCGATGAGCCATTCTCCCCCGCTGGGTTTGAGATCTGCACTTGGGGAAGAGAGGGCATTTAAAAATAGCACAGCCAACTCGAGTACCTCTGCTCCCTGCCTGCTGCAAGTCATATCCAATTACTCTGCTGACAAGAGGGTTTTAGCCCAGGGAACCTGGCATCCTAGATGTCACTCCAGGGAGCTGGGCACCATGGTCCCCCAGCCCCTTCTTCTCCCAGTGGGTATCCCCGGGCTTGGAAGAAAGGGATGGACAGATCATACATGCACGTGGCCCAGCCCCAGGCCATAATGCGGACACGTCCAGCTACTTTGCTGCGTCTGGTTTCCTTGAACAATGTCCCCCACCCCCGGTTTTTGTTCACATTGTGGCACAGCCCCACATATCTGCCCCGTGCCTGAGATTCCCCCAGTATAGCTTCACCCCTTTGGAATGTGAAGACTTTCAAGATTCCCCACTAAGATCCCAGTGACCCTCCCTAGCCATTGCCCTAGGGTGGGTACTGAAGCTGAGGACACAATAGAATGTCAACTCCATGAGGCAGGACCTCCGCTGCCTGGCTCACTGCTGACACACAGCAGGGACTTACCAAATGTGCACTGAGGTGACTGCACTGTAATAGAAGGGACCTGGCAGGAAGATGCCCATGGCCCATGCAACCCCCTGTCCATGGCCAGGGCGAGTGACAATCAGCTGACCCAGAAGCACGCGTCCTGATGATGACACCTCTCAGCATCGTGTCATCGACAAAGGCCCAGCGCCGAGGCCTCTGCTCTCTTTCCTTTCTCCAGCCAGCGCCACCACAGTTCTCTCTCAGCAGACTCACCCAACCCAAAGAAACTCGCCTGTGACCCGGTTAAACCAGCAAACGCCGGAGCCGGGGCTCACTCCTGCAAGGCCTCAGCCCCCTGCTCCACACAGCTGTCCCTTCCTCCCTTAAACCCTCGATATGGTCGGATGCTCGGGGAACACTAACTAGGAGAGCCGTCACGGGCTGGACAGTGCCTGAATCCATTGCACATGTTTTGCTTGTCTTGTTTATGACACTTGTCACTTTCCACCCAATGCTTTGTCATAAGGAGCCTTGAAGTGTCATAAGCCACTTCCCCAGGGTCTTGGTTATCAGCCACCCACACACAACCTGAACCTGGCACATACTGATGTCCAGGAGATGTCTGACTAATGGATGTGTGTGTGTGTGTGTGTGTGTGTGCATGCATGCACATGCACAGCGTCCTGTAAACATTACAAAGACACATGTAAAGAATCCAGGGATTACTCATGGACCACTTCCATTAACCCGGACAATTGAGGAAACGATGCATAGAGTGAGCTCACCGTGTGCCAAGCCAGTGAAGGAAATGAGAGGAACAAACAGCACTTCCATGCACTGGGTGGTGTTTACAATTCCCTTGTGACAGATTTCCATTTATTTGTCTGGGAGGCCCTCCCTCTCGGCTGAGCCCATGGACGGTTACTGGTGATAGCTTTGAGCGTTTCCAGGAATGGCTCCAGGTCGCGACCAAGATTTAAGCTCTACCAGCACCTTCCTGGGGTGAAATTGCCTGTAAGTATCAGGAGTCTTGTTAAACCAAGTAGGATGATCCTCAGCTAAAGGCCATAAGCAGAACCCTCGATGGTGAGCTTGCCCTTCGGTCTCACCGCCTAAGCAGCCTGTGACCTTCACCATAACACACACAGCTGGCCGACCTAGGCCTCCTCCTCCTCCTCCTCCACCCTCACTGTGGGAAGCCAGGTGTGTGTACACAGAAGTTGGAATGATGACAGCTGCTGGCACGCCACTGGTAAGACAGGGAGCACCTGGAACCCTCGCTCGTTCATTCATTTTCATTCTCTCTTTTCTCCCACTCTTCCTTTCGCCCTCCCTGTCTCAGATTAGGGGTTACTGGAGAGCAAAAGAGAAAGTGCAAGGAAAGGAGATACAAGCCAAGTCCAGCTAAGCTTTGGTGCCTGAGGAAATGGGGCAGAGCAGGACCCTGACATCACGGAGCTCTAGGGGCGGCAGGTGTGTTGGAGGAGTCACCCAGACATCCCACCCAGCTCTCCTCACCACATGAGTGAAATAGGGCCCACAGCTGGGCAGGAGGGTTATAACATGGTGCGACCTCTACAGAGTGAAGGCCCGTGACTGTCACAAATGCACGACCTCAGTCAACTGGCGGCTTCCTTTGGCATCCTACAGACAGACGCATGCAGCTGCATAGAGACACGGGCACCGAGAGTGCGCTGTGGATTGTAAGTGTGAAACACCAGAAACAACTGGAGTCCATCGGTTGGGGAACGCGTATTCAGGGAATGTTGTGCAGCTGGTGAATGCGACATCAAAGAATGACTGTGGTCCTCAGGATGCCTTGAAGTAAAGAAAGCAAGGAGCCTGAGAGGCCTTTTAAGACCATATACTCTGAGTCCTTCACGTTACAAATGGGGAGGCTAAGACCCAGAGTGAGGAACGAGAAAGCCACCACTCTGCCTCTTGGCCGCCCCACCCCAATCCTTAACACTCCAGAGTCAGACAGGCAGCTCTGTCTCTTTCAAATCCGAGCTTACGGTGTCATTACTTTAGTCCACGCCCTCCTGTACCTGCAGAAGTGCCCCGAACCTCCAAGCACCATCTGATCCCCTTCCTTCTCCCCTCAGAGGATCACACCTGTCCAACAGGACTTGCTTATTCTCAGTCATGGTGGCTGCTCCCTAGGATACCATCCTGGTCTGTTCGTGGTTTCCCATACCACTGCCTCTCCCCCGCCCCCCTTCAGTGGAAAAAACTTGCAGACAATCCTTTCTCTTGAGGCAATGGAGGCATCGACATTCTCTCTCTCTTTCTCTTTTTTCAATTTATTGACTTTTAGACAGAGACAGAGAGAGAGACAAAGGGACACATCAATTTATTGTTCCATTCATTTTTGCATTCGTTGGTTAATTCTTGTATGTGCTCTGACCAGGGATCGAACCCACAACCTTGGCAGATCGGAACGACGCTCTAATCAGCTGAGCTACCTGGCCAAGGCAACATTGTTTCTCTTGATCTCAAAGGCTTGTAGTAATAATGATGGCTGACATTTATACTGTACCCATACATTGCCTCCTGTAGTCCTCAGGGCTCCGTGGTGTCGCTATGGTTATTTTCCCCATTTACCAATGAGGAAACCAAGGGACAGGGAGGGCAAGAACCCCCACCTGTGGACAAGCCTGAAGCAGGAAATGGCCCCGAGGGCCACTAGGCAGTGACTAGAGAATTGAGACTCGAATCAGAAAGCACAACTGGCAAAAGGCCTGTGCAGTGACTCAGACAACAGATAAAGGGCACAGCACAGACTGTCTAAACTCGAGTTCTTTTGACACCAGCTCACTCACACCCATGTGTTCCCAGATTAGACCACGGACAAATTGATCTGACAGCAATCCTGCATCGGCTGGTGTGTTCTGACGACTGGACTTCCGGCTGTCCCAGCAACCCGCTGGTTTCCCAGCTCTGACCGAGACCGTGCTGTGCTAAGGGCCCCCTTTAACGACCCCTGTGACAGGCCCCGCGGTCTCCCGTGATGTGTGCTCTCCCTGCCTGTGTTTGGCTGCAGGTGTGTTCCTGGAGGCCCCTGCCGGTGGGCTGTAACGGGGCAGACCTGGACTGGCACCGGGCAGTCTGGCCCTGTGTGCTGAGTGGTTCCCCTCTACTGCCTCAAGGCTGTCATCGAGGGCTCAGGGTCAGAGGAGGCAGACACCCCCTCTGCTTCCTCAGCGCCCCCTTCCCTGCCCCTCAAAGCACAGCCAAGATTGCTCCTGCTCCCTCTCCCCTGCCTCAGCTGCCTCCGAGGTTTTCTGCTCCCTCCAGCCAGGCACCACCCTTCCTGTCTGCTCCAGCCCACCACCCCTGCCCCACTGAGCCACACCCAGACCTCCAGACATACTGGAGCTTTTCTGCCTTCAAACATGTCCCCAGGCTGCTTCCCCAAAGAGAAACCCCCTCCCCCAACACCCAACACCTAGCAGCAAAGACTTGCAAGCTCGACCACCATCCCACCTCCCCCAGGAAGCCTTCCCCAGCCACCTCCCTGGACCTTCGTCTCCCTGAATTCCCGAAGTGCCACCAGTCTCTGTGCTTCTCCACAGGCGAGGCTGCCCCCAGTAGCCCGGGACATTTGTGATGACGTCATGCCTGCGATGCCATCAACTTCTTCCCTGGGTGGACCCTGTCACCCCAGCTGGGAGGTGTGCGCCTCGGGGGTAGGAGTTACCTGATATGCCTCAAGGCCAGCTCCCAGCCAGGGCTTCCCTGCCCCGGATTTAAAACGCCAGCTATGAATAGCAGCTGTGATTCATTTGCTCCCTGCGCAAGCCTCTGCCGGAGCCCCGGGTCTGGAAATGGCCTCTGCATTAGAAAGGATTGACCCTCAACTTCAAAAAAAACTAAACTAAACAAGACCTCATCTGCCCAGGGAGACGGTACCAACAGGTTAACAGGGGCCTGGCGGGCGACGGGCTCAGGGATGATTAGTGCAGACAACGTGCACTGGAAGGAGAAAGCACGTGTGGACGAGGCATCGCAGCAGCGCTTGAGCGGCTCCGCGGGCGCCGCTGGGGAGGGGAAACTGGCTCCTCCTCCGAAGGGCTGCGTGGGCCTGCAGCTGGACCCAGGCTGGAGCCAGTGTCCCTCCCTGTGGGACAAGGGCTGCACACAGCCTGGGGAGGGAGGCAGGGGGCTTTGTCCCTGATCCCAGACTTCAGATAGATCACACGCACGGGGAATTCAAGGCCAGTCAAAGGAAGCCCAACTGTATGCAGCAGGATGCAATTTATAGTCCTCGTTTCCCCGCAGGAGGCGGGAGCGGTGGGGCGAAAGTCAGGTTCCATAAGGTTTCAGGTAACTTAAATAAGAGCTCCATAAATAGTCACCTTTAAAGGGCCGCTGGAAGACTATCCTTACAGGGATCGTTTCTGTAGTTTGTTAAAGGGGTGCTGGGCTGTTCAGGGACAGAATGAGGGTGAGGTCAGGAAAGACAGCCACCTTTGCCTCCCCTGTCGCCAGGTGTCCCCATCAGCATCAGGATTCTGGGACAGACAGGCCAGCACTGCAGCTGCCTGCCACCCGCCCTCACGGCCCACTCCCGGGGCCAGCCACACCCCGCCCCAGGGGAGGTGCCCCGTGTGGGACAGGATGGGAGGATAAGCGACCCCAAGGTCTGGCCTCATTACTGTAGGTGGGTCCTGTGTCTGACCTTCTCAGCTTGGGTTCACCTCTGATCCCTCTGGGGCCACACTCATAGCCAGGGCACCGGGGGCTCCCCTTGCCCCAGATCTTGGTGCTCCAGCCCCTACCCTGCCACTGCCTGACAGGGTGACTCTGGGTGAGTCATCTGTATAACAAGGCAGATGAAAGGCTCACTACAGATTCTTCTAGTTCTAACAGTGCTCCACTCCAAGCACGCCCTGGTCTTTTGTTTCCTGGAGGCCTGGAATTTTCAAGGACAGAGGGCTACAAGGCCTGAACCTCGAGGCCAGCCCCCGCCAGCATGCATGGGGTCGGTAGCCCTTAGAAGCCACCCTGAATGGCCACCTGACTATGAAGCTGTTACTCTGCCCCAGGCATGCAATCCCGACAGTGGCCGCTCTCCCAGGAGGCTGGGGGGGCTGACTTTATGCAGCAGGAGCGGTTATGAGTGGGAGTGGGTGAGTGAGAGTACACGTGTGTGAGGGTGTGTGTACAAATGAGTATATAAATGTGTGCAAGTGTGTGAGTGGGGGGGTCAGCGTGTGTGGATGAGGTGAATGTGCAAATGGGCTGCATGGGTGCCCGCGTGCATAAAGGTGCACAGTGTGATCTCTGTGTGAGGGGACTGTATATGTGGGTGAGTGTGAAAGTATACACACGTGTCAGTGTGCAAATGTGTGCACGTGTGAGTGTGTATTAAGGGAGTAAGTACATGTGCGAGGGAGCATGAGTGTGTATGTGGATGAATGTGTACATTTGAATGTGTTCTAGGTTTGAATGTGTGTACGAGGTCTGTCTGGAAAAAGCCCGGCCATTGTTAATATAATGAGAATGGTTAGCACCACATCGATGTGACCTGGCAGCCAAGGAGCGTGGACTGGGATGTGCATGGGGGAACAAGGACAACTTCACTGTACTAGTCAGTGGGGGCAGTAGACACTGTTGAGTGAACGTGTGTACTGTGTGGCCCTCGCATTCAAAATGGTAGTGAGCAGAGCAACAAATCTGCATTAAATTTTGTGTTAACCTTGAACATTCCTCCACAAAAACCATTCGGATAATTCAAATGGCTGCCACTATGGGCAACTGGTGATTGGCAGCTTCATCACAACAATGTGCCCGTTCATGCATCATGTCTCGTGCAGAGTTTTTTTGGCAAAACATCAAATCACCCAGGTGACTCAGCCCCACTACAGCCCAGATTTGGTGCCCTGCAACTTCTGGCTTTTCCCAAAACTAAAACTAAACCTTAGAAAGGGAAGAGATTTCAGAATGTTGATAAGATTCAGGAAAATATGATGGAGCAGCTGAGGGCAATTGGGAGAACTGTGTGAGGTCCCAAGGTTCCTGCTTTGAAGGGGACTGAGGTGACATTGTCCTGTGTGCAATGTTTCTTGTATCTTCTTCAATAAATGTCTCTATTTTTCATAGTACATGGCTGGATACCTTCTAGACAGACCTTATATATGAAGTGTGTGTGTGAGTGAATGTGTAAAGGGATACACATATGTATAAGAATGTATGTTTGTGTGTACAAGAGTATGGGTGAGTGTGTAAGGGTGCTCAAATGTGTGTATGAGTATGTATGTGACTGTGTGAATGTGAGGCAAGCATGTGCTATGTGTAGATGAGTCTGTAAAGGCCTTCATGTGTGTGGGTGAATGTGTACAAGTGTGTGGATGAGTGTGTAAAGGTGTTCACATGTGTATGGGTGTGTGTGAATGTGTGTGAGTGGGTGAGTGTGGGTGCACATGCGTGTGTTTAAGTGTGTGTGTAAGTGTGTGGGTGTGAAGGAAATATGGTGTGTGTCGGTGAGTGTGTAAAGGTGCCCATGCATGAGGGTATAGAGCGTGCATGCAGTGGAAGCATGTGATGTGTGTGGGTGAGTGTGTAAGGGTGCTCCCGCGTGCACCTGCCCGGGCAGAACCGCACTCTGCGTGGGAGAGAGGGAATGTCAGTTCTGCAGGAGGGCTAGTGCAGGGAAGCCTGACACACGAACAACCCTAGAGAACGGCTCCCCTCGAGGCCCCGCGCCTCTCCCGCCAGCCCCAGACCTTGAGGAGCTCTGGGCCTGGCTCTCCCACGTACACTTCAGACCCAGCTCACCCAAAGCGAGTTCATTCCCCCTCCAGCTGTCCTGCCCCTGGGGTGTACAGAGCTCATCTGGACCCAGCCCAGGCGGGATCCTGGGCACCTTCCAAGCATTTCCCTCTTGCTGTCTCCCTCTGTCTCCCACTCTTGCTTCGACCCTTCTCCCACTTCTGTTGTTTCTACTGCCTCCCACAACCACTCCCCCCTCCCACCTCTCCACCCACTGCCTCTGCTGAGTCTACAGCCCTCATTGTTCCAACCCGGGTCACTGCTGTCCCCTCACTGGCCCCACCTCCCGTCTGGTACACACTACCCCGTACGCTCTGGCCAGCCCCCTTCCAGGTGCCAGCCCACTGGCTCACGGCTCTGTGGCTCCCAGCAGCTGTGCTGTCAGCCTGCCTGACCACAGGTGGAGCTGTAACCGGGGAGCCCTGGAAGCTGAAGAGCGCCCACTCCACTGAGACACTCAACAAGTCACTTGGTTTCTCTCTGTCCCACAGAGCACCAACCCAGCCTGCCATACTGTACATAACAGAGGTGTGAAAGAGCAATAGACTCATTTTATGAATCAGATCCTACATGAAAATGAATTCTATGAAGAATCTCCTCCTCCTCCCTCCCCCAAATGGATTTTGCCATATGATACTTAAAGTTAGGCTCAGCTCTGCAGTCAAGTAGAAAGAAGGCAGACTTCGAGGCTGAACAGAGCTGGGTGTGAACTCTCCATATATCGCACAGCTACGCCGACTGTGTGACCTTGAGCCCCTCACTTTACTTCTCTGAATTCCTCGGCCTCCGTTTCTCCATCTCGAAAATGGGGCAATCCGAGCTTGGGGAGGGTGAAATGGTACGATGAAGGCTGTGTGCATTGCGTGGCTGATGCACAATAAGCGCTTGGTACCTATCCGTTCCCCTCTGCCACCCTCTCTCCTGCCCTTGACCCACATGCATCAAATTACTTAGTCAGAATTCATTAGATTAAGTTAAAAAGAGTAAGGGAGCCATCCAGCACACTCGCTGAACCTACATCTCCCAACGAGATTACATTACGGAGCAGCAGCACACGGGGACAGCAGGCGGATGTGACCTGAGGACGGCAGAGCTGTTGTTGAGGGACCAAGAAGCTCAGCAGAGGCCCGGACACTTCCGACCGCAGTTGTGTTTAAATTTTCCCAGAAGGACAAAAGATAAAATCCAGAAATTTTAAATTGGAATGTAAAACACCTTGACAAATTTGTAACAGAGTTTAAAATGGTTTGTGATCACTTAAAACGGGAAGGGGGAGTGAGAGGGGACCGCCCCTCAGTAGGGGCCAGCAGAGCCCCAAGCAGTGAGCTCCCGTGACTGGGTCGTGGGGGGAGGGGTGGTTGAGGGGCGGGTGAAGAGATGAACACCGGGGTGTAATGGGTCTGATTGTCACCAGGTGTCCGGCACATTGCACAGGGACAAATCCAATAACTATTCACTGAAATGAATGAATCAGAAAATGAAAGAAGACTGTTACGAACTGCTTATAGATAAAAATGAGAAATGTAGTCTGGGTAATGGAGACTACACTTAGGTAAATTGGCCCAATGAGTGTTGATAAATGTCAACCCACAGGAAGGGAGCGGGGCGGGAGGCAGAGAGAGAGAAAGGCAAGGAGGGAGAAGGGCTCTCTCGGGCCGCACCCTAGGCATGTGCACTCAGCTCTGGCCTGGTCCCATTTTCCACCAGTTACCGGACTGAAGAGCTGCAGCCAGGCTTATCCATTATGTGTATTCTAACCTGGGAAGGACAGACATCTGACTAAGTGACAGACTCTGGCTTCCATGAGATTCCAGTGGCCTCGAAGTATGGACAAACCAACAAGATGACACATCACCGGCAGAGATGGAGAAATTAAGGCGTAGTTCACGACCTCTGCCAAAGGGCGGGAGGGGAGGCCTCTGTCCGATGGCCCCCCAGGGAGCGTACACCAGGGGTTTGGAGGACGACGAGCTCAAGAGGAACCATGGGAGGAGACTAACACAGTCTTACCACCATTAATTAAACTCACGGCGCTGAGCCAGAGGAGGTGCCGTCCGGCACCAGAAACACCGGGACGGTGCACAGCACGTGGGAGCACCGAGACGTGTCTGCACGCCCCAGAAAGGCTGTCCCTTGGCGGAGGGGATGCATGTGGCCTCTGCAGCTCAAGAGGGTGGAGCTTGAGGTTGCCCGTTAGAAGATAAAAACAAAGGATGCCAGTTAAATTCGGAGTTGAGATAAATAATGAGTGATTTTTAGTATAACTATGTCACAGGAATATGCACATGTGAAGGCTCATCAGACTGTACACGTTCGACGGGTGCAGCTGACGCAGCACCAGCTACGCCTCAGTCAGTCTTATTTTTGAAAGGAGGAAGGCGGAAGGCATGGCCTCACAACACGTGAGGGCTCTCCCAGAGACAGCTCAGTCCCTACCTCTGCGGGGTGGTGAGGAGAGGCATTCTGAGTTTGCATTAAATCTGTGGTTTTCAATTCATTCCATGTGCATACATCTTACTGAGAGCCCCGCCATATGGAGTGGATAAAAGCTGATGGCCCTCCCACAGTGGAAAGCCCCCACTCTGGCAGGAGATGCATGTGGTCAGCTGGGCTCCTGGACCCAGGATGTGCCTTCCTGCTCTGTTTGGGGGTCAGAGGAAGAGATGCCTCCAAGGTCCCTTCAACCATGTTGTCTCATGGCTCTGGGAAGTTCCATGAAAACGCTTGAGGTCACCAAGCCTGCTGCGATGGCTTGTACTCACTTGGAGGGCAGCCCTGGGGGCGGCTGACATGGGTTAAGGAGGTTCGGTGGGAAGCTGCAGGATGGAAGGGGACCCACAGCCTCCAAGTGCGCCTTCACTCTGTCCTCTGCCGAGGCCCAGCCCAGCCCCGAGAAGCAGGGTGGCCATGGGCAAGGCACTTTGCCTGACCAGGAAAGGATGGGGAGTGGCTCAGGGTCTTTCGTGCCCTCATTTCTTGCATCCATTGTAGAATTTAAGTACAAGGAAACCTTATTTCCTTGGCTCAGTGTGGCCTGCCCAGCTGATGAGGGACTGGGAGGCCCCAGGCCACGCCTGAGCTGGTGTGACAGGGAGAATGGCTCTCTGGGCAATGGACCCATGTCCCAGGTCCTCACTCTGAGACAAGGCCTGGTGGAGCAGGCTTGGTCCCTGCCTCTGAGCAGCACCAAGCAGGCCTCTGGGGACCCACACCCAGTCTTCCTGTGCCCTCACCTCCATGTACATTCCCAGCCCATGTCCCACAGCCCTGGGACTCCGCCCGCACACTACACACCCTCCATTCCTTTGTGGGAGGGTAGGGCCTCCCAGCACTTCCAGTACAAGGCTCAGCTTTGATGGTGGCAATCTTTGCCTCTCAGTGGCTTCAGCTACCCTGTGCCCTAATCCTCGCCCCTTCCACCTGCCCAGCCCAAACCTGCTCTCCCCAGTGAACCCACAGGGGGTGAGTTGTAAACGCCTCCCTGCACCTAATCCTGAGCCCCTTACCAGCCTACTTCACTCTAACAGAAGACCAAGGAGGGCAGCAAAGGGCAAGCCGTGGACTTGCAGGATCTAGCCGTCAGGAAGGAGCGCAGCGACAGGCCTGCTGGGCACAAGGTAGGCTGTATTCAGACTAGGGAGATGACAGCGTGTCCCCGAGGGATCGTCTGTCCCACTCAGAGGCACATGGACACCCCAGGGAACATTCATGAGAACAGGCGGCATTCTGACAGCCGAGGAGTGACCTCACGCAGGCCACGCTGCTCCTCGTCTCTCCTCTGTCTCTGTCCCTCCGAGCACGCAGCCTGGGATCACAGGCAGGCCGCCCAGCCTTACAGACTGCCCGTCAACAGTCTGAGGGTCCCTGTCCGACCTGTCAGCAATGGGACGAGAGTCATAACAGCACTCTCCCAATGGGCCGTGAAGAAGCCACCGGAGCTTTTTAGGAAACCACATCCAGTCACTGGGGACCTGCTAGCTGCCCAGTCCCTCTTCTGGGGGGACGCAGAGAAATGAGGAGCATTCAGGGCCCTGCCCTTGATGCAGAAGCAGGCCAAGCCCAAGTACAAAGACTGCACCCAGAGACCCACGTGGTCAGAGGACAAGGCTCAGAGGAAAGGGGATGTAAACACGAAGGTCAGAAACATCCAGCCCATCTTAGAAGTCAGGGCTGAAGAGGGAGACGAGAACACCCAACAGGAGAGGCGGAACCAGCTGAAGGCTAAGCCGTGGGGTGGGCGTCCGAGGCTGAGCTTGCGGTGGGCGCCCGAAGAGCCGGGGCTCCCAGCATCCCAATGACCTACAGATCAGATCGCCTGGAGGGAGGAGGACCGTCGAGCGCCCACCCCACAAGGAGCGCTGAGTGGAGGGGGAGGGATCACCGCACTTGGGGTCTCTGGCCTCTCCTGTCACCGGGATCAGGTCCCTCAACGGTAACAGTTTGAGACCGCCAGTCTCCACGGAGCCCCCGAGAAAGCACTTCGTGCTCTCAGCTCAACCGCAGGTGGCCATGCCGGGGCCCCTGCCCATCAAGGCCCCCTGACCCCGTGGTGTCACCTCAGCTCACTCTCCTCTTCTTTAGGCTTTCCCTGACCCCCCTTCTGGGTGGCCCTCCCGCCCTGCGGTCATGGCCACACCATCTGACACTTCACAGGACACCATCTGGCTTCGTTGGCCAGTGACCTCACCTATGACTCTTGTCCCCACCAGCGGAGGTGACCTCGGGGCCAGGGGCTGGTTTCCTCTCCTGGACCAGCCACAGGTGGCAAGGGTGCAGGACACCCAACGCACCCTTGACGTTTAACACCTGGCCTCCTGGAACTGGCTCTTCCTCCTCCCTGCCTTCCTCCCACCCTGCCACCTCTGGTCACTACACACACACACACACACACACACACACACCACACACCCCTCAGTGACTGACATGGTGACCTGTGCTCTAAGTCACCACTGAGAAACACTGTCTGATATTTCCTGATCTGGAAGGAACCCCACATTCCCACCCACCCCCAGGCCCTGCTCCTGACCCTGGGATAGGCTGAAGGGGAGACGAGAGAGGAAAATAATGTCTAATCAAGGCCCCTTCCCTCCTCCTCCAAGCTGGAGGTCAGGAGGAAGGACACCTGGCCCCCTCGGCCCGGGCCCACATGAAGCCCAAACCCCAGGCCTGGCCTGGGGCGGCGAACCTCGCTGACTCCAGGCAGACAGTGGTTGGCAGCTTCCTGTTTCTAAGAATCTGGGGCTTTGAAGGGCTTCTCCCATCCCCACCGCCCTGACACAGAGAGCATCGTGGTGACTCTCAAGCACGGTCTCAGATTTCCCCTCCAGAGCTTGCAGGCTTTCAAAGGGAAGGGAAGCCAGCCGGCTGCGGAGACAACGCTGGATGTGGCGAACTGGACCCGCTGGAAAATTAGCAGAAAATTCACCCAGCCCACACGGTGCCAAGAACTTGGGACGTTTCCAGAGGCTTGGGCCTTTGCCGTGCCCTTCCTTGGATGGCCCAGGCTGTCCCACACCATATGGGTGTGGTTTGCAGGACCCCTGTTCCCCAGTCCCCACCCATCACACCTGAGCTTTGGTTCGAAGTCCTGGAGACAATCCAATGCTGGGCGCCTGGCCGGTGAGGAGGGAGCTGCCTCGGGGTTGGGTTGTGAGCTGGTGCGGGGTGGGAGCCCAGCTCCGCAGGCCCCGGCCAGGGCGCCGGCTCGTGTGTCTGAAAGAATGCCTTCCGTGGTGAAATCAAGGCATGCACTTGACCGCTTTGGGTTCCTGTTTTCTCCCTGTTTACAGTCTATCCCTCTGCAGGAGGCTGTGCCTCACCATCCCTGGTCACTTGCAGCTAGGTGGAAAGAAATTTCTGGAATTGGGAAATCAGTGAGAGCTGGGTCTGCAGCATGGTGTATACCCCAAGGCAGCAGGCGGGCAAAGGGAAAGGTGTGAGCATCGGAGGTGAGCTCCCCCCGCTGCCTGTAATGTCAGGGGCTGGCCCTGGGGAAGCCGCCTAGACCCACAGCAGACACGCATGCTTCACCCCTTCCGAGGCTCCCGTCAGCCCCAATTCAGGGATTAAGCAACTGCACGGCCACTGAGTGGTGGGACAGGGCTTGAACCCAGATCCCTCTGGCTCTAGAGCCCAGCTGGGCAAGAGGAGCACTCAGGACTAATAGGCTCTTCAAATCGTGGTCAATCCAGTCAGTCTGCCCCCAGCCCAGGAGCTGGGCTGGCAGCCTGTGCACCCCACGATGGCTGTCCCTGAGATCGCCGTCCACTTCGGAGTCCGATTTTGGATGACTGGACGCTGGGGCGTCAGGAGTCCTGGGTGGTGGAGACTGGAAGTCGTTCCCCCTCGGCCCTGACCTCCACACGGCAGCTGCCTGGGGTTTCCGTCTATTCCCATTCGCTGGGCCCTGGAGCCGCTCAGGTGACCTGCTCACTCAGCTCTGAACCCCTCCCATTCTGTGATGCCCACACTTCCCACCCCCAGACCTGCACTCGGCGGGTCTGGAAACACAGCCCCAAGGGGGCCTGGGCACCGTCGTTTGGAGAGGCCCTCCCCTCTGAGGTCTGGAATACTGCAGGTGCCGCGCAGACTCCCTGTCCGTGGGGCTAAGTGCTGTTTTCATACCGAATTCGCTCCCAAAAGCCTGCACTGTCCTGAGGACGCGTCACTTTCCCAAAGGCAGGGCGGCCCCTGGAGCACTCAGCAGGCTCACCGGTGGCGGCGGGAGGGGGGGCTGGTTTTAATGACAATCCCCATCCCCACACCCGCTGTGGGACTTTCTAGAGGTGGGGCCTGGTTATCTGGTTCTTTTCACACATGCCACAGCTGGACACTAATGCTGAGAACCACAGGTCATCAGGAGACTGGTCTGCTGAACTGGCCAGACCAGGGCCCTGTGCTTGGGAGGGACATCAGGACATCGCTGCTGTGAGACCCCCAGGAACCCCTGTTCCCCTGACCTGGCCTCCTCTCCCGGATCCCCGCACTACCTGTCCCCTCAGGGAAGGTGAGGAATGAACTAGATGAGTCATGGGCAGTGTGCTGGGTCAGTGCCAGCACCCCACAGCGCCCCAAACGTCAGTGGCCCTCCTCTTGTGTAGCCAGTATGTAGCTGCTCCTCTGCCTCCAAATCCTACCCATCAGAGAGTGGAGGGCTTCTAAGATGACCCAAATCCAGTCTGCTGTGGGCAGGAAGCACGGTGGTGGGGAAAGAAACCCAAAGTTCCTCTGAGAGCTTCATGTCTGCGCTCCCATCCACACCCTGGCTCTTTCTCTCTACCGAGGAGGGACTCCTCACTTAACTGACAGCAACTAGGGGCTGGACACGGGCCGTTTTTGTTTACTACCGTCCCCCTGCCTACCTGCTTGGCATGGAATGGGATCTCAGTGATTGTCCGTTGGATGGATGGATGGATGGATGGATGGATTATTGGAAGGAGGGAAGGAAGGAAGGAAGGAAGGAAGGGAAGGAGGCAGGGAGGAAGGGAGGAGGGAGGGAGGGAAGAAGGAAGGAAGGGAGGGTGGGTCTGGTGTTGGGACATGAGGTCCCATAGAAAGAGACCTGAATTCTAGTTCTGGCCCCATTACTTACTGGCCTTAGAAGAAAATTTATACTAACCCCTGAGCCACTGCTTTCTATCAAACGATGATGGTTATACCCGCCCCAGCTCCTTCAGAGAGGGAGTCCGTGTCTCAAACAGGATGACTCCGCAGATGGTGGTGCTCCAAGGCAGCCAGGACAAGGGGCACGAGCCCCAGCACTGTGGGCACCCAGCAGCATTCCCTCCTCGCCCACGAGAGCGCTCCTCCTGAACCGATGGGTCAAGCACCGGCCACCAAGGCCCATGAGGCTGTGGGTGGACCCCAGTACCTCCCCTCTGTCAAAACAACCGAGAGGAAGACTCAAGTGGCCCGGCCGCTCCCTCCTATGGACACGGGGTTCGGGGAGCCAGAGTGTCCGAGCTGGCAGACACAACCGTGAAGTCATCTAGCCCCATCCCCTCGTTTACGGAAACAATATTGCAGTCTCCTTGGCGGTTATTAATAAAGGCCCCAGGCACCTCGTCGGATTCAGCCGAAATACTTATCACTTACAGAGGGGATAAGAATCACTCTTCCAAGAAGAAGGCAGACACTGGTTTATTAATTAATTACCTCTGGGGGTCCTGCCGAAACTGCAAGAGGGGATCGAGAGGGTGGGGAGCGAGCGGCAGAGAAGCCCCGGAAAGAGGCGGGGAGGCACTCCACTCACACTCCAGAGGGTGAGAGCTGGCACCTTCTGGGAGGGGCCAGGGGCCATGGGGCTTGCATTCACAGTCTCTCTCTGTGCATTTTAAAACAAGGCTTGCTCCTCCTCCCACCCATCAGCAGAGAGGAGCAGAATCTGGGGGCCTTAGAGGCTCCAGAGGCGGTTCCCTGTCCCCTGGGGTCTGCAGAGCCAATACAGAAAGCTCCAGTTCCAGCCCCCACATCCTTGGGCATCACCTTCCTCTTCAGAGCCCCTCACTGTGCACGCACGTGCACGCACCACACACACACACACACACACACACACACACACACACACACGGGGCCTTCCTAGTGCCCAGGGCCTCGGGACAAGACAACCTGGCACAGCCGTTTACACCCAGTGTTGAAGGTGTGCCACCACTCTCACGGCCCCAGAGAACATGCCGTGTAACTCTCATTTCTGTGCAGTTTGATGTAGGGCCCAGGAAGCACCCCTGGGACTGCTGGGGTGGGATGGCCGTCTGCTGGCCTGGATGTCACATCACCCTGGCAACCACAGTCTCCAACCCAAGAGGCAAGGGCTGGCACCAGCGTGGTGGACGGGACCCCGGGGCACATGCATCCGTGCTGGTTGGACTACCTCCCGTTGGGACTGTAAAAAGTTTGCCAGCCAGGAGGTTGAAGGGAGCCTTGGAGACCACTCTGGAAATCTCTGAGGGGCAGTGGATGGGGTCCCTGCCTGTAGACGTGCTGTCTGTGCCTGGCACCAAGGTGTCCCTTGAGGGGGTGAGTGGGGCTGAAGTGGCCTCGCGCGTGCCCTGGCCTGGCTGCGTCCGCCAGGGGTGAGGAGAACCATTTTCTAATTCATGCAGAGGTGCGAATGGGCTAGCCTTGGTCCCCTTTTTACAAGGTGGCGTGCTGCTTCACGGAGCATCTCAGAGAGTGGGTTTGCTTATGTGGGAGGTGTGCTACGTGGGCCTGTGTGTGTGGCGGGGTAATATGTCCGTGGAAAAAAAACTCAAGGAAAGAGCAATGGGTTTGGGAGAGGAGAGAAAATAAGGGCCAGAGGTGTTTCAAGAAAGCAAAGGCTCTCAAACCCCAGCTCTGGGCAGGGCCCTGAAGGAGAGAATCCCTGTGACAGCAGGAAGTGGGGTCCCACGCACACACCAGCCTGAAGGTCCTTGGGAAGAACAGGCATCAACAGGCAGCCAGATGCGGTCCTGGGCACCCCCAACCCCCTGGGGCTCCTGTCCGTCATGAAGTGCCCAGGCGAGTGGGGTTCTAGATGGGGGAGGAGTCAACCAAGTAGGTGAAGGTGGGACCAGGGGAGGGGGCCGTGGCCTTGGACTGGGACAACCCTGCTGTGCCATCCCAGTCTTGGTCTCCCTCTGGCTGCAACCCCTCAGTTTCACCTCCTGCTACTTCCGCCTGCTATCAAGGGAAAAGACCCAAGCCCTGGCCAGGTGGCCCAGCTGGTTGGACTGTCATCTGTGCACCAAAGAGTTATGGGTTTGGTCCCTGGTCGGGGCGTGCACAGGAGGCAACGGATTGATGTTTCTCTCTCTCTCAAATCCATGAACATATCCTCGGGTGAGAATTAAAAAAGAAAAAGAGAAACTATCCAAAACTTTGACATAAGGCATAAAGAAGACTGTTGTCCTCTCAGAGTCGTACTAGAACACTGTCTGGGGGTGCTGCCTCAGAGCCACCTGGCTTTCTCGGGGCAGCTGTCAGACTAATAGACGAACACACTAGCTGTTAGACTTACTGCTGCCTGCCGGGAGAGCCCAGCCTCTGTGAAGTTGGCATTATGCTCAGGAAACTGATAAGGCGCGAGAGATTTCTGTCCAGGGGAAAATATAACCCCAAAGGGCATGGCTTTATTACCTGCCGGGCATGAACTGTCTTTGAATCTAATTTAGCAATTTTATTCAGCATTCCTTTTTCTCCATTAATGTGTCCATGTATACATAATTTTTTAATTCCTCGTTTGAACTATCATCCTGCTGGTTCCCTCATTCATGACTTCAATAAATCTTTGACTCACGCTCACTATATACTTGTAAAGAATTACATTTCGAATGTTTTGAAAATGTGACACTGTCTCAGCCCCCACAAGGACCATCTCCTGCCGCTGGACAGGGCCTGACGAGTCCCCCTCCTGGGCAGTCATTGCCCGGCCCGAGTCTGCCTCACCCAGCCAGCGCCTACCGCTGCCTGGCTGGGCCTCCGGCCTGACATTGGCCTTGCTCAGTGAGAGGAAGGAGGACACGAGGTGGGTCCCAGGACCTGGCCAAGCCAGCAGGCTGGCAGGCTGGGGCGCGGGTGAGTTTCCAGACCTGGGGGCCGGGAGATTGAGACACCACAGGCTCTTTTGCCAGGAGGCAGCCTCAGACCAGCACTGAAGCTCACGAGCCTCTTTCTTTCCCTGCGCACAGAGGGACTCAGGCCCGGGCCACCTCCGGGCCTGCGGTGGGCATCCGAGGGGACGGACCGTAGGTGGGGGGCGGTTGGAAAAGCTGGATGGGCATCAACAGAGCCTGCTGGGTTCATGGGGTGGGCAAAACGTTACCTTCGGCAGCAGGTAAAATAAACAAAGGGAAAACAAGAGACTGACACTGGGCGAATGATGTCATTCATTAATCTGCAAACATTAATGACATACTAGGGGAAGGATTCTTTTAAAAAAAAAATCCCGTCTCTGGAATCCACAGGTTTGCAGAAGCCCAAACCCAGCAGGGGCTATGAGCTGCGCCAGGTCTGAGCTACCCTGAGGGCTTCAGTGCGGGAGGACCGCGGCAGCGCCCCCATGCCCTTCCCCGCTGCAGACCTGAGGGGGAACCCTGGCGACAGGGGAGCAGGGGCAATAGTGGTCCAGGAGGGATCCATCCGCTCAGTTGTTGTGCTTAAGATTTCCGTCCAGGCGCACACCTGGCTTGCAGGCCAGGTCCCCGGCTGGGGGCGTGGGAGAGGCAACCAATTGATGTATCTCTCACACCCATGTTCCTCTCCCTCTCTTTCTCCCTCCCTTCCCCTCTCCCTAAAAATAAATAAAATCTTTTTAAAAAACGTGCCATGAAAAAAATTAAAAATAACATCCCCGCAGCCTCTCTGACAAGCTTCTTTTCTAGAAATAAGACATTTCTTGACAACTTTATCATGTAGAGCAAATCTTTGGGGTTTTTTCTTCCTTGTGTTCTTCCAAGCTTCTAGTTAGAGAAAAAGAAAAAAAAATAAGGAAAAAAGATGTCTGAAGTCCACCAGTATTAACTCCCTGTGACAGGGATGAAGGAGGAAAATCACTTGAATAGACCAAAAATGAATAATCCTGACGGCTCTCGACAAAAAAAAAAAAACTGAATGTGAAAGCGAACAGTGAGCATAGTTGTCTTAGAAAAGAGTTTTTAAATGCATTTCTTTCCTATACACTTTTTTTAATTTAAGGGATACTTTAGTTCAGAAACATGTCAAGTTTGTTGACGGGGGAAAAAGCAACCTTCCCAAGACCCCCGGCCCCACGGAGGAAGGCGGTGCCCAGCGGAGCCTGTGCCGGCCACCACCGCTGTCTCCCAGCGCCTTTGGCGGCTCAGAGCAGGCCCTCGAGGAGCGCCTCACCTGTGAGGCCTCGGGGAGAGGTGGACACAGCAGGTGCCTGAGCTGAGTCCTAGGGCAGAGAAACAGGGAAAAATGTATCTCTCCAAAAATACCTTCTCATGGGTGGTCCCTGAAATCTCACCACTGGTGTTGTGTTCCTGAGAATCTTAAAGGATGCTTTTCCCTCCAGGAGGCCTCTCTGGAAATAGGGGGACCTGACAGGGGCCGAACACTGATGCAGCCGAGAGCCCAGGGAGCCCTGAGCCGGGCGCCTGTGCGGTGACTGTGGGAACACAGGCCCAGGAAGGGGAGTGGGCAGAGAACCGCAGCACTGCCTGGGCCCAGGTCACTGTTTCCTGGGGGCTGAACTGTAGGAAACCTGTCCGCGTGGAATGCCAAATGCAGCCCAGCCCTACTGGAAAGCGCACAGGGGGGTGTCGGCACGCAGGACACCAAACCCACAGATCGGTTCTCCCGTGGGAAACCGGGCCTGCATTGTACCTAGGCTACTTTGTGACTCGCTCTTGCTGAAACTCCCTCACCCTGAGTCGAAGCAGCAAATACTTACTGCACATCTTTAAAGAAACTTCCTGAAGCCTGTGCTAATTCTCCCCAGGACTGAAGTGTAACCAGACCAATTACTCTTATCGCTCCCTTGCATTTGCAACATTTTTTCCTAGTTAATCTGTAAGAAGTAATCAGTAACATCCCTTCCATTGCTGTCTGTAAAAGGTAATTACCTAAAGTAAACCTAAGTATGATGAATGAAAACCTTCCTTGATGTATGCTATTAGAAAGCCAATAAAGGCTTGTCAAGGCAAGGGTTGGGGTGCTCCCCTCTTGAGAGAGTGGCCGTGCCGTCCCTTTTCCTCCCCAGGACTCGGTAGTCTGTGTGGCTTTGTCTCGTCACGTCCACAGCACCGTGGACACTGCGGGCCAGTGCCCGCATCACTGGACGTGCCCTTGTGGCCTGAGACGGGACAGAATGGCTCCTCAGAGACAAATCTGGATGGAAAGCTGGCGTCGGTGTGGGTGACAGAGGACGCGCCTGGCCATGCCCCCAAGCTGGGCTAGCAGTAACAGTGCCCCCTCCTCACTTCAGAACAGCTCGGTTTCCCTTCTCTTCTGCCCAGGAGAGGGCAGGGCGATAGTGTTGTCCCGTTTTACAGATGGGGAGACTGAGACCCAGGAAAGTGTAGAGCCCAAGGCTGCACCCCACTCTCACACCCCCACTCCCACACACGGCCAGAGGAACCCAGCAGTCCAAGGTGCTCTCTGTGACAGACTCACTGCTGAGGGAAAGGAGCCCAAGCCAGGCTGGGGGTGCCTTCTGTCCCTTCCCTTCCTTCCCCACCATGGGGCTGGCTCTGGGCTTGGCTGAGACTTTGGAAACCAGGGCTGGGGAGGGTGTGATGGGACCTGACCCAGGAGGACAGCCCTCCCCCGCTGGCCCCTCTTTTCCGTTATCTAGTGGGGGCCACCCACGAGCATCTGGCCAGGGCATGCAGGCTAGGTTCAAGGTTCCAGGACCCCAGAGACTGGGAGTTGGGGGACCTCAGAAGCCACTGCACCCAGCTCCTACCCACCTGAGATTCCTCAACACCAGCAGCAAACACAGCATCACCCTAAGGCAGCAGGCTCAGACACTCAGGGACCTGGGAAATGACAGGTCCCTGGGGCATGATGTAAGCACCATGCAGGCAGCCCCTGTGACCATTACCATGGCCACTGGGCTGGATGGTGTGGCTGTCCGGGCCACTGTTTCCTTCGCTTCCTTCTCAGGGGAACCTGGTCTTCGGGCCTCCTGCAGGGGGCGCCTCTGCACACCCCAACCCTAGCCAATGGGAGCTGGTGGTGGGGGAGAGAGGAAGACAGCCCCAGGGACACCCTCCCCCAGGGCCCACCTCCAGGCCCAGACTGGCCACTTGAGGCTTTGCCTGCTCGCAAAGGTGCACATGCAGTGACCGGGGTCTCCCTCCCTTTCCTCAGGAGTCAGAAGATGGAGAGCAGGAAGGCCGTGGGAAGACCCCCCAGCCCCACTCTCTTTTACGCAGAAGGAAGCCGAGGCCCAGAGACAGGGGGTGCAGACGAGGCAGAGGTCCCAGGCTTTTCCACTAGCCCCTTGTGGCTGGGAGCGGGGAGTGAGCTGTTTTTAAAAAGCTTTTAGCAAGCAAGCAGTGATAGAGAGGATGTGAAACTAGGCACTGCTCCCAGTGCCTAGTATTTCAGGGTAGGGGCGGCCTTCGCCTTTGGACCTTCCTGCATCTCTCCTCTCTCCTCTGTTTGAGATGAGCTCAGTGAGCAGGGTTACCGGCAGGAACTCCCCAGCGGGCCAGGACCCCCAGGGCAGGACGGCCCCTCCTGCAGTTGCAAGTGCAGGAGCGAGCGCTCACAGGGCAACATCTCCGGAAGGGACCTTGAAGCAGGCCCTTTGCACCAACCACGCTCCTCCTCCCTGTGGTGTGTGGTTCTGAAATCACATCCTATAAGTTCAAAAAGCTCATTAGGTCCCCAGGGTGGCTGGCTACTCTGTGGCTACCTCTGGAGAGGCCAGAGCTTTGCGGCCAGAGCTTTGCAGCCAGCAGGGAGGACTGTGGACAGGGAAAAGAATTCGAAATGTGGCCTAAAGGGGGAACCTTGCCGTGCAGGGCCTAGTGGGAAGAAACAGGGTCAGGAGAAAAAGATGAGGACCAGTACCGCCGTCCAGACCCCAAGGCCAGCTCGCTGTGTGACCTCAGACAGGTCACTCAGCCTCTCTGGGCTTATCCCCTCATCTGTAAAATGGAAGGTGGGGGCAGGCAGGGGGACACTCTCAGAATCAGAAACCAGCACTTTGCCCTATGAGATTGATTTGCTGTTTTAAGTTTCAAGTTACATTTAAAGGAGAGGGTTCTATGTTTGTCAAAGTGGGGGCAAGTGGGGTCAACAAGCTTTAAAATCCCTGGACTAGAGGCCCCCCAATAGACCGTTAAAGAGGGTTGTCCTTGACTGTGTGAGTGACTCGCCAGGACCATAGTGTTCCCAGCTCCCCTCCTTCACCACAAGGTAGAATCAGGGGACAGGGTGTGGCCTGAGGGCTCTGAGCAGGGACAAGGGGACCCCAAAGCCTTCCCTTTTCTTCGCCACCTTCCCCAGACCCATGAGTCCTGGGAGCAGAAGCCAGCTGCTGCCCTTTGTCGCCCCCCTGCCCTCCCCACTCCAGCCCCAGCTAGAAGCAGGTGAGCTTCATGTGCGCCCTGGGAGTCCTTCACTGAACATATGGTTAATTCCACTAGGTTCAGTTGGGTCCGCACTGGGGGACAGCGAGGGGAAGGGGAGTGGGAGGTGAGACCTCCCCAGCAAAGGCCCCCCAGAGCTCCCCACCTAGTTCCCGAAGCCGTTCCAGTTTTGGCGGTGATCTGCAGAGACAGGTTCAAAAGGCCACCACTTTTCACCCTGTCCTCCCTCCAAGTCCGTTTACAGGGATGAAATGTTTAGAGAACGTGCCCCAGGTGCCTGGCCTCCAGTCCTGCTGCTCACCCTTCCTGCCTCTGGAACCCCCCAGACCCAGCTTCCTCGCCTGCAGTGTAGGCAGGGGGAGAAACTGCTGTGTGTTTCAGTGCAGGTCAGAGCTAGGCTGCCCAGGGCATCGTATCTCATTTTTGAACACCGCACCCTTGAGCTTGCTCCCCCGGTACCAGTTACTAAGTGGCAGGGAGGCCCCTGGAGTGTTAACGAGGTCCGCAGCAGGGTCATAGAGCAGGTAGCTACAACGCAAACCCCAGTGCCATCATCCACCAGCCTCCTCTCTCAACTAGAGAGTGATTCATCAGCTGCCGAGACCCAGCTCCCTCTTCCTAAATGCCTCTTGAAGCCGTCCACCTCTTCATTCCTGCACCACCTCCCACGTGCAGCCCACCGTCACCTACTAGCAGTCCTCCTGCCCCAGATATTCCTCTGGCATGCCTGACCATGCCGCATCCCACCGTCTTGCCCCCTCTGCTCTGGACGAGGTGGCCTGAACATCGCACCCTAAATATACCACACATTTATTGGTTCGTGACGCTCCTTCTGCCCAGAGTGCTCTCTACTTTTCATTACCAAACTCCTACTCATCCCACAATGCCCCAAACACCAGGCCCTCCCGGAAGCCTCTGTCTATCCCCTGCATCTGCCCCAGGCAAGACTGATTTCACCCACCCCGTACCTGCCACACATTCGGCTCATAGAGCCTTCATTGATGTTTTCCTCTCTATTCCATACCCTCTGTCCAAGTCCCCACCTCAACCTCCCGACAAAATACTTCCGTCCTCCTCTGATATCACTTCTTCCCAGAAAACATCCTCCGGCCACTCCCAGCCCCAGATCGGAGTGAAAAAAAACCCTGGGGGCTCTCGTAACACCTCCATGCACAACCACTTTGGAGCAGTGTTGACACCATAGACTTCTTTTCCGGAGCAGTTTTCAGTCTGATGCTGCCTTTTACTTGTCCGCCTCCCTCACCTCACTGAAGGCTCCCTATTCAGAGTGTGTGTGTGGCACACAGCAGGTTCCAGTAAATACCTGTTGCGGGGGGGGGGCGGGGGGCGGGGGGCGGGGGGATGGCAGTCACTCTAGGTCTCAAATTTCCAGTCTCAGTTTTATGAGACTTTTTTCTTTTCATTAATGGCTATTTACTAAAGATGTAATTAAATGGAATATACTTTATACCTCCTTAATTAAGATCCTTTGTAGAAATACTTTCACAGGGTAAAATAATCCATTGTCAGCCCCGCGCCGACTTACAGCTAAGATGCAGCGGCCACAGTTTTAGTGGTTATCCTGGCCGTGGCCACCTCCGCCCAGTGGCCTGGAGTTCCCAAGGGGCAGGGCCTTGGTTTTGCATCTTTGCATTCCTTCCAACCCCTCCACGTAAAAAAAATCCCTCCACATAAAAAAAAATCCCTAGCTGATGCTCACTGAGTTAACTTCAAATGAATTGAGTTGAGGCCCCCAAAAGAAACCTCTTCCCAGGTCATAGGCCACAATTTTGTAACATCCTGCGAGTTCTGGTCTAGTATTCTATCGCCCGAGTGGGCCCCGGGGTCCCATCTGGGAGGCTTCAAAACACCCCTGACAGAAACTCCTCCCGGGGGCTGTGCCTTCTGTGCCCTTCCCGCCTCTGCTCCTCTCCACTCACCAGGAGCGAAGTTCAGCACTGCGCGGGCCGGGCCGGGCCTGGGCTGTGGCCCCTCCCACACCCTGACCACGGTGTCCACGCACCCTTTTTAACCACCCTGAACTTCAGTTTCCTTGTCTGGAAAATGGGCATACTGACACTTGTCTCTCAGAGATTCTTGACAGGAGAAGCCAGCCCACTTATGTCGTTTCCTCCTTTTTGTATGTGGATTTTAGAAAGGACTTACAGTGGACAGGGGCGATGAGGCTATAGTTTTGCTGTTTAAAAGCCAGGGGCCTAGCAGCGGGTGCAGAGAAGAGCCCTTTGGCCCCTCGGCCATAGGTGAAGGTAAGAGTCGGAGGGGCCAGCACCGCTGTGGCTGACTGCCGGCCCGTGCTAAGTGCCCTCTGTGTTCTATCTCACTCGGTCCTTGCACTGGGAGGCACCATCTCCCCACTTTATAGAGGAGGAAATGCAAACAGAAAGAAATGAAGCGACTTGCCCTGAATCCCAGTCTCCTCAGGGGCGGGGTCTAAGCCTGGTGTGCTGTTTCTCTAGCCCTCGGCCCTGGCCTGGCACAGCACACAGCCAGTGCTGGCCGTGGATTTGGGGGATACCCCAGAGGTACTCCACTCCGTGTGCTGCCCCCACCCCACAATGCCCCCCCCCCACCTTGCCTATCAAGGAGTCTGAAATTCGACGTGCTCTGGACCTCCACACAGAACTGCCGGAGCCAAGACGCATCTGATAGGCCTAGAGCTCCCCCGGTGCATAAACCCACTTGGCAACTAACGCTGCAACTGATCCCCCCCAGGCGCTGAGGAGCTGGGACTCGGGATGAGTAATTCCTGATGGAAGGGAACGGAGCTGTCTGCAGCGGATCTGTGGATGAGGCCAGTGGGAACAGAGCAGACCGTGGCCAGGGCACCCTGGGAGGAGCCCGAAGCTCTGAGGGCAGGAGAGCAGCAGGGAAGGGGAGTGGAGGGGAGGGGAGGCTCCTGCTGAGCCCTGGAAGAGACTCCCGGACAGATGCTGATAAAGCCAGTGTGGGGGAGGTTTGCAAGAAGAAACTCCAAATTCCACCCCCCACCACCACCACCAGTCAAAGGACGTGTTTAACTTTCCCTGGGCCTTCATTTGAGCTAGGAGGGTCTGGGGGTCCTGCTGGAGACGTGATGAGGATGTTGAGGAGGAAAGCAGAGGAGGAAGCAGCGAAGTGTAGAGATGGAGGGAGGCCAGGCCTTTTGGCACCAACACATGGTCCCACCGTCAACCAAATCACCCCCCAACCCAGGACGTGGACCCCTCTGGGCCCAAGAGCTCCTGCAAAGTGTCTCCAAAGTCAGGGTGAGGGGCCCCCCCAGTTTCCCCCAATCCAGCCTTCTCTGCTGTGTGTGCCTGCATTACTGAGCTTCCAGGTGAGATTCTGTTTGGGGAAGAAAAAAGCTGAGAGAGAATTCCATTGCCTTTTTTTGTTTTAAGTTTAAAAACGAAGGAATTAGAGCAGAAGAGAAGGCCCAAAGCTACCTGGGTAGGGGAAGAATTTCTGACACATGATACGACATGAATGAACCTCGAAGACAATATTCTAAGTGAAATTAGCCAAACACAGAAGGACAAGTGCTGCACAATTCCACCTATACGAGCTCCTGGAGAAGTCGAACTCGTGGAGACAGAAAGCAGAGGAGAGGTCCCCAGGGGCTGGGGGAGGGGAGGCCAGGCCGGGGTGTTGGTGTCTGTCCGTGTCTGTCGGGAACAGTTTCCATCTGAGGGGACGCCAAGGCCAGGAGACGCACGACGGTGACGGACGCCTGCGCAGTCGTGCAAGTGTACCTCATGCCGCTGCACCGGGCGCTAAAAATGGTACATTTGCCGTTAAAACTGCGCTGGAAATGGTTAAAATGGCAATGTTCGGGGTATATTTTACCACAATAAAATTTTATTTATTTATTAAAATAAAACCACTTTAAAAGAAACGAAAGCCCCAGGCCCCAGTTTTCTGATTTCTAGAAGGGCTCCGTCTGGGGGCCCCTGGGTGGCAAGGCGAGGTGCTGGGCCGGGATGACAAGAATGCCCCGGCCTGGCCGGCCCTGGTCACACACCAGGAAGAAAAGGGCCCCGGGAGTAATGAGAAACATGAGGGGCTCGAGTTTGCCATGGGAACCGCAGCACGAGCGCCACACATCCCCTTTGTGGGAGCCACCGTCCATCTGCTCCTGGGAAGGCAGGCAGCTGCCAGAGCGCTCCAGGGCACGGGCTGGGGGCCGGTGGCTGGGGGCAGGAGCAGGCCCAGCTCCGAGCTTTCCCAGGGCACGGTGCAGATAGAGCTCCTCCCAGCCCTTGGGTGCCGGGGAGGGTCCAGAGAGGGCTCTCTGCGCCTGTGTCTGCTCCGGGGGTGCCTGGCAGGCTGCGTGGAGCCCGTGGAGCCTCTGCTGGGGTGCTGGGCCCCCTCCCCAGCATCAGCAGGGTGTTCCTAAACCATCCCTGTTCTGGACGCTTCAGTCTCTTATCACTACATCCCTTTGAGTTGGGTCATCAAAGGCAAGAGACACCATCCCTGTGACCTGCCCTCTGGGAGGCATCAACCAGGCCGGTCCTCCCAGGAAGGACATCGTGGGCCACTGGGGAGAGAGGAGGCCTCGAGAGAGCCCCCCTTCGCCGGGCCACTCCAGCCCAGCGGCCCCCTAGGCCTCCCTTCCCTCGTCTGCCTGGCAGGCCCGCTGCCTTCGCAGGTGGTTGTCAGGATGAAAGAAAGCCTGCGTGATGCTCTGTGGGAGTGGGCGTTGGGATGAGCCCTGGCCTTCAGCGGGCATCGCCATCCCCAGAGGCTGAGCATGGGCCACACTAGACCAAGGGCTGCAGCGCCGAGCTCCCAGCCCGGGGGGCGGGGGGGGGCCACATCCTGGCAGGAGTCATGTGGTGGGGCAGGGGCTTGGGGGGTGTAATGAGAAGGAGGAAGGAGGCCTCATTACCTCGGTCCACTCATTACCTTCGGAGTTTCCAGTCCACATCCCTCCACGCTCACATCAGACAGGACTTCCTCTTTCAGAGTGAGCAGGAAGCTCCCCTCCCTCATCAGTGCCACGGGGAGGCAGTGGGAAGAGAAGGGAGAGCGGGAGACGGGGTGGCTCAGAGGTGAGAAACCTCATTCTCCCTGTGCCCCAGGAGGCCCACAGCCCGGACTGCACGCAGCCCTTACATAACAGCACTGCAGTGTGGTCAGAATAAAGGGAACATATGGATTTTGCCCTTCTTGAAACACACAGGGTTTAACAACTGTGGATGAAACAGCCCGGCAAAGGCAACAGAACATTTTGTTCCTGTAGCCAGAGCAAGAGAAGGCTCAGTCCCTAGCCCTGCCTCCCGTCCACATCCTAACGGGAGAGCCCTAACCCCTCGGGCCAGCCCTTCCCGCAATACTCCTTCCTGTTGCCAGGGCAACATGAGCTAGTTCTACAGACTGTGGCCCTCTCTTCCAGAACCGAAACAAGCTAGGACGTGGCGTGAGCTGGGATCGAGCCTCAGGTGCCCCACACAAGGGATGGTGGAGAGGACAGCGGTGTCCTGATGCCGCAGAGCACTGTTTCCAGGCTGTCCGGGTGCACACCGGACCCCCGGGAGGGGCCATGGTAGGTTTACGGCTCCCGGCACGGACACAGGAAGAAAGGAAGTGACCCGCCGAAGGACGCCCAGCAAGGGAGCGTCAGGGTCAGCACTACAAGTAGCTCCCAGTTCTCCAACCACAACTCTTGAGCAGCACCCCCTGAAGGAACCCATGTGAGAGCTGGTGGCTTCTAGGGTGTCCCTGAACTTGGCATTGCTGAAGCATGGCAGAGAGTCCAGCACTGCCCTCATGGTGCACTCCTGGGTAGGTACCAGTCCCTTCGCTCTACCCTAAAGGAACTCTGCCTTGCCCTCAGGATGCCTCCTGATACGGCCTCTCCAGGCCTCTGTACCCAGCTCTCAGAAATGACACGTGGTCAAGTCCAGCTCATTGCAAGTCAGTGTTTAAGAAACAGCTGTTGGTTGAATGGATGGGAGTAAACTGATATGAGAATATCGAGGTTCAAAAAAGTTGAGTGACCTGTCTGAGGTCACATAGCTAGTGAAAGGCAGAGCAGGGATGGAATGCAAGCATTCTCGCCCCAGACTGTAATTCCAACCACCATGCTGGGCTCTCAGCACAGGTCACCCCACTTCTTTCTTCACAGCCAGGACCTGGTGCACAGTAGGTGCTCTACGACCCGCTGTGTGACTGAGAAGACTGAACCCCATGGTGTTGTCCCAAGGAGAACAGAACTATGGAATTGAATTGTCTCCAGAGGAGACCCAGCTGGCTTTGTCTAGATAGCTGATGAGGCCTGGGACACTGCCCATGACAGACGCTGATGAAGGTGGCCTGGAACCCCGGGCCCAGCAGGAAGCTGGGTCACTCACGAGCTTCTTTCTGCTCCTCTATCCCAAGACTAGGCCCTGTGCTAAAGTCTTGGTTTCCCATCCAGTGGCCCTGGGGGTGTAAGGCAGTGATGTGGGCAGAAGGCAAGATGATAAAGGAGGCAGCTGAGGGAAGAGGGAATGATTTAACCAACATCTTTTATTTTCTGCTTGGACCTCACACGCCAAGGCAATCTTAGCCAGCGTCAGGCAAGCCCAACCTACATCTCCAAGATGAACTCAGTGAACTTCCAAAAACTCTTCCCATGACGGATTCTTTGCACGAGCACAGGGCCAGAGAAGCACACCGGCTAGGCAGAGTCATTTGCTGTCAGACTATTGGAATTACCAACCTAGGTTCTTACTCAGCGGCTCTGGGGAGGGGCCCAGAGATCTCCGTGTTTAACAAGCTCCCTAGGTAAGGGTGTTGCCAAGGGGATCGCTTGAAGACTCGCTGGCCACAGGTAGCGGCTCTCTATCCAAGCTAGACACTGAAGTCTTATAGGGGGGAGGTGGCTGCCCCTCCCAGGCCAGCTGCAGTAAATATCAAGGAGTACAGCCCAGTGATCTGAACTGTCTAAAGTGCCAATACTTTAAGAAGGCTTGAGAACCAAACCTCTAATCTGACATTCAAGGGAACTGAAGGCTAGCCTTGACTGAAGCACCAAGTCATGCAAATCTGGTGGGGAAATTAAGTCCCATTTCGTAGCATGTGTTGCCAAAGTTTGTACAATCACAAGTTGTTCCATGCTGGAAGCTCTAGGCAATGTGGGTTTTAAGGCCCAGTTTGGGGACACCTCTTCATCGAAACTGCCTGATTATAAGGACACCAGGTCCAACAGACCCATCTGTCATTCAAAAACCAACGCTGCCCTGCCACAAAGAATGGCAGTATGAGGCTTTGGCACCAAGGCATGGAACAGAGAGCCACTTTTCTTCCAAGTAGGAGCCCACTTCCCTTCCAGGTTTCTACTGTGGACAAATTGTTCCCCGCCCATAGTGCTGAACATTAATGCCGCCTTCTCATGTGAGCTCAGATCCTGAAAACCCCTGAACCGCAGAATTTTAAAGCAGGAGGAGACCTCAGGGATCATTCATCTGGTCTACCCAACATCTGGAGCGGGTTGAACCAGTTGAATAGGAAGCGAAATCCCAAAAGACCCTTGGAAAAACCCCAAAACTCAGCATCTGTAAGAAGAGATCCCACATCCCCCAGCAGATGGGCAGCCTGGACGGAGCCTTTCATCCACCCAACCCCAGTGTCTTCCTGTTGTGTTTGCTTTATACGGTCCACAGTGTTGTTTTGCTTTGGTGATTTATTTCCTTTTTCTTAGAAATTAAGTATATGATGAATTTCCTCTTGGTGTGCATCCCAGAAGCCCAACGGGAGAGGACTGGGCCCTCAGCCAGTTTCAGAAAATCCATCCTTTCTAGCAGGACACAGAAGGCCTTTTGCTAGACTTGCATTTTCACTCTCCAAGACTGTTTTTGCTTCCTCTCATTTCCCTGACCGCAAGCACAGCACCTGACATATAGCGGACAATTCATAGGTGTGTGTTAAGTAAATGAATGAATAAGTGAGTGAATGAATGAATGAATGAATGAATGAATTCACCTAATCTCAGGACTAGGAAAGGTAGAGAAAGGTCTCAAGACAGAGCTACCCTTGAGCCGTTCCAGAAAGGAACACTTTTTTCCAGTTTAGAAGCTTCTCAGAAATCCCATCTTTCCTGTCGTGACTCCAGCACGTCCTAACCACTGTGCTCTCAGGAAGTTCCCCTGGGCCCTGGCCGGGCAGCTCAGTTGGTCAGCGCATCTGCCCCATGCACCACCATTGCCGGTTTCGTGCCCCATCAGGGCACGTATGAGAATCGACCAATGAATGCATAAGTAAATGAAATAACAAATCGATGTTTCTCTTCCTCTCTCTTTTCCTTCCTTTCTCTCTCTAAAAATCAATACGTAGAATTTTTTTAAAAAAGAGGTTCTGGAATCTCCCAGAAGACACTGCTGGGCTCTCGCACTGACTGAGCATAAGGAACCCAGGAAGCAGCTCTCCATGAGCCCTCACCGAGTCCTCAGGAGTATATCACAAGGTGTGCTTTGGGGCTTGAGGGGGGCACTGGGAACAGCATGCTGTCCTCTGGGGCTGGGCAAGGTTTGGGGGGGGGGAGGGGTGGCACTGCCCGTTGTTCCCAGCTCATCTCTGCCTGTTCCAGGGGCACAGGCCTGCATCCCAAGAGCTGGCTCTTCATTACACCCCAGCTCATACTGGCCCTCCATCATTTGTTCACAAGCGATGATGCTTCCCCTGCAAATGATTTTAACTTTTTTCAGGGTGACTGCCTCGCTGGCTTCCTCTCCTGCAGTCACTCCTCTCCCCTGCCCACACCCTGCACTCTCAGGGAAACCTAGCCACAAAATTGGAGGGCCCCGTCACTAAGTGAGGACGTGGAAATCCGGAAGTGAGGTGAGAGGTCCTAGGTCATGGAATGAGAAGGTGCCCTGCCCAGATTTCATACTTGGGACCCTGAATACCAACAGCATCGCTGGGAAGAAATGACTACATGTGTTCACTCAGCATAGAAAAGTTCCTTCAGGGTCTTCTGGAGACAGACACAGGTCATCCCAAAGCAGACCCCCTGGACCTTTGACCTTATGTGACCCAGAGTCGGGGGTGTGGGGTAGTTGACACAGAACTTGGGTTTCTGAATAGCCCACAGGGGAGCCTCAAGGCCTGGCTAGGAGGCCCTGCCATCCAGGCTCCTGCCGCCCAAGCCCTCCTCCCCTGCCCACCCAGGGCTGCTTCCAGAGAGCCCTGCCCCTCCCCCGCTCCAGCAGGAAGGCTGGCAGCTGCCTGGAGAGGACTGGCCAGAGGAACAGGGGTGGGAGACAGGGTAGGGATACCTGGGGGAGCCAGGGACTCAGGGTGTTAGAAGCCAGGGGGCGTCCCAGGGACCTCCAACCCACTCACCCTCTCTTGTCACACAGAGAGAAACAGACCCCCGAGAGCCCGAGAGGGACCCTCCGGGACCTGGGCCAGGGCTCTCCTCCACCATCGGAACACCCTCAGGTTCCAGGAATCCTAGCCAAACCGATGCTGCCAGAGGCCTCCGGCCCTTAGCGCACAGAGAGGCTGGGAGGAATCCTTGGGGTCCGGTTCTCCTGGTGTTGCTACGCTCCCGCTCCCGGGGGCCATGGGGTCCTCAGCAAAGGCCACCCTCGGCCAGCACGCGAGGACAGGGTGTCAGAGGGGGCCTAAGGGCCACCCTCTGAAATCACCAGAGGACACTTCACGGTGCCTCCAGCCTCTCTGGCCACCTCTAAAGAAAACAAACTCCGATTGTAAACCAGTCCTAACATCTAGGCATCAAGCCATAGACGAAGGAGAGTGTCTTACACTGAGGGGTGGGGAGTCACCCGAAATCACACGCCCAGGGGTTCGCCTCACCGTTGTGCCAAGGAAACGTCCCCTAGGGAGGGTCCTCGAGAGGCCGCACAAAGTCCCCTGCCTGTGGTTACTTTAGAGGATGTGTTCCATGTCCTTGGGGCTTTTTCTCCGAAGCTTCCCCAGAGCACGCCACAACACACATGGGCTGACTGTGGCGGTCTTTTGACCTAAGCAAACTTCTTCTGGTTGGGGAGGACATGCATGGGTAGGGGGCAGGGAGTGCAAGGTCCCAGGAGACTTTTGTCCCTAGGAGAGAGGTCAGGCCCTCTAAGAGGTGAGTCTGGAAGTCACACTCTCGGCGGTGGACCTCACTATTTCATGTGACCTCTTCAATGGCACTCAGAAAGTCCAAGGAGACCCCGTGACAAAGAGGTGTGTTCCCTGGCCCCAAGGAGCTTGCAGCCGGGCTGGGGCACAAGGCCATCTCACTAAGAAAATGAGAGTCATCATCGCTCAACCAGCCCCTCAGCCCCCACGGGCTGGACTGTGACTTGACTCTCTGCTCTTCCCCACGCGCCCTGCCCTGGGCCCACGACAGGGCTGCGTACCGGGCAGGCGTCAACCACACAGGGGAGGGGGTGTGCAGGGGTGAACAGGGTGGACACCTTGAGTCAAGGAGCAGCCCAGGCCCCGAGAGAAGCTAGGCGCAGGCACCACTCATCCAGCTCCTGTGAAAGCTGGAGCTTTGCAAACAAGGCCGATCCAGCTGGAGACACCAAGGTGTGTTCCTTTCAATAGTCTCAACGCCTAAAATAGAGCTGTCTGTTCTGCCAGGATAGAAGACACGGCCTTTGCTTCCTCTGCAGCCGAAGGAGCTGGAAGGATTAAGAATGCTCACCTTCAGGGCCCCATGCAAAGCCCAGAGAAGGTGTTTGCATGGAAGACAAGCACAGCAGAGCCACATTTATTCAGACCCCTCTGATTCAGAATGGTAACTCCAATTCGTTTGGTTGGTTCCCTAATATTTACTGAGCATTTGCTATTTATCAGCAGGGCTGGGCCAGGCACTAGGGGTGCAGCAGTCCACAAGTGGGGCAAAACCTATGCTCTGTGACCTCCCGTTCTGCTGGCAGCAGAGGCTAGCCTTGGTTTAAATCTGCCCCTTCGGGGTACAAGGAGTTCTCCGTGGACTCCATACAAGAGCCCTGGGCTCATTCTTTGATGGTCTCATTCTACAACTTTCTCCCCTTGGTGACTCAGGCTGCACTCTGCCCAATGGAGGGGCTGGGTGAACACATTCCTTTAGTCCTTCTAACTCCAGTGTGCTGCACATCTGTGACTTGAAGAAAAGGACCAGCTCGGGCTGTTGAAAAGGAAAGCTTGTCAAGTACTTGGAACACACCTACTTAAGTGCAACTGAGCTTAGTGCGGTTATCACAGATCTCTGTTATTTGTTAACAGAAGCAGGTTCCCCTCATCTCAGGGGCCGGGGCCGAGTCACCCTGTGCCTGTAAGTCACAAAGCTTCCATCGAGGCTTTCACTGGCTCAAACGGGCCAGGCGTGCCTGTGCCACCACCTGTTGGGGTGGCTTCCGTGCTGCAGTTCGTGGTTTGCAAAAACAGAACATGAATCACAAGGAGGAAGTCCAGGATAGAATTGTATCATCACTAATGAGCGAGCCAAATTCCTGGGGCCTGGGGGACCCCTGCACTGCACACCCTGCGCCCAGCCCACTCCCGGAAGGCAAGCCTCTGGGGGGAATTCCTTTCGGAAGTGCTCTGAGGCTGGCTTTTAGATGGAGACACCAGGTTCAGGTTCACAGAATCTCAGGCAGAAACAAGGCAAAACCCGGCTGCCTTATGAATACTTCCCAAGTGTCTATGTAGCCTGGTGGGGAAAAGACTGGCCTTGGAAGGCAAAGCCACCGACCCCTGGCCCCTTGTCACCTCGGACCTGTTCCCAAACCTAGAGCCTGGGGTCTTCTCACCACACCCCCTACTTTTCTCAGCGGGGACCAGGTGGGAGGGGCTGCCTCCAGCGGGCCAATTACAGCCGAATCTGAGCTCCGTTTTGCTTGCAATCTGTACATGCCTCTGAAATCCTTCGGGGACATAAATGAGCTATTATCTTCAAAGCTGCCCTATTTCTTAATTTCTTTAAGTGGGGAAACGGGGCATGAAGTAGATAATAGGATCATGGAAATTCGAGCTAAAAGGGATCTTCGAGAGCATCTCACCCAACCCCCTCATTTGCTCATGCTGGAGACAAAGTCAGGGGCGGGTTAGCGATTCATTCCCCCAGGAGCCAGCAAGGGCAGGGGCCAGAGGCACCCCCCCCCAGCCTCCGAGCTTGCACCTGGAGAGGGACAGACCTTCGCATCTGGGCCGCCACCCCACTGCGAGGCTGAAGCGACCTCTCCCCCACACAGTCAGCCTGCTGCGCGCTCCTTCCACAGTAACGTCTGTTTAATAACAACCCTGGGAATTAGCAGGAATCAAGAGGACCAAATGGAATGAGCATGACAGTCCTTGATGGGGCCCAGGGGAAATGGTGGGGGCCACCGGGTGGCTGAGCACAGGAGGGGAGGGGGCCCTGCTTTCACTGCATGAACCGTCTACCTTTAAACAGTGTGTCACATGCTTACAATGCCCAGTCAAATGTCAGTGCACCTATATACATGTAACTACTACATATGCATATGCCTGCATGAGTGTAACTTTTCATTATATGTACAAATTAACATTTTTCTCTTCTTTTTTAGAACAGCTAGCCCTACAGGGGTTGAGTTGAAATTTCACTTTGGAGAGCAAGGGTGACAGTTCACTTTTCCTTTGTCTCCCCGCCTGGTGCTGGGGAGAGGCTAGTTCGGGGCACCTGAGGCCCCCCACCCCCAGGAGACAGGAAGCTGTTACCTAACCCAGCTGGACTGCAGCAGTGTGGGGTGGGTAGCAAGACCCTTTATTCCAGGGATCAGGAACACACAGTCACACCCCAGCTTCGCCACCAGCCAGCGGCGTGACTGAGCAAGCCCTCTGCCCTTCCCAGCTGTTTCCCACCGAACACTCACTGAGGGGCTAAAAGCAGGCTGGAGTCTTCAACTGCTTCTAGCTGCAGAGGCCTTCCTGCAAACACAACGTCCGGTGGGAGCCCACTTTCAAAGCAGATGGGAGGTCACACCTGCTGTGGGCGGAAGCGCTCCTCCATGGTTCTGTGATCCCCAGGAATCCCAGAGAGCAGCTTGAAGAGCCCAGGGCTGGATGGCACTGTGCACTCTCCCATCCTGAGTGCCCTATGGGCCCCGCCTGACTCCTCCAGTGCCTGAGTCTGCTGGCACCACCCCAGACAGGACCCCACCCTCACCCAGTGTGCGTGTCAGAGGCAGGCCTCTGGCCTCTGGGGGAAGGGCGGGCTTCTCCCATCACACCCCACCCCCTGGCCCTCCAGGAAGCTCAGACAACTTCCCTAACACAGGGACCCTTTGCCTGGTGCTGTCTGACACTGTCTTCCCAAAAGAGAAGCAAGGAGGGCCAGGTGGAAAGCTGGGTTTGCCATGGAAATGCCTTTGAGAAAAAGACACAGTAACTTGGGTCTCAAGAGTTTGTTTGCAAATGAGTTGTTTGGAGTTCCAACTGCCCACTTTTCCTAAAGAGTCCTGGGCTCCCAGGGGAGCCCACAGAAGGAGTAAGACTGCTTTTCCAGCTGGGCTTGTCCACTCATTCGGTCCTGTCTACAGAACGCCCTCTGTCCTTCCACAGCCAGCCATGAACACACTGTCCCTCCTCCTCCCATCCTGGCAGCTGGAGTGAACACCCCCAGCGGCCCCAACACCCTTGGTGGAGAGCGAGGCTCCCACGGAGGGGAGGAGGCCAGCCCTTGCGCGAACCACATTGGTGGAAGGAGGAGGCTTCTATTTGGAGGGGGAGGTGGAAGCCCCACCATGCCTGCCCCTCGATGGACTCGCGATGTAGCTCATGACATGCTGCTGATCCTCATCAGCTGAAATACTGAACATGGTAACTATGGTGGAGGGCATGAGTGATCCCCCAATATCCATCTTGCTCTTTCTGTAGCCATAGAATCTCTCATTCTTAGCTGGCCCATGGCTATCTGGAAAAAAGATATTTTCCCAGCTTTCCTTGAAGCTAAGCATGACCGTGTGAGTGACTGAAGTCAGTCAAATAGGATTTAAATGGAAAGAGTAGATGCAATTTCTAGAAAGAGCCTTAATTTGAGGAAGAATTCCCATCTCTTCCTCCTTTGTATTTGCTGGAATGCAGACACAAGGTCTGGAGCTTAGGCAGACATCTTGGGCCATGAGTGACTTTGGGAACGGAAGTGATGAATGGCAGAGTAATTAACAGAAGGAGCCTTGGTCCCTGACACAATGGGGCACCACACCAGCCTTGCATTGCTACTGCCAGACTTCTATAACAGGTGACAGAAGTAAACTGTAGATTTATAAAATCAAATCAAATGCAGTTAATACATTGGCCTTTCGGGCAGCATCCGCCTAGGTTCTCTGGCCTGAGTTCTCACACCCCTTTCACTCTCTCTTGTTCCCACCATACCAGACAGCTCTGTGTGTCTAGGACAGGCCGTGACCTCTAGCCTCCATGCTGCTGTTCCCTCTGCTGAGAATTCCTCTTTCTCTCCCTGCCTGCAAACACCTTCTCTGCGTGCCACCTCCTCAGGTGGGCTTTCCCTGACCCCGAACCAGCTGAAATCCTGACTACACCTCCTCAGAGCTGCCTGCGCCCCAACCATTTGTAGTGATCATCACTGTGAAAGCTCTTTATATTTGATCCACCCTTCCCAGCAGACAGACCATCACGCATACAGGCAGGGGGCAGCCTGCCTTGTCCACCCCGCGCCTGGCGCGGAGCTCAGAGTGACGAGCACGAGCCCAGATCGTCGGCTGAACTGAACTGCATAATCCTAACTGCTTGACAGTCATTCAAATTCCCCTCTCATGTCAGCTTTACGAAGGGGATATTGCTATCTCCACTTTACAGAAAAGGCAACTGAGGCCCGGGAGAGGCCAGTGCCTGCCCACAATTCACATCAGCTCAGGGCAGTGGCAGCCCGAGCCCAGTCCTCCTGCCGCCGTGGCGTGCGTGAAGGGCCCGGGATCTGCGGGTGTGACGGCCGGCTGTCTCTCTTCTTGCTGTGTCTTTCCTTAAGTCAAAAACCATTTCTTGCATGAGCTGAGCAGACCCTCTCTAGGGGATACAGTGTTGAATGAGGCAAGTGTCAATGCAACTACAGGTTTGTCCCTGGGTGTGGGAGAAGAAGGGGATAGGAGAGGAAGCTGGTTAGTGTGGACACAGGAGAGGAAGGGATTGTTTGGGTGTTGGAGCACGTCGACAAGCCCCAGGGACTCTGGGTTATGGGGATACGTGAGAGCTCACCTCAGGAGCCCTGGAGACAGTCCCCATGCCCGAAGGCCACGGCCAGAGGGAGTCGGGGAAGGCCTCGGAGGAAGGCTGAGGACACCCCACAGCCCCCGTCGCTTCCTCCAGGAGAGGAACAGGAGTTACCCTTGGGATGCGCTGCAGGCTTCCTAACTGCGGTGGCCCCGTTTCACTGGGCTGCGTTCCGGAAGGGGCTCTGAGGAGGCCCTTGGAGCCTCTCCCCTGCGGCGGCGCACGCTTTGTGCCATCTGGCCTCTGCCGCCCCTCACTCACTCGCCTGCACACACTCTGCCCTCCTCCCCGAGGACCTGGACCCTCCCAAACCATCAAGATGTCCCCCTTCCCGAAGCCTGCCCTGCCCTGCCCACGCCAGCCTGAGGCGACCATGTCCCCTTCCCTGAATCCTTGCAGCCCTCGCAGGCTGTCCGGGTCCACCGGCCTGCAGGTTTCATCCTTGCTGGGGTTGAATTGTGTCTCTACCCCCAAAAAAGATACCTTAAAGTCCTAACCACGCCCCCAACCCCTTACACGTAACCGAGACCTCATTTGGACACAGGGCCGTTGTAAATGGGATGGACTTGAGGTGAGTGGATTACAGTGAGCCCTTGTGCAAAGACTGGTGGTTTTACAGGAGGGCCACGTGGAGACACAGATGCTCAGGGAGAATGCCACATGATGGCAGAGGCCGAGACTTCAGTGATGTGTCTCCCAGCCAAGGAACTCCGAGGATTACCGGCAACCACCAGAAGCTAGCGGAGGCAGGAAGGACCCTTCCCAGAGACCGCAGAGGGAGCATGGGCCTGTCGCTCCCTTTATCTCAGACTCCTGGCCCCAAGACTGTGAGGGAACACTCGACTGTGTGATTTGCAGGGATGTATTGGATGCCAGCATCGTAGGGAACGTCCCGCCTGCCTGACTGGATGGTGACTCCCAAGCATGAGAAGGGGGCCTTGCTCCCCTCTGTATCCCGAGTGTCAGTGAGAAATTCGTGGAGAGGATCCCGAGACCCCAGGACTCCTTCCGCATCACCTGGGACTCTGACAGGTGGTTGGGAAGCCCTTATCCCCAGGGTGTCAAACTCATTTTCACCGGGGCCACACCAGCTTCGAGGTTGCCTTCAAAGGGCCGAATGTAATTTTAGGACTGTATAAATGTAACTCCTCCTTAACAGTTAAGCGGGAGCTCAGCACTGCCACTGGGTAGAAACAAGGTGCCGGGCCAGATAAACACGGTGGAGGGCCGGGTTCGGCCCACGGGCCTTGTGTTTGCCACCTGTGCCTTGTCCCATCCACACTCACCTCTCCCAGCACCGCCCACCAAAATGAGGTTGTCCCTGCTGTTCTCTCCTGACACTGTGTTCTGCTCAGGCCTGACCATTGTCACACTTCGTCATTACATATGTATTTGTGGGTCACTTGTTCCCTCCCAGGCACCTCCACTAGACTGTAAGCTCCATGAGGCAGGGACACACTGGTTCCGCCGGACACAACATGGGCGGTGTCTGGCACAGGGCGTGGCCCAGGACGCGGCCCAGGACGCGTCTAAACAGTGGTCCCCTCTGGGGAGGGACCCGGATGACGAGGGTGGAGTGGGTCGGGGAGCAGGAGAGAAACCTTTATTGCCCAGCAATGAGTCCTCCGTGCCGCTCACATTTCCCTCATGGCTTTCTTCTTCACGGACAACTAGCTTGCATTTAAAATTCACAAATTCATAAACTGTAGATTCCTACCCTGCAAAGGTGGCTCTGCTCTGGGAATATGAGTTTTTGCAAGCTTCTCAGGTAACCCAAGGACAGGTGTAGGAGCTGGACCAAGCCAGGTGTCCCCACCTGAAGTCAACGCCGCAGCTCAAGGAGCAGAACGCTGCCTTCCCAACCCAGCTCCGTCCAGCCCTGGAGGAAGCCTCTCTGGTCTTTGGGGTTCCGTTCTCCCTGAGTGTAAAACCTCTGTCACATGCACGGTGACCGGTCTAGAATGGAGACAGCGGATTGGGGAGATGGGGAGAAGAGGTGGCACTCTGACAGGAGCAGATGCAATGCCATTGAGAAGGGCCTGGGGAGTCGGAGCCTTGAAAGGGGGAGCTGAGCCCCCAGGAGCCCTCCTGACCCCCGGGTCCCCATGTCCTCTACGCTGCTGCGTCCTAGAATGGGCCTGGAACAGGGTCAGCCACTCAGTCAGCGTTTGTGGAGGGAGTGAATGAGTGAATGAATGAGAGAGTAGGTCATCTCTTTTTTAGCTTCTGCACAGTTCACAGCACACAGCAGAGGTTTCGTAAATATTGAGGAAGAATGGTGGAGATGTAGACCCGGGCTTCCATTGAGCCAAATTCATCCCAGTTTAGGACCAACGGCCACGGCGACCCTGCCGAGGATGAGGCCTGCAGCCTTGGCCCGGTGGCTGCCCGCGCCTCCACTCACCACGGAGACCCTGCTGTGTCACCACCATTAACTATGGAAGTCGGATGCCCCACGTGGGTACTGGATATTTAGGTGCTGGGGTCCTATGGGCACTGTGGTGCCATGCAAAGCCCTGGTTTACATTGCTCATTACAAGAGCAATGTTGGAAGGTCTCAGGGGAACAGCTGGGTACACGAGGGAAGGAGAGAAGGACGAGGAGGTGCAGGACACCAGGCAGATGCTGCATGCAGGGGTGGCAGAGACCTGGGGGGAGACACCTCAGAGTACTGGGAACTGTGGCTGCTAGGGGGGCAGAAGGAAGGCCAACGTTCCAGAAAAATCACTGGAGTGTCTGGAAGATTGCTGGTCCTCAGATGGGTTCAGGAAGGGGGCTGGGACAGCGGGTTTGGGGAGACACAGAGGCTTTAGGAAGTCAGCCTCTTTTTCTAGCATATGAACTCTGGAGCACGTCCAGAGTTTTTTAGACGGCAACTGTCCCCCGAGATCCTCACCAGCCCCTGGAGGGTGAGGTGGGAAGAGGGTGCTCGTCCCACTGGATCAGCCCGGGGGGCCCCAGAGAGGCTGACAAGGACAGTCCCTATCAGAGGGTCACAAGACTCCCATTTCGTATTTGCTGACTTCCGGTCCGCCTGGGTGTGTTCATTCGCCTGAGACCTTGGGCGGGAGAGGTCAGGAAACATGGAAAACAAGAGGAAGGGGGATGTGGGGGTGAGAAAGAAACGGGAGCCTCTGAGCCACAGACTGGGTGCTGACGTTTGCCTCGGGGTCTCCTACAGAGTTCTCTGCCGCCCCCCAAGCTTTGTAAACAGGGTGCATAAAAAAAAGGATGCCGAATTTCCAGCCTACGAGATCAGCAGGTGCTCGGTGCACCATCACCTCACGGACGAGGAAAAGGTTTTTTAAAAGACAAATAAAGCCTGGACACACAGGTATCTTTAAGGAGCATCCCAGTTCCAGAAACATGAAATGTCAAAGTGCGCGCTTCCAAGAGGCTCGTGGACGCTGTGGCAGATGGGGGTGGTTCCTCCTCCGGCAGCCTGAAGGGTATCAGGCAGGGCCCCTGGAGAGGTGCTAACCAACTACGGAAACGTGCAAAGATTTCTCCTGCTTGACCTCTAAGAGATAACGGGCCCCGTGTTGCCGAGAGCGCTGTTGGATTTCAGCGCCTACACACCCTGATCTCACTTCCTTCCATCCTGTGTCTCGTGCATGCGAAAATGCATCTTCACAGCCCAAATGGACAGAAGCCCTCATGTCTCACTGACCCCTCACAGTTCGTTCACCAACTTGTGTTGGTTCTTCTCCACCCTAACCCTGGGAGGCAGGTCCTATTTTGCCTGCTCTTGCCCTTCAACACACACCAGGGAACATGGGAGCTGGTACCTAGGCGAGGCCCCCAATCCCTGACCCTGAGACACTTCCTCCCCATCACAGCTGCTTCCCCAAGAGGTGCCCCCCACCTCCTGCTGGTGCCTCTGCTAACCTGCATGCCCCGCGCTGGGCCTTCCCCAGACATGGAGACCCTGGGGCTCCTGCCCTCCCGGTCCAGGAGTGAGAATGGAGAACAGAGAGGGGCAGGGTGGGGGTTGGTCTTTATCCTAGCTTCGCAGCCTTTGGCAAAGCCCCTTCCTCTCCCTGGTCCTCTGTTTCCTATGAAATGAGGGGTCGGATGAGGGGCCGGATACCTCGGTGGTCCCTTCCAGCAAGAGCTGGGTCTTGGTCAACACCGGGGGTTCCTGAGAGCCAAGCCTCCGGCCGCAGGTCTCTGGGCCTTCAGTATGGGGCATTTGCGTCTGTAATGCTTCCAGATGCACGTCTCATTTCCCTCAGCAGAGGAAGGACCGGAGGCAGGAGCTGGGCCGGGGGTGTGCCTAATGCTGGCCTAGGAACCAGCATCCTCCTGGTCCTCCACCTGCCAGCAGCTCACGCCTCCTTGGCCCCCTCACTCCTGCTCTGATTCTCAGTGCCCTCCCCCACGCCACCACAAACCATCTGTAGGGATCTTTAGGCAATGTCCCTTACCAGTGGCAGCAGGGTAGGAGACAAGGAGAAACCGGTATTCATTGAGTAGCCACTGCTTGCCTGGCTGAAAGCTGTGTGTGGCTCACTTAACTTTCACAGCCTCTCAGGAGGTCACAGGGCCTCGTGCTCACCCAGCAGCCTGACCCCCAGGCTACCCTGCCTCTGTGGCAGCTCCCATTCCCTGCTCCCGACACGGCACCGGGTACTGCCTCTGGACTCGCCCAACCACCCACGGGGCGGGGCCGTCAAACCCCTTGCCCATGGACACACAAGTTCTGCCGGGGGCCTACTGTGCGCCACAGCCTGGGCCGGGCACGCAGAGTCATCGTCTCATCGGTAGCTCTCACGCCCTGCTCTGTGCTTCTGCACAAGATGGACAATGAGCCCTAGTCACCGGAACAACAAGGAGAATTTGTGAGTAAATGAATAAGCACATCCCATCGATACAGGTTAGTGGTTTGTCACCATTTTGCAGGGTGGCTGGTGGCTTCTCGATTCCTGCCTTGGGGCTCTGTCCTGGCCTGTCAGTGCAGCCGTGGAGGGCAGCAAGGCCCTCCCCCCACAGCACTTGCCTGAGAGGGGCCGGCCAGACGAGGTTTAACTGGGATTGACATAAGGCCGAGTGTGTGGGTCCTAAGAACCAATGGAGGCAGAAACGACTAGTTGTCTCCCAATATATGTTCTCTTTTTCTGAGGCAACAGAATCCCCAAATTTAGCTGTGCACATGCCCTTCCAGAACAAGGACTACATTTCCCAGCCTCCTTTGCAGCCATGCACAGGCATGTGACCTAGTTCTAGTCAATGGGATGTGAATAGGGGTGACTGGTACAGCACTGTGTCATGCTCTTTTTGCCCTTTCTCTTCTTCCTCCCTCCTGTGGCTTGGAAAGTGGCTGTCTGGTGAGCTGTCCTGGGCTGTGCGGGAAAGGGCCGCACTCTGGGGAGGGTGGAGTAACAAGAGAGGAGGCACCTGTGTCCCTGACATCAAGTACTTGCCTGCTGAGCCTGCCCAGGACCCCTGAGTTGGTGTCCCCTGTAGGCCACCTTTGAGTCTCTGTCACCAGAGCCAAAATGACACTCTACCCAACAGACCAGTTCCACTAGGCAAGGGCACAGGCATCTCCGTAGCAAGTGTTGCCAGACTCGAGAGTTCTGCCCGATGAATCAAGATAGATGACTGTGTGAAGCATGCCCAGCACAGCTGATGCGGGCTTAGGCTCCATTAACAGTACTGTGGATTCTTGATTAGGGGCGGTGTCCGATGGAGCTCACGCTGGCCATCTTCTCATTTCTATGGGCTTTGGCTGGAGTTCACCAAGGCAAGTGTCCTGGACAGGATCCAAGCAACCCCCGGGGAGGGGACCAGGGATGCTTGGCCTGAAGTGCTCTCAAAAGTGCCCACCAGAGCCCTGCAGAGGCTGCCAAGGGGGGAACCAATGGCGGGAAGAAAAGGCCGGGGCCTTGGAGGCAGAGGACCTAAAGCTGTCATCCTGCGACAGGAGCAGGAAACCCCAGGGCAGGCAAGGCGCAAGGTTGCCGCCAATGGGCCACTGACCTCTGTCAGGACAGGGGTTACGTGTGTGAATCGGGCCCTCCTGCCGCGCAACTACCTCTCCCACTGACTCACAGGGACAGGGTCCACCAGGCCACGAGTGAAGGGGGATCCATTGCCTTTTGCTCCAGAGGCTGCAGGGAAATACACCCACCCTGAAGTGGAAGGCTGCTAGGTGCACGGGGCAAGGGGACCCCTGTGCAAACACGCATCGGTGGTTTCAGTGTCCACTGAGGGGTGCAATGTCCGTGCATGTGAACTCATGGCTGGGCCCTGCCCCCGGGTCCCAGCGGGGACCTTGGTGACGTAAGAGCAAAGTTTAACCCCCGGGTGCAGTTTCTACGCCACGTCACTTCAAACTGCCTCTGGCAACTCCTGTTTTCTTATCTTTCAGCTGGGTTTCTAAAAAGGTCACCCAGAGACCAACATAAGATGACAGATGATGCCTATAAAGCCCTCAGTGTGACATTCATGAACTGATGCTTCTCTCTGGCTGGGCAGGAGGGGCTCAGAGTCAGGTGAGGGTGACAGTGCAGGGGTGGAAAGTGGGCAGCTCCGTGGGGGGAATGAGACAGCTTTCGCTAACTTCACCATTTTGCTCAAGACCCAACCTCATTCTTGGCCAGCCCTTCTCCTTTCTCTTCAGGAATCTAGGGAGCAGGGGAGCCTGTGCTTGGAGCAGGGGCACCTGTAGGACACTCCTTAGGCCTGTCCACAGCCCGCCCCACCCCACGCCCAACCCCACCCGCCATAGCTCAAGACCCATCGAGGCAAGAGTCTACCAGGCAGGTGTCCTCGAGAAAACTCCAGACTCGGGGAAGTCCCAAGCCCCGCCCCCCGAGAGGATGACTTTCTGGAAGGCTGAGAGCATCTGTATTTTAACAAGCTTCCAGATGACTCTTACTTGGTGTGGACTCTAGAGTTTGAAGCACCTTGGCCAGGTGAAGTCCCAGGGTGTCCCTCCCAGCACGGATGGTCGTGAGTGCCTGCCGTCGGCCATCCGAGTCTGCGGTCCTGCCACCCTCCAGGACGCCCCTCTCCTGCACGCTGCCAGCCCAGGGAGCCACGGGCCTCTGGTCTCAGCACCGCTGGCGCCTTCCGTGATTTATGGCCGAGACTCCCACACACTCCGTGAGCAGGAGAACCCAGCGCGCTGTTCGCAAATTAAATCCAGCCCTCCTCTCCTCCCAGGTAATGGGCCCATCTGATGATAGAAGAGCTTATAAACAGCTATCGTCAAATTAATCTCAATGTCGGAGAAATAATAGCAGTTGTAAATAAGACTGAGTGGCCTGGCTCACCAGCTTGTTAGGACACTTTATAAAACAGGGCGGCAACATTAATATTGCACCGTCTCTTTAATTCCCCCAGCCACCTGGTGCAGAGGCTGAGCACAGGCTGGGGAGCTCCCGGGGCATCGGGACCACGACAGTGGCTCAGGACACAAGCAGGAACCCACTCAAGCAGGGCTGCTGGCCACTTCCTGGCTCCGCTTCTTCTTCTTCCACCTCTGCGAAATCTGTCCTTATAACCGCCTCAGGATTCTCAGGGTTGGGGGGCACGGGCCAAGCTCACAGCTCCCTGAGTCAGCCTCCCCACCTCTGTGTCCTCCCCTCTAGTGGACCTCACCTTTCAACCCCAGCTTGAGACCCACCTCCTCCATGAAGCCCTCCAAACCGCACAATATCCCAAAGGGGCTTTGCATGGCTTGTTTTCTGTATCACCAGGGGGCTACGGTGGAGACCACAGCAGACCTCCTGTGCCTCCCTTGATAGTCCACACAGACACCGCCCCTCCTGCACCCCCACATGGGCCCGTGGGGACAGCAGAGCCCTCAGGCCCAGGCTCTTCAGCAGGCCTGGGTCCCTTAAATTTCTATTTCCTGAGATAATGTGTGTAGGAACTAGGGTGTGTACCTGTGGGTACACGTGTGTGTGAGCAGCATGTGATTAAGTGTGTCTGTATTTGCACCAGTGAATGTGAATGTATGTATACTGTGTTCTGATGTACTGTGTACAGATTTTAATGGGTGTGTGTGCTGACATTGTACATGTCTGAGGATTGCGTTTGGCTGTGGATTACACGGGGGCAGGGTGGGGATGGGCGTGTGTCAGAGATGAGCATCTGCGTGCACTGTGTGTGAACATCAAGTGCTACATGGACCGTGTGCAGTGCATCAAGGATTAAGACCATGAGGGCTCCCAGCTGGCAGGGAGAAAGCCCACCCCCAAGGAATCTGGACAAGGTCATGAATAGAAGAAGGTGGGAAGGAAGTCCTGAGCAGAGTGGGCTTTGGTACAAGGCCAGACCCTCCAGCGGCCGAGAACTCCCTCCAGGACCACCTCAGCTTCCCAGCCTCTGGCAGGGAACCCCCTGGCTGGCCAGCAAGGGTGTCGCTGAGAGTGAATGACTGCCTCACCACTGACCTCTGATCTTAGTGTCTTCTATGGAGCAGAGAAGGATGGCAGTCCTGCGAGCGAGGCTAGGGTAGGGGGGTGGGGACTTCAAGACAGGCAGTCACTAACGGGTGAGCCACCTTTCATGGCCTTCCTCTCGGTCATCATTTCCCCTCAGTATAAGCGAGCTCCTTCCGGCCAGTCTTGAGCCCGATGACCCAGTTCCCAGATCAGCATTTCCCAAACTGTGCTCCACACACCAAGTTCAAGGCATGTTTCTAGGATTCACACACACACACACACCCCAAGTCCTGTGCTCAGACAGTATGGAAAAAATTCCACTAAAGCAGAGCCAAAGGGATTTCTTCACTGTGGGACTTATCAGAGCCTTTAATGTGCTAATAGGAATGTGGCATTTTCCAAGTTGTTGGAACATGTAACTCTTGCAGAAACAACTTTCGGCAGCTCCAGGGTCCTAGTGTTTGGTTGCCCAGTGTGGGGAATGCTGTCCCAGGCCCCTACTTCGAGGGCCAGCTCAACACCTGGGGCCCTGCATCGTCCGGGTCTCTCAGGCACCACAAACCCCTCCTTTTCCCCTCCGCGCCGGCCTCCAGCCGTGGGCCATGCTGCTGCCGTTGTTATTTATTCCCCATCATTGTGTCACAGGGGTCTGTCAGGGCTCCAGCCTTGTTTTCTAGGTGTTCCAGGCAATGCCCAGGTCTTACTCTTAGCCCTTAGCTCAGGACACTTGGAGCGCTGGGTACACAGTGTGCACTTCGTCTTTGACAAAAGCCGATCGACCAGCAGCAACGCTGATCAACAGGCAACACAGCTTGCTGACATGGAGGAGTGACAAAGCCCAGCTCCCTCACTGCACATGCGCCCTCGCCCTCGGCAGTGCTCTGCCTCTCAGCCCGCCCTGGGTCCCTGCAGTCCCTCTGCCGCAACAGCCGGATCAGGCGCAGCATCCTGGAAGCCTCAGCTTAGCCTCAGCCCCTCCAGGGACCCCTTTCCCCAGGGCAGCTCCCCAGGCTGAGAGAGCACCCCGCACACACCTTGGAGCATATCTTCCGATTGTTCACGTGTCTGTTTCCCACCAGACTGAGTCTCTGTAGGGCAGGTAAAGCGCCGAGGACAGTACCCAGCACAGAGCGAGTGTGCAGGGGCGTTTGCTGCCGTTATTATTGCCCGTGTGTCTCCAGTGCCCAGCACAGCGTGTGGCCCCATGGGGGTGCTCAGTGCACATTGGTTAGATGAGCTGACTGAGTCCATGGTCAAATCTGAGCTCATTACAACCCTGTGTGGGGTAAGGGGTGTTACTAGGATTGTCCCCATTTTGCAGGTGAGAACACTGAGGCTCAGAGAAGTTTTTCCCTTCCCCTTTGTTCCCCTAACCAAATTCAAGTTTCTCCTAGGAGCAGGTAGGGGACTGTGCACGTAGAGACTCCCTAGCAGGAAACCACACACAGTACGAGTGGCCCTGTGCTCGGTGCCAGGTGTCACGATGGGCCCGTTGCATCACTGCCTCACTTGACCCTCACACAGCCTGGCAGCCAAGATGTGCACCCGGATCTGGGGGAGCAGAACCAATGCCCCGAGAGGGTCACCCATTTCAGAGAAAGGTCACGACACCCCTTGGCCAGCCTCACCCTCCACATAGCTCTCTCGAGGATCAGTGCGTGGACCCATGGGAGCCTGGCTGGGCAGAGTGGTGGGAGAGGAGACAGAGTTCCAGAGCAAATGTCCGGCACCAGGGGGAATGGCAGGGAAGGAGGGGGTCTGAAATGGGTGGGGTGACAATAAAGTGGGAGGGCTCAATGTTCCAAAAAAAAAAAAGAACTAAAATCAGACAAGGTGACAGCCGCGGGACTCTGAACATCCGCATCTTGGATCAGGTCTGAGCCTACCGGGAAAAGGGCAGTGGGGTGGGCACAGGCTGACCTGACAGCTCTTCCCGCTCAGGGAGCAGATCCTGTTCTGCCTCCTCCGGGAGGCCCTCCTGATTTCCCCCGGCCTCAGTGACCTCTCCCCATCCCATGTGCCAACCCTGGCCAGCTGCCTCCAGGCTGGGCCACACTTTCTGGTCGGTGTGACCATGGCCTGTAGCTTAGTCCGTAAGTTCTTTGCCCACCTCAGTGGTGCTCAGGGGTCTCCCCCGCTAAGCTGTGTGCCGGAGCTGTCTGTGCCTCAGTTCCCCGCAGCCCAAAGTAGATTCTCAGTAACTTCTTAAGCAATAAAGCTAAAACATGCCCAACCCTTTCCTGTCTGTCCCCTCTGCACACCCTTAGGACCCGTCAGACGGTTCCAGATCCAAACGAACAAGGACATGTGCTCAGTGGGGGCAGGGCGGGCGGGAATGGCCATCTTCTGCAAAGTACCTCCCGGGACGTTGGGCCTTGTGTTCTGCAACGTAACGCTCATCCGTCCTCTCCTCCTGTGACACTGGTGTTAATAGTGATTATCACCGTTTTCTCCGATGAAGAGACTGAGGTTCAGAGAGGTCCACAGTCACCCAGCTTGCAGGTGGTAAGGCCAAGAGTTGAGCCCGAGACTGCCCGATGCCAAAATGGGTACATTTCTTGCAAGTACTTAGTCTCCACTGACCATCCTCGAGGGGCCCCAAGAAGTGTGGCCGGGTTGGGGAGCAGGCCTCCAAGTCTAAGGGCCCAGAGTTCCTCTCTGGGGAGAGGAAAACATTTCGGAAATAGAAAAGGGCGATGGTGGCACGGCACTGTGAATGTGCTTGAACACCACTGAACTGGACACTATAAGAATGGGTAAACGTATTTTACCACAGTAATAAAAAGAGAGTCCTAGAACACCAGGGGTGGCCAGTGCTGGGTGCCTGCTGCAGGAAGGCCTCCCTCATACACCGGTTCGTAGGGCCCGCCTCCATGCTTGACCCTGACCCTTGGACTCTGCTCACTCCCAGTCCCGGCCCTGGCTCTCCAGACCACGGACACATGAGGATCGGCTGCCACACTGAACTCCCACCCTGGTCCCTCTGCTGTTAGACCCCACGCTGTCTTCAGCCTCGCCCAGAAAGTGCCCGCTGACTCCTCTGCTGGGGTCAAGACCGCTCCCCAGTGGCCTTGAGTCAAGAGCCTGGCAGAGCGCTGGACCTCAGAGTCAACAGCCCGGGTCCCAATCCTAATGGGGCTCTTGGGTGGTGGCTTTGCAACTGCAGCCACTGGGCAGACTTGGGCTCCTGCTTCTGTGCAGAGGAGACAGTGTGCCACCCAGAAGTACGTCTCACACCTCCCCAGGAGTGCCCAGATGAATCGGGGGTGTGAACCGCCCCCTGCCCCCCAGCCCTAGGGGCCTGGCCAGGCCTGGCCTGCCCAAATGAACTGTCATCGACGTTCTACATTTTTACTCCGAAGTTCATGCAAACTTTGCAACTGGTGATATGAGAGGTCCTTGTTTAGTGTAATATAAAAATCTCCTTTTCCTCAAATTTAGCAGTAAAACAGGAGCCCATGCTGTGTTTCTCCTGGGGCGTGGCAAGGTGCTTCTGAGCCCTGAGCTGAGGCTCTGCTCCCTGCCTGTGGCACACCTGTCCAGTCCCCGCTGCGGTCTGGGTGCTCCCAGAGGGCAGGCCAGGCCAGGCCCTCCCGTGCACGGTCAGCATGAGCAGGGCTCCGCAGGTACTGCACTGACTCAGTGAGCACCCTGGGGTGAGTGGCACCCGCTGAGGAGGTGGACAACACAGCCCGTCTCCAACTTCCTCCCCTCTCCCCCAGAGGAAACGTGCACTGGTCAGGGACCCTTCGGGAAGGGAGGGGGACAGAGCAGGAAAACGCCATCCAGGTTTGAGTCAGGGCTCCTCCTCCACCTTCTCTATTGTGGCCCCAGCTCACCTGCCCAGGTGAGGGCAGGTTGGCTGTGGCTCCCTTCCCCGACATGACCTCTCTTCCCCTCGCCCGTCCGTGGGTCCCATTCCTCCTGGTGGGGAGAGAGCTGGATTCCTGTGTCCTGGTGGGGCCCCAGCTCCCTCCTGAGCCTCTTGCTGCCCTTCCCCTGCTGCTCTGAGTTGTGACAGCCCCGCTCCCTGGGCACCCCTGCCTGGCACAGCCTCAGTATCTCCTCAGCTGCCCCCCAGGCCCAGCTGCCCTCAGAACAGCTGACTGAGCCCCCTCTTCGGGCCTGACCTCCACCTCTGCCAAGGGGGTGCGAGTCTACCCAACGAGAGGCCAATGTCAGGGCTATGCACCCAGGTGTCCAAAGGGGGCTCTGGTGAATGCCAACCAAACCGGGCTCTGTCCAGCTGCCTCTTTTGTCTCTCCCTCAACACCGAGTTGGATGCACGCACTGCAGGGCAGTGGGGTGGCCAGCAATGCACAGAGCCTTGAAAAGGGGGACCAGTCTGTGGGCCCAGGTCCTCCCCTGCCACGGCCTCACCCGCATCAGGCAGATTCTCAGCTCAGGTCAGCAGGGACGCCTCACAGGTGGGGACCAAATAGCTCTGACAGGCCCAGCGGCCTGCCCCCTGAGTGCATTCCAGCCCCTCCCCTGCAGGAATGCCAAGGAGGCTGAGCCCCGCCCCCATCCCCCACCCCGCCCCAGGGCCACACTCTGAGGGAAGGAAAGCCAGTGCCTCCAGCCCGGGGGTGGGTGTGAGCACATGAACCCATTTCGTGCCCAGAGTTTGGGATTGAAAATAATTGATCTAGGAGTGGGCTGATCCTAGGGGACAAGTGCACTGTGGGGGTGGGGGACCCCTGAGTGATGGGAAGAGGGGTGGCGTGGAGGCCTGGCAGCTGTCACAGTGGAGCTGGCACTGAGCAAGCTGGCGGGTGGAGGGGGGCCTCGAGAGTGCCTCCATCCCCTTCCTGCCCACTCACAGCCTGGGTTGGCGGGGAGGGAGCAGCAGCTGTTCTGAAGCTTCCTGCCCTTCCTTGAGACAGGTGTTGGCTGAATTCTCACTTCCTCCCAGCCTCTGAGAGCTCCACCCACCCCCTCTCCACCCGCAGGCTGGTGCTGAGTCAGCAGCCACCCTTACTTCCTTTCCTAGGCTCCCGGAGGCCAGTGCTGCCCTGCCACCGCTGACTTGGGACAAGCCACCATGAGGGTGACTTCCCGGAGGGCTGCCAGGCTCCCCTGTCTCGTAGCAGCACTCCTCGGGAGGACGTCTGAAGTAAGGTCGGCTGTACCAGGAAGCAATGCTATCCCACCGAAGCTCTTGCTCGGAGGTCACACAAGAGCAGCGGGGCCAGGAGGCAGGGCCCGCCCTAAGCTTGGGCCCTCTTGGGGTCTGGGCTCACTGCCCTGGCACAGGGCACCAGGGGTAACGGCCGCTCCCCTCTCCTCCCACAGCCCAGCCAGCAACCTGGCCAGCGGAACGAGTGCCCATCCATTGAGTGCTAAAGAGCTGGGGGTGGGGGGACAAAAAGAATGGAAATGTAAGTTATTCTCATCAAGAGGAAATCACAGCTTTTTAGAGCAGGAAGGGGCAATTAGGCCAATTATATCCCTTGGCAGATAGGAGGTGCGGGCGCAGAGCAGCCAGAGCGGCCAACGTGTCGCACCAGTTACTGACAGAGATGGGACTGCCCCCACTGTACGGGTGGCCGGTCTGAGGACGGCCGCTGTGAATAATGGGAGTCAGTATTGTTACTGTTGCCTTTGGTTGGCGTCTCTCTGTTTCATATGCAATACCTCGTGTGACATGTCCTGGGCACAGAATACCATTTCACGGATCGGAAACTGAGATCCGGTGGAGGAAGCTGAGCGGCTTAAGATCACAGTGGAAGTTTGTGGCAGGACAAAGACCAGAACCCAGATCTCAGAAGAGTTTATCCAAATCTTCTTCCTTCTCCAAGGCCTCTCTTATCTGCCCTCCCCTCCACCTAGCTGGGCCTATTGATGGAAGGGGCTGACAGCGGGGAGAGAGGCCTGGCTGCGGTCAGACCAGTTCCACTAACCACCTCCTCCCAAACAGCCCAAGGGAGGCGAGAGGCGGGAGGCAGACCAGCACGGAGCGGCCCCACAACCCAGGGCCCACTGAGTACCTCAGAAGCCAGCGAGCCTAAGTGCAGAGCCACCAGTCGAGTGGAATATTATGCAGCCGTTAAAACTGATGCTTGTGGCCCTAGCCAGGTGGCTTAGTGGGTTGGAGCATTGTCCCATATATTGTGGGTTCGATCCCCAGTCATGGCACATGCCTAGGTTGAGGGTTTGATCCCTGCTTGGGGCAGAACTGGAGGCAACCGATCAATGTTTCTCTTTCTCCCTCCCCCTCTCTCTAAAATCAATGGAAAAAAAAACACCTATCTTCAGATGAGGATCTTAAAAAAATTTGTAATGCCTGTAAAAATAACATAGCAAAACATGAAAAGGCTTGTTTTTATTCAGTTCTGCTTACTTCCTCTTACAGTCAAGGCCCTGGTGCCAATCTTCCTTCCCATCCCTCACACCACCGGTTTGGGGGCCATCACCCCTGGAAGCTTGCCCTGGCCTCCTCCCTGGCCTTAGCCCCCTAGGATCACCCCTGAGTCATCAGCTGCCAGAACAAGTTGTTGAAACACAGCTCCTCCCAGAGAGCTTCCCATGGCTAACAGAGCAAGTCCAAACTCTACCAGAGCTTCCGGAGGCCTGCAGAACCCGGCTTGAACAGCTCTCTCGGACTTTTCTCCCCCACTCTCTGGACCTCCTGCTGCTTAAGTCCTGCAGTTGTGCTTTAGGGAGAAGCACCACCTGTGACTGTGCAATGTGACAGGTCAGCACACGTACCCTTACACAAACACACACACACCTGCACACCTCCCTCCTCATAGGAACTTTCCGTTCTTTCCACACCAGAGCCACTGGCCTTGCTTGGCCAAGTTCTCACTCCTTCCCCACCCCCTACCTGGAGCTCCTCCCTCCTGTATACACATCACTCTTTGAGGCCCATCTCAGCCCCACCTCCTCCCCACCGCCTCTGACTTTACTTGACCCCTGAGGCCAGTAACTCCTGCAATTGTGAGGAATGGGGGGCAGTCACCTAGCACACCCTAGGCATCTGCTCTGGGTCAAGGGCCTTCCAATGGTCTGGACAAACCCTATTGGGCAGGTATTATGACAGTGGTTGTTCAGATGACACCCAGAGCAGCCACCTGAGCTCACCCTTCCAGCTCCACACTGGGCTACTACTCCACCCCGGACTGCTCCACGCGCCTTCCACCTGACCACCCGCTTGGGCGCTTAGGCACAGTGTCTTCCACAGCATCTGGTATTCTGAGCATTCGTCTCCCGGCCTCAGCATGAGCCTCAGGAGGGCAGGCACCCAGGTCCTCCATTGCTTCTATCCCCCTTTGCTGAGCCCCAAGTAGGTAGTCAATAAACACTCATTAACTAAATGAACAAACAAGTGAGTGAATAAATGACGGAATGCATGAAGGTATCGGCAGCGTGAGTGGTTCAGATGTGAGGTTATAAATGTTTGCATTTAGTGCTTAAGTCATCCAGAAAATCTGAGTCTCTCAAGATAAGCCTTCCCCCTGCCTGCACTCCTAATTTTCTTGGAAATATATTGGTTCATCTGTGGCTAAATCATACTGGAAATTAATAAATACTAATTTGCGTTCATACAATGTTAAGCCAGGAATTTTTAAAGGGCTAGGTAGAGCCATAGAAAAACTAAGGCCCAAGGGTCTTGCAAGGGTTTGTGCAACAGCGGTCTGGTGGGCCTGACATCCACAATCACTCCCCGAAAGGGAGTCAAGGGCCTGTGTCTCCTGTCCAGGACGGCGGCCCCACACTGCGCTTAGATCCTGCATGGAGCTGTGGCGTCCCCGGCCCAGAAAAACCTTTAGACTTTCCAATGTGACACTGAAGCCTGCTTAGTCAAAGATGGGAAAGATGTTGAAGGGGAGGGGAAGGGGGGCAAGAGGTGAGCACACTGCAAAAGAAAGAGAGATGGCCCACTCTCTGTCCTCCTCATATTAGGGCACTGAGATTCTTGGTGGTCTTTTCTCCTGCCCTGGACTGCCATAACCAGTATTTGCTGATTTCTGGGAAACTATTACTTAATGCAAGTCGTCAATTAAGTGGGCCTTATCTGATGTTAGTTTCGTGAGAGCACTCTCCTTCAGAAAGGGGAACCGTGAACAAGAGCTGTGTTCCATCTTATTAAAAGTCTGGTATCGGATCTCTGTAACAGATGGCTTTTCCAAAATCCTGGAGTCAAAAGTTATTAAAACAGATAGTGTCAGATGGTTGAGAGAGTAGATACAAAGTACGACGGCTCTGTAAATGATTGGATCACCCGGTCAGGGAAAAAAGCCTCCTTCATATGTGTGTGTTTATTCTGACAATCTGGGTGAAGACACAGTATGCAGTTGATAAGATGCTAAACCCTGACTTCCCATTACCCCACTGACTTTCTATGTTATTACTAGGTTATTAAACCATCCTCAGAAGGTATTGGCCAAATAATTCTGACATCCAGAACACTAACTTAGAAAAATAACACCTTGGAGTTGGTCAATACTGATTGAACAAGCCCCAGCTCCCTAGGACAAAAACGAGGGTGATCACCTGATGTGCAGTAGTTTTCTTATTGTTGAGTTTGGGTTGGGGGTGGTTTATTTTATTTCTTAAACCAGGGACAAAATTAAAAGTTTCGTGTAAACCAAGATGAAAGGAGGAGGAGGAGAAAAGAAAGAAAACCCTTGAAAGGCCTACGTATACCGACCACAGCATGGGCTCCGCTGGGGACTTCCGTGTGTGTCCATGTGTCACAGTAAATCAGCTAGCTTTCCCACCCGGGCTGGGGAGAGCACGAGAACAAAGGGCCGGAGCAGCGAGGGCAGCCATGGGCTCGGGGGAGGAGAGACGCACCGAGCCACAAAGACGGCAAGGCAGCGCTGTGGTCAGGCAGCGTGCGCCGGCCCAGGACGGCACCCTGGCAGAGGAGCAGAGACACCCCAGAGGAGAGAGGAGGAGGCATGTCAGCCCGAGGAAAAGCGGCTCCAAAATGATGACCCTTTGAAGGAGCCCTGAATTTCTTTAATCAGCGGATTTCCTCCTCTACAACGCCTCATTTAATAAGGCTTGTTCTGGGCTGAAATTGAATAGGTGTAATTGACAAATGCTTGAATTTGGGTCCCACTCTAGGGGAAAAAATACTTCTACACTGGCTTCTCAAATGTAATTCTGAGGGAAAAAAGATACATTTTAAGGACTCGTCTTCCAATTCAATTCGAGGGTAGGTCCTGACTTCCCTCCTGCTCCCCCACTCTTTCCCTCAAATCGCGCGGGCGCGCGCGCACCCTCACGCACGCGCACAACACTTAGACAATGCCAAGAGATCTTGCTTTCTTTCCCAAGAGAGGCACTAGGGCCACAGACGAGGCAGCTGTCAGGGACTAAGCTGTAATCAGCTTTAACTGGCTCCCGGCCTGGGAGGGCACAGACCCTCTTATTCCTACGCTAACAGGTCAGGCGGCTGGCGCTGGTCTGAGTGCGGGGGTGGTCTGAATTGGTTTCTGTTGGAAACACCTTCCTTCCTCAGGATCTCCCTGCAAACCTTCCACCGCCAGTCCCAAGAATGCAATTATGCACAAAGAAGAGGGCAATTTAAAATTTCAGATCATGGCTTGAACTGTATGTAACATGTCACCCCCACCCCCGAGCATGATTTAGAAGGACAGTAAATCAATGAGACGGTAAAAGCAAAAGTTAAAACACAACTAAAAATGAGTTTTTCAGGCGAGTCTGATATGCCACAAGATTGCTAGTTAAGAACAGTATCCCTTTTCTCGACTTCAGTGTTACACCCCCTTCTCTTCACCAGCATCCTGGACTGAGTGAGTGTAACGTGGGAACCAGAAGGAATGTGGAGGCTATTAGCTTCACAGGTGGCCAAAGACAGGGGTTTTCTCTACACAGTGGAGCTGTTTAGGTGTGAAAGGACGCCTCCCCTTCACCTCAAATGTCTATTGTAAAAAGGTATGGACTGGATGAGATTAAGGTCACCATATCTGTACCACGAAACAAAAGAAAAAAGTAAAAAAAAAAAGGCATTCACTCGAATCTTACAATGGGAGGTGGGAGTGGTGGGTGGGTGAGGGTGGGGATAGGAAAGCAAGGGGGTATCTAAACAGCAGGATACGACAATAAATGGGGAAACAGCAAGAGAAAAAGCACACTAGGTTAATATAGGAAACTAGTTCTTTATTGAGAGATTGTATATTAGTATTAGTGGATTCTGTGTGTAACAATGTTGTCATGCACACAATACAAAAAAAAAAAAAGAAAGAAAGAAAAAAAAAAGGCTGGGCCCACCATGCTTCGAAGGGCAACAGAACAAAAGCAGCGTACAATGAGCAGATGGCCCGGGCTACACAGTACGGTTCAGCAGGGTAACGTCTCTAACCGAGCGCTGTACATTGTCAACTGGGGGATGTAAAAAAATACAGATCATGCTTTAGTTTTAGTACAAGAAAAGGTGAAAAAGATACACAACCAAAAGGATATTTGATACAGAAAAAATTACCCACAAAATAAGAACAGGAAGTAATCCAGCACAGCAGAACACGCTATCCCTGTTTAATGGAAAACCATTTTGCTGGGGATTCTTTTTTCCTTTCCTTTTCTTTTTTTTTTCTCTTTCCTTTCAGATTGCCACATGGCAATCTGGGGAGGCCACTTGGGACTCGATTTTGGAAGGGCCCTCAAAGTAGGGGCCTCATTCTCTCATTACTGCCGTTCTGTTTCCAGCAGGTCTGGCCAGCAAGGCCGCAGAAGGGAGCCGGCTGTTAAAGGGGCAGCTCTGAGGGCCAGGGCAGGTGTCCAAAGACGCTCTTGACATTGTACAATTAAACAATTAAGACACCATCAGCTTTGGCTCCCCCTTAAGCCATGGACCTTGCTGCACCAAATTTTCAGAGGCTGCAGCAACTGTCATTTCATCAAAGATTTTCATAGATGTAGATTTATTATTTTTTGCCTCCGACTAAATGTGATCTGTTCACTTATGCCTGGGTGCCTCCAGGAAGCTAGCTTATGGCCACCCAGATAAGTGGGAAATGGGGTGCTCTGGTCTCCAAGCCAAGGCAAAAGGAATCCACTTAACAGGGATTTACAGTGCAATGTACTCAGCTAAACAAGATGAAGATACAAAAATGGTTATTTCTCTACATCTATTCTGAAATGGTCTATATCCTATACTACTACAATGGAAACTAAAAAGAACAGATTTAAGCTTGCAGGCTATCTAATAGTTTTACAAGAAGATTGTGGTTTAAGACCTTGTCAAGTTAAGCATTAGTATCCTCTATCGGAAGGTCATGAATTCTTATCACATTGTGCTATATTTTACCCACAGCCCGGTCACCCTCAGCCCTTGAATCTCCTGTGAGCGTGTCTGCCATGAAAGGAAACTTTGACTGTAGGGCAGAATTAGTTTTGTTGGATTTTTTGGGGGGGTGGGGGGAGTATTAAAAATAAAATTTAAAGGCAGCTGAGCAATTTGAATTTCAAAACATGGACTCGACATCCTGCAATGGTATTTAGAGATCGGTGGTATTAATGAGGATGATAATGATTTAATCAGGATAATTATACTTTCAGGCTCAACATCCTTCTTAATCATTTTTGAATTTCTGCCTAGTGTAATGTTCCACACCCGTTTTCAGAGGAAATGCCAAGTAATAAGACATAATTGTGATTTGGGGGAGGGGGTTGGCATTTCAAGAGAGACTTCATCCAGCCCCCACTCCTATTCCTCACACACCCACTCCACCACCGCCCCCAGTGCTAGGCTGGCCTGAGATAGGGGATACTGCCGCTTAAATAGCAATGCTTTCCTCAGATGGAGACAGGAGATGGTTAAGAGGGGTGTCACAATACAGCTAAATGCGGAGGCAGAGGGTCACAGCGCACACAGCAGCGAGTTGACCATTCACTGAGCTACACAATGAAGAAAAAAAAGATTTGATAAATGCAGAATGTCATCATTCTATCATCACACACAAAAAAAACTGCGGTTCAAACAGGCCTAAGAGGGTCAACCTTGCCTTTTAGGTTCTGGGGAGAGGCGTGAGGTTGGGGACAGCTGGGCTGGGCTTTCATTTTCTCGCCCAATCGGGCCCCTGGGGCGCACTAAAGAGCTGGCCCCGCGACCCCACCCCCCACTCAGTCCCGTGGAGCAGCCCTGGTCGCGAAGGGAAGACATCATTCTGTGCGTGAGGGAGGAGGAGGGCCTTAGCCAGCAGGGATTTAAGCAGATGTGAAGTGGGAGAGGATAGAAGAAGCATTTCCAAGAAGAGGAATGTGAGTCCAGAGGCAGAATACAAAAAGAATAAAAAATGAATCTAAATGCATCTCGGATCTGCTTTGGGAGGTGGGAATTTTTGATTAAAAGAAAATGGAAGAAATGGGTGGGGGGAGGGGAAATCAAGCTATTGTACCAGAAGGTGAGGGAAAGGGATGTGGGGAAGGGGACCGTGCAAACACACCCCATATATCACCGTTAAAAACAAAGCCGGCGCGGGCCTGCTGCTTGATCCACGCCTGCACCGGGCAGCGGCCTGGCGTGGGGCAGCTTACCACCTCATCCTCACACACAGCAACACCCAAGGGCCAGGCCCCCGGCTCCAGCTGGGCCCAGGAGTGCACAGCAGTGCACGTCTGACTCTCGGAGGCGCGCACACTCTTGCACACACACTCATACACACACACACCCCCAAGCATTTTGAACCGGTGAGTGCAACTGTCATACAAAGACAATGGGGGGTGAGGGAGATAGCACAAGGTGACACAGAAAGGGTTAATGGAAGAAAAGGATGGGACGGGAAATCGTGCAAGTTCCCACGAGAAGGTGGGGGCTGGGGCTTGGGATGGGGCAGATCCGAGATCCCAGCTACCCAGCCATCGGTACCAATGGCCAAAAAATGAAATAGAAACACAGATAACACAAAACATACAAGTACCTAAAAAAAAGAAAAGCTATTCACAGAAATCTAAATGTTTCCACACACAGAAACACACGCACACACGCACACACAGTCATGTATCTCGGTCTTCCGATCATACAGGGCTAGGAATTAGGGGAAGGGGCTGTGACTTGGGGGAACTGCGTCCGCCGCAAAGAATAAAAAAATGGGGCTGGGGAGGGAGGGACCCAAATTCGCCAAACCCTAACTTCACTACGAAAGCTCCCACGAGGGCAGCCGCCCTCACACTCAGGGGTCCCCCCAAAAGGGAGAGGGGAGAAGCCACCACTCGCCCTGCGTCCCCGCGGGTGTGCCTGAGCCCCCCGTCCCCCGCGGTGCCCGCCCCCGCCCCGTTGCCTGCGGCGATCCACACTCCGAAGCGGACCCCAAAAGGAAAAAGCGATACCTCTGTTTCGCACAGAGCCAAACACTGGAAGCACGAGATAGCCGACGTGGACCAGGACCATCCTGGCTCCTCGCGCGGCGGCGGCGGCAGCTGCGCGCGGGCCCTTTGTGGCGCGGCTCCGGGGCGCGGGCGCGGGCGGCGGCGGGGCTGCGGGAGCCGCCGGGGCGGGAGGCGGAGCGCGGGGCGCGGGCGGCGGTGGGGCGGCGGCTGGCGGGGAGACAGATGGCCCATGGAAAGGCTCCCTTCCCGGCCCCTCTCGACATTCAAAGGCGCTGGGGCCGCAGCTGCCGCCACACAAAGGCGCGTGCAGCCAATGGGAGCGGAGCGCAGCGCGGCGCGGCCTCGCCGGAACCGCGGGGGACAGCGGGGACCGCGGGCGCGCGGGTGGCTAGGGGGAGGGAGGGGTGACGGCTGAGAGGGAGCAGGCGGCCAATCGCGGTGGCCCGTGGCCCAGCGCGAAGGGGTGGGGCGGGGGTCAGCCCCCGGGGAAGCGTGGAGCCCAGCGCGGATCCCTGGCCGCCCGCAGGCCAGAGCGCGCGCGCACGCGAGGCACCCTGAACACAAAATCGGACGGCGTGCACACGCAACCTGCACACACCGAGAGGAACGTGCACCCAGACATGTGAAAGTGCGTTGGTGCGTGCGGAGAGACAGGCGCGAGCACACCAAATGCACACGGCCCGGCCCGCAGGTCCTTGCACACTGCACGCGGGTCACTTGGGGACTGTGCGTGGAGGCTGGCAGGCGCACGTGCTGAGCCTGACTGCGGGCTCAAGTGAAGCTGGAAAACGAGCAAGCAGCGATCGCAGGGCACTGTCACACAGACATGCTCACACCCAAAGCCTTGTTAACGCAGGAAGTGTGCGTGCCAAGAACACATTCCCAAAGACACACGGAGGGAACACACAATGCAGATATGTACACAATGCAGGGATGTACGCTCCCTGCCTGTCGCACCACTTTGTAGCTCTTGCAGAGCAAGGAAGCTGGCAATAATCATTTGTTGAATTGAAAGCTACTCATCCACTGAGGTATGTGCACACATTCTATACAGAAACAGGCGAACCCAGAAAACCCAGAGTCATTCAGACAACGTTCACCCCACTCTGACACAGACACAACCAGCCATGTGCACAGACACGCCCACTTCCACAGCTGGCAGGTACAAACATGACATCGGGCTAACGAGACTCCTCAGGTTCACATGTGGAGGCACAGCCATGCCATCCTGTGTGGCTTGTGGCTGCACTTCCAGGTACAGGCAAGACACAAGCCGAGAGTGTCACCTTGCAGCCCTGCAGTCAAGTGCACTGCTAAGACTGTTCTGTGCGCTCAGCCCACCTTCTATGAAAACTCCCAGCGTGACCCTCAGCTCAGGCATGCAGTCCACACCAAGGCCACACCATGGTGTGCTAGGGGGATGGGCGGTCATCCACAGGCGGAAAGACAGAGGCCATGTCCTGCACTGAGACGTGCCTTCAAAATCCAGGGGCTGCTTTACTTAATGAATTGGTGAAAAAACTAGACGGTAAAATCACAGAATGTGGAACTGGAAGGACACTGATTCAACCCATCCTGCCCCCTTTCTAGAGACAAAGAGGAGGACCATCCACTAGGTGTGAGTTGTGTTTGTGTCAGGGCACAGGGTGGTGATGCAGACCTTCCTGAGACCTCAACCCTTACAGCCCAGAGGGGGCCTCTAAAATGTAAACGCAATCACCATCATGCCTGCCAGGTGTGGTGATGGGCCAAGGCATAGGGTGTGGTGGGGGTGGAGGAGACAACTAGGAGGGCACGTAGCCCACTGGGTGGGAGGTAGGAGGGGCAGTTGGAGTTGACGCTAGAAAAGTGACTTCTAAACCGAGACTTGAAGAATGCAGAACAGGCGAAGTGAGGTGAGGCAAAGAAGACAGCAAAGGGAAAAGCAGAGCCTGGCTTGGCCAAGACAGTTACCCTATTTCCACCGGTGGCAGCAGGGCAGGATCCCGGTACGCATCTTTCTCTCTCTCAGGAGAACAAGTGTCCTGTTCCCCTCCTTAAACACCCCCAGCTGTCCCCAGAGAACTCAGCAATGAAGGTAGCCAGGGGAGACCTCCCAACAGTCCCAAGCCTTACGCTAGAAGATCATTTCACCCTAATTCTGCCACTGACTCTTTCCTTTTTCTGTTATCTGTCAAATAAACACAATGCCACCACTAATAAAAGTCTTAAAAATGAAAAGACTGAACAAATACCTGACTACTAGAATTTTTTCCTGTTCTATTTTAGGCTTTGCCAATATGCATATGTATCAGATTCGTTATCATATTGGTGTATTTTTTACCCTTCCTTTCATTTTATTTTTTATCTTGCTATTTAAACTTCAAATTTTACCAAAAATTTCCCTGTCTTTCCACATAATTACCTCTGTAATTTTCATTTTAAATGTTTTTATAGTATTCCAACAAGCGAGTATACTGTAAAACTATTTAATTATACTCTAAAACACTTCATTTGCTCCCAGTTTTCCATTACTGCAGGTCATACAGTGAATTTCTTCATGCCTACGGCTTGTTGCTTTTGTTAAACTATAAGCTGAGAATGCATTTCTAGTGTTGGTGTTCTTAAATTGACCGTATGGAAAACTTAAGGGCTCTTGGCACGTATTGCTTTGTAAAAACACTAAACCATCAATGCTACCAGCAATATGTAGTGTGCTGATGCCTCTGCGACCTTGCTAGCCTTGGGTGGGTACTGTGTTTGTTCGTTCATTTGTTTGTTTGTTTGTTTGTCTGATTTTACTTGAAGAGCAGCTCACAAAGGCTTATGACCACCCAGCCTGACCTTGACTGCAGAGCGCTGAGGTTACACACTCTGAAATCAGATTGCCTGGCTGGACCTTCTGGCTCTGCCACTTACTAGTGTGGACAACTTATTTAACCTCTCTAGGTCTGGGTTTCAATATTCATAAAGTAGGCATGATTGTAGCAACCTTCCCCACAGGATTAATATGAGGACCAAGTAAGTTAATACTTGTAGAGCGCATAGAATAACGCCTGGCTGCTCAGCTCTTCATTCTTTCCCCTTTACTTGTCCATCTCTCCTTGTCCACTCCTTCTTACCCTCCCATTACTATTTATGATTGACTAGTTATTGCATTTAGTGTAAATTATACCATAACATGGAACATCCATCAGACAGAAGGCATAATCATCAAGGAACAGACCAGCACGTAATGTAAACCCAGGGAAATCCACCTTCTAACTACATCCTTCATAGTCACACATCAGAGAAACACAACAACAGATGCCCACATTCACCAATATACCAATATTCACACACAGGCATGCGCCTCCTGCTAAGAAGGAATTATTGTGTATTAGTGGGGCAGAGGGGGTGGGCTCTGCCCCCAGAGCCCCCCATTCACCATGGATGAGAATAAGTCTAACAAGAGATGATCTGCATGGGAAGGAAATGTGCCCGATCTCTCAAAGAAGAAGGGCCAGTAGCCTGTTCCTCAATAGGTTTTATTGGGTTCAATTTGCAGAGGAATACATGTAAGTCTCATCAATCATTGTCAGGCAGTAAGGATCAAACAATAGATAACATACAAAGAGCTATGAGGGCTTATTCTGAGTCAGGGTCAGTTAGCTAAAGGGCTATAAAACTTTGGGAAACCAACTCATGTTATGCTTGGATCCTTATCATTTAAATTGAGGGTATTAGCAAAGCAGGTTTCATAGGATTTTATGCAATCTTTCTTAGGCCTGATAGCCCCGGGGAACCTGCCTGCCCTTTCCAGCACAGGGCCACGCCCACCTCCGGCATTGTTTCAGGTTTAAGTCAGGCAGGGGAAGTAAGGCAGCCAAGAGATTAGGAGACTTCTTACCGACAGAAGGAGGACTCAAGCTATGTCAAAGCCAAGGGGTGAGGGTCCATCACCCCCTTTTTGTACAGCCCCCCAAGTCTTTCCCTGAGGGCCCCTTCATGACTGAGCCTGTCTTAGGTCGTCCCTCCCTTGAGGAATCTTACCCGTCATTGGCTAACCAGTCATCCACACAGGGCCAAGCAGGGTGAAGTAAAAGGGGGCAAAAGCAGCGCCCCTGCCAGGGAGGTAAACTTTGTCTCCTTAGTGGCTTATGGTCTCAAGGTCTCTTTACTCAGTCTTAACCATGGGGAGTTACAGCTTCTGAAAACAGGCAGAGTAGTTTCCAACAGATTAGCAAGAGGAGTTTCATTTTTAATGAAATTTGGGGTAAGCACCTCAAAGCACATAGATCAGCTTCAATGCACTGATCTATCTAATAGGGATAATACTAATCCTTGTCACACCTTCCTTAAAGGTTCAATGTGTGGACCAAATGAGAAGATAGCTATGGAATCTGTAAATAATACAGAAAATTCTAGAAGCATGCATGCAGTGGTGTCTCAAACAATGAAACTTGATAATTATCTTGCCCATCCCTTGTTCAACAGTGGAGGGGACTGAGGCCCAAAAGTGGGGTTATTAACAAGGTCACAACCATTCCTGGCTGAGTTAGAACTAGAATCCATATTTCCCAGCACACAGCCCCCTGTTGCTCCTACTTTCCCTGTTCTTCCTTTGTGCTGAGATGACTGTTTTCCAGTCCCCCTCCCATTAGTTAAAGTCCACGGTAAAGCCAATTCTTGAGAATAGAGGGATTTGTAGGAATACTCGATTCAGCGTGGGTTTTTTTCTTTGTATGTTCTTCCCACCCACTGACCAAAACAATACCTGCAGCATATTTGCAGACTTAGCATGTAAGACTCAGCAAGAAATATTAAAAAATGAAAGGTGAAGGTCAATCTATAATCTCTGATCCAAAATAGAGAAACATGACCCTATAAGGTTGAAATAGCACTGCCACCTTCAACTGTGACCCACACTCAGAGACCTCGCTCTCTTTTGTGTCCATTCTGACCACCTGCAGAAAGGGTCCTATGGGGCAGCAGTCCCCAACCTTTTTGGCACCAGGGACTGATTTGTGGATAAGAACGTTTTTCCACAGACAATGGTGGTGCAGGGAGATAGGAGGCAGGGCTCAAGCTGTAATGCGAGCAAAGCTTGGATCTCTCCCCCACTGCTCACCTCCTGCTGTGCGGCCAGTTCCTAACAGGCCACCAACCCTGGGGGCTGGGGCCCCCTGCTACAGAGCATCACGTTTCTTTGTGTCAAGAACTACTTTGGAGTCCAACATCAGATCTGGGGTAACACCAACATTGCCCTTTAATCAACAAATGCAAATAAATACCACACCAGTCATGCAGATATGAAAAAATTTTCCAAGACCGAGGACAGAATCCTTGCTCTACTTCAGCTTGTGTTAGCCTCAGGTAGATACAGCTTTCAAAATCTGTGCAAAACAGCGGTGCTTCAACCAGCACACCCCCGTGATTGGTGTCACGACAGCCCTGTGCTAAACAGGGTGGGGGTTCTAGATGCAGCCCGCCTTGGGGGAGGCAAACCCTGGGCACTGGCAGTCGCAGGTGAGTTGGGACACAATCACGGGGATGGAGAAAATGAAGAGGGATTTCAGAGACCACTCACTGCCCAGGACAATGGGGAGTCGGGTGGAAATTAAAGTGGCATGACAGGACAGGACCTGAAAGAGGGGGTCCATTTCCAACAGGCTGAGAACATGGGGAGACACTGAGTCAAGGAGGCAAAACATGAGCAAAGGCTCAGAAGTAAATGTAGGAGGAGAAGGAGCTGGAAAGGGGGAAGGGAGAGAGGGAAACAGAGAGAGAGATGGAGGAATGGTCGGAGGGAAGGGGGAGAGGAAAGAAGGAGACAAGGGAAGGGGAGGGAAAGGGGAGAAGCGGCACCAGCAGCTTGGGCTGAGAAGGGCTATCTTCGGGAGTTCAGAGACCTGTGCTGAACTGGAAATCTGGGACATGGACTGGACAGGCGCAGTGAGGACTGGAGCGTTTGCTTCAGCATCCCAGGCACACTCACCGGGCAGAGAGCCCTGTGTGCCGGGAACTGTCTCCGCGCAAACAGGTACAGTGCGACAGATAGCGAAGAGGAAACTGGCCCGTGACCCCTTCTCCGCTGTACTAGAAAACGTGTCTGAGCACCTGGCTGCCCAGGCTAGATGCTGCAGATCCCAGACCCCCTGGCAGAGAGGCGGGGTCCTGTGACTGTGCTGGGACAGGCAGGAAAGCAGGGATGGCGTGGATGGCTTTCTCAGAAAACAGCTGGTTTGGAGGATGCTAGGAAATCATGGAAAAGCAAACACGGATGTGTCCTGCCTTTCCTTCAACAAGCTCCATTTCAGGAGAATGAAATATGTGGTGAGGGGAGGTTTGTCATTATGGAAGTATTGACTAGTGAATGAATAAAAAATAATGCCATGAAAATATCACCTTAATGAATGGATAGTTCTAGGCAATGACTGCCCACAGCTGTTAATATCACCGAAGGAGAGACAGTGGGCGTGCCCTTTTCTCACGGAAGGAGGGACCAGGGCCTGCGAAGTAGTCTTTCTGGGAAATGGAATCTGAACCTACTCGAACCTCTGGATTTAATTCCCAATTGAGAGAAAGCACAGGAAACAGAGAAATATATTAAAAGATAATATTGGAGTGCAATTGGCTAAATCCAGAGCATGGAAACTCGGTGGGACAAATATTTTCTTTAAAAAAAATAAATTATAAGAGGAAAAAGGGAGAGGGTGGGGGAACTTATAGAGACAGAGGGGATATGTCAACCAAATGCCACATTCGGACTTGTGAAATGTGACCAGAACAAATAAACTATAAAAGAAATTGAGGGAATGTGACCACTGACTGACTAGGTATTAGGGATGTTAAGGAAATGTTGGTTTTCATAGATGGAATAATAGTATTGTGGTTGCGTTCACACAATATTTGCAGATGCTTCGCAGACAATGTGAAATGATGCCTGAAGGCTCTTACCTCTCCCAGAAGGAGGGGCACAGGTGAAACCAGACCGGCATTGAGCTGGCAATCGTTGATAGTAGATGAAGGGTACATGAAGGCGCATTATACATTCTCTCTACTTTTGTTTACGCAATGGTTCGTTTTCTGTGCCAACTGGATTGGGCTACAGGATGCCCAGAGAGCTGGTAAAACATGATTTCTGGGTGTGTCTCCGAGGATGTTTCTGGAAGACATCAGTAAATGACTTGGTAGACCGAGTGAAGGTCACCCGCCCCATGTGGGTGGGTGTCACCCAATCCACGGAGGACCTGAGTGGGACAAAACAGCAGAGGGAGGGCGAATTTGCTTGAGCTGAGACACCCGTCTTCTGCCCAGGGACATCACGCTCCTCCTGGGCCTTCGCACTCGGGCTGACACCTGGACCGTTGACTTCCCTGGTCCCAGGGTCTTCGGGTTTGGACGGGAGCCACCCCCTTTCCTGGTTCTCCAGCTTGCAGATGGCGGGCCGTGGGACCTCTCAGTTTCCAAAGTCATGCGAGCCAGCCTTATAATGAATCTCCTTCCACGTATCTATATATACATGCCCTGTGGGTTCTGTTTCTCTGGAAAACGCTGACTAACACAGTTCATATTCGGAATTTTTCAAAACAAGTAAACACTGAAATACAACAAGGCAGCTGGCACACAGCCGTGCCCTCTCCAGGGACACAAAAAGATAGCTCTTCCAGTTAGGCAAGTTAGAAAACAGGGCTTCTCCCTCCTATTCCCCTCAGCCCGGGGCTGGGAGCTGGGCTGCATGCTGGCTCCCACGCACCCCCTCGGACGGTCTCTGCTCCGCTGCGTGGAGGGCTCAGACCGCAGGCTGCTCCAGCTCACCGGCCGCGGCTGCTGTGGGCAGTTACTTACTTCACAGCCTTCCCACCAGGGAAAAGTAAACTCCTGTTTTGTTTGAGCCACTCTGGGAAGAGTGAATCTAGTTAGGTGGATAGGTTAGTTCTTGCTGCAGAGATATTACACAATAAATAGTTATAAAATCACAGATGCACACAACAATAGGCATCTAGCATCACAGACCTGCACGGGCCAGCCGCACCCCATGCACAGAGGCAGCTGTGGGGGTTCTGCCTCTCAGGCCGGCATGGGGGTTGCTGGGTGAGTCTGCTCCACAAGTCTCTCATCCTCCTCCGGCTGGCCTGGACATGCTCTTCTCCGGCAGGGCCAGTGGGAACTTGCTAAGGTGCACCAGCGGTGATAGCCGCTGATGCAGAACCAGGAGAAGCCAAGGCACAGGGCGAGTTAAGGAGACAGTGAGCGGTTTTATTGGATGGGAATAGTCTGTGTGTGTGCGTGCACGTGCTCTTAGTGAAGAACTAGGAGTGTGTTTGGTAGGCAGAGGGGAGCACTGGAGGTCTCTGAGCACGGGAGTGAGCCGGGCAGAAAGAGTCATCCTTGCACAAAATGAACGGGATGGGGTAGATTCTAGGGCTGGGAAATTGGGGGGGGGGGGTACATCATGGGGCGGGGTCGAAGGTCAGATGAGAAATGGCACATCGATCCTGACTGCAGGGGTGTGAAGGAGGGACAGAGGACACACCTGGCACTTTCAACCAGGGGGAAGAATATTCTGTGGGCGCTGCTCCCCTTGTGAGGATGTAATATCCCCAAGGTGGTTCCCGTGCCTAACTGTCCCTAAATCCAAAGTGAGTCTATATAGTCATCTGAAAAGTTACACTCGACTGCTCTTCCTTTGTGATGATCTGACTCTGATTCTTACTAACTTTTACCCATTGTCTCCGAGTTTGCTCTTACTAGATGTGGGGCAGCCGTACGCATATATATCCATAAATCAACTCAAATGTAAGTATCACCATAGCAAACATGGGTTGGATTGAAGAAAACTACAATGGTGCATCAGAGTGTGAGCAGCCCCCGTTTTCTGTTGTCCCCTTCTTTTTGATTATACAGCCTCTGACTTTTAATTGGGCATATGGGCACCTGGAATAAAGACTACATTTCCCAGATTCCCTTGAGACAGGTGTGGCTGTACGACAAAGATCTAACCAATGGAATGTAAGCAAAGGTCATGTATGACCCCGCCCCCCCTCCAAATTGTCTTTAGGGCAAGGAGTGTGCCTTTCTTCTCCTCCTTATTTTTCTCTAGTAACTGGAAAATGGATGTAAGGGCTGGAGCTGAAGCAGCCATATGGGACCATAAGTGGAAAGCACACAGTAAACCTCATGCAGATGGCGGAGAAGCAACTCTGAAAGCAAGTTGGATATTGGATGATTTCATAAAGCCACCCTACAGGCTTCAGACAACCTCTCCACGACTTCTTTAAAGTAGAAAATAGTTCAATTTCTATCTCATTGGAATCATTGTTATTTTGCAACTTTCTCCCCCTTTTTCCCCATGTGGCCAGGTGTAAAACTGCCACATGACCACTGATCCCTGCCTCTGTGGGCACTAGACAGAGGTGCCGTACCTGGCTGTAATGGAAGGCTTTGTTCGGGTTTACGGAAATGTGTCAGCTGTGAGCTCCTAGTAGGGGCTCTACTTTCACGTACATCAAGAGGCAATGAGGAAGGAGAAGCAGGGGAAAGGGGCCCCGGTGCAGTCACCAAATGTTAAGGGCAGATCGAACAAATTGGATGTGACAAACGAATGACCTAGCCTGTCCTTGCAGGCAATGGGGGCATTATGACTTTATTTTAGCTCCCTAGTTCCCTCATTCTTCTTCCTTGGCTGGTGGGAGTGGGTGAAGGGTGGAAATCCACGTAGGGGCAAAGGGCAATCCCTGGATTCACCATCCTTAGGGGCTGGTTCTCATACTTCAGTGTGCATAGAAACACATGGAGAATTTGCTTAAAAGGTAGACCCCCAGGTCCCAGTCCCTGAGATTCTGTTTTAGGGAAGGGGAGGCCAGGGCAGGGCCCAGGAACCTGTATTTTAGCAAGCCCAACCTCCACCCAGGTAGATTTCCCACAGGGCCCTCTGGAACACCCAGTTGTAAGATCTAAACTACCTGCCCGCGGGCAGCTCGCACTGTGATTTGCTCTCCACCACGTGCCAGCACCCAGCACCCAGCACCTAGCATGCTGTCAGCACTGGCGGCTGCTCAGTGCCTGTCTGCTCACAATGGGGAGCCACGGTGCATTCTTGAGCAAGAGAATGACTTTAAAAATGCTCCCATGTCTGCTGACTCTGTTGCAGAACTGGGGAGTTTCTTAAAAAAAATAAAAAGACAAAAGGAAGATTCTTAGGACAGCATTTTGACCCTCAGCCTACTTTCTGACTGGGCAGCCAGTGTCTCGTGGGCCTGCACTGAACTCTGTGTTGGCAGGCGATTCACCCTCTGGGAGGCGGGCCCTGAGAAGACCTAGAGGAAAGAGACCAGGTGCGGAGGTGAAGCAGAGTTTAGGGCCCGAGGCCTCACATGTTCAGAGTCTGCCGTTGTGTCCACTGGCCTTCTTACACGGCACTCCTAGTCCCTCCCTGGGTGACAAGCATGGTGACTGTCCTTGTCCTTGTGTTACAGGTGAGGGAACTGAGGCACCAAGAGGTTAGGTCACTTTATCCAAGTCAAAGGCAAAGAGTCACACCCAGGCGTGCCTCATAGCCCTGGTCACTCCACCAAGGGACACCGCCCATTGTTGGCGTCATGTCACTCTGTCCCAACCCTCAGAAGCCAGGCTGGCCCCACACTTTGTTGGAGGTGTTGGCCTCCCTTTCCAGCGGAACTTGAAGGGCCTAGGATTCCTACCCGCTTAGCATTTCTCCCCAAATCAGGCACAGTGTCTTAAAATGCCATCATCCCCCACTTCTTTCGGGTTCAGTGGTTTAGCCAGCAGAGCATTTTGTTCACTGGCTTCAAATGTGGCCTTGGGACAAAGCATTAAATGTTCAAGTAAATTTATGCACGAGCCTCCCTCCGATCTGTCAGCCCTCCAGAAGCTGAGCCTTCCTACAGCTGGAGAAGCGAGAAGCGCATGCTCAACCCTCCTTAGCATATTTACCAAGGCAGCTCTGTTGGCCTCCAGAGCCTTTTGTCTCCCCTTCCCCTCTCTGGAGTCTCCTGTCCCCGCTTCTCTGGGTGGTCTCCGAGCCTTGGGTCAGACTACAAAGACAGAGTTTCAGGTGTGGGCCAGGCAAAGGGGTGGATCTGCGCGGCCCTCTGGTCCTTAAGATAGGGAAGAGGGAGGAAAAGGCTCAGGGCAGAAGCCTGGCCTCTACCCCCTAAGGGGCCTGAAGGGAGAGGAGAAGAAGTCAGGGCCAGCCAGGCCTCCTGGGCACGTCCCGCTGCAAGGCAGATGTGGTCCAGGCTTCGCTGCACAACGTGTTCAGGTTGCATCATTAGGGCTGGATTGATGGTTGATTACCAGTAATAACTGCTCCAAAGCAAAGCCAGATGGGGAGTGTTCAAACTGAATGAGGAAGGAAATGAGCTGCCATCCACAGGGAGAATGGCTTCACGGGGGGCCTTGGATCCGACACTCTCGGATCCAGAAGACACGGTTCACAAAATCCCATCCGTCCCCGACTCAGGGAGGAAATCTTCATCGTAGCGTGACCCACGCGTGGTGACTCAGCCTTTGCAAAAATACGGAAGGTGACGAAGGGTTACTACCCTCCTGTGACTGTCTTTCTGGGTCCCATCTACCCACCTGCATTGAGGGGGTCATCCTAATGCTCTCCAAGGCCCCTGCCTGTCCTAACACTCTCTGACCCTCAGATGCCTAAACCCGACTGGACATCTGACCCAGAAGACTTGCCCTTAAATGAGGGCACAGAGATAATGGCTGAAGGGAGATCTGAATCGTGTAGCTGGGGGTCCCTCCTCGGGGCTTGCAAACAAGGCTCCGAGAGTGAGTCCTAGGTTCTTACACAGCCCAGTGAGACCCCTGGAAACCACCCGAGGTGAGACCTGAAGCCATTTCCTGGCGGGCCACAGTCTGGTGGCCCCAGGACGTTCAGGTCAGTGGAAGTGGGGGCACTGTGTGTGTGACTGTTTCGCCAACAGAGCCTTGGCGGTGTTTGGTTTTCGTGTCCAACTCCTCACTCCACCACATAATCCCACACTCCCTATGGTCCCTACCCAGACTCACACATGCCATTTCATTCCCTGGCCCTGAAGGTGCTACAGTTTGCCATTCCTGGCTCATCCCCCTTCCAGGATGCCCTCCCAGATTGACACCTCCCTGCCTCCCTGCCCCCAGGCCCTCCCTCACCGCACTGCAGCAGGAGGCTAAACCAGCCCCGGGTCCTTATTTTGGATGTGTTCTTAAATTCCTTTGTTGGCCTTGCTTCTTCCAGGCACCCCTCCATGTCTGTCTGTATCATTTTGGTCTCCTTACGTTGCCTAATGGAAGGTGCAAATATTCTCAATCCAGGAAAAATTGGAGCCTCACTTTTTTTGCTGTGTTTTGTTTTATCATAGGCAAATATACATACCATCAAATTTACCATTTTGACCATTTTTAGTGTACATTTAAGTACTTTCACATTAACATTTAGTGCATTCGCAATGTTATGCGACCATTAACACTCTTTCCCCGAATGGTTTCAACACCTCAGACGTAAACTCTGCACCATTAAGCACCACTCCTCCCCCGCACAGCCCCTGGCCACCTCTAATCCACTGTCTGTCTGCATGCGTTTGCCTATTCCAGGGGCCTCCTGTGAGTGGAATCATACATTTAACCTTTTGTGACTTGCTTGTTTCACTTATCATATTGTCCTCAAGGTTTATCCACATTGTAGCCCGTGTCAGAATTTCCCCCTTTTAATGGCTGGATATTATTCCCCCGTGTGGACAGGCCACATGTTGCTTACCCGGCCACCTGTGGATGGGCACTTGGTGGCTTCCTCCTGTTGGCTACTGTGAACAAGGCCGCAGGGAACAGGGGTGCACAAGTATCTGTTTGAGTCCCTGTTCTCAATTCTTTGGGGCACACACCTGAGAGATGAATTGCTAGGTCAAATGGCAATTTTACATTTAATTTGTTGAGGACCCATCAACCTGTTTTCCTGAGCCTTGCTCTTAAATCCACAAAATATCCCCTCCCGTGTGAAGTTTGGTCTCTGGCTCTCTCCCCATCGCCCACATCAGAGTCACTGGGCCCTCTCCTGTGCTTCGCGGCACCTGTGCACGTGACGATACCGCCCTTGTCACACTGGCCTCTAGTCAGCGTTTGCCGGTGTCTAGGCTGAGGACTGTCGGAGGGCAGGGACAGGTGTCTTCTAGCCTCATGTTCCCAGAGTCTAGTGTGTGTGTGCTCTCGGCTCGGGGCAAGCCAATGTTGAAATGAATGCATGTTTATTTGACTGGTGGATGATCAGCTGCTCATTGACTCACTGACTGGCTTCCTGGCTGGCGGACTGAACAAACACAGCACTCTCCCCACTATCTCTGCCACGTTATATCCTTTATTCTTGGCTGGAACAGGGGCACACATTACCGGCATCCCTGCAAAGTGATTAAGTGTGGGCTCAGGATCCAATGCTCACTATAGTAGCTGTGCTGCCATGAAAAAGTTTTGGAAGCTCTCTGAGCCTCAGTTTCTTCATCTGTATAATGGGAATGATACCACTACCTACCACAAGTAGCTGGTATGCAAATTGAACATACAATACTTAGCACAATATCGGCCATAGTGTTGCCCCATACACAGCCTGATGGTCTCAGTGGTCATCAGGAGAATCCTGCTTAGTTTCATGCTGCTTGATGCCTCCTGCATCTTTCTGGTGTGGTTTTGGCACAGGGGGACAGGACTGCTGTGACTGGAGTGGACCGCTCACGACCCACCCTGGGGCTGCCCCAATACTAGCTGCACTAATCAACATTCTGTTAGGCAGGAAGAGAGGCCATGGCTGTTGGGTGGGCACCAACGGTGTCCTCGAATTACACTATCCCTCAGGGAGAGACACAGGCTGCAGACTCTGGCAGGAGGACACTGTCATCAGGAAGGAGCTGACCTGACAGACGAGAGTCAGCCCCAGTTCTGAAAAAGGAGGACCCTGGGCCCCAAAATGATCAGGCGTCTAAAGGCAAGCATTTGAACAAAGAACAGAAAGGACAATGTCTGTGGCTTTCTAGTGAGTGGTCCATCCTCCCTGCCATCACAGCACCCAGCCACATGGACACTAAGGCGACTGGACTGCCCACTCAGGCTGCTGGGCTGGAATGTTGGCCACACCTGGCTGGACTCCAACCCCTCTCACCAAAGCAGCACCCACTGGTCCATCGCAGCTCCCTGCGAAGGAGCTGCTGGTCTTTGAGGCTCTGAGAGGCCTGGTAGGGGCTGGGGAGTAGGGGATGTGGGGTGGGTGGGGCTCTATCCTGTCCCTGCCTCCCAGCTGCAGCAATTTGAGAAGCAGCCCAGCAGGGGCCTGGCCCAACTGCCCATCCACAGAGAGGTAAGTCAACAGGACCCAGGCCTTGAACAGGACCTGATCACTTGACATTGTAGAATAATCAGAGCGTAGTGGGAGACCAGGCAAAAATGACAGACTGAACACACACACCTGACTTTGTTCCCTTCCACAATTCACTAGAACCAATTTTTAAAAAAAATTTAAAGACATAAACCTACAAGGACAGAGCAGACAGGAGAGGCTATTGCAGCAACAAAATGAGGGGCCAGCAAGGTTGGTGGACAAGAGGTAACTGGAAATGCGCAGCCCCGAGGGCACTGAATCCTGAGTCAATGGGAGAAAAACGCGGAAAGGAATCGATTCCAGGGCAGCGTCATCGAAGGGCTCCACAGCCAACTGCTGTGGCGCCCTTGGGCCCGGAGCACGGGGGCTGCTGAATGTAGGAGACGTGGGGAACGCTCCACGGCGCTGGGCGTCCGGCCCCACCTCCCTCGGGGCAGGGGAGCTAGAGGTTTATTCTCTGTGGGAGATAAAACAGAGAATCTCCGGGCAGGGAATTAATTAGTGCCCCCACCCAACTTCTCCCCCACTCAGCCTCCACAGCGCCAGCCATTGGCGCTCCTCCCTGGAGATCAGAAAAAAACTCTCTGGGCCTTGGACCATCTGAAAGAAAAGACGTAAATGAAGACATTGGCCCAGAGGTTCCCCAGCAAGGGGCCCACCAAGGTCTTCCTACAGTGAAGGGCCAAGTCCAAGGGCCCTGCCCACCACTTAGAGTTCCCAATCAGCGTTCCAGTCCCTCCTCGCCGCCACCGCAGTCAACCCTAAACAGACAGCCCAAGGCCACCTGCTTCCTAGGAAAGCCTCTCTAACAACATGGAGACCAAACAGCCTGGCGACAGACATAGTGCAGGAGGAAGGGAAAAAAATGAAGATCATTAATATCCCCAGAGAAATAAGAGAAGATGGTGCACACTAAGAACAGAATGTTATTTTTAAAAGAAACATTTAGAGAACAAAAACAAAAAAGAGTTCTTGGAAATAAAAAACATGAGAGCAGACGTGTGAAACTCAGTGAAAGGTTAGAAGGTCAAGTTGAGAACAAAGAGACAAATACAAGGGGAAAAGCAGGAGCTCCAGCATCAGAAGAGAGAGAGAGAGAGATCAAATCATTCTCAGAATAACCCAAGAATGTACGGCCCCACCCGGAAGAACATGAGCTGTAGCTCTGGGGCAAACACAGGTTTTCTGGGTCTTCGCCTCTGACATGCACCAGAGTTTAAGGAGAATTTCACCACATCTCCCAGTAAGTGATAAGGAATAGTCTTTACTGGAAAAAGAAACACACACACACACACACACACACACACACACACACACACGGTCTCAGTCTGTAAGAAGAGACATGAAGACCAGCGGTGAAAACCCTTGAATCTCACATCATTCCGCAGAGAGGTATGTGGGGCCCAGGGCACTGCTGGGACACAGTGTGAGTCTGGTTCCAGCGGAGGGACCCCACCTCGCCATGGGTCTCCCTCTTACAGGCAACTATAGGGAAGCAGCCGTGCCAAGGGGGTAATAATAGGCTGCTGGGCACCGGGCAGATTGGATTCAGGGCACTCAATGTTTGCAGTTGTTGGGCAAGGCCAACTGCCCGGCATCTGATGACCTTGGAGTCTGGGAATTTGAAGGCGTACCCCGGGGCCCCCCTAGGGAAGGGTGGGAGAGAGGCAGCTGGTGGTCCTGTAGAAAGCTGAGCTTAGGTATAGTTACCCCTACATGGAGATGGGGACTCTGAGGTCCGGCTGGCTTATATCTAAGCAACCTAGGGTCTTTTTAACAATTCTGCACCATACAGACTGCATAGCCCACTGAGCTCCCAGCGTGGAAGCTAAAAACAGTTCCATTCCAGTGCATATCACTGGACATTTTCAGAACACAAAGGACAAGAGGAGAACCTTACAGACTTCCAGGGAGAAAAGCACAGGTCGCAAATGAGGGGCCAGTGATCCCAACGGCTCTGAACCTCTCAGCCTCCGCAATGGAAGCAAAGACGATAAAGCAAGGCCCTCATCATTCTAGAGGAGCATGATTTGCACCCCAGAATTGTCTATCCAAACAAATTGCCAATAAAGTAGAGAGTGGTGTTTTTTTTTCCAGCCATGCTGTTTCCAAAATTATCACTCCAGACCCTTTTTTAGGAAACTACAAGAAGTCGTTCACCACTAACACCAAGAAAGGGGAAGGCAGGAAACAGGAAGTCCAACTGAGAGAAAAGCCAAAGGCATCTCGAGGAGGATGGCGGTGGGAAGCCCGGGGGCAGTCACTGCCGACCGAGCAGTGGTCACCACGGCCTCCACAGCTGGACCACGCTGCCCACTGCGAGCGTGCTTTATCAGCGCCAGGCAGTCCACTGAGGCAGAGAAGGCCATGAGATCTGGGAGAGTGGACCCCACACTCCGAAGAAAGGCAAAGGGACTTTTAAAGACAGCAGCAAGGCGAAGTCCCAGGATGACAACTGGACGGCAGAGAGAACAGCGAGTCCAGGCTGGAGGAAAACGGAAGTCTCCAGGAGGGATGACCCCAGGAGAACGAACTGGACCGGAGAGATTGCCTCTTACGCGTGACATCGTGGAAAAGTCTGCTGTGGGAGGAGGATGCGATGGGTGAGGTAGAGCAGATGGAAACAACGAAACTATTATTAACTTCAAGAGAAAACAAAAGCAAAAAAAAAAAATAAAGAAAAAACAGCATGTGTTACAATACTCAATTGTGAGTAATTTTAAAACGTAATAGGCACGATAACTAGACTTGGAGTATTCATTTAACAAAAACTGTAAAATAACCGTGTCGGGAGGACGGGGGAGAGGAGGGAGCAGGGTACTGGTGTAAGAGCACTGGCCCTCGTCTCTCATAATCAGAAGTCAATGGGTAAGGCCCGTAACTATGCAATCAGAAGATGACAAACGGCATAGTTACACTCTTCAGACATACAGAAATGGGTAAATTCCAGAAGAAATAGGTAATATAGTCCAGGGTTGCCTCGAAGGAAGAGAACTAAATAGAGAAGGGAACTAACTACCACATTATGTCATAAGCCTTTTAGTACTCTTTAACTTCTTAAAACGTGTGTATGCATCATCTTGACTTTTGAAGTTAATGAAACAAATGGAAGTGCAGCAGCATCGGAAGGCCATGACTTGGGAATTGTTCCAATGCCTGATTTGACTGACCGACTTGTAAATACCGTACAAAGACTCACAAATTAGTTCTTCAGAGCTTTGGGTGTGTGTATGACCCTCACCAATGGGGTGAATGTTCCCAAGCATAAGCATTTGTGAAGTGAACAGACCAACCAAAAACCTAGGCAGCCTCCAGAAGTAAGCGTAACACATTCCTAAGATGCCAATAGACGCCGGTATTGCATCACGGAAGCCATCCACTGGGGCAAGGCAACGGCGGCTGCAGAACAGGCAGCCTCTTGGTGAGAGATGGTGGGGGCCCAGGAACTTCCCCCTCTGTCGGAGGTCTCGCAGCCCCACTTCCAGACCCACACAGGACTACTAATCCCAGGCCACAGGGGCCTGTGCACACGGGGGCTTGGGCTGTGTTGGTCTCCTTTGCTAGAAAGATTCCAAGACTAACCAAACCTTCTTAAGAAAGGTAGACATGATCTCTGGCTGGTGTGGCTCAGTTGGTTGGAGCATCGACCCACAGACCAAAAGGTGGAGGGTTTGATTCCCAGCCAGGTCGTATTACCAGGTTGCAGGTTTGATCCCTAGTCAGGTTGCTTATGAGGAGACAACCAATGGATACCTCTCTCTCACATTGATGTCTTTCTCTCTCTCTCTCTCTCTCTCTCGCTCTCGCTCTTCCCCCACTTCCTCTCTCTAAAAAAAAAAAAAAAACAATGAAAAAATGTCCTCAGGTAAGGATAAAAAAATTATTAATTAAAAAAAGGTGGACATGATGATCCGGAAATGCGAGGACTAAAACTAGCATGGGATAGGACAGACGGGGAAGCTTCCTCTGGAAGCTGGTCGAGCTGACTGGAGGATGAGAGGCCGCATGGAGGGGAACTGAGCACCCAGCCCTCTGCCAGACACGTGGGCAAGGCTGTGTGGACCCCCGTCCTGGCCAACCTCCAGCTGAACGCGGGTGCGTGAGGGAGCCTAGGTGAGAAGGCAGAAGAGCTGCCAGCCAACGCACAGATCATGAGAAATAATGAATCACTGTTGTTTCACACCACACAATTTTTGGATGGTTTGTTCCATAGCAATAGATAAGTGTTATATACAAGCTAGTTACCACTTGGGGCAACTGGAGCTTGACCCGTTGCGGGGCTCTGGGAGACGCGGTAGAACAAGCCTCAGAGCACTGGGGTATTTACTCACTGACCACCCATCACAGTTTGAGCCGCTTCCAGGGGCATGACCTCTCCAGCCCTTCTGGTATGCCCTGCATGTCCCTGTGGCCAGAGCTCCATGCATTGTCCCATTAAGTGGACTATGGCGGCAAATGAAAGGTGATCTGGGAAGGGCACTGACAGGGCCTCCTACGGTGTGCTCTTCAGAAACTTCTTTCCTGTTTCACCAGTCGGTGTCTGTGGCTTGCATCCTGGGACTCTGGCTGAGGAATGCATGGCTCCGTCCAGTCCTTCCAGGCCACCAGCTGACCTGGCCCCTGGACTCCACAGTCCAAATTCTGGAGGCAGCCAAGTAGATGGCCCCCCACACCCCCATCACTCCTGTTGGGCTGAGCTTTTCCAGCCAGGTGGTCACCAAGTGGCCTGCACAGAGGCTGCCTGCAACTGGGGACCTGCCTGGACCAGTCAGGGTTCAGTTACTTCCCTGAGCAGGGCCACTGAGTATGTGCAGGCACTGTGACCGGTCTGCTCCAATGAGGTGAGGCAAAGCATGTGTCTGAATTCCTACCCCTGCCCTATCTCACCGTGGAGATTCGGACCATTGTTCCGCAATTCAGAACCTCTAAGGCATGGAGCCCTCTGTCTATCCACCGTGGGGGAGAAGGAAGGAGTTCCTGGCACCCAAAATAGTTGCCCCATCCTCCAGCCTCCTGATGCTACTTAAAAGTGAGATGCATATCTGAACTCCAAATCGGGACCTGACATGCATTTTCTCACATACACCCCACCTTAAATGTTGACCACGTGCAGTTAACATTGCACTGTCCATAATAAACTTCAGGAACACTATGAGTTAAACAGAAATTTGTGGACTGGCCTGAAAACCCAACCACCATTTATAACTTGGTTTCTATGGGGAAATGCATTCTGAGTTCCAAACAACTGGCTCACATAGAGATTTCTGGAACACTGCCTGGTCACCACGTTGGGGACTGTAGGTGGCTTCTCAGTATACCCAATTAACATGGTCATCGTGGGTGGTCAATAGTGGGCTCTCCCTCCAGGCTCGGAGAGCCCTGAAGAAAGGTGTGGGATACTCTGAGAAACCTTATGGAGTACCCCACCCCTTCCTTCTGCAAGGGGCAGAGCTGAGCGTAGCCCAGGCTGACATCCTGACAGTCTCTGCTTACATGCCCCCGAGACCAAGATGCTTCACAAACAGAAATTTTACAGGTCCAAGAATTCTTTCTCATACTGAGCTGAAATCCGCCCACTTCCTTCTCCCACCCTGACTGTACCCCTGCAATGTCTGCTCATCCTTCAAACCTGGCTCAGGTTTTAACTTCTCTGTGAAGCCTTTCCTCACCCCCACCTTCCTGCACATTAGAGTCATGTAAGCTGCTATAACAAATAAGCCCCAAACATTTTAGACTATACCTCTCCTTATCATAGTGGGGGGTCTTAGTCGGCTCGGGCTGCAATAACTGAGTGCCGCAGACTGGGTACCCTAAACAACAAGCCTTTATTTCTCACAGTTCCAGAGGCTGGGAGTGCTGTGACCTAGTGCTGGCAGAAGCACACCCTGGTTTCTAGACAGCCGTCCTCTCCCCGTGGGCTTACATGGCAGAGAGAGATCATCTTCCTCATGTTTCTTGTTGTAAGGGCACTAATCTCATTCATGAGGGGTCCACCCTTGCAACCTAACTACTTTCCAAAGGCCCTGCCTCCTAACACCATTGCACTGGAGTAAGGGCTTCAACATATGAATTTGGAGGACACAGATATCAGTCTACACACAGCAGTGCTGTATCTAGCTAGCACGTCCCATCTGGTGGTTTCAGATTCCAGGCTCCAGCCAACCTGCCAACCTCCTGTTGCCAGGTGGGAAGGCGAGCAGGAAGAAGGCATACTTGCTTCTTAACAGCCAACACTTATCCGGGAAGGGAGCCATCATTTCTACTCAGTGCTATTGGCAAGCACTAGTCACATGGCTCCATCTAGATGAAGAGAGAGGAGAGACCTGAAAATGTTATCCATAGCTAGACAGGCATTTCCACTAGTGACAACTATAGACCAAGGAAGCAGAAGCACAGAGTTTTGACGGACATCAAGTTTATGTTCTCTCTCCCTCTCTCTCTCTCTCTCTCTCTCTCTCTCTCTCTCTCTCTCTCTCTCATATACATGTACACACAATCCTCCCCCCAAGCTGTGGTCAGCAGGTCCATAATTCCCAGCCAGTCTGCATGTGCTAACAGTACACGGAGCTCAGTCTTATTGATTGAGGTAGAAGACCTGGCCAATCTCCTCCCCTGTACTGACTCAGGTGTCCCAGAGATCACAAGACACCAGGGGGAGGGGATGATTAATGCCCCCAGAAATCCTTCCTCCATCTGGAGACACAATAGGAACAGAAGCCTTTCTGACTGGGGCTGGAACTACCTGCAAATGCACAAACTTCGGAATGGCCCTGAGAACTCCCTGTCCCTAAAACGTTCCCTGTCAGCGGATGCCAGCAATTCTACCGTTAAAGCCACCCAGCACAGACAATAGGCAAACAATAATAATCGCTCACATTTACCAGGCACTTGCTATGTGCCCGAGTTGTCCAGAGAACTTGACACTGTTAACTCGATCACCCCTCTTCCACCCTGGGACTGAGCTCTGTTGTTCTGCTGCAGATTACAGATGGGAGGGACTCGGAGGCACTGAGGTTGAATCACTTGCCCAAGTTCACAGGACCAGGATGTGGAGGAGCTGAGCTACAATCCCAAACTCTGGCTGCAGAGCCGGGTTTCACTGACCACTGGATCCCTCAGTCCTTTGAACTTCATCGTAAAGCCATCCTAAGTCCCTTCCACTCAAGAGAAGGCAGAGAGGGCTGGGAGCGAGAAGGCTGGAGGCTAGGTGGAACGCCTCAGAGTGGGCATCGCACAGAGAGCCGCATCCATGTGCCCTTCAGTTCAGGGCTCTGGGCCCTCCCGCGCCCCCTGGCCGGCACTCTCCAGTTGGCTACCTGTCACCAGAGCACAAGGAGCAGCTGTGAGCCTGGGGACACTCCCTTGAAGAGGCCACTGGCTGGCGGAGAAGGGGAAGCTGATCTAGTGGCGTTTCTGCTGGGGCCTGCGGCAAACCCCCAGCCTGAGTGCCCCAGGAGGAGGTGGTTCTCTTCCCCAGCACCCCTGCGTGGTTTGACCTACTGCACACCTAGACTGTATGGTCCAGCCTACTGCTCCTAGGCTACAAACCTGTATGGCAGGTTACTGTCCTGAATACCATAGGCCATCGCAACGCACTGGGAAGTACGGTACTTTTATACAACTGTCAGTGCAGTGCGTTCGTTTGTACCCACACCCACATGAGTAGGACACTGTGCGGTGCCTACGTTACAACAGCTATGGCATCACTACCAGTGCGGTATATGTGATGTGTGTGTGTGTGTGTGTGTGTGTGTGTGTGTGTGTATAAATTTAAAAACTACCATAATGATAATAGCATGGAAACTATGAGGAAATTTTCATTTTCTTTTTGTGCTCTTCAGCTTTTCAAAGCACATTTTCTACAGGTATTTGGTACCAGGTTGAGCTTTTTTTTTCAGATACCAAATCCTCCATGTTACTGGGTTCACTCTCCAGCCCCGAAACACTTGGTGTCAAGGGCTCTTTCTGGGTCACACAGAGAAGTCGGTGACCCTTCCGTGCTGATGGCAGCCGGGGCAACGGTCCTTCACCCTGGGAGCCACAGACCTCTGAGGGAGTCTGACGGCGGCTGTGGGCCTCTCTCCAGAAAAAGATGCACAGCTTTGGCAGGAGGTTCTTGGATCCCATGAAGACTGGCCACAAACTTCAGGTTAAAAGCTTCTGATCTAGGTAAATCCCCAGGTTTTGTCAGCACAAGTCCTCCCATACACCCCAGGCCAGGAGACAGAAAGCCACTTTCCAACGCTGCCAGCACGCTGGTGGCGTTCGGGTTCCTTCGAGGCCATTACCGGCTGGCTCCCACCAAGCCTCCCAGCTTTACCTGGCCCTGCTGCCCTCCACGGACAGCTTGGCCTCACTCAACACACCTGACCTCCTCCGGCTGTCCTCCAGCCATTGCTCTCCACCCCTCTGCTGACCGCCCTTCCTTCTCTGTACCTCCCAAATCCTCTTCGTCAGTATCGAGATTGGCGCCAGCTGCCGGGAAGTGACCCCTCCTTCCCCAGCGAGAGCGGCTCAGACACCCGAGGGCATAGTCCGTCAAGGTAAAGTACGTCTGGGAAGAGGAAATATTCTGGCCTGATGCGTGGAGAAGGGCTGAGGCTCTGCTGACATTGGATTAATCCAAATGGCAGGCTAGTACTAGTGGGAACATTTTTTTAATGTAGAGGCATTTTTAAATAATCTTTTAAGGTTAAACTAATGTTTCTGTTATGTGAAAAAAAAGACTTCTGGGATAATAAATAGAATTATCCCACATCGGAGCCCTTTTTGGACAGTCGGCGTGTGGTTTGCACCGGTGAGCGGTCGGGGGGCGGTGCACGGTAACTCCGTGCAGTCAGCAGGGACCCGGGCTCCTTCCGTCCCTTTTGCAATCCTCAGTGCGCACAGTCTGTGCCCAAGGTCACCTCCGGGGCCAAGACGACCACCAGGAAGCAGAAAGAAGGAAGGCCACATCACCCCCATGAGCCACTTCTCTTTAAGAAGCCTTTCCAGAAGTCCCAGTACCACTTCTGCAGCATCTCAGGGATAGAAGCTAGGCTCCTGGCCACATCTAACTCCAAGGGAGGCTGGGAAATGTAGTCTTTTCAAGTGGGCACACTGCTCAAGGTTCTGTCGCTAGGGAAGAGGGGTGGGATGGATGCTGGCCAGGCAGTCTTCAGCCTCTGCCACGCCATCTCAAAAGCCCACTTCATTCACTGAAGCCTTGCCCACCCACTCCCAGCTGCCAGTGGCCAACGCTCCCTATGCGACAGTCCAGTCTGTGTCTAAGCCTTTTGTTTGCCACTTCCCACCTCCAGCTATTTTTAAAATATCATCTTGCTATTTAAATGGTTTTCTACCGCAAGATATCAAAGTTTGTGGAATGCGGCTAAAGTAGTGCTTTGAGAGAAATTTGTAATACTAAATGCTTTAAGAGAGAGGATCTCAAATTAGTAGTGTAAGCTTCCACCTTAATCAACTAGGGGCATAAAAGAGCAAATTGACCCAAAGCAAGCAGAAGAAAAGACATAATAAACAGCAGAAATGAATAAAACCAAAACCCGAAAGACAACAGATAAAATCAGGGGAACCAAAAGCTGGTTCGTAATGAAAACCTGTGTCTCTTGAGCTGTCCCTAGATCCTAGCTACCATTCCCAGAACTCACATGCACTCTCTTATTTAATACCGTGATCCTCTGAGGTTGGAACTCCTGTCCCCGTTTTACAGATAAGGCAGGGAGGCTCAGCGAGGTTCTGTAACCTGCCTGTGGTCACACAAGCAGGGGGAGGGGTGTGAGACCCCAAGGCATGCAGGCCGGCCAGCAGTTGAGCCCCATCTTCGGGGAAATAGGACGCGAGTCAGAAGAGCATGGGTGGAAGTGGGCGGAGAAAGAAGAAAGCCACTAGAAATATGAGCTCAGACTCTGCCCAGCCACCTCTACCTTCTCCTGTTCTCTTGGCACCAGTCCTGACCCAGGTGAGATGTAGAAGAAAATGAAGTTTATTGGGGCTTCCTCCTCTTCCTCCCTCCCTTCCTCTCTTTTGTCCTCCCTTCCAGGGGCCTGCTTCCCCCCATCAGGGAACCCAGACAGGGGCTCTCAGGGGCTTCAGTCGCAGAAAGCTGCGTAGTAAAAGCTGCTGCAGGGCCTTGCAGATCCTGCGAGGACTGTGCGGGAACTACAGACATTACCGTGACGAGGACCACTCCTCCTCCCGTGGGAAGGGGTGGGACAGCACTGCCCTACAATGAGTCCCCGGAGACTGGGTATAACACCTGAAATTCCACCCTAAACTTGAGGCAGCCTTCCTCACCCCCCAGTTAAAGCTGCAAGTGCCCTGGGAAGGAAAGCTTTACAATCAAGCCCAGCAGGGGGGGAAAAAAGTTTATTAGATGCTCTAAAAAGTGATGAAAGGGACCAGGCTGAGTGAGGAGGGCAGGGCAGGGCTGGGGGTCCTCTGGGGAAATGGATGCCTGTGGTGGGCGGTGGGGGGAGACAAGGCCGCAGATGGGGTGGTCAGAGGTGGTCTGGCTTCACCCTCCCTTGCTCCCTCCTTTGGGCTCCTGCCCAGTCCTGCAGACCCTGCTCCCCATCCCCTCCCCTGCCCTGGCCAGTGTCTGGCCAGATGACCCATCAGGCAAAGCAGATTCAGCCTCTCTCTCCACTCCATGGGGCCAACCGCAGATCCTCAGCTGCTGGCACAGCTGCTGCTCCTCACAGCCGGGGCCAGGGCAGCCGGTGGGGGCTGCAGCCACCCAGAGCCACCCGAGAGACCCTTTCTGGCCTGGGGCCCTACCTTCTCCCTGCACAGGGCTGACACCCATGAGGGGACCCAGGAGGCGAGAGGCAGTGGGTGACCTCTGTTGTAGGAGAACAATACAATTAGTCCTAGAGGCAGTCACTGGGAGGAACAGAGCTTCTGGACAGACGTGCCTTTGGGGCCCCCCGGGCCACTCTGTGTGCCTGAGGACTGTCCGAACAAATTACATTAGCCCAGTGGCTTAAAACGAGAGACATTTCATTCCCTCACAGTTCCAGATGCTCCAAGTCCAAGATCAAGGTGTCGGCAGTGGGGTACTCCCCCTAGAGGATCTGGGAGAAACTCCTTCCTTGCCTCTTCCAGCTTCTGGTGGTTCCAGGTGTTTTTTGGCTTGTGGCCACATCACTCCAGTCCCTGCCTGTGTCCTCACCTGGTCTCCTCTCGGTCCCTGTGTCTTCTGTCTCCTCCTGTCTCTCTAAAGACCCTTGCCCTGGGATTTAGGGCCCACCTGGGTAGTCCAGGATGATCTCATCTCAAGATCCTTAACTTAATTACATCTTCAAAGACTCTTTTTTCAAATAAGGTCACATTCACAAATTCTGAGGGTTGGACATATTTTTTATTAATTTTTTTAGACAAAGAGAGGGAGAAGGAGAGAGAAAAACATCGATTTGTGGTTCCACCCATTCATGCATTCATTGGTTGACCCTTGTATGTGGCCTGGCCAGGGTTTGAACTGGCAACTTGGGCATGTTGGAATGACATGCTAACCAACTGAGTCACCCCGCCAGGGCACAGACATAAATTCTGAAGAGATCCTATTCAACCCACTGCACCCACCAACAAACATGGGCTCCTCAAAGCCTGTCACCTTCATTTTCAATGGATCCTCCAAAGGCAAGTGACCTTTCCTCCCACCTTGCTGGGGAAAGGTACCCAGTGTCATTATTAATAGTGTCCCCTTCCATTCTCACGAGTGTAACGAGGCAAGTCCCTTCCTCTCCACACCCCCGACCAGCACCTACAAGGAGAAAGTCCCAGGTCTTGTCCCAGTCCCTGAGTTGGTGCAAATGCTAAGGCACGTGACCATATGCCCCGCTCCTATGACAGTCTTGGGCAAACAAGGCTAATTTAATGTCAAGGGCAGCCTCATGGTGGAAGGGGGACCTGGGGGAGGGGCAGGGGAGATGGAGGAGGTTTTATCGGTGACCAGGGCCATGTCTTCCATGCTGTGCTCTGAGACTGAGTGGAGGTGCCTCAGGGGCAGGGTGGGGAAGGGGGTCCAACCACCTTGCCTCAGTCAGAGCACCTCTTTATTCCTTTGCCAACGGGGGCTCTGACAGCAGCAACATAACGTGAACATCCCCGGATTAGACATCAGGGGCCTCCCTGCTCTCACCCCGACACTGCGCCTGGTCTCCTAGCCCCACTGGTGGGCAGCCAGGTTCCTGATCATCTAGACCCAGCCCACCCATCTCTTTCATTTTGGTGAAGGATGAGCCAAATGATCCCTGCCCTTGTTTGACTACAGGAAGAAACAGAGTGATCAGCACGTGTGGAGAAAGTTTCTCCCTGAGCAGGGCTGACTCTTTCTTGGAAAAGTGGAGAGGAGGCCAGGAGTTATCGTGGGGTGTGGCCCCACCCCACTTAACAGCAACTTCACTTGCTTCTTCAATGCGGTCCTCTCTCAGCCCTCCCCACCCACAAGGAATACCCACTGGCAAGGTAGGAGAAACATCACTGCCTGATGGAATCCAGGAAGGCTTCACAGAAGAGGTGACTTTTAGAAAGCTATCAAAACTGCAAAACATAGAAAGGCAAACAGGTGCAGGTGGGAAAAGAATGGGTGTGAGGAGGTAGCCTGGGCCCCAGGGCCTTTTCCAGTTAGCACCTCTGACCCTTAGGCTTAGAGGTCAAGCTCAGACCCCTCCCACACAGCCCTCTTCCTGGGCCACTCCAGTGTCTTTTCGTGGAGTCATACTCCCGCCTGGCCTGTGGTCAGCTGAGGCCTGCCAGCTGCCACAATTGCTCTTACTTACCCAAGGTGGGGAGACTAGTGGGGCAGTGGATTTGGGTGGCACTTTCCTGCTCCAGACCCAACTGCTCAGCTGTTTCAGGCACAACTGGCCTTGCTGTCTTGTTTGTGGGTCTGAAGACGTGTGTGTGTGTGTGTATGTGTGTGTGTGTGAGAGAGAGAGAGAGAGAGCGCACTTGCATGGGGCACGTGCCCAGGAACACCCAAGAGAAATGTAATCCATTACCAAGAGGTCATGTTTGCTCCATTCGCCTGCAACCTGTGGGTGTGTAGTTAAAATTAGCTCTTGCCTTCCCTCCGCCAGCAGAGACTCCTGCCACCCCAGGCTGGGGAGGATTCAGATTCCCATCTCCCCAGCATCTGGACCAGGAAAAGTAGGGGACTCATGGAAGGGCTGGGCAGGGAGGGTCAGACCTGTCAGAGGTCTGGCCTTAAGTGGTCCGGGAGGGCTTCCGGGCAGACACAGGGTCTGCAGCAGACTGAGGAGCCGGAAAGGCAGTGGGGAGTGTGAGCAGAAAAGAGGGATCCAGCCCTCAGCACAGTGTGAATACTGAGGAAGGTCCGTAGCAGTTATGGAGACTTAAGTTGAGACACAACCAAGAGGGTGGGGATGCTGGAGCAGGACTGAGGGCAGTGATACGCAGATCCCCACTACAGACTAGGCTTGAACAGAGTTGAAACCCACTTCTCACATCCCAGGCAAAAGCACAGGCCGAGGCACAGTCCGAGCCTGGCGGTGCAGCAGCCAGACGCATTCCCGGCTGTGGCCCCATCACCCGAGACCTAGGGCCTTACTGTGTGCAGCTGCCTGGGAGAAAGGGAACCTGAAGGAGACATGCCCACTGCTTAAAAGCCCCAGGCTAGAAATGACACATGTCATTTCCACTCACACTCTAGGAAGGTGGCCTCCCCTGCAGGCACATGGGACCCAGAGCCCTTTCCTCTAATGGGCCCTGTTGGAGTCATAACACGCCGTCTCTTCCCTTGCTGACCGTGGCCTCTGCAAAACGGGGCCTGCCCTCCTGAGCCCTGCACTGGGGTTTGCTGGACAGGGTCCACATTTTCTGATGAGAAAACTGAAAGCTGGGGTTCTCTTTGCTAGCAGGTTTGGACCCTGACAACTCCCTACATGCACACATTTGTGTGCGCCTGCACGCAGACACACGAGTGCACACAGACACACGAGTGCACACAGACACACGAGTGCATGCACACTGGCCAGCTCAGCGGGAGGCCCCAGCCTAGCCTCAACACGTGCACCACCTTCAGAGGAGCCTCCAAAGGGGACCTGCCTCCTGCGAAGCATAAAGAACGTTGCCCGGCCCCAGGAGCTAACCACCCCCCACCCCACTCCTGGGCTCCTGCCCTTTCAGTGGTGCTGAGAAAGGCTAATTAAGTGCCCGGGAGGAGAACCTCATCTGTCCCCCTACAGATCAAGGGCCTCAAATCAGCTGCATCCACTTCGAGACAATATTTCCTGCTCAACCTTGTCAGCTTCAAGCTCTGTGACTCTGGCTTCTAGCACTCACCTCCTCCAGGAAGCCTGCTTGATTAATAACCCTTGATCACTACCTACCATGCAAAGCCTCAGTGAGGGCTTGCATATTTGGTTCATGTTTGATGGGTGGGTAGCAAAGAAGGCCCCTCCACAGCCCCCACTGCTCACTTGCCTCCCACCCAGCAGGTGTGGGACAGAGCTCTGAGTTCAAGTGCTGACTCTGCCGCACTGGCTTCAGGAGGGGAAGGGTGGGGAGCGGGCCTGAGGAGACCCTCCCCGCAGAACGCTGTGCTTCTCAAAACTGCTCCCCCAGCCCGAGGGTCGGCACAGAGCCCTCTTTGGGAGGGGAGGATGCTTGGCCCTCAGTCTGCGCCCAGTCTGAGCTCGTGAGAGCGCATTTGAAGAAAGGACTCGCTGCCATTTGAAAACCGCTACAAGGCATTGCCCTGCCTTACATGAAATGCATTCCTTAATTCCCTCGTGAAAATGAGTTTACGAAACTCCCCTTCTCCTGAACTGGCACTTGGGTGGTGTGAAGAGGGCCTGATCACCTGGGGGTGGGGCTACCAGAGAGGAGGGAGAGGCGGAGGCTGGGAGCCTGAGAACTGAGAAAAGCTGCCGCCTGCGCGGCGGTGCCAAGGAAGCCGCCCGGCGCCACCCCCGCCCCTCCCCCAGCTTCCTCTACGGTTCCAGGCTTCCCACCTGTTCCTGCTGAAAAGGCAACACTGTCTGCGGGACAGCCCCCGACTCCCCACAGAACAACGGGTGGGGATGGGTGGCGCAGAGACCAGCTCCCCAAACTGGTCCCCCCAGCCCCAGACAAAAGAGGGTGGTCCCTGCTGAGCTGAAAGGAGATAGTCGGCGCTGGGTTTCAGGACGAGACGGGCCTTGGCCGCCCTGCCTCCTGCCTCCTCTGGGTGAAGGAGGGAGAGGAGACTGCCCCTTGTGGGCCTGGGAGAAGGGAGTACACCTTTCTCTTCGCCCTTGGCTGGTGGCCACGGAGGAGATTACAGCAGGGGCTAACATTTTTGAGCACTTTGTGTCCGATTCTGTGTTAAGGGCGTTCTGTGCATTATCATATTTGAGGTAAGGCTCTTCATTACTGTCATAGAGAAACAGGCAGAGTCCAAGGTCAGACGGCTAGTGCGGTGGTGGGGCGGGGCTTCGCCCAGGCACCCCGGCTGCGGCTGTACCTCCAGCCGCTGCTCCACCCTCCGCCGGGAGCAGATGGCCCCATTCAGCGGTGAGCAGTCTGGGTCCCCGCAGGCTCTCCGCTATTCCCATGAGCCACCGGCGGGGGTCTCATCCCCGAAGTGGGTGGGTATCGGATTTGCCTGGGAAATTTTCCAACATGAACCTGTGCTCTCCCCACTCAGGCTTGTATCAAAATGGGCTGGGGTGAGGGGCATGGCACATAACTGGAAACAGTTGCCCAATGATTCTGCTGCTGCTGCCTCTGCCTGTCCGCAGGCCCGGATGTCTGGAGACCTCTGTCCATCGGGCCCCTGGGAGAAGCAGCCTCAGTCCCTTTTCATGTCCCAAAGGGACCCCAAGGCTGCTGCTGGCTTCCTGTCCGGCCCCTCTGGTCAGAGGTTCTGCCCGTTCCCGAGCCGGAGCCGGAGGAAGAGTGCGGATGTGACCACCGTGCTATGTGTCAAGCGCCATGAAGCGTGGGGGCAGCATGGAGAGAGGATCCAGACTGGCCCTTGAGATTGAACTCCAGGCTCCTCCAGGCTCCTCACCAAGCCCAGCCTGCGGTGTGGGCTGCCTGTGACCCCACCCATGCTGTATACGTTTGAACGTTTCTGTGATAAAAAGTGGGGGCTTTCCCTAATGGTTTGCAGCATGGCGCAAACAAAATAGTGAATGCCAGGTGCTTTGTCTCTGCAGGCGTGTGGGGCGATGGTAGGGTCAGTGGGCTCATTTCTCGAACTCTCCCTAGAGGGAGGTCTGGTGGGAGGTGAGGGCACCAACCCTGGCCGGGAGGAAGTCCATACACAGAGGCCCAAAGGGAGTGACCCGGTCATAGATCTGTAGGGCAGGGGCAGAAGGGCTGATGCAGGGGCAGAAGGGGTTTTTTGGGGGGGTTGTGGGGGGGCTGTCAGGGAAGGAGCCTCTGTAACAAAAAGATTATAAAATGAATACAACACAAACATTTACCTAGAATGAGAAAAGAAAGCATAGCGAATTAGAAATGTGAGAAGGCTGAGACATACCACGACTATCACAAAACCCACAAAACACCCCGACACAGTTACTAATTTGCAGCCCAAGCCACCTCTTGTCACAGTTTTCTTCTGCATTCTTTTTTTTGGAGGCATCCACTTTGGTTACCTCTTCTTTGTAATTTTTTTCCATAGAGAAAATAGAGAAAGATATTCTAGTCCTTCCTCAAATATGGTTGATCCAAATTCGTTCTTTTATGGTGGATAGTTTAGAAAATGTTCATGCTCACGAATGAGCATTGCTATGGTCATCTAAATGTGTAGAACTGTTGCTGAACTTGGGAAAATCTGTCAGTTTCTCGGTATGTGGGCTCTAGGAATGAAGGGCATTTCACGTTTCCGTGTTCAAATCAGCCAGAAATTTGAACACAAAAATCTGATAAATTCTATTTCAGGGGATCCCCACTTTTTTTAAGCATGGTATGTAGGCATTATGTTAAAAAATGTATTCATTCCACTTGTTAAAGATGGTAACAAGACTTGACTCAAGGAGGGCTATGGGGTTTTCAGCAGGGAAGTGAGGCTGGGCTTCCCACAAGGGCAAGTGGGAGTTGGTAGGCGCAGCGTTGGGGGCTGGGGGGTGGAGAACTACTGAGCGGAAACATCGGGAGTAAGGGGGGATTCTGGCTGAACTGACCTCCGGGCTTCTCACTGAAGGCAGGCCAAGGTGGCCAGTTATCACCTGGGGGGAGGTGGTGGGTGGGGGATAAGGGTGATCAGCTATGGAGCGTGGGGGGTTCTGGTTAAACTGACTCAGCAGGATTCTTGCCTAAATTGGACAAAGGATGGGAAGAACTCGAAGGCCCAAAACTGAGGGCCTGGCTGAGAAGAGAGTTCCGAGGAGCCTGACTAGAGTTTGGGCCAGGAGAGAGTCTTTGTCGGTTACAGGGTTGCATTTCCGTTTCGCGTAGGGATTGACGAGAACGAAGGTTTCTGATGTGACACATTTGATGGTCAGAACAATGTTCTCCCCATTCCCTCCTGGCTCCGTCATTTCAAACCTTATTTCTCCCACGACACCCACACGTCCCACGGTCCCACCGCAAGGGACACGCTCGCGTTGCAGTGCGACCTCTGGCCTGCACCTTCGCGTGTCCTGCCGCTCGCTCACAGTGGGCCCCAGGGACATTCCCAGAGGCCCTTCCTGCCCTGGGATGACTAGCAACCAGCTGACTGACAACCACAGTGACTGCAAACCACGTAATAAACCTCACTTAACCCTAGCTGTCCTGGGTTTGACTCAGCAAGTAAGGTCATTGTCATCGCCTCCGTAGTGGGCATCAGACCTAGACAGTTCTGCCTGATTTCCGAAGCCCTCCACGGTCGATCCCACCCTGTGTATCCGTCTGGAATATGCCCCCCTTCCCCACTCCCTAGTGGGTTTTTTGTTTTTGTTTTTGTTTTCAGTAAAGTATCCTCACACATATAGGAGACACTTTTACTTTACCGTTAATATGAAATTTATTAGATTTTAAAATAAGTCAATGGCCGAAAACTTGGAAAAACCAAAACCGCCCAAAAGGTGAAAAGCCCCTCCCACAGCCCACGCATCCCTCACCGTTTTCTCGCCATCTCTCCTTGGTGAATGCGCCCTGATCTGTGTGCTTCCAACAGGACGGGGAGCGCCCGTGCGCAACACGCACGCGCATCTCTCCCAGCAGTCGCGGGACTCGTTTCTCTCTGCCTCCTGGACTGCACCTCTGGACGCACGAATCTAGAGTGGAAAGGAACCAGAGCAGGGCAGGCAGCCTTCGGGAACGTCCGGAGGAGGACGTGACTGAGGGCCAGCGTCTGCCTGGACGCCCCCAACGACCGGGAGGCCGGCCGAGGCAGCCTGTCCCAGCGGTGGGCCCAACCGCTTCCCGGAATGGCTCTGGGATCCCCGGGGCCGAAACTCGCCTCTGCGAGCCTCCGTGTCCCCGCTCTGCCCCGCTGGACAGCACGGCTTAGCCTGCGCATTCTCCCCACAGCCTGTCACGTCCCCGAGACGGACAGAGCACGAACCGTTCTCTGGGCTCAACAGTCCCGAACCCACCATCTTAAATATCACCCCAATTACCGTCTGCCTGTCGTTCAGCCTGGTCACACTACTCAACCATGCCATCTGAGGGACATGCAGGTGGCTTTTTAGTTACTTCTTTATGATCTTCTATAGTTCCTAAATTTTCTACCATGAGTTTATATTACTCCTGTTAGAAAAAAATAATCTCATGTATCACGTTACTTCTCTGCTGTTCTGCTATTAATTCCAGGGCGGGGCAAAAGAAGGCTTACAGTTGTGAGTACGCAAAACAGACTTTAGTGTAGTGGTATTATTTATTAATTATTGTATTACTTTCCATATAAACAACTGTACACCTTCTTTTGCCCCAGCCTTCCTTTTTTGCTCCTACTTAGCGGAGTGCTTAGGTGCCAGTGACATCTACAGTGCCATCTCTCCCCTCCCCCCACAGGCTCCCTCTAGCTCTTCAGTGACTGGGATGGGCCCTGTGGCCTGCCACTCGGACCAGCTCTCCCGGCCGACATGGGTTCACTCATCCGGTTCCTGGGGGTTCCTGGGGGTGAGTTCCTGGGGGCAGTGGTTCCTGGGGGTGAGTTCCTGGGGGCAGTGTTCACGCTGTCACGGACCTCACCTGGCTGTGGTGCCCTGCTCATGTTGCTCTTTCCTGTCCATTCGGAGAGCACGGGAACCCTCATTCAGTGCGCCCCCCAGTATCCTTTGCTTTCCCAGCCATGCTGATAATTAATATGGGGAGTGAGTTTAAAACAATGCTGAAATAACAATGAAAGTCACTGGGAGTTGGGTTCGACATGACTTGGTAAATTAACTCTGGAACGTGCTCCCAGCCATCTGTTTAATAATTCCAGAATGCTGTGGAGTGACGCTCATCTCACATCCCAGGATCTTTTGTTTTAATCTCTTTCTGAAAACCAGGGCACTTTGCTCCCTCTGGCTGGTTAACCCTTTCTCTCTTCTCTAGCCCGCCCTCCAGGCCCCGCCCCCGCAGGCTGGTCAGGACCACTCAGGGCTGCGCCCTCTCCCGGACGCCTGTCGTCACTCCCAACCAGAACAAAGCAGCCACGGTAGTGACAACTACCACTTACGAGAGCTCGCTCTGTGCCAAACCCTTCTCCGAAGGACTCGACATACTTCGTCACCTGTATCACCTAATTATCACTGTATCATGCCTTGGAACATATGGAATTAAAGTTCTACTCACTGGAATAACAGGTGCTGTCATCGTCCCCACTTAGCAGGTGAGGAAACTGTGATCAGGGAGGCTCAGCTCCCTGCGGTGCGCGCCGTCCCTCAGCTGGGGAGCGTCCTCGGTCTGTTTGGGTCGGGAGTCCGAGCGCTAGTTACCTCGCCCCGCAGGTACGAGCATCTGCAGCACGATTCAGCCCTCCACTTTGTGCCATTCTCCTCCTGTTTCTGGGGCTTTTATCTTAATATTTCCGGCACCTCCCGGGAAGCACAGAACATGGCCATAGGTCCAGTCAGTGGGTCCTTGGTGGCTGAGTTGCTTCTCCTGAGCACTGCCCTGGTCCCGCCCTCGCCGGGTGCAGGCAGCATCCATTGCCCCCTCCAGCAGGTGCTGGGGGATGCTGCCTTGGAGCGGGCTGGGCAGTGTGTGCCCAGGGCCCCGGGCCAGGGGCCTCCAGCCCTGACCTCAGGATGAAGGACAGACCACATCACAGAAACCGGAGGGATGTAGCCAACCCCCCCGCCCCCCGAGACACGGGGCTGGGAGAGGACGACACTGTGAGAGTTTCCTACCTTTGGTTTTCTCCCACGGAGCCCCTAGGGGCTGAGGCCCCAGCTGATAATTCTGATAATCTAATTCTCAACCAGGCCTTCCTGGCTCGTAATTACAGTCCTTGTTTCTGAGTAATTAAATTATGTGTCTTCCTCCCAGCCCAGTCAGGCCTTACCCCCACGTCTGTTTGGCAGAGTACAGGGCCCAGCAGCTCGGGAAGGGCAGCGGCAGGGAGGCCCTTCTCGGCCGGCAGGTGCTAATACTTCCTTTGCCACAGGTGCAGGCCTGAGGACGGAGGTGAGCAGCACCTGTGCTGGCTCCTTCCCTGGACAACCACTGCAGTTCTGAGGGCTTCGGGGAGGTAGGCCCTGGAGTGTGTTTGTGGAGGAGGGAGGCGGATTGGGAGCAGGATCCTGAGAGACGGGGAGGAAAGGCAGAGGCCTGGAGACAGGAAAATGCGTGACAAGATGTGAGCCTGCGTGATGGGCCTTCACTGCCTCCAACCAAGGAATGACCCCCAAATTCTCAGACAGCACAGGGAAGGACCCACTCTCACCATGCCTGTCACTGGGCCCCTGTCTGCTTTCTAGTTATTCTCCACACACATTGCACATGGCTGCCCCACACCTGACTCTCCGGGGGCTTCCCAGAGCCGTTATGTCAGAGCGTGGTTATAAAGCCCACTGTGGCTTACCTCTGGTCACATTTAGCACTCTTGGTTTCCTGGCTCATCTCCAGGCCTTCAGCTCAATTTATAATTCAACCCCATCCCAAGAGCAGTAAGTAACACCCATCTGCGGAATCTGCAGGGGAACCCTGGGGATGAGGAGCAGAGAGGTTGAATGACTTGCCTGTGATCACACTAAATAAGGGCACAGCAGGATTCGCACCCAGCAGGCGTATCGCCAGAGCCCAGCCTCTCCGACACTAGATTACAGTCCTTTGAACTTCCTGTGGCCACCAGCAGCCCCTCACCCCTCCACACTCCACCCCACCTTCACTGGCAAGCCCCCAGTGCCTTTACCGTTTCTGCCTACACCACACCCCCAAGGGGAAGCTGTCTCAGTGCCCCATACCCTGGGCTTGGGCTGGGGCACAGTGTCCTCTACTTGGCCACACACTGGAATCACCTTGAAAGCCCTTAAAAACTACAGATGCTTGCACCCGCTCCTAGACATTGTGATTAAGTTGGTACCGGGTGCCCCCAGATGGCTGTTAAGTACAGCCAAACCTGGTAACCACTGGCAACCGTGCTCAAATGGGAGTGGGCGTCAGCATCACAGGGGGCTGGGCCCTATCCCCGGGGTTTCTGATCCTGTACACAGGGGTTAAAGCCACCGAGCTAAGGAGGCTTCCAGGTGCCCGCGTGCTCCCAGATCACCCAGCGCTGATCGCCCTGGCCATCCTTATCGCATCACACCCGTTGTCACTGTCTGTGCGCGCCTCCGCCACCTGGGCCGTGGCGGCCAGGCCAAGAGCTTTCTGCTCAGTTGACTTTGCTAACAAGTGTGAACACGTGTTGGGTCATTGAATCCACGAAATACGAGGCAGGCTTCCGCGGCGACTGGCCCTCCACAGCGATCTTGTTTCCGAGTGGGAGAGGAGCTGTTGTTACAGCCAGTGCTGTCTTTTACTGAGCGCAGGAGGGTCGAGTAAGTCGCCCGGGCCGCGGACGGAGAAAAAGGCCGAGCCCAGATGCCACACCAGTAACCGCTGTACTGAGAGGTCCTTCACTAGGTGACCCAAATTCCCCCACTTGCACTCTCCCCCAGCTTAGACTCCCAGAGGGTTTCTGAGTACAGGTCTCCATCTACTGGTGAGAGTGAGCAGCATTTTTAAAATCAGCGGATATTGGACGGAACTGAACTAGAAATAGATCAGAGTGCACCCACTAGTAAGGGTAAATATTGCTTAGAAAAATACACACGTACATAAATCCACACTGATGTCAAATGAAGGTCCATCTGCGGGTCATGGTCAAAAAAGTCTTCCAAACCCTAGCATAGAGAAAGAACTTCCATCAAATCTCCCCACGGCTGTGAGACGCGAACAGAGAAGAGCGAGGCCGCCCCCTGCCGGGCGCCGCCAGCACTGCACCAGGAGCCCTCAGTAGCCCTGCCTAGGTGTGCCCGTCTGGGGAGGTGGTACCAATTTTCTCCTAGGACCAGATGAGAGACACACACACACACACACACAGAGACAGAGACAGAGACAGAGACAGAGACAGAGACAGAGACAGAAACTTAAACACAATGATAATTCATTTTAATTTCCAAAATAAACACTGCCCTGGTCATCAGTCTACATCAGTCAGGGGTGCCAACTCATTTTCACCGGGGGCCACACCAGCCTCTCGGTTGCTTTCAAAGGGCCGAATGTAATTTTAGGGCTGTGTAAATGTAGCTACTCCTTAACAGTTAAGCGAGAGCAGGCGGCTGCTGCCGGGTAGAAACAAGGTTCCGGGCTGGATAAAACAAGGTGGAGGGCCAGATTCCACCCGCGGGCCCTGTGTTCGTCACCTGTGGTCTACATTCGGTCTACACTTTGTCAGATCATTTGGTCTACTCTTTGTCAAACCATGTCACCCACCCAGGGAGAGCTGAAGCTCCGAGGACACCTGGGGAGGCATGACGTGGGCGTGCGGCCCTCTCGGGCGGACTGATTGACCAGCACGCAAGAAGGCACTTGTCTCGAGTCACCAAACTGGTTCAGCTGAGGATTCTGAGAACCCAGGCCAGGAACCCTGAGGCTCCAGTCTTCTTCTTGTTGCAAAAGCAGAGGGAGCTGTGGCCTCTGAACATATTAAGTAGCTACCGTGAGGCAGGTATTCACAGACCCTGTTCCATTAGGTCTTTCTTCCTCCTGTGCCATCGTCACTTTGCAGAAGAGAACACCGAGGCTTCGGATCACAGGGCTGACGAGGAGAGGAACAAATTCTAGAGGCAGGGCCTTCTGACTTCTTGGCGCTGGAGGTGAGAGGAGGTGGAGGAGCATGGGGTGGGACCCTCTTCCTAGAGGGGCCTCTAATTGGCCTGGAGCTTTGCTCCGCCTCTCCCTTCTCCCCAGGCTGCCCCTAGAAGAGCTGATCCCTCACAAGGTGCGGAGAAGGTCTCGAAGAGCGGGGCCTACCTAGTTTACAGCAAGTAGCTGCAGTGGGCTTGAGCATAGATCTTAGAGGTCCCCAAACCCTAACTGCTGCATTTGTTGTCTGACTTTTCAAGCACAGTTCCATCATTTCTGAACATAAACACCTTCTTTTGGAATCTGACAGGAAGCTTTCTTGTGCTCGGTGCACTGTGATGGGTTCAGTAAGCGGGTTTGTGGGTGGGGAGCTCAGGAGGGCTGAGGAAATAGAGAGAGAAGGGTTTGGAGATGAGTACAATTTGCGGGAAATAGGTGAGCAGTGAAGGGAAAAGGAAGAGCGAGGTGCTCACAAAACGGCACAGGGTGGGCACTGCAAGACCCCAGACCTGGTTGCACACCCCAATGCTTGGTGTGAGGTGGTTTTGTAGGATGAAAGGAGGGTTTTGTGTCCAAGTTTGAATCCATAGCAGAGCAGAGAGAGCACCTATAGACACGGGAACCAGAAGGCAGAGGTGGTCCTAAAAAACTAAACTGCAAGTCTGAAAGCATCTTGGAGAAAAGTCTGGATTTCTCCAGGCATTCCACAGAGAAAGGGGGCTTCAGTGGACGTCTCAGGGGAAACCCGAGTTCCCACAATAGCCTTGTGCTCACCTCTGGCACGCGGCAGGCAAGAAAAAGGACAGACGTCCCAAGGTGACTCATTTGGGAGGACAGAGCACACAAATGGCAATATAGGAAGCAACCACATATAGTCAATCCACAATCATTCATCATAAGCCTCTTAACCCATCTTTCTCCCTGTACATGCTGCAGACGACCGTCTCCTGGACACGCAAGAACAAAAATGCCCCAGGTGAACCCCTCCCTCAACAGTCTACACTCCTTGCTCAGCATCATGTATAGCCATGCCCAACCTTGCCTCCTTCCAGCTTCGGAAGGAAGGTTTCCTTGGCCGACCAAGTCAGGGCACCTGTGCTCTGGGTTCTGCCACCCTAGGTGTCCCTGGGCTCTCTCTTCCATCAGTCATCCCAGTTCCTGTATCCCTACCGGGTCTTCATCGCCAACATATGCAGGATGCTTGTCTTTCCAGTGTCCTCTCAAACCCTTCCTCCGGTCTATAGCTCCTTGCAGCTCACCCAGACAGCCCTTCCCTTGGTTCGCCTCCAAGCCCCTAAAGAGTCTGTACCTGTCCTCACTAACTGCCTTCCAGTCACGCCTTCCCCTGCTCCAAACTGACTTCTGCTCCCTGTTGCCGCTGTAGCAAAGGTCCTCGTTGCTACACTAAATGGACAATGATGGCCTCCTACATCCCCTGACCCCTCCACAGCACTGACCTGCTGGCTTGGGGAAAGGCTCACACAGCACCACTCTCCTGGTTTTCCTCCTACCTCTCTTACTGTTCCTTTGAGGTCTGCATAGAACCGCATTTCTCAACTTTGACATTTGGGGTTAATTCTTCGGTGTTGGGATCTGACCTGTGCATCACTGCATGTCTTAGCAGCATCCCTGACCTCTGCCCACCAGATGCCGGCAGCAGCATCTGTCTCCCGCGCCGCCCAAGTTTGACAACTAAAAATGTGCTCAGGAGTGGTTGAATGGCCCCAGGGTGAGAGCCACTGACCTAGGAGGGCGATCCACTGGCCTCCTAAATACAAATTGTGTAGGGGCCTGTGGTCTCCTCTGCCACTTCTGCTAACACATACGGTCCACGTTTCCGAAAGTCACGTGCCCACTGCCGGCTGCCCTTTTGCACTCAGTCTCTTCAGCAGGCCAAGCTCAGAGTGAACTTGGCCTCTTTCTCCAGGTCTTTGGGTTCAGCCACAGGCAGAACCCTTGCTCCAAGTCACTCAGTGAATGGGCTGGGGCAGTATTTCCCAATATGACCCGTATTGCGTCCCAAAGCCAGCGAGGCCCACCAAGCGCTGTGTCTCCTTCTTAATGGCAGAGGGAAGAAGGGGCAAAAAATGGCCATCTTACAGGGGTGTGACTTGGGATACCAAAAGTCTCTGCTACCTTCTCCAAGCCTGCTCCCCTCTTCTGCGTCCCCTGCTCAGTGGATGCAGCCCTGAGAGCCTCCCTTCCAGGCTCCTCCTGCCTCATTCACATGCTCTGCACCCAGCTCCCTGGCACTCGGCCAGCTGGGCCAGGAGGACTCGGCCACCCCCATCTGTCTCTTGCTCTGACCTGCTTGCTCTCCTGCCCGCCACCTTGATTCAGCCGTCTTCACTGTTCTGTCCAATTGCCACAGAAGCTTCCTGATCAAACTTCCCACGTCCAACCTCAACGCTCCTCTGAATCACGCCCCTATTTGACAGCCAGGAAGAGCTGCTCTTACTCCTCCCCTCCGCACAATACCTCAGTGTTCCTGTCACGTCAGGGCAATGCATTTACGGATTTAGACCTTTATTTTCTGCCTCTAAGTGTAAGTGTAGGCTTTTGGAGGGTGGCATACACGTTCTGTTGGTGGAGACCGATACCCAGAGAGTCTGACGATGTCAGTGAGGCCTCCAAGGCCCTCTGCCACATGGATCCCCACTGTGTCTCCAATTTACTCCCCATTACTCACCCCTTCCCCCAACTGGCAGTTCGCCCATCGAGCCACACTTTCTTCCCTGCGTGCTTGGCCTGAGCTCTGTGCCTGGAATGACGCCCTTCCACTCCCTCCACTCTTTACTTCCCTTGACCACACAGTTCCTCCCCATCTTGCTAACTGAGCTCAACCCTCACCCCTGAAGGAGCCTTTCTCCCATTGCTCATTCCACCCAACACTAGCCTATGGAGCCTTCTCTCCCCACCACCCCGCAACCCCTGCACTGAGCTGTCTTAGTGCTTGTCAGGCTTTGTGACAATGGTCTGTTACATCAGACAGAGCAAGTCACTTGAGGGTGAGGACTGGCTTCCAGTCACCTGCGTGTCCCTGGGGTCTGAGGGCTCAGTGCCTAGCGCACAGCCAGTGTTTGCTGTCTGCCGAACCAGCGAGATTTGCATGGTGCAAAGGTAGCAGCACACCGGCAGCCCGCAGGCTAAATCAGGACTGCGGACAAGTTTTGTTTGGCCCACACACTTCCTGGCTGAGCGAGACCAAATAGGATTGAGAGGTTACAGGGCTGGTGAGACTGACGACACAGAACGGCCTCCATTCCCTTTGGTTGACTGTATCGCCGACCAGAGAGAGGTACTCGGGCACTACACCAGACCAAGGACACAAGTGCCCACGGCTCCCCAGGGTGCACTCTGTCCCTTAGAGCACAGACTCAGACTCACTTGCCACTCGAAAGTCTCAGCAGCCTGTAGAGCATGAGGATAGGAGTGCCAGAATGCCCCGGGCCCTCTGCTTTCTGTCCCAAGCCAGAAGGACCCAGCGGTGGGGAGGAGCGGAGGGAGGGGGTGGCAGAGGTCCACCCTGCTTTTATTTCTCCCTGTACCAACAGGTCTACTCAAGCTGTACAGCCAGCAGGTCTGACCATGGCCACACTGGACCATCTACAAAATAAGAAATTTCTTATTTATATTTTAAAAATCCAAATTTTTTTGTTGAAAAACCAACCCATTAGTCTGGCAACATCAAGCCTGTACCGCCCTGTGTTTGCCGTACTCGCCCTGTCCTACCGCGTGTATTGTTACCTCCACTGCAAGCCTGGCCCCTGCAGTTATGTGAGTCCCTACCTTCTGAAGGGCTTTGAAGCACCCTATGCTATACTATTTCCTATGCAATCACCTGGCCCCCTCCCCAACGGCAGGCTTGAACGTACCCTCCCTTCACAGATGAACAAGGTGACATCCAGACAGGTGACTGACCTTGGTAGGTCACACAGCTGGCTAACAATGAAGGCACGACTTAAATCCAGATCTTGGGGCTTTTTTTTTTTTATCACCCCATGCATTTTCATATACCCAAATGGTTGCTTGCTTGCTAGCTTGCTTGCTTGCTTTAAAGTACTTCACTTCCGTTTCCAAAATGCTGCTGTGAAACTGTCAGCAGCCTACAGGCAATTTTTATTCAGTCTACACGCTTCCCCGCTGAGCCGGCCAAACAAGGACGGGTGCAGGGCTGGCGAGATGGATGGCACGGACTTGGCCTCCGTTCCTTTCCACCTTATGATGATTGCGTGCGGTGGGCACTATCATCCCCGTTTTGTGGGTGAGGAGCCTGAGGCACAGAGAGGCTGGGTGAATGCAACACTGATGTTCTGATGGTGTACACAACTTCAGTTCTGCCGGTTGCTAAGATAACGACATTTAAACTGCAGTTGGCAAACAGCCCCTGGCCTGCACTGCAGCCCCTTCCCCACCGCCCAGCGGCTGCCCCAGGACCCACAGTCCTGCGATGACCGGGGGACTCCCACAGCTGCCGCAGAGCCTGGGCCAGCCACACGCCTCCCCATGCTGCGTCTGACTGGCTGGTGTCTGTGCTGAAAGGATTTTAAATAGTCCATTGTGAGAGAGAGGCTCACACGGTTAGTGGTACGCACTTCTAATGTCAGAATGAACGCATGTACTCTGTCAAAAGCCTGAAGAGCCTATCAGAATGGAGCCATCTACTTTGGGATGCAGAAAACCACTGAATGGATGAAAGAGAAGAGGGAGTACCCAGCCCTGCCTACGGCCAAGGTCCCAACACACTTTCTGCCTCAGTGTCTCTGCGGGACTCCGCCAACTCTGGGCAGAAACAGGGCAGTGACTCTGGGCAGCCTGCAGCAGGAACTCACAGGGGGGAAGGGCATGTACAGTGTGAAACCGCCCCCCACAACGCCCCAGTATCTCTCACTGCCCGAAGGATGGCTGCAGTTGGGGCCACCTGGCAGGACGGCAGCTGTCAGAAATGGCCCCTCGGGGTAGCTGCAAACTTTCTGAGCAACAAACAGCCAGAGGCAGGTCCCAGGAGCTCACGAGCTGCAGCCCTGACCTTGCCCTGGGGGCAAGTTCCCACATTTCGGTGGGCAACGGTTGGTTTTCTTTCTGAATAATCTTCACCCTCAGGTGGCAGGTTTGAACAGCGATGGAAATCTCAGCAAGCCACATCTCTCTCCCCAAAGGGTAGGTCCCCCTCCTAAAGTTGCACCTCAGGGTCAGGGCAGTCTGCACTCAGTGGGGAAGTGGGTCATTCTTGCCTTCAGTTACTGTCCTGTCATCGTGATGTTCTCCTGCGACCCTTTTTATGGCTGGGTTGCAACTTCTACTCTTTATGCCCCCATTATCTAAACCCATTTTCTGGATCGACATCTTAAAGCAGGGTACCCTCAGTTCCAAAGGTAACTGGCATTTTTATAACAGCTTTATTGATCCGTAATTCACATGCCATTAAACCCACCCTTTTAAAAGTACACAATCCAGTGGTTTTTAGTCTATTCGAAATGGTGTACCATCACCCTATGGAATCTTAGCATGTTTTCTTCACCCCCAAAATAAACCTCTTACCCATTAGCAACCACTCCCTATTTCAACCTCCCCCAAGCCCTTGGCATCCACTCACTTACTTTGTTCCTACAGATTTGTCTGTTCTAGACATTTCCTGCAAATGAAAAAAACATGTGGTCTTTTGTAATTGGCCTAAATCTTTCCAGGTTCACCCATGCTGTAACATGCATCAGTACTTTATTCCTAGTTGTGGACACGTAATACTCAATAGTTCGGTGGTTAGACATGTGGGAAGTTGCCGTTGTTCGACTAAACGGATAATTCTGCTACAAGCATTTGTGTACGTTTTTGTGTGGACACGTTTTCATTTCTTTTGGGTGTAAACCTAGGGGTGGAATGGCTGAGTCGCACGGTAACTCTGTTCAACCATCTGAGGAACAAACCACCTTCCCAAACGGCTGCGCCATTTCCCCTTCCCACCGGCGATGGGTGAGGGCTCTGAGCTCTCCACCGCCATCTGCTGTCTGACTTGTCGATTCTGCCCACCCCTGCGTGATGCTGTAGCTCACTGTGACTTCGACTCACGTTTCCCTCTTCACTAACGATGGGGAGCATCACGTGCTACTAACCAACTGCGCGTCTACCGTGGAGACCTGTCTACTCAGATCCCGTGTCCATTTTTTATTATTACATTGTTAGAGTCCTTTGTATATTTTAATACAAGTCCCTTATCAGATATATTTCCAAATATTTTCTCCTATTCTGTGGGTTGTCTCTTCACTTTTTTGATTGACCCCATCTTTGAAGCACAAAATTAATTTTCATAAATCAAATTTATTTTTTGCTTGTGCTTATGGTGACACATCCAGTAAATGGTGTGGGCGCCTGAAAGGAATCAGCTTCAGGTCTTAGTCATTCCCACTAACACCATCTGGAAAGTCATAAAGAGCTTTTATTCTTTCTACTTGAGACAGAGAAAACAATTTATTGTGGAAAGTTTAGGATATACATAAAGGTGCAGAGAGTAATATACATCTATCCAACTTAGGAAATTTTATCAGTACCATCCCTGTGACCCCTGTACCTCCACTCTGAAGGCAACCATCATTTTGAATTTGGTGTTTATTACTCTCATGTACTTCTTTATACTCTTACTACATATGTATGTATCATCTATCAATAAATGGTATTGGTCTTTTTCAACTTCATATATAAACTGCAAGCTGTAGTACATATTCTGCAACTTGCTTTCCTCCACATTGTTGAGATTTATTCATGTTGATACAACTGGTGTAAGTGTATAAATATATTTCTAGGTCATTTACTTCCACAGTGGCTGAACATTGTATAAAGATATTGTTTATCCATCCTGTAGATGGATATCCATGTTGAAAGAGTCAAAACTGGGGAAAATGACACTAAACATTTTTGAGCACATAAAACTAGTTTCCCTAGAACCATGGCTTTAAGAATCTTTTTGACTGTAGCCCACAGTAAAAAATTCATTTTATATCTCAACCCTATGCACACATACATATATTTGTAGGTAGATCTCCAAGGTCTGTCCGGAAAAAGTCCAGCCATTATTAATACAATGAGAATGGTTTGCGAGACATTGATGTAACCTGGCAGCCAAGGAGAGTGGACTGGAATGCGTATGTGTGAACAATGATGACTTCACTGTACTAGTCAGTGGGGGTGGCAGACGCCCTTGAGGGACATGTGTACTGTGTGGCCATTGCATTCAAAATGACTAAGCAAGTAGAGCAACGAATCTGCATCCAATTTTGCGTTTTCCTCCAAAGAACAATTCAGATGATTCAGAACGCCGCAGCTATGGGCAACTGGTAATTGGCCGCTTCATCATGACAACCCACCCATTCATGCATCACATCTCGTGCAGTTTTTTGGCAAAGCATCAAATCACCCAGGTGACTCAGCCCCTCCTACAGCCCAGATTTGGCACCCTGCGACTTTTGGCTTTTCCCAAAACTAAAATCACTTTTGAAAGGGAAGAGATTTCAGACCATTGATGAGATTCAGGAAAATACAACAGGGTGGCTTATAGCGATTGGGAGAACTGTGTGAGGTCCCAAGGGGCCTACTTTGAAGACAGCTTAAGTGTCACCATCCTGTATACACTGTTTCTTGTATCTTGTGTCTTCTTCAATAAATGTCTCTATTCTTCATACTACATGGCTGGATACCTTCTGGAGAGACCTCATATATCAGTATATAACAAATTGCATGTAACATTGTCTCTTATTATCCTTTATGTTGCTATATTTCCTTAAACATATAAACAAAGATGATTTATAGACACGGAATGGATTTCGTAACTTCCCTATACAGGCTAGCATCAGTTTAAAAGCTGCTCAAGGGTATCATTCTGAGGAGTGGAATTTTGGATATGGGGTGTCTTAGCGTGGGTTGCCATAACAAAACACTCTAGAGTGAGTGGCTTAAACAACAGACTTTTCTTCTCAGTGCTAAAGGCAGGAAGCCTTAGATCAGGGTGCCACGCATGGCTGGATTCAGGTGAGAGCCCTCTTCCTGTGTCCTCCCAGAAGACTCTCCTTTTCCAGTAAGAGCGCTAATCCCATCACCGGGGCTCCACCCTGATGACCTCACCTAAATGCAATTACCTACCCTGAGGGCCCCACCTCCAACAAATAACAGCCAGTTGGGGAGTAAGGCTTTTTAACATATGAATGGGGGGGGGGGAACCACACTCAGTCTACAGTTTCAGGTACACACATATTCAGCTTTACTACACAATTCCATTCTTTTCAAAAACAGTTGTGGCAAAGTATGCTCACACAAGACGACAGGCAAGTTGCCCCCGTTCTGCCTCCTTCGGGGACCCAAAGGTACTCCTGTCTGATTCTGTGTGAAATGGCATCCTGTAAACATGCGTTTCCATAATTAGTAGTGAGCCTGAGCATCATTCTTATGTTCACTGGCCATCTATATTTCCGAGCTCCATAAACTACAAGACGGGAACTCTATCTACAGAAAACAGTTTCCATGGCTATTCCAAAGCCTGAGCTGGAACGCATACTCAGGTATGCGGTTCTGGTGCTTAAATCTGCAATTGTTTGCCAAAAAGGGAACCAATCAAACGGTACTCAGTAAGCCTTTTTTACAGCAGCAGCAGCAGCAAAAAAAAAAGAAGACAAGAGGAAGAGGGAGGGGCTGGGCAGGGGGAGGAAGAGAAGAAGCAAGAGTAGTAGCATGAGTAGCAGCAGCCAGGTAAAGGGAAGACGTTTTGTTTTTCTTAAAGCTAAAAAGCCCCAATTTGAACCTTAGGGGGAAAAAATCTTCTTTGCAAAGTCTAGCTATGTAAATCTAGATAAGCTGTTATTCTGTTCTCAGTCTTCCAATCTGCAAAATCAGGCTAACAATTTGTACCACTTCTTACCCCCACCTAAAAATTTTGAAATAAATATTCTTCTAAAAGTCTGAGCACTGTTTGTAGAAATCCAAGGCTCTGTGAGTGTTAGGCATCCGGTGTTTCTCCAAAGCTTCAGTGAGATGACAGAACTGTGGTCCTCTGAACAGCTTTTCGAAGTAAGCAGTTCTGCTGAATTCCTGCCTAAAATGCTGAATGGCTCTGCAGAGCAACGAAGTACCTCCTTTCGGTCTCAGAAAAGAAATCTAAAAAATTCTTCGTTTCGCAGGTGTAGAAATCAAATCCCTCCGGGGTCAGATGGCCTTTCTGGAGCCTCCTGTTCTCTGGTGCAGGCTCTTTATACATTAGTAAGGCCACTCCCTGAAGGGGTCTGAACCCCTTCAGGCTGCAGGTGCCAAGATCCAGCCTCAAGTCAGGCTTGCTTGCTGCAGCCAAGGCGGCTCAGTTGGTTGGAGCATCATCCTCTACACCAAAAGGCTGTGGGTTTGATGGTTGCAGGTTTGATCCCTGGTTGGGGCACATATGGGAGTGACCGATGGATGTTTCTCTCTCAAAAATCAATAAAAAACATATCATCAGGCGAGGATTTTTAAAAAAAGTGAGGCTGAACAGTTGACAATATTTCACCTTCCCACTCTTAGAATGAAGCAATTATGGAAAGAAATCAGAAATGGCTGCTCTGAGGTGTCAATTACCAAGAGGTAGCAATTACCATATCAAAAAAGAAAAATCTGGTACCAGATAGCTTCTCTTACAAAAAATAAAAAGCTAAGTTGATACAATTTACCACTAAGGGGTGTTCCCAACCAGCAGGCCAGGATCTGGAGCAGATCACACCAGCAGCTGCCACCCCACATTTCTGAGGTCTGACTGCCCTGCTGGGAGGCACTCTCATCCTTGACTCACATCCAGCCCACCAAATGGGCTCCGGAGCCTGGCAGAAAGAGATCCACGCTGCCTGAGGCCCTCTCCAGCTAGAAGGCCTGCCACCTGCAGGGTAGCACAGTGGCCAACGAGCAGAGCCAACGGTGCCACAACCTGTACTGAGCCAGTGGGTGCTCTTGCTATGTCCCTTGTGAGGTTTGTGGACCACCACTTGCATCTGTACTGAGCTCCCTGCACTACTTACGACGACCTTCTTTTCCTCCGAGCAGACTGTCCCAGCCGGAGTTCCACTGTAGCCCAAGACCTTCTCTAATTCTGTTCATCGCTGCACCCAAACATGAAGTCAAGCAAGCAAAGAAAATCCTGTCTACCAATGACCTAAGAGGATTTACTCCTTCACAGATCAGTAACATGGTTAAAGCAAAACCTAGAAAAACTTCCCTCAGGTTGCAAAATTGGAACCGAAGAGCTATTTATGTACTTGGTAAAGATTTATCTACACTTTTTCTGTTTGGACTAAAGTTATAAATAGTTGTCATCTAATGCAGGAGTCCCCAAGCCCCAGGCCACAGACCACTCCAGTTCATGGCCTACAAGGAACTGACCAGGCCGCAGAGCAGGAGGTGAGCTGTGAGCAAGGGAAGCATCCCCTGTGTTTACAGCGGCTCCCCATTACTCCCATTACTGCCTGAGCTCCTCCTCCTGTCACATCAGCAGTGGCGCTCGATTCTCAGAGGAGCGCAAACCCTACTGAGGACTGCGCATGTGAGGGATCTAGGCTGCGTGCTCCCGACGAGAATCTAATGCCTGAGGATCTGAGGTGGAGCTGAGGGGGTGGTGACAGTGCTGGGAAGGGGTTGCAAACACAGATTATCATTAGCAGAGAGGTTTGACCTCACAGAGACCATAATAAATCAATTGCTTGCAGACTCGTGTCAAACCCCTGTCAGTGAGTGGCAAGTGACAATTAACTGCATCTGGTGGCAGGCTACGAAGCCATCATCCCTCTTCTCTCCACCAACCAGTCTCTGGGAAAATTGTCTTTTATGAAACTGGTCCCGGTTGACAAAAAGGTTGGGGACCGCTGATCCAATGTGAAAAACATGCAAACAAGGGAAGGCAAACCAAAAGCCAGTAAAGATAAAAGGAGGAGCCCAGAATGAAATTGAATATTACCTGTGGATTATTTTACTTACTCATGCTTTGTCTTGTCTTCAAAAGCACAGCATCCAAAGGCAAAAGGGTTCAAAAGCAAAGCCCGGGGTAAACAATTTTCTTCTCAGGCCCATGGGAAAAAAAGTGTGTCACAGCACTAATATGTCTAGGTCTCAGATACAAGATAGTATAGAAGAACCATTTCAAAAAACTGCAAATATTTCCTAATTGTTAACAGATAGCCTTCTAGTGCAAGTAGAACTACAACCTGTCAGGGAACATTAAGAGATCCACGAGTGTATGTTTTAATCAATATAGGACTCACTCTCCCTGGTCCCTCTTTCTCCTTTACATGAAGTTACAAAAGTCATGAGACATTAATATGGTAGCTCCTACCATTTCAATAACCAAATAAGAAAATCTGAAAATAGAACCAAAGAAGTGCAGAAAAGTTAGGCTACCATATTTTGCTGTGTACAATGAACTCCCATGTATAATGAACACCCATGTTTTTGGCCCAAACTTTCAGGGGCGGGGGGGTGAAATCTTTCGTTTTAGTTTTTTAATTCAATTATTTATTTATTCATTCACTTACTCATTCATTTATATTTAGAAATAAAGTTGATTATTGTATTCCAGGGTATTATTTTGCATATGGATATCATTATTGCTTTCTAGAGTTATACTTTTAATGCATAAGCATAAATAAAAGAATCAAAAACAGTTATATAGATATGGAATTAGTACTACCCATGTGTAATATGCATCCCTATTTTTCCCTCAAAAAATTTGGGCAAAACTGCACATTATACACAGCAAAATATGGTATTTTTGAAACACCCTGTATTTGCTTCCGTGCTCAACCATGTGCAAAAGGCATGCAGGCACTGCGTCTTGCCCGCGTGCACTGGCCTCTGGGAAGTAACTGTCAGCTGAGGTTTAGTCCCAGGAACAAAGGTGCCCAGCATTAGAGAGCCTTCAGCACTCTGAAATCTCATGGTCTTAGCCAGAAAGGGACGTAGGGTTTACGGGAAAGCTAACGCAAAGCTATTTTTATCTAGACCTAACACACCAAAGGTCATGTGCAAAACATCTGGAAGTAGGATATAGTTATTGCTTGGAAAAAGTCAGGCATCTTATAACAATATGTTCTGTTAACAAAATATAATCCCCTTTCACATCCAAAAGTAACTCAGGAGCTGCTCCAGGCACCATCTAATTAACTGAAGCAGAGAGAAAAAAAAATCCTCAGAAATTATCATTGTTTAAATACACTCTATTTTATTTTTGTCTTAAAATAGTTTAACCTTTATGCTACAGACTTATTTCAAAAAACAGAAAATCTTATCTTGCACCAAAAAATATATATATAACACTCTGTTTTATTATTTTTTCTCCAAAGACCATTAAATACTAAATGGAAACAAAAACTAAATAATGAATGTAAAGAAGAACCAAATTTTGTTTTAAAAACTAGAGTTGCACATTTTAAAACATTAATTCTAAGCAATGATTTGTCGTCACTGCATCAAGTCCACGCTCACACTCCAGCAACAGCAGATCTGTTAACCACCAAGTGCATTGATTCCTAGCCATACAATGGCTAACATTTCATTTTCACGGTAAGAGGAGCAAAAGGCCTCAGTGACCTTTGTACTCTCTTAAAAAACAAAACAAACAAAAAAAAAAAACAAAAAATATATTTCCTAGTTATCCAGTGATTTTTTTTAAGATCACTACCCTTTAAAGTTTGTTAAAAGAATAGGTACATAGTGTTTTAAATAAAATGAAAAAATACAACAGCATTGGACTAAAATACGTGATTATTTTAAACAAACAGTGCACAATCTGAGGAAGTTTGGTTAGGGTGCAATCATTTTTATATATACATCAAAGTCACATCATACACATACTGGAAAACAAGGATTAGGAGTTCCTTGCCTTAAAAAAAAAGTTAAACTGAAAGACAAAATTGTGTCCCCAGCTTTTTCACAAGCTTTGTGACACAGTACAAAAAAGCAGGCAACAAATTCATTTTTAAGTTACCTATGGTGCTAATCTGCTAAAAGTAACAATGAACAATTGACTAAATTAGCAAATCAGGCGGTTATATTCACAATTGATGATAACAAAAACAGAGTTCATGGGACGCTCAATTGTAAAGAATAATGGGAGTCCATTCAGCCCAGCCCCTTCCGTCAAAATGGAAAGACAACTACTGGTGAGCAGCAGTGACATGCTCTAGGGCAGTTGTGACGATGTAATAATAGCTGGTTACTGCTCTGTGGTTTCAAATTGTGGGGAGGGGAGACAACCAACTTAGTTCCATAAACCAGTCTGTGACCCAACTGCACCATTTAACAGAGATTTTAATTAGAATGGACAATGTCCTATGAGGCATAAAGAAGTATTTATGCCACCAAATGCAAAACTTTGGTTTAAAAAGACCCTCTTACATAAAGAAATTTCAAATGTTACAGAAGTTGTTTACCACAGAATTTTATCATTAATACCTTGCCAGAAACCACATCCCACTCTACTGGCTCTGGCAATGAAAGGAGAGTTGGAACGCAGCCTCTGTGTAGTTAGTAGGCAGAAAAGTTCCAATCTAGTAGCGGGAAAAGCTGGCTGTCCCTATCATCCATCCCTTCCCTTCCCCCTTTTGCATCTGATTTCCAAATCCCTGTTCCGATGCATCACTCAGGTAGGCAGGGTGCTGGAAGAGGGACAGGGTGCAGGTGAGGGCAAAGTGCAACCTGCTACAAAAGCAAATGGCCAGAAAACAGCTGGGTTACAACTTCACTCTGCTCCCAATCTGCAGTGCACACAGAACACCAAAATCCTTTTTCTTAGAGGATGACTATTAAGGAGTGAAGAAAACATGTCATGGGAAATTGCCTGCTTATGGAACTGGACAAACATACTGTTAACGTAAGAGTACAGAATGCAAAACATTCTTTAAAACAGGGCTCTGCCCTGATATTGGGGACAAAATAAGCTGCAAAAACTTCAAGTCATATAATCTATTCTATTCTTTTCCCAATGATTTTCCTGGAATACAAAGACCAGAAACTGTACATTTCTGCTTTGTCTAGCATTTTAATTCAAGTCAAAAACAATGTGTAACAGTAAAATTTAATAAATTAATCCTAAAGTAAAATGTGAAGGTCCAATGATACACCAGTAGTGAATCTGCAGAAGGTCCTACTTTGCTCTGGCCTCTGGGTCTTTGGTTTTTGTCTTGAACTAGGGCCATGTGAGAGACTTGAGATATGAGGTGCTAAAAGTGGAGGTTAATGATCTTTTAAAGGCGTGAGCTATTAAAAGTACATTGATAGAAAAATAAAAAGTTGATGAACAGAGGCCAGATCAAATGAGATATTATCAGAGAAGCTCAAAAAACAACATACTTCAGTACACTCCCAGGGGAGAAGCGAATGGAAGTACAGCAGCAGGAGGAAGGGTAAAGGAACAACCAAGTCTTTCTGAAACAAAAGAGCCAGGCAGGTGGAGCCAGGCAGACTCTGGTGCATGCGCATGTGGGGGGTGTCTCATTCATCTCAGCCACCCCACAGCACCCACCCCGCATAATGCCTTATGCGGAACAGGCACTTAGTAAATGAGTGTCTACTGAATGAAAACTAAGAAATGGTAGTTCTCACGCTCATTTAATAAGGAAGAGCCAACAATATATTTGGGGAGGGAGGAAAAGGGCTTTAGCAATATTATATGGTAAAAGTGGAGCCAAAAACCCAAAACAGGCCAACAAAAACTGTGGAAAAACAAAAGATGAGGTCTTCTAAGCCAATATTACTTCACTCCTCCTGCACACAGTATATAGTGTTTTAACTCTAGGTATTGCTTGTAAAATAATTCACTAGTAACTAGAACATGTCATAGGGAGAAAGGTAGTAACTAATGCCACAAATTCCCACACTGGCATTTCCCAAATTCCCTGAAGCTCATACTACCCTTTGCTATACATTTTAGATACTGTAAAACCTACAGTGCCATTAATGTGCTTTGCATCTGGTTTCTTATGGTGCATTTCGGTTTCTCCAATTTTAGAAGGTAGAGAAAAATATCCAAATGTAGAATCAGGTCAATTTCAGCTCAAGTTCAAACAGTTGTACATCCTTTTTGGAGAGATCAGATATGAAAAGAAGGCATTTTCCTCTCAGCAAATATTTGCAAGTGCCCACAGCCTTGGAAGCCACACAACTCTATATTCTACCTAAGTAACAGGTTTTCGTGTTCTCCGGTTATTTGAATAAACCCGGGAAAAAATGTTGAGGGAGTGAGATTTTCCTACTGATTTCTCAATACTCTCTATTTATGCCCTGAAAACCTCATGGTGGTTATGCATCCGAAATGCCTCAGCCACATTTTCCAAAGAGTTACCGATTATTGCAACAAAGAGACCAATTAAGACATCTTAGCAGTATTTATAAACACAAAGGGGCAGGTCAATTATATGTGTTGTGGGAAGTCAGCCAGGAGCAAAGTCAGGAAAGAAGTTAGAAGACTTAAGCTAAAAGAAATGTAACACTTGTCTTCTATTTTTAAGAACAGGTTTCCAAATGCACATGCCCTACTAGGTGCCAATAAGGACCTGACTAACATATGTGCAAATGCCCTAAGGTGGGAGTGCCAATGGGTGGGCCGACAGTGGTCAAGTCTAGATATCAATTTTATTACACAGAAAAATAAATACGAGATTCAAACACTAAAATTCATTTCACCTGGTAATTAAAATATTATTCTAAAAGGAAGGCAGAGTTTCCTAAGAAAAAAAAGTCACCAAGTAAAATAAAGTTGTCTAATTCATCATTCTTATATCCCTACCAAGGGGAAGAAGAAATTCTTTTCTCTGTGATAAGTTATTTTCCTAAGTGACTTCTTTTAATTTAAAAAAAAGAAAAAAAGGAAGAAAAGGAGAAAAAAAGGAGGGGGGCAATTTTCCATGAATTTTGATTATACAAATGCCACAAACAGCTTCTGAGGCTGAAGCTATGACAATGAACTTCCATGTCACAAAGAGGAGGAGGAAGCGGAAGGGAACAGTGCAGAGGGAACACAGTGACATTGTATTACAGTAGGTATTTACGCCTGCTATCCTCATCCAAGGTGAGGTCTACAACTTCTGCAGGCGAAGCCCAAGTCTGCTGGGGAGCCACAGCAGTCCATGACTGAGTTTGCCGGCTGCTGACATACGGCGTGCCTGAGCCGTGCTTCCATGAAGAGACGCTCTGAATCACACCTCCTCGAGGATGGACACACCTGCAATTGAGATGAAGAGCAAAAGCATGGCTAACTGTACCACAGGGAAGACAGAAGGCAATATATCTTCACTAGGATTAATCAATACTTTTACTAAGATCAGGCTACTATGCAAGTTCATGAAACCACAACCAATATCCTTCCCTTTTTCCTCCCTCTCCCTCCTCTCGGTATGGCCTAAAAAAAAGGCCACGAGTTTTGTCTCATTCAGAAACTCCTGAGTTATGCCTAGGACTGTTAGTAACAATGGATAAGATGCTGTTTCTCTGAACTCATTTAAACCTCTGGATCTTAACAACAGAGCACCATATAAATCCAGAGCAAAATGAATATGCCCAAACAATCTCAGTCTGAACAAATGAAACAGTAAGAAATATAAATGAAACTTTTTAAAAAATAAGTTCCGTGCCATATTTGGTAATTACACCTTCAAAGACAGTAACAGTAATATCCCTTTACAGGTGAGATTTCTAAAAGTCTGTAACTAGATCACACGTAGAGGATCAATTTCCCTCATTCTGAGGGTCAGCACAAACACTTGGCTTCTTCATCAGAACTTCCTATGCTTTAGTTCAGTGTAAGTAGCAAGGGTCAGCTGAGAATCTCTAAAAGGAACGAGTACTCAGTTTAGCTTCCCTAAAAGTATCATACTCTATGGGAGGGACAGAACTGCCTTGCTGATGAACCTCACCAAGAGTTCACTGGAAGCAAATTGTTTCAGAAGCACTGACACTGAATTTCACATCCCAGTCAAATGGCAGGACTGTGAGCCTCCAGTGTAACCACTAAGTTTTGACTCAAATGAGAGGAAGGCAGGCAGCTCAAGTTACCTTGGCTACTTATGCCCTCACATCTAAATTACTGGTGAAAAACGCTCTGAATCACACCTCCTCCAGGATGGACACACCTGCAACTGAGATGAAGAGTCCTTGTGTGGCATGTGACAGGTGACAAATGGCATGACTCTAGTCACATAACCTATCACAGTGGGTCTTGAGCAGCTGCTCTCACAACCAGTATACAGTGAGTGATGCTGGATCACTTGAGTATTCCAGCCTTCAATGCCCCCTGCACCACGAAGTTCAAAAGAACATTAGTGTTAACATTAAATGGGGTCAGTGGCAGAACTGCCCCTAAGGACCTTAAGCTCCTTGAAAGAGGTCCTGCTCCTGCAAAGGCATCAATAAACAACTTCCTTACCAAGAGAGATCCTGAAAAACAGACCCCATGGGGCCAGGGCACAGGGCAGAATGCAGATTTGTTACAGACCAGAGACCTGTCATCTGTTCAGAAATGAGTTAAGGGGGCGTTACTCGCTACATCTTGAAAAATTCACCAGTAAAAAGCATTAAATTAAGGGACATAAAGTCCAAATCTAACCCAAATTTGTCCAACCCATTAAGTATACTCAGATTAAGTGATCACATACTCATAGAAGACTGTCACCCAAAGAAGTCCATTCAATATTTATAGAAATGTTTTTGATAACTGATGGCAATAGAATACTAAGTTTATTAAGCAGTTTCACCTCATTTGACACTCCCAAGACCTATGAGGTAGACACTGAAGTTACTATCCATATTCTACAGACAGGGAAAACTAAAGATTAAAGAGGTTATATGATTTGCCCAGGGTCACACTGCTTGAAAGTGGCTGGCAAGGGAACTTCAAGCCAGGTCTGATTTTGAGTCCAATGCTTTCCACAGTATCATGTTGTCGCTTTATAAATGTGTGTATGTGTGTTTTTTTAATTGATTCCAGAGAGAGGGGAAGGGAGGAAGGAAGAGAGAAAAACATCGATGTGAGTGAGAAATACCAGTTGCCTCCTACATGCACCCCAGCTGGAAGACCAGATCCATAACTCAGTCATGTGCCCTGACCGGGAATAGTCCCTGTGACCTTTCAGTTTGCAGGATGATGCCCAACCAAATGAACCACACCAGCCAGGGTATAAATGTATATTAAAATACATTAAGGCAAACAGTAACAATCTGCAGAGTGCAAATATAGGCCCAGATTAACAATTTAAAAATGAAAGTTCTTCAACAGTTCAAAAGTTCATCTGTACAAGTACTAATTAAAGAAAAGCTGGCTACATACAACCTTAGGAGGAATTCAGGGAATGAATGGCTAAAAAGAAAGTCAATGTAATCTTTGGCAGAATTCCTAGAAATATCTCCAAAATAAAAGAGGTATTTATTCCGTTATTCCCAATAAAGTAATCGTACAGTGTAACATCAGGTAGTTGCTTTAAAAGGGATCCTATCCAATCTGATCATTTTATAGAGAAAACAAATGCCCAGGGTTTTAAGCAAGTTAAGCAGAGAACCAGAATAAAAGCAGGTCTCCACTGGGAAGATTTTTTCCACTAAATTAACTATGCCTTCCTCAGACTACACCTGAAGTACTACTATGCTGTGTTTGAGTGTAAGGGAATGACCTCTCTTCCCTGGAGGTCACTCAATAAATAGTAATGCAGATGCTAGAAAGTGTCCAGAATAGGACAGTGAGAGGTCTGGAGACAGTATTTACTACTGAGGAATGACTGAAGGAGAGAGAAGAGTAAGGACATGAGGCACCTCTTTAACTAAGTTAGACTGTTTCTGTAGTTATGTTACAAATGGTTCCGGTTACTGAAAACCAACTTGGGCTACCTTAAACAAAAGGAGAATTTGTTCAAAGGACACTGGTGTGCCACAAAGAACGGAAGATGATGGAACAATGAAACCTCACTCATTAGACTCAAGACCCAATCCTCTCAGTCTGTTTCTCTTGGTTCAAATTTTTAGATTCTCTGGAGAATGTGAGGATCCCATTTTTGGTCAAAAGCTTTCTAGGCCCCTGCTAACTGAAACTGGAAAGGCAGTGCCCAAAGAAGACAGAATCACCATGGAAGGTGGCCACCGTACCTTGTACAGAGATCTAGAGCACAGAATAAGAACCATGAATCGGTTTCTGGAGGGCAAGTTTCGGATGATCATTACTACACAACAGTTGCAGCCACTATAAACTGCCTTTTAAACATTCAGGCAATTGCTGGATCACTGTCAAAACTGTAAAAGGAGATTCTAAGGTAATCGGTGACTTTAAGATTTTGAACAACTCAGGCAAAACCTCCCTGTTAGAAGTCAGAACAGTACTTCAGGGAACGAAGTGGGGTACGGTTATGACCAGAAGGTGGTAAAAGGAGGACTTCTGTTCTACTTCTTGACCTGAGTGCTGGTTACTTGAGTATGAGCAGTCCATGAAAACGGAAATGTACAGCTATGGCCCTGGCTGGGTGGCTCAGTTGGTTGGAGCATTGTCCTGCACACCAAAAGGCTGTGGTTTCAATCTGCGTTCAGGGCACATACCTAGGTTGCAAGTTCAAGGGAGGCAACCAAATGATGTCTGTCTCTCTCTGTCTCCCTCCCTCTCCCCCGCCCCCGCTTCTGTCTCTCAAATCAACACACATCCTCAGATGGGGATTTTTTTAAAAGCACACCTATGACCTTTCTGTGTACAAGCCAATTAAAACATTCAAACAATTTTTTATAATTTAATGACCTCAACCATCTTGAATAAATAGAATCTAGGAGCTGGATAAAAACAGAACAAGGCTTTTCTTATAAGTACAGAGAAAAAAAGTCAAGCTAGTAAATAAACAAAAGGTTGCTGTTTAACATTTCAATTATTTTGTAAGATGGTGTGCATTACAGAATAACTTATACCAGGTAAAGAAGAAAAACATTTTAGAAGAAAATAGAACCACAATTGTTACAAGCCCTGTAAAGAAAAATGTGAGAGGCTGAAAATTGTGTAAGGCAACCAACATAAGGCACAGATTTGCATGTATTATCACATATTATTTTTCTACATTATAAAAGACTTGGGCATGGGAGCATACATAGCTGTTTTTTAATTAGCCCAATCCAATTCTAGTGCAGATATAGGCTTTGTTCTCACATCTGCATGACTGGCAATAGGTATAAAACAGTACCTACTCATATTTTGAGTCTTAAGCCAAGAAAATGCTTAGGCCTTACTTTACTTTTTTTGTTTTAATCCTCTCCTGAGGACATGTTCCCATGATTTTTACAGACAGAGGACGAAGAGGAGGGGGAAGAGGAGGGGGAAGATAAAGAGAGAGAAAGAGAGAGAAAGAGAGAGAGCGCGCGCGCGAGCACTCGCGGGCGTGCACATGCGCATGGGCGAAACATTGATAGGTTGCCTCCTATACACACCCCAACCAGGGATCAAACCTGCAACCTAGACATGTGCCTTGACCGGGATTAAACCAGTAACCTTTCAGGTGCACGGAACGACGCTCCAATCGAGCCATGTGTCCAGGGCAGGCCTTACTTTAAAAAACAAACAAAAACACTTTATAAACAATAACTTTTGATAGAATAATTTCCTGCTCTTCGTACACTGAAACCAAGAAAGGAGAGACTTCACAGTAGAAAAGAAAAAGAAAAAAAACAGAAAGAGGGTAGGCTCTGATAGCTTCTGATACAATTAGCTTATTACTCTAAGAGAACATTAAAAATTTATTATTTTGGGGAGGTAGGGTTGGGTAGGGCAGAGGAGATTAATGGGGGGGTTAATGGGGACAACTGTAATTGAACAACAGAAAGAAAAAAATTTTTTTAATTAATCACTTTTGCTCTCATTTACAGAGCCTGAAGGTGACCTGTTAGGTAACATTCCCACTTATTTTTCCTAATTGAGGATGAAATGAATCCTTGTGGCTTTAGGAAAATATTCATCTGCCTCCCTTGCTTTTTTAGTATTAATGTTAGTAATTGGTTCTAGGAACCAACCAGTCTAAAATGCAAAAGGCTTCCCCTAGCAATTCTTTTGTTGAGGGATGAACCAACATTAATGTCAATGAACAGAAGCAAAGACTACAGTGCAATGAGGTAAGGGTCTTATTATCACAAAAAAAAAAAAAAGCTTCAGAGAATAGGTACAGGAGGAACTGTTTCAACACAGTTCCATGACAGAGAGATCTGTGCTACATGGATTCAATTTCCTAGGGCAATTATCAATGAGGCTGGTAAAAGAAGAGAAGGAAAAAGGATGAAGAGCCAAAAAAAAATGGTATTGGGGGAGGCATAAATTAAAATGGCTGGCAAAATGAAGTGGCACAGAACTAGAGAGATGTTGGAAAAGTCTTTCACTGGCAAAAAGCATCTTGTGAACTGGACTGTCCAACAATTAACACCTGGAAATGATAACATTTAGGTCAGGAGCTCATCACAGCAACACAAAGCAGCCATAAAAGATGCATTCAATCATTAGTTCAGAAAGCATGCTTTCTAGTCCATGACTAGAAGAAACATAGAAGTGAACACGTCAAAATCTAAGTAAAAGAGCAGGAAAAATATTAACATGCAAGAAAAGAAAAACAACTTAAAACAAAAAGAAAGGCACATCACAAGTAAAATTACTAAGTACAAAGGTCAAATAAAATGCTTCCAAATATGGAAGTATGGCACCCAAAACAAGTCAGAGCAACCACAATCCCAAAGAGAACTCCAGGACCAATTCTGAGTTTTTAAAAAACTCTCAGAAAGCCCACAACAAGGCAGAGTATCGTAAGAAAAACAGTAAAAACAGAATGGCTAAGTCCAAACAAAAAAAAAATCAGTACATGCAAATCAAATTAGAACAAACAGATGCTGATTAAAACCTAAAACCTTTTTCCAAGCGATAACCCTGCCAGAAGCCCATCAATACTTCATAACTGCAACCCTAGACCTGTAAAAGAAATAAATTCCAGATGAGATACAGGCAGCTAAAGGGGTGATTCTGAAGCAACCAAGGAAGTCTCCCCCACCTGCTTCTCAGCTATTTAATCTCAATATTTGAAAGCTTACCGGGCTTCTTCTAAAGAAACTACTGCAAAAATTTTCAGAAAGACAGAACAGTCAGTGAGACTCTACTCAGCCTAGACTCAAAGACCAAAATAAAAAAGAGCACCCAGATGATGCAAGAGTCAATTCAAAGCACTCCAAGAGGATCTGTCAACGCTACATTCCATTGTACCGACAATGTAACCACTGAGATTTCAGAGTGGATTGGTCACCTGCACAATATGACTTCCCCAGGATTCAAACCAGAGTCAGAATAACATACATCTTTATACTTCAAATTCTGCAGAAGTCCTTGAAAGTAATGTTATAGCATGTCATTTAAAACGCAGCCAAAGTCACATAAATTGGTGTAAGAGCGGAACAAATGTATTGACAGAGTAAAAGGACAATCTGGATAAAAGACCTAACAAGTTCAGAGAAGTATGTACTAGAGATAATCTGTGTACGTTGGAGGTAAAGAGGGACTCACAATTTAAATGTCCAAGTTTTAATAGAAATATAATAATTTTAACTCCAGATACCAATAATATGGTAGAAAAAGAAGCAAAAGGTTTCATGATAGAAGAAAAGTTGAACAAAGACTCTGAAAAGAAAGGTGGCTCACTCTGAAACATTTTAGGCATAAGAAAACAGTAAAAAAGGGCGACCTGGTAGGAGTCATTGGAGAACTGGACCAAGTGATGTCTCAGCAGAGTAAAAGATTAAATAAACAACACAGGTTATTACCTACTTATTACCTACTCTTCCCTACTTAAGTAGGAACACATGAGTAACACTGAATTAAAATTTAAAATGTAGCTCAAAAGGAAATTTGTGAATGGATAATGTATTCCTATACAAATGAAGATAATTTACCCATACCAGTCTGTTGACAGGCAGGGTAAGTTTTATAGTAGGGAGTCTAAAATAAAAAGTATTATAAATTTCGAGAAAGATCCTCACATAGAGCTTAAAAGGAAAATAGTATCTTTTATAGTCTAAGGAACAATGGTAAAATGAACTAATAGCAAACACAGGCTGAAGTAAAGGAATAAATCAGGAGTTCTGCTTCTTCATCTAACAGGTAAGGCAGCTTGAAGGGAATAGATAGAAAAATGGAAGAGAACTTAAAGGAAAAAGTTTTCGAGTAAACAGAAAGAAGAGGAAAATATGAGATAAAGATTAAAGAATGAAAATTCTTTCCCACCAGAATAGGGAAATAACTATTTTAAAAAAGAAAAAAAAAAAGGAAGCAGCTATACAGAAATATTTATGGCACAGATATAGGATACAGAATAAAGTACTAGGATAATACTAATTCTGATAAAAAAAAAAAAACTGGCCCCTTTTGAGGCGATGGCACATTAAAGTATGACTGAACTCTGTATCTTTAAAGTCCCAATTTGTTTAACTGAAAAATGCTCTCAGAATATAATTAGTTTTCATTAGAAAAAGGCACCCTCAATTTATGTGCATGTGTATTTCACCCCCACCCTTCAAACCTAAATTCACCTTTTATAACAACAGAAGAAATACTAGTGAATGCTTTCATTGCTAACTAAAAAGTAAAATCAGATATAAGGGCAAGGTAATGTAAATATTGGAAAATCAGGAAACCACAACTTAACTCTTGCAGCATAGGAGAAAAGTTTGCTATACAGAATACAGATTTTCAAAGTCTAAATTTTTGTCTTGTACCTACACATATGTGTTAAATGTTCCTCAGGAATACCTCTGAGAGGGCTGCAACCAATCCTTATCTTAAAGCAAGAGTTGGTAAATTGTCTCTGCAAAAGGCTACAGAGTGAGCATCTTAGGCTTCTGAAGGCTGTATCTTTTGAAACTTCTCAACTCTCACTGGAGTGCAAAAACCAGGGAAAGACAATATGTAAATGAACTAGCATGGCTATGTCCCTATAAAATTTAATTCATGAATAAATTTTATTTGCATTTTATGTAATTTTTACATGACACAAAACATTCTTCTTTAGATCCCCCGCCCCCCAACTATTTAAAATGTAAAAACCCTTCTTGCCCTGGCTGGTGTGGCTCAGTGAATTGAGGGTTTGATTCCCAGTCAGGACACGCGCCTGAGCTAAAGGCCAGGTTTCCCTCCACTGGGGACATGCAAGAAGCAACCAATTGATTGCTTTCTCCCTCCCTTCCCTTCTCCCTAAATATAAATAAATAAAATATTTAAAAAGTTAAAATAAAACAAAATGTATAAACCATTCTTATTCTTAGCTCAAGGTCCATACCAAAACAGGCAGCAGGCCAGAATTGGTCAGTGGGCTAGTTTGCTGACCTCCACCTTACAAATGCCAAACTTTATAAATTATTTTCTTAGCACTGCAAACTAACTGGATATCTTGTAGCTCTTTTTCAATGCTAAGAAAAAGGAGTCTCTGAATCAAATAAACATCACTAGAAATAACACAATCTGTTAGATACTGACCAAAGTAACTTGCAAGTTTTAATGAAAGACAAGGAGAGGTACACTAAGAAACAAGCAATCAAGATATGATATCAGATGCATGTTTCCCAATTGTTTGGTCCCAGTATATTTCAAGATAAAGTTAAGGGCAAGAAAATATGAGTAAGAGGGGGGAAGTACAGTGATACTTATGCCCTAAGAGAAAAATCTGTCAAGCAATCCAGACAAGAAAAAGATAATTTCTAGTTCACATACACAGGTGGTCACAATGTTCTTGATATGAGACAAATGCAACACATTCTGAAACTCATATCATGTCTAATTTAAAAGTGTTTCTTAAGCCAAAGGAAGCCGAGAGATAGTTCCCACCATTCATGCCAGCATACAGTGATGCCTGCCACTTTCTTCTCATTCGTTTTCTAGCTAGAATAACATTCACAATTTAAAATATCAGAATACTCCAATTAATACTCTACCTTGCATGTTCCTGAACTCCCACAATCTCTACTTCACTATCTGAAGAGGCAATATTAATTTCTTCATTGAGTGGTGCACTGCCAGCAGATGTCTTGTCACTTGCTAGGAATCCTGGATCCAAATGACCTGAGAGACAAGGAGGGAAAAATAAGCACTACATCTTACAACAGCAGAAAACAACTCATTGACAGACTTCTCATCCAGGTTCAACCACAGAAACAAAATGATCTTATGAGATCTTGCCACAGCCAAACTGTTGCCCATGTCAAATAAGCTGAGGCAGTGTTCTATTTTTAAAAAAGTTTAAAAAAATTAAACAGACCACATGCTCATGGCTAAAAGAATGTTCAAACAACATGAAAAGACATAAAAGAACTCCAAGCCTCACTCCCTACTCATATTCCTTAGGAGAAAAAACTTGGAGTACTTTGGTATTTATACCTCAATATAAGTAAATTATAGACTGTAATAATACTCTGTATTTTATGCCATAATGTTTTTTGCATTCAGCTACAGTTATGTCTTTCAATGACCTACATAACAATTCTGTCATCACCTAAAGGGCAATAGAGTTCTCTATTGCTTATCATTTTATTTCACTTTTTAAAAGATTTTCTTTATTTTTAGAGAGAGAAGGAGGGAAGAAGAAGGAGAAAAACATCACTGTGTGGCTGCCTCTTGCACGCCGCCTACTGAGGACCTGGCCTGCAACCCAGGCATGTGCCCTGACTGGGAATTGAACCAGCGGCCCTTTGGTTTGCAAGCTGGCACTCAAACCAGTGAGCCACACCAGCCAAGGCTGCTTATCATTTTAATAAAACAAAATGGTACCCCCCCAAAAAAACACCCAAAACCCCAAAGGAATAAATGGAATAAATAGAAATCATTAACTTCATGGTCATACTAAGATGCTTTATGAAAACTTTAATAATTTTCTCCAAATTTTAAAATTTATCAATTTTCTCTAAAGAAACACAGATTTGATAAAATCTGATCCAAAAGCACATCTAAAAGGGAAGATTATAATTTTTGCTCTGAGCAACTAAAACATTACTTGTATGTTGTTGACAGTTCTCATTAGACAGACAAAAACCACATAACTATGGAAAAGCACAACAGTTTGTGGCACTAGGGCATGTAAGGACTTCTTCACAAGGGCCTTCATAAAGTCAGATGACTTTATTGTACATAGCACAATACAACACATTCTCTAACATCACAGAAAGCATGAGTGTCTACTGAATTCTCTCAATAAAGGCTCTTGACACAGCATCAAAGTACACAACTCTATAAACTATTCTAACAAGAGTTAAGATTCAGCCTATGTTCCCAGTTCTTGAATGTTCTGACTTGAAAGGATGAGTTTTAGAATATCTGGGTTAGCATGGAATAAATAATTATAACAGGTACAAATTTGCATTTACTCTTTAAAGGGTATATTTAAATATACTGTCATCTGATACCAAATTATTTCTTCATATTTAAAAAAAAATCCTGTGACACCTTATATAAACTAAACCAATGCCAGTAAGATTTACACACATACAATTCTCCCTTCCCCTTATCTCACTCATTCCAATGCTTAACGGTCATTAAGAAATGGTACTTTCATACTCCTGCCAATTTTTAGTGTAACCCTTTACCCTCTCTAATCCTATGAAAATTCAGCCTAAGGTGAAAAACTTCAAATAAGCAAAATGTTATGATGTCCAAAGGTAATCACTACAGTGCTATGTAGAAACCTGGATAAATGTATGAACATAAAAGTATCATACATAACACTACAAGAACATGTAGGTGCTGGATAAAAGCTGTGAAAAGTAATTAAGTTTGAGTATGATTACGGGTCTTTTTTACAATTCTTTATATTAGTTTTACTTTTTTCTACTGAAAATGATGCATACATGAAAAAACAGAAAACTGTAAAAAACTATTTAAAAAGCTTACGATGGTTTCTAGATACAACCGGCGTTTGAGATAGTACAGTCTACATGGGCTTGTTAACCTTCTGTATAAAAATAATCTAAATAGGATTATATGTGGCACTGGCAGTGGGCATACATCTTTGAACCGTACAAACATACAAAAGGTGGCATTCACCAGACAAAACACAGTTTTGTTGAATGTAGGGTAGCTGTTGGAATGGAGTTTGGTTAAGTCTAGATTTGGTAAACCTCTTGCTCTGACTCTATCACCTTGCTTGTGGCCGCGTCTTTTATTCGATTTCTACTTCAGTGTTGTAGTTATCACTACTGTCATGCACACTATTCCTACTCTAACTCTAAGAAAAAATACAAATAGATAAGCCTCTCTTTTCCAAACCTTCACTTTGTTCATATGCAATTATTTTCTTGCTTTGTGCAGCTATAACAGTTTACTTCATCTATTTGCTCTTAAAATAATTACTTTAGGTTATAATATGCTATGCACTGTGCTAAGTGCTAGTAATACTACAGGGAACAATGCAGGTATACTCTCTACCCTCAACAAGCTTACAATATATCCAGGGATAATAAAAAGCAGTCCATTGAACAATGGCTTGAAAACTGCTCTGGCAGGGAGGTAGAGAGTGCCCCGGAAGCACACGGAAAAGGAACATTCCCAGGACTTAAGGATAACCGAGGAGGCTCAGCTCTCGGGGAGGAGTAGCATAGGAAACAATGTATTACTCTTTAGGGTATACAAGTTTGCTGAGATTTGGATGGTAGTAAAATGAGAAATGAGGCTAGTAAAGTCAGAAGTGAGATCATGTAAGAAGTCTGGACTTAACCTTAAGTAGAAAGTCACAGAAGGATTTAAGCAGAGAAGTGACATGATCTAGACTTTCACTTTTAAAATTTTCCTTTTGGAGTGTAAAAAGGGAACTAACAGAGGGCAAGTAATACTACAGGCAAGGAAAACAGACTACATTAGTTTCCTGGATGAGGAATGATTACAGCTGCACTAGGGGAGAAATAAAATGGCAAATACTCTATGTGTATGTATGTGCAGAACGTTAGTAATGTTGGATAACAGACAAAGGTAAGAACACAAGTAGTAAAAAATGATGTCTAGGTTTCTAATTTAGGTAGCTGGATAGAATTACAATCCTATTCAGTGTACCAATAAACAGCTTGGGACACGCTAATGACATGCCTGTAAGATGTTCAACAGGCAGTTGCAAGTACTGTTCTGAGTCTCAGATCAGAGGTCTAGAGAGGAAATACAGATTTGGTAAGTCCTCAGAAATAGGTGGGGAGATAAAGGCCATCCAGAGGAGTGAAGGGGGGCCTAGAACAGAACCATGATGAATGCCAACAATTAAGGGATAGAGAGAGGAAGAGGAGCTCACCAAGGTATGCAAGGAAAAAAGAAATCCATCCCAGAGATATGAAGCCAGGACACCAGGGAAAGAGTATTTCCAGGAAGAAGTGCTGCCCATACCCAACAGAGCAGGCCAATACGGAACTAAGCAGAGCCCACTACAATCAGGACTAACATACCACATACATGATCTTAGCAAAAGGAGCCTCAGAGGGACTGATGGGGCTGAAGCCAATGCAAGGCCACAGCAAGAAAGGGAAGAGCAGGTACATTTTTAAGAAGTTTGGCTATGGAGGAAAAGGTGTTAGGATGGGACTGAAAGAGGAAGATGAGTTTGAGGGAGGGGGAATGTGTATGTACGTACAGATTTTAAAGATGGGAGAGACCTAGCCATATTTAGGGGAAAAAAGTCAGAGAACAAACAGGGTTGCTGGCAGGAAGCTGAGGTAATTCTGACCTGTGAAGAATGCAGCAAGACCATCAGGTGTAGGCAGGGTAGTCACTATGAAGAATGCTGCCTATGAAAAAGCAGGAGCTGCTGGAGAGTACTGCGAGACAGCAGGAAGTTCCAGATTAGAAAGTTAATGCAACCCTTAACTGCAACCACATGACCTTCTCCAGCTATGCTTAGCAGTGTGAATACAGGCTCCAAGTGTGAGTCCAGGGAGCAGACTTTGCCAGCTGGGTTCTACAGGAAAGCCAAAACACCAGGAGCTGGGATATTTGGCAAAGAAGAGTTGGGCTTATATATGCTAGACAGTGAAAGAAGTGAACTAGGAGGGGATTGATGAAAACTGGCTGATGGGTTCAATGAAGTAGAACAGTGTTTGCAGAGATAAAAGTATGAGAATACAGAAAAGCCCTCAGTGGAAAAGGAGAAAGCATTCGGAAGAGGAAGGAGGAAAACAAATGGTTATGAAAAAATTAAACACTGTATTTCCAGCCTCTCGGCCACCCATAAAATACAAGCTTCTAGAACTATGTGTTTTTCTCTCACCTTATCCTCCACTCTGGTGTTACTCTCCTTTACCCCAGCCACCCACTACTTACCTCACCTTCCTTGAACTTTTCCACTGCCCTCTGGAATGCCAGCTCCATGGAAAACTGCACTGAACTTTTCTTCACCACTTGTGGAAACCTGACTCTCCAGAAAACGCCACCTCCCCTGCAGTCCTGAGGCTGCTCCTACACCTCCGTTTTGGTGTCAGGATCGCTTACAAATTACTGTCCGCCATCTTCCCAGAGCCTGTATCTTCCAGGATGTTTTCCTTTTACTGTTATATATTGATGCCAGGGTGTTTTCCTTTCTCTTTCTCTCTCCTGCCCACCCCACCCCCACTTTATGTCCTGACATTGTTATTACCATATGAATATTCGTTATTTGTATGTACATCCACCCCAAAGTTCTCCATGCCTACTTGAAGCAAGAAGCTGAGCCCCAAGAAACACTTAACCCCCTGCAGTAGACTCTCAGCAAGGGGGCTCAGCCCTTACCATTCTGAGAATAAACTAGCTAAATGAATTAAACCAAACTACAAAGGCAGACTGTAGGAGTCATGGCTGCTATAACGAAACCCTTCCTCCTTAATCAATGTTTTTAAACAACAATAATTAAGAAAACACAATTAAGAATACAGCAAATTAGTTAATTCTCAGTATCTCTGTACCCAGTTCTATCTTCATAGTTCTAACTTACAGTTCCAACTTGTGGGATGTCTTAGTCATCAATGTTTCTGAATACCTAGTTACCACTGATCAGGCCCCTCATCCTGACCCCTCTCGCCTACATAACCTCATTTCAGATCTGTAAATACCATCACCCTATTTTGTTTTGTTTTTTAAGCAGGGAGCAGAAATGAAAAAGGTTATGCTAATTTTGCTTATAATTTTATAATATCTAACACGAGGAAGGCAATCATCCCAGTATTTAAGATTCTCCTAACTTTATCCATTATGGATCCAGAAACTAATAATTTACATATTGCTTTTATATTATTAAATCAATCCAAACCATTTTGGCAGGGTTTTTTTTTGGGGGGGGGGGAAGGGCATAAAAATATTAATCCAACCCTTCAGGCATTTAGTATTGCTACAGAATTTATATAATGCTCTAAAACTGACCACTTAAAATACAGTATGCTCTTGTAGCCAGCATTTTTCATTACTTCGTCTAAATATCAGTATAAGACAAAATTAGGCATATGAGGTTAAGTGACTGGAGGGCTAAAAACAAATTTCCTGGTCAATGTTAACTTTAGACTAATGGTGTGAGAGTTTTGCCACATTTCCTACCAGAGCCATTGGAGAGAATACACCACTCAGGTATCAAGTTGGCTGAGACCCACACAAGTCTGTGAGATGACATGCTCTTCAAGAGCCACCAAGACATTCTCTAGTAACCAGGAATGCACCCCCTCTCCAGTCTGCTTCAGAGCCAGCATGATCAGTTGTTTTTCTCAATGTGACCCTCTTTAGCATGGCACACATTCCTTTGGAAGCTCCTATGCAGAAACTGACATTCTCTGGCCTTTGAACCATTCCCCATTGCCTCCCAACCCCATGACCTCCCAGGAAGCCAATGGCAGAACAATGCCTAAAGAATACACAAAAGTGAGCCGAAGGTGTTATTAGGGTCTTCAAATACGGTCAGTGGTTGTAATCTCTTCCCCCTCTAAAACAAGAATAAGCCCTGTAGAAAAAGTGTAAATACTAAAATTACCATATATTAAACTAAAAATAAATCAGAGGATTTAGATTTAGTTATGTGACAGCTGGCTATCTCCATGTAGGTCTTCACCTGTGCAGCTCTTTGAAAAGATAACTTCTTTCACTCTGAAAAAATTCTAAATTTTTATCCTTTCACTATAGACCTTTCCAACACAAAAAGTAGTAACTAAATTATCATGGCAAACATTCTCCTTTTGTCTTCAAAAGAAATAATGTAGCTACTTTTTAAATCACACATCTACTGGAGGACTAGTCCTGGACCTGTTCGTAGCACATTAAAGGAAAATATTACATACTGGATGGCGGTAGCAGGTTAGCTATGCCACAAGTCAATGTCTTAAGTCACTATTCATTTAGCTTTAAAACAAGCTATTACCTTGTATTTAGTTTGTTCAACAAGCACTTTAAAAACAACTTTACAAAGTGGAAGAGGAAGTAAGAAATCTAGAATCTTACAGTCCATATGAAGCCAGGAAACAAGAGGAACCTGACCAAACTTGATCTCCTTCAGAAGACTGATATATTGACTTTAAAGTGCTAATAATAGAAGCATGGCCATTCTGGTCTGATTATAAAAAACCCTACACTAAGGACAGGAAACCCAAGATTTGTTTCTCTGCACTGCAACTAAGCTTGTGCAATGGACAAATCAAGATTACCATCCCTATTTTAAGACTGGGAAAATAGTCATAGTCTACCTTCTTGACAAGAAGGCTGATGGAAAAAATGCGATCACTTGTTTAGAATTTTTAATTTCCTGGGGGGCAGGGGACTCTAAATAAATTTAGTTTACCACAATTATAAGCCTTCCACACCAAGAGAACTTCAGACTTCTGCTTCTCTTAGCCTCAGCTACATTTATGTTTACACTGAGTTATTACTAACAATAAACAAAAATTAAGCCATTTTCAGACACACTGGTACAATTTCCTAAACATGTCCAATGAAAGAGTTACCTGGGAGTGATTGTTAAAAAGATTCCCAGACACCATTTCAGATATACTTATAAAACCCTTCAAGTCTGAACTTTTGTAAGCATCCCAGGTAATTTCTTTTTTTTTTTTTTAATTACTTGGCATTCAACTGTCTTTACGATTTTTTTAAAAAGATTTCATTTATTTATTTTTAGAGAGGGAAGGGAGGGAGAAAGAGAGAGAGAAACATCAATGTGTGGTTGCTGGGGGCCATGGCCTGCAACCCAGGCATGTGCCCTGACTGGGAATCGAACCTGCGATGCTTTGGTTCGCAGCCCGCACTCAATCCACTGAGCTATGCCAGCCAGGGCACATCCCAGGTAATTTCTATGCTCAGACAAAGTTGAGGAAATACTGTAGCAAGACAACCCATTACAGGGCAAGACGATAAATTAGAAATCCATTGAATGGGTCCATTAATCATTCATTATTTGGTCTATTTCATCATAAATGTATTAACATAATGCTGGTTAGCGTTCCTGAGGGCCTACAATGTGCTGTATCCTGTACTAAGCACATTATATACGTTATTCACTTAATGGTAACTAACGTTTTAGAGTGGATACTAGTTTTATTCCAGTTTTATAAACAGGGAACACTGAAGCTTTACGTAATTTACCTGAGGTCACACAGTTTGTCAGTGGCTGCTGGTTCAAAACCAGGATGTTTGTTGCCACCTACTACACTGTACAATTCTAACCTCAAGGAAGAAAAGCAAACACATGACAACAGCTGAAATGGAAAGTTAAGGTCTTTCACTGACCAGGGGCTTTGCTAATTTCAACTCTCTTGCCTTGGTTAAAGTGAAAACAAAACAATACAAAATATTTTGCATACAAGAACATGGTCTAACTGCTTGGAAAAAGAGGGAAACTATTCTCTCTCCAATGATCACTTAAGTGATGATCCTAAATGGAGCAGGGCTGCTGACCAGGTCTGAGATGCTGCTATTAACACCTGAATAGTCTGTTCAGTGACTGGGTTTTCGTTTTGTTGGGAGGGGGAGATTAACCTTTAGAACTCAAACCACAAGAATGACCATCCAGTTGATATTATTAGTTCCGGTCTCAAAACTATAAACTGGCCATCGAGGCTAAATTCTTTTAACATTTTTATGTAACACTCTTTAAGTATACCCAAAAATCACAAAATGAGTTTCTACAATAACAATTACATTAAAACTTGAGTGTATTATGTTTTATTTTTTTACTCATATACCTACACTGTCATATTCAGAGGAAAAGACTTTGAGCCATAAAAGCCTTGAAAAAGACTTATGAAAATGGTTTCATAAGAAAATGTTACAGAGATCTGTTGAACAGTGATGAACATGTGCTATGATACACAAAAATCTACACATAACTTATGGCCTGATACAAACGTATGTTCTCTCTATATATTATACCCTAGAGAAATTATCACACACATGTACTAAGAGACACATACAAGAAATGTTCATGGCAGTATCATTTGGAATAGCACCTTAAATGTCTAGTAAGAGAATGGATAAGTCAGTTGTGATATAATCATACAGCAGAATACTAAATAGCAGTAAAAAAAAAAAAGAATGAATTAGAGCCACAATTATTAAGACAAACAAAACTCACAAAATACTGAACTGAAAAACCAAGTTGCAAGTGATTACCTTCAGTGTGATACCAATTAGTATTAAAGCATGTTTGTATCAAATGCAATAAAAATATAAAGAAATACAGAGTAATACCCAACATCAAAACCAAATTCAGGACAGCTTTGGAGTGGAAAGGGAAAAAGGAAGGTGAACAAAGTTAAAGCTATAGGTGTTTTCCTTCTCACATATTTTTGCCATGTTTTATGTCTTAAGAATGGTGGTAGGTACCTGAGCAATACATTCTATATTTGTAACTGTGTAACTGAAATTCAAAAAGACAATCAAATATAGAATTAAGCACACAAAGCCTAGTGATGCTTTGAATACTCAAGCTAACGATCATTTGAATCTGAAAATGTGATGCCTTCCCCAAGGCTGTTAACTTGAACGATACAAGATCCCAAACCCTGTACCATTAGGCTGAATCATATGAAATTGCTGGGTTTGTTGTGGGTCAAAAGTCAGTATTAAGAACTCCAACTACTGGTAATATTAAAATTCTCTATATGAAAAGCAAAAAAAAAGGTAATTATCCATGTTTTTCTCAAGATTTTACAATAGTCTACTTAATGGCAAGACTAAGAAAACAGGGAAATAAAACTAAAGTAGAATGGACTGGACCACTTAATTGTCAATGGACAAAAATCAAAAATAAACTACCCAGTATATGGAACAAATTATAAAACTCAGAAACACATATTGCACAAAATGTGGTCAAACTACTGTCCTTTGAAATAAAGTGTTAATTCTTTTTAAAGTATTTATACATGTTAAATCCTTAAAAGACCCTTGTTGGGCAAAGCAAATATTTATACATATACCCATTACAATGAAGAGGAGAAATAGCTTGTCTAAGGACAAATAAGCAGTTAGCAGTCAAAACATAATTAAAATTAAATCCAGGTCCTGCTCCAAAATTAGTCAAAATAAATTAGAAGCTTAACAATAAGAGATTTTTATATACTTCCATCAAAAAGTATGAAAGGACAAATTGACAATGATCTGTGGAGTTCTGTTTTGTTTTTTATTTCCTAACAATTTCAATACAAAAAGTTTTAAAGTAAAATCCATTGTTATTTGTGCAATACAAAACTCATTTCCCATAAACATTTTACATAGTGATTAAGTTACTAGATCCACTTGGAAAAGCCAAATCAATTTATAATTTAACTAGCAAACCATAATCTTATCATAACACAAAAGGAAATACGTACTACATAAAGTCTGTCAACAGCCTCCCCTCTTTTCTTAAACTCAAGTACTAGTACTTCTAGAAATAGGCTTTGATGAGAATGTTGAGTTTTGAGAAACATATTGAAGGAAACTTGGAGGCACCTTTGCAAGGTTTCAAAGGTAAGAGCAACAGGGTTTTTAGTGAATAAATAATACCACTTTTAGGTATCATCACAGAACCAAAATGGGTAATGCAAAACAGGGACAGAGATTTTCATGAGCTAACAGAAGCAGAAACTGAAAGAAAATGGTTAGAAAAGACAAAAATGAGAACTACAGCAGAGGAAGGAACAGGGACACTTCACACCGAGAGGTGGAAGAAACAGCGCAGCACTGTATAGGAACAGCCCCCTCCCCAAGCTGCAAGGTTGCCGTGTAGCTTGAGTGAGGGAAACCATGAGAAATGGGGGTGGGATGAAGGAAGGGGGGTTGAGGGGGAATAGTGGGACATCTGGATGGTTTTTACATGTCAGGCATTTTTAACCCAAGAAATGTGCATACTAAAATCTACCTATGCTTACAATTCATGTCTTACATATTGTTGTTTTTGCCTCCTCCCGATTAGGAAAAATAAATGACATGTTACCCAAATCTCCTTTTCAGTTAATTATTTATAAACAGCACCCTGGATGGTCACAATCATCTATTGTCAGATGCCTCTGGTTAGCCTGCTCACCTCAGCAGGGCCCACTATAAGGAACACAGCTGCCAGGACACATGCACATTACATTAGAGAAGGGGAAGGGGAGGGAGACCAACCTGCCTCCGCATTCAGCTCCTCTAGAAGCCCGCTGGTCCTCCAGGTAGCTCCTGTGTCCTGGCCTCCTACAGAATTACTGTGCTCTTGAACTACTGCAGCCGCCAATAAAGTGTCCACATTTACCACTTCTGGGTCAGAGCTGGTGTCAGACATATCATAATGAGCTACAACTGGAGGTCCATCTAGGGAGGAAAGAAAATGTATACTTGTATCTAACTTGTGGGGAGAAAAATACTTCTAAAACTAAGAGCCCTCTAAATGTCGTTTGTCTTCATTTTATTACTCTAGCTACAGGAAAGCTGCACTTTATACATCTATTATTTTGTACATGATGTGAAAGTAGAAAAGATAACCCGAGCTTACAAAGATGAGGGACACATTTGGGAAAGAGGGAAAGGAGTGTTATGAAGAACAGAAGACAAGACTATGCTGAACAATGTTACACTGAATCGACATCATACTCTTAAAGAGCAAAAGATTAAGAAAAAAGGGAAGACTCCACAGAGAAAGTGAAACTGATTTTTAAAGAAAAAAAGAAACAATGCTAACTATTAAACTTCAATTTATATTTTTAAGAGAATGAATGTAGTTCTTCCTTTTACTAGCTAATATTAAAACTCCCCAGTAGATGCAAAGAAGAAAATCAAATACATAGTTTCCTACTTTTAAAGAAATAAGGTTAACTAACACTAAGAGCTCTATTTGACTGACTTATCTATTTCCAGGGAAGCCTTTTTATAATATCAGAGATGTTGTGCATTTTACAACATTCTACAAAAAGACAATACAATATCCATCTTCAGGATTTTGCTTTGGACATCCTGTACGGGATATTTTCTTTTTCCTGAGAAACACAACCAGCTCACACCCCAAGGAAACAATATGCAATCTTATGGGTTATTTTAGAGGAATATATTAAAGTTCTTGCTGGAAATATAAGAGATCTCTTCTATCTCCAAATCACCCTAACTAAAAAAAGGCAGCTGAGTTCCAAAGTAATTACACTACAGAGATTCATGCTAAAATAACTCAATATGCATGCTTGTAGAATAGATACATGCTTTAAAATGCTAAGGTTACCCCTTTTCTAATATAACAGTGAAAAGCAAGTTTTCATTCAAGTATGAAACACATTCCTCACTACCTCCAATTTCTAAGAAAGAAATAACAGAATGCTGTTTCTCCCCCTAATTTATGAAGTGCAGGCAAATTATTTACTTCCATAAATATTGTTTAATATCATCCAACAAATTAACATTAAACACACCTATTTTATGAGACTTTGACTATAAAGGAATACATATGCCAATCAATCATTATCTAAAACACAATGAAAGATTACTGTTTTAATATAAACATCCATTGTGTAAATTGTCACTGAACAAAACATGGAACACACTTGGGGTATTTATCCCTTAAAACTAAGTTCCCAAACCACAGGTTTATGTAGCAACATTTTTAAAACAAACAAAACAAAAGACCAAACATAAAGGCAAATGAGTTATTAAGTGCCACTGTATAAAGAACAGACATGTCACAATATGAAATTCTGACGATCATAAAATTTGCTAACTACTTAATTTCTAATTCTCCCAAAAGGGTAAATCAAGTTCAAAAAATTCAACAGTGTGACCTCAGAATCAGTTGGCAAAGGATTTTCTATTAGCAAAAAAAACTGGCTCATGTTGAGGTTTTTCTTTTCTAAAAAAAGACAGCTGTATCATTTATGGAGTTCTCGTCAGAGTTCAAAATGATTATTATGGAATAAAGATACTACTATGTGATGTCCAAATTTGAGTGCAGAAGGTATGAAGGTCAAGTACAATATTGACTATTTGACCAAATGTTCTATTTTTAAAAGGGCTTTATTTTTTAAGTGTTTTGTGCTTACAAAAATTTAGTGATTTTAAAATTTGTATCACTAATACCATTTATAACCACTTGTCCCACATTCCCTACCGCAATCACCAAATTGAAGCAACAGGTCAAGAGTCAAGTCAAAATTGTACCACTCCTACATGTATAATCATGCAAAAAAGTATTAAGTGTATATGTACATGCAGAGCGATATCACCTACCCATGGAAAAAACTTGTCTGAAAGTCTTCATCAGTAGGAAATACAAGCATAAACTTGTTATCTGGCTTCAATCTTGCATCTTCCATATTTCCAAACAGCACACCTTATAGCTTAGCTTAAATTTAGTATTCATCATAAACAAAGACAGCAATATTTTCATATTTGAATTACACTTAGCAGTTAAACAAATGATTATCACTGTCATTTTTCCATTTCTAGGATAGTCAAATGATGACAAGTCAATACTATACACACTTTAATCAAGTAAAGGATTAGTTGCCTTTCCAACTATGTCTTTCAATAAAAAAACAAAATTAAGGATCTTGTGTTCCAAGGACAACTTACATTGACCATCAGCAAACCAAGATTAACTAAGATATGTTTAATGCACTTAGCATCAGAGTTTTGGGCCTTTACCAGTAAATAAGTATTAGCTTACCAATGATGATAATTTATAATATTCTTAAAATGTGACTTACTGCATGCCAAAATTAAGATTCTATAGTGGTATTATCTGCCTTTTAAAAGGAGTATCTCTGGAAGGTGTGACTCAGTTTTGGTTTGCCAGTCTGCAAACCAAAAGGGTCACCAGTTCGATTCCCAGTCAGGGCACATGCCTGGGTTGTGGGCTGGGTTCCCAGCTGGGGGCGCATGAGAAGCAACCACACATTGATGTTTCTCTCCCTCTCTTTCTCCCCGCTCCCCCCTCTCCAAAAAAATAAAATATGTACAAGAAAAAAAAGAAGTACCTCTTGAAGAAGAAAAAAATCAAACCAGGGAGGAGGAGCTAGGAAAACTCACCCATTAATATCAGAAGCAGCAATCTCTGCTTCCAATGATTCATCAATCTATTACAGGAGGGAATAAGCAAAGAGATACTGTCCTTCCTCTCCCTTGATTATGCCACTATGTTGTTAAAACAGTAGCGCTGATACCAAGATTTTGACTTTCAGAACATCCAACTAGCCACTTCAAGTATTTACAATTTAAAACTGTCATTAATGTAAGCACATTCCATGTTATTCAAACTAGACATTCTCCTATCTGCTCTCATCTCTGTCACAATCTTAAAACAAATTTATAACAAAGAACTCACTAATTTTTCTACAATAATTAAAACCATCTCTCTTTAAAGGTAAATTTAACACTATTAGTTAAGAACTCTTTGGTCTGTGGTTAATCCAAGTCCTATTGTTCCTCCTGATTGGAATATTTTGAGATTTTGCTGCTTGTTACAATTACAAGGCAAGAAAAATTAAAAGTTGAGCAATCCACTGGCTACTTTTTTACGAACATTAATTCATCCATTTTATGTTCGAAATAGGTTTGTGCCCTCTCACTGACCTACTAGCCTATAAATAGGTTCTAACTTTTCAAATACCAAAATGCATTCCTGACACAGTGAAGTTTCCTCTTTTATCACCTTAAACCTTCTGCATTATTGTCCTCCAACATTTCTTTTTATGAATTCATTTTCTTTCAAATATATTCTCTTCTTAATCTCATGGAAACAATTTGAATCACAAAATACAAAGCAAAACAAAACCTAAAATCCTTTATTTACATTTATTCCTGATAAATCCCTCTTTTCAAATCTGACCATCAAAACCACAGAATTTTGAAACTATACAAGGTAATTACAAAATTTACCAGTCTTGTTTTACAGATAAGAAATTTACACCCCAGTTAGCTGGAACCAGAATAGATTGTAATTGTTCTCCCTGTTGAGGGAACGAGGAATATACAAAATTAGACTGGGAGCAGCATAGGAAGTACATAGATTTTTGGCAACAAACACATAGGTTAAAGCCCTGCCTACTACTTCCTAGTTGTATGACTTATTGTCTTAACGGGGTTAGGGTGAGGGTTAAAGAAGATACAACATAGAACACAACAGGAATTCAAATACTGGTCTATTGTCCCACCTTTCCATTACAATTAGCACCTGCCCTACTTCATGATTTGTTTGCTAATCTTTGCAATGTAAACTCTGCTATATGTGGCATTCATTCATGCAAGAAAGCTTTGAGAAAACTTCACTGCCTGTGCTGTTACCTTATATTGGTCACAGATGAACTCAACTTGTTAAGTAAATGCTTTGCTGGAATTAATGAGATCATCACAAATGTGGCTTTCCTATTTTTATTTTTGTTTCAAGTGAAATGTCAGCTTGGATGTATTCATATAAAAGTGTTTCAAAGCCAAAGAGAGATTATTTTGAATTATTTCATATTTAACATCATCCTTGCCTATAGAGCCCTTCCACTAGCACAAATGTTATCAATCTCCCAGTATGAAGTCTGATTAGACCTAGGAAACAGGAATTCCTCTAGTATCCCCCAGGTACCTGGAAACATCACTCTTCCTCCTTTCTCTACTGCTAAATCTTGGGCCCAAAGAAAGGTGGGGTAATGAACCAATACATGGTTTTCCCTTTTGCCTCCCATTTCTATTGTTACAGTAACATACAATAAAACCCAGAGAAAATTCCTTTTCTTCACCCTACTACAGCCAAACTCTCAAAACCTCTCACTAGGACAGGAAAAATCTACCTCGATGATGCCAAAGATGCCATATGGGCTTTGTCACCCTAGTCATTAAAAGGACCTAGGCCCAGTGCCATTATCTACCACATCAAGAGCAGGGAGAGGGATGGAAATCACACTCAGCCTCAATCCAGATACTAGTGAGAGTTAAAAAAAAGTTATACCTGAAAAGAAAAGTTCTTAGCACTTAACCTAGCCAAGCATCTATGGAGGAGGGCTGTGTGTGTGGCCAAGTAAGGGAAAGAATAGCAACTGAATAAGGTGTGGGTGGGAGGAATTGAGGAAAAAAGGGCAACCTTAAGAGTTGCAGAGAGGAATGTGCATTTTTGGAGAACTTACCCAAGAAAAAAACAGCTTTTTCATTACACACCAAAATATTCACCAAGATGAAAATTTGTATCTGCAAATAAGACTGCTTACAAGAATACTTATGCTGTATTTTTACTACTATCAAAAAATAAAAAATATATACATAGAACAATTTGAAAAAATAAAAAGCTGTCATTTTCAAAGTATCTCTTAGAAAAGATGAACCAACCAAAAAAGACAAAAATCTATATAGAAAAGTGTCATCTCTAGAAAAACAGCTTTAAACACCAGAAATTGCCATGTGTATATTTTACTCAGAATAACATCATGAACCTATTTCAGTAAAGAGAAAAGTGTCAAGAAGACAGGGCTAAACAGAAATTAAATGCAGCAATATGCACTGAAATTTTGTTTGGGAGTTGTCATTTAAAAAAAATCAATGTCTATTTTGTACTTTTCCCATTATAGTCATCTCAATCACTAAAAATTTAGATGTTATAGAGTTCCCAGGGCAAAAATTAAAATTTTAAGGATATGTCTGTTCTTACATCATCCTGGTATATGAGAGAGCATTTTGTTCACTCAGAAAAGTTACCCATGATACTGATGAAGAATTAATTTTGGAATAATCAAAGAAAAGGTAAATGCAAGTAATTTAAGATTATCATGGTAGTTAAAAAGTTGATCACAAGAAAGAAAAACAATTTAAATTTAACCCCTCACCACTAATTACATACTCGGGAAAACTGAATCAAGAGGTTATTAAAACATAAAAGGTAATTTAGCCCTGGCTGGTGTGGCTCAGTGGATTGAGTGCCGGCCTGCGATCCAAAGAATCGCTAGTTCAATTCCCACTCAGGGCTCATGCCTGGGTTGGGGGCATGCAAGAGGCAACCACACATTGATGTTTCTCTCCCTCCCTTTTCCTGAAAAGAAATAAATAAAAATCTTTAAAAAAAAAAACAGGTAATTTATATTGATATTCAAGGGAACCTATAAGTACAGAAAACAGGAAGAGGTTACCATCTTTTAATTCATCTATTACTTCAAGAGACAGAGCCATGACCTGCAACTTTGAGGTTTCAGATTTATAGAGAACAAAAAAATATTTGTACTATGTACATGAAGGAAAAACATCAAAATTAGATATGGTTTTAGCTATATCCAAATGTCTCTGTACCCTGCTAAAGATTCATCCATTCCAGCATTTTCATTACTCCACAAGGTAGTCTAAATTTTATTTTCCAAGTAGTCTTCAATTTTTAATAGGATAACCTATAGGACATAGAAAAGAACCTTGACCTTTAACGTTAACATTGGTAATGTTACTTTTCTTTTCAAAATACCAATTACCAAAAATACTAAATTTATCCCCAAAACATGAAAAAATCTATCATTAGGTATGCTAACTACAACTAATACCATCCATTTCATTATGGAAAAACAGGTCTCTTAATCCAGGAACACCTAATGTGAATTAACTTGTAGGAAACTGCTAAAAATAACAACACTGTCCTCAGTAGAGTAAAAAGAAACCTTTCCTTTTTAAAATTTTTATTTATCTAGGTTAGCTGTTATACTTCAAATGCAGATAAAGAATATAAACAAAATGCAATAAAATAAAAATCAAAGCAATTTAATAACATGCTTCCCAAATCTTAGTTATAATATGAATGTAGTATTACGTTGTAATATGAATATTATATTATTGTTACCAAGTAATATACTTCCTCGTGGATTATTATTTCATCATTCTTTAGGATGTATTCTATTCTATGTTGTGGTAATTTGATATAACATGAAAAGATCAACTCAATACTAGTACACTAAAGTTTGGTTTCAATCCCCACTAACTTTCTTAAACTTTGGAGGAATTAAAAACAGAAATAAAAAAAATAAAATTATGCATAGAAACTTAAAGTTATTCATGTTGTTTAAAATTCATATAATTGTTCTAGATATTTAAAACACAATTTCCTTATCTATACAATGACTGACAGCATATAAGTCATTTTTGGAGAGGATTTTGAGAAGAATTTTTTTAGAACAATTCTTATATAACAAATTTAATAATAAATTTTAATAAATTTGCTGAAATCTTTTTGATATGTTTTCTACCATGCTGTATTCCACAAAATCTTTTTTCATTTTACCCTCAACGTACCAATTTAAATAATACAAACAGGAGTGAAGGAAATCAATATAAACTAAACAAAACAACAGATACGATTACTTAAAAGGTCATCTTCTGTAAGATAACTTGTCTGGAACTTGTTATCTAAACAAATAAGGATAACACAAAGCCTGTACCAAGGGGGTCAAACCTTTTGGTGTCTCTGGGCCACACCAGATGAAGAGTTGTCTTGGGCCACACACTGCAATATTAATCACACAAAAAAAACTCATAACGTTTTACGTAAACTTACAATTTTGGGCTGTGCCACATTCATAGCCATCCTGCACCACATGCGGCCCACGGGTCACATGGGTTGGACACCCCAGCTGATATCGTCTTTCCTATAACTTTCATGTAACTGTACCATTGGGCAAATTCAGTTAATATTTTTTAAAAACTTATCAGTAATATCAATTTGGAATGCTTTGTTCGCTCAACAAAAAGATTCCTATAGTATTTCTTTAACAAGGAGATTTAAATGATTTCATTTCTAATATACTGGTTTGCATAGAAATTTATGTAAATTAAGGTATACCTATATTCAAAGACCCTTGCTGTTAAATCTACATACCAGTAGGGAATGACAAAAGCAATGAAGCAAAATAAATTCTCTTCTATGCTGTTACTCAATCTGTTAATGAAACAAACAGGAGGTCCAAAAGCCTTCATTCACAATTTTAAGAGAAAAAGATAAACTGATGTTTTTTCCCACGAATTTAATCATCCTAACTAAGTTTATCTGTGGGCAACATTTTTTCCACTTATTTTTTATCTGAGAGACAGAAAGGAAAGGAGAGAGAGAAAGAGACAGAGGGAGGGAGGGAAAAGAAGAGGGAAGGAGAGGGGAGACAGGTGGGACAGGGAGGGAGGGAGTAGGAAGAAGCAACATTTTTTTCTTACATTGAAGATGCCATGAATGGATATTATATTAACAACCTCCCGGCTTATGAGCTAGGCAGTAAAAGACAAATACCATATGATCTCACTACCTAATCAACAAAAAAAACAAGCAAGCGAAATATAACCAGAGACAGTGAAATAACTGATAGTAACAAGGTGGGGGAGGGATAATGGGGGGAAATAGGGGAAGAGCCATCAAGGAACATGTATAAAGGACACATGGACAAAGCCAAGGGGGTAAGTGGGGGGGGGGGCGAGAATGGGGGGGAGGGAATGGAGGAGTGTGGTGGGGTGAAAATGGAAACAACAGTACTTTAACAACAATAAAAATAAATTAATTTTTTAAAAACCAACCTAAATTCATTAAAATCCATGTAGACTACTGCATAGTTATCTGTCTCTCACAACTTATCAACTATAATGTTAATAAAAATACAGAATTAATTATTACAGAATTTGAAGGAGGTCCACACACACACCCTTGAAACAAGGCCATTCCTCTGAATTGATAACTAAAAACACAAGCTTTTCTCTTGGAGCCCCCAAATTACAGAATCCTTTATTCTAAGTGGAAGAAAAAAAAACACTTCATGCAAAATATTAAATCTTAAGATTTTAATTTCCCTGTGTTGTTCTAAATTAAAATTTCATTTGAGCTTTTATTACTCAATTTTAATAATACATAAATATGCATCAATATAATTAAGAGCATTACTATTATCTAATAAGTGGCTCAAACAACCAGATCGTTCTAATCTGCTGGTTGAAATCTCTTAAAATGATTAGATTTTATTGTTCTACAACACTGAATTAGTACAAAGTATGCAAAAAGCAGTTTGCAGACAGATTATCAGAAAACACGTTTACCTTTGTGAAGGAATAATGCCTTCTTTTAAACACCAGCAACTACATTCCATATGTACTTATTAGAGAAGTGAAATAATCCAAATACGAGATTTTATCCTTAAATAAACAGCATTTCAACCATGTCTAGATAAATGTTACAGGTTGAAAGAAGTTTCTTTCCAGCATTAGCACTTTTTAAGACTACAAAAGAGTCCAACAGGATACACTCCTTACCCTTCTCAAAATTCCAGAGAAATTAAGGGAATTCAAGAGAAATTAAGGGAAGACCGCTAACCACTTCTAAAACAACATCTACATAAAAATGTCACTGGATGGGTGGGTCAGTTGATTAGATCGTCATCGTGTGTTAAGGGTTCTATCCCTGGTCAGGGCACAAATGTAGGTGGGGGTCAATCCTCAGTTGGGGTGCATACAAGATGCAACTAATTTGATGTTTTTCTCTGTCCCCCTTCCTCTCTCTCTAAAATTAATAAATATATCCTCAGGTGAGGATTAAAAAAATATTTTTTAAAATGACACCACACAATGCGAAAGTAATCCCCACCTCACAGTACTAATAAATACTTATAATCCTAGGAATACAGACTTTGTCTTAGTGAAAAAGAATTCAATAATCCCCAACAGCACTCATGTTTAAAAAAAAAAAAGTATTAAAACTGCTTCAAATACCTGATGCTTCTTTTAACGTCCCTTATGTTTCTGTATTATTACAGAAACAAAGCATAACTCATAAAAACGTTTTTTTCAAAATAATATTTCTTAATACAGCAACACATTTTCAAGGCCCAATGAGAAACTGAAAATCAAAATAAAATTTGTATATATGTTCCTGTTACGTTGTTAAACGCTCCAAACCAAAAAATATCAGATTGTACTTTAAAATAAATTTCAACATTTTAGCATATATTCTATATGTCGATGTATTCTCATGTTCCACTTTTTACAAAAACCTTTCCACAAAGTATTTATCTAAAATTATATAGAAAGGTTCCCAAAATTATTAATGTGTAACACCTTCTAAATACTCAAAAAGTTATTCCTACCTTGAATATCAATTACTAAAATCTATGTCTGAACCCTTGCATACTGCTGACAGGAATGTAAATTGGTGCAGCCACCATGGAAACAGCATGGAGGTTCCTCAAAAAATTAAAAATAGACTACCACGTGACCCAGCAATTCCCAGGAAAACAAAAACACTAACTAGAAAAGATATATGTACCCCCATGTTCATTGCAGCATTATTTACAATAGCCAAGGTGTGAAAATGATGTTAACCATTAATGGATCAATGGATAAATAAAATGCAGTGTTACATATATATAAACAAGTATTATTCAATCATTAAAAAAATGAATTCTTGCCATTTGCAACAACATGGATGAATCTCGAGGGCATTATGCTAAGACAGACAAAGAAAAATGCCATATGATCTCACTTATATGTGGAATCTAAGAAACAAATTAAAACCAAAACCAAGTTCACAGACTGGTGGTTGCCAGAGGCAGGAGGCAGGATGAGGGGGAGAGGGGTGGAGGTGAAGTATACAAGTAAAGGGAGTCAAATGTATAAAGTTCCAGTTATAACCTAAATCAGTCATGGGGATATAATGTACAGCACGGTGACTACAGCCAACAACACTGTGCTGTATATCTGAACCTTGCTAAGAGAACAAATCTTGAAGTTCTCACCATACAAAAAAATTCTGTGACTCTATATGACAGATGTTAATTATACTTATTGTGATAAATTTGCAATATATGCAAATACTGAATCATTATGTTGTATACCTTAAAATAATGTTGTATGTCAATTTTACCTCAATAAAAGTAAAATATAACCTTCGATAATTCCATTTCATTGTAATTTTTCATTTTTATCTTAATGGGGGAAAAAACCTCTACACCTCTCACTCAATTATATAATAACAAAAATTAGAACATATCCAGTCAATACTAGGAATAATTTGTCTATAATTATTCTTTTAAAATGAATTCATACATCCTAATTTAAAAATAAAAAAGCAATTCAGAACATACTTAATACATCAACTATTAAATCATAAAACAAAAAAAAGAAACCTGTTAAGTGCCTGATGCAGTTTTTATACATTAATAGAAAAGTAGTATGTTAACATGATGAAATTAAATGTTTTCTGTCTAAAATTCCATGTCTAATAAAATCATTGACCCCAGGAAAAAGTTGAAGACAAAACAAACTTCCCTAAAAATATCTCAACTTCAAGTAAAGATTATGAATTAGTTAAAATCTGGTCAGTCACCCAAAACCAATATGCTCTTCCCATTGATATAAAACTTAATTTAAAAAAATCATTAGCTGAAGAATTTTACAAGTGTTGCACTATCATTTCAGAAAAAAATCCATGAGTTATAAAAAACTCATTTTATGGTGAAAATTCATACTAACATGTTATGCAAGGGTTCAGTGTACTAAGAAATTTATTTTAGGCTGCAGTGGTGTTCAAAACCTTACCCTTATTTGTCAAATTTTATTTTTTAAAGATTTAATTTATTTATTTTTAGAGAAAGGGGGAGTAGGAAAGAGGGGGGAAAAAAACATCAATCAGCGACTGGAGACTGAACCCACAACCCACACATGTGCCCTGACTGGGAATCGAACAGGCAACCTTTCCCTTTGTGGGACAGCGCCCATCCAACCGAGCCACACAGGTCAGGGCTTTGCCAAATTTTACATAAAGGAAATTTGACAATCATTACACAATAAAGAAGAAACTTTCTAGTCTTTTTCATCAATTCATACATATATTCTTAAATGAAAACTGAGCACATTAACAAGCTTTCCCCAAAGTTAACTCCCAATTCTCCATACACCAAGTTCTAAAAAGAAAACACCAAATATCAATTATTTTTCAGTTCAAAACCAGAAAAAGAAAAAAATGACTCAGTCTATTAGTTAATTTCTGAATTGCAAATATCTGAATTAAAACTGAATAAAAACCAGGTGACCATTTTTGTGAGTAGTTACTGATAAATTAAAAGTCTTGACTTTATATATGAAACCAAATATCACCTATCCTTCTTCCTGTAAAATACAAATTATATTTTTCCAAAGTTGCAACTTCATTAAATTTTAAAATAACCTTTTCATACTGAGAAATGATTGTTATAAATCTGAAGGGAAAGACTAACAAAATTTTATTAAAAGTAAATCCAGTAGAAAGCACAATTTTTAAAAAACCAGTTAGTATTAGCAAAATAACCTACTCCTATTGAAAAATTTCATCCTATTTTAGCTATTTCTCACAATATTCCCAGCAATGGAGAAAAGGTAAAATAGCAGTATTTCTCAATCCTAGACTACACGTACAAATATATTTCATGTTACAAGACTTTCCATCCTGTGGTATTTTCTTCCTTTTGACATACTCCATGGGTCCTTTAACATACTGAAGGCCCTTTACTTTCAGTCCATGGACTGAAAACAAAATTAAATTGGTAGTACATAGTTAATACACTTAGTCACTAGTAACTTAAAAACTCACTCAATATATACCCATAATAGAGTGACCATGTCAATCTGTCTCCTCTAGAGGGTACCCTTTACATCAGGGTACCAATTTCACCAGATGATATCTGCCAGACTATTACCTCAGGCACTGAGCTTCAAGTTAACACTCAAGATTAAAAAATTCATCTATATAGCAACAGAAAATACTATTTTTCTCATGCATGATACCAAATGCCAGTCTAATCTGCTTCCCCTGCAGTATCTTGCCCAGTAGGTACAAGGTACATCTTTGCTCAAAAATTATTTCCTTCTTCTTGCATACAAATGCAATTTAATATAATTTATTAAAGACTAGAAACTAATTCATTAAATGATATATGGAAGAACCATATAAAACATTCATGCAGTATATTCGTTCATAATCCTCAGAGTGGAATTTATTACGTGATTCCCGCACTGGAATCAGAAGTGAGTCAACAGTGTAGAAAATAACTGCAAGGAGGAATTAATCATTTACCCATTTGGATTTACTAAGATTCCCTATTTTATATCTTATTTATATTTTAGCATGAAAAAGCATAAAGTGAGGATCACTGCTATTACCATATAAATATGGTTCTATGTTCCAACCATATTTGTCAAATTCTGCTTTGTTTTGAATATCTAATTGCTTAAAAAGAAACTTTACTACTATGACTTTCAAAACATCATCAAAAGAAACTTACAGCGGGCAAAAGCATACTCTTTCTTACACAGTCCAAAAACCAGATAGTTAATACAATTAATTTTGTGATAGATTCAAGGGTTGTTTTTAAATACTCCCATTTTCAGCAAAGTTAACTGAAAAACTGTTATAAGTCTTCGGGAATTCTAATGTACTGTCGACATTCGGGAAAGTCACATAAGAATCAAAGGGCTGCTGTGGCAGTTCTTAGGAGGCAGGCATCTGCACGTGAGCACCTGATGGGATGACAGGGGAGGGCTTTAGCCAACTAGCTGCATTTTAAGTTCCCTGGGTTCCAGGAGCAGCCTGTTGTTCTTTTCGCCAGTGTCAAGGTGAGTTAAGTTTTCCATCCACACGCGGAACTTCTCTGTCTGCCTCTCCATCTTGGAAAAACAGCTCATGGCCTCTTCTAGGACACACTGCCTATGCAGTTCTTATTACACACACAGCACCCCTGTCAAGTTATGCTGGAATTTCCCTGGGCGTTCCTTCAGATCCCACAGCACGACTGAAGTCAGCTTTAAAAATACTGAGGCCATTTGACATGAGGCCATAAAACATCATTAATCCAGAACATTGCATTTTTAATAAGACACACTTCTTCAGGCAAACAGCATAAGCATTACTGAGAACAGCCATATAAATAAGAGTATTGATGCCCTGGCTGGTATGGCTCAGTAGACTGAGTGCCAGCCTCTGAACCAAAAGGTCACTAGTTTGACTCCTGGTCAGGGCACATCCCTGGGTTGCAGGCCAGGTCCCCAGTTGGGGGCATATGAGAGGCAACCTATCGATGTGTCTCTCACACATCGATGTTTCTCTCCCTCTCCTCCCTCCCTTCCCCTCTCTCTAAAAATAAATAAATGTTTTAAATAAAGAAATAAATATCATTGATAAGCAGCACTTAATTAACCAAACAAAAGTCATTCCAAGAAAAATAAAACAACACTACCATTTCTCATAGCTTTAATATATCTGGCTAGGAACACGGATTCTGTAACTATACAACTAATATTAATCTGTAATAGTGGTTTTCAACCTGGGCTAAACACATGAAAACTAGGAGTGGTTTAACAAATACCAAAACCTAGCTAGGGCTCCAAGGCATTGTAGGTTGGTTTTTCTTTGTTTTGTTTTAAACTCCTCAGGTGATCTGAATGTACAGCCTTGGTTGAGAACCACTATATCCTTGAATATTTTTACTGCTTTGACTGTAAAATTCTAGAAGTCATTTTGGTAGCTGGTCTATCATCAATCAATATACAATAATTCTTAGCTGACAGTCTTATCAAATGCTCTTGTTTTACGTTTAAAAAATTGCCTCTGAGTCAGGTTTTTACAAACTCTAGTCTGTACAAGGTATTACAAGGTATACCTCAGGGGAAAAAAACAGAATGTTTTGTGTTAAAAAGAATGTTTAAGTCTGAGGTATACTACAAATCATGTCCTCCCCCTCTAATGGCTGAGTTGCCTTACAGTAAAGAAACCTGTTTCCACATGATGCAGCACTTCCCAAATGTGTGCATTAATTCTAGTAGAATAGTGATTTCATAGGATTTCAATTTAGGAGATGCTCCTGCACATACACTGGTTTATTCTTGCTAGGCCAGATCATCTTTGATTTGGGTTTCTTAAAAAAAACTATAATGAACTCTTCATTTCTTCAGGGAGCTATTAAAAATGTTACCTCCTGAGACCACTTGACTATACTACCTAAAATGGCTTTTCCACCCCATTTCTAGTCAATCTTTATCTCTTATAGCCTGCTTTATTATCCATAGCACATATATTCCTACCTGATAGCAGCATGATAAATTCATTTATTGTGTCTCCTCAAAAAAAAAATTAAGTTCAATGAGGGCAGGGACTTTATTTACATTCACAATTGCATTCCCAATGCTGCATAGGAGATGCTCAAATATTTGCTGAATAAGTGAATGATTGATGGAATCAATCGATGTTGGCCTTATACCATCTACCTATAACATGAAATCCTATATCAAGAACAGCCATATAAAATGCTGTATTATAATTAACCCAAGATATTTCTGAAAATACAGTTCACTTTATCTCACAGTGGCTTTTCATGAAGATGCAAAAGAAAAATTTACCAGTTCTCCATATTTTTTTACTGGCTTGAGAAGTGAAACATCAATTTCTTGTTCCACTTTGTTATACATTCATTGGTTGATTCTTATATATTCTCTGACCAAGTATCAAACCCTCAACCTTGGCGTATTGGGACATCGCTATAACCAAGCTACTCAGCCAGCACCCTAGTTCTTAGTATTAAATGTTTCTCTTAGACAACAAGAACTGTTTAATCCATCATGCCACCTCTCTTCAATGCCTAAAAAGCTATGGGACAAATTTTTAGCCCCATTCTACCCAGCTAATAAAAATCTTATTAAGTTTATTAGCAACCTTCCCAATTAACTTCAATTTATTTCCTTTTCCCCTGATTACTCCACCCCCTTTCTTCATTATTTAAAAAAAAAAATCTTGTTTATACATAAACTTCCTCAAGAAGGACACACCTTTCCCCAGAGGGCAGTTTATTTAGCTTATGGAAAGACTAAGTAGAATTTAAAAAATATCAAGCTTTCTTTAAGCAGTTTATTCCCATTTGAAATGCTGGGTAAACTTAATTGTATAGGACAGGAGAGATTTTGGTATTACTTAAATACTTATGTTGGATAAGATGTAGCCTCATAAAAATGACTACCAGCAATAAACACTGATATTTCCAGATCTTAAAAAAAGAGAGTAATTACACATTTGTCAAAACTCTTTGAATGCACACCAAGAATGCACCCTAATGTAAACTATGGACTCTTAGTGACAATGACATGTCAATGTATGTTCATTAACTGCAACAAATGTATGACTCTGGTAAGGGAAGCTGATAGTGGGAGAGGATGTGCATGTGTGCAGGCAGAAGTATATATGTGAAATCTTTGTACTATCTGCTTAATTTTACTGTAAACCTAAAACTGATCTAAAAATTAAGTCTATTAAAAAAAAAACAAGGACCATATTCTCACCTTAAACACACATGTTCTTTTATTAATACTAAGATATATCCTACTTTGAGAAAAAGAATTACATCGAAAGCAAAGCTTATGCTTTTGCATATAAAAGTTAATATAGGCACTCACTCTAGGAAATAAGGTAGGAAAAGCAGGCCAAAAACAATACTTTGGTGCTTTAACATTAAAGATTGCCAAAGGATAGCCACCAGTAAGATATCAAAAGATTCTAACTTTAAGGTAACATTATCCAGACATTGTAGCATAGAGAAAACCACATTTAAACCATGCATGCTTTTAAAATTACCATTTAAATGGAGTAAAAGGGCTTATGCTTGTTAACTAATACAGAGCTCTGCTGTGGTTTTTATAACTAAGATTTTTTAAAACTAGGCTTCACTGTTCAGAATTTGATACCCATTAGCAGTAACAAAACTTAACTGAACCACACTACCAGCTTCACAATTGATGTTCAGCTATGACTTAAAACATCACTGTTCAACTGAGTTCTCAGCCCTGGCTGCTATCATCACTGGGGGAAGCTGAAAAATGCTGATGCCTTTATGCTAAGTGAAATAAGTCAGACAGAAAAAGACAAATACTGCATAATTTCACTTACATGTGGAACTTAAAAAAGCTAAACTCATAGAAATAGAGCAGACTGGTGTTTGGGGGAGGGGAAATGAAGGTGGTCAAAGGGTATAAACTTCCAATTATAAGACAGTAAGTTCTACGGATGTAATTCACAGCATGGTGATAGTTAACAGTATTTACTGTATTGTATATCTGAAAGTTGCTATGAGAGCAGAACTTACAAGTTCTCAATACACAAACTATAACTACATGAAGTGATGGGTGTATTAAATGACCTTGCTGTGGTAGTCATTTCACAACATAAACATTTATCAAATATTCATGTTATATACTTAAACTTACATAATGTTATATATGTTGAGTATATTGCAAAAAAGCTGGGGGGAAAATGCTGACACCTGGGTCAGACCCTGAGATTCTGATTTAACTGGTCTAGAGTAGGGCCCGGGCATCCTGTTTTTAGTGCTCCTCAAGTGATTCTAATATATAGCCAGATTGAAAACCATGTGGATTTTACCTACCTCATTTGCATTTACTAAGATGAAAATAGGCAGTTACCATCTGATTATTCCATCTCAGTGTTTTGATACCAATGTATTTAGTGAGTCTCCTAAACAGTTACTAAAATCAACCAGATTATAAAAGGCTTAAAGTGGGAACATGGGACTTTTAGCCACTTCATATTCAATCTAGGAAAAAGGTCATGGTATTCCCAGTGTGGGTTTGTGGTCTTATCTTCTACCACAAGTCCCCACTGCTTAAATTAGTATTAAATTTTTTCTAAGTAATACAATTCCCAACAGGCTAAGAACCCTCACAAATCATAAAAACAAATGTGGCAGGAGCAAAACATGCAAAGAATATGAACTGTTTATCAAAAGAATACAAATGGCCAAACATGATTTTTCAATTTCACTAGTGATCAAAGTAATGCAAAGCAACTTGTAAAAAACACTCAATAGCAAGAAAGTAATGCAAAAAATACTTAAGCTCCTAGATGGAATAAACAATATATTCTTAAAAAGCAGTTTGGCAGTATGTGTCAAGACCCTTAAAGTGTTCATATCCTTTTTAATAACAGCAAAAGCTAAAAACAGACCAAAGAACCAATGTTAGGGAAGTTCTCCTAGTTAACTAAATAATTTTTAAAATACATTTTAAAGAGAATATTGTTTTGGTTAAATGTTCAAAATGCAATTAAGAGGGAAAGCAAAATAGAAGTACATAAACATAATATGATAAATTCTGTTATATATCATGGAAGGCAACATATTCAATGTTAACAAAAGAAGGATTATGAATGATTTTAATATTCTATTTCATGTTTTTCTATTTTCAAAATTTCTACAAGGGATTTACTACTTCAAAATTTTTATTTTTAAATTTCCAAGCAAGAGTTAATTCATCAAGCCTAACTCTTTACCTCAAAAAAACTGTGAGGTAAGATGATAGATTATCATGATGTATCTCAGTGCATAAATGCTTATGATGAATAAAAGATGGTGAGAACCTGGCTACAGTTTGAGAATTCAGGTGATTTCAGACAGCTGTCCTTAACAGCTTCCCTGACATTCTCCAAAACAGACCAATTAGATTTTCTAAATGCAAACCAGCCAAGACAATTGAACCTTATCTACCAAGGTGAGTACATTTTTTGGACCTCCGTCTGAGTAGGCATTTATGTGGTGACTACTTAACCACACAAAAGCAGGTCACATTAGCCAAGACAAGGTGAAGTGACCCTAAGGTTTTAGTGTAGGGTAAATATTTAAGAAAAACAACAGTTACTGAAAAAACTTTTCCCCACTACCCCTGTACACTGATGCACGTAAGTTAGTCTGTTCAGAGAATTTCTTGACCTGAATGAAGTTTGATGTCCATTATTCATATTCACTAAAATCAAAATTTCCTGCAAGAGCAGACTTTACAAAATCCAGTCGCAACTTAAAGTGATTTTACACGGAGAAAACTCCACCCACAAGAAAAAAAATGTTCTGCTCGTAAAACTGCCAAGTGATTAACAGTATAAAAAGGTCATCTATAAAAATAAATGAGACATTTGATAAAAGCCTTGAACACTAAAGACCACCACATACAGAGTATTTTTATATTAATATTCACTACAAGATACTCTGTTTCTGTTCCAAATCCCCCAAGGAAAAGAACTGCCAGAATTATCTTGGTATGGTATCTCCAAAGAGATTCCTAAAACAGTAATATTTTTTCAAAAACTTTAAGAAAATGATCTAGTGTGCACACTAAGCTGCCTGCTAATTAACTATGAACTAAAGAAAAGTTTTTATAAACACCTGTTGCCTAGATATCAAACTCAATTAAATATTATCATGCATTAATAAGCCTGCATCATTACTTATTTTCACTCTTTTTTAAAAAATCACATTAATTGTTTATTATTTGGCATAAAAGAATATTTAGCATAATTCTTTCAACATTTAAGCTGCTGCCAAACAAAAGTTTCTAAATAATTTCCTGAATTATTAAATTATTGTAATTACCTTGATGAAAGATTATAGCAAGAAGCTCAGTTTTTACTTTTCCTCTTGGTTTCCATTCTGTGTCAACAGCTGGATTCAAATTTCAACATCCAAGAGATCCTATTAGGCACATCCAGTTTAAGGTTCACCTGAATGTCCACGTTGTTGCACTCAGGTCAGTTCCTAATTTGTCCTAGCTGAACAATTTATACAACTTTCTACCGCCCTTGCTATGAGGTTCAGTGTATCCCTTCTCCACAGTCATGTGACTCAGGAAACTGAGGTATAAATTTTTATATCAAAAAATGCACAATGTCACAATTTTTCTGGGGTAACAATATGGACAATTGAAATGAACTTCCTGATATTTAAAGGTAGGCTGTCCCATCTTCACTGCTTTACATAATTCTAGGAAAGACCACTCTTATCTGTGTTATGTGAACAGCACCTCCTGAAACGGCAGGGCACAGCCTAGGTAGTCATAGATAGCAACCCTGCACCTCACCTACCATCTGATTCTCCATGATTACCTTACAAAACTTTACTTATTTTCAAAAAAGCCACAACTTACTAAATAGTGTGAACAACAGAAACTAAATTATAGATCCAAATAATTTACTTTGAGGTTTTTGTTAGTATACAATTCAGAATAGACAAGAAACAAATCAATGGTATTTTAGTTTTAAAAACTGGTCAAGATAGTCAAATAGCAAAGAGATTTGAAAAATATGAACAAAGCACACCTAACCTGTATAAGCCAAACAGGCAGAGTGCCCATGAAGGTATTTCTCATGCCACCTCTACAATGGAGTCTATCATCATAGAGAATTTTGTTCACCCACCTTCTTCTCTCTTCACATAAAAAGGCAAAGTATTGAGGTGGTTACATAGAAATGTGTTTAGTGAGCGAAATTAAGCACTGTATCAAGAGATGCATAATGATGTTGATTAATAGATTAGAACAGAACATAATGCATGAACAATTTTTACAAGTATTAAAAACTTTCTTAAAAATATTAAATGCAAAACTGAAATATACCTAGAACCTGCCTAAAACAAACTCAAAGCCTGCTTCTCTCATGCATAAGAGAGAATACCTTCCCCATTAATTTTAACACAAGGAACTACCATAGTAATTCAGTAGATATTGAAACAGTAAGCATTCTAATGACTGTAAAACTCTATTTAACATACCATATGGGTGAGATTTTTATTATAATTTAAAGAGCTATAAAGTGCTTTAAAACTAATCATTCTTGTTACTGAGTTTATAAGTTTGGTCAGCTACAGGTTTAATTAACCAATATTCTGTTTTTCAAATATTCTTTGTATGTAAACAGTATGTTGTCTTCATGTGTGGAAACAAAAAAAAACTTTCAGTAAACTAGAAGGAATAACAGTGTCACCCATAAAACCTTGAAAACCAAAACCTCCCCTTTTGACATAGTAATAAACAATGTTGTTGTGATCTGTTAAGCGCCATGTAGTTTACATAATGTTCCTAATCATAAGTCTCCTCAATAATGAGATTTCACCAATTAAGAAGCATTCAGACCTCATCTTTCTTTCACTATGAAATCTCAAAACTGCCTTTGTAGTACACAGTACCAGATGTGATAATATGGAAAAAGCAGGTACGTCAAACGTGTAATAAATTAGACCCTTATACAAGTGAGAGCTGAACAAGCAGATTTCTATCAATCAAACTTTTTAAAGATTTAGGGAGTAAGGGGGAAATTTTTCAAAAAAAACCCACACATTATTTTCAATGCGAGTGACAACTCAGAATAGAAAAATGTGCAAAAAGGATAACTAGCTTATCATGCACTGAATAAGAAAAAAACACATCAACTACTATTTTAGGAGAACTAGTTATAGAAATCTTTAAGGAAAGATAGGACACGTTATTTCAGACACCGTAAGTTCAAGTGCAGTGGCTATATAATAAAGCAAGGTGCCTATTCCTGAGGATAATGTACTTAGTAATAATGCTGAGCAGTGATTATTAAATCTAAACAGTGCTAGAAAGGCAATAATGGGAGTTCAGGTAACGTGTTACAGAGAGAGAGAGAGACGTGAGAAATTCCATTACTTAAAAATAATCTTGTCCCTATCATTAACCATTTAAATGTTTTCTTTTTTGCTAATGTGCTAAAGTGCACTGGAAACCTCACAACAGGTTTTTTGAATTGGCCACGTCTTGTAATACACTGCAGTCTTCAAATTTACACAGAGCTGCAGGTCTCCTGGATTTTTTCAAGTGTCACTCATCTAACTGAGCCTGACAGCTGAGAAATGCCATCAGGTGCTCTACAGTCAGTTTAAAAAACATCCTCTACCTGGTATCTCTGCAGTGATTGTCTTGCTGCTCCCTGAAACCTCTTCATCATCATCGGATGAGCTCGTGCTTGAGTCACAAGTCAGGTCACTATCACTGGTACTACTGTCCTGCAACAGGTTATATTTCTTACGCGCAGCAGCCTCCCGTTTCTGCCTCAGTAGCCTGATTCTCTCCTTGTGCTTTTGGCTCCGGTGACCTTTAACCTTGGCGACTCGGCCATTCTGTTTATCGCTGGATTGCCGATTTTTCTTGGCAGCCATAGTAGATGTTTCACTTTCAGATCGAGACCGCCGAGACTTTCGCCCAACTGTGGCACCAGATACTCCGGAAGGGTCTCCTTCTACAGTTGTTTCTGTCTGGGAGGGTTCATTCTCTTCTGCAGAAGACAATGTATCTGAATCAGCCAGGTGACCACTAGAGGAAGGGGAAAGCATGCAGTGATTAGAGGAGTCACTCTCATAAACTCGGCCAGCTGTCGGCTTGTCACTCTCTGTGGATGCTAACTGAGACTCAGAAGAGTCCCTTCTCAGCTCCATCAACAAGCAGGGCATTGAAGATAGAACTGCAGCATCCACTACACCATCTTTTTGAACTTGAGATTCCAGTTCTACAGATCCATCTTCCTCCTTAGCTGTCTCTTGTTTGGATGTTTTTGGTGGGACTTCGGACTCAATGAGGTCTTCGACTTTTCCCACTGCCTCCTCCATCTTCATTTCAGATGTTTGAGTTAATCATGGAGCAGAGTCTACGAAACTATGTCAAAGATGCAACAGGAAAGCAACCTGGACAAAAACACATAAAATCAATAAACAGAAATGGCAAATTACTTAATTAACACAACATGCCTTACCTTTCAAAGTGGCTAGCAAAAATTATTATATGAGCCTTTGAAATAGATGTATCTTCACATACTCATCAAGAGTCAAACTCAAAGAACTTAGTACTATCCAAATACTAGCACACACAGCTACCAAAAATGGCACAATATTAATCCTCTATTCCTGAACTTGTAAGGCCAGCAAGCAACCAAACAAGGATTTGCAACTTTAAAACTTAATTTTGTGTTTACAAAAGGGATCCTCAAAATTCTGACATAGTTACTACGTACAATTTGACTTAATATAAATGAGAAAGAATGCTTAAAAACTAATCTAGAAAACAAATTAACTGAAATGATTACTTCTGCATTCAAATCATCGAAGAAAGGCAAGAGAGGAATTACAGTGGAATAGCATCAAACATACACTTATGTTTAAAGAAAAATCTTCAACTAGTTGCATTTGGCAAATGCACAACCAAAGTAATTATATACATCAAACCTGTCTGCCATTCCTCTCAACAGGAATTGCTCCAGAAGACATTAGGATGAAAGGCCTGACTCTGCTGTTTTCCTCAGTAGTCATAATTCCCAAAGACCTCTCATTATGCTGAATGAGTCTAGTGTTTAAGCATGTTTTATTTCATAAACAATACCCACTAATACGAATCAACTACTTTGTAAACCCAGAAAACCTAGTGCACTCTATTCCAAGAATGAGTTAAGGGGTTTAAGAGAAAACACCCTACACACATCTTCCACCTTATATGCTAACTTTAGAACCTAACACCCCTAGCCCACTGTGTGTGCCACAATTCCATTTAAATGTGAAGAAACAGGACAAAATCTTTAACCCCAAGAGCTGTGACCTACAGAGTGCAAACTTCATTAACTGATAGTTTTTAAGAGGATACTAAGAATGTGCAAAGCAAGTAAACACCTCATCCTGTATATGTGATGTTAAAGAAGGCAATTATCATCATGTCCCATAGGTCACACACCCATAAATATTAAGCTAGATGGTATGCTACTCAAGTGAAATAAGATGTCTCCATCACTTCACTCCAAATTAATTGATAGTTAAATATATGGTAGGCAGCAAGTAGAAAATACCTGGAAAATCTTTTTATTAATCTAACATGCCAAGCCTACTTTTTGCTTAGTATCGACACAAATTTTCTATATACTTGTTTTTTGCTTTTCATGGCCCTCTTCTCAGCTGCTGATAAAACAGACATTTGAATGAAGTTTCCTTAACACATTCATGAAAAATAAAACATTCATAGCCACTAGAAACATTTATTAATTTTAAACAATACCACCCTGACCCATATGGCTGGCTCAGCTGGGCATCATCCCACACAGTGAAAGGTCATTGGTTCAGTCCCCAGTCAGGACACATGCAAGAGGCAACTGAGATGTTTTTTCCTCTCTCTCTTTCTCCCTCCCTTCACCTCTCTCTAAAAATAAATAAATAAATTTAAAAACAAATAAGTAAAACAATCCCTTGTGTAGCCTATTTCATAAATATATCTGCACCATTGCTAATTTTAAATTAAGTGAAAATACGCATAAATGTTATTCCTAACGCCATTACAAAACGAATGTTACATCACTGAAAGCCAACAGAGGGAGTAAAGGTTAAACCAACAAACTGCCAGTGTGACAAATAAAGCATGCTGGCAACACAAACAGGAAATAAAATATATGCAGACATGAAATACCCCTGGGTATGACAAATAAACCAAGATCTTCTAACTAAATCAAAATGAGAGTTGACTCTTCTGTGGAGAATGAAGTTATGTATTCCAGAATAAAGCTTTTTCTTAGAGGTGAAATATCTGAGAAATATATTCATATGAAATTAATGTCAGTCATAAAGCATAAGAGTCAAAAGCCTCAAATGAACTTTTAAAAGAAGAGGGCACTGGACCTTTTTAAACTACATAATACAACATCAGGTTGAAAAGCAAATTTATTAAAATGACCATAAAATTTTTGTTTCTTCTGTAAATAAATTGTGTAGGTAACATAAGTAAGTCTAGTCTATTTTTCCTTTTAGGTAAATATGATATCAATGTCTTTCAAGTACATACCAATAAAATAATTACCTTTCATTCCCAGTTTTTTTAATCTAAGTATTTATATAAAGATTTATAATGACTTTTGCTGCCTAAAAAAACCCCAGTATTTCAGTCAAAACCACTTAAATATGTCCAAATCAATCATAAACACTGGCACCGAACATTAAGAGAACATAAATAATCAGTTATTATAGTATGTCTTTACAATGTGGACACAAAGAATGAAAAGATTCTTTATGTACTAATATGGAACAATTTTAAATATATAATGTTAAATGAATAAAAAAGGTACATTATAGCATTTATGCAAATAAAGAACAAAATTATATGTAAGAGTGCCTGTGGATGCACAGATTCTCTGAGAGGATACTTAAAAAAAATGGTAACACCAGCTGCTTTGGCAACAAAAGAGAGTAAATGAGGAACCAGGAATTAAAGACTTCTTACTGTATGTAGTTCTGTACCTCTTGACTTTTGTATCACATACAAGTATTCTCTATACAAAAATCCACTCTAATATAACAGTCTAATGAAAAGTCTTCTTGCCCTGGCTGGTGTAGCTCAGTGGATTGAGCGCGGGCTGCAAACCAAAGTGTTGCAGGTTCGATTCCCAGTCAGGGTACATGCCTGGGTTGCAGGCCATGACCCTCAGCAACTGCACATTGATGTTTCTCTATCTCCCTCCCTTCCCTCTCTAAAAAATAAATAAATAAATAGATAGATAGATAAATAGAATTGCATATGCATTAGAAGAGAAATGCATTAAAAAAAAAGGTCTTCTGAAGAAAAAGGAGTTATGTTTCTGCTCATGACACCAACTACTATTTAAGTCAAATTTGGTCAATGAATTCTACTAGAATTTCCCCATATAGAGGGATTTTGTTATAATTCATAAAACACAAGGGGAAAGGGGTCACAGGAAGTCGAAATACAAGCTGTGACATAACTCCCTGAAATGGAATATAAATAAAGTGCCCTAAACACAGGGGGAAAATATATGTACAGCCTGGCTGGCGTAGCTCAGTGGATTGAGCACGGGCTGCAAACCAAAGTGTTGCAGGTTTGATTCCCAGTCAGGGTACATGCCTAGGTTGCAGGCCATGACCCCCAGCAACTGCACATTGATGTTTCTCTCGCTCTTTCTCCCTCCCTTCCTTCTCTAAAAATAAATAAACAAAATCTTAAAAAAAAAAAAAAAAAAGAAAAGGATTTACTGTTTAAAAAAAATGTTTATGTACAGATTAGTCTTCCCAAAAAGCCAGATTATTTACTGCATATGTTGTTTTTGGTTGGAGTGTGGGTGTTTTTTTCTGGTACAGACAGTCAAAAGTTATAGATGGCAGTAAAAAAAAAGAAATGATAAAATTATCAAACAGGAGTTGCATCTTAAAAATGTGATTAAAAGGCTCTCAACCCTCTAAGTTTACAGTTCACAGAAAATTTACCATGAAACAAAATTAGATCAGCATTTTCCCCATGTTGTTCTTCCCTCTGATCTAAAAGCAATCCTTTTCTATATGCATAAGATATGATAGGACAGGACAGGATAATCATCCCCCCCTCATCTCCCTAGAACATTACATTAGTGATTATTGCTTCGTACTCATCCACATCTCACATTCAATTGAACATCCATCCATTCATTCATAGTTTATTCATTTTTTAAAATCCTCCTTCTGCCTACCATCTCAACCTCCCATCTCCCCGCTCCAGGTACCACTCTTCTTTCAAAGTCAGCCTTATTCAGAGAGTTGTCTAAACACCCTGCCTCTATTTCCTTACCTCTCCTCCCTCTCCAACCCATTCCCATGTGATTATCTGCTTCTGTAAAACCAATAGAACACTTTTTACCAGGATCACTAAAGACCCCCATATCTCTAAACCCAACAGACACAATTTGGCCTTCATATTACTTAATGTCTAAGCAGCATTCTATGCCTAACCACTACCTTTCCTCCTTAAACTAATGTCTTTGGCTCCCAGGTCTCTGATTCTTGCTGCTCCTTCTCTGCCTACTTTGCAAGCTTAATTTCTTCTACCAAATCTCAGCAGTTAGTCCTAGGGCTAAGTCCTTTACTCACCCACCCAAGTGACCTCTTATACACCTACAGTTTCCAACACCATTCTTCTATTAACAATTTTTGTTGCTCCATCTTCAGACCTTCTCTGAGCTCTAAACCAATCCACCCAAATAGCCACCTAACATCTCCATTTAGATTTCACAAGGGCACCAAATCTCTTCATGTCCAAAACCAAATCAGTCATCTGACCACTTCTCTAGTTTCTCTACCTCAGTAAATAGCACCACTACTATCTCAACTGCTCTTGGCAAAAACCTAAGGGTTACCTTTAATAACGCCTGCTCCTGTAATCACTGCATCCCATCATTCACTAATTCCTAGCAATCCTACCTCCTTAAATTTCTAGCCTGTCCACTATTTTTCATCTTCATAGTCAGCCACTCTAAACACAACCCTCCCCCATTTATTCTTCAATGGAATGATTGACATCATTTACTGTCTCTCTGTATTCAATCCTGCTCCTACCAACCAGCCTATTTTCCATACAGCAGACAGAATAATATTGTCACAAGGCAAATATGAGCGGCCCTCATGTTTTTATGAAAAAGCATTTTTTTAAAATTACACATATGTATAAAGTATTTTTAATGTCCTCTAAAGGTTGAAATGAGAGGGATGACCAAGAAGAAAGTAAATAAAGGCAGCTTGAGCTTTATCTGATGATTTTTTACTTTCCTTTAGAAAGAATTATATGCAATAATATTTAAAATCACCTGTTAATTCTGGACAATTAAAACACACCATTTGTTTTAACAATCCATGCACTCGTTAAGAAATTAAGATGCGGATAGGCGTAAGAGTTAAATAACGGAAAGGAAGCAGTCTACTGCCCCCTCTGAGGAGACAGGGAAGTGGAAAGTATAAGGCTGAATGAGGGTAATGTGAAAATGTGGAGGGAGTTTGTTTCATGTCAGACCTCCTTCTTCATCAGCAAAGCTTAATATAAGGTTAAAAAAAAAAAAAGGCAGGTCTGGGAGTTGTGACAAATGGAAAAGGGTTATAACACTGGTTACAGAAAGTCTAACAGAGAATGAATGAAACAGAGTCAAAAAGAACAATTCAGCCCTGGCTGGGTGGCTCAGTTGGCTGGAACATTATCCCATACACCAAAAGGTTCCAAGTTCAAGCCTCCATGAGGGCACACAGGGCAGGCAACCAATTGATATTTCTCTCTCATATTGATGCTTCTCTCCCTCTCTCTCCCTCTCCCTTCTTCCCCCTATCAAAATCAATAAACATATCCTTGGGAGAGGATTTGGAAAAAAAAAAAAAACAGAACAATTCACAATACTCAATTTCCAAACTTCAGAAGGACCATTAACACAAACTTAAGGGAGCAAGGGGGAGAGATGTGATTGCTCTCCCCAGCTCAAAATCTCTGCCCACATCTCTGGTTTCATCTAGGGCCACTCACACCCTAGTTCTCTCCAGCTACAGAGAATGTCACATAAATAGTTTTTCATATTCATTTGGTGCCTTCCTTCTTGCTGCTATTCTTCACACATATCAGAATAAACTATTATTTCTTTAGGGTAGTCTTTGGTACTTCACAGCCTAATAAAATCCCTGTAATTAACATGGTATACACCCATTTTCCCACACAACACTTTGCGTAACTGTAGAGTAATTGTGTTATTGTTAAATGTCCATCCCCTATACCTAAGGACATAATAAAGTTTTAAAGGAAGAGAAAATTATATAACCAGTCCCCATCTCCAACTGATTTAACACAATGATCTTAAGAAAAATTCTTATCAAGACAAATAGTGTCATTCTAATTTAATGGCTCAATGACAGACATAAAGGGGATCTGTGGGAGTTTTCTTCTGACAGCAAGTTTATTAAGGAAGTAGACAGCAAGGTCATCAGTTAAGAGTGGCACTGAGGCTGATTTGAGCACCAGGTGTGAAACAGCAGTGAGAAAGTGAAGGAACTTAAAAGTATAGTATATGCTTTCCAGACAATATGGGCCCATTTTAAGGACGTAGTCATGAACTTAGAGTGAGACTGATACCCATGGGTATGTTTCCTTTCAAGTTCAGCTATGTAATCCAAAGGCAAAGAAGATAAAAATTGGATTTAACCAGAATCGTAGTTTTGCCAAACTAGTAGAACAAAGCAAGAAAGAAGCAAAGAAATTATTTTAATGATCACATTAAGAAGGTACAAGGCAGTGAAAAATGTGGCAGGAACAATGGAGCAGACAAGCCAGTGGACTCAGGGTACTATAGAGAGTGAGTTGGAAAGACAGAAGGTAGTAATCTAAGAGCACTGTGAATGAAACTGAGATGAGGGGAGGGTTGCAGTTATTGGTAACTGACAAGATCTAAAACAGTGTTACTCTGACTTCAAAGATGTATAGAAATTTGAATAAATTATTAGAAATTTACAATGATTTGGTATTGTCATGACAACCAAACAGCATTTCAATTTCCTACTAATTGACTTTGTATTTTACAAAAAAAAATCTACCAATGATGATTAGAAATAAATATATACTGTTTTTCACAACAGATGGTTCAAGAAGTACTAGTTAAAGTATGACTATGGAAGTACATTACATTGGCTGAGGTCAGGTGGAGAATAAATCATTATGGGAAAGTTCACAGAAAGAATGGGCAGTGTCAAAAGAATCACACTGTCTGTATAATATGTGTATATTAAAGTCACCAAAAATTAAGGTAAGAGTAATATGAACAAAATGACATTAAGCAAGGAACAAAAACAGTCACAATACAAAGGGGTCAGTCAGTGGTAAACGATGACAACAATATGTGGACAAATGGAAGAGAAAAATTAATCTGAAAAGTGGCAATGAGGAACAAGGAAATAATTTACCTCTCTTTCTTCTGGACAGAGGAGAAAGGGAGTGACTATCAACTAAGAATTCCAGATCCAACAAAACTACTCTTTCAAAATGAAGAGGGGAAAAAACAAAGACCAACAAATTTGATTGGAAGCAGATCTGATTTACAGGAAATTCTTTAAGCTGAAAGGAAATGACACCATATGAGATTCAAATTCATAAAACAAATGCAGACAACAAAAAGTGGTAAATGTGTACATTAACATAAAAGACCCTACAATAATTTTTCCTTCTCTGTACAAAGCAGTAATTTAACACTGTATTGCTAGGTTTATAATACACATAGATGTTACATATATTAATAGCATAAAAGGCAGGAGATTGAGCTCTCCCATACTGGAAGAACGTTTCCATATTTTATTAGAATTAAGTAAATATTAATTAGAAGACTGTGGTAACTATAAAGATACAGATGTAATCCCTAAAGCAACCACTAAAAAAAAGTTAGAAAATATCATTTAACCACCCCTACCCCAAAGGCAGTAAAAAAGATACAGAGGAATAACAACAAAAAAGAGACACTAGAAAGAGAGACATTAGGAAATAAATAACAAAATGGCAATTATAAATCCAACCATATTAATAATTATATTAAATGTGAGTGGCCTAAATATTCTAATCAAAAGGCAAAGATTGTCAGGCTGGATAAACAAGATTCAACTGTAGGCACTCTACAACAGACATACCTTGGAACTCAAAGATATGCTAGAATGACAGGAAATAATGGAAAAGATATACTATGCAAAGAGCAACTATAGTAGAGCTGAAATGTCTGTATCAACTTCAGACAATATTACTAGATACAGAGGGACACTTCCTAATGATACAAAGGTTAATATATCAAGAAAATATAAAATTATACACGTTATCATGTACAAAAATATATGTACTTAACAGGCTTAGAATACATAAAGCAAAGCTAACAGTAATGAAAAAAAGAGAGATAACTCAACATTAACAGATTCAATTCCTTGTTTTAGGCAGATAAAACTAGACAGGAAAATCAGTAAGAATACAAAAGATTTGAACATTAAAAACCAACTCAACCCATACAAATTATATATAGAACACTTCATTCCTTAGATGGTTACTGGCATATACAATACTGGATACAGGGTAAGCTGTGGAGTACAGCCCTGGCTGATGACTCAGATGGAGCATAGTCCGGTACACCAAAAGAATGAGGGTTCAATTCCCAGTCAGGGCACAAACTTAGGTTGCAGGTTCAATCCCCAGTTGGGGCACATATGGGATACAATTGATCAATGTTTCTCACGTCGGTATTTCTCTCCCCCTTCCTCTCTCTCTAAAAATCAATAAACATAGCATCAGGTAAGGATTTGAAAAATTTGCTACGATGTGGACTACAGGAAGAGGAAAAAAGTAATCAACTTTAGTTTGAACTAGATAATGCTAATGGAAACAGAAGTTTCAAAGAAAAGAAATACAGAAATACAAATTTGGACATTATCAACATAAACAGAGATGGTAGCTGGATATAACAGTAAATCCAGGCAGGGAGAAAGCATAAAGTGAGCAGAAAATAGATTTAACAGACTTTAAAGTAAAAAAAAAAAAAAAAAAGGGAAACCAGTTGCTTTATTTTATAAACTGGTAGGTAAGAAATTATCGTGGAGGAAAAAGATATAAACATATCTACAAAGCACACACACAGAAGAAAGTCTTCCTTCTTGCAATATATTCTCAGATGTTTAACAACTTCCTATAGACTTAGAACAGAATTGTGAGAAAGAACCAAGATTAATAAGGTCTTATCTAAGACCAACCATACAGGAAACCCTCCTAAGGGTTTTGACATAGCAATGTATAAAATCATTAAGCATTCAACATTGTAAAGCCTTGCCTTTTTACCCCTTTCAATTTTACCCCTTGTGTGCAACAACCATCCTTAACACCACTATATTGACACAAAAATGAATGAATAAATTGATATTGTATTGTCCTTCCTGGTGTGACAAATGCAAACTGAAGTCACTTGCTGTTACAAGTTTACTATTGCTACAGGACTTTCCGTTGAAACCACAAGCACAGCCCATTAAACTGCTTCTAGACAACATTTTGCTCTACACTCATGTAAAATGAGGCATGCTAATTGCTAGCACTCCATCTGTTTACTTCATGTCATCACCTGTAAGAAATACAAGCAGCTAATGCCTCAAACATGATGGATACCAGTTAACTTACAATGATTCTCCACGTGTACAAGCCATAGTATTAGGTAACTCATAAATTCTTTGTTCTCTTGCTCAAAAGAATATTCTGAACTAATATTTAGACAAAAAATCAACTTTGAAGGGGGTCAATGTTTTACTGACAAAACAAGAATGCTTTTTCACACTAAAGACTATAACATTTCCCCATCACAGAAATTTAAGTTCAAAAAAAAAAAAGAAAAAGGCTTTCAAGTGATCCTGTCTATTCCTTTGCAATGCAGGATGGTCAAAATAGGACACCTTCTTCTGTTTTATCTAATCTAGCTTCAAATACCAAGTAATAGGGCGTATACCAACTTCCCTCAAAAACACTTTGTTTCTAACAGAACTTGTGGTATAGTTTTTTCCAAGATTTAATCTACAGTATCCTTCATTTTATTTAAAATTAATAATACAAATTCTGCCTATATCTGTGACCGCCATATATAGCCATATAAAAACAGTTCACAAAAAATGCACTAAAGATCAATCTTTCAAGTGAGTCTGCTTATTTTCAGTATTTAAATTCCCAGTTCCCCTCCCCCCCAAAATCTATACCCACATATTTTCAAAAGTACCAGTAAGTAGGTTTAGACCACTACAAAACAAACTTGTATGCTGAGTTCTCTGCTCTTTAAATCAAAATTGATTCTGTCCTCTAAGTATTTTTTTTTTTTTTAAGAAACATTTTGACTGAAATATTAGCACAGAGAAGTATAGGCACCATAAGTGTGCAAGTTGACAGATTTTTTAAAAAATTAATATGTCCACGTAATGAGCAAATGGATACTGGATATTTCCAAAATTCCAAAACCTCCATGCCACCCTCTGATCATTACGTGCCCCTCAAATCATTATTCTGACCTTTATCATCACAAGTCAATTCTTCCTATTCTTAATCTTCAAGATAATATATTCTGTGTTCATGGATTGAAAGACTCATTACTGTTGAGATAGCAATTCTTCCTAACTTGATTCACAGATTCAATGTATTCCCAATCAAAATTCCAGCAAGGTATTTTGTAGATACTGACATCACAGGTCCTAAGGTTATTTGGAAAAGGCCCAAAGCAGTCAACACAATACTTGAGGTTGGAGGACTGACACTACCCAACTTCAAGACTTACTGTAAAGCTACAGTAATCAAGACAGTATAATATGAGCCAAAGAACTCAATATAGAGAGCCCAGAAAGAGACCCATATAGTCAACTGACCTGTGACAAAAAAAGCAAATGCAATTCAATGGAGAAAAAGTCTTCTCAATAAATGGTGCTGGAACAATTGGACATCCATCTGAAAAATTTCATCTAGACACAGGCGGTATATCTTTAACAAAAATAACTCAAACTGGATCACACAAGTAAACGTAAAATGAAAATCGATAAAACTTCTAGTTGAAAACAGAAAATTTAGCTGAACTTAGGTTTAGCAATGAGTTTTTATATACACCACCAAAAGCACAATCCATGAAAGAAAAAACTGATACATAGACTTTATTAAAATTAAAAACTTTTGCTCTGCAAGACACTATCAAGAGAATAAAACGTTTAAAAAGTATGCCCAAGTCTTACCTTTAAAAAAAAAAACAAAAAACACATCTTTCTTGCTCTATTTTCACTTCAATCGCCAAACTTCAAGAACTGTCAGCATTTCTAATTCCATATCCTCCACTGCTCAACCTAATGCAACCTAGTTTCTGTTCCCATTATTCCATCTAAAGTTTTGAAAAGGCTATATATACCATTACTTTGTAACACCAAATCCAAGACACTTTTAGTCCTGACTCCTTACCTCTCAGCGTATCTCATACTGTTTACCATTTCCCATTCTTGAAAATACCCTTCCACGGACTTCTATACCATCGCACTATGAGGATTTGCCTCCTTCCTCTCCAACTCTACCTACCTACTTATATCTATTTTGTTGACTCATTCTTCTCATCTCTTTAAATTTAGTTCTTCATGGCCTACTCTTAGGGCCTCCTTCCTCTTGTTTTATATCTAGCTGCTATGGTCCACATCTCTGCTCCCAAACTCATACCTTTAGCCCGAAAGGCTCTTTCAAAGATCAATTGTCTACTTGACAGTCTATTTAGATTATCTGGAAGACATTGCAAGTTTACGATGCTAAAAAAATTGAAAAAAATTAAAAAAAAAATCTGCCCATTCCCTACCAAGCAATTACTGTGTAATTAATCTGGTATCATTACCAAACCCAAAAGCATGCCCCCAAATTCCACTCCATGACCAAGCCCTATCAATTTGACCACCCAAATATCCTTCAAGTCTTTACATTTCTATATTGCCTAGTCCAAGCTACCATGACCTACTACTGCTTGGAATATTACAACCACATTAGTGGTCTCCCCACATCCACTCCTGATCACTACAATTGCAACCAGAACCTTTTTTGTTTAAAAATAAAAACCTGGCCCTCGCTGGTGTGGCTCAGTGGCCTAAGCACCAGCCTGCTAACCAAGAGGTTGCTGATTCTATTCCCAGTCAGGGGATATGCCTAGGTTGCAGGCCAGAACCCCAGATGGGGGCAAACAAGAGGCAACTGATTGATTTTTCTCTCACAACTGGTGCTTTTTTCCCCTCTTTCTCCCTCACTTCCCCTCTCTCTAATGATAAATACATAAAATCTTTTTTAAAATATGATCTTGTACTACTGGTTCAACTCATTAAAATAAAAAAACTATTTTAAAAAGACAGACTAGGACAAAAAATATTTAATTCAGCTAATAGGTATCAAATACCTACTGTGTCACGCAAGATGTTACATTTGGAATTACAAAAATGCATAAATCAAGTCTTGACCCGGCAGCTCAGTTGGTTAGGATGTTGTCCCAATATGCCAAAGTTGCAGGTTCAATCCCCAGTCAGGGCACATACAAGAATCAACCAATAAATGTAGAACAACAAATCTATGTTTATTTCCCTCTCTCTCTAAATCAATAATTTTTTAAATGAGTAAGTTATGGTACTCACACTCAAATACAATAAAAAAACAAAAACAAATATCTGTTGAAAATCTACTGATTAAGTGTTTCAGGGTAGTTAAAGACAGTAAGCAGCTCACACAAATTAACTGGATGAGTACAAGCACAGAATTAGGTTAAGTACTATAGGAAAGGTATAAAGAACTCTAGACTCTAGAAAGTATGTGTATGAAGAGACAAGTAATTTAACTGGGCTTATAAAGGTTAAGAATGATTTCAATAAATAAAAACAAGAGTAAAAGGGGCTACTACAGAATCGCAAAGCTATACTCTGTAAGAGAGAGACATGAGAAAAATTAAAAGAAACAAGTTCACAGGTACTAAACTCAAAACCCAAGAAGGGATTTCAGTTTCATTTGAGATCACTTAAAGATTATTAGATTTAGATGAGAGTTCTACTTTGACAAAGACAGTAAGCCTGCAGAAACGAAACTGGTGTCACTCTCAGCATTAATACAATACGGTGTATTTTCATGGTGATAGCCATGAAATATGGTGATCCAACAACTTTTAAAAATGAAAATAAATAAAAGTTCATAAAAACACCAGTCCTAAGGCTCAAAAAGAAGGGAACCTGAAATGCTGCTCTGATAAATTATTGATGTTCTCTAAGCCTCTGTTTCCTTGTTTGTAAAACTTTAGTCCTTGCAGGATGAAATGAGTAACACGTTAAAGCATCTAGTGCAAAACAAGCACAAAGTCTTTTAGGCCCTGGCTGGTAGAGTTCAATAGACTGAGTGTGGGCCTGCAAACCAAAGGGTTGCCTGTTCAATTCCCAGTCAGGGCACATGCCTGGGTTTCAGGCCAGGTCCCCAAGTGAGGGGCACGTGAGAAGCAACCACACATTGATGTTCCTTTCCCTCTCTTTCTCCTTCCCTTCCCCTCTTTCTAACAATAAATAAAATCTTCTTTTAAAAGAAATAGTATCTTTCAATCTTTGTAAGGTACTTCCCTCCAATCAAAGTCATCTGGGGCTCATTCATACATTCAACACATAATTACTGAGTATGAAGTGTCAGCTACTATGCTAGGCACTGGGAAATATACACCAGCTTCCTAACAGAACTTACAGTTTAAAGAGTCAATCAAATAATCACACAAATAAATATTAAAGGTATTACTCTGGCAAGTCTGGTAGAGAGAAAGTATGTTGGCACCATGAAAGGAGAAAGAAAAGAGGAATGTGACATAGCCTAGGAGATCTAAAAAGTCTTCCCGAGGAGGAATAAGAACCTACTAAATAAAGGAGGGAAACAGAGATTTAAACTGACACTTCAAAAAGACAGTTCTGGCTGCAACAGTGGAGACTGGACAAAAAAAAGGTAAGAGTAAATGTCAGTAAAACAATTGGAAGGCAAGGCAAAAAAGTATGGTAGCTCTGGACTAAATGGTAGTTCCAACAGAGAGACATGGATAAATCTGAGAAATCAAAGAGTAAATACAGGACATGAGAAAGGATGGTGTCAAGTCAGGCAGTGAAGCTGTTTTATTAGACACTGTAACGAAGGACAGGCATAAGACATTTGTCAAAACCCACAGAACTGCTATTCTGTATTATTCAACATAGTATCTGTTTTCCAGCATGAAAAGTAAGCCCTAATGTAAACTTGCTCTCCAATAATATAGCAATATTAGCTTATCAATTATAACAAATGTAAACTAATGCAAGGTGTTAATAAATGGGGAAAACTCAGGAGGGGATATATAGAAACCCTGTACTTTCTACTCAATTTTCTGCAAACCTAAAACTGCTCTAAAAAAAGTTTCATTATAAAATTATTTTAATGCTGAGGAAACTAGTTAGCTTGGTGCTGCTTGGGGGCCAACTTTGCTCTCAGGAGAGAAAAACCTAGCGGAAAATAAATCCCCCAAAGAAAAGCAATACAAAGGCAGTACACATAGAAAAGTAGTGCCCAGATATCAAATGAGTTCCTAGCTCCAACTAGGCCAGAGGCCAGTTGCACACTGGACTTATCACAGTTAAATGAACCTATTAAATCTCATTTTTGCTTTTTAAAAAATGCATGTGAAGCTACTGTGTATGTTTTACAGTTATCTTCTGCATAAATATTTTCACAGGAGTTAGGGTCATAGCACACAGAAAAACCACTGCAATTAAGGCTCTACTTGTAGACTTCATGGAATAGGAATGGAAGAACAAGCTGCATTACCTTGGCCTTTGCTCCTCAACATTGGAAAACTAGTGCTTCCAAGGGACACTACTGATGCTGTTGGTCAATTTTAGACATGGCATAAATACTCAAAACCACGAATTCTCCTAGGCCTTAAAGTCTTCAAAAAAGTTTCAAAGAATAGTCTAAAAAGCAAAAAGATATAGGCAAGTTCAAAAAATACAACACACTAAAAGAATGCTTCAGTCACTAGTCATTTTTTAAAGGTTTTATTTATTAATTTTTAGAGAGGGGGGAGGGAGAGAGAAAGAGAGGGAGAGGAATATCAATGTGCAATAGACACATCATTCGGCTACCTCTCCAACACCCCCCACTGGGGACCTGGCCCACAACCCAGGCATGTGCCCTGACCAGGAATCAAACCAGCAACCTTTCAGTTCACAGGCCAGCACTCAATCCACTGAGCCATACCAGCCAGAACATTTTCTTTTAATTGATGAATGTTTTGTTGCATATTTGTATAATTTTTTAAAAGTTGTATTTTAAAAAGACACAGAAGTGATCTAACCACCCTGGCAACTATCTAAACAGTTCTATTTAGGTTTTCAGAACTTTTTTTTTTAAAGATTTTATTTATTTATTTTTAGAGAGGGGAGGGAGAAAGATAGATAGATAGAGAGATAGAGAGATAGATAGAGAGAGAGAGAGAGAAACATCAATGTGAGGTTGCTGGGGGTCATGGCCTGCAACCTAGGCATGTGCCCTGGCTGGGAATCGAACGTGCAACACTTTGGTTCGCAGCCCGCGCTCAGTCCACTGAGCTACGCCAGCCAGGGCTGGTTTTCAGAACTTTTTAATTATTTTTATTAATTACTGTTCATAGTTAACCTGAAATGTATAACCCTCATTTCTAAGAAAAGAATATGTAGGTCAATGGCCAAGATATATTTAGATAAAGTTAGACAGATATATTTAGAATTGTTTCTGAATTTCCAACCTGCTTGTTAACCTAAGACTAGATCACGCTACACAAGTAGCTTCCAATAATCAAAATAAAAGTTCTAAACATTTGGATCTTTACAAAAATTAAATTAATTTATACATTTAAGAGGTAAGGTTTTAATACAGACTCCTTTAAAATAAGTTTTCCTAATGTACTTGAAGTTTGATATTAAAATTTGGTTTTGCACACAAATACACAAGAAGATATCCTTTGTATAAATTAAGGCATAGTTATATTTTCCACTTAAGAAGTTAAACAAGACTACTCCTTTGATAATTTTCCTTAAAAACAAAACATCCATTGTTCTGATTCATTTTATAGAAACCACACCATTTCTGTATCTTTATACTGAAAGAAAACTGTACATAGTTTTCCATGTGCTTATTTTCAATTATGCCCAAGGTACACCAAATGGTTAATCAATAAAAGTAAAAACTATACCATATAAAGAGGGGAGGAGTTACTAAGCAAAAGAATTGCAGTTTAAATTACCTCTAACAGTCTAGAATACACACATTTTTTTTAAAGTTGTTTAATAGGCTTACCTTCAAAATCCTTAGGTGGCTTAGAGTTTAAATGTTCAACTGTGCATGTTTATTACTGAATCTGTGAGTCAAAAATGATGTACTCTTAACACTAAAAAATCAAAGCAAATGAACCATTTTTAAGCTGGTGTAAAAAACACTTTTTATATGGATGAGACTTTTAAAACAAAAGTCATGAAACCACCAACAGGAACATAGCTAACCAAATAATTTGTGTAAATATTTTCACTCACCTCCCCCCAGCTCCATTAGATTACAAATCTCCTTAAAAACAGATTATGTTAAACATCTTCAGTTCACTCACAGTTCCTAACACATAATATGTAATAAATATTTGTTGAGTTGATGAAAACCATTTTTAAAAATCACTAATGAAATACCTTGTTTTGCTTAAAACTTAGTATTACTGACTTGTATATAAACATACATTCCATTACATAGAATCGACATTATTTCTTATAGAGTAACTCTCCTTTTCTCTTTCCACATAAAAACGTAAGACAAAACTAACACAATTGTTAATAGCCTAGTAAAGTTGTTTCGATACACTTAGAATACTGTATTATAAAATGATTGTGTATTTATGCATAAAGATACAAAAACCAGACACTACAAAACTAAAAAGGTAGAGGGCAGTAAACCACTAAAAAACAAAATGAAGCCCCCTCTCCCCAGTCATTTAGATACTGGAAGAGATTCCACTGCATCTGTAACAATGATGTTACAAAATCTTTTGAAGTAGAAAAATTAACCTCTTTTCTAATTCTTATATATAACCACTAACAACTTAAAATGACAACAGTACTCTTATCTTAAATAAGCACCAACACTGCAAAAAACTTTGCTTTCGAAGGACATCTTTCTGTTATGGGTCAGGATTTGAGGTTAGTTTTTCCACTGTGAAGTTGTAGTGTGAACAGTACAGGAACCGAAGATCAGGACTGAAATAAAAACACTACAGAATTACATACACAGGTTCCAGCACAAATAACCTTTTTATTACAAAATCTTTTATTAAAAAGTCATGTGCAGATAATTCTGTAACATAATATCACACTCTAGCACATCATATGAAAGAAATTAAGTGAAATGTTCAAATTAAAACTATAAATTATTACACCATATTATTACACCCTACCAACCACACTCAAGCAGGCCTTACTTCTACTGGACCCTGTAGAAGATGGCTATTTTCTCCACAGCAACTCTTCCCTTCCCTTCACTTAGCTCTCAAAAGGAAGAGGTTGAATAGGCTATAAACAAGACACAATATAAAAGATTCAGAACTAAGAATGATAAAAGGCATTCCCAGTGAGGAATTATGACTAATAAATTGATGGAGATAGGCAATAAGCACAAACAGCTGCTAACATCACATAGAACCAAACATTATGTGCCTCCTGATACAAGTGTACTCATCATCTATAAAGTATTCTTGACCCCTCAAAGAAAAAAAAGAAAAAATAAGAGAGATTATACCTATAGAAACCGAATCTGGTCAAACCTAATACCAATTAGCAAGAAACCCAGAGGACAGAGGAATGTGTTTAATATCATCAACACAGGAATGTAACTGGCAAATTCAAACTGGGAAACTCCTATTTCTTCAACAAATAATTTGCCAGGAATAACAAATAGAGGGGGACCCTGCCTGGTGTGCTCAGTGGATTGAGTGCTGGTCTGCAGACCAGGGAGTCACCAGTTCAATTCCCCGTCAGGGCACATGCCTGGTTGCAGGCAGGGTCCTTCGTGGGGGGTGTGCGAGACACAACCACACATTGATGTTTCTCTCCCTCTCTTCCTCCCTCCCTTCCTCTCTCTAAAAAATAAATAAAATCAATCTTTAAAAAAGAAAGAAAAAGAAATGGAGGGAAAACCTATAATCTATAAAACAACGCACAGACCTCATTTGACTTCAACTCAATGATTGTAAAAACACATTTATGAGATGATAGAGAAATCTGAACACTGAATATCATACATTAAGAAATTATTGCTAATTATTTTTCAGTGTGATAATAGTTATATGGTTCTCTTTTTTCCTTCAAGAGTGAATGAAGTTGCTTAAGAAACTGAGTGCTAAAAAGCTGGTGTACAGAAAGGGAGCACTAAAACTTAATACAGCTCAATGATCTGGCCTACCCGGAACTGAAGTATAAATTCTGAGATTGCAACGACGGGAGGAGAGCAGCTTAGCCTGCCTGCCAGCCAACCTCTTCTCCACTGATATAAGCTCTATAAATAGACCAAGGGTGATAATGGCTGCTCAAATCACTTCACGTGGCAGATACCACCACTACTGACTTATACCTGGCCCAGTACCAGGACTGCGCATAAACTAGCACCAAGACGCCAAGAAGTTACCAAATGCAAAGAATGAACCATGGCTAAGGAGAGACCCTCTAAGTACTCAAAAGCACCAACATTGTAAACCAAGAATAATTTAAAACACAGGTTCTAGGTTTCCTCCAAGGGTTCTGTTCTGGCCATTTTCTATCTCCCTCAGAAGACAATACACATAAGGATTTGTTACCACATGCTGAGACCTGAGGTCCCCAAGATAAATGTTGCCAAAAACCTATCCACTATACATGACCTCAGAGTCACAGCAAATTGTTTGGTGGACCGTAGCAGAGAAAAATAATGGGAAACTCTTGATAATAAAATGCTGATTTAAGAATAAACTAGACTTCTATACTGAGTTAAAATTAAGGCGGACAGGACACTGCTTAAAATCTTAACCACATGAAGTTTTTGTTCTTTTGTCCTTAACAGAAAGGAAAACAGTCCTGTTTTCCTACAGTTTAAGTCCACACCCAAGTTCCCTCTCCCCAACAATATCTTTCTCTAATTATAAGGCACCTAACAAAATGCTGACTCTGGACATCATAAAAGTTTTTTGCTTTTTTTTAAACCAGACAACTCAGTAAAAAATAACTTCCATTCATCTTTTTGGTTATCTTGTTTCCCTAATGCTAACCACGTTAGTGAAAACATTAATTTCTAGATCACCTAAACACAATCCTAGTTAATCCAGATTCATAAGAATGGCTGTATAAATTGTTTTGTTTTGTTTGGGTTTTTTTGGTATATACTGTAAATTTTAACAGATTTAATTTTTTCCTCTTTGAATAACAATCAGACCTAATTTAGTAATACATGGTTTTGATTCCAGAGTAAAAAGTATTTTGTAAATGAACTGGCAGTACAAAAAGAACATTCAAGATTCCAATCATTTTCTTTTAAGCTTAGAGACCCATATAGGAGCTATCTTCCAAATCCTTATTTAAAATGATTTTATAAAGGAAAAGACTAATTCCATACTATAGTTGTTCTGTTATATGGTACTTTTTTCTCATATAGCCTACTTTTCTTCTCCACACTTTAGAGCAGGAAAGAAACTTAAAAATTATCTGATTCACTACATTTGAGTTCCCTGAGACAAATGATTTATCTTTGTAACCATCCCCACCTGGCACCAAAGTGCTCAGTAAGTGGTTTTGTTTTTTGTAAATCCTCACCAAGGATATGTTGTAACGATTTAATGATTTTGGGGGGCCAGGGCAGCTGAGGGTGGAGAGAAACATCCATGTGAGAGAGAACCATTGATAGGCTGCCTCCCACAGGCACTCAAACCTGAAACTTTTTGGTGTACAAGCCACCGCTCCAACCAACTTTGCCACCTGGCCAGGACAGTAAATGGGTTTTTTAATTTAACCAGGTATAAAAACCCCCACATACAAATAAAACTAAGTTTTACGGAAAGAGTTCTACTTTTTATTAATATTACCTAGAAAATACTCATCCAGTTACTTTTAAAATTAAATAAAATCAAATTAATAACAGGATTTACACCATCTGTCTATTGGCTATTGACAGGATCAGAGGAAAGAGGAATGAGGTCCCTATTTTGAATGAAAGAGAACAGAAACAAAATTTAAACACTGTAAATGAAAACTACAAATCCTAAATAAGACAACCATCAAATCTGAGTTACACTGGCTATTTTACATTATTTTAAAATTACATTTACTATTATCAGCTGTTATTAATATGTTGTGATAAATATGTACAATATATACAACAAACAATCCTCCCTAGCAGTTCAGGAACATAGAAGAAAATAAAACAAGCAAGACGCTTTTTAGTTTCACCCTGCTCCTTTCTTTTACAAGGACACGTGGGCTGAGTGTGAAAACTGACTGAACATCAATCCCACTTCTGCTGAGAAAAGCTGCCCACACAAAAGCAGAAAACACTGTTTATTTCCCTTAAGTTCAATCATGAGTCCTTAAAGAGTAGGGAAAGTAGGTACAATTAAAGATAAAGGCTAAGGATTTAGAAAAGTTCCATGACAACAGTCAAATTTAAATCTGACTGAAATTTGACAACTAAAAAATAACTGTCAGCCCTGGCTGGTATGCTTCAGTGGACTGACTACTGCCCTGCAAACCAAGGGGTTGCCAGTTCGATTCCCAGCTGGGGCACATTCCTGGGTTGCAAGCGGGTCACAGTGGGGGACACATAGGAGACAACCACACACTGATGTTTCTCTCCCTCTCTCTCCCTCCCCCCCTCTAAAAATACATAAAAAATAAATAAAAAATAACTATCAAAGCATCAATCCAAAATAAAAAATTAAAACCAAATAAATTCCTACTCACTGAAATAAATGTTAAAGGACTGCCTACCTGATCTTTTATATTCCACCTGAGTTCCCCCCACCCCCTGCAAGAGAAGTAGTATCTCATTAACAGACTAAGGTACTGTACTTTCACAACCAGCCACACTTAACCATTCAAGATCACTGATACTCATGACTTTGCTTAGGCTGCTCCCTAGCCTGGAATGCCCACCTGGAAATCAGTTAAAACCTCAGGTTTAAGTTCCTGCAGCATCAGGGCTCTGTCAGTCTTATCCGGTACTCCAGTTCTAGCAAACAGAGTGCTGGCACACAGGAAACAATCAATAAATGAGCGTTGTGAGAATAAAGAGGTGCCACTGAATGTTTTGTCATCTGTGTTTTCTCAATAGCTTTGTCACCTTTCTAGTCTCATACCTTTTCACAATTAATTTGTTTCATTTTTACCATATAATTTACAGCTACCCAAGAAACTTTATGTGGCCCCAAACTCTTTCCTAAAATAATAGAGAATATTGAAATCAACATAGTTTAAAAGAAATCATACCATAGTCCATTTTTCCTCTTTTACAGGTTTTCTCAAGTATCATCAATTTGGTAAAGATGTCCCTAGTCACATGCAGAAACATTAGGAAGTTCTAAAGTGGTTTACCAAAGTTACAAACGTAAGGTTTGTTTGGGTCTCTAGCATGCACTAGTTCCAAACTTTAAAGAGAAAAAAACAAAAATATCCTAATTACCCATATATCAAGTCTATTCATGCACGCATCAGAACAAAACCATAAGATTGAAGGTCCCACCAAAACCACCTCTTAAATAATGAGTGACTACACAAACTCCCAGAAATTAACAGTGAAACAGTAAGGAGACTTAAGGTACCAATGTCACTTATGAAAAATAGAAACCTTTACGGGACATACACGGAGCTCTCAGTTCTAAAAGAACTGTCTTAAATTAGAATTTAAAGCTTAATTTATCTTTAATATATGGGTCTCTGATAAACCATGAAGACTACAAAAAAGAGTATGACGACACTTTCATAAATGCATTTAAGAGTAATGTAAACTGAATTACTGAGTAATGTAACAGCTACACTGTGAACTTAGTATGAAGCTAATTGGCAATGGGAAAGTTTCCAGCCCCAAAATCCAGCCCCTCCCATTTTTCAAAAAAAAAAAAAAAAAGTCAGAAAAAAATTCTTTCCATTAAGAAATTATATGTAGTTGATGCTTTAGGTATAATACCATAATGTCTCTCCCTGCCTTTCATATTATATACACCTATTTTGAAGTTTTTATCTATAACACAAACATTATGAAAAGGATGCAGTCTGAAGTTTTAAGATTAAAGTGGTACTGAAAAGTAATCTGAAATAATCTAAATTAGAAATGCCTGAAAATATTTTTATTTCTCATTTCATGGAACTGCGTAAAATTTCACTAAGGCTCTTTTTAAAGTAGCATACAGATTATCTAAATTTCATCTGGTTTCCTGAATTCATATTTAATTCATAATTTTATATTTTATATTTACTGAGTATAAAGCTCTCAACTAGGCATTGCATTGGCCAGGTTACTCTGCCAAAATATTACACTTCCTACTGAAAAACGGTTAGCGTTGTCATTCCTCAGGACATCGGGTAGTAACTATCAGCTGTAGGCCCCTAAAAATCCTTGTTAAACCATAAGGCAGTGCTCTTACTGGAAAAAATCCCATTGCCAGGATCAATAAAACTACATCAGAAAAGCTAATAGTCTCCATCCTTAAATATCCCAGGAGAAGAAAAAGTAATTCAAACCGTTAGCAGGTGCCCAACGAAACTACACAGTAACAACCTAAGCAAAACCACCAGATGTAGTTGTAATCAAGAGGTCTACCTTGGCAAAGGATACTTTGTCACCTATCATCAGTGGAATTTTCATCCTACTGGGTAGGATTCAGAAAGCAAAAGCTCAAGCAAGAAACCAAACGTGCACCCAAGGATACACTGCTCAAGCGGCTCAATCTGGGAGAACAAGTACTGACAGACGTTCACTCCTTCAATCTGTGAGCATCTATTCTGTTACAAACAAGAGGACGACTTAAAAGGCAGAATGAATGACGTGCTGTTGGTTCTGTTGGGGGCAGCCGCTCCAAGAATTAATTCACTGAGGTCGGTGTTATAAGGAATAAAGTTCAAAGTGCCACTGGGGAAAAGAGGAGAACTCTCTGGGAAGAGTCAGAGAAGACGATGATCTTTAACTTGGGGCTCGTAGCTTTACATCCTCGCCGGCTGTCTAAATAAAGTTGACAAACTCGCCAGAGGAGATCAATTTTGGAGACTGACGTATCCCTCCCGAGGACCAGAAGCGTCTGCCGACCAAAAGAAAGCGCCCAGAGGCAGAAAGCACCGCGCTTGAGAAAGCTTTCCTCCCTCCTCCTAGGCCACCGCTGCGCCGGGGAGGCGGCCTGGGCTCTCAGGAGTCGGGGCAGGTGTCGGCGCCAGACCCCGGCCGGCAGAGCCCGCAGAGTTGGCAGAGGTGCAGCCGCCGCCGCTTCCCCCGCCCGCCGGGGCGCCGAAAAGTTGCGTGAAAGCAACTCCAGGGCCGTAAAGCCGCTGCGCCGCGCGGCCCGCGGTCTGCAGCACCTCCAGCCTACTACTCTCAGCCGCCGGGGAAAGGGACCGGCCTCGCCCGGGCCCCGGCGGTCTGGGGGAGGGCTGGAGGGCCGGGGGCTCGGCCCGCCAACTCCGGCGAGCCGGGAGGACGAGAGGGTCACCAGCCGGCGGGCGAGCCAGCAACCAAACCATCTAGTTAGCCTCGACCCGGGCCGCGCCTCCCTGCAACTCCAGGCGCGAACACCCGACACCCGCCGGTGGACCCTCACCGCCCCGGCGCCCGGACGCCGCAGAGCCTTCACCCGCGGCCCGCACCCCGACGACTCGACTCAACCCGACCCCTCCCCGGGACGCAGCCCGGGTGCGGCGGCTAGACACGCAGCCGGCCGCGGCCCGACGCCCATTCACGCCTCACCTGCTCTCTGCCGCGGCTCCGCACCTCCTCGTCCGCTGCGCTCGCCCCGTCGGGGCACGCACTGACCGCCGGGCCGGGACTCTGCCGGCCGCGGTGACTCGGAACGCGACGCCCACCGCCGCCTTCTCCCACTCAGACCAAGCCCCGCTGGCTAGCAGAGAGGCGCGGTCAGAAACCCTCCAGGGTCACAAGAAATCTCGCCGCCTCCTCAGGATACACCACCAAGTCCCTTCACTCGTCCGCGCCGCCCGGAGAAAATGTCACCAGAGGCCGTTCCGCTCCGCGCCTCACTTCCGCCCGGAACCACAGAGCCCGCGCCAGCCGGCTAGAGCGGCCGCTGCGGCAGGAGCCTCCAGGGACCGAAGCGGGAGGGCAAAGGGAAGCCAGACAGCGCCATCTGGCGGGAGGGAATTCGAGCTCCTCCCAATGCAGAGAGCCGGGCGCGCAGGCACCGCCTTCCCAGGATTCTTTCCCGCGCTCCCACCATCTGATCATGCACCTCCGTTCCAGAAAAATCTTTCTCGGAGGTTCGGAAAGCTAGTCAATGCAAGCCAAGGACAATGCCCTAAGAAAAGGAGGCTCTCCTTTTTCCATAGGCTGCTCCGTACTCACCCCTCTTGAAGCTTTCCTGAATGAAGTTCGTGGGGTCTGAATGCTTGAGTCACTCCAACAGGGAGTCCCCACCTTTCTCCCCCCTCTTTTACGAGGATGTACAGTGCTCAGCTCGGGGAGATTCAGCTGTACTCTTCTCATGCAGTGCCGTCAACGTCCCGTTCAAGTTTCTGCGAGGTCTGGCAGATCTCGCAGGTAGATGGCCACCTGCTGGTGGTACAGGGTCCCGGAGGGAGACCCCGCCCCGCCCCTAAATACGTTGCAGACGCCCCAAATTCCACCGCAGCACAGTCGCTCCTCTGATTTGCGGTTTTCCGTGGGGAGGGTGGCGCACCGGTGCACAATATGAGTTTTCGAGCGTCTTTCTCGAGGCCTGAGATGGGAGAAACCTGCCGGACGCGGGACTCGGAGGGAAGGTGAAGTGGGCACAGGCCACCTGGCCGGTAAAAGAGGTGCTCAGAACAAACCACACTACTCAAGACCTGGCCAGGAGGCTGCGCTCCTTAAAAGCAGAGAGAGTTTTGAGACATAAATAAATAAGGGCTTGAGAAGAAAATGTAAAAGGTATTTACATTTTCAGGAGCCGTGCTGGGACCTGGTGTGACAATCCTCAGGAGGAGATTCTGAAAATCACAGCTCTGGCCCCACGCTCCCATTAACATCAGTCTCCCCTTTAAATCAGAACCTTCAGCTGCCCCCAATTCACTCCTTTATTCTGACTGCCTATAAGCCTGTAATAATAGCTAATTTTCATTGAGTGCCTACTATATGCCAGGCACTGTACCATGTATTTAAATCGATTCATTTATGTAAGCCTCACAACAGCCCTATAAATTTGGCTGTATTACTAGCCCTTGGTGACAAAGGTGGAAACTGAGGCACAGAATGATAAAAGGAACTGCCCAAGGTCACACATCAGTAAGTGGCAAGACTGGACTCCCACACAGGCAGCCCAACTCTAGAACCTGCTTTCTCAGCCATTAGCACCAGTGGTCTCCTTGCAATGAACTGAGAACATACTGTGTGTCAGGTAAACATTTCCTCTTAGGTTATTTCATTCATTCATTCATTCATTTCTGTGCTGCCTTCGTCCTCGAGGAATTTGAGAATTTGTGGGATGGTGACAGGAGCGGAGGCTCTTTCAGGGGAAACAGAAAAGAAAACAACTGCTGAGATCACAGCTGTCACTCTTGAATGAATGAACGTGGACCAATACGTTCTGTTTTAAAACAGCCTGACAGACTTAATTTTGCCAGTGCTATAGACATACTGGTGTAGGGCCCTGAAGTACCATCGTGGCTCCTCCTGTTTAATACTGTTAACTCAAGAAACAGTCAAACCTGTAGAAAATTTTTGTTGAGTTTATTTGAGCCAAACTGAAGACAGTTCCAGGGAAGCAAAATCCCAATGTACTGAGAAAATGCTCCAGAGAATGGCACTTTAGCACCTTATTTTATATATTACCATCAAAAGAGGGAGGCCCAAGGGGCATACAGGAAATCCCTTAGAGATAGATAAGGGAGGCGGGAGAAAGCTAAACAGGGAAACCTCTGGGGTTGGGTAAAAAGTAAAATAATAGACACTTTTCCACTGGTGGGTACAGGATAGTTAATAGTCAACAATTAACATAATAACAATAACAATGAGGGGATTTGCCCCCTGGTGCAGCGCCTGTGCTTTGAGGGGTCAGGAAAAAGGAAATTTGACATTCCAAAGGTATGTTATCATGGATGCAAAAAGACAACAGACAGGCTCAGTTAAGTTAAAGGTTGACTTTGTTACTGGCCTGGGACAGGAACATCTGCCATGAACTGCTTATAGTTAGAAAGTTTTCATTTCAGACCATCCATTGTGGTTAGGTTACTTTAGGTCAGAGTTTGTAAGGCTGCCACGCAGGCCTCCCCTGAGCTTGTCAGGTTAACATGTGGCCCCTTTTCTTCCACAACACCAACAAATCAATTCCCTACAATGAATGGACTGTGCATATCTTTGGAGGCTGGGGCATTTGATACACTAATTACTATTATCCCTATTGCTATCCTACTTAGATTGCTATAAAGGGTGATTGCTTTTGTCTACCCCCTCTGTAGGAGCATGAAGTGCTGGACATCCCATTGTATCTACAGACATTTCTGTCAAGTGTTTTCTGCTCACAGACACTGCCCTGCAAATATGTCTACCCCTCGGCCTCTCTGCAGTGTTACTACCGCATCGTATTGGTCATTCTCCTCTCAACTTCTGTTATAAGCCCTAGAGGCCAAGGCCAAGTCTGTCAGCATTATTGTTTGCTCATGACGCACCACCTGGCACGGGTCTGGGCTTGCAGCAGGTACGTGTTAGAAATGGGGACCTGAGCAGTAGCATCAGAATGTCACTGGCCTTGCTCTGACTGTTCTGCAGTCTGTTCCCCCCTGGCCCAGCAGGTTGCTTCTACCACTTGGCCTTGTAAGGTGGACACTATTATTAGAACCACTCTTTAGCTGAGGAAAATGGAGGACCCAGGGACAGAACCCTTGTCTCTGGACTGCCCTCTCTTTTTGTGTCAGATTGCTGAAAACCCAGCTATCCCTTCCTCGGCACAACCACCTCCCGCCCCTGCATCCCCAGTGTAACCAGCCCCCACTAGATCTCCCCGTACCCCTGTAAGGCAGTTGAACCGGGGCTGGGGATGGGAATGAACCTCTGCACTGAGGTGATCATGTAGCCCCAGACAAGTCACCATTTCCAGAGTTAACATGACGTGCTCTGCCTCAGAGCATCATTCCACAGCATTTAATTACATGCTCCATACAGAGGCCATCTCGAAGCATTCTAAAGATTCTGAGCAGCAGAAAGTGACATGGTTGTCAGGGCAAGCCCAGGGGTTCTGGACTCTGACAGATCTGAGTTTGGATCTGATTCGGCCTCAATTCTGTAATCTTGCCGAGCCTCAGTGTCCTCACGTGTCAGATGCAGACAGCCCCTGATGCTACCTTGCAGACTCTCATGAGGGCTGAGGGTGAAATTAGCCATGTGTAAGGTCCTCAGGACAACCCTCGGCTCAGAGAGAACGCTCCATAAACAGAACATTATTCCAATGGTGACACTCCACGCCAGTGCCTCCAACAGACACAGACACACTGGTCAAGTGCGGTGGCACTGCCTTCTCAAAGGACTCATTTTTCCAGAGCAGCAGCAAGCTCACGTGGAACCAGAATGAAACTGGGCACAAGGGTGTCGTGAACACGGAGCCATCCAGTGGCCAAGGGTGACTGGGAGGGACACTCTCTCAGCCCCCTCCGTCCTCCGGGGTAGATAATCCAGGTTCCTCTGTCTTGGGCTCCAAGTCTCTTTTTCCAATCAGGTGATTGTTCTGACACTGCTTCCGTATTGGAAGTCTGTAACTAACTTCTAATAAAAACTGGAAATAAAAGCAAAGGACAGTTTTAAATTTTTCGTCAAGAATGCATTGGTGCCCTGGCTGGCGTAGCTCAGTGGATTGAGTGCTGGCCTGCAAACCAAAGGGCTGCTGGTTCAATTCCCAGTCTAGGGCACATGCCTGGGTCACGGCCCGGTCCCTGGTGGGGGGCTCATGAGAGGCAACCACACATTGATGTTTTTCTCCCTCTCTTTCTCCCTCCCTTCCCCTCTCTAAAAATAGATAAATAAAGTCTTAAAAAAAAAAAAAGAATGCAATGGTGATTCATTTTTCCAGTGAGAAGAACAGCTCTGTATGACACAACACCCGACCTGGTGGGACATCCAGGGTGGGAAGAAGGGAAGGGGCTCCTCTGATACCTGCTCCTACCCAGGGCGCCCACTGCCCATCGCGGGACTGTTTGTTCCCTTCACAGCATGTCACCCCACCCCCGCCCCATGTACCTGTTACACATACTCCTCTTTCTTATCCGTCTGGCACACCAGACCACAGGGCGGGGGACTAGCCCCTGCTGCTGTGCCCTGGGGCAGGCACTCAGTGCACAGATGTGAATGGAGGAAGTCCGTCTGAGCATTCCGCTGGGGAGACTCAGAAACTTGAAAGGACGTCAAAACAAGGAAGAGGTGCCAGGTGCCAAGTAGGTGAGAGGCTGGGAGGGAGGCAACCGGGGAGTGCCTGGGGAAGGACCCCGTGTCTGCCGGCAGTTGTTTCTAGGGAGGGAGAGAGTCAGTGCCTCCAGGACGGAGCTCCTGTCATCCTCCCTCCAGCCCTCTTGCGTCCAGCACGGGCCTGGGAGGCAGGACACGTTCCACAAATGCGTGTGACTGAGAGAACAGGAGTGCAGAGGAGCCGACCTGGAGAGAAGGGGGAGGGGAAAGAGGTGGGAAAGCCCCTGGGCTGTTGGGCAGAGGGCGCCTCCACCTCCGGGGCAAGGTAGCCTGTGGCCAGGTGGCAGAGGACAGGTGTGGCCAGAAGGGAGGTGGGGGTGCTGCATGTGAGTGTGAGGAGCCTGGGGTTCATTTTTAAAGCACTAATGGGGAAGCGGAGATGACAGTCTCACCTGGTCTTCTAATGAGGGTTGCTGTCAAAACCGAGCAGAAAGTGGTCGCCCAGGCCACTGACCACGTGGAGAGAAGGGAGAGCAACTGAGCCCAGGCTGAGCCAGTCGGGCCCCCGGGAGGGGAAAGGGCTGACTGGGGACTGCGGGAGGAGCAGAAAGAAGGGAACACAGTGATTGGGAAAGAAGGGGCGGGCCTGCAGCCCTACGGAGCTTCCTGATGGGTGGCAGACAGGACACATTCCAAAGGCACACTGTTATTTGGAGGAAAGGACTCAAGGACCTGTAAGGACGTCAGAGCAACCAAAACACCAGCTTTACGGAGGATGGCCCCTGACCTCCGCCTTCTCCTCCTCGGCTCCGAAAACAACGGTGTTTTAAGTAAGAGCAACATCAGGGCTTCTGTGGTGTGATGCAAAATATATATACAGTCTTTGTCCTCAGTTCAGGCACAGAGGACAAAATCCTTGGTGTTTCCGGAGTGATAGGAGTGCCTTCAGTTATTAAGAAAGCACTTTCAACCTGAGTTGATGGTAACGAGGTAACTTTTGGTGGGCCCCTAGGTGACTTCAGGATGGGGGCTGCTTGCCAGGGGACCCACCTCAAGACGAGAGGGTTGGGACTTTGGTTCCCAAACACACCTCTGGGAAGGGGAGAGGGGCTGGAGATTGAGTTCAGTCACCCCTGGCCGGTGACTTCGTTAATCGTACCTACCTGATGAAACCTCAGCGAAAACCCCTAAATGATGGGGTTTGGGGAGCAGAACTTCCAGGTTGGCGAACTTACTGAGATGTGGGGCAGCTGACTCACCTGGACAGGCCCCCGGAGGCTCCTCCCCCTCCCCCACCATGGTTCTCTTCCACTCAGCTGTTTCTGAGCTGTATCCTCGATAAACCAACAATAGTAAAATGCCTTCCTGCATTCTGGAACTTGAGGGGGAGTCATGGGAACCCCCAAAATTATAGTTTGCAGAGCAGAAGTGTGGGTAGCCAGGGGATCCCAGTTATGGCCGGCATCTGAAGTGGGACGGTTTCGTGGGATGGAGCCCTAGACCTATGGGGTCTGCATTACCTCTGGGTAGTTGGTGTCAGAATTGACCTGAATTGTTGTATACCCAGTCATTGTTGGAGAATGGCTATTGGTACCAGAAATAATTACACAGGATCCTGAAAGTTTGGCTTCCAACACATATGTCATATTTAGTGTTAAATAAACACGTTGCATTAAGCAAGCCCAGTCCTCGGCCAACTCTCTCTTCAGCCTCCACCTTCCCTATGACCGTGTCCACCTCCTCACTGACGGCCAATGCTGCCATCACCCAAAATCCAGGAGGTGGATTGGCTTAATAATGCTTTGTCTCTCCCGGTAGAACTGAAACTCAAAGGAGTGCCTCTGAGGAGGAATTGATCTTTCCCAGTGACATTTCAGGTACCAGATCCTGGTGGGGAAAATGTTACTGGAGGAGGATTGTCCCAACATCCCTCGTGGATGCATATTAAGTAGCCACCTTGTTAGGAGGGCCCAACGAAGCATGCATCCGTTCAGTTTCATTCAGGAGACATCTGTTGGAAGCCTGCCCACCAAACACAAGTGTTAGGCCCTAGACATGAGATATTTCATTAATCCTCAGACAGTGCACTGGACCAAGGTCACGTGAGCTAAAGGGGCAGAGGCAGGGTTCCTGGAAGAGCACACAGTCGCCCGCCTCAAGAACACTACTGTCTGTCTGATAGCAGGGCTCAATCTGGAAACAAATCGCAATCGTTTATAGGTGGAACACAGCAAGGTGTGAAGCAGAGAAGGGACATGTGGTGGGATATAGTAAGTCCCAAGAGCTAAGAGGATTTTGTGGAAAGGAAGGCTTTTGACCAGGGCCTTGGATGAAGAGCAGGATGTCCAAGGACAGAGATGAAGAGAAAGGTATCCAGGCAAAGGCTAGCTTGAGTGCAGGGCACAGCCTGAGAGCCCAGAACAGGTGTCTTTCTCAGAGAAGTGATGTATCGAGTTCTACGGTTTGGTCCCTCGTCCCCCACCTCTCCAATTCTGTTTTTGTCTTTTTGCTGATTAATACCAACGACATACATTTGCATAGAGCTTACCTTGAACACTTCAGAGTATGATTTCATTAGCTTCTCTAAACAGTCCTAAAAGGTGGTGAGGGAGGGTATTGTTAACATTTTGCCGAGTATACAAATGACTGACACAAGGAGATTCTGAATAAATGTTGAATGAGTGAGTGAATGACTTGCCCGAGGTTGCCAGCACGAAATGAGAGAGCGTGAGGACCAAACCTCGCTCTGCTGTCTCCAATCCCAGACTCTTTTTACTACTGTACCTATGTATCTGGGGGATTTAGCAGTGCCTTTGTGTATGTGTGCTGGAGAAGGAATTAGACGTGTTATTGTGTTTTATAATGTGCTGATCATTTGAAAAAGGCTCTGGGCGTGAGAACAATGCAAGCATTCATCAAAGGACTTCAATAGACTGACAGCAGCAACAATAACTTTAAATTAAAGGAAGCGGAGTATTTCATGTGACTCCTCTCTTGAGGAGTCAGTGCAAAGGCATCAGGATTTGGGGAAGCCGGATGGGGCCCCCTGGAAGAGAGACAAAGCCGAGAGTTACAGGATAGGTGTGGAGCTAGCAGGCTGGACAGGCCCCCACCAGCCAGGCGAGCAAGCCCCAGGCCAGCAGGACCTCGACCAACTTCCAAAGGCTTTTCCACCACTTGGGTGATTGTCATTGACTGGTAACTGTGAGTAACCATCAGGCCAAGAAGGGGACCTTAGAAATTATCCTTTTATTTTGCAGGAAAAAAATGGTACCTTTTTACTAATTCTACTTCTTGGAAAATTGTGTCACTTAAAGTCCTTAGTAGGGCTGCTCTGCCTTTTAATTCTGCTCATGGTTTCTGCCGTGAGTCTTGCAAGTCGCCAGATGGGCAACATCTTCCTTTCCCAAGATTCCCACTTAAACTTCAGAAGCCTGTCTCCTCAAACCCACCCAACATCGAGGGCCAGGGGGAGGACAACCACAGTCCAAACTGGATTTCCCACTGCCGCAAGGACTGCAGGAAGCTTGCTCTCTTTCCGACAGGTCGTGATCCTCTTGTATAATCACCTGCCCAGAAACCCCCAGTCGGTGCTGTTGAGCTGAGGAGCCAGAAACACAAAGGACACAGCTTATCCTCCTGGGAGGCCCAAAAGAGATGGCCCTTGGCTACAAAGGGGTGGGGTCTGACGATCCCTGCAGGAGGGCCTGCCAGGGGCTAGTGGCAGGAGAGGCTGTGACACCCAGGGCTTATCCCAGCCAGTCCCAGGAGCTCCACAGAGCGTCCCCAGATGCTGAAGGACTGCCTGTGCCCCGTTGCATCACTGCTCCCCAAAACGGCGACTGGTCCTGTTTGTCTTGTCCTCCCCTCCCCATCACCACCCACTCTTTTCTTTCCTGCCTCCATTCTTTTGCTGTGTGTTCTCACTCCTCTCTCATGTCATCCTCCAGTTCATATTATTATCAACACAAGAAATGTCCAAACCTGAAAGAATTTTTATGAGTTTGAGCCAAAGGGCCAGCAATTCCTGGGGAAACAAAACCTCAACAAAGAAATTGCTGGGGAAACAAAACCTCAAAAAACAAAAACCTCAACAAGAAAATGCTTTTCAAAATGGCTGTTTTGCACCTTATTTTATACATTACAATCAATAGATTGTAATGGGGTATGTAATGGGGATTTCTGTAACCCCCTTCTGTAAGGGGGTTACAGAAATCCACTGGTGATAGGTTAGGGAGGTAAGAGAAAGCAAAGTGGGAAAACTGGGATTGGATAAAAAAGTAAAATGACAGACACACTTCCTTTTACATAGATGGAGGCAGAATTTGTGGTCTCTACTCTGGTGCAGTGGTTGTGGCCCAGAAGTGTGGAAAAAGGGAAGTTACCTTGACATTACAGAGGTGTGTTTTTGACAGGGGAACTCAAGAGCTAAAGATTCTAGCCTTAGTTGATTGGCTTAAGTGATTAATGCAAACGCTGGAAAGTTGTTATTCCTGAAACTGGAATGCATGAAGGTGTGACTCCAGGAAGTGACAAGCAATTCAACCTTTGTGTCCCAGGGGCCTGAGGAAGATGGCATCTGAGCCATTGTGTTCCAGGGAGGGAATGCCTCTGATGCAGATAAAGAATTGTTGATCCGCAGATAAAGAAGTACTAGGCAAAGTGTGCCAGACTGCAACTCTTATGCAATTAACCTTATTCCCAAACCCCCTACCTACCCTTTCTTCTCCTTGTAAAAAGGTCAGCTTGAGACGTGAAGACGGATTTTGAGGGTACATAACCAACTGTCTTCTCGGATCACTGGCCATCTGAATAAAGCACCCATAAAGATCCAATCCTTGTCTCTGATTATTGGTTCTGGGAGTGACAGGCAGCACAAACACTGACTGTTCCCATTTCATTATCACAGACACAGAAAGACAATAGACAGGGCTTGAGCAAGGTGATGGTTGACCTTTGTCAGGGAAGATTCTAGCCTAGGCCCTGACTACCCTCTACAAATTGCTTTTAGTTAAAAAGTCTTAATTTTAGAAAATCCTACGTGGTTACTTTAGGTCTCTGAGTTTGTAAGGCTACCAGGCACGCCTCCCTGAGCTTGTCAAGTGTAGTATGTGACCCCTTTTTGTCCACAATATCTTCACTCCAGCTGTGTCCTGATGTCACCTTGCCCTGGGACTTCCCTCCTGGGACACTGGGACTGACCATAGACAAACCTGGAAGAGACAAGGGCCACAAGGTGACAGTGGGCCAGCAGGGGTGAGAACTGGTGGATAAATGTCTCGTCTTCTTTCCCTTGAGTGGACAATTCTGCATCCCATTCTGTAGGGCTCCTCGGAGGCAAACAGCCGGACCACACCCCAGGGGTCTTCTGTGGAGACTAACTCGGTAACGCAGCGCCCCAGGTATGTCTCTCCTTCCCTTCGTGTGCAGCGATTCCCTGTCCCTGCCTCCTGTTCCTGGGGAACTTCCCCAGATTGACTGCTTATTCTGTGTAAGCTTTTGTCTTCAACTCTGCTTGGGGGGAACCCAAAGTCACAACTCTCCTTTCCTCCCAGTTCCTGCTGGGCCTCCAGCCTCTTCTCTGTACTGCTCTGTTGGCCTCTCAGTGCCTGTTTTCCTCCCCAGTCCACCTTGCAGACAGTGTGTCACAGGCTGACTGAATGTGAGGAAATCAGAGATGCCATCAGCACCTGGTTCCTTGGGAGCTTTGGTCTCTGTGTCATCACATCATCAAGGTAGAGGAGGGCGGCAGGGACCAGGGGCTAAGGAGAGGAGAGAGATGCTTGTGGGTTCTGTCACCAGATTAATGGGGTTTGTTCACCTGCATGCATCAAAGCTCAGTCAAATTTGAACAGGAATGAGCAGCAAAGAAAGTAGAGGTTTATTAGTTGAGGAAATGGCACCAAACCTGGAGTCACAGGTAAACAAGTGTTCTCCCGATGGCTTCCAGGGGTTAGATTACATAGGAGAAAAAACCTTAATCCTGGTGACTAAAGGAGCTGGGATTGTGGGCTCTACTGATCGGCTGGGGCCAGGGTAGGGACCGGTTGATTACTGTGGCAGGTCCTGAGGTCAGCCATGGCATTGTCCTGCCTGCTTTCGTGAGGGTGTGGTCAGTAGGGTCATTCCACTTTCCTGGGAGTGGGCCAGGAGCTGAAACACAACTGAAGTCCAGATGTTATTTTTAGCTTGAATGAAACTCTGTTTCTGTGGTCAATGGACCTGAGGCTTTTGTTCTTAAGACAGTTTGATATTGACTAGAATCCCATGCCCCAAAGCTTAGTGATTAAGGAGGGAGTGGACAGACAGAAAGGAGAAAGTGTCATGTTAAAGAAATGACATCTCTATGAAGTAATGTAACTTCATTGGCCCTGGCTGGTGTGGCTCAGTGGATTGAGCACCAGACTTCGAACCAAACAGTCACCGGTTCGATTCCCAGTCAGGGCATATGCCTGGGCTGCAGGCCAGGTCCCCAGTGGGGGGCACATGAGAGACAACCACACACGATGCTTCTTTCCCTCCCTTCCCCTCTCTCTAAAAGTAAATAAATAAAATCTTAAAGAAACAGAAGTCTTAATTGGAATAGAAGTGACTAGTGTCAGGGATGAGGGAACTTTCCCCTTTACATCTTAGTTCTTTCAGCTGGCTGAATAACTCAAATGACATACAGCAGAATAATAGGAGAAAATTAGGTTTTAATACTTGCATACAGGGAATTCATATGAGCATGAACATTCTCAAGACAGTAAGGCAAAATGAGGCCTATATGTCATTCAGAGCAAGGGAAGGGGAAGTCAGGCAATTCAAAAGAGATAAGAAGAGTTATTGTTTAGTAGACAAATGTGTATTGGGCCCTCTTGAAACAACCGGGCGTAGAGAGGTCTTTGGTCAAATGGGTTTTTGCCAGGTTCTTCCCTGTCAATCACCTCTAACTGATACTAAAATACAGCTATCTATGATGAGAGCTCCCTTCCTGGGGCAAGCCCTTTGTCTAAATTCTCTCAGGCAGTCAGGCAGAAGGTCAAAGTTTCCTCCTGAGCCTTCTGTGCCTCGATTGTTTTCAGTTCGAAAACAATGCCAGATTAGCATATCCTGGGGTGACTCATTCTGAACCCCAACACTAGTCAGGTCTGGGAGAGAGATCTATTTATCTCTTGTTCTTTGGGGTACCTGGTTCTCTGGAGGTAGGCCTGGTGCTGGCTGAGGGATCCTTCCCATCCCTCACGGCCTCTCCCCCAGCACCCCACCCCATCTCACCTGGGCTCATTTTCCTGAAGCTTCTTCTCCAGCCTCCCCAGGGTGCCTCTCCCTCCAGTGGTTGCGGCCTGACCTTAAGTAGACTGTCCACTCTCCATCCTCAACGAGGCAACAACAGATTTTTTTTTTTTGCTGGGGCCTTTAGTCTCTGGCAGGAAGTACTCATCAGCTGAAGGATTCCCCTCCTGGGGCTGTCCCAGGCTCCTGTGGGAACCTATTGCTGTAAGTCTAGAGAGTGATAAACGCTCCCCAACCTGCCACATTCCAGGCAACAGGTGAGGAGAAAATGGAGTAAATTCTGGGTCAGCTTAGGGCTTGGTAAAATTTCTGGGGTGACAGAAGGGGAGAGGGAGCAACAATTCAGGATATTTAAAAAAAGGATTCAGAATTTATTTGTGTTGGATAACAATCTCGTCCTCCTGATGCAGGTGTCCTGGGGGTCCAGGCATCCCAGGGTCCACGACCCATGATTGGCTCTTGGCTTCACACAGGAAAGAATTCAAATACGAATCAGCATAGAGTTTAAAGTGAAAGACTTAATTAGTGAAGCAGTGGAATGGAGGGAAGGCTACTCCACGGGTAGTACAGCCCTTCCCTAGTGGGGCTCAATAACTTCCTTTATTCAGGCTCATTTAATCAAGGGGTGGGGCTTTTAATGAGAGAAAGGAATATTCAGGATTTTGGGGGCAAAGAGGTAGAGACTTCCCTGAAGAGCTCCATCGGCCATTGTGTGACTTTTTATGGGCTTTCCATTTCTGATCACGGTGGCGTGGGTCGTGCTGTTTAGAATGATGATGTGTTATTACAATGAGTGTAGACGGAGGCTAGGGGTCACTGCGAGGTGAACTTAGTCACTGTGCTGTATCGAGCTGGTCTTCTGCTGATTCTAAGCCATAAATCCACTGGTGGTTGGTCTCACCATCTCCATGATAGTCCCTGTAGCTCTTATCAGTGAGAGCCGTTCTGTTTGTTCTGTTTAGCCACGCACCCTATCTCACTCCAATCCCAGCATGCGAGAAGCATCGCTTTCTTCCTGTGTTGTAACTCAATTTAATGTCTACTCTAAGCCCCACCTGGCAGGAAAATCCACATCAGTCATTGCTGAATCCTCATTTCCTGTCCCCATCCAGAACCCCCAGAACCCAAGTGCCTGAGAAGTTAGGGTGGCACCCAGACCTCCCTCCATGCAGATGTCATTTTCCAAAGCACAGGAAAAGAAACCTCAGCTGGGCTCTGTTTTCGTATCAAACACGGGGAGCAGAAATCTCTGCCAAGGCTGGGATTCCCCAAAGACCTCTCCATCGAGGATGACTGTACAGGGGTGAGGGCACCCACAGCCCCCTCCCCTTCCAGGCCCTCATGGCTTCTTCTCTCTCAGAGGCCATCTGCCTTCCCTCTCCTTTCCCTCCCCTCCCCCTGCCACATAAAACCCAGTGGGGTTAGATTTGTCTCAAAGGACAGGAGGAGCCATTGATCTCAGGCTCCTTCTGCTTCCACCAAGCCCAGCCTCTGACAAGGAATGACCAATCTGACAGTCTGCTTGAAATAGAAGAATGGGCAACACACTATGAGAAACACACAAATTAATATGTCAAACTGTCACCCTGCCACTCATTCAATTCTCCAGCACTTTGTGGACGCCTACTCAGGGGCCAGGCACCATACTAGCACTGGGAACACAGATGTGACTAGAGGAAGTTCTTCCGGGTTCAGTGCTCAAACTAGTCTGTCCTAATGGGGAAGATGGATGGGAGGTCATCTAATATTAGGACTAAATGACAACATAATAGAAATATGTAGCCAGAGTCATAGGAGCTGAGACAAGGACGCTGCAGACTTGGCCTGTGCCCCAGGGGGTACTCACCTAGGAGGAGACCTCTGAGCCGACACCTTGAGAATGAAGAGAATGTTGCAGCAGAGAAAAGACCAGGAAAGGCATTCTAGGCACTTGTCAAAGTAGAATCAAAATACTAAGCCATTCTTCAAGAAACAGGTTGGCCTGGAGGTAGATTGCTCATTGGGTGAGGGCAACAGTAAGGGAGGAGTTTAGAAAAAAGAACAAAATCCCCAAGGAAGGCTGTGACTGATGGTTTTTCCTTTGTTTCGTGCTGGGGTGGGAGTGGAAATGCAAAAAAAAAAAAAAAAAATAGCCCTTTCTTTTCTCCTCAAGTTTGGAACCAATTGAGAAATAAGGCACAGGAAATGGATCAACTTTATGGTAGATAAAAGCTAGACTGGGGGACACAATGTAAACGGGCAGTCCCCATGGACTTCCTAATATGCCGTGGCCGCTGTAGACAGACATTCATTCAGCTGCAGGGAGACCTGGGCAACCTCAGCCCTTCCCCTCCCCACCCAGCAGGTTTGCTACGTGATAAACAGCCCGGAATATACTCCCTCCGTAGGCAGACTCATCCTAAAGAGAGTATTGTATTAGTTCACTGGGGCCTCCATAACAAAGTACCACAAACTGGGTGGTTTAAACAACAGAAATTTATTCCCTCATAGTTCTGGAAACTAGAAGTCCAAGGTCAATGCGTCAGCGGGTTTGGTTTCTTCCGTGGCCTCCCTCCTTGGCTTACAGATGACCTCCTTCCCTGTTTCTTCACGTGGTCACCCTTCAGTCTGTGCTGTCTGAGTCCTAATCTGTTTTTATAAGGACACCAGTCGCAGTGCATTAGGGCCCGCCCTCACAACCCCATTTTAACTTAATCACCTCTTTAAAGGCCCCCTCCCCAAACATAGTCACATTCTCAGGGCCTAGGGGTTAGGGCTTCAACCTGTAAATTTGGGGGGAACACAGTTCAGCCCCTAACAAGGACCCAGCAGGTCTTAGCAGAGCACACTCACTTCCTTCTCTCAGACTTTCCAATCAGATAGGTCTTTCTTCCCAGGAGAGGGGCCAGAGAACTGAGGAGTGTGGCTCAGTGGAATGTCCTCCCCACGGGAACACGGGAGAACGGATGGAGGCTGCGTGGCTCACCCCACATCCAGTCCGTGTGTACTCACATTGGTTGTTATTGCTTTCTGAAATAAAGGGCTATCTCACACTTATGCACCAATCAAACTTTCCAAAGCACTTTCACATCCATAACACAAAGCATAGAGAGGAAGATACAAGAGTTTTTGAAAATCACCTAATCCTCCTCCCTGCTCTTACTGATGAAAGAACCAGGCCTTGAAGTTTAAGAGACCAGCCAAGGGCCACCCAACTGGCTAGCGGTCACCTGTCTTCCAGCACTACCAGATGTACAAGTTCATTTGACTTAAGGTCCCCAACACAAAACTTTCTTCCCTCTTTATATCTTCTCTGTAGCATCTATCCTAAAGATCAGCATGCTGTTTGAAAGGTAACTTAAGTAAAAGAGATTCTGAGAGTGGCTAACTTCTCTGAATGGACTCAAGTCACTTGACCTCAGAAGTGTATTTGTTTATATTTGCATAGGGTCTGATCCACAGTAGGTATTCAATTCATATTAGCTGCATGCATGCATGCATGCATGCGTGAATGAACGAATGATTGAAGAGCCATAAGACTGGAGGCAGGAAATGTCATATTTTCAGAAGTGGATGAAGAGGGATTCTTTAAACAATGGAGCTGTGAACTTGGCATTGATCCCAGGCCAGTGCCAGGCCTTGTACTCTGGTACTTCTCCCCTTTCTCTAGCCATCTTTTGAGGTCATCTTGGGATCTTTCCTCTCCTCCAACCATCTGTATATCAAATTTGTTTCCAAGTTCTTTCCTATCTCCTTCTTTTCCATCTCCGTTGCCACAATCCTGGCCTAGGCCCTTATCACTCCATGTTGGCCGGGACTCAGGTGTCTAGGCAGGGTTGAGCGCTGAGGCCTGGGAGGCCGCTAGGAGGCTATCTCAGCAGATCAGGCTGTGGTGAACACTTGCCCTGTGTTCCCTCGCCCTCCACAGCCTGTGTCTTCCTCCTTATCTGCTCTCCTCAGATGGACCCTCTCTCTGCCTTCTCCTTTCAACCGGCTCTCAGCTCCTTATTCAGCCCGTCACAATCCCCACCCTTTCAGGCTATCTCTACCACCCTACCCAAGCCTACCCCTCCCCCACCCTCTACTTCAAGTTTCAATTAACTGGCTGCCCATAGAAAGATGCTTGCAAATTCATTCTCCCTGAAATAGAAGTGACCCATAACGAGACTTAATGAGATCATCCCCCAAGGAATTTAATAAAGGACAATCGCTCCAGCCAGTAGAATGAGAGTGTCAGCTGTATCTGAGAGAGCATTTGGGGCAGGAAGGCAGCAATTTGCTGCTCCACGTCTGGGACACATTGGTGGTCTGGGACCCCTGCCACAGGCAGAGCAGTGTGGAAAGCAGGGAGAGAGGGCAGGTCGGCCTCGTGGGAGAACAGAGAAGCACAACCTCACTCTGCAGAATTCACCAAGAGCTCATAGGAAACCCGATGCCCTTCTGACTCAGCTTTCCGTGAATTCCCTAGGTCAGTTTCCATGGTCACCAGCTTTAGGTGTCTCAAGATAAAGATTGCTGAGGGTGGATACTGTGCCCCCTCCTAAACTAGCAGACATGGGGCTGGGTGCCTAGCATGGTGGAACTTCCCTTACAGTCTCCCTTGCAGAGCAGGGAAAAATGGATGCTTGTTTTTCCTGCTTTTGCAAGCTGATCGTCTCTGCAGCCAGGAGCCGTGCCAGCTGTGGTCAGCATCCAGCCTGGCAGATGGGTCATTGGGAACTCAGGCTGAGTCCTCAGCTATCTGCACTTTTCTTGGCCTGCAGACCATCTGCCTCAACAGCAAACCTTCTTGGCACTCACAGCTCCCAGCCTTGGATCTGCTCGCTCCCTGTGAGACCAGTCTGCCTTCTCCCAACACCAAAACAACCAGCATCTGCCTCATCCAGAGACTCTCCAAAAGGTAGAGCTGAAAAGATTCCTAGGTGCAACCTAGTCCAACCTTCTCCCCAATTTACAGATGGGCAGCTGGAGCCCAGGGAGGGTAAGGGGTGTCTGTAATGCACTAGTTCTCTATATTACATAACCAGTGATCACAGTCTAGTGCATTAGTGCACACTTACTAGCTCGGTATCCATGGGTCAGGTAGAGCTTAGCTTGGCTGGGGCCCCTTCTCCAGGGTTTCACCTGGTCAAGGCATCAGCTGGGGCTGCCGTCTAATCGGTGCAAGTGGGGAAAGATCTCTCCTCCAGCTATTCCTCACCTATTGGCTGACTTCATCTTCTCACAGTTGCAGGGAGGTCCCCGCTTTCTTTTCTTCTTTATAATTAAAATTTTAAAAATGTTTATTGATTTTAGAGAGAGGAAGGGAGAGACAGAGTGAGAGAGAAATATCGATGTGACAGAGAAACATTGATTGGTTGCCTCCCATGAGCACCCCAACCAGGGATCAATCCCGAAACGCAGGTACGTGGCCTGACTGGGAACCAAAGCCCCGGCCTCCTGGTGTACAGGACAACACTCCCACCAACTGGGCCACACCCGCCAGAGCTGAAGCCCCCATCTTCTTGCCGGTCAGCTGGATGCCCTCGGCGACAGAAGTCTAGCCACAGTTCCTTGTCAAACAGCTCTCTCCACAGGCCTTGTCACAGCCTGGCAACTTATTTAAAGCCAACAGCTGGGAGTCTCTGGCCTCAGAGAGGGCCCATTCCCCCCTTTAAAAGCTTTTCCCTGGTTGACAAAAGACCCACAAGGGATAATCCACAAAGGATATCCCCACAAGGGATAATACCCCCTTCTGAGTAAATCAACTGACTCGAGATCTTACATCTTCAGAGTCTCTTCACCTTTGTTATATTCTATTGAAAGCAAGTCACAGGTCCCCACCGCACTCTGAGGGAGGGGATTATTCTGGGAATGAATAATGCATATGAATCCTAGGCCTGCCCTACGGTCCGTCTGCCACATCTAATGTCACATGGCTAGATAGTAGCAGAGGTACCATCCCAGATTCCTATGGAAATAGGTCCCAGGGGCCAGGTATGTTTCAGAATTCAGAATATTCCTGAGTTTAGAAGTCGGTTGGGCGCTTCCACCACAGACTCAGCACCCGTGGTGGGGTCTGGACGGCACTCTGTAACAGTGAAGCATGTGAGCGCTCACGCCGAGTGCTTAGCTGCACGGTGGTTCGGGTGAGGCTTCGCCACCGAATGAATTCAGATCAGATTAGGTTTTGCCAGATACGTTATGAAAGACCTATGCCTTTTCAGAGCTCCGGGAGCTTCGGAAATTCCAGGAAGGGATTGTGGACATACGACTGCCATTTGCTGAGTTCTTGCCCTCTGCCGGGCTTGGGCTAAGACATGTACATCTCATACCTCGGGGGAAGAAGAATGTTTTTGAGATAGTAACTGTTTTCCTCCCCTTTCCTTCTTCTCATTCAAGCGGGCTCTGCATTCTCTGATGTGGGGTGGGGAGAGGCTGTGGACTGGAAGAGCCTGTGACTCTTGTTTAAGTGTTCCCGAAGCTGCTCAGGCCCCAGGCAGATACTACGGGAGGGGATGCAGAGCTTTGACAAACATTCTGAACAAGCAACCCTCCTCCCTCCACAAAACCCCCAATAAAATACTGTACATAAATCCCTCACCCTAGGCTTAGGGAGAGGAGCCAGATGGGCTAGGGCTCCTGGGAGCACACCTACGCTGGCAGGACCCTACGGGACAGGGCTACCCACTGCATCCGGAGAAGCTGGAGTCTTGGGTGGCCTCCTAGTGGGAAGGGGCAGCCTGACTGGACACTGGCGTGGGGCTGCTTTCTCAGAATGTTGTGCAAGCGAGGCCTCTCTCTGTAGCCAGAGCAAGCCTGTCTGCAGCCCGGTATGGAGCTGGCTGTTGAACGCAGGAGCTAGAACACGGCAAAGGCTGACTGACTCTTCAGTGAGGACTCAAAAGGTGGTGGGAACGCCTCCCTCTCCGGGTTCCTGGGCAGCTAACTTCCTCTGAAATGTTTGGTTTGGGACACCCTCTGATCTGTTTCATTATGGCCTGGTCAAATTTCATTACATAATCCACCGGTCAAGAGCCCGGAGCCTGGTGATGAATTGGTGCAATCAGCAGGTCTGAAGTGGGAGTGTTTGGCTGGGCTGCAGGCCCTGCTGGAGTGAATCCCACCATGTGATCTGAGTCTAGCTCCAGAACCCCAGGTATAGCCTTTTACAAAATGGGTTTGTCCTTTTTCCTCTCGTGTGAGAGTATTTTTAAAATAAGACTGCCCTCTGGTGGCTAAAATGATATATGTAAATGACCCATTCCTTCAAATAGATCCAGACAAGGGACTTCGTGTCACAGGGATAAATTGCTGGATCCGGTTACTGAGTTTGTTTGGGATTAGGTGGGAGAGTGGGAGGTAATACAGGTTTTCTGTGTTTGTTGGCCTAAAAACTGGACTTTAGGTAGTTAATTGGATCTGGATAACTCTGGCTATAAATTTCGTGAGGACTGGAAACTACCTTGTTTTTGGCCCCGTGTTTTTTTATCCTAAAACCTAGCAGAGCGTCTTGGAACACGGAAGTGCTCAGAAATGTGTATTGAATGAATGGATGCATTGCAGGCATGCCTTACCAGGCAGCAACGCCATATCACTTATTTGTTTATTTTGCTGCATCTTCATAGATGCTTTGTTAGGTGTTGAAAAGGCATTGGAAAAATTCACCATCTATTATTTATTATCTTTTAAAAAACTTAATAAAATCAGAACAGAGTGACTTATTTGACATGACAAATAGATAAATCTGAAACCAGGCTTACAGGTAAAGACCTGCCCTGACCTGTGTGGCTCAGTTGGTTGGGCGCCGTCCTGCAAAGCAAAAGGTCGAAGGTTCAATTCCCAGTCAGGGCACATGCCTGGGTTGTAGGTCAGCCCTCATCGGGGCACGTACAAGAGGTAACAGACCCATGTTTCTCTCCCTTTCTTTCTTCCTCCCTTCCCTTCTATCAAAAAGTAAATAATGTTTTTTAAAAAGGTAAACCCCTGCTAGCAGAAGAATTTTCACTCTACTCAGGAACACAATAGGCTATTCTTTGGGGCAGACTGCAGATTCCAAAGGTGGCCACAATATCCCCCACCCCACATGCTCTCCTGAGAGTGTGGTCCTGACAATCCACCCACTGGGTAAGGAGTCTCTGTCCCTGAGTTCAAAACCTAATTTCTTTCCACTTTGTAGCTGTATTAATGACCGATCAAAGTTGGGAGTCCCATTGTCAAGGTCTCTGTAACATCGGCTGCTCACACCTGGAATTCTCATTTAGAGAAACCAGCAGTGTTGAAAACACACAATGGTGGCCAGACTAGCAAATAAAAATACAAGATGCCCCGTTAAATTTGAATTTCAGATAAACAACAAAGAAAGGTTTAGTATAACTATGTCCCATAAGTCCCATTTGTTACAAGGAAGTCAGTTAGCTCAGCCCACATTCCAGGTGAGGGGTTTAGACAAAAAAGGGGGTTCCAGAAAGCAGGGGTCACTGGAGGTCATCTTAGAGGCCCCCAGCCATACCTCTCTTTACCACTCTTCCTGAGAAATCCATTTTATTCCAAATAGATACTGTTGCTCGGAGAGCCAGACTGGACACTACCTTTCAGAAGTTTCTCCTGTGAGCAATGATTTTATTAGAGGAGCTAAAGGTGTGGAGGTCTTCCCACCAGGTCTTCATCTGCCTAGTGCTGCCTCGGATGGATGTGTTGCTGCCTGTTTCCCGTGTGAACAATGAAAGGGGGGATGAAAAATGAATCACAGGGTTTGTACGTATGTGTCCACAGTGTTGCTGAGGTCTGTAAGCCAGTCATAAACCTACATCTGACGGATAGTGCGGTTGTGGGCATTTGCTTCCTGTAAAAGAATGTGAACTGAAGCCGTCAACTTCAGACAAGGGAGGGTGGTACGGAGAAATCTGTGTGAAAGTATAAATGCAGGTCTGCGTCATGCAGCAGTCCTTTTGCTGATAACAACTAGAGCGGCTGGAAAAATGAAAAAAGAAAATTCTGTTTGTAGGCACCAGAGAGCTGCCCAGGCAGCCAGAGTTCAGGGAGCCAAGATTCCAGAGAGAAGAGAACTTTAGGAGCTGACAGTGTCTTCCTCCTATGAGGAATGTGCTGAATCGTAAATGCCGTAGGATGGAGAAGCTGAAAAGCTGAAAAGCTGAGTGTAAATTGGTGGCCAAAATGTAGGACTCCAAGCAAAGCTTTTGGTGGTCTCCGTGGGCTGGGAAGAAAAAAATTGGGAGTTTTGGAAAACCAAAGCAGTCAGAAATTGAGATGCTGAGATCCCAGAAAGACAGGAAGCTCAGAGAAGTGAACTCAGCAGTCTGAACTGCTGTCTCTCCCTAAGGTCCAGAGGTCAAGAGGTGGAGGACTGAGCCCCGGAATCAGCAGTCTCATAGTGCTAGAAGTTCAAGGGCCACTGTAGCGGAGGGGTCGTGTGAAGGAAGCTCGCAGCACCACACCTAGGAGTAAGTGCAGATGGGAAATGAAACCGGCCTCAGGCTGAAACCCAGCCTTACTTCAACTCAGCCCCTGCTCCTATTCAAACTGCCTGCCAGAAGTTAACGAGAGACATCTGTATGGAGGAAGATGATGTCATAGAGTGCAGGGGTCTTCAAAGTTGAACCCGCGTCTGAATCACCTGGAAGGCTTGTTAAAACACAGAGTGCTGAGACCTGTCCCAGAGTTTCTGATTCAACAGCTCCGGATTTTCTCATTTTTAACAAGTTCCCGGGGGATGCTGATGCCCTATGTTCGGAGCCACTAATCTGGAAGCTCTCCAGTTTTTCATACTCAGTGTCTGATATCCAGTAAAAAATTACCATACCAGGAGACAAAACCAAGCAAAAAAAAAAAAAAAAAGAATAGCAGCAGACCCACTGGAGATGAAGATACTTGCATTGTCAGATATGGGCTTTGAAATAAGTAATTAATGTGTTCAGAAAAAGAAAAGATGAAGAATTTCATCAGAGAGTTGGAAGCAATAATACATGTTTAAAAGAACAAAATGGTGCCCTGGCTGGTGTGGCTCAGTGGACTGAGTGTCAGCCTGCAAAGGGTCATCAGTTCGATTCCCAGTCGGAACACATGCCTGGGTTGAGGGCTGGGTTTCTGGTGGAGGGGTGCGAGAGGCAACCACACATTGATGTTTCTCTCCCTCTCTTTCTCCTCCCTTCCCCTCTCTCTAAAAATAAATATTTTAAAAAGAACAAAATGGAAATCACAAACTGAAAAATACTGAACTGAAGAACTGAAGTTAAGATATTCTGTCAACATATGAACCAGAAACATTAATGACCTGGAATATAGCTCAGTAAAAATATCCAGACTGAGCCCTGGCTGGTGTAGCTCAGTGGATTGAGCGCGGGCTGCGAAACACAGTGTCCCAGGGCACATGCCAGGGTTGCAGGCCACGGCCCCCAGCAACTGCACATTCATGTTTCTCTCTCTCTCTCTCTCTCTCTCTCTCTCTCTCTCTCTCTCTGTCTCCCCCTCCCTCCCCTCTCTAAAAATAAATAAATCTTAAAAAAAAATATCCAGACTGAAAGGGAGAAAAAAAATGAAGGAGGAAAAGGATGGAAAATACAGAGAAAACAGGAGATATGTGGGATACAGTGAGAAAGTCTGACATCCAGGTGACTCGGAGCACCAGAGAGGGAGGAGAGAATGAAGCAGAAACAATACTTGAAGATGGAAAATACCAACCCATTAACACAAGAAGTTTTGTGAACTTAACTAAGAGAAATTCTAAAAAAAAAAAATACCTAAAACTTTATAGGGTTACTGAAAACTGAAGATTAAAGAGAAAATCTCAAAGACAGCTGTGAAAAAATATGCATTACTTTCAAATGAACAGTGTTAAGAGGGAGGGGTGACTCTCAGCAGAAATGATGGGCGGAGACCAGACTGAGGCTGGCTCCGTGACCCTGCTTCCCGGGGCTCAGGCCTGTGTGTGGTCTACCCTTGACTGTGAGGCAGGGCCTGTGGCTTGCTTCTGACCAAAAGAGTAAGGCCAAGGCGACGACACATGATTACGTGTCTATGAGCGTGTGAATTATAAGATTACATCAGTGTGTTACATAAGATGGTGCCCATCTTACTGAAGTCTCACTCTTCTTGCTGGCTTTGAGAAGTGGCAGTGCTGGGGACTCTCAGCTGGCAAGGGGCTGTGGGTGACTGCCGGGAACTGAGGGCAGCCTCAGCTGTCAGCTCAGAGGAAACTGAGGCCTTGCATCCTACAGTCTCAGGGAATTGAATTGAATTGAATTCAACAAACTGAATGAACGTGGAGGAAGATCCTTTACTCATCAAGCCCCAGATGAGAACCCAGCCCTGACCAACATCTTAATTGCAGCCTGGTCCAGGACCCAGCTAAGCTGTATCCAGACGCCTGACTCACAGAAACCGTGAGATAATAAACATGTTCTGTTATAAGATGCTGTTTGTGGTCATATTGGTACACACTGACAGAAAACCAACACACAGTAGAAGTAAGATATCTAAATTATATATTTAAAGTGCTAAAGCAAAGTATTTGCCAATATAGCTATAAACTCAGTGAAAATAGCATTTAAAATAAAGGTGAAAAGCATTAACCAAAAAGGAATAGATGGATAAATTGGATATTAACATTAATTCTGTTTCAAAAGATGCTCTTGAAAGAGTAAAACAGCAAGCTGCAGAATGACAGGCAGTATTTGCAATACTTACAGCTAATAAAGACCTCATATCTGGAATATACAAAGAACTCTTAAAAATCATTTTTTTTTAAAAAAAAGCAAACAGACTAATAGAAAAATGTGCAAAAGGCTAAACAGGTAATTCACAAAACAAGGAACCCAATAGTCAATGAGCATGCGAACAGGTCCTCAGCCTCTTTAGTCATTGGAAACTGCAAATCGAAACTACAATGAGATATTATTAACAGCTACAAGATGGTTTAAAACATTTTAATGACAATATCAAGGATTTATGAAGATGTGGAGAAACTGAAATGCTCATACACAGCTGATAAAAGTGTAAATTAATACAATCATTTTAGGAAACGTTTTGATGGTATCTTCTAAGTTTTTCTTCTAACGTACCAGGTATATACATCACATAAATGCACACATATTATACACCAGAAGACATGAGAACATATGTAGCAACCTTATTCATAAGAACCCCAAATGGAAGCAACACAGATGTTCATCAGTAGAATAGATTAATAAAACAATGAAGCATTCTAAAGTAGGGCACGACTGACATTTTTGAATAGCTAATTCTTTGTCGTGAGGGGCTGATCCAAGCCCTGGTTGGTGTGGCTCAGTGGATTGAGTGCCAGCCTGCAAACCAAAGCATTGTAGGTTCAATTCCCAGTCAGGGCACATGCCTGGGTTGCGGGCCAGGCTTCAGTGTGGGGTATGCAAGAGGCAACCACACACTGATGTTTCTCTCCCTCTCTTTCTTCCTCTCTCTAAAAAATAAATAAATAAAATCTTGTAAAAAATAAATAAAGAAGCTACATTATTTAAGAAAAATAAAGAAAGATCAAGAACCTATATGAGGTCTGTCCAGAAGATATCCAGCCATGTGCTATGAAAAATAGAGACAATTATTGAAGAAGATACATAATACAAGAAACATTATACACAGGACAATGACACCTCAGTCCCTGTCAAAGTGAGCATCTTGGGACCTCACAAACTTCTCCCAATTGTCATCAGCTGTCCAGTCATATTTTTCTGAATCTCACCGACAGTCTGAAATCTCTTCCCTTTGGAAGGTGATTTTAGTTTTGGGAAAAGCCAGAAGTCGAAGGGTACCAAATCTGGTCTGTAGTGGGGCTGAGTCACCTGGGTGATTTGACGTTTCACCAAAAATCTCTGCATAAGACGTGATGCATGAGTGCATGCACTGTCGTGATGAAGCTGCCAATCACTAGTTGCCCACTGCTGTGGCCTTCTGAATCATCTGAATAGTTTCCATGGAGGAATGTTCAAGCCTAACACAAAATTTGATGCAGATTTGTTGTTCTACTCGCTCAGTCATTTTGAATGTGAGGGCCACACAGGGCACATGCTCACTCAACAATGTCTATTGCCCCCACTGACTAGTACAGTGAAGTTGTCATTGTTCATGCATGCACATTCCAGTCCACCCTCCTTGGCTGCCAGGTCACATCGATATTGCGCAAACTGTTCTTGTATTAACAATGGTTGGGATTTTTCTGAACAGACCTCATATACATATGGGAAAAACTGTAGCATGACTAGATACAATGTCTCACACATATATGACAACTAATTTTCAAATATCTATAGATACTTTTTGTGAATAAAATTGATATAAAATGGTCTTAATTTCTGAATTCATATTAGCTTTTTATTACTGTGTATTTTCTTAATCATTGGGTACTAATTTCACAGTGTTAATGGGGTAGGAATATCTGATAATTTGTTATGTTTAAAAAGTACTTTGAACTACAGACCATCTAAAAGTCACGAAGTATAGCCCTGACAGGTGTGGCTCAGTGGATTGAGCCCTGGCCTGCAAACCTAAGGGTCACCAGTTCTATTTCCAGTTAGGGTACGTGCCTGGGTTGTGGGCCAGCTCCCCTGCTGGGGGTGTGCGAGAGGCAACGGATCAGTGTTCCTCTCACACATCAATGTTTCTCTCCCTGCCTGCCCCCTCTCTAAAAATAGATAAATAAAATATTTTAAAATAAATAAATGTCATGAAGTATACATGTTGAAATACCACCCAGTCTTAAAAATAATATAAAAATGTGTGTACATGCTGGATGTGCATAGATAAAAGTCTAGAAAGATTTACTTTCATGATAGTAGTTACTCTTGGCAAGTAGAACCGAGGCTGGGGTAGAGAAGAGGTTAGACTTTTTAATTTCATAAATTTTTGAATTGTTACAGTTGTTTACAATAAGCAGGTATTACTTTTCTGGTTAAAAGTAGTTTGGAGTTCGGGCTTTTTTTTAAGGATTTTGCTTTTGGAGGAGCTTGGGCATCATCCCCAGTGTAGATCTCCGAAGTCATTAAAGGCTGACGAAGGAGACTGAAATGTATGGGTTAGCCAAAAGCGGATGATGTGGAGGGAAGATCCGTAGGTTAGGTACCTGGGTTCCAATCCTGACTCGGTCAGTCACTGGGTGTGACATGTAGGCTGCTATTTTACTCCTTTGGGTCTCAGTTTCCTTGACTGTAAGACTCAGATTTGGAGTGGACAGTCCCTTCCAGTCTGATAGTCTGTACATTTATAAACTGCCTCTCTGAGATTGAGGGGAAATTGTTATTTATCTTTGTGACCCCATTACTTGTCACACAGTATTTAATAACTAAATAAGTGGATGGCTTTTCTGTCTGGCCACAGCCACCAGGTAAGCCAAGATGGGTGTTTATAGGTACAGCCAGGAGCTGGGGAGGAGGAAGCAGGCCGATGTAATGTGCTTCCTTCCCGGGCTGTGCTGCAAGCATCACGGCCAGCTCTCTGTGCTGCTCAGGAGCCCCGCCGCCAACCGAGCAGATAGAGTGCATGGGCTGGGCCACAAGGTCCAGCAGAGTTATGTCACACATCAGATGCGTGGGTGCGGTGGCGGCCACAAACACCCTGCTCCCAAGGGTGCGCCCTACAGTGAGCCCATCCATCATGGTGTTAACCAGCTGAAGTCTGCTCTGAGCCTTCGGTCAGTTGCCAAGGAGCGAGCTGGATGCCACTTGGGGCTCTGAGAGTCCTGAATGCTTACTGGCTTGGTGAAGCTTCCACAAACTCTCTGAGGTTATCCTCGTTGATCCATTCCATGGAGGCTGCCAGAAGGAATCCTGACACCCCGAGGATCACCAACCCGGTCCACAGGCACAGGGAGAGGCGAGGGCTGACATCTGCAGGCAGCGAGAGCCCTGGCCCTGGGAAGGGCTGCAAGTTCCACCACGCCATCGGTGGTTCTCACGGTGCAGCTTGGAAGAGACGCAGCCAGACTCTCCAGCTCCACCGTTAGTACTACTAAATAAGTACTGTTTGTAAAATTCTTACCTAGTAAACAATTTAGGACAGTCAAAAAAAGTGGATGAATGATAATGGACATAGGGCAACTATTATTTCCACTCGACAGCTGAGAATTTAGACGTTATCTTTAAGGTCGCCCTGCTAGGCTGCATAAGGGCTAGGTTTCACGCTCGGGGTCTGAACGTGCTTTAGAAACTCTGGACCCTGAAAAGGCAGAGGGAAATTCTCTCTCTCAGTGCAGTGGAGGCAGCTTGTCAGCCCATACATGCTGCTGCAGAATTCAAAGAAAACTGTAAATGGGAGAGCTGGGCACTGGAAGGTGAGCCTAAAAATACACAGCTGCACAATGTGAGAGGAAGCCGCCCTAAGATCGGAAGTGGTCCGAGGATCACGGTACTAAATAAGGCTGGCAGAGTGGCCTCTTTGGGTGGTGGCTCACCACAGCCAGGACGTCAGCAGCGTAGGCACAGGGGCAGAGCCAGCCTACGAGGAGCCATCTGTTGCGTGCTCTGGTGAAAATTCACAAGAAGAAGTCCCCCTGGCAGCCAAACAGGCTCCAAGGACATCCACACACCATCCTGTCTGCTCAGAACAGCCTGAGACACAATTTGGTGAGGAACTTCTTTCCATTCATGCTGCACTTCTTCCCCAACACCCAGCTTCGCACGCTTCCCAAGGAGCAGAAGCTGTAATAGCTAATCCCATTCGCTGGTCACGTGAGCCCCTGCCTAGGTCACGAGTTCTTCTTCATTTAGTGTACAGACAAAAGCAAAGCTATAGATGGTACTGCCCCTCCCACAGGACGGAGCATTGGGGCAAAGGACAGTGGCCCTTCACAGCTTGGACCTCAATACGTCATGGTCCCTAGGTTTGTGCCACCTGGCTCAGACAGCTGCATGTGGGGGGGAAAGTTTCATAGACTTACAAATGGGGGTCTGATGAAGCAGCAAAAGCAAAATGGTCAAGGCCAGGTTTCAAAAATTGTTTTCAGACAGACACAACCACCCACAACGCCGTGACCTGCACTGGAAAAGCACTTGTGAGGAAGCACATTGAGACAATGGGTGGCATTTGAGTGTGCACTACGTATTAGACAATATTTCATCAACGTTAGATTCCTGGAACTTGGTTATTTTATTGAGATTACTTAAGAATGTCTCTGTTCGTAGAAGACAAATGCAGAAGTATTAGGGGGAAAGCAGTGGTTCTCTGTGGACAGACATGCAGCGTAGGGGCTGGCACGAGACAAAAAACACCCCTCCGCTCTGGTCCAGGCGGATTTATTCGATGCTTCCAGGACACATACGGGCCAGAGACCGACACGTAGAATAGCATGGAAGTGGGCTGCCTCGGGTGTTTGCTTGACCACACTGCACACACCTCCTGGCGCATGAAGGCGAACAGAGAGGCCGGTCTGAGCCATCTCCATGGGCCGTCCCACTTCTCTGCCCTCCGCACCCCGGGTTCCGGGCTCCCTGGATCAGCCCGGTTTATTTTTAACCCCAAAGTTTGTTGAAACAAACCATCAAAGGGTTTACTTTAGATTCTGGAGACTAGAGAATAGTAATAACAATGCTATATCTATACATTTAAAATTTTAGATGACATTGCACGTTTCCTTTTTTTTTTTTTTTTTTTGTTAAAGAACCAACTTTGGCTTTGCTGACCCTCTCCATTGTGTTTATTTTGTTTCACTAATTTTTGCCATTATGTTTGTTATTTCTTTCTGTTTGATTCTTTGGCTTTGTTTTTCTCTTTCTAACTTCCTGGGCTAGATGGCTCACTTCACTAACTTTATCTGTTTGTTACTCTGCATTCCTTTTCTTCAGCAGGGTTGGGATGTAATTCACACACTATACGATTCACCCAGCTGAAGCATATAACTCAGTGGCTTTCAGTGCATTCACAGACAGGTGACACCTTACCTCTAAGGGACTCTATACCCTTTACCTGTCACCCACATTCCTCATCCTTCTAGCCCTACGCAACCATCAATTTGCTTTATCTCTAAGCATTTCTGGACATTTCACATGAATGACATTCTACAGCACAAGATCTTTTGTGTCTGACTTCTTCCCTTTAGCATAATGATTTCAAAATTCACCCATGTTGAAGCACGTATGGGTACTGCACTCCTTTTTGTGGCTGAATAACATTCCGTGGTGTGGATATGCCACATCTTGTTTACCCACCCATCAGCTGATGGACACTTGGGTGGTTGTGAATAATGCTGCTGCAAACTTTCCTGTATGTTTTGTATGGACACATTTTCATTTCTCTTGGGTATACAACATGTACATAGCAGTTAAATTGCTGGGTTATATGGTATCTCCATGTTTAATCACTTGAGATCCTGCCAAACTGTTTTGCAAACCGGCTGCACTATTTTACAGCCCTCATTAGTGTCTGAGGGTTCCAATTCATTTACATCGTCACCAACACTTACTATCTTTTATTCTAGTTTTCTTACTGGGTGTGAGATAGTAAATCATTGTGGTTTTGACTTTTATTTCCCTAATAACTAATAATGTCAAGCATCTTTTCCTGTGCTTATTGGGCATCCATGTATCTCCATCGGGAAAATGTCTATTCAAATCCCTCACCCATTTTTAAAAAATCTTTATTGTATATTTTCCATTACCTTTTAGTCCCCTTATACCCCTTTCCCCCAGCAATCACCACACGGTTGTCCGTGCCCATGAGTCTTTTTCCTTTCTGCTCAATCCCTCCACCCCTTAACTTCCTCACCCTGCTTAGCTGTCATCTGCTCTCCATACGAGCCTGTCCCTGTTTTCCTTGTTAGTTCAGTCTGTTCATTAGATTCCACATAGCAGAGATCCTATGGTACTTCTCTCTCTGACTGGCTTAGTTCACTCAGCATAATGTTCTCTGGGGCCATCCATACTGTTGTAGTACCCCACTCATTTTTAAATGGGGTTATTTGCCTTTTATAATTCAGTTTGTAAGTTTTTGTAGATCTGGATACAAGACCTTTATCAGGTATATGACTTGCAAATATGTGCCCTCATCATGTGAATTGTCTATTCACTTTCTTATGGGGTCCTTTAAAACACTGAAGTTTTTCATTTTCATGAAGTCCAGTTTATCTATTTTTCCCTTTTACTGCTTGTGCTTTTGGCATTATATTGTAAAATTCTGGGCCAAATCTAAGATTATGCAGATTTCTTTTTCTTTTCTTCTAATGGCTTTGTAGTTTTAGTTCTTATACTGGGGGCTTTAATTCATTGAGTTAGTTTTTATATCTAGTGTGAGGTAAAGCGCCAACCTGACTCCTTTGCATGGGGAGACCTGCTTGTCCCAGAGCCATTTGTTCGAGTCTATCCTTTTTGCATTGGATGGTCTTGGCATTCTTATCGTGAAATAAGCATATTTACCCCTGGTAATACTCCTGCTCTGACATCTTGATGTTACTGTAAACTTTTATTATGTTTACATTGTATACTTTTTCCATGATCTTACTTTTAACTTGTGTTTTATATTTAAAGTGGGTTGCTTGTAGACAGCATTTAATTGTCTTGATTTTTAAATTTAAGCTGACAGTCTGCCTTTTAGTGTTTAAACCATTTACATTTAATATGATTATTGATAAGGTTTTGTATAAATCTATCATCTTATTTGTTTTCTACTTGTCTCATTTCTCCTTAAGTCCCCTTCCCCCTCCTTTCTTGCCTTCTCTTGGACTGAGCATTTTTTGTACTTCCACTTTATCTCCACGGTTGGCTCTTTTACTTTGGTCGCTACTGTTGTAGGGCAGGAGTCGGCGAGGTGCTGCCTGTGAGCCAATCTGACTTGCCACCTGTTTTTGTAAACAGTTTATTGGAACACGGCCACATTCCCTGGCACCACTACTAGTGCAAATATCCTCCTGAAGACCCTACTCAGTGCTCCCTGTACTGGGAAGTGGTTCTGCTCTGGCTCCCAGGAACATGGAATAGCATAGCCCTTCGCATGTTGCGGTTTTTCAGCAGTTCTTCCACCGGCTTTGGGTGGTCTCCTCGTGTGTATGCAAATCCGTGCCCATGAGTCTTTTTTCTGGTAGTTCAACCAGACTTGAGAAAACACCTCTGCCAATCTCCAAAGCACTTCAGGGTTGTTTCTCAAATTTTACTTTGGTTCTCTCAAATTCTCATCTTCCTCCTCGACTGGATGAGACTGCCCGGGCTCTCCCTCCCTGAGCTATGGACTAGAAACTCCCTGCGTGCAGCCAGCTTGGGCAGCGATAGGGCTTACTTAGATAATCAGTAAAATGATCAAATTCAGGAAGTCTAAGATTGATACAATATTACCTAATATATAGTCCATACTCATTGTTTCTTTTTATTATCTTATGAATTTCCTGTGCTTCTTTGTTATTCAATGTCTGAAGAATGTGGTTACCGATTTTTTGTTTGTTTTTGTTTAAAGCAAGACAGTCAATCTCATCACTGACTCCATCATGGCCCAAAGCAAAAATCCACAGGTCTGATGTACAGAATTGTTTCATTATTTTTCAGTTCTAAGTATTTTCTAATTCATACTATAATTTCTTTGATTCATAGGTTATTTAGAATGTACTTCTTAAATTCCAAACACATAATTTTCCAGTTATTTATTTTTGTCTGAATGCACGATGGTGAGAGAAGATGCTCTGTATTCCGGTCCTTCTGTGACGGTTGAGAGTTCTGTCACTGCCCACTGTTGGGACAGTTTTTGTAAATGTTCTGAATGCACTTGAAAAGAGCATGCATCCTGTGGCAGTTTGTATAGGATTCTTTTTTTTTTCTTCATTGAATCCTCACCCCAAGACATGCTTATTGATTTTATAGAGAGGGAAAGAGAACAAGAAAAACAAAAACACTGATGTGAGAAAAACATCGAATGGTTGCCCCCTGTACGTGCCCCAACTGGGGATTAAATCCACTTTTCAGTGTGTGGGTCGATGCTCCAACCAACTGAGCCACCCGGCCAGGGCAGTATAGGACTTTTTACAAGTCCATCAGATCAGGTTTGTTGTGTTGTCTAAATATCCTTGCTGGTTTTTTTCTGCCTGTTTTATCAATTACTGAGAGAAGTTTGTATTCTATCCACCATGACTATGGATCCACCTATCCATACTTTAAATATATTTCTCTCATGTACAGCATATACTTGGAAGTTTTCTAAAAGCATATTGTTTCAATCTTTGCCTTTTAATTAAACACCATCTCGCTTACATTTAACATAGCTACTGTTTTATAAAATTATGCTGGTCCTAAGTTTCTTTATGATTCTTTTTTTGTATGTTTACTTTTTTCTTTGAACATTAATTTCAAAAGCTACTTTTATTAATTAGCTGCTACAGATAACAACCAGCCCAAAACTTAAGATAAGCTTGAAAGAACAACTGTTTTATTAGTCTTCACAATTCCACAGGTTGACTCTGTGGGCTTCTGGCCTGGGCTTGATTTACCTCTGAATCTGCCCATGACTCGCTGGGGGCTGGGGGGCTGGTCTGAGAAGGCCTCCTTCAGGGATCTGGCCGTAGGCAGCCTGCTGGTTCTGAGGGTGGGGGCGGGGCTCGGCTGGAGTTACCGCTCCATACAGTTTTTCATCCTCCTATAGATTTGCCTGCGGCCTGAGAATTCTAGAGCAGCAACAGAGGGTAAGTTCTAATGCGTCAGCAGGTTTTAATTCTCTGCTGGTGTCACATTTGCTACTTTCTCATCGACCAAAACAAATCACAGGGCCAAGTCAGATGCAAGAGATGGAGACAGAGACTGCACCTCTCCACCGGAGAAGTGGTCGAGACGAGATGCTAAGACTGAGTGCAGAGGGATTGTCATGGTCATTACCGTAGTCAGTCTGCCAGGCTGCCTTGCCAAAAGGCCTGCAATTAAGTCAAAAGTGACAAAGTTGGAAAATATTTGTAAGTGAAATCACAAAAACAGCAGTTCAGCGAATATATGAGGAGCTCCTGTAAATTAAGACAAATACCAAACCTCAATACGTAAATGGCTAAAGAATATGGACAGTTTCAAAACAGGAAATACAATCCGCCGCCCCCCGCCCCCGGTTTTTGTATTTTGTATTATATTTAGCTACATGTTTGTGGAAAAGGAGAGGAAGGAAATGTTTAAGGTCATTTGAATAATCTTTAAAAACCTGACTGCTTCCTAATCACATGGTATAACGTTTTTTAAAGCACAGAAAGGTACACTGTGAAAAATTTCTCTTTCTTCTCACCACATCTGTCATATCCATGAAAGATTCTGCCGTGCAGGAGTTTTTAATATTTCAAATTTTTCAAATATTTCATTTATGGTTTCTAGATTTTTATCATATATTTCTCACTGTAATTCTGTAAAAATGAAAACATTAAGACTCCTCCATGATTTCTTGTACTTTTTAAAAAATATTTAAATCTCGGATCTTTTGAAACTATCCTGACATAAGGTGTGAATGGATTTAGCACCAAGTGTTGAATTATCCATCTCTCCAGCACGGATTTTAAAGGCCATCTTTTTCATAAACGAAATTCCTGCACATATGAACATTTGGAGGTAGGCAGGTGAGCTGATCAGTGCAAACCCCTGGAGGGGAGAGCGGGGGAAACATACCTGGACCTCCAGAACCTTTCCTTTTCACTTCCTGACCTTGTGAGTGACCGCGCAACAACTGTCCTAACATTCCCCGCATAGAGCTACTGAAGGACGCTGACCACCGACCACATAGAAAACCAACATTTTTAATGTGAAAACTATGTATTTGGGCACAAAATGCAATACATAGCAGAAGCCACTATCCTATCAACAGTGACATCATCTTGTCTAAGAACACAGACACTAAGTTATTAAGGAATACCAAGAGGAAACAATCCTTTTTTTTTAACAGAGAGAGAGGAAGGGAGTGAGAGAAACAATGACGTGAGAAACACCAATCAGTTGCCTTCCGTATATGGCCCCGACCAGGGACCAAACCAGCAATCCAGGCACATGTCCTGACTGGGAATTGAATAGGAGACCTTTCGGTTTGCAGGACAATGCCCAACCGAACCACACCAACCACGGCAAGGAAACATTCTTTAAAGTCCTATTTAATTTACTTCATTGGAGAAGACAAAGTTTACTTGGCTCCGTTCACAGTTCCATCATGTCTACTCTCTTTGTAAGTTCAGCTTCAATGGTGTCCTAAAGGAAGAAAAAATCACCTGAAATACTATTTAAAATAAGGAAAACAGAAAAAAGAAAACAAAAATGTAAAAAAACATTATAAATATTAAATATGTCTTTAGACCCCAGAAGTTTTTCAGACTCTTGATCCTAATACACATCCAAATGGGGGGATGTCAGGGAGATGAACTGGTTATAATGACACAGAGTAGTTTTTCCTGACCTTTACTCCTTAAACAACATACTTCCGTAGTGTCTCTCACATCACCTCTTCTCCACTCTCGCTGCCACTGTTCTCATTACTTCTCATCTGGCCTGAACAGGCCAACAGGTTCCTGCAATTTTCTTTCTCTCTCCTCCAATCCACCCCATACGCTGATTCCAGAATCCTCTTTCTAAATAACCGGCCTGATCAAAAAGTGTAGCTTCGATCATGTTTCTCTTTTGCTTAACAAACAAGGAAACATGCAGCAACTTTACTGGTCCCCTACAGACTCCATTCTCTTCATATCAAAGGCTCTTCACAGTATAAACTGACAGATCTTCAGCCCTGCCTTCCACTGAACACTCCCAGGCAGCTGCACCTCATCACTTGCCAGAGCTTGGAGAAGCCCTCTACTTTCGGCTCGTGTGACCTGGTCAATTCCTTTTGTCTAGAATATTGTGTCTCACACTCCCACCCTTCTACCAAGAAAATCTAAGCAAAAATTTAAAAGATATAACAGACCACTATGTATTTTTTTAATGGAAAAATATGCCCAAAGTATTCAGAGATGCATGGGAATGATACACAGTGACTCTGGGACCGGTTCGGCTTTGAGGAGGAAGAAGGGAACATTATCTATATCAGCATTTAGTTTATGTCTTTTTTAAAACCTGAAGAAAAAATGGAACTTACTAGTTCTCGCTTTGCTTCTTCAATTTTCACCTGAGCAAGAGATGGATTCTTTTAAAGAAAAACAAAACAAGGAAAGGTTATATTGCCTCAATTAGGACTCAAGGGGAAAAAATATAACGATTCTTTTCAAAAGTTAAAAAACCTGGCAGAGAGGACACCCACTGAAACTTCAGCTTGGACTTAAATCCTCACGCAGGGGCTCACTATACTCATGATCACTTAGTGCCTCTGGGGAAAGCACTAAAAAAGATATCTTCATTTTTTAATTCATAAAAATAATTACCGGCATTAAATCTAAATAGGACTCCAATTTTTTCTTCAAAGGTATAGTCTGTTGTTTTAGTTCCTCTAGTCTCTGGGGATGAAAAAAACACAGCGTCACAAAGCAATAGAGATATTCACAATGCAACTAAATACTGCCCATTTCTGAAATAACACACAGTAGAGAAGTAACATTAGGATATTTTAAATAATGTCTCACATAAAGAGCTTCAAAGATAAGCAGACAAATCAATGTAAACAGACAAACGTGTTTCCAATGGAAACAGCACTTATAAGATGCTTAAAATAGAAAAGTTATACTCCCATTTACTAAAAATAGGATTTAAGTATGCTGTCTAAGCACTCTAAATAATGTGACTAAGAGGAATTCAAATGTAAGGGAAGCAGAATCTCAAAGATATATTTATAAGTTGTCAACTTTAGATTCCAAAAATCAAAGCACAAAAAAAGTCTTATGAATAATAAAACAAAGGCTCTATTACTCCCTCTTCCCACCAAAATAGATAAAATCCTTATACAACCTAAAAACCCAGAATTGCATTCTTCAGGAGTTTTGGGGCCTGAATTTTTATTCTACGCTGAAAGAAAAGGAGACCTAGATGGTTAACTCATAGTTCCTCAATAAATTTGTTTAATAAGTGAATCAATAATGTATAACTGACTCCAGCAGTTTCTAGTATATAGTAATAAATAAAGAAAACCTACTTAAGTCGTTCATCAAATTCATTAATTAAATCACTATGTATTTTGCCATCTCCAAAAAAGAAAAAGAAAACCAAGCAAATGTGAGGATACATACAGCTAAACAAGGAATAAAGAGATAAATACTGGTGAACATAAAGCACAGAGGTAAAGAAAAAGAAATCAGGTTAATAGTGAACCAAGCTCTATAAAAAGAAGTAAAAATGGAGACTGTGCACTAGGATTTTAAAGAAAGTTAAATTGGGTTAAAATAAGCTCACCTCTGAAAGCGCTACCAGTGACTGATGAGACAACGAAGCATCCATGCCTCGGGCTAAAAGTTTCTCCTACAGTTACAAAAAAGGGGCGGGTTTGCTTAAGACAATTATTTTCAAAGTGATCATCAGGAAATATTTTCAACATATAGCCCTGTAAAGAGAAGCTACAAATCACAGATGAAAAACAACGCATGCATCTAAACACTTTCATGTTGCGTGCCGATCAATTCCCCAGCCACGGATTCTCGGTAAGATGGGTGCGGTGCGTCTCAAGGTCCTGAGCTGCCAAGCCCAGCTGCCTGCATTTGCATCTGGATCCACTGCCAAGCACGATAGCTGTGTAACGCTGGGCAAGTTACCTACCTTCTCTGTGGTTAGTTCCTTTGTCTGTAAACAGGGAATACTAATACTGCCTAGTCGTGAAGATAAAGGTCAAAAAGAAGCATAAAGAGATCTACCACGTTCAGTCCAACTACATACATACCTCTGCGGCTTTGATTCCAAATCTGAACTCCTCTGACTTCGCTTTCAGGAAGTCCCTGTTCTGGAGACGATGGTCAGCCTTGGCCCTTTCCGCAGACAGGTGAAGCTCTGCCTTCTTGAGATCCCTTTAAAAAGTAAAATCGAAAACATTTTCTTGTCCTCAGTGAAATTATTATTTAAAAAATTATATTACTTTTTGGATTCAACTCTGCAGTGGACAAAAGTAGCTAAAATACTTGCTGGATTTTCTACCATAAATTTTATATCCCAGACTAGTTAATAGGCATTTTTCCAGGTCAACCCCTGTTCCACGTTGCCATCTGGGATTTTTCTCAAGAAATATGAAATAGCTCTGGCGGTTGTGTTTCAGTGGATTGAGTGCTGGCCTGTGAACTGAAAGGTTGCTGGTCCAATTCTCAGTCAGAGCACAGGCCTGGGTTGCAGGCCAGGTCCCCAGTAGGGGGCATGCAAGAGGTAACCCAATCAATGTTTCTCTCCCTCTCTTTCTCCCTTCCTTCCCCTCTGTAAAAGTAAATAAATAAAATCTTTAAAAAAAGGGAAATAATTTTAAAATTAATTTATGCCAATTACTCTTAGAAAAAGTAAATCTGCTGCTCAAAAAAGTGACTTAATATACCCTAAAGTCAGTTTGAATTGTGGAGGTCTCAAAAGGCCTCTCTCCTAAACGCAACATGCACAGTGCCTTGCATGACACAGTCAACACTTATTGAATTACTTGTGCGCATACACACTCCTGATGCCCAGCATCTAATCTTGGGGGTGACAGGGACTTGAAAAAGTTCCAGAACATCAAGAGGGAAAGCAGAGCACTAGTAAAAAAAAACCTGTTTTTAAAGGCAACAAAATATAATGTGCTTTAAGTTGCTCTGTAGTTCATATATAAAAAAATTTCACATACATTTTGAGAATTATAAAACCCAGGTTATTTGTAAAAAAGACAAAAGAAGTAAGAAACTGCAAAAGTACAATGTCAAAGTCTGTATACAACCACCCCTTCATCTCCATCCAAGTCATTTTCTACTGAAAAAGACATTTTATAGACTTAATTTCTTAGTGTGTTGTTTTAAATCATATCTATTGATTTAAAATCTAGATATAATAAAGTCCTATTATTTCCTTTTCATAAAAACTGTCGCCACTTCCAACTCAATTACTTACTCTCGTAGACGTTTTTCTAACACTAAACTTGCAGTTAAATTTTTTTCAACTTTTGTCAGTTCAAGCTTGATTTCTTCATTTTTGGATTTGGTACGAAAAAGATCAGAGGTCAAATCATTCACTGCAGGGAGAAAACTTAAAAAAAAAATCTGGTCATGTAAATGCACACCAAGGACAATAATTACAGTTATTCATCACTTCTAACAATGACTCTGTCTCCGCGTGGAGTCTTCCATGACCACACTGTTTCATATCTCTGTGTATTTTGTATACGCTGTTCCCACTGCCTGGAAAGACCTTCTTCAGTTGGCAGATTTCCATTTGTCCTTCAAAACGCAAATAAGATGTATTCCCATCCCGGAATTCACTACCCTTTTTTCTGTGCCCTAGCAACAGCTTGTATATTCCTGCATTACAGACTTCGCCCACCGTGTTACAGTTAGTTTTACACGCCCACCTCCCTTATGTGACCATGAGCAGAGACGGCGCTTGACTGCAGTTACTATCCCAGTCATCTCTGCTTCCCCAGTGCTACGTATGTGTATATATGTGTGGCATATAGCCAGTATTTAGTGTCTGCTGAGTTGACTTAAGTCTAGATGTCTGCTGCCATACAACATACACGGTCTTATACCTGAAACACTACTCTCGAGCATATATATAAATTCCAAGCCCTTACTCTGGCAATGAGGCAGAACAGCCATACAGTTCTCTGTTAAGTTGTAGTGGTCATCCTAGCTAAGATATGGCCACCAGTGATATTCCTGTGATATTCCAGTGACTTTGGAGTTGGACAGGGTCTGAATCTTAACTCTGCCATTCACTACCTCACGGTTATTTAATGCCCCTCCTGAACTTCAGTTTCCTCTTAGAGTTGTTGGAAAAATAATGTCATTATAAAGGGGAAATGCCTATAACAAAGAATATGCCTATAACAAAGAATAAAGTAGCTACGCTACCCAACAGGGCAGGAACATAACCAAAATTCACTATGCTCAAACCAGATGACTTAGCTTACAGCTTTTCTTATTGCACATTTATAGGAAACAATATAACTGACACCTAATACTTTCCCAAATACACATAAGAATCAAGCTTCACAAACCTAATCCTTGAAGAAGAAAACACTAAAATTTAACCAATACCAAGTTTATCTGAATTAATTATACATACTCACTAGCAATGATAAGGAGTTAATTAAATTCAGTGTTCTGGCATTTACTGTTAATTTCCTACACAGAATCACACTGAGAAGCAAAAAGCCTTTAGGTTAAGACCTTATAGCATATATGATTGTAGAAATTAAAACTGTTAAAAAAATTACCTGGTTAGTGAGGTATCCTTTGTTTCAAGGGCCACTGCACTGTCAACCAAAGCATTCAGATACCTAGATGCAGTGCTAGAGAGATTGGCAGGGGAAAAATTCACACTCTCCATGAGAAGGTCTTGAAGACGCTTGGCTGAAAAGATAATAAGAATTTGGTGGTGACTAAGATGTTTGTTTTGTTTCATTTTAATTTTTTAACAGCGTAACTGAAATCTTTCACCTACCATACAATTCACCCACCTAAAGTGTGTATATATAATTCAATGGCTTTTAGTATTTTCAGAGTGGTACCCCCATCAAAATAAACAGTTTTAGAACATTTTCGTCAGCTCAAAAGGAAACCCCACATTCCTTAAAAATGATTCCTTAGTAGTCATTTTCCAATTCTCCAACCCATAGTCTTAGCAACCACTTATACATTGTGTCCCTATTAATTTCCCTGTTATAGATGGTTCATCTAAATGGAATATTGCACAATACACAGTCCTTTGCAACTGGCATAATGGTTTCAAGGTTCGTCCATGCGGGAGCACGTATCAGTATTTCATTCCTTTTCATGGACGAAAAATATTTCATTGGATGGACCTACCACATTTTGTTTATCCATTCAACCACTCGTGGCCATTCGGGTTGCTTCCGCATTTTGGCTATCATGCATGACACTGCAATAAACACTCATCTATACGTTTTTATGTACAAAGATGTTTTCATTTCTCTTGGGTATATACCTAAAAGTGGCACTGCTGGTCATCTATGTTTAACCATACCAGGAATTGCCAAACTATTCTCAAAACTACAAGATTTTACATTCCCACCGAAAGTGTGTTAATTAACGAGGGTTAATTTCTCCACATCTTCATCAACAGGTGTTATCTGTCTTTTTTGTTTGTTTGTTTGGTATAGTGATCATTCACAGAATTGAATAATGATCAATGGAATAAATCAAGACCTGAATATCCATCTTTTTGATTACAGCCCTCCTCGTAGGTGTGCAGTGGAAGTGTGGATTTGATTTGCATTTCCCTGGTGGCTAATGATGCCGTGCTTGCTGGCCACTTGTATTCATATTCTTACCCATTGTAAATTGGGTTGTATTTTCATTACTGAGATGTAAGAGGTCTTCATATATTGTAGATACAAGTCCCTTATCAGATATATGATTTGCAAATATTTTCTCCCATTCTGTGGGTTGTCTTTTCATTTACTTAATCGTGTCCTTTGAGAACAAAAAATTTTAGTTTCCATGATATCCAAGTTACCTACTTTTTCTTTTGTTGCTGTGTTTTTGGTATCAGAGATAAGACCATTTCCAAATCCAAGGTCATGAAAAAATATACATATACACTATGTGGTCTTCTGAGGTTTAGGTTTACTATCACAGGTTTTTCATTCATTTGGAGTTAATCCTTATTTATGATCTGAGGCAGAATCCAACTTCATTCTTTTCTATGTGGATGTCCAATTATCCCAGCACCATTCATTGGAAAGGTTAGTCTTTCCTCCACTGAATTGTCTTGTCACCCTTGTGAAAATCAAATGACTAGGAGTTTGACTTCTAGCCTAACAGCTCTGCTGACCTGCTTTCTAGTGAAACTGGTGAAAATTATAAAACAAAACAAAACACAACCATTGAAAGCCCCTGGATATGGTCCCAAGGACAGACAGCAAAAGAAGAAACAACTATTAAAGAAAACCTATCAGAAGTCAATAAAAAAACGTGAGTGTGTGGTATTTGAACCACGACCACTCTTTCCTCCGCCCTCTCAGCTCAGTGAGGCAGAGACTCCACTAGACTGTTGCGTGCAGAGCACAGGGCTCCCTCAGCCCCCAGCTCCCAGTCAGAGAGGGCTTTCTTTCCAGTAGGAACAGAGCTTCAGTGCTTCCGTCCTGCCACGAGCTATCTGTGGCTGAGACTCAGTCCTCAGCAAACGTGGTTAAGAGGTGTAGGCTTTCTTTATCTACCCAGCTATGTTCTTGGAATACAATCTCTCCCTCGGGTAAGGCATACGGAGAGTGCTGGGGCCCTGATGACTCTCACACCAGCTCACGGGATGGTGGTTCCGTACCAGAAAAGGCTGCTGTACTCCCCCTCTGCCAAGCACTCCCCGTTCATACTGTGGGTGTCACTCAAAGAAGAGCTTGCCGTAGTCTCTACCTCCAGCTCCAAAGCCTTGGCCCAGAGATTTTGGCTGGAGGAAGATGCAAGTCATAACCCAGATAGCTCCCAATACCTTCCCCCCAAAACTGACTTCATTTGCAACAGAGCCTGCAGAAGTTCAAGCCTAAGGACACCCTCAAGATCAGTGGAAATTATAGTGAAAGGTAATTGAGAGAGGAGTCAAGATATAGTTTAAACTGAGGCCACCCAGTTTGGAGGGAAAAATCAGAAAATAAGACATCTAGGAGAATGCATCTTTGAGTCAGAACAAATATGAAACACTGACCTCAGAAACTATTCCTTTAAGGGTGCCAGAATTTGAATGGATTAGCTCGTACAGCAATAATTTATGACCCAGGGCATTGTTGGAAAAAAAAAAAAAGCTGTCAATAAGTGAAATTTTACAGTTGGGTGTGGTCAGTGAATGAGAAGAAGACAGTCCTACCAAAACCACTGTCGTCTCAGAGTGACTGTGGACATACTCATGTGCAGATGTCCCTCGACTTACAATGGGGTTAAGTTCGGATAAAAACTGACAGAGAAACAGAAGACCTGAACAACAGTGTAACCAACTAGCCTAAGAGACATGTTTAGAACATTCCACTCAACAGCAACAGAGTATATATTTTTGTCAAGTGAATATAAAACATTATGGCCTTATAGCAGGCCATAAAACAAACCTCAGTACATTTAAAGGATCAAAGTAATACAAAGTATTCTCTAACTAAAATGAAATAAAATTAGAAAGAAATTTGGGAAACTCATGACTGTGTAGAATTAAAGAACATATTTCTAACAACCAACAGGTCAAGAAGAAATCACAGGGGAAATTAGAAAGTATTTGAGATGAATGAAAATGAAAACACAGCATACCAAAACTTATGGGATGCCTTTCAGCAATGCTTCGAGGGAAATGTAGCTGTGATTCCTGTATTAAGAAAAAAGAAAGACCTCAAATCAGTGGCCTTCCTTAAGACACTGAGAAAAAAGCAAACTAACCCTAAAATAGGCCAAGGTAGGAAATAATAAAAACCGGAATGAAAATGAATGAAACAGGGAATAGGAAAACAGTAGAGGAAAAAAATCAAAGAAACTAAAAGCTAGTTCTTTGAAAAGATTGACAGAAATGAAAAACCCTCACCTAGACTAAGAGAAACTCAAATCAGTAGAATCAGAAATGAAAGAGAAGACATTCCACTGACTTACCTACTTTATAAAAAGGATTACAAAGGAATACTATGAAAAATGTACCTAACAACTTATGTAACTGAGATGAAATGGACAAATTCTGAAAAGGACAATAATTACTGAACCTAACTAAAGACCAAACAGATAGTTCAAACAGGCCTATAACAAGTGAAGAGACTGAATTAGTAATGAAAAAACTGCCCACAAAGAAAAGCTCAAACTCAGATAGCTTTACCACTGAATTCTACCAAGTATACAAAGAATTAGTACCAATTCTTCACATCTCTTGCAAAAATAGAAGGGAGGAAATATTTCTTAACTTTTTCAATGTGGGCTGATACCAAAATCAGACAAAGACATCACAAGGAAAGAAAACTACAGACCAATACCTCTTATAATAAAAAGGGAAAAATTCTTGACAAATTACTAGCAAAATGAATGCAGCAAACTATAAAAAACCTATACACCACGAGGATGGGGGTTTAACTTAAGGATAAATGTTGGTTCAACATCTTAAAGTCAATTAATATAATAGATCATATCAAGAGAATAAAAAACAAAAGTCACACAATCATCTCAAGAGACACAGAAAAAACATTTGATAAAAATCCAACACCCTTTCATGATAATGGCATTCAACAAACCAGGAAGAGAAGGAAATTTCCCCGAGTTGTTAAAGGGCATCTACAAAAAACCCACAGCTAACATTATGCTTAATAGTGAACACTGGATGCTTTCCCTCTAAAATCAGGAACATGACAAGGATGTTCGTTCTTGTCACATCTATTCAACTTTTTTTGGAGGTGCTAGCCAGGGCCATTTCTTTTCATTGTCCTCCTCAACGGAAGAATCGGCAGCATGAAGAATGAATGGGTTCAACAGTTTCATCTGTATTCATCATGATTTAAAAGTCTCCAGCCCTGGCTGGAGTGGCTCAGTAGATTGAGTGCCGGCCTGCAAGCCGGTAGGTCACTGGTTTGATTCTTGACTCAGGCACAAGCCTGGGTTGTGGGCCAAGCTCCAATATGTATTTCTCACATATTGCTGTTTCTCTCCCTTTCTTTCTCCCTCCCTTCACCTCTTTCTAAAAGTAAATAAATAAAATATTTTTTAAAAAGTCTTCATATTAAACTGTAAAACGACATTAAACATATTAAAATGACAGTTCATGGCTGCCACTTTAAGTCTCCTGATGGCTCATTATAGCTAAAGCATGGGCACTGGAAACAGATCGAAAGGATACGTACGAGAAAAACCACATACCATCTTGTGTGTCAGGCTAATAAGTTTAGACTCATCTTTCAGGGCTTAATTTTTTTATCAGAATACAAATAAAACATATACTATAGTGACATTTATGACTTACTAAGTTAGTATAACAACAGAGTGGAAGACAAATCTGGGTAAAATGAAGCAAAACTAAAAAGTAGTCTATACTAAATTAATCTTGTAGATTTTAGTGTTATAAAATTTGGTTACCTCTAGTTATCTCATTCAAAACTCGGGAATTAATCTCACCTTCTGATTCATATTCACTGGCTTTCTGTTTCCAGTCCTCTATTACCAGGTGGACATCCCTGTCCCTGACCCTGTTGCGTTCTGCAAGGTGATGTAAAATCTCTGTGGTCCGTGGATTCACCTCATACTGCGGAATGGGATGATCTCCAAATATCTTTTTCAACCACGCAGCAACCTAATGATGAAAAGGAAGCTAAAATTATGTCTTGTTTACTGTAACGGCACAAAGCAAATACTGCAAAGATGTCATCAGAAGTATACTAGATGCTTTCGATGAATACTCCTACCTCCTATTTACTTCACATCCTAACTTGTCTTTAAGGAGATAGATACTAGATGTCAGGAAACAAGAAGCGAGAAAGCACAAGGGATAAAATTACCAGAAAACGACCCGTCCTATCCCAAAGCTACAAAAGCAGCATATAGGCTAATAATTTGCAGCATTCATAATGTTAAAGCTCACTAAGAAGGTGCTAAAGCATTATCGTACTTGCAAAAAGAAAAAAAGGGTTGTCCCCAACACACAAGCCCTAGAGAAGCTCGAAGAATTGAGATGCGGGGCGCGGAAGCAGGTCAGGTATGAAAATTCTAGTTACTAGAATCTAGCAGGAAGCAGCAGTGAACGGCGAGGCTTGGCTGGTACATGGGTTGGGGTTCGCAAGTCCCACTTCAGTCTCTTAGGAGAAATTTTGTACCCGAGTGCTACTCAACTCCTCTCCAAACCCGAGACTAAGCAAGGAAAGGCCGGGGATGGAAGGGAAAGGCCCTTTCCAGCGCGGTCCAAGCAAGGAGGGATCGCACAACATAAAGGCGGCACTAAAAATGGACCAGCGCAGAAGTAATTAAACGTGGTGCGCGCAGGCGATCGCCCGCCGGGTAGGGTGTGCCAAAGTCTCCGTTTCTAAGACGCCGCAGCTGCCCGCTCCCGCTCCATCACCTGCGCCTCTTTCTCTTCAGGCGATTCCATAGCCGCAGCTCCCGCCACTTCTCGAGCCCCAACTCCCAGAATTGCCCTGCCAGCTCTGAAAGCCCCGCCCACACACCGCAGTCCCAACCCTCTTTGAAGGCCCGGGATTTCTGGGAGTTGTAGTTTTTTTGTAGGACTCCAGGCTGTTGAGAGCCCTTAGCCAAAGGCTGCTCTAAGAATCCAGCACTGTAAGCCTCTCCTTGCTCGCCATCTCGCCTCGCCCTCCGCTCTCCGTGGCATAGTCTACAGAAGTAGAATCGCCTAGAACCAGGCTGTGTTTCCTTATATTTTTATTTCTCACTTGAATTGCTTGTCTTAAAAAGATGCTTAAAGCTTGTTTTTTGGATAGCAGATGCTTGTGTTTATTCCACACTGTGTGCATTAGCTTAAATTGTTTTAATTTTACCCTGGCAATATAAATTGCAGCAACCTTAATCTTATTCATTAGTTTCCACTACCCAAGAGCTAATTGTGGTGGGGACTGTTTTAAAATGGTTGACAGCACCCAACTTCTGACACTGTCACTGCCACTCAGCCATTCTTCCATTATTTCTCGTCTTCCCTAAAATTCTCTCCTTCCTCTATCACTGTAGTTAGCACTGTGAGTGGTTCTTTATATTGCTATAGCAATGTGTAGTTTCCTGTGTTTTCCTATTTTTGTTGATTTTTACAGGAACCCCATAACATAGATGGACATACATTATTTTACATATTTTCACCTGAAAACCACACACACAGATTAAACGACTCAACCAAGTTTAGGTGGCAGAGCTGGAATCTGGCCACCGTGCTTTGGCTCCAGTCTGGTGTTTCAGTTTCTCCAGGTTATATATTCCACACTGCTGTCGCACCCTCTTGTAGTGGACTGTGTTACCGTAGGAAAGGTAGACCATGTATTCAACCTTCTGTGATAAGGAGATTCAATATCAAATTGTGGATCAGACGTAGCACCCATTATCTTTCTCTTCACTCACATGCATTTTTCCATCATAAGAAACATTTTTATTTAAAAATATTGAAGTATTCAAAAAAGTTGCAATTCAGCACCTAGGAAGTACAGTAATAATTTCGTGTCTTGATTTTACAACTTCTTTAGGGTTACCTAAATCTGTTCTGAAAATCAGATTCATTTCTATTGTGTTTACTTATTCTGGTTTCTAAACTGACACAGTTGAAGGCTATACCCTGGACTGTGGTACTTTGACCAGGACAATGGTATTCTGTACAGACCCCTCTTGGTGACCAGCCCGTCTTGAGTGGATGACACGTGTGCCTGGTTTTTGTCTACATTATCTGGTCAGTCACATGCGTATTCCTATGCATGAGGCTGCGGCTGCATGAAGTCACATGCAGTCACAGTCATATTTAAAATGATTAAACCTTTCTTTTCAAAGGAATTTTATTAACTAGCCAATACCACATTGTATAACTTTCTGATTATTTTTGTTTCAGTTAAATATCTTTACTTATTAACCAAATTTCAGATAAGTTGGTACAGCCTATGAGTATGGGGGAAAAACTTATCTTAATGCCCTTTGTCCACGTTCATTACTACATATTTGACAAAATATCCCTGCACTTTTATTTGTACAACCAAATTTTTTCTTATTCCTACCGACCTATTCCCACTAGATTCCCAGGAAAAGAATTGTCATATTTACTCATTCATGGTTTGCCTTGTACTGGAAATAGAGTATTAGAGAAAGGGATTGCTGACCATACATTAGCAAGCTATGTTTTAGGAGATGACCTTTTTAAGCTCATATCCAGGCCCCATTAAGACGGGTGTAAACCAGGATTTGTTGTGAGGCTTAGATACATCTCAGAAACAGGTGAAGTCCACGTTGATAGTCTCCACTATCACAAAATATCCAACATTGCCTCTAAATTCTCTACATATCACAAAAATCTTAGAATCAGAAAAATTCTGTGTGTGTGTGTGTGTGTGCGCGCGTGGGAGGGGAGTCCCATTGCAATCTTACTGGGAAGGTACAGAAGTTATTTTCATTATTTCCGTTGTACTCCAAATGAAAAAGCCAAGTTCCTACTGTAATGAAACCAGTTACTAGTAAAGGAAAGCTTGAGCCCTAGTCCAGTCTGGAGTGAGACCTCTGATTTTATACCATTCTTCTCAGCAGGATTGGCAATCACTCTGCTCGAACTCCTTGTGCATGTTACAGTGTTAAAACAATTTTCTCTAATTCTTAGATAGGATTCAAAGGAACAGCGGTTCTCCAACTTGAGGGCGTGTCGGTGTCGGTGCTTGTCAATATTCAGATAGACTCGGAGGGTCAAGCGTGGGGCTCCGTCAATCTGAGTGTCACCTCTCTCGGCAGAAGACGCCCTGCGGCCGACACTGTTTAATAGCAGTAGCCTCGGACCAGTCACCATCAACCCGCCTCACGGTCGAGCCGGCAGCGCCCTCAGACGAGGTGTCACCATCACCTCGCACCCGGCGTACGGCCAGGAAACTGCTTCATAGCTGGTTCCGCTACACACGTGGTCGCCCGGGGCAGCCACAAGGTCAACTCCAAAGGCCAAAGTAAATGTGTAGCCAATGCCTGGGCGGAAGCTGGAACAGGTTTAATCACTTATTTTTAAGTTTAACTCTAAAAATAATACTTAAAAAGAAAAAGTAACCGCCCCCACGTCCCGCAAAAGGTAGTTTGCGCCCGGAGGTGAACGCGAGGGGCAGTACTTCCGGGTTAACTAGGCTGGCTCCCTTGACCTTCCTCGCCGCTCAGCCATTTTGTCCCAGTCAGTCCGGAGGCTGCGGCTGCAGAGGAACCACCTGGGAGCTGCGAAGATGTTGTCCGTGCGCGTCGCCGCGGCCGTGGCCCGCGCCCTCCCTCGGCGAGCCGGGCTGGTGAGCGCGGGGCATCAGCGGGTGGAAGGTGGCCCGGTAGGGATTGCAATGAGTTGGTCGTGCTGCTGCAGTTTGGGAGCTCTTCTGCAAGGAGGGTGAGGGGCTGTGGCGGACGCCGCCATCTTGCACTGTTGGCTGCTCCGGCCTGGCCGCACAGGGCAGGGCGGGGGGCGAAAGGGCCCTTGCGTTCGTCATCGGTGCGGGATGGTGCAAAGTGGTGCGGGAAAGGCAGTGACCTTGATGCTGTCCGGAGCTGGGGACTCAGGAGAATTTCCGTCTTCAGTTGAGAGCGGCCTTCGAGGGGTCTTGGGGGAAGGAAAGGGCTTGGGCCCAGTCCGAAGCCTGCTCCGAAACCTCGAGGCCGGGCCAGGCTGATTCTCCGGCACTCCCTCGCTGAAGGTCAGGCGAGCTGGGGAAGCCTGACATTGTTTGAAGGTCAGCGGGTCCCGGCTTTCCACCTCTGCCTGGAGGTCGGTTCAGAGGAGAGCAATAAAGGTGATTTTCTGAATACTTAAGTAGGTGATCTCTTAGTGCTGAGTACTGAAACGGTTGTGAAAACAGCGCACAGGGGCAAGTATGCATTTCATGTGGCCGCTGCCGTGACAACAGTGAAGCTGGCTTCTACATTGTCTTCTGCTAGAGACGACGTTGCTTTGTGGTACTTGGACATGTTTTAAGATTTCGTCCTTGAGGAATTGTTAGTGATCCAGAACTCAAGGAGAATAGAACATAGGTTGGAAAATATCTGTAAAGGTCAATGCCCTTCATTACCTCTCTGGAAGTTAACCTACTTAAATCCTATGTAAGCATTTCTACACTTTTCCTTTTCCATGTTAAAATTGGTCTCAGTTTGAAAGGTAAACATACTGGACATGGTGCTGCGCTAACACAACCGCTGGTAGCACTCTGGGTTTCTTTTAGCAAAAAAACATTTTTAACAATTTTCATCCAGGTCCTGTGGAAACTTCAGAATGGACCGTGGCCAATCACAGTATTAAACTTCGGAGAAGGAGGGGCCCAGACATGATACAGATTGAAGGCGGTTAAAAAAAAAAAAGTTGCATATGCCATGCCTCAATTTCCAACATTGACAGTTTTTTGTTCGCTCGATTTTTAAAATTTGTTTTTTAAAATAGGTAATCTATTGAATTTGCACCTTTTAGGAAGCAGTTTATCTTACTGACAATTTCCCCAAATCAAATGAGATATCCCTTGAGTGGAAATAGTAGTACTGATAAAGGGAAAGATACTTTGTTAACTGTTTCATATACTTACAGTGTACCAGGAATCGCATAATAGATTTTCACATATCTAAAGTTACTTTCTTACCTGCCTAATTGTCTTTCAATTTTAAGCATCTTTAAATAATAATGTGAGTATAATTAGTATTTTAATTGATAACTTGGTTAAGCTAAGCCTGCGTTCAAGCTTGCCAGTTTTACGAAGGCCTTTTTAAAAATCAGATTGAACCCTGACTGGTGTGGCTCAGTGGGTTGGGTGTTGTCCTGCAAACTGAGAGGTCACCGTTTGTTTCCCAGGCACATGCCTGGGTTGATTGCAGGCCAGGTCTGGGGTTGAGGGCGTGCAAGAGGCAACTGGTCAATGTTTCTCCTGCACATGGATTTCTCTTTCTCCTTCCCTTCCTCCCTCTCTAAAAATAAGTAAATTTTTAAAAAAGCAGATTTAAAAAAATATTTTTGCCCTAGGTCTCCAAAAATGCTTTGGGATCATCCTTCATTGCTGCAAGGAATCTCCATGCCTCCAACACTCGTGTCCAGAAGTCTGGTGAGTCATTTCTAAGTGTATAGCAATCTTAACTACTTTCTTAGGAAATGAAAAGTAAGTTACATAGTTGTTGCAGATTTTTTTTCCCTATTCCTTTTTTTGGTCAGTTTTAGTTACTACGGAATCTCAGATTCTTAACATGCATTGTGCCATTTAGTTCTCTCTTGGTAGGTTTGCTTGTTCTGGTGAAGTAAACTACAGTTACATATTTTTCTTTTGATGTTATTACAGCTTCTTTGTTCTGATAACATCTTGTGTGGAAACAAAATGCACACACTTCAGGTGGTGGGCACATTTTCTGATCTATGAAAGATTCTCCTCTCCTGGAAAACATTAGATGAAGTGTGCAGTTTTTACTTCTGTGTGTTTCAAGGGTAGTAGCTGTTAATCTATGGATCTGTGAATTTGGATGTTGCAAATTCTAGAGATGAGTGGGGAGGTAATCACAGGAACAAGATAGAAAATATTTCTTTTAAGGGTATTGCTTAATTTTACTACCTCCTTGTCTGTGTCACATTTGTCTTGTGAAGTTTTCTCTCAGTCACTTGGGTTCATTTTCACAGTGATAGGTATCGAGCTTTTTTTAATAGAACCATGTTGCGTTTTAGAATATAATTTCATTATTGTGATCATAAAGCTATAGTACTTATGTTATTGGGGAAATAGGTTTTGAAAACATACTGGGGCTAGATATTTTTGCGAAAACACTGTCCTTTCTCAACAGGCACCGCTGAGATGTCCTCTATTCTTGAAGAGCGCATTCTTGGAGCTGATACCTCTGTTGACCTTGAAGAGACTGGGCGTGTCTTAAGTATTGGTGATGGTATTGCCCGAGTACATGGGCTGAGGAATGTTCAAGCAGAAGAAATGGTAGAGTTTTCTTCAGGCTTAAAGGTAAATTATAAAATGAGGTTTGACTGTTTTAGCATTGGTGTCTTCATTCATTTGGTAAATCAGAGATTATATCAGATTTTTTTTAACTTTTAAGTCTCAGTCTGCCTCAGGGTTTTGTGGTCATTGTCATAGATTGTGGAAATAAATTTAAGTGCTTTTCCTCTAGGAACCAGTGTATATAAATCATAGCCATTAGTTTCTAAATATGTAGTTTAGTAAATCTTCACCCAAATTTTAAGACATTCAGGTCTGTCCTTCGTAGGTGTTAAGATCATTTGAAGCAAAAGCATTTGATAACGTTGACTAAATTCATTTCTGGTTGAAAGTTTGAAGTCATTGATTGACTTTGTGTTTCTAGCACAAGTATACCTATCGGTGAGAGATGAGTTAGTGATGTAGCTGTCAGAAGCTCTTTGGCAATCCAAGTCCACTTCTGTTAGGTTGAGCCTAGTTGGCTAGTGCAATGAGAAATAAAAGTTTTAGGAGTCCTGGGTCCTCCGAGGAAACTAGAGCCTGATCTCTAGATGGACCGGGGCCAGTAGGGTTATCTGCTAAGTCCTCTGCTAAGGAAAGATGAAAGATGGTCTTGGTCCTCGTGGCTGATACATGGTTATGGAAAAAGCCATTAAATGTGGTAGATTAATCATAAAGACAAAAGTTTAAAATTTTAATTTCAGTGTATGTATCTTGTATATCTTTGAAAGATTAGGGTGAAATTGATGAGCTCGAATTTCTTTCTCGCTTTTAAGAGTCTTGACTGATACTCTGTCCAATAGAACTTTCTGTGGTGAGGGAAATATTCTGTGTCTGCTGTTACAATATGGTAACTAGTATACTTATGAGACTACTGAACATGTAATGTTCTATGGCTGGTGGGACTGAGTTTTTTAAATCTGGCTTGGTTTAAATTTAGTAAGCCAAAGAGGGTTAGTGACTACTAAAATCAGAGACTTAGACTAAAAGATTCAGTATTTCCGATGATTGTCTGTGATACTCCTCTTTACTTATTCTAAGTACTCCTCCAGATCTTTCATTACTGACCAGACTTGGGTCCTGGAATAGCCCTTTGGTTTTAGTTATGATTTAGGGACCTATAATCTTAGCATTTTGAAATGTGGTTGTAATGATGACAGACTACCCAGTACTATTTTATCACAAATATTTGATTTTGATTAGGTAGCTTTTAATTTCACTTCTATTAACAAATAGAGGTTTTCGTTAGATAATCAAACTGTTTATGGAGCTTCTTACAGATCAAAAGATGTAAATCAAGTGTGTCTTAAAATTTCCAGTTGAGCTTGATGCTTTATTTTATACTAGTCACCCAGCTAAAAAGCCATAGTCAAAGGAAATGTAGTGGTAGAAGCTTAACATGCGCAATTTCATTGCTTCCATGTGTTCTTTGAGGATGTGATAGAGAGTTCGTTGGGTTTTTATAATGTTATTCTAAGATCATGCAAGGGAACATGTTGGCATTTTAAAAGTTTTAACCGAAGGAGGTCGTTTATTGGGAAAACACTTGAGTAAATTAGAGGTGAAGGACACCACTGCTTCTTTCCCCCAGCTGTGTTCGTATCATGTGGTGTTGCCGTGTGGGGAGAGGAGCCACTCACGCTAGCTTCTGTGGTGTTCAATTGTGTCTTTCGTGCAGGGTATGTCTCTGAACCTGGAACCCGACAATGTTGGTGTCGTCGTGTTTGGGAATGACAAGCTAATTAAGGAAGGAGATATTGTGAAGCGAACAGGAGCCATTGTGGACGTTCCTGTTGGCGAGGAGCTGTTGGGTCGTGTAGTAGATGCCCTGGGTAATGCCATTGACGGAAAGGTAGGTTTATCGTTAATTAGATGCTGCTGTGCTTTCTAACAAGTATCAAAACTGATTGTTCTGGGGTTCCTTCTTACTGTTTAACAGGGTCCAATTGGTTCCAAGACACGAAGGCGAGTTGGCCTGAAAGCCCCTGGGATCATTCCTCGAATCTCTGTGCGGGAACCAATGCAGACTGGCATTAAGGCTGTGGATAGCTTGGTGCCGATTGGTCGTGGTCAGCGTGAGCTGATTATTGGTGACCGACAGACTGGGTAAAGACTACTCCGTAGCTTACTAAAAGTTCTGACTAAAATTGGCTCTGAAAAGATGACTTTTTGGTGTTGAAAATGGTAAATGCTTTGGATACAATGAGGAGAGTAGAATGGGATGCGTGGAGTAGTTGTAGTAGTGACATTTTAATGGGGAAATTCTTTGAAATATTTACTTAGTAAGATTTATGTTTACTCTCTTTTTAAAGCAAAACGTCGATTGCTATTGACACAATCATTAACCAGAAACGTTTCAATGATGGCACTGATGAAAAGAAGAAGCTATACTGTATCTATGTTGCTATTGGTCAGAAGAGATCCACTGTTGCCCAGTTGGTGAAGAGGCTTACAGATGCAGGTATTAAACCTGGGAGTCCTACAGCAGCCGATCTTAGGATAGTGTCTACTTAACGGAGGCTGATTTTAATTGCTCCCTAGTGAACTTTATAGTAATATAAATAATAGATAAAACAAAAGAATATGTAAAAATAGCATAAAATAATACATTTTAAGGTTTCATCAATTTCTTACCAAAGTAGAAGCTGTTGGATTAATTTTTTTTAATGTGCATATTGATTTTAGAAAGGGCGGGGGAGAGAAACATAGATTGATTGTTTCTTTGGCGCCTCGACTGGGGACCAAACCCATAACCCAGGCATGTGTCCTGACTGGGAATTGAACCTGTGACCTTGCATTTTACAGGATGATGCTCTAGCCAACTGAGCCACACAGGCCAGGGCTCATTAATCTGAACAGTAACTTAGTAAAAGCACTTAGATCATTTAATTACAGTAGCCTCTAATTTTAAAATCCCATTATTGACAACCTTGTAAACCTTAAAATCTGTGTTCTTTTCAGATGCCATGAAGTACACCATTGTGGTTTCGGCTACTGCTTCTGATGCTGCCCCACTGCAGTACCTGGCTCCTTATTCTGGCTGTTCCATGGGAGAATATTTTAGGGATAATGGCAAGCATGCTTTGATCATCTATGATGACTTATCCAAACAGGTAAAAGAAATGTATTTTTAGACTCTATTTGTATGTTTGCACCACAGGGAAAGGCGACGAATGCGCAGTGTCTCTGACAGGTGAATTTTGCAACCCTTTTCTGTACTGTAGGCTGTTGCTTATCGTCAGATGTCTTTGCTGCTGCGCCGGCCCCCTGGTCGCGAGGCCTACCCTGGTGATGTGTTCTACCTGCACTCCCGTCTGCTGGAGAGAGCAGCCAAGATGAACGACTCCTTTGGTGGGGGCTCCTTGACTGCTTTACCAGTCATAGAAACACAGGCTGGTGATGTGTCTGCTTACATTCCAACGAATGTCATTTCCATCACTGACGGACAGGTATTCTTTTTGTGCTTAATATAAATGTAAAAGGATGATTCTGAGGCATTTGTTGAAACTAGTGGCAATGAACTGATTTTGTTAAAAGCCTTTTATATTTTCAGTACGGAAAATTTCAAATGTATGCACAACTAAGGAAGGTAGTATAGCAAAACCCCCTGTATTTCTCACTCGCTTATCAGTTCATGGTAGAGAGTACTTTATTGTTGCTTCATTGAGACCCACTACTGTTCTTCCCCCTGGGTAATTTTAAACAAACCCCAGAGATCATATCATTTGACCTGTATGTATTTTAATAAAATAGGTTACTTTTTTTCCTGTCATGCACATCTAGTCTCAGCAATGAAATATGTGGGTTGATTTGGGTTGTGAAAGATTGGAGGGGCTCTTTACCATAAGAAATCATTTAGCATTCTTCCTCAACATTTTTGGGCTTTAGTTTTTTGGCAGCATCTTAATTTTGAAATACTGACTTTTTAAAAAAGTTTGCTAGCGTGTGCATTCTCCTTAAATTGTAGATCTTCTTGGAAACAGAATTGTTCTACAAAGGTATTCGCCCTGCCATTAACGTTGGTTTGTCTGTGTCCCGTGTTGGATCTGCTGCCCAGACCCGGGCCATGAAGCAGGTAATGTGCTGTACTTTGAGGGGGATGGGTATCATTAGATTAAAATCAAAGTATATGGTGCTCTGTGTCATTCATTGAGTTAAGAACTTTGGTATTGTATGAGTTAACCAGTTCTGTGTTGCAGGTGGCAGGTACCATGAAGTTGGAATTGGCTCAGTATCGTGAAGTTGCTGCTTTTGCGCAGTTTGGTTCTGATCTCGATGCTGCCACTCAGCAACTCTTGAGTCGTGGTGTGCGCCTGACTGAGTTGCTGAAGCAAGGACAGTATTGTAAGTTCTTTTTGGTCAGGTTTTTACTGTGTGGAAATACCACGTAGCTTCCTATAAGCTGTAATATGTGCTGTTATCTTTAATCAGAGGTAACTGCCTTTTGAGTGTAATTGATGCCTGTTTTTAACTAAAGTGCAGTCCTTATTTAAATGCAAATGATACAAACTTAGTTAACTAGCAAAACTTACTAAATATATTCAGTACTTTTCTTTGGGGAATTAGGACTTAATAGATGCTCTTACCCCCTTCCCTGCCCCGCTATATGAGTGTAGAATTTGGCAAATTTAAAACAATGTTAGTATGCATTTATGTTACAAAATTTCAGCAAATTACATGTATCTAAAACAGTGCTTATGGACTGTGCCCATATATTACATTTGGGGCTTGCAAGTATAAGAAAAATACTGTTTCTTGGGGAGGGAAGTAGAAGGGAGTTTCTCACTGAGAACATGAGAAGTAAGTGATATGTAGAGACATGTTAATTGAGGAAGAAGAGAGTGTCTCTGACTTTGGTAACATGGCATTTATTTCAACAACTCATTGGCATCCTTTTTCCTCCCCAGCTCCCATGGCTATTGAAGAGCAAGTGGCTGTTATTTATGCTGGTGTACGGGGTTACCTTGATAAACTGGAGCCCAGTAAGATCACAAAGTTTGAGAATGCTTTCTTGTCTCATGTTGTCAGCCAACACCAAGCTCTGTTGGGCACTATCAGGTATGAACACAGTAGATGGCCTCTTTTTGTGAGTTTTAAGATACAAAGTCTTGCTAAAATTCTTCCAAATTTTGTAGTTATTGAATTTTTGTCCATGTCAGGACTGATGATCTGCTTTTATTTCCAAATAGGGCTGATGGAAAGATTTCAGAACAGTCCGATGCAAAGCTGAAAGAGATTGTAACAAACTTCTTGGCTGGATTTGAAGCTTAAACTCCTATGGATTCACGTGAAATACCAGTTGGGTTTTGTCATTGTTTCTCCTAGTAATCAGTTCCATTTGTAAAAGGGTTACTGTCATACTCCAGATGTACAGAAATCACCTTAAAAATAAAGGTTCCACATTGTTTGGTGGTTTTCTGTAGTTTGAGTGATTCTTTAAAAAGAACTGAGATTACTTGGTGGAATTGGTAGACATGCTTTTTAGCTTATTTTACTTGATTTGCAATCTAAGTGGGCTTACCTAGGTAAATCACAGCTAAGTTCTTTATAAGATTTTAGAATGCTGTGTATTTGTTAAAGAGAAATTCATTAACTGGATAATCGGATATATGTGGCAAAGTCACATTTAATAATGAGTAGCCTCACTGGCTTCTCTGTATAAAAAAGGTAAAGAAGAAAAGAATAGGACATTGGAAATTTTTGAAAGATTGGGACAAAAATTGAGAAAGGGGATATCAGAATGAATAGAATTGTGAATGCTTGTCAATATCTTATTGTGTCATTAGTTAACATGCTTTGTTGAAGGAGCTCTTAATTATAGTGTGATGAAGTTAGTTTTTATGGTTAGTACTTTTGGTATTATTTAGGAAATCTTGATAGTGACAAAGATAACTATTTTCTAAGAGTTCTAAAGGTTTGCTTTTGTCATCAAAGAGATGAATCCATGTGATAGGGTTCTCCAGAGAACTACAACAAAGAGGATGTATTTCGTGGAGGCTGGCAAGTTCGAATGGGTGGGTTGGTAGGTTGGTGGCCCAGGAATAGTTGTGACTTGAGGTAGAATTCCTTTCTCTGTGGACCTCAGGTTTTTCTCTTAAGGCTTCGGGACCCACCCACAGTATGGAAAGGAATAAGCTTTACTCAAAGCCTATTGATAATTTTAAGTGTTAATCATGTCTAAAAAGTCTGCACAGCAGTATCTGGACTGGTATTTGACCAAAAACTGGGTAACACAGCCTTGCCAAGTTGACATGCAAGATTGACCATCACAGTCCGCCTGGAGTTACAGTTTTGTGTAGAGGTCAGGAGTCTTTTTCGTTTTTCTTTTCCATGTGCATGTCCATTTTTTTAGTTCCAGTTATTAAATGGTCTTCCCCACCCCCCACTCAACCTGTTACCATGCCACCTGTGTCCTATTTGGCTCTTTTCCCTTATAGTTTTTCTGAACCAGAGCCTAGCCCACCCTATTGCAGCAACAAATGAGGAGAAACAAATTCTGAGATTCAAATGTTTTTAAATGAATAACTCACAGACCAGTGAAGTAGAACTCACAGGTAGGTACCAGGCTGTTCTCACCAGGTGTGCTTAAATACTTGGCCTGATGGCCCTCCTGTGTGCCAGCCAGACGGCTGTCAAATGTTTTTCGATAGCCTATCATGGGGGAATGGTGAAGGTCTGAGAAAGCCAGTGTTGGTTAATAATATGCAATTCATATTGAAGTTTCCTCAGATATGTCAAGTATCTTTTATAATAATTTTTTAATCAGAACCCAAGCAAAAGTATATTATCTGTTTTGTCTATTTTAAAAATTACTTAAATCTAGAATTTTTTATTGATCTTCTTGTTTGCCATGACTGAACTTTTTTAGGAGTCAACTAGTCCTTTGGAATATCTTGTATTTTGAATTCAATTGGGATCTCATACCAGATCCAATCTTTTGTTACTCATATTGTTCCTGTTTGGGCCGTTGTGGGATCTTTCAGCGGGCTCCTGCGTTCGTGCATGCGCCCCAGTTTTGTGTGTGTAGGTGTGCATTCTGGGACTACAAGATCTCCAGGCTTACCTTGTGTATTTTCCTGCTCCAGTCCTAGAAACAGTCCTGTTCCTGGGGTCTCCTGTGGCTTTAGCTACTTGGTCAGTACCCCTTGCCCAGTTTACCCCTGCTTCCTGGAAGAGGGGGATGAGACCAGGGGAACTGAAGTAAAAATTGATAATTGCTATTAGGGGTCCGAGAGTTCATTTGGGTTCTCTGGTTGGCTTCATCATGTATTTAATACATGAGAAAATACCTTTCTTGACGTGTTTTGCAATTACCTTGGGGAGGTAACATATCCAAGAATAGAAATTAAAGAAGAGCATAGGATATATCATATTAAGGGCTAGTTTGTATGGCAGAGTTGAGTTCTAGAATTTTAAGAAGTGGCCAGACAGGGCTGGAGAAGGTGGGGAATGGTGATGGGGTGGAACTGGAGCAGGAGGAAGCATGAGCCAGATAGTGTAGGAGACCATTCTGCATGGAGTGGGCCCGGTCCCAGTGGCAAACATTTATTGCAAAATAACTTCCTAAAAACCGTGCTAAACCTTCCAAGGACCAGTGTAACCAATTTTGCCTGTTCATTTGCAAATATCCCTCTTCTGTGATGTGATTAGTGGCATTGGCTCCTTTGTTTTCTGCAAAAGGTAACCACCTAAAGCGAACCCGTGCATAGTAAATGAGAACCGTCTTGTAATGTCCCGAGAAACCCAATAAAGGCCGGTCACAGCAAGGGCCAAGGCTTTTGCTCCCCTTGAGAGAAAAGCCATGCTGTCCCTTTTCATCCACCAGACTTGGTAGTTCATGTGAATGTCTCATTTCATTCATAATGGTGCGGACACTGCAGGCCAGTGTCTGCATCAGATAGCCCACAAAGCTTGAGCTAAGATGGGTTGGCAGGACAGAGAAGAGGCAAACTGGCATGGGGAGAGGGGAGGGTAGGAAGCTGGGGAATGAGATGGGGAAGGCCAGGGTGGGCCCAGACTGGGAAGGTCTTCTGAAGGACAGGCAGAGGCTTTTGGGATTTAATTCTGACAGGCAATAGGGACAGTTGGTGGCTTTGTGAGGAGCGACACAAAGGAAGCAATGTCTTAAGGCTGAAAGATTAAGAGTAACCTGAAATGAGGTTGGATTGGCAGAGGGAAGAAGGAAGGGAAATGTAGATACCAGGTTTTGGACAGCATAAAAGGAAATGTGATTTTTTAGTGGGCATTTGTTACTTTTACTACCCACTGCTATTCCATTTCAGGGAAAAGATGCCTGAATACCTCTGGGGAAACCCTCTTCATTGCTGAGAGTATACATGGATATAACTTTTCTGGAAAGCATTTTGGCAGTATATTTCAAGAACCTTAAAAATGTTTATATTCTTCAACGTGTAATTCCACCATGAGGAACTTTAACAAAGGTTTATATAAAAGATATTTGTCATCGTAATTCTAAAAACATTAGGGAAATGCTAAGAAAGTATCAGTATACCCACCTGAGGGGAAATTATGCAAAAAATAAAACAGTATTTGAGTTTTAATAATGTGGGGTTTGTAATAAACTCGCACAATACAAATTCAGAGGCCTAATTTGGCATGAAGTGAAAAATTGGTCTCCTTCCCTTCTGTCCCTCAGCCCCATCCCCTCTGAGGAGGCGATCTAAAATCGTGTGTCGTCCTCCCTCCTCGTCCAAACATACTCGATGATTGTTCTGTATCTACTCACAAAGAGCTTCCTTATTTTTTGCGCTTTAGTATGATTTCATTGTCGCGGTACATCATACCACACTGAGGTCATTGTTTATGGAAGGACTTTCGGTTGCTTCACATCTGCTAGAACAACGATACTGCTGTGGGTAACTACATACATACTTCACTTTGCACAGGAGGGATATGTTTAGAGGGAAAAGTCTTCAACATGGAAACATTGGGTCAAAAGCTAGGTACATGTCAAATTTTGATGACATGGCCAAATTTCTCTTCACAAAGACTTAATTTTACATGCAAGAGTGTCTGTTTTGGTCTACACTGTGTGCTGTCAAACTTTTTGTTAGGAAAGATTCATTTAAGGACTTAGGAAATACTAAGCTGAGAAAATAAGACTCCACATTTTATGTACAGTAGAAACCTAACCATGCAAATGTATATTATTTGAAGAGTATGCCAAAATAGGAATGGGTTATCTTAAATGTATTGACCATTAAAATTCATTATTTCATAATTGCTGTAATAGTGTTAAACTTTGTTAGTGAAATGTCCTGAATTTGTCATAGACCCTTGAATACAGTACACATTTACTTGTCTTTATGGACCCAAGCCCTAGACCAATGAGCCAGCTGTACTTTTTACTTAAAACACCTGTCCAGGTGATAGGCTTAATAAATGTTTGAGAAACGAATACTTTCCAGCAGCTTCAACAAATATTTGCAATTTGCAATCTTGCCACCAGGGGGTGGGAGAGTTAAAATGAAACCTTAGCCTTGAAAATCCAGCACAATGTACCACGAAAGCTTGTAAGATTTGAAAAAAATATGTATTTGAAAATTGAAACTTAGATAGTTGGAATTATATCTAAAGTATTTGTCCCCAAATCTTCAAAACTTAGAGGAAAAGTCTTGTCCTTCAGCGCCTTTCATCTCCCGTTTACACTATTTCTTACCCTTCCTGCTAAGGGTTAGCTTGTCTTCCCGTTGCCCTCCCCGTCTCTGCTGTCTCCTGGTGGTGCTGCCAGGCGTCCTTTACTTGTAACTGCTTTCCAAAACGATGAACCATCAGATGGACGGATGCATGCCCTTGAAGTCACCCAGGGCTGGAGGCCCCCTTTCCATCCTTGTAGTTGTGGGACTGGGGGTGGCACTACCAAACAACCTTTTAGCTGCCCTTAAAGTCATTTCAGCCGTTACTATTTCACTATGGACAGAGCTAGAACCTGCTCAGGAGGTAAATGCTTGCCTCTTCAAGTTTGGAGTTGCGTGCTCCGAATTTGGGCAGGCGACTGGACCAGTTCCTTGACCTTCATCCTCCCCTCGAGTAGATCTGCCCCAGAAGTGACGCGTATCTTCGGCTTCTCAACCTCTGGGCTTGAGTTTTGACGGCGCACAGTGCTTTGTCCCAGAGCGCCGTGTTACTACAAAGCAGGAATGGGTCCGACTTAACCCTAGGACTGTGTTTTCATGGAGGTGTTATGAGAGGAAGGAAGCTCTGTGCTCCTACTTCTGGAGGAGGATTGGCGGAGACGGTATTGAATCGAGAATGGGAAAGGGTCAGTGAGGAGCTGGGCTCCTGGGCGCCCTGTAAGGACGGCACAAGGGGCCTAGAGGAGTCAAGGGGGGAAGTATAAATGTCCTTTCCATGATTTTTAGACTAAAACATGACCCAGGGGTTGGCTGATCTGCAGCGGGGAACCTGGGGTCGTGAACACGACTCCCTGAAGCGTCTACCCGTTACGCGACCACGGACACTCAGTCCTCAGGCTTTACCCGGCTGACCCTTGGTCCCCACAACCCGCCTCTGCTTAGGTCGGGTCTCCATGCACGGCGGAGCCTCGATTTCTCTGCGGTCGAGGGAGGAGGGGGCTGTGTGCGGAGCCGAATTTGGGCAGGCGACTGGACCAGTTCCTTCCAATCCCTGAGGCTTTGAAGGAGCAGGCATTGAGGGATCGTTCCTTGATAGTTGCCTGGCACCACGGGGCTTCAAATCCGCCTGGGTCGGGGCTTCGGGTCTGGCCGGCGGGAGGCGGAGCCAGGGGCGTGGCTTAGGACGGGGGCGGACCTCACCGCCGGCGGTGAGACTCCGGACTGGAGCTGCGGGACAGTGGATAGTCACCCCCGACCTTCCGTTGGCTGCTCCGATCTCCTCCGCACCCGCCAAAACGCTGGCCATGACGGGCTCACTGTTCAAGGGGAACTTCTGGGTAAGTCTGCGGGGCAGGCGAGCGGGGCGGCCCCGCACCACTCCGGCACTTCGCGCTGCGCCACATACCGTCCCGCTGCCTAGGGGCAGAACCGGAGCAGACACTCCATGGGGGTTCCCACTCTGCCGGGGTCCCAGCCCGCTGCGCGCCTGCAAGTCCCCGAGTCCGGCTCCCGGGTCCCCCCTTTGCTGCTCATACCCCAGCCACACGTACTCCCGCGGAAGGGTGTAGCGGAGCCCCATGAAGTTGGGACATCTACCCCTTATCTCACAGACCCAACCAAGGGTCTGAAACCAAGTAGGGTCTTGAAACCAAGACCCAAAGGGAGGAGCGACCCAGCCCAGCGGGGGAATAGCCAACGGCCCTGGAGGCTGCTAGCGAATTTGGGGTTGCCTGGGGTCGGGGACCTGGGGTGAGCTTCGCCAGCCTGACAGCCGCAGTCATCCCCATTTTCCAGGCCCGCTGAAACGTATAGCCTGTCAGAGCCACGTTAGCTCCGACTTTCCTCTGCAGACCCTAGAGCGGTTCTCTTGCAGAAGCTGTGTCCCATCCCGTAGCCCTGTTTCCTGAGCCCCCTCCCCAGGCCGTCGTGGCCCGGGCCCAGAGGGAGGCCGATGGGTGCGAGGCTCTATGAGCAGGTGGGGGCGTCTAAGCCCAGCAGGACCAGCCCAAGCAGGAGGCAGCAGGTCTGCCTGCTCCCCGCCCCCGCCCCCCCCACCCTTCTTACTCCCAGGCGCCCCTTAAAGGTGTGTGCCCCTTCACTTAGAGGAAATACCCTCATTCCTTTAAGGCAGGAACAGGAAGTCGGCATACCTCAAAGTAGACCTTCAGCTGCCAAGTGGCCCCAGCTCCCTACTTGTGACCCTGCTTGCCCTCCATTTAGCTTCACGGCTCCGTGTCCTCTATCATGGGCTGCTGGGTGGGGGGACGTGGCTCTGTGGCCTCGGGGACAGCTTATTCCCTGCCTTGTGAAGTCCCTTTTCCTGGGGTTTTTGAGGTTCTTTGGGGGATACTGCCTGCCTGTGGGGTGCAGGGCTGAGGAGCTTCATTCACAGGGAGGGTGAATGACCTCACAGCTGGCTGGCAAGGAGGCCTGTTCAGGTAGAATATAGGACTTCTGGGTGCCATGAAGGGCACTGTGGAAAAAAGCAGAGCAGAGAGACTGGCCTCCCACCTTCCACGCCTACAGTGAGACAGCCAGTTTTCAGATCTGCGCTCAGCTGTTCGCTCTTCAGGGACGCCTTTCCTGATAGCGCCCAGCAGGCTCTGTCACCAGTTCCCTTGGCCCACATTCTGGTCCTTCAGCATTTGTTAGTTTATGGTTTTGAATTTGGGGATTACCAACACGCGAGCACCTTGGGACAGGAACTGTGCTGGCTTTCAGTGCTACTGTCCCTTACGCAGGAAATAGTTGGGCTCTGCAAATAGTTGCTGAGCCAGTAAAGTGGATCTGTGAGGCCGGCAGGACATGTGATGTGCTAAGCGCTGCAGCCTCCATCCTCAGAGGGCTCCCAGGCCACAGGAAGGCAGCCCCCAGCTGCTCCTGAAGCACACTTGCAGGAGTGGTTACGGGAGGGGACAGAAATGAGGTCTGATTGGGACTGTGCCTAGGGAATGGTCTCGGGGAGAGAACTTTCTGGGCTTCTACTTTCAGAAGGTATCTGAGATCCTGAGAGATAGTTTGCACAGGTTATCTTCCATCTCTAATTTCCTGTGATGCTTTATGTCAAATAATAAAAACAATAATAGCTAATATCACTGTGCACAGAGTCTGTGGAAAGCCTGTTCTAAATGCTTCACCCACACTACTCATTTAAGCCTCACAGCTATACCCTATGGCGGTAGCTTACTTACTATCCCATTTTACAGATCAGGAAACTGAGGGGCAGAGGGGTTAAGCAACATTCTCATGCTCCTTGAGCTGTTAGTGCAGCAGGACTCCATGGACCAAATGCTCAGTGAGTGCCTCAAGGAGGGTGGCGTGCAGCGAGTCCCAGCATAGCTGCCTACATGTCTATCTTCCACGGCAGTGCCACAGGGAGTTGGTGGGTCACCACTGGGCCTTCATATGAATATATCTTTCTCCTCCAGCTCCAACCACGAGCTCCCAGACAGGTGTCACCATCAGCTGAGCCCTTGGCACCTGCCGTAGTGCCTTGCGTTGGATGCTTAGGAGTCAGGCAGATGGGACAGTCAGCCAGGACTTGGGAAGAGATGGGCAGAAGGGAAACTACTGTGACTTCAGGGGCTGCCTCTGAGGCTTTCACACTCTTGGGGTAGGGAGGCAAGGCTGCTGAGAGTACTGAGGGGCTGGCAATAGCCCTTACGGGAGGGCTGTGATTGGGTAAGGCAGGCAAGTTTGGAAACATAAGTGGGTATCAGTGAACTGTATTTAATGCATATTCAGGAATTACCTTCTTTGTATAAGGCACTCTAACGGAGAGGGCACTGGCAGGGTAAGACTACCACGTTGGTTAGAAGGTAGATTTCTCATGAGGGAGCGAAGCTTTGTGCTTGAATACCTGGCCTCCAGAATGTGGAGGAGACAGGGGCAGGGAGTAGGGGAAGTCCAGCAGGACCCAAGAAAGCTGGGCCAGGAGTTGAAGGGGTCTGTTCCAGGGTCGAGACCATAAGGAGGGGCAAAAGATGAGACAGGTGAGATGAGCTGAAGACGGAGGAAGAGGTCAAAGCCAAAGGACAAGGCCAGCAGTTGAAGGTGAGCAGTAGGGAAGAGGAAAGGAGGGCTCCTATAAAGTGAATTTGAGAATGAGCTGTGGGCCCCAGAAATAAGGAAGTTAGGAGGAGGAACTGGTTTGTGGGGAGAGAAGGGGGGAGGAGGCAGAAGCGATATGAACGGGATCTAACCGCAGGGGTAGCAATGATGAGGACCAAGGCCAAGGGCATCCTGGCACCCCTCCCTGAAGCCCTTCTTTGTTTGTTGTTGTTTTATTTTTATTTTTATTATTTTTAATTGTTCAAGTACAGTTTTCTGCCCTTTCCCCCGACCCCAGCCCAACCCCCCAAAGAAGAAAACAGGCTATCACACAGACCCCAATCCCTCAGCCCCCAGCACCGTGCTGGGGTTGCTGGATGCGGGGAAGTCTTCGAGGGGATGGGCTGGGGAGGGGACGGGGTGCCAGGTGGTATAGGGTTTGGAAGTATTTCAGTGTTTAAACAACCAGTTCAAACCTGTCAGTGAGTGCTCTCCGATAACTGGTGGTCAGCGTTCTGGGTTTGAGGGGTTGGTGGAGACGGCTCCAGCCCCTTGGAAGGGGCGTCCAGGTGAGAGAGTGCACAGAATTGCAGGAAGTACAGAAGTATCATCTTGCCAGATGAGTCTCTGAGGTGGACCAGCCTGGTTCAAATCCCAGCTCTGCCCTTTACTAGCTGGTACCTTAGGCAGTTACTTCAACCCCCCAACCCTCACCACAAGCCTCAGTTTTCCCATGTATAAAAAGGAGGTGATAATAGTGTCTACTCCATAGGACTGTTGCGAGGATGAAATTAGAGATTGGTACAGAGGCTGGCACATAATGAGCACTTGTGGTTGTAAGCTATTAACAGCACCGAGGAGACTAAAGGAAATGGGAGATAGTCACTCAAGTGAGGAGAAAGAATGAGGATGTAAGAAGTCCCCAAAGAAGCACTCTTGGTTGTGGGGGATGCTCTGGCCTCAGGCCCCCCTGGCCACCACGGATGAGAATAAGTCTATCAAGACATGATCTGCCTGGGGAGGAAAGATGGTGGATCTCTCAAAGGAGAAGGGGGGTTAGGGAGCCTATTCCTCAATAGGTTTTATTGGGTTCATTTGCACAGGAATACAGATAAAGCTCATTAGTCATTGTCTGGCAGTAAGGATCAAACAATAGATAACTAAGAACTCTGAGGGCCTATTCTGAGTCAGGGTCAGATAGCTAAAGAGCTGTAAAACTTTGAGGAACAAACTTACTTCTTGCTTGGACCTTTATCATTTAATTGAGAGCATTCTAAACAAAGCAGGTTTCACAGAATTTTACATATTCTTTCTTAGGCCTGATTGCTGGGGGAACCTGCCCTTTCCAGCACAGGGCTGCACCACCCTCTGTCATTGTTTCAGGCTTAAGTCAGGCAGGGGGAGTAAGGCAGCCAAGAGATTAGGAGACTTCTCATAGGCAGAATGAGGACTCAGGCTTGGTCAAAGCCAAGGGGCGAGGTTCCATCACCCCCTTTTGCTGTAGCCCCCAAAGTCCTTCCTTGGGGGCCTCCCACATGATCGTGCCTGTCTTAGGTCACCTCCCCTTGGGGAATCTCACCTGTCATTGGCTAACCGACCAAGCATTGGGGGCCAGTTATGGATGAAGTAAAAGGAGAAGAAGCGGAGCTCCTGCCAGGGAGATAAGCTTTTGTCTCCTTAGTGGCTTACGGTCCAAGGTCGCTTCCTCAGCCTTAGCCTCGGTGGGGGTTACAGCTTCTGAAACCAGACAGGGTGGTTCTCAACACTTGGTGAGTGCCTGTGTTTAGGCAGGAAGAGAGATGGGCAAAGGAAGAGACACAGAGACACAGGGCTAAACAAGGAAAGAGCTATCATAGGCCCAAGAGAGGGGCCATTCCCCTGCAAGTTGAGATGCCTATGGTCAAATTAGGTAGATGTTCTTGAAAAGGTATGAGTCAGCACATACTTCATAAAACAGTCTTACTCCAGTGCTCCATGAAAATGTTTTATTTATTTATTTATTTATTTAAGATTTTATTTATTTTTAGACAGAGGGGCAGGGAGGGAGAAGGAAAGGGAGAGAAACATCAATGTGTGGTTGCCTCTTGCTTGCCCCCTACTGGGGACCTGGCCTATAGCCCAGGCATGTGCCCTGACTGGGCATCGAACCAGCAACCCTTTGGTTCACAGGCTAGTGCTTGATCTACTGAGTCACACCAGCCAGGGCAGAAATGTTTTATTTAAAGGAATCTTTTGGTGGATCCGTTTGAGAAGGAGAATACTGTGTTCCTTAAAACTGGGATGGTCCCCACTTCCCCAGCTGAGTTTGCCCGACAGGAAGCACGCCTGTGTGTTGCTGCTCTCCCACCCTTCCCTGCGTGTGCCCCTTCTTCGAGGCAGTGTGGTTCAGTGGTGCTTGTAATTTGTCTTGGTTAATGCAGAAGGTGTCAGAATAAGGCAGACATAAGGCAGACATTGTCAGAATAAGGCAGACAATGACCGTGCTGTGTTGCAGAGCTCCAGGGAAGTGGCTGGGCCACAGCAGAGGAAAATCACCATCTTTGGCATGATCAGACACAAGTGTTTTTCAGGTGTGGACGTGTCCGGGTGACTGTAGAGCCTGCTCCTGAAGAGCTAGGTGTCCTCCCTCCCCAGGAGAGGCCCATGCTACTCACTTGTTTGAGATCCGACCTGTCGCTCTGTGTCCTCTATTTCGACCCAGGCTTACTCATTCTCAAGGGGCTGGGTCCAGACCAGCTCCCTACCTAGACCCTGTGCCAGCTCCCACCCCGCCACCCCTCCAGCTGCAGAGAGCTTTGGGGAGTCCTGGGGCTGTCTGAACTTGCCCTGTGCTCCAGGGCTGTCCCTGTGCTCCAAACTTCGACTAGTTTGGCATCTTGTTGTTCTGGGGCCTCACCAGAGCTTAAGCTGGTTCTGCCTCTGGTTTTGCTTTGTGACTTTTCTCTGTACAGAGTGGGAAGCGGCTTCTTCTTCTTCTTCTTCCCCTTCTTCTTCTTCTTTTTTAAATAAACAAAGAAGAAAACAGGTTATCACAGAGACCCCTCAGGCTGACCATATGTGCTATTTTATAAATGTTTAGGCTGTTGCTTCAATTTTTAAAAATATTCTTTCTTGGAAACAGGATCCCTAGAAACACACCACGAGGGCCATTTGGTATTAGCTGGCCTAGTGGCAAAGTGAAAGGTAAAGTCATTGATGATTGCCCTTCTCCAATTTATTTTTCTTAGAGCAGCCAGTGAGATATATTTCTAAAATAATTATCAAAATCCCTTTTTCCTGTTTTATCTTCTTAAAAATTTAATAGGAAAGGCATAGGATCTATCTTTTAAGAAAAATAAATTCTTATTGACATATATGAAAAAAAATCTGAACAAGCAGATAGGTATAGAGGGTTTCGATTGGGAAGAGTTAACAAATTTTTTAAAAATTAGGTAACACAAGCATGTGCTTCAAAAATCCAGATATTTCCAAAAGGCTTATAATGGAAAACAATCACTGTTTATGTTTTCATAGTGTGTAAAGACTGTTCATTTCAAAACTAAGCAGTATACAGCGCGGGGCAAAAGTAGGCTTACAGTTGTGAGTAAACAATGCAGTTTATAATTGTATTATTTTTCGTACAAACAACCATAAACCTGCTTTTGCCCCACTCTGTATTATGATTAGGTACTCGTTCCTTTTTCTTGTACTTTCTAATTGCCCATGGCAGGGCGTTATTCACCTTTATCAGAGGTTTTTGGTTGTTTTTTTTTTTTTTCTTTCCATAAGAGAACTTACCCACACATTGGACTCACATAGTGAATGCAGAGTTCAGAGTTTGGTGTCTCAGATACCCATTATGGAAAGGCTGAAAAGCACACACAATATAGACATAGATAAACACATGTAGTTAAAATGCATCCTAAAGTCAGAAAGATTTGATGTGTGCGAAACTTGGTGTGTGTGTGGAGGCATGTTAATATGTGGATTTTTCTGGTAAAAGCATCTACAGATTTCATCAGGAGGCAGTCAAAGCAAAATATTGATTATATCCAAATATATATACACTATCCAAAGCATCTCTATGTATACATAATGGATAAATATGCAATTATTAATTTTTAGAGAGAGGGGAAGGGAGGGAGACAGAGACGGAGAGAAAAATCGATGTGTGAGAGAAACGGTGATAGGTTGCCTCTTTCACGCCCCCAGCTGGGGACCTGGTCAGCAACCAGGCCTGTTCTCTGACTGGGAATCGAACCAGTGACCTTTCAGTTCGCAGGCTGACTGACATTCAATCCACTGAGCCGCACAAGCCAGGGCTGCAACTAATTTTTATAATTCTTTTTTAAAAAAGAGTTTATCTATTTATAGGGAGGAGAAGGGAGGGAGAAAGAGAGGGAGGGAAACACTAATGTACAAGAGAAACACTGATTGGCTGCCTCCCACATGCCCCCCGCCCCAACCCAGGACCTGGCCTGAAACCCAGGCATGTGCCCTGACTAGGAATTTAACTGGTGACCTTTCAATTTGCAGGATGGTTCCCAACCCACCGAGCCACACCAGCCAGGGCTAATTTTTATTACTCTTATTTACTGTCTCCTAAAGGTAACCAGATGTCCATTTGTGTACATATTTTACTATAACATAAATATCATCTAAATTTCAGTATTGATGAAAAGCACATCTTGCGTAGGAAGTGGCTGACATTTTTCTTTCCTTACCTGTACTAGAAATCCCCAGCTAAACACCTGACCACAGCCTACCAGGCTCTGCCTGCCTGTCCACACGTACCACTCACCACCTCCTGCTCACTTCCTCCACTGCAGCACTCCTAAGTCAGTTTCCAAATGATGAATCATTTCCATCTAACCAACTAGCCTGCCCCTGCTGCCTGTTCCCATGGCATCCTGTGCCCACACGACAATCCACGGTATTGTCGGTGCCTCTTTAACCCCCTCCCATCAGACTGTGAGCTGCACGAGGTGTGCCGGACCTGTTCAGCACGGTGTCTCCCGCACCTAGCACGGTGCCTGCCCTGTAGCTGGCAGTCAGTAAGTATCAAAGTGAACAAATGAAGAAAAAGCGAGACCCATATGCGGCAGTGAATGGAGGTTGCTCATTCAAGTAAACACTCTGTCCTTGCACTCCCTTTAGTCTGAAGTGTCATTCCACGCTCTTCAAGAACCTATTCCCCTGGGGCATCATGACTGACCTCTTGTGTGTGGGGAAGTGACATTATCAGGGTTGGGCTCTGGGTCCACCAGAAGAAGCCCCACACCCATGGGAGGGGCAGGAGCAGCACAGCACCTGTGTAAAAAGCAAAGTGCGTGTACTTTATGCTCACCAGATGGTGAGAGCACTGTGACCCCCAGAGAAAACCCCGCAACTGGTTGAAGAGAGGGAAGTTCTTCCCCAGTCATGGTGGAATCTCAGGCACATTTTGGGAAACCATCTGTCAGGTAGTGTGCCAGCGCCGTGGGAGCTGCCCTGGGTCCCAGAGACACATGCCTCTCGCCTTTTAGAGGTTGTTACCTACTCAAGGAGGTGAGTCCCACATGCTAGTTTAAAATAATGGTTTTTAAATATTAACACAACAAAATTGAGGGAATTTAAACTCTATTAGTAATTTAGTACTTTCTCCTTTTCCACCATGCATAGTTGTATTCATAGTGTATGCATTATTTCATATTCCACTGTTTCAATATAATAAATGTAAGCATGATATTAAATACCATGCTTATTTTATCTGTTGCTGTTTACTTTTCCTAACAATTATTTTAATTTTTTAAGATTATATTTATGTTTAAAGAGAGGGGAAGGGAGGGAGAAAGAGAGGGAGAGAAACATCAGTGTGTGGTTGCCTCTCGCACACCCCCTACTGGGGACCTGGCCCCCAACCCAGGCATGTGCCCTGACTAGGAATCGAACCTGCGACAGTGGACAGCCCATGCTCAGTCCACTGAGCTACACCAGCCAGGGCCTAACAATTATTTTAAAAATAAGGTGGGATGTAACACTTCTTTTGATATTTGGCATTTATGTAATTTCTGAATTTTTTTAAACAATAAATAATGTTGTGATGTACATCTTCATTCATTTAGGGTGTTTAAAAACTGGATTCTTCAAGTATCTATTTCTGGAAACTTGTGAAAGAACTTGTCACTACCTAGCTGTGTTACAATGTTTCTGTAGTAAGACCGCACTCTCTTTCCACAATGATAATTCCACGCCCTTCCCCTCTACTCAGCCCTCCACTTCCCTCCCACACTCTCACTCTGTTTTGATGATCTTGCCTAATACTCTGGTAAGAAACCAGTTACCAGCTGGTGAAAGCTCGTTTACCTTCTACATGCATAGGGTTAGCTAAGTTCAGCCACGAGTAACCCAAAGCCACAGTGGCCTAGACAAGAACAATGTTTGTTTCTCTCTCATATACGTGAAGCCCCCGACCGATGATCCCCGGGCCGGCTCCGACATCCCTGGTGTCGAGGCCTGCAGTGCTGTCTGGTGACTGCAGCGGTGCCGGGCCCAATGCTTGGCGCACCACAGAATCCCAGTAATACCGGCGGATAAGGAAAACAGCATTCCTTAACAGCAGAGCTTTTCAAAACTTTTGATATATAGACCCAAACGGATTTCCTAAGGGGGAGATACATCCTCAGGGTCCCTAATAACATCTGATGATGCCAGTTTCATAGCGTTAGTTGTGGCCCTTGCGGGTTTTTTTCCCCTTCTCATTAAATCAGCAAAAGTGGGTGCTCCACTAAACTTTCATTTGTGTTTTTAATTACCAGGGAGCATGAACATGTTTTTCTTTTTATTGGATTATTGGGGTGATACTGGTTAACAAAATATACGTGTTTCAGGTACATAATTCTACCACACGTCATCTGTACACGGTAGTGTGTGTGCGCCACCCCAAGTCAGGTCTCCATCCATCACCATTTATCCCCCCCACCCCCCGCCCGCCTCCACCTCCCTCCGCCCCTCCTACCCCCCGCAGTCACCACACTGTTGTCTGTGTCCATGAGTTTTTCTCTCTCTCTTTTCTTCTTTTTTGCTCAATCCCCTCACTCCCCTGCCCCGGCAGCTGTCAGCCCGCACAGAAAGCTTGATAAACACTGAATTACTATTTTTTATTTTTTGTACTTTAGTATGGTTCGACTATTACTCTATATTCCGTTGTCTCTGTGTCTGGGCCCTGAGGTGTTCTGATGTTTGTGGAGCCAGAGATCTGTGTGGACCTCTAGGCAGGACATTACCTCCCTGCCCCATCCTCGGGGGGCCACACTCTTGTTAAGGGCAAACTCGTGTATGACAGTAGTCAGGAACAGGCTGACCTGCTCTCCTCACACTAAAAGGAGTGGGTCCACTGGGTGGGTGCTATGGGGGACCAGTTTCTAGGAAGTACTGAGAGATCACTGGCCATGTGATAAGATGGGGAAGTCTGTTTCGAGACCACCTCAAGGGAGGCTATGGCGTGGCGTGGGGCTGGCATGAATGCCTGAATAAGCTGCTTGGGGGAGGGGACCGAGACCCCGCCCCTACCCGAAGGTCTTGCTGCTGTGAAGATAGTTGACGGCTTGGCTGCTCTCCGAGGGGTGGCATCCTGGTGAACCTTTAAGCTTAGTTCTGCTGGGCGACGGATGCGAGGTGACAGGCCAAGAAAGCGGTCGCCACGGTCTTGCCTCTCCACTCTGGCCCCGCAGTGCCGAGGCGCTATCCTCTTGGAGGACCCCCTGTTCTACTTAAAGAACAGCTGCTGGAAGCGACAGGTTCACAAGTGGCCACACACGTCTGAAAACCCTAAAACTACCCACGTCTAAGTTCCTCCACTGCTCCGAGCCGGGTTTGCCCATGCTCGGAGGATATAGCCCTTGTTACCGCACGCAGACACCAAGCTTCCTTCATCCCTAGACCTCCAGGTTCTGAACTAGGGGTCCAAAAAGATCTGAGACCCCCAGAATAAAAAGTATTTACTTTGACTCTTGGTCAGCACTTCTGCTGATGCCCCGATCTGGACCGTTGACCCATCCTATGGGCTGTTTGTCCCCGGCTCAGGCTTCCCCACCTCCCTGTCCTGTGTCAGCACCTGCCTGTTTAATCAAGGCTCCCACAATTCCCTGCCCCTAAGAGTGGTTGGCCTTGATTCTGACTAGCCACGGCCTGGGGCCGTTGTCTTAGCTGGCAGGCCACTCCCTGGCTGACCAAAGCTGGTGCTGCCCTTTCTTGGGCAGCGTGGGTGGGAACTCTGTATAAGAGGGACCCTGGTGCTCCTCTCAGGTGTCCTCAGGTCCGACCCACAGGGAGCAGATGTGCTGCAAGTCTGGGCACCTGCCTGTGAGTCACATGGTCCCTTCTGCAGAAACCCAACTGCAAGGTGCCAGGGCCAAAGGGCTCAGCCAGCTGCCAGCCCAGGGCCAAAGTCCTGTGGGCAGGGTTTCAGGTGGGGAAACTGGGAGCCTGGAAAGACCAGCGGGCCCCGGAGAGGCTGAGTGTACAAGATGGCAGCTATTCAGACTGAGCCGTGGTGATCAGGAGAGAACAGGAAGAGGAGAGGGAGAGGTCTCCAGTCAAGGGCAGTCGCAGCCCTCCCGGCCCTGGCTACATGTCACTTGAAGCCTACACGCACTCGGACTACATGAGTGACTTGCCCAGAGCCACACAGCTAACCACCCTGGGCTCGAGCTTCCTGTTGTGCAGTGAGTATAGCAGTATGTGGGCAGCCGGGTCCTAGGCTGGGGTCCCAGATGTCAGAATTGGTTACGGTCTTGTTAAGGAGGTAGTAATTGGCAGTAATGCACCAGTATCTCAAAACTGTAGGTTTTACTGCAGTTAAATTAATTTTAAACATCGAGATAATGAATGAAAATGATGAGAGGAAACCATTTTTTAAATGTTAAGGAATTTTTATTCACTTATATGTAAAATATGTATAACTTTAAAAATGAAGAATTAAAAAGTTTTTTAAAAAGTAATTATGAAAAGAAGAATAAGTACACCTGTTCAGACAGTAGAATAAAAGTAGCAAGCCCAGAGGGTCGTGGAGCAACCTGCTGGAAAGGGGCCTTGCTAACTCCTATGCCAAGGCCAAGGTTTTCCTCTAGGGTGCTGCATCTGGCTAGGGGATGAAGATTCAAATCCAGGGAAGACCCCACCCCTCCCCTCCAGCTTCCGCCTATGCTGGTGACAAGACTCATAGTGACCTCTCCCTACCGTGTGGCCTGTAAACAGAGAGAACTACCTGTGGATACAATGGGTCATTTGTTTTTCATTTTTATTGGTCCTTTAAAAAAACAGGAATGCAACACATGTGCATTGTACAATAGCAAAATGATTCAGATGCATATATGGCAAAAGAGTACCTATAACAATAAAAGGGCCCCCCCTGAGCACTTTAAATCCCATCCTCCCCGGGTAAATTATATAGTGACTTTCTAGAGGGTTTTCCACGTGTGCCTCATTCTGAATGCACGCACTTGTGTAGCTGGTCCATGTAAGCTGTTGAAGAGGCATCTGAGGATCCTCGTCAGGAATGGCAGGTTAAAAAGCCTCCCCTCCCTGCAACTCAGCACTTTTGTAATCTTTAAAAAGCATATAAATGGCATTTATCCCTGGTTTTCTAGATCATGGGTGATTTTCATGTTCTTTTTTAGCTGAAGCATTCATTGTAGAAGAATCAGATATTCTGTAAGTTTTTAAAAAATTTTAAGGGCTTTCCCATTATTAATATCTTGCATTAGTGTGGTACATTTGTTACCATTGCTGCTCCAATATTGTATCCATTGTTACTAGCTCAAGTCCATACTTTACATTAAGATTCATTCTTTGCTTTCTACGCATTTTGATAAATGCGTAAGGTCATGTATCCACCATTACAGTGTCATACAGAGTAGTTTCACTGACCTAAAAATCCCCTGTTCATCCTCCCTGCCCTGCCCCTGACCGCCCAGCACCCGCTGACCTTGTTATCATTTCTATAGTTTTGCTTTTTCTAGAATGTCATGTAGTTGAAATTACACAGTGTGTAGCCTTCACAGATTGACTTCTTTCATTTAGCAATATGTACTCGATATTCCCCCATGTCTTTTTGTGGCTGGATAGCTCATTTTATTCTCATCACTGAATAATATTCCATAGTATGGAGTTACCACAGTTTGTTTACCCACGCACCCATTGAAGGAGAATTTGGTTGCTTTCAGTTTGCAGCGGTTATGACAAATTGGTATAAACAGTCATGCGTAGGTTTGTGTGGACATAAGTGTTCAAGTCAGTATAGTTAAGAATTTGTTTTGATGAATGATATTTATTGATCCAGTCCGTTGAAATGTCATTTTAACATGTGTTTCACATCCAAGGGGCCTGAATATCGTCTGTGCCCCAGATTTGGGCAAGACGTTTACTGGATCAAGCTGGATAAGAAATTTGCAAGTTAGAGAAGAGACAAGGCAGTGAACTCAGATGAGCTTGTGCTGGAGAAATACTTCCTGTTTCTAAAACTAGAGACATGCATCGGTCTGAAATTTGAATATAAAATCTTATATTTTCATTCTCCAAAGTCATGTATAGGAAGTACAGAAAACCTTAAATATCCTGAACGTGGGGCTGGCTTCAGGGCAATTGCAGTGGTGACACTAAAAATAAACTAAATCTAAAGCTTAACTAAATTTAAATTCAACTTTCAAAAAAAAAACAGTCAAGGACATCGCAAATTGTTTATTTTATAGAGAGTCAGTAGGGAGAACTGACTGTTTTATAGAGAGAACAAGTGGAAACCGGAGTCACCGGCCTGTGGGTATCTCAGTGAGTTGGAGCATCCTTCCCAGACTCCAAGGTTGCGGGATCGATCCCCCATCAGGGCACAGACAAGAAGCAACCAATGAATGCATAAAAAGTGGAACAACAAATCAGTGCTTCTCCCTTTCTTTCCCCCTTTCTTCCTCTCTTAAAATAAATATGTAAAAACTTAAAACATAAAAAAGGAACAGGAGTCACATATTTCAGGGGTCAGAAAAGGCCGAATCACTGCAACAAGGCGGATGAGTACTTTATGGGAGAAAGAAATAGATTACTTTGTGTTATTCCTCAGAAACAAGTTAATCAGCCTGATGTGCAAATTTGGAGATTATTGCATTTATTTGAATGTTACCAGTTGAGTACCACATTTTGCATTCATGTATCTCTGTTCATGTTAAGAATGTAGTGTGTCTATGTGGGGGCGGGTAGAGAGAAAGATTTGGATCATGCTGAAGGTTAGACTGGTAAGGGTGACATTAGCCAACTTTCTGAACAGTGACATCTTCTAAATCTTATGCACACAGATAATCATCTTTCATAAAGCCATGATCTCACCATACATAATATGTTAATTTTCATTTAGTGAAATGTGAAGTTTTTTATAGTTTTATGTCCACTTATGATACAGAAATCCAAACAGTTCAGAAATAGAGGTTGGCAATCCTGGACATTCAGTGTGCTTCCTTCTAGGCTTGTCTCTGCAGTTATATACAGTGTAGCTCTCCATTTTTCTTACCAAATGTGGGCTCAGTTTTTATGGGCTCATCTGTGCAACTTTCTTTTTGGGTGTAGTGGTATATTGTGAATATTATTTGCGTTACTATGTATAATTCTGCTTTGCTATAATATCTCTTCAGTTTTCCACTGTATGATTGCCATAATTTATTTAAACATTCTTTATTGCTGGATATTTAGGTTGTTTCCAGTTCTTGGTCACTCTTATATGTGTGTGTGTATCTTTCCAGATTTGTGTAGTTATTTCTATAGGATAAGTTCCTGTTATTCAAAAGCTACATATTCAAAATTGTCATGGGTATTGACAGTTTTCGCTCCAAAAAGTTTGCACCCATGTACAGTCCTGCAGTAGACTAATTCTTTGTACTATTTTGCAACTTTTCTGTTAATTGAAAATTATTTTTAAGGTAAAAAGATTAAACTTCACTATAACAAAGACACGCTAAACAAAGTAGAAAGACCAATGTCAAATTGAGCAGAAGGAACGATAATATCTAATCAAGGAATAATGTGCATAATGAGCGCCTAAAATCAATCATGTAAAAACAAACAACTGATTTTTCTCCAAATAAGTACGAGATATAAACAAGCAGTGTCCTTAAAAAGAAAAACAAGCTCTGACCTGTGTGGCTGAGTTGGTTGGGCATCGTCCCATGAAGGGGCAAAGCAGCAGGCCGCTGGCCCCAGTCGGGGAGAGGCGACCGAGTCGTGCTCCTCTCTCACGTCAATGTTTCTCTCCTTGTCTTCCTCCCTCCCTACCCCTCTCTCTAAAACTAAAATAAATCTTAAAAAAAGAAAAAAATGTCCAATAAGGGCTTTTAAACAGAGAATCAACATTATTAATAAGCAAAGAAATGCAAACAAACAAAATATAATTACTCATCCACCAGATAGGGAGAACTTGAAAATATCCAACTTTGGCATGGAAGTATAGCAAAGTAGTCACCATCATGCTCGTATTATTATTTATCGCTTATTGTGTTATTTTCCTGACTAACAACTGTAAACCTACTTTTGCCCCATCCTGTATGTATATTACACACACATTGATGTTTCCGAAGCATTTAAAAGTAAAGTTGCAGGCATGACTTTTCTTTATTGACATATACCGTATTTTTGGGACTATAAGATGCATTTTTTTACCACATTTTTTGCTTCAAAAATTTTTCCCCTATTTTCCGCCTCTAAAACCTAGGTGTGTCTTACAGTGCAGACCCTAAGATGCACCTAAGTTTTAGAAAAGGAAAATAGGGGAAAAATTTTTGAAGCAAAGAATGTGGTGAAAAGGCGCGTCTTATAGTCAGAAAAATATGGTACTTCATTGTGCATTTCCTAAGTATAAGGACATTTTCTTACATAATTGCACACTATGACATGATTAGATAATATATAGATTCTATTCAAATCTCCTCAATAATGCCCTTTATAGCAAAAGAAGAAAACAGTTCTGAGCTAGGATTGGGAATTGCGTTTAGTTGTGACGTCTCTGCAGTCTCCTTTGATCTGAAAGAGTTCCTCAGTCTGTCTTTGTGTTTCCGACCCTGACGTCTTTGGAGACTACAGGACAGCTGTTTTGTGTAATGTCCTTAATCTGAGCTTGCCTGTTTCCTTGTGACTAGCTTCGGGCAGTGCATTCCGGGCAGGAATTTCACAGAGGTGAGGCTGCGCTTTTCTCAGCCTCAGAAAGCAACGTGATGTTTGTTTGTCCTTTTCCTGGTGGTCACTTCAATTATTTGGTTAAGGTGGTTATGTTAGTTTCCTGTTGCTGCTGTGAGAAATGACCACAAGTTCAGTGGCTTTATACTATACTTACTGTTTAAATTTAAACAACTCAAATAAGAAATAAGATTTATTATCTTATCGTTCTGGAGGTCACAAGTCTCAGTTGGCTAAAATCAAGGTGTCGTAAGGTTGGTTCTTTCTGGAGGCTCAGGAAGAGAATTTCTTCTCTTGCCTTTTCCAGCTTCTAGAGGCTGCTGCAATTCATTGGCTTGTGGCCCCTTTCTCCATCTTCAAGCCAGCAACAAAGCATCTGTAATCTGTGTGTGTGTGTGTGTGTGTGTGTGTGTGCACGTGTGTGTCTCACCTTTGCACTGTCCACCACATTTCCTGCTCTGACTCCTGTCTCCATAGAAGGAATCCTGTGGTCACACTAGCTTCACCTAAATAAACCGGGATAATCTCCAGATCTCCAGATCTTTCATTCAACCCCATGTGTCAACTTCCCTTTCTCGTGTAGGGAAACATAGTCACAGGTTCTGGGGGTTGGGGTGAGGGCCTGGGCAGGGGCCATTTTCACTTTAGGCCGCAGTGTTAGGTGTTAGAAAACACTCGGCACTTGGCAATCTTCTAACACTTAATGTGTTAGAAAACACCACAGGGGTATTTTTAGATGTTTCCACTATAAGCTTAATGCTTTCCTGTTTGTAATTAATAGTTAGCTTACTGGAGGATAATTTGTAAACACACTGCTTTCCTCAGACCTTCATCCGTGGTCATCTATCGAAGATCCTTGCCCGAATCAGTTATTGCTTGGATGGTGGCTAAATGGTGATTAGAAGTTTTTTTTTTAAACAATTTTATTGAAGAACAATTGACATATAATACACTGCTCATGTTTAAAGTATACAGTTTTAGCCCTGGCTGGTGTGGCTCAGTGGATTGAGTGCCAGCCTGTGAATCAAAGGGTTGCCAGTTCAATTCCCAGCCAGGGCACAGGCCCCCAGACCCCCAAATGGAGATGTGTGAGAGGCAACCGATGTATCTCTGCGCACTGATGTTTCTCTCCCTCTCTTTCTCCTTCCCTTCCTTTCTCTCTAAAACTAAATGAATATGTAAAATCTTAAAGTATACAGTTTTATAGGTTGTGACATGTGTACAGCACCCGTGGAATGATTAAGGTAGTGAACATCCCATCACACCCAGAGTTTCCTCCTGCCCCTTTGAAATCCCTCTTACCTCTTCTGCCTCCCCCGGGGGAATCGGTGACGTGCTTTCTGTCACTAGACATTAGCTGCATTTTCTAGAACTTGCGTTAATTGAAGCACAGGAAGTACTTACTCTTTTTTTTGCCTGGCTTTTTTCACTGATCCTAATGAATTTGAGATTTATCCATGTCATTGTGTGTATTAATAGTTTGTTCATTTTTGTTGCTGAATAGTATTCCACTTTATGGACATGTCATAGTCTATTCATCCACTGACCTGTTGATGGACATTTTTTGGCTATTACAAATAAAGCTGCTGTGAACATTTGTGTAAAAGTCTTTGTAGAGTGATTTCCTAATTCCATCTACATAATTAAGTTGGCATTCTACTGTAAGGAAGAGGCCCCTCCACCCCACCCTTTCTTAATGACTTAATGGGTTATAATCTGTTGCCCTCGTTTTTTATCTTGATGCTCAAATTGCCCCTTTAACAGGGTCCTGTGTCCTAGATCCTGTGCCCTTTTGATATATCCCCACCATTCTTTGAGCATTCCCTGTTTTCTCACACAAGATGTTACAGGCTCAATAGGTAATTCCTCTGCTCCAGTCCTGGAGTCTGCCCTTTCTCCAAAGCACGCTGGCTCCGTTTAGTAGGGAACTGTATTTAGAAACTAATATTTGTGCTCTAGCTATGGTCACAGCCACTTGGGTGCCATTGAGGGCCCTGCTGTCTCAGCTGGCAGAGTGGAGAAACAGAGGTGTGCATAATGATACGTCCAGTTGCACCCCAACACCAGGTCACGGGTCATTCCAGCCTTCCCCCACTTGCTCTGTTTCCCAGTTCCTTCCAGTGCTGTGCTGGTGAGTGATTAAAGGCCAGTTCCCCAGGGTTTTAAAATTCTGATTTGCAGCACTCTCCCTCCAAGGAGCAAGTCTGGGCCTTTTCCTTCCTCCTCTTCTTCCCCCTCAGGCATGTGTCACCTAAGCTCTAAGGGACCCCACGAGACTTGTGACCAGGGGAGCCATGGGCGGCGGCAGCTTCTCCTGGGCTAACGCCCTGATGCTGTCACCAGTGCCCCCTTTGCTCTGACTTCTCAGTGAGCCAGAGCAGCCCAGCCTGGGCTCTCCTGTCGCTTCTTTTCTCCTAAGCCCTTCCTTGTTTCACTTTCCCCAGCTTTAATAAATGTGCTCTCAAAATTTAAAAAAACCCCTGATTTGTACCATTTGCCAATTTCTGTGGTGTAAGAATCCCCTCCATGGCCAGTGTCAAACTGCATGACGTCACTGAAGGAGGAGTTGGGAAGACTAGTGCACGGCTCCTCTCACTCCCCGGAGTGAGCCAGCTCTGGCATGCTGCTGCTCCCTTCCTAAGGGAGCCCTGGGCCCCCTCGACCGCAGTGTGTATGTGCTCATCCGCTCAGTCCTAGAGCACAGAGAAAGTAGTTCCAGAATTGCTAACTCAACCCATTGTGAGAAACAAGCTAGAGTTTAATACGTGTACTTCTTTCTGTCTTAGACTGAGCGTATGTAGTCAAAACACCATGTACAACAGTTACTTGGGTTAGTTCTCCCTCTCCTTCAGTGAGGTTATTTTAAAAAAATTTTATTTATTTATTTTTGGAGAGAGGGTTAGGTGGGGAGAAAGGGAGGGAGATAAATATCAAAGCAAGAGAGAAACTTCAGTTGGTTGCCTAGTACATGCCTAGTCCAGGGACCGAACCTGCAACCCAGGCATGTATCCTGACTAGGAATCAAACCAGCAACCCTTTCATTTGCCGGGATGACACCAGACCAGATGAGTCATACATGTTAGGGATAGATTCATTTATTTTTGTTTGTATTCCATTTTAGAGGTCCCCCCCATGCTTGCATATTTGTTTCTAGTACTCTGCAAAATATTAAAATGATTTCAAGTTAGAATAACTCAAAAAGGCGTGTGCAGAGAAGCATCACCTTTCCCCTTCCCTCAGCACAACTCCACTCCCTATTGTGTTCACTCTGGTCCCAGCTACCCCTTGTAATAGACTGATTGCTTTACTTTCTGCTTTATTCTTCCTGTGTTTCTTTTTGCACAAGTGAGCAGATAAATACACATATACATTTTCTCATTTTCTCTTGCTTATATAAAAGATAGTATACCATACCAAATGACTACAAAGTCTGAAAACATGCATGTTATTGTTTTTTATTTTATTTTTAAAGATTTTATTTATTTATTTTAGACAGAGAGGGAAGGCAGGGAGAAAGAGAGGGAGAGAAACATCAATGTGTGGTTTCCTCTCACATGCCCCTTACTGGGGACCTGGCCTGCAACCCAGGCATGTGCCCTGACTGACTGGGAATCGAACCGGTGACCCTGTGGTTCACAGGCCAGTGCTCAATCCACTGAGCCACAATTGCCAGGGCTGTTTTATATTTTAGAACTGATTGCTTGGTTACTTCTGGGGCATGCTAGTGACAAAGATGATTCGATGAAAATTAGACACATAAATCACTTGGAGCAATGCATTGAAGATGCACGTGCAGGAGGTGATAGAAATGCTGCATAATAATGAGCCTCATTTATAGACGTTTTGCAGAATGCATCCCACCATGCACTGCTGATCGAGGACAACACATTGCACATATATGATGCCATTGAACATGTTTTGTAATGTAGTAACAATAAATCATTTATTATATATAGATTTGCCTGTATTTCCAGACCTCATGGCCACACTGCTGTTACTCTTGCCCACCCCTCCCCTTTTTTTCACTGTAAAATATGGACTGGAAATTACTCTATATCAGTTCTCAGAGATAGTCCTCATTCTTTTTTATAAGTGCACAGAACTTCCTCTCCTGTGTGGGACCATTTAGATTATTTTCAAATTTTTGCAGCTTCTGACAGCACTGCAGGGAGTCACCTGTGCACACGCATTTTGGCTTTGTTGGCGGCGTGTCTTCAGGGTAAATTCCCAGAAGGGCGGCAGCTGGGTCAACAGGTAGACACATGGGGGCTGCTGAATCCCCTCACCTGAAGTTTGAACCAGCTTTTATTCTCACCAGCAACACAGAACAGTGGCTGCTTCGCAGTCTTGTCGGCAGAAGGCGTCATCGTGCTTGTCAAATTTGCCATTCCGGTGGGTGAGAAATGGCACCTCAGTTAATTTTTCACTTTATTTTCTTTTTTTAATGAGTGAGGCTGCATATCTTTCCGTATATTTAAGGAATAGATACACACAGTCATCTGTTTATATTCATTGTCCATTTTGGGGGATCCTTTTTCATCAATGTTAAAGAATTCCTTGTAGATTAGGGATATCGACCCTTTAGCTGTGATTTTGTTGCAAGTGTTTGCTCTTTGTCAGTTATTTTTACATTATTATTATTTTTGCTATGAAAAGCTTTTGCTTTTAGGTGATCCAATTTACGAATATTTTTGTTTATTACATTTGGATTTTAAGTCAGAGTTAGAAAGCTTTTCTTGAATGTTTACTTTCAGTACTTGTATGATTTTATATTTTTCCATTTTGATGTCTGATGCATTTTGAATTCGCTTTTGTGTATGGTGTGGAGTTCAGGTCTATTTTATCCTTTTCTAAAAGGCCAACATTTGTCCTGGTACCACTTATGGAAAAGTTCATGTTTGCCCAGTGGTATGAGATGCTCCCTTTAGCATACTGGTATATCAGATTTCCATGTGTACTTGGGTCTATTTCTGGACTTCACTGTCTATTCCACTGGTCTTTTTTGCACCAGTGCTGCACTGTTTTAATTGTGGAGGGTTTGTCATATGTGTAAAATGTCTGGTAGGGCTGCCTTCCCCTTTCAACTTTTCTTTCTCATTATCTTCCTAGCTATTTTTACATTTTGATGTTTGCCATATGAACTTTATTTAGCTATATAAGAAATAATTTGGTGTTTTTATTGGGATAGCATTACGATTATAAATGAGCTAAGAACAGACATTTTAATGATGATGAGTCATCCTAGCCAAGAACAAAGAATATCTTTTCATTTGTATTACATCATCCGCAGTAGTGATGATTTTATTTCTTTTCTAACTTTTATGTTTCTAATCAAATTATCTTCTCAAACTGCATTGGTTAATACCTCCAGTATAAAGTAGTGGTGATAAGGGCATTCTTGCCCTGTTCCCCATCCTACTGCAAATTCCTGTCATGTTTTACCTTTAAGTAAGACACTGGCTTTAGGCATAAAGTATTTATATTTTTCATCAATTTAAGAAAGTACCAATAATTCCTATTTTCTTGAGTTTCTTTTAAAATCCAGAATGCGTTGAATACTGTCAAAGGCTTTTCTGGCCTTGCATTACTTTCCTGTGGCCTCTCTAACAAATCACCACAAAATTGGTGGCTTAAAGTGAAAGGAATTTAGTCTCTTACAGTTCTGGAGGCTGAAAGTTCAGGATCAGTATCACAAGGACAAAATCAAGGAGTCGGCAGGGCTGTGCTCCTTCTGGAGACTCTAGGGAAGATTCTGTTCCTTGTCTTTCCCAGCTTCTGGTGGCTGCCGGCATTTCTCGGCTTGTGGCCACATCCCTCCAGTTTTGCCTCTGTGGACACATGCCTTTTACTCCTCTGTGGCACCCCCCCTTGCTCCCCACTGTACTTTCATCTTACAAGAACATTTGTCATTGCATTTAGGACTCACCCAGTAGAATGTCTGCATTTCAGAACCCTTACCTTACTGCAAAGACTCTCCTTTACAAGATAAAGGTCATGAAGCCCAGGTATTAAGACTCATATATCTTTATGGTCTATTATTCAGCCTACCACGAAGGCATTTTTGGAGAAAATCATGATTTTTCCTTTTAGATTTATTAAAATGGTTGATTAGGTTAACAGATTCCCTAACATTGCACCAACTTTGCATTCCTGGAATAAATCCCACTTAGTCACGGTGTAATCTCTTCTTCATGGGGTATTAGATTCTTTTTGCTAATGTTTTATGTAGCACTTTTTGATTAGTATTAAGTGATATTGTTCTCTTTTTCATTCTCAAATTTAAATATTATGTTATACTTGCTTTATAAGATGAATTAGGATATTTTCTTTCATGTCCAATAAGTTTATGGATCTTAGGAATGCTTTTTTTTTGTCCTGAAGTTTTGGTAGAATTTCATTTTCCTGGGAAAACATCCAGTCCTTGCTTTTTCTGCTTCTGATTATTTCCACTGCTTCCTCTATGGACATGGGCTTGTTTAAACTTTCTATCTCAAATGGGGTTAATTTTGATAAACTGTATTTCCAGAATAGGTTCATCTGTTAGTCTTTTTTTTTTTGTCTTCTAAGTTTGGAGTCATACTTAGAAGAAACTTTTACCTCAATTAAAATTATATATATAATTATATATGTTATTATTATATATAATTATACATATATAGTCCTGAACAGAGTGGCTCAGTTGGTTGAGCATCATCCCACAAAGGGAAAGGTTGCTGGTTTGATTCCCAGTCAGGGCCCATGTCTGGGTTGCAGGTTCGGTTCCAGTTGGGTGTGAAAGAGAGGCGACCGATCGGTGTTTCTCTCCCACTCTCCCTCCCTTCCCCTCTCTCTAAAAATAAATAAATAAAAAACTTTAATGTATACTCATATATATAAATATATGTCTATATTTCTTCTTACATGTTTATAAATGTATGCCCATATTTCTTCTTCTATATTTCTTCCTACATGTTATGATTTCCACGTTTAGACATTGAATTCCTCAGATATATTTTAGAGTACGATGCTAGAAAGGGTTCTATATTTAGCTTTTGGCAAACTGGAGTCATTGTCACCATAACATCATTGAATTAAGTCATCCTTTGATTTTTGTTTCAAATGCTTCCTTTATTATATATGAAATCTCCATATGTCTGTAAGGCCATTTCTGGAAAGTTGTTTATATGTTATTTACTTAATTATCTATTATCCATGTCAGTAGCATACTTTGGAAATTTTCTGTTACTCTATACACTTTTTTATATGATAGCGTAAACCCTCACTAGTTTATCTTTTAATATTTTATAGGCTATTTTCATTTATCTACTTTTCTAGGTGGGCTTTGGAATGAACTTAAATTTAAAAAAAACTTTATTAGGATTTTGATTTTGATTGAAATTATTTTAGTTCATAGATTTATTTGGGGACAATGAAATCTTTCCAACATTGGATTTTTCCATCTTGGACTAGAATATATCTTTATATTTTTGGTGATATTTTATAGTTTTCTTTTAAAAAGACTTATTAAGAGATCTTATATATATTTTAGTGGCGCAGTGAATAGGATTTTAAATTTCATATTACATTTTTCAATGGTTATTGTTAACATATACAAAAGCATTTGCTTTAAAAAAATATTTAATTTTGCTCCTAGATTTTCCCTTCATATCTCTGGTTCCCTGAGTAAATACTTGTATCGTCTAGAAATAATGACAATTTCTGATATCTTTGTCTCTGGAGTGAGAAGGTGGGAAAGCTGTAACCCTGGAAGTGAAGGGCATTTACAGGGCTTGAGGACTGTGCAGAAAGCTCTTTCTTTTCTCTGTATTTTTACTGTGGAAGCTTTGGTGGTGGCGAGGGACAGTTCTGGTCTTCGTGTCCTTGCTTGGAGACTGGGGCAGGGTGGAATCCTCACCCGCTGCAGCTGTAGCACAAATGTCAGAATCAGCTGTTCTGTGTCCACCCAAAGTTGGACAGGGCGCTGGCTGGGTTCCCGGTGTCCTCCAAACACCCTCCTGATCCTTCCTTGCGTGACTGCTTCAGTTTCAGCCCCTGCTGACTGGAGCTTGGGTTTTCTAGGGCTTTGTAGGGAAAGTCTGTGGAATTCGTTTGTTTTTTTGGTGAGTTGGAATACTGGCTTCCAACCTCTCTCCCTCGAGCACCAAGTGCTTTTTCTATCACAGAAATTCCTCCAAATATCCAGCTTCCTCACTGGGCTCTTCCCTGTCTTCTGTTGTTGCTGTGGATCATGGGTGATTTTAGTGGGGCCCGGCAACAGATGAGAGAGAAAGGAGAGACTTCAGTTTGCCATCATTAAGGGATGGAGGTAGGGAGAAAGACTTCAGGCTATAAAAGTATGAATTATACCCTGGCTGGTGTGGCTCAGTGAACTGAGTGCCGGCCTACGAACCCAGGTGGGGAGGGAGCCCAGTTTTATTCCCAATCAGGGTACATGCCTGAGTTGTGGGCCAGGTCCCCAGTAGAGGGGTGCACAAGAGGCAACCACACATTGATGATTCTCTCCCTCTGCCTCCCTCCCTTCCCCTCTCTCTAAAAGTAAATAAATAAAATCTTTAAAAAATAAAAACTATTTAAAAAAGTATATATTATAGAACATTTAAAAAATACAGAAATGCACTAAGAAGAGAATTGTTTTCAACATTTTGATGTTTACATCCTTCCAGTCCTTGTTTTCCAGACACAGAGTTTTTGCACTGCACGGCCACTTTCTCAGGTTTTACTTCCACTTAACATGTTTTCAGTTGAGCAGAGCTGCTTCGCTAGTTGGCCTGCTGACTTGACAGGAGGGACAATGAGACATGTGACAATGTCAAGTGTGGATCCAGGTCAGACAGAGCTGGGGTGTCCTCGTGAGGGCTGTGGGAAATAAGGGGGGCACCTGCGGACTTGTAGAACAAGCTGGAGTGGGACCTGGGGTGGCGTTTCATTCTTGCTTTCCCAATCCACAGCCACTGCAGTGAGTTTGACTTTGGGTTTAAGTAAACATGGCTGAGAACACCACTGGCACTTTCCATATCCCTCACTGCAGTATCTCTGACACATTTCCTCAGATGACTACATACTTATTTTTGAATAGCTGACAGGCTACAGTTGTTTCACTGCCTTCAATGAAGAAATGTATCTGATTCTGATCTGCTCCTGTACTGATATGCCGAGGATTTGCAGAAAGTAGCCCAGGAGTTCCAGCCAGGGTGGAGACACAGGTAAAAATGCTGCACTTGCTTGCACAAACAAAAGAAGGACAACAACAAATTTAAAAACAAAAACAACCAGAACTGCCAGATATTCAAACTTCATGGAAGTCCAGCAACCGAGGAGTTTAGGGAACATTCATCCAGACTGTTAGGAGGGGAGGAGATGGGCTACCGAGGCGGAGAGGACCCACAGCCGAGGAGGTGGCTGGTAGACCAGTTGGTCCCACATTCGTGGGCTGATAAACTGAAAAGAACCACTGGGAAGTGAGACAGACCACAGAACCCAGGGTTTCAGCATGGGAAACTAAAGACTCAAAACCTCTGGTTGTAAAAATCTGCAGGAGTTGTGGCAATGGGAGAAACTCTCAGAATCACAGGAGAGTCCATGGGAGAGGCCCACAGGGTCCTAGAACATACACTAACCCACCCATCTGCAAATCAGCATTCTAAAGGCCACAGTCCGCTTGTGGGAAGTGAGGGAAGTGATGGAAAGTAGGTATGGAGCAGAGACAGAAGTGGCATTGTTCCCTCCTGACCCCTCCCTCACAGGCAGTGCCACAACGCAGCAAAGAGGGTTGCCCCACCCTGGTGAATCCCTAAGACTCCGCTCTTTACAACATAACAGGCGTGCCAAGACAAGGAAATATGGCCCAAATGAAAGAAGAGATCAAAACTTCAGAAAAAGAACTAACTGTGACGAGGAGATAGCCAACCTATCTAATGCAGAGTTCAAAACACTGGTAGTCAGGATGCTCACAGAAATGATTGAGCTCAGTTGCAAAATGAAGAAGGAAATAAATGCTATGCAAAGTGAAATAAAGGAAAATATACAGGGAACCAAAAGTGAAGGGAAGGAAATGGGGACTCTAACCAAGGATCTGAAACAAAATGAAGAAATAAACTTCCAACCAGAACAGAATGAAGAAACAAGAATTCAAAAAAAGGAGGAGAGGCTGAGAAAGCTCTGGGACAACTTTAAATGCTCCAACATCCAAATCATAGGGGTGCCAGAAGGAGAAGAAGAAGAGTAAGAAATTGAAAACTTATTCGAACAAATAATGAAGGAAAACTTCCCCAATCTGGCAAAGGAAATAGACTTCTAGGAAGTTCAGGAAGACCAGAGAGTCCCAAAGATTGTACCTAAGCAGGAACACAGCAAAACACATCATGATTAAGTTACCCAAGATTAAAGATAAGGAGAAAATCTTAAAAGCAGCCAGAGAAAAGGAGACAGTTACCTACAAAGGAGTTCCCATTAGACTATCAGCTGATTTCTCAAAAGAAATCTTGCAGGCAAGAAGGGGCTGGGAAGAAGTATTCAAAGTCATGAAAGGCAAGGACCTACATCCAAGATTACTCTATCCAGCAAAGCTGTCATTTAGAATGGAAGGGCAGATAAAGTGCTTCCCAGATAAGGTCAAGTTAAAGGAGTTCATCATCACCAAGCCCTTATTTTATGAAATGTTAAAGGGACTTATCTAAGAAATAGAAGATAATAAAAAGTATGAACAGTCAAATGACAACAAACTCACAACAATCAACAACTGGGGGGGGGGGGGGGAAGAAATTTATGTGATCCAAACTCATAGTGTTTTATTTTTTCTTATGTGACCTGGTCTTGAAAAATTCGATTGTATCTTCCTTAATTCCTTTGGTTTGTGAAGCATTTGACCACCTCAAAACACATGATCTCATTTGATCTTTCCAGTGATCTCTGTGTTACAGTGTAGTAATTTAACACTAAGAGGGACTGAGCTCTTAGCTCCAAGTCACGTAGCTTGGGGGTAGCAGAATTGAGACTCAAACCCAAGCCTGGGTTTAAAGCCTGGGTGTGTCCTATCTTGAATTTCAGAGAAATGGACTGACAAAGAGTTAGGCGTGGTCCTTGTCCTCCAATGAGAGAAGTTATATGGTTGAGTGATTTAAGAATACAGACTTAAGCTCTGGTTGGTGTGGCTCAGTGGATTGAGTGCCAGCCTGCAAACCAAAGCATTGTAGGTTCAGTCCCCAGTCAGGGCACCTGCCTGGGCTGTGAGCCAGGTCCCCAGTAGGGGACACATGAGAGGCAACCACACATTGATGTTTCTCTCCCTCTCTTTTTCCCTCCCTTGTTCTCTGTCTAAAAATAAAATAAATAAAATCTTTTAAAAAATAAAAAAAAGAATACAGACTTTAGTCTGATTCAGAATATGAGTTTTGATCCTCAGTTTCCTTTCCCATAAAACAGAGGTAATAATGACACCTTTATCAATAGGATTGTTACAAGAATGAAATAAGATATTCCATGTGAAATACTTGGTTTGCTGTTTGGAATACAAATATTCAATGTATATTAGACCTATTTGTTAGTATCAATTGACAATAATTAATCCATATTTGCAGATAAGGGAGATGAATCCATTTGGTCTTACCTCTTTGGATGAAAGAGGTAGGAAAGTGGGTAGGCAAGAATGATCAAGGTTAAGAGCATAAGGAAGTAAAATAAAGTCCTCGGTCTTTATCCCAAGACTATTGTTGCCATATAGCTTTTAATAAATAACAGAGATTTGGATATATTATTAGTTGAGGGTTAAGTTCTTTCCCTGTCGTTGGAGGCAGTGATAAGGAGAACTTCTCTCCCCAGTGTCTCATTTTCTCCCGCTGTGAAACATGGAAATCACTCCTGTCTCACTGTTGTTCCGGAATATGCTGTGGTACTTAAATGAGAAGCATAACACACTTATGCATCAGATGCTCAGGGGTCAAACAAATGCAGCCTTTGTCTAAAATGCAAGATCAGTGGCCTCCTCTTCCTTCTAATGGGGCTATGTTCTTCCAAAAGGCATCAATGCCAATTTGCATTTGTTTTTAAAACTCAAAATTGGAGGTTTTCAAATGAAATGTAAACCATGGAGAGTCTTCTTTGCCCTCTTCTCCCTTGCCCTTTGCTAACAGTCATTCTCTCACAGCTCCATTCTGCTGTTCTGTAGTTCCATGTGCCTGTGCCTTGCTTTCTTCTTGTAGGCAGCTCCTCCTCCAGGCAGGAACCATGATTGCTCTTTTGTCTTTGTAATTTCTGTGGCAGCATTTTTCAAATGGCATTATAGTTTCTTGGAGGGGGGCTAAGAAGTGGACATTTCCCCACCCCACGTGCAGACTCAGCAGGTCTGGGGGCCGATCTAGAGGCTCTGCACGTTTACTAAGCTGATTCGGGCACAGGTGGTCCTTGGAGCCCACAGCTGGAGAAACTGTGTAGCAGAGATCATGATGGTGTGGCCCGGAGATGCAGCACAGAACCAGATGTGGGAATGCTCTGTAGCAGTACCTGGAATTCTGACAGAAGCTGTGGGTACTCTTTGCTTCCCCTTTCCCTCTACACCTTCTGCCCAGAGGCCACACTGTGGAAAGGAAGCCACCAGAGGCTTTGGCAGCTGGGGGCTCAGGGTTTGGGGCTGGGTGTGAAGGAGGGGTCCGTGTGATTTGACTGAATGAGTGAAACCAGCCTTGAGCGTTAGAGCTGGCGGGCAGCTGGCACGCACAGACTTCCTTCTTCTCTGAACCCACACCCCACCTGCTCCGCGCTGCCCGCTGGCGTGCTCATGGCAGGGCTGTTTTTATTGCTCTTTGGCTCACACATCTGCTAGGTGTGGCACAGATGTGCTCACTGCTAGGCCTGCCAAATTGTCTTAAAAAAAATAAGTGGCTTTATGGTTAAAGTACAAATCCCTGATTGAAACTTGAGTGCTATTTATCTTTCTCTATAACTTGAGCATTATTAAACCTTACATTCTGGGTCTTTGGGAGGTTTGCCAGGGTGCTTGGATCTGCTCACCCCTTCTTTCTCATATCCTTCTTCACCCAGGGCTCCAAGACCAGGCCCATTTCCAAGGCTTAGCTTCTCTTATTCCTTCCAGCAACAGCCTCCCTCCCTCTGAATCCTAACCAGCTTTTTTTTTGTCCTTTAATTTTTTGAGGTCCAATTTATAGAAGATGAAATCCACAGATCAATGAGTTCTGAAAACTACGTACACCTGTACAGTCCACACCTTGATAGGAGTGTGGGTCACTTGGGTGTATGTGCTTCCATGTTCCAGGAAGTTCCCAAATGCACCTTCCCAGTCCCCACTTCCTGACTCAGGCAATCAGTGTTTTTATTTCTTTCACCGTGGAAATAAGTCCTACAACTGCTTGCCTGTCCCTACGATTTCATATAAATGGGATCATACAGTAAACGCCTTTTCTGTCTAGCATCTTTCACTAGCATAATGTCTTTGCAATGCATTCTTGTTATTTCATGTTAGTCGTTCTTTCCTTTTTATTGCTGAGTAGTATCCCATTGTATAAATAAACCACAGATTATTTGTCATTCATCAATTGTTACGCATTGGGGTTGTTTCCTGTTTTTGGCTATTGTGAATAAAACTCTTATGAATACTCTTGTACAAGTCTTTTTTGTGGACATGAAATGAAAACATTTCATTTCACAGAGTAAATGCTTGTAAGTAGAACTTCAGGTCATAGGGTACGTGCATGTTTAGCTTTTTGAGAAATCACCATTTTCTAAAATGACTGTACCAGCCTTACACCCCCATCAGCAATGCATGAGATTTCTGATAGTTCAACCTCCTTGTCAACATTCAATATTGACTTTTTAATTGTAGCTGTTCTAGTGGACATGAAGTAGATATCATTGTGACTTTGATTTGAATTTCCCTGTGATGTCAAACAATGTTTCATGAACTCTTTCACCAAAGGAACATCTTTTATGAAGTATCTTTTTATGAAGTGCTTATGAAGTTCAAGTATTAAGCCTAGATTTTATTGGGTTGCTTATACTTTCATTATTATTTTGTTGGGTTATTTAAATACTCTGGGTACAAGTCCTTTGACCGATATGTGTGTTGTGAATATTTTCTCCCAGCCTGTGGCTTGCTGTTTAATTTTCTTAGCAATTTCTCTGATGAGCAGAGGTTTTTAGTTTTGATCAAGTCCAAGTTTTCAGGGTTTTTTTTCTGTTGGAGTTCATATTTTTGTGTCCTCTCTAAGAAATACCTCAAGTCTCAAAGGTATTTTCCTGTTGGTTTCTTCTGAAAACTTTGTTTTAGTTTTATATATATTTTATATTTGAGTTTATGATCCATCTCAAAATAATTTTCTGTATAGAGTGAGGAATGACCAGAGACTTTTCTTCTCCTAAAGGTCTGTATAGCTGTCCCAGGACCATTTGCTGAAAAGACTGTCATTTCCTCAGTGAATAGTATTGGCACCTTCTTGAAAGTCAGTTGACAAGTGAGTCTGTTTCTGGCTTCCATTCTGTTCCATTGGTCTTCTGGTCTGTCCTCAGGTCACTACCATACTGTTTTGATTGTTGTAACTTCATAGAACGTTTTGAAGTCAGATGGTAGTTTTGAAGTCACATGGTATGAATTCTCCAGCTTTATTCTTCTTTTTAAAAATAAAATTGTTTTGCCTATTCTAGGTTCTTTGCAATTCCACATAAATTTTAAGCTAACTTGAAGTTTTCTACAGAAAAGACTTTTGAAATTTTGATGGGATTATGTTAAATCTATCTATAGATCAATTTGGAGAAAATTTGACATTTTAATATTTACTCTTTCAATCTACAATGATAGTATATATCTACCCTTACTGAGGTCTTCTTTTATTTCTTTCATTTATATCTTTTATGCTATTGTAAATGATATTTAATTTTCTTTCCACTGGTATGTTGAAATATAATTGACTTTTTAAAATATGGGTCTTATATCCTGAAACATTGTTAAATTTATTTATTAGTTCTAGTAATTTTTTTTGGTAAATTCCCTAGGATTTTCTGTGTACACAATCATACTGACTGCAAATAAAGGCAGTTTTACTCTTTCCCTTCCAATAAATGTATATTCCCTTTATTTCTTCCTTATTATGCCTCAAGTCTTCCACCATTAAGTCAGCTGTTAACTGTAGGTTTCTGGTAGATGCCTTTTGTCAGATTGAAGACATTGGTAATTTCTGGGGGTTTTTCTCTCTTGTTTTTTGACCATCCTACATATGGATTTATCAATTGTGTTAAACTTTTCAAAGGACTAACTTTTGGTTTCATTTATATTCTCTGTTATGTGTCCATTTCTATTTTGTTCTTTTCCTCTATTTTTATTTACTTCTGTCTACGTATTATAGATTTGATTTGTTCTTCTTTTCCTAGCTCTGTAAAGTGAAAGCTTAGGTCATTATTTTCTGGTGTGAATCCTAGTCATCTTACTTCTTCTCTTTTCTGATGACCCCAGTTCATTCTCTCTTTTCTACCTCATTCATTGTATATTTTCTCTGTATGGTCTTATATAGTTTTTTAGTCTCTAGTTTTCCTTGTGCATACATGTTCGCTTTATGTACATGTCTTTTACGGAATCCCTAAATGAATGATAGCCTCCTCAACTGCAAGAACTCTATCTTACACTGGGTTTATAACCCCTTTGGTTCCTTGTCTGTGATTGGTATACAATGAACAGATATTTCTCAAGCACTATTGAGGTGGGAGCTACTGTGGGTGATGAAGGTTAGGTACGACTTGGACATTCTTTAAGAATTTAACTGATTTTTAAAAAGATGTTAATGATAACATAATATATAACAAGAGCCAAGTGAGATGACTGGACATAAACACTTGAGGCATTCAGAAGGAGAGGAGACTGTAGGGTGAATCAGTGAGGAAGACTTCAGAGAGGAAATGGGATTTGAACTGGCTCTGAAGTAGAGGTAGGATTTAGGTGAAGAGGATGCTCCATACCCACTGTGGGAATAACATGTGCAAAGGTCCTGGGGTAGAAATGTACACTGCCTGTTTGGAAGACAGGGAAGAGACGTAGGATACAATGGGTAGCCCTGGCTAGTGTGGCTCAAAGGTCACGGGTTCAATTTCCGGTCAGGGCACACGCCCAGGTTGCGGGTTTGATCCCCAGACTGGGCTCTGGGGCACATAAGAGAAAATCGATGTTTCTCTCCCTGCCCCCTCTCTAAAAGCAATGAAGAAATGTCCTCGGGTGAGAATTAAAAAAATAAATTAAGAAAGACAGAATGTGTAGAGAGCTCTGACTACCTAGGCAAGGACACCGGGCCATGGGTTCGGCACACTCACATACGATGGCAGACCCACGATGCTATTGCGGTGCTCACGCAGTACTCTTCCTCCCCGGCCCTGCTCTCTGAGTCGTGTGGGAAGGAACTTCCAAGCCAAATCATCCGCAGTTTGAACTTGGCTTTTTTTTTTTCTCTTGGGGATTTCCTTTCTTGGTTGCCTCTGTAACCCAGTCAGTCCTCGCAATTCTGGATTTTCTTAAGGCTGGGGCTGTTTGCAGGAAAGCCTGGTCCAGCTCCACCTTCCCTGTCTGGCTTAAAGAGGCTACACACCATTAATTAGAAGAAAAAAAAAACCCCACCTTTTCCAAAAGAGCAGCACAAAACAGATAACCCAAGTGTCTTTCTCTGAGAAGAGTAAAGCATTCTGTCTACAAACCGACATCCATTTTGACTCTGCGCCTGTTCCTTCACTCAGGAGTCTTTGTTTTCCTTGTTCTCTTCAAGTGCATGGGAACACAGGAGGCATTCCCATCCTACAGAATTTTACTGTAGTTCAGCAGGATTTGGGGTGGGGGGAGCTGTGCATGTGCAGGAGTGGTCCAAGAGGTCGAAGAAGCCCCAGGTATTTGTAGTAGAGGTAGCAGAGCTGGGACCACAGGCCACTCACACGGGGACACCAAACAGCAAATTCAGAAGCTGGGGCTCTGAGAGCCCAGGGGAGGGAGCCCCTCGGACGGTTTCCAGAAAACGTGGAAGTGGAGGGGCTGGATTTGGATTCAGGAGAGGATCATGTAACCATCGCTGAGCGCTGCCACTGAGCACTGTGTTTCAGGGGGCAGTAAGAAGCCTACCTGGGCGAGACAGAAGGGTGGGTGTGTGGAGGGGGTGGACGGGGAAATGAAGCTTCAGTGGAGGTCATATTTCAGGCTTCCGAAGCCTAAATCTGTGCTCAAACAACAGCCAGAACCCATGGAATTAAGTGTATTCCTAACTTAGATTTATCTATATGTCCATGTGGAGAATTTGTTATGATAACCCATTTGTTAAAATGCAGTGTGAGTTAAGGCCAGTTTAGTTTCCGAATGCTACGTTGAAATCAACCTCAGACCTTGGTCCTGGTGGGTCTCTTTGGGACCCGTCTGCTCATCCAGGCCATGACAAGTGGCAGCAAATGGAAGAGGGGAATTCTGCTTCCGCCTGTCCAGGGCTGGGTAGAGTGGTTTCTCCCGGTGTCCTGCAGCACAGCCCAAGGCAGAGTCACACCTCTCTCAGCTAACAGGGTGCTGGCAAGGGATGGTCTGCCTTGGCTAGGCTGGGGGGCAGGGGGGAGATCAAAGATCCCTGGACACACACAGAGACAGCCTACCCAACCTCCCCGAGGGACTGAAGTCTGAATCAGGCTACCTATTGTAAGCATTTGGGGGTAGACACCAGGGAGCCAGCCCTACTTAGGGGGCACTTAGTGGGTGTTCCTTACAGTCCCTGGTTTGTTGGTTTGGGGAGCTGAGGGGACTTTGGGTTTTAAAAGGTACTACATCCAGGACTAATGTTTTGGAAGGCCTGGGCAGCTTCCTTCTACCTCAGAGCACTCGTAGAACACCATAGGGATAAACTGCTCATTTTTAATTAAAAAGACAAACCAACTCCTTTCTTCCACGTTGGGGCTTGTGACCGTGTGGAGCATGCGGGCTGATGGGCTCCCCTCCCCGCTTCCCAGGGAGAAGTTGGACCTTCTCTGTCCGTCCTGGGGCCCGGCTCCTGGCTCAGGGCTGCTTGCCCTTTGCAGCAATACCCTTGCCCCTCAGACAGGGCTTACTGGCTACGAGAAGGGATATTAGGGTCAAGCTCTCTTGCTCCCAGTCCTGGCCCAATTCAGGACATGGACGGTGGCCCCGACAGGGCCTGAGCCCTGCCAGCTCCCTCATCCACGTGCCTCTCAGTCCTGTGTCACTTCCTTCCTGTTTTGTGGCCCTTCAGTTTCATAATTTTAGAAACTCTTCCACAGCTCTTACTTCTTCTATTTTGTTTATTTTGGTCAAGTGTGTCCTGGAGGCATCGTGTTTCAGGAACTTCCTTTCAACTGCTGGCTCCCCCATCTGCTCAGGCCTCGGGGCTTCCCTCTGCGCTGTTCCTGGTCTGACACGGTGCTCTTTCTGTCTCACCAGAGTCCCGACATCCTCAGCACCGCGGGCTATGACAACATCATCCAACACCTGAACAACGGCCGCAAGAACTGCAAAGAGTTCGAAGACTTTTTAAAAGAAAGGTACAGGCCGTTTCCTCTCTGAAGACAGAGGGAAGACCAAATGCTCCCACACAAACAAGGCCCAGCTCACTACTTGTTTGTGGTGGTTCGTGAGACCCTCTGCTGCAGGTCACCAAAGGTTCCCCAAGGTGCACATGATATCTCTGTCTTGAAGTTCACAGAAACCAGTTGGAGAGTTAAGATTTATGAAAGAAACTGCAAACAAAATATAATAAAACATTCAGTTCTGTGGTCTGCGTGACACTGAGAGACCTCACACAGGAGAGAGGGATTGTGGAGGACTGGCCATAAAAAGGGTGGTGGGTGGGTGAGAGCTTCATGGAGGAGAGGATCCTTGAGTGTTTGATAGGTAGAAGGGACCCAGATATCCATGGGGGGAGAGCAAGCTTGGAAATGAGCAGAAGTGTGACCCATGTGAGGGGGGGTGGCACATAGAGTGTGATTCAGAGACCCCTGGGTCAGGGAGTGGTGACAAAGATGTGGGGACAGGTCAGGGCCCTCCAGTGGCAGTGGGTTTTGGTGGGGGAGGGGGGACTGGCATGCTATAGAGGATTTTCTTTCCTTTTTTATTTTTATTTTTTAAGATTTTACTTATTTTTAGACAGAGGCGGAGGGAGAAAGAGAAGGAGGGAAACATCAAAGTGTGGTTGCCTCTCACGTGCCCCCTACCAGGGACCTGGCCCGCAACCCAGGCACGTGCCCCGGCCAGGAATCAAACTGGCGACTCCCTGGTTCACAGGCCCACACTCAGTCCACTGAGCCACACCAGCTAGGGCGGATTTTCTTTCCTTTTTTAAATGGATAAGACTTTTTTAAAAATCTTTTTTTAATGGGTGGGTTACTTTTGTGGAAACCTTACTCATCTGGGACACTCCGTTGTGATTCTGGATGGGAGAGTGCTTTAGGGGGACTTTTGACCTGAGATGCAGGCCCCAAACTAATGAACTGTTTATGTTTGTCAGCCAGTGAGTCAGAGCGTCGTAACTTGGAGATACAGACATCCAGGTGGTTTCGATCAAGTCTCTTATTTTCTACTCAAGAGAGCACTAGGCAACGGGGAGTTCACACTGGTACCCCTCTGGGTTGGTGAGGCATCTCTCCTTGAACTGACTCAAAGGTCGGGGGAGCTGTCCTACTGTGCGTCTCAGGAGGGCCGGACAGAGTGAAGTCTGTCCGCTGGAAGGCTTAAGCCAATGTTTGCGGCTCAGCAACTCCGGGCAGAAGGGCAGGTGACTTTCTGGGAGGATGGGCTTGTTCCTTGCACAGAGAACTTCTCTATCTACCTTTTCTTTTGATTTCATACATTCTCACTCACTACACCACTCTCTCTTTTCCAGCCGGACAGGTTTACTAGTGAGCGTGCTTCGGATGTCTGCCTCTACCTCCCTACTCCATTACCTCCCACCTGGAGTATCCTCCTTTGTCCTCTGTGCTTACGTAAATTCTCCCCATCCTTCAAAGTCCAGGTCAAATTTTCCTCTTCTTTTCTTTTCTTTTCTTTTCTTTTCTTTTCTTCTCTTTTCTTTTCTTTTCTTTTCTTTTCTTTTCTTTTCTTTTCTTTTCTTTTCTTTTCTTTTTCCTTCCCTTCCCTTCCCTTCCCTTCCCTTCCCTTCCCTTCCCTTCCCTTCCCTTCCCTTCCCTTTCTTTCCCTTCCCTTCCCTTCCCTTCCCTTCCCTCCCCTCTTTTGTTTTCTTTTGTTTTGTTTCCTTTTCTCTTCTTTGAAGGAAGCTTTCTATAAAGCACTCCAGTCTGAGGCCTTCCACTGGTTACCAATTACAATGAACCTATCATATCAATGGTCACCCAAACCTACCAGCTCTCTGCCTCCAGAACCCTTAGTGGGGCCAGCCATTACATACTGAGATCCTGATCTGAGTAGGAAATAAGAAATAGAAAACTGAGGATACTCATCCTGCAGAGAGTAGCTAGGGGTGACTAAATGAGATTCTATTAATAGCTGTTATTTGTTGAAGATGTACTAGATACAAGCAAGCTATCACGTACTTTGCATATGTTAGGTAATTTAGTTTTCATAATAACCCTGTATGGCAAGTTTTATCATCCTTATTTTACAATAAAAAAAAAACTGAGGTTCAGAGAGGTTTTGTAACTTGACTAAGGTCAGACACAGAATAAGGAACAGATCTGGTTTCAGACTTAGGAAAGTTGACCCCTGGGAACCACCTCCGTATGCCCAGTACAGTAGCCAATACACGTTAAGTGGTAGGTAAATGGTACCCATTACCGATATTGTTGTATTAATTCTAGAAGATAGGTAAGATTAATATAACAATACACAGCATCAGCTGCATTTTACAAGTGAGAAATCTGAGGTTTAATGGGGGTTTACATGACTTCCCAAGGTCACGAAAGCAGCGAAGTCGTGGAGCCAGGACTTCTATTAAACCCGTGTCTGATGGTTTTTCCACTTTACTTCATGTTCTCCTAAGGTGGCATATTTTCTGAAAGGGGTTTCTCTAGGACCTTGGGGCCAGGTGAGCACTCTTCATTGTGTATTGCAACACAGTCCTGAGTAGAGGGGAGGAAACGTGTGTGCGGAACCCCTTTGTGGGTGGACTTCCGCACCACTGGAAGGGTTAGCAGCTACACCTGTGACTGGGGACCCCCCAGCCCCAGTGCCTTGGGACTCTGCTCTTGTCACGAGCTCCTGTACACCCCATGGTCCCTTCCTAGGGACAGGTCCACCTGCCCTGGTTACAGTTCTCATTCTGAGATCTTCACTATTTCTCAGGACGGGCTTTAGAATGACGGATTGCTGGGGTGCGAATGACAGAGTCCCTTAGACGACAGTACCCTGTGGTCAAATTACAGTCAAGCGCAATGCACAGTATGAGTTTCTAGGGCTGCCGTGATAAATTTCCACAAGCGGGAAATTAACTCTCTTGTAGTTCTGGGGTCCAGAAGTCCCAGATCAAGATGTCTGCAGGGTCCTCCTCTCACGAAGGCTCAAGGAGAGAATCTGTTCCTTGTCTTTCTCTCGGGTTCTAGTGTTGCTGGCAATCCTTGGTGTTCTGTGGTTTGCAGCTGCTAACTCCAACCTCTTCTGTCCTCATACGGCATTTGTCTCCTGTGTCTTTGTATCCTCTTCTTACATGGACACCAGTCATACTGGATTAAGGGTCTATCATACTCCAATGTAAATGCACCTAATTACATCTGCAGCGACCCAGCTTTTAAATAAAGTCATATTCTGAGATCCTGGGAGGTCAGGACTTTGACATTTTTTTTGCAGGGGCAGGGGGATACGATTCAATTCGTAACATGTACCCAACCAAATGGGCTGGAAGCTGAGACCTACCAGGAAAGTAGAGTCCCAGGATGAGAGCCCAGGCACCGGGTCTTCTAATCCCGGCCTCCCGGTAGCTGGCGGTGCTATTCATCAAGGGCCTAGACCTTTCTCGGTGTCTGTTTCCTCTGTAAAATGAGGGTTGAGTGAGATGTTCTGTAAGATCCCCTCTGGATCTAACAGTGTGGTTCTTCTCAAGGAACTGGTAACCCAGTCCAGGTGCTGTGGTCGGCATGCACAGTAACAATGAGCAAGGTGTCTAAGTTCCAGGTTTTGTAGCAACAGGATTTCATCGTCCTTCCCGACACTGACTGCTGCCTGGAGCACGGGGTTGATGGAAAAGGCCAGATCGGACAATACTTGCTGCAGGTCTTTGAAGGGGAGGTGGCACATGGATTTTTCCTGGCCTAGGAATTAGAATAGGGGAGGGATAAAAATGAACCACAGTTTTCAAGGAGGGCTGCGTGAGAAAGAGTAAGCAGTTAAGTGCTTACAGGAGTATTATTCCCTACTCTGTTTCCTCTCCTAGTTTGTATGTTTCTATTATGTCCTCCATTGCAGGGTAGTAAACTGGAATATCGGTTTGTGTCTCTCCCTCTCAGACTGAGCTCCCCAAGATGGGTCTCATGTTTCACATTTCTGCATTGCCTGGCCCTTAGTGGATGTTTAATGAAGGACAAATGGATGCACAGATAACAGGGACATTTTGGATAGATGGTAAAAGGGTAACCTAGGTAAAGTCTTAACCTATTTCAGGGTGATGTGTGTGTGTGTGTATATATGTATATGTGTATATATATATATATATATATATATATATATATATATATATATACACACATACCATAGTTTTGAAATTTTAATCTGTAATGTACCAGCCTGCACTGGTCAGGGAGCCATGCCTGGTTTTGCTGGACTGTTGATGCCAGGGACTCCTAGCTGGAGAAAACCACCTTAGAGATTAGGGCCACTGGTCTTCACAGTTCTTCCGTGTTACGTAGAGGGAGTTTTGTGTTTTAGAGAATGGAATTATGTCGGAGCTCCTCTCAAAGGTGCAGTTTTGCCTTCGAAGGGAGTGAGTGCCCCATGTTTTGATGAAGAGTCAGTCCTGACAAGGACTTACAAGCCTCTCTTCTGTTCCCCGTAGGGCATCAATTGAAGAGAAATATGGCAAGGATCTGCTCAACCTCTCTAGGAAGAAACCATGCGGACAGTCTGAGATCAAGTAGGTGCCACATTTCTTGCCGGTTTCCAGGTTGGCGCGTGCTGCCGGGAGCCCTGTCCCTTCAGCAGACAGAGCTGGCCGGTGGGGTGCGGTGTCTCCGATGGAAACAGTTTTTAATTATTTTTTTCCTTATTTCCAGCTGTGAAAAATATGGAAAAATAGAAAGAAGGTTAAAATGAACTGTGAAGCTAACAACCCATTATTAATATTTTCTAAGTTTTCCTTGAAGTCCCTTTCTATGTATACTTTTCCATAGGTGGAATTACACTACATATAATTTTAAACTAGAAATTTAATAGAGAGGCTTATATACACACATGCATACACCTGTACACACCTGTATACACGTACATAGTTTGTGAGAGCTGCAAGGGACTGTCTTTGCACTGTTTCATTGTGCTCACCACCAGGCTGGGATTTCTGCACAATTGTTTATTCTCCCATCATTCCTGGCTTCATGGGCAGTCAGTCACACAGGAACCTACCCTTAGAAAGGCTTCATACTTGGCTTAATGCTCTTTGCTGTCACCATTTTGAAATTCTAAATAATTTATAAATGAGGGGTCCCACATTTCATTTTGCAGTGGACCTCCCGAATTATGGAGCAGGTCCTACACATATGGACATTTCTAGATTCCTTCTCCCAAACAAGCATGTTGGCGGAGGCGGAGGTGGCTGGGAGAACTAGCTCAGACCAAACGCTGTAGGCAGGCCTCTGCAGAACCAGTCCCACTACATACTGACCTGCCCGCTGCTGTGGCTGGGCTGCGGGTAGCTGCAGGGGGGTCTGTGTCCTCTCAGAGGTCTGAAGGGGCGGGCAGGAGGGTGTCCTTCCTCTTCCATTTTCCTGCTTCTAAAACACATGCACCCATGCACTCCCAGACTTCGAAGTAATGAAAGGATGAAAACGTTGGGAGATGGTTAAAATAGTAATGGTTTACATAAGCCTAAAAATGTGTTACCCTCAGACACAGGACATTAGTACAAGGAGAATTGTGTTTTTGACCTATTGATTATATTTTGTTTTTGATGTTGTAAATGAAAAATTTCAAAACACTGAAAAGTAAGAAGAACATAAGGAGCCCATCACCTAGATTTCATAATTATCCACCTTTGCCATGTTTTCTTAATATAATTTCGTGCCTTTAAATTTAAACCTGGAATCAGCTATTTCTCAAAGTATACTTAGTTACTTTTAGTGATTAATCAATCGTGTTTAGAGATGAAACCTCAAGTTCATTGTCGCAGAGGTGTCCCTGTTTACAGGTCCTTTCGGGGGACAGAATTGAGAAGCATGAGTTCATACTGATACTTCTAATTCTAATTTCACTTTACAGGGTTTTACTTAACTTCTTTAATTTTATAATTATTTCTGCTTAAATGAAAAATCTAGGTTCTGACAATATTAGCATAATTATTTGCTTTATTCAACAATACATATCAAAAATTTTCAATATAATATCAATATTGCTATGAACAATAAAACTTGCTAGTAAAGTTTAACATTTCTTTGCAGTCCCTTTTGCTCATTGGCTATACTTCACTAAGAATACTGTGTTATAAAGTCACTTAAAGTACTTATTTTCTCTGTGTGATTATGTAACCAATTTCACATTAGTTAAATCTGTTTGTTTTAAATTTTAGGAATTCTTTCCTTTTTCCTGTTTGCTTTAGTTCTATTTTTGAATCTGTAAAACATTGACATGTCCACGGGTCAAAACTGCGGAGACCTGGACAAGTTACACGGTTGTCCCAGCAGGGTTTAGATCATTTCAAGAGAGACCAGGGGGTCAGCTGAACCCCACCTCCCACCCCCCCAAAAAAAACCTTTATTTATAAAATAAATAAGCTGTTTAGGAAAATATCCAGCACTTTTGAGGTGACTCGAGGGATACTAGCCACACTCTCTCACATAGCGCTTCTTGGGAAAGATCTTCAGCAGAAAGAGTCTGGTCCAGAATGGTATTTCTTACATTCTTACACATTTGGCTTGTAACTGAGTAAATTCATAGAGAGACTCCGGCACCGTTCTCTTCTGCTCCGTGACAGAAGCCGGTCGGTTTTCCTTCTAAGAGTGTACACCTCAGAGAGGAACATGCAACAGGATGCGAGACCTGGGCCATGTGTTGCCAAGGTTGAAGTGAAAGGCCATTTAGGTGACTTATGTTTTCATCACCTCCAGGATGATCTTTCGGAAGGTGCCCTACCTGAGAGTGAGTGACTTTGCTTATCCATGGGCTAGGTAGAATTTGTGGCCTCATTGGCCACCCTGAGGGACTCTGGCCTCTGGTGGGCCTTGTTAGGGTTTAGTAAGGCCAAAGTGCTTATTAAAAAGAGGGTGGTAGGCTGTTTCCTTTTTGCACAGTAATGAAGAACACCAGAGAGACAAGGAGGTGGCATTGCCAGGCCACCACCCCCAAAGTTAGGGTTCCTTCTCCCGATGGTCATCAAGTCCTGAACACAGGAAATAGCAAGTGATGACATGAGACAGTAAAGCTAATGACAAAGTAAAGGGACATTGGGGCTGCTCTTATAGTGGCCCCTCAGTCAGCCACTTAGAATGGGAGAATTTTAGACCCTGAACAGACTACCTGTAAGGGTAGATTTCTTTTTTTTAAGTATATTTTATTGATTATGCTATTACAGCTGTCCCAATATTGCCCCTTTGGCCCCTTCCACTCAGTGTCCCCCTTTCCCTCCAGCAGCCCTCTCCCTTGGTTCATGCCCATGGGCCGTGCATATAAGCGCTTCGGCTTCTCCATTTCCTATACTGTTCTTAACATCTTCCTGTCTGTTTTGTACTGACCAATTTGTACTTCTTCATCTCTGAACCATTTCCCCCATTCTTCCCCTTCCCTCTCCCCGCTGATAACCCTACTTGTAAACTCCATATCTATGGTTCTGTTCCTATTCTAGTTGTTTGCTTAGTTTGTCTTTGTTTTTTTTTCAGATTCAGTTGTTGATAGTTGTGAGTTTGTTGTCATTTTATTGTTCATAGTTTTGATCTTCTTTTTTTTAATAAGTCCCTTTAACATTTCATATGATAAGGGCTTGGTGATGATGAACTCCTTTAATTTTACCTTGTCTGGGAAGCACTTTATCTGCTCTTCCATTCTAAGTGATAGCTTTGCTAGATAGAGTAATATTGGATATAGGTCCTTGCCTTTCTTGACTTTGAATACTTCTTTCCAGTCCCTTCTTGCCTGCAAGGTTTCTTTTGAGAAGTTAGCTCATAGTCTAATGGGAACTCCTTTGTAGGTAACTGTCTCCTTTTCTCTGGCTGCTTTTAAGATTCTCTCTTTATCTTTAACCTTTGGCATTTTAATTACGATGTGTCTTCGTGTGGTTCTCTTTAGGTCCAGCTTGTTTGGGACTCTCTGTGCTTTCTGGACTTGTATGCCTATTTCCTTCACCAAATTAGGGCAGTTTTCTTTCATTATTTTTTCAAGTAAGTTTTCAATTTCTTAGTCTTCCTCTTTTTCTTCTGGCATCCCTATGATTCAGATGTTGCCACTTTTGGAGATGTCCCAGAGTTTTCTTATTCTCTCCTCTATTTTTTTTTTAAAATTCTTATTTCTTCATTCTGTTCTGATTAATTGTTGATTTCTTCTTTATGTTCCAAATCATTGATTTGAACCTCAGCTTCCTTCCCTTCACTGTTGGTTCCCTGTGGATTTTTCTTTATTTCATTTAGTGTAACCTTCATTGCTTCCCTTATGCTTTTGCCATACTCAGTGAGTTCTCTGAGCATCTTTATCACTAGTGTTTTGAACCCTGGATCTGATAGGTTGGCTATCTCCATTTCACTTAGTTACTTTTCTGGAGTTTTGTTCTATTCTTTCATTTGGGCCATATTTCTTTCTCTCCTCAATTTGGCAGCCTCCCTGTGTTTGTTCCTGTGTATCCGGTAGAGCTGCTTTGACTCCTTTGTCTTAGCACACCTGTTAAGTTGTAGGGGGCAGAGCTTTAGGTATTCACCAGTGTAGGGCAACCTGCTTCACCATTTTGTGGCTCTGTATGTGGAGGCGGGGTCAGAGAGGGCACACTGCCGCTACCTGGCTGCAGGAGGTTTGCTCAGCACTTGCCCTGTAAAATAACCTTTGTTAACATGAGGATTAAAATGCAAAACATGGGAATACCTTAAACTTTCAATTTGGGAACGGGAGTGCCTGTCCTCCTAGGGGGAGTACAGGCAGGCTGTTTCTCTTGGGAGGGGAAGCTGAAAGGGTGTGAAGGTAGATTCCATGGCTCTTGATAGGGCAAGACTTGCAGTTGCATCCACTGCCAGATCCATCTGTGTTCCTCACTAATTCCAGTAGTAAGTTTGCTCATCGGCGACGCTCATTCGTCCTTCTGGATGATTGGTGCATTTGTTTCGATATGACGACTTTCCTAGTTCACTGTGTTCTTTGAAAAATTGTATCATAAGATGGGTAAAGTGTACTGAGAAAGTGCAGTAATGTTTTTCTGCTGGGTGTGTTTGCAGTCATTGGAAATGTCTGTGCAAGAAAAGGAGGGAAGAATAAGAACCCTTTGTTTTGGGATAAATGAACAGAGCTGGAAATGTGAGGTAGCTAAAAGGGGCCTGCTGGAAAATACAAGGGTTTTTATTTTGCAAAATAGTAGAACTTGCTGCAAACATATGCACATGTAGAAGATGACCCATGGTCCTATGCTGTGTGACTAGGGGACTGTGAATTCTCAAAGTCCCATTTCTACTTCAGTGGCTGGCGTAGCCTAGGGAGCTCTGCTTCCATGAAGGCAGCAGTGAGCCACAAAATTCCCCGGGGCCAAGTTACCTCAGAAGGAGGTTTTCATAAAGTAGGATGGGGGAGAATTGAAACCGTGGCCAAAGGGGCGTGTAGAGAGGAAGAGCCATGGGCTATAAGAGAGAGGAAGGGGGAGACTGAATGAAGGTTTGAGTCATGGCCATCTCCACAGAAACTATGAGATAAACATGTATTGTTTTCAGCTGCTAAATTTGTTGTTGTTTGCTATTCAGCAGTAAGACACTAAAACAGAGTGCTTCATGTCTATCTCCTCCACTGGACTCTGAGGTCTGTCTCGTACCACTGAATCACCAACACCTAACACAATGCCTGGCCCACAGCTTATGCTTAATAAGGATGTGATGATTGATGAATGGGTAGAAAAGGAGGTGATTGGGAGCCTGAGTTTGAGGAAAATTAAGCATAAAACATTTTGGCATCTTGCTCTACCCAGGTGGACAGAGAAGAATTTGTGATGAGTGTGCCTGGGATTGAGAGTGTAAGAAAGAGGAAACTGGACTGAAGAAGTCTGGGTCTTTTGCTGTCTTCTCAAGCTCAGGGGCCAAGATGAGTCTATAGGCTCTAAGTTACGGACCAAGAGATGCATGCAATGGCATTCTAGTAAGATTGTACGATTTCCAGAACTTGAAATTATACATGTACTTATTTTTCAGCACCCTGAAGCAGGCCCTGGAAGTCTTCAAGCAGAGTAAGTGATTTGTGATTCTTTAAAAATGTATTTGCTGTCCTTGGCAAGCTCTGTGTCGGTCATTAAAGGTGGGTTTTCATTGCAACGGCAATCTCGCGTTGGGTGCAAAAAATGAAAGCAACTCCTAAGGTGAGAAATAGCTCTGCAGAGATGAAGGGAGCTGGAGAGCCCTCCACGCCTGCCTATCAGGACACGCGTTTGGCTTCCTCACAGCCGCGGTTCTCACACTTGACGTCCAGCGTGAGGCCCCAGCACTGTGGTCTTCAAGGGGTCCTGTCCAGTTCTAATATTCCTCGGGCTTGTTGCTCAGAAACTCCCTTTAGAGCTTTCTGTTCTTCAGAGTACTTAATGCTTCCAAGCTGAGGATTTTACCAACACATAGTATGTGCATGTGCTTGAAGTGTTTCTGTAGGCAATGGACTGGCTCCAGACCTTTGTAATGGTTAGCTAGATAAACATTCATCTCGACTTTTCCAGAGAAGGTGTTCTCTTCCCTCTTTAACTCATAAATGAATACATTCCTCAAGATAGGGACAGTATCTTTCCATTTTCTTGTATGCATGTAAGGCCAACTGTGCTGTGGCCCAAGGGGACTTCAGCACAGGCTGGATCTCCTAAATATATATATATATGTATGTATGTGTGTGTGTGTGTGTGTGTGTGTGTGTGTGTAAGATTTTTATTTGTTTTCAGAGAAAGGGAGGGAGAAAGAGAGGGAGAGAAACATCAGTGTGTGGTTGCCTCTCGTGCGCCCCAACTGGGGACTTGGCCCACAACCCAGGCACATGCCCTGACTGGGAATCCAACTGGCAAGCCTTTGGTTAGCAGGCTAGCACTCAATCCACCAAGCCACACCGGCCAGGGGTCCTTATACTTGGTGTTACTTTACTTGTTGTCTTTTTTTTCTAATAAGTAGTTTCATTTTCTTATTTAAAATGTATTAAAAATTCAAATGAGACAGCTAACTGTGAAGAAGACAATAAATACGAGTTTTCATATGTAGGTCTTATTTATTGTTTCTGTTTTCATTCTTTTTGCAGAAGTGGAAAGTGTAGCCCAATGCCACATTCAGCTTGCACAGACCCTAAGAGAAGAGGCCAGGAAGATAGAAGAATTCAGGGAAAGGCAAAAGCTACAACGGAAAAAGGTTGGGTTTGCATGAGTGTTACCACGTTGCCTTTCTGATGCCTTTCTCCAGGCTTGCTTGGGTCCCGACCTTGTGTACCCAGACTCTTCTTTTAGCCTCAGAGATCATTTATTGGAGAACCGTGTGGAGATGCATGGTTCTGTGTCCACTTACACCCCAGGCCAGTTCTTTTTTAATTTTTGATGAATTCAGGGGTCCAACCTGCTTTCCTCCTCTTTTCATACCTGTTACCACTATTGAAACTCTGACTGGGAAGGGGAATCCTTCTTTCTTCAGTAGAGCCCAGCAAGCCAAGCTGGCGGGCTCCCAGACCACACTCCCCGTCCTGGGCAAGCCAGTAAGGGGAGGGTGAGAAGTGGAGGAGACTCACATTCTCCTCGGAGACCATGGTGTAGCCCAGCCTCCCTATTTTACAAATAGGGAACCCAAGGCCCTGGGAAATCCAAGTTCTTTTTGTCTTCAAAGCCGATGTGTATAAGCTCTTTTCCATCAATGGGACTCACTTTGGCCAACTGCATGGGAGGAGGTGGGTGTGAGCAAATTAATAAAGCTGCAAACATTTGGGAAATTATAAAGATCAAGTGCTACTGAGACTAGACCAGCCACTATTCTGACTCCCTTCTATTTGGTTCCTAAAGGACTTGTATATTCAGGTTGGCCTGGCAGCCAAGTAGGGCCCTCCCAGAATTTCTTTCTTTTTTAATATCTGGTCTCCGAGGCTGGAACCTAGCTTCCCATGGGAACAAGCCCCAGATCCCCCTACCCCCCACCCCACCGTCTGGCATCCAAAGATGTCCATTCAGGTCTCCACAGACAGCTCTGCATGGACTTTTTGGAAACCTTTCTTCATCCTGACCAGACCAAGGTCACTGTTGGCAGTGTGCGTTGAGGTTGATGCTACCCAAACTTAAATCTCAGCAGCTTAGCCTGTGGTTCTACATCAGTCTGTCTCAGCTTCTTTGGTGGCCAGTTGACATTTGGAGTGGGTGGCAGCATCTTAAGAGATTCATCATTTCCTGAGAAGCTCTTACAGCTGTGCCTCTTACTAGGAAGGAAGGCTGGAAACCAACATTTAAGGAACCACCGTATCAAGCACTTTCCTGCAAATTCAAGCTTCATGTCCCGGGTCTTAGGGCTCCATCTGGCCCAAAGTAGTTTTCAGAGCAGAAGTAGCGCATGTATTCCACCCACCCACAGGATGGGTAGATGTTTGGGGCCGACATTGCCTGTCCTGTCCACCTCTTCAGAGGAATTACAAATTTTGAGAAGCTTGCCTTAGACAAGTGAGGTCTCTGTACACATGATTTCCACTAACAGAACGGGAGGGGCATTTCCTCACATTTTCATGTGCTCTGGGTAACCCTGGTCATTTCAAAGACAGTTTTGTTCGTTTTGCAAGGCTTCCGAAACTTCCCCTCGTAACTAGTTACAAAGACCAAATTTTCATAGCCAGAGGACTGTGTTCTGAATTCTGTTACAAAATGGGGCAGCCTGCGTGAGACCCGGCGCTGCCATCCAAGTTTCCCGCACACCCTAGCAGTGCCCTCTGCATAGCAGGAAAATGCCTTCTCAGCTTCCTGGGAGAAGTCCGACGTTTATAAATATACTTGTAACTACTCATATCCCAGTGAACTCTGGGTTGTCCCACTTCTGAGTGTGGGTACTTGAAAAAAAATTCAAACTTCAAGGGAAAATGTGTCAATGCTAACTTCTCATTTCCATTGGTCAAACCTTGAACACTTCGGTGTTTCACTTCTTGGAAATTAAGCCATTTCCACTTATCAACAAAAGCCATCAGTTGGTTTCTGTTTTTAAACAGGGGCAGGGAAGTGCATGTACAATGCTGGGCAGACGTTTTTGGGTCCTGACTCACGCAGTGAGTGCTCCCTGAGGGTGCTGGACAATGTGGGCGTGGTCGTCGTTCCCTCACCGAGTGTAGAGCGTGGCTGGAGGGACTGATGTGACAGGAATCACGATAAAGCGTGATGAGCCTTAAATGGTAGGGGAGGTCACGGTGTCACCGGAACACACAGCGGGGACACCTGACCTAATCGGTGGGGCTGGGGAGGCCTCCTAGAGGAAGTGACCTTGAAGCGAAAACCAACAGAGGGGAAGGCTGTCACCTGTATTAGGTGAGGGTGGCCAGAGACGAGGCTGTCACTCCTGGCGGTTGGCAGGTAGGGTGGGGTCCGTGGGGCTCTTCTCGGGAGTCTTGATATTTCAGGACACTGAGGTTGCTTCCCCAACCCAGAACGTCCAAAGCCCGATGGAGACAGCATGTGGTCAGCTACGCTCTCCTCTGGTCCCCACGTGGTTTTGCCAGGTCAGCTAAGATTGGAATGATCATGGCAGAACCTTGTTCTGCCTGCGAAGAGAGCATCCTCCGAAGCAAGGAACCTCTGTGGTTACGGAGAGCGACACTTCTGGTTTTCAGAATACAGTCCGGGTGGGGTGACAAACAGGTCACTAAGCAGCTATTTACATAGCGAGGGGAAGGTCATTGGCGTCACTTAATATCTCTTCTTCCTTCCCTCTTCCTTCTCCCCACCCTAGAGCAGGGATGATTGTGTTTTTGCACTACTTCCTGTTATCAGTAATAAAACAATCAAATTTCCGTTGAATTTGGTCTGAGTGGAAAGTCTGAGTCCTAAAAGAAGCTCTTCCCAAGGAGACCTGAAGGAGAACCCTTGACTTCATGGGGCCTCCACGAGTGGGGTCACCCTACAAGTGACCTTTGGACATGAGGACGCTTAAATCAAGGTGGTGTAGCAGACAGAGCAGGTGTTGGTGTCACTGAGTGGCCTTGAGTGTGACCTGTTGGGCTCCAGGGGTCCCATCAGCCAGGTGAGAGAGTAGGACTGCTGCTCTCCAGGATCCTGCTGGTGTACAAATGCCCGGAATCCTTGATGGCAGATACAGGAATCGCATCAGGTTTGGCTCATAGAACTTTGTAGCCACCAGAGAGGTGCTGAGGCAGGTGTTACGTAGAACCCAGGGACAGGGAGGCCTGGCTTGGGCCATCAACTATAAAATAGCTGCAGCTCCCAAACTGGAAGAATGGCAGCGTGTATCTTTGCACTAAAAAGGCCCTTGGAATAGACCAATGGTGCTAACTGATTTGCCCCATGGAGCCTGGGAAACTCAGGAACCCTTATTAAATAAATAGACCTAGCTCCTCCTCTTAGCAGAGGCACATCAGGGGGCCTGTGAACCACACAGCTCCCAGCCTGCAAGGGCAAGGATCTGCCCAGGAGTCCTTCCGTGTGGGGATCATGTGGGGGCCCTGTCTGTTCTCTCTGCCTGTTGTATTCTCACCACGAGTGGGTGCATGACTACTCCCGGTCCCCCACCCTGTTCAGCTGGGCTGGAAGATGATGCCTCAGTTCTCTGAGGGCCTTCTGGGTCTCCCCCAAGGGAAGTTCTTGTATTCCACGAAGTTCATATTTAAAGCAAGACCATCCTAAATATTCTACCCAGATATCTTGAAAATCTTTGTGTGTAACAATGACAGAAACTTTGCTTTCTAGAAGAGAAACCACATTTGAGTTTCATTTTCAATACTATTTTGTATAAGAGCAAGGTCACAGCTTGTTTTTGAATGATTATATCTCTTGGTCTTCTATGTACCCATTTGCTTTTATAGAGCTACCATAAGGAAATGGTAGTTTTAGGGTCATAATCAGGAACAAGGGTACAAGCATCAGATTTCTGGGTTCAAATCTCAGCTCTACTACTTGCTGTGTGTTAGTTACCTTTGGTAAATTAATCCATTCCAGTTTATCATCAAGAAAATGGGAATAAGAGTATTAGGTTATTGTGATGCATGAAAACTGCTTAGCACATAATAATGTTTGATAAAGGGGAACTACTATTATGTCTGAGGTATGTTTTTATTATTAGCTGCGTTACTTTGACTAGTAAGTGTATTCAGGGCTCAGCCACAACAAAGAAATTGCTCCCAAGCGAACTCAACAGAGTAGCTTGCCTTTCCTGGGTTCAGTGGAGTGAAGAGTCGGATGGAGAACAGCTGCTGGTAGCGGTCCTACCCACATTTCTGCCCCTCATCCTGCCGGGGCGTCTTGCTGGTTACGAGTGTGACATTGATGGATGCTGCGGAAGTGAATGCCTCTAAGTCTCTAATTTCACTGTGCTGACACAAGCTTAGAGTAAAAAGACCCCTTTTAAATTATAAGTGGCACTTGAACAAAAGTTTAAATTGTCCTTTTTGACACTAAAGTTCCTCCAGATTCCAGATTTGCTGAAGAGACTGACTGGTCTGTGGTGATCAGTGATCTTCAGTGGCGGCTGCCCAAGTTCAAAGATGGACCCCACCATTAACCAGCCGTAGGACCTTGGGGAAATTGGTCCGCCTCTTTGCTACAGTTTCCTCATTTGTGAAATGGGAATGATCAGTAGTACATCTACCTTCTGGGTTGTGTGAGGGCTCAGTGAGATAATCCATCTTGACCACTTTGCCCTCAAGATAAGATGGTATTAGCAACCATTTCTGTTTTTATTGTTAATGGTGCTTGTGTTCTCTTCACAGACAGAGGTTGTAATGGAGGCTGTCCATAAACAAAGGAGCCTACAGTTCAAGAAAACCATGGATGTGAGTTTCACTTTATTGCCCTTTTCTGAAATCCTGTGTTGTATTTGAGCATATCCCTGCTTAAATAACATTTCAATGTTATTTATTAGTGCAGTGATTTTTTAAATGAGTTGACTTTCCTTCTTTTTAAGGCCTTGGAGATATTGGGGATGAAACTAGTGGGAACACAGTGATATTATCTTTGTGGTAACCTGGAAAAGTATAGCAAGTTAATTTAAATATTTCAAGCCAAGACACAAAATTATATATACCATATCATGCCATTTATCTTGTTGGATTTGAGCTTTCTCCCTGTGACTATTCTGAAGCTTGATTTCTTCACTCATTTTATTGAGTGACTCCTTTCTGTTTTAAGATAGCTGCTAATTGTAAAAGCCTTTTTTACTTTAACTTATTTTAAAAAATCTTAACAGGACAGAGCTAAGACAGATTGCTAGGGACCTCACACTTGCTTTTCATGAATCTGTTAACTTTGGATACAATGAATTCTGATATTACAACATCTGTGGCTCCATCTTTGCCCAGAAGTATCATCATGATATTCTATGACTATGATGTGATATTTTGTGACCTAGTCAAAAAAGAAAAAATCACCAATGTTAATGCCAATATGCAATCTGTTCTCTGCCATTTTTTCCTTTGATGCAAATCACCTCAAAAGCAATTGACAAATAGGGAATGATGTCAGTTAAATGCAGAAATTGTGTTGATTGATAAGTGATTGGTCCCAGACCTTTTATTTTTTGAACAACCTTGGCCAAGCTTTCTCTCAATGAGAGAGAAAGACTTATTCAGATATAATTTTAAAACTATTTCCTTGCCATACATTTGGAGCTACGTAAGTGTTATAATAATTTTGCTTCCGCTGTCAAAAATAATTTAGAAAACTCAAGAGAAGGAAAAAACTATTTGTTACCCACTTTTTGCTTACTGTGTTTTTTTCCTTCTGATGTTCTAAGTTTTCTTCTGTTACAATTTTCTTTAGGTAACTCCCTTTAGCTATCCATCAAGATAGGTCTACTAGTGAAAAATACACTTAGTTTTCCTTCATATGAAGATACCTTGATTTCACTTTAATTCTTAAAGGATATTTTCACTGGCTATAGGATTATGTTGACAGTTCCTTTCTTTCAGTACTTGAAAAATGCTGTACTACTTCCTCATGGCCTCCTGAATAACTGAGTAAAAATGACACCATAAAATAAAAAAATTCACTGTCAATCAAATTGATTTTTCCTTTTGTTTTTAGTTTTCACAAGTTTATCCATGTGTTTTGTTATGGATTTGTTTGGGTTTATCTTGTTTGGAATTTGAATCAGTTCCTTAAATCCATCTGTTGCCAAATTCGGAAAGACATTTTGAAAATTATTTCTCTGAGAACTTTTTCAGCCCACCCTCTTTCTCTCCTGGGATTCTAAGGATGTGAGTGTTAGATCTTTTTTTAAATAGTGCCAAAGGTCCTTGTGTCTCTGTTTATTTTTTTCTACCTATTTTCTCTTTCTTGTTCAGATTAGGTAATTTATATTGTTCTATCTTCCAGCTCACCACTTCTTCCTTCTGTCTCTTCCCTTCTCTTCTTAAGCCCATCCATTGAGTTTTAAAATTTCAATTATTAGCCTTGGGTGGTGTGGCTCAACAGATTGAGCACTGGCCTTCGAACTGAAAGGTTGCTGTGTTCAGTTCCCAGGCAGGGTACATGCCTGGGTTGTGGGCAGGGTCCCCAGTTGGGGGCGGGCATGTGAGGGGCAACCAACTAATGTTTCTTTCCCTCTCTTTCTCCCTCCCTTCCCCGATCTCTAAAAATAAATAAATAAAATCTTTAAAAATTTTAGTTCTTACATTTTGTCAATTATAAAATTTCCATTTGGTTCTACGTAGCTTCTGTTTCTTTGCTGATATTTTCTATTTCTTTACAAGGCACTATATTTTTATTTGTTTCAGCTGTGTTTGTAATTGCCCACTGAGCGTTTTTATGATGGCTGCTTTAAAATCTGTCAGATAATTCTAACATCTCTGTCATTTGGGTTTGGCATCTATTGATGGTCTTTTTCATCCACTTTGAGATCTTGGCTCTTCATATGACGAGTGATATTCCATTGATTGAGGAAATGTAGGTGTTGTTAGAAGACTGTGGGTCTTTTTTAAGCCTTCTGTTTTAGCTGGCTTCCTTTGACACCACTCCATCAGGGGGAGGTGAGCACTGCCTCATTCATTGTTGCTGCATGGGGGCAAAACTCTAAGTACCCACAGGATGGGTGTGGCCTTGTTACCACTTGGAGGTGGTTAAAATCCTGACTCTCCGCTGGACCTCCTCTGACAGCACCCCAGCAGGGAAGGGTGGAAGTCCAGGTTCCCTACCTAGTTTCCACTGGCATTGCATGTGGGGCTTTGATGACTTCCAGTGAAATGAAAGTCCCAGTTCCCTATTTGGCCTTCTCTGACACCGCCCGCATATGGGAGTTGGGCACTTCCCTATAGTTTCGTGAGGGTGGAGGTCTAGACTCCACACTTGGTCTTTGCTGGTTGTGGGGGTGGAGCCACAGTTTTTTGGTGTGGTGTTTGGCTGCAGTAGAAGTAGTTTTTCCTAAAGAAGTCTGTCCTGCTAGGCTGCTTATTTTCTGGTCTTTTGGCTAGAGAGAGCAAAGTGTTGTTGGGACTTTTTTTTTGGTCAATATCCATTGGCATTGCTTGGTCGCTTCCTTCTTTGGCTCAGTCTGTGATATGTGAGGCTACAGGAAAACCCAGGGTGCTCACTTCTGGGTTGCTCTTGTGAGACCAAGGTCATTAGCCAGTCTGCCTTTCCCAGGGTCTTACATAACCCTTTAAAGAAAGTATTTTGTGATATTTTCAGCCGTAAATATGATCATAGCACATTAATCTTATGCTAAGAATATAATACTCTGTCTTCAGGAAATCAACAAAGGTATGAACTTGTTCAGTACTTATAATGAAGATTGTAAATGATTTAGTGGCCAAAAAATGGAAAGATTGATTTTGTAACCCTTAAAAATATGTTTATGAGCACTATGTAGCAACAGAGAAAAATGGTTAATATGTCATATTAAAAAATAATGCAGATAGAGAAGGATTGATCACTGACAACATTAACCTCTAAGACTTCTCTAGAATGAAGGAAAAAATGTGTCATCTTATCCATGGCTTTAAGACAGATGACTAATGGGAAAATACTTGTGACTTATACAGCCAGTTAGTATTCCTATTCTAGACTGAGCTCTTAAAAGCCAACTAAAATAAAAAATGCTCCAGTGGAAAAGTAGGTAAAAGACATGCTGTAGAAAGGACATACCACCTTAGCAGTAATGAAATAAATAGAAATAAAACAACAATATACCAACATTCTCACCTCTAGCATTAGAAAAGATTAAAAGATTGTCTAAACTTGGTGTTGGTGAGAATACACTTTTGGTAGGAGTATAAATTTGTTCAGCTTTTTCAGAGGGAGGTCTGATATAGTACATACTGTTTTACCAAACAATTATGCTTCTAGGAATTTGACTTGTATGGATAAATTCACACTACCCAGAATAAAGTCAGAATATTTTTATGTCACAAAAAATGGAAAATAAGATAAATGTCGACCATAGAGTTGGTAAAAAAAAATTATGGTGTGTGTTTATTTACAACTATTAAAAGTGTTTGGCAATAGAACCTGTGTTTGATAGAGACATCTCTATAATATACTGTTGCAAAAGAAAAGAATTATTGCATGAATACCTTAGGTACTTGTAATAATGAAAAGTTAACAAAATTTTATTTCTATGTATGTGTAGCATAGAGAGAGAGTTGAAAGGCTGTTTACTGAAAGGTTAACCCCAGTTGAATTGTGAAGGATGCTGAGAAATCTAGGGAAGCATATGAAATATTTAATGAGCACAAACCATCTCTGCAAGAGTCTTCAATCTTTTGATTTTTTTTTTTTGGTTACCACTTTTGCTTCTTAGCTAACTGATTTACATCTTTTCTTTGTTTACACAAGCTAAAACTTTGGTTCAGTAGTTGAAACAGAAAATTAATTGGTTCACTACCAAATTTTTGTGAACTGTTTCCATACTACTGGCCTGCCTTTATTTTTTTTTTTAAGGATTTCACTTATTTATTTTTAGAGCGAGGGGAAGGGAGGGAGAGAGACAGGGAGAGAAACATCAGCATGAGAGAGAAACATTGATCGGTTGCCTCTCATATGCGCCCCGTCCATCCGGGGACCGAACCCCGCCACCCAGGCATGTGCCCTGATCAGGAGTCCAACCAGCAACCCTTTGCTTTGTGGGACAACGTCCAACCAACTGAGTTATACCAGTCAGGGCTACTAGCCTACTTTTAAATGAGTTAAAACAGAATTCTTTAAATCAAAAAGGAACATGCCCATTCTTAAGCAACAGATATGATTGATGCCACTGTCCAGTGTGCAATAGTGAGACACATTCGAATATTGAAGCATAATTATAATTACCATGACCAAGCAATTGCACCTACGTTCTGAGGATTGTGAATGTTGGATTACATATTTCATAGTTACATAGGTCTTGTGATTTTTTTTTCATCTGAAATGCCATCTTTTGCTCCGGTCAGCTTTTGAAGCTCACATAATACTTTGCCGAATAGGACTCATTATTTCCTTGATCAGGCTGCCACTGCATACATACTTTGGCAAAGGGCTAAAGAGACCTACCAAAGGCAGATAAGAAAGAGTGTCTGTCTTCTGAGTGGCCACATTCCAGCGGTGATCGCAGCCCTGTGCAGGGCGCCTGCCCTGTCTTCCGCTGGACTTGGCAGGCTGCGTGGCTGCTTTTCAGGGCTGTGTTCTGCTCACCTAATGTGGTCCTCTTTTGGCGCATGACAACCAAGGCAAAGAAGAACTATGAGCAGAAATGCCGAGACAAAGATGACGCAGAGCAGGCTGTCCACCGCAGTGCCAACCTGGTCAACCCGAAGCAACAAGAAAAGGTACCCGGGAGGGCTGATCAGCTGAAACATCTGAGATTTGCTATATTAAGCTAAAACCAATTAATAATCTTAATTTAAAATAGACCTGCAGCCTAAGCTTCTCGCAATATCTTTCTTTAGGCTGTGGGGATCCTCTGAACCAGAAAAACCCTTGTCACGTTTTGGGGGTGGTGGAAGAGCTCGGGAAAAGAGGCTGTGGGGGAGGGAATGGGGTGATAAGTTGGGGAAAGGTCTGTTTTGTTTTGTTTTGTTTTGATCTTTCTTCAAACTCAACTCATGTATTCTTTGGAGCCAGGCTGCCTCCTGCTTGGGTGTATTATAAATTTAATTTTATAAAATCTGGGTATAAGATTGCCAGCAATCAGAAGGCAGAGGTATGCCTTTAGGATGACCTAGGGCAAGATGCTTGGTGGATAGTTTTCGATCGCGGTAAGATTAGAAGGCAAGGTGAATGATTTACTGACGAGGGAAACAGAAGACTTGCACTGGCACTTGTCTCTTCACAGTCATTGTCTCTGGGTCTGCTTTGCCTATGGAATCCTGGCCCAGTGTGACTGAGCCCCTGTTCTCTTTTGTCCCCGCAGCTTTTTGTGAAACTGGCATCTGCGAAGACGGCACTCGAGGACTCCGGTGAGGGGGCTCCCAGAGATGGGGGGAGGGTTGCCGTGGGGCTTACATTATCCTAAATCTGCCTGACAAAGGTAGCTTGGTACACCCTACAATGTAGACTGTAAGGATGTACAATCGGATTTCAGGAAGGAGAAACAGGGAGGAAGTGAGGAAGGGAGGGAGGGAAACTGCATGGAAGCAAATGAGGCCGCAGTTTCCGGCCCCTGCCTGCTTAGTCTCGCAGCCTCACGTGTATAGAGTGGTGGTGGCAGAGCCATATGGCAGCTGCTTTTTAATCAGGGACTCACTCTTTTTTTGGAACATTTATTTTAAAAGTCCGTTTCAGCCCAGATTAACTCTTATCTGCTATGAAAGAAACAACCGAGTAGCAAAGCCTTGTCACCATTGAAATCTAAGATCCAAACCAGGTGTTTGCAAAGGCATTTAACTCCCAGACTATCCTGCAAAAAATAAACCTCCCACGACCATGGTCACTTAGGAAGTCTCTAAGTCCCAAGCTCAAGTAACTGGTGCCCTTGAGCGCCCGAGATAGTTCTCAGAATCTCTCATGGGATAACTTTCCTGAAAAGGGGTGGAAGCTGTTGAGGTCGAATCAGACGAAGAACATCCTGGCCAGGGTGTCTCGCCTGCTTTCACTTCTCCTTCCTTGGATCATTTCCTGCTAATCGTTTGGTTCAGTTCTTATTTCACGAAGGTATTATGAGAGTGAAAGATGTAATTACGGCCCTGCAACACTCAGGGCTCACGGAGTCATATGAGCTCACTGCGAGTTTCACTTGCCATCCGGGGTGAGCCTGAGGGGTGGGTCTGCGATCTGCCCACCTGAATCCTCCGTTTCTGAATCCAAGCCCCTCTCCACCATTGCAGACAAGACATATATGATACAGGTCAATACGCTGGATAAGATCCGAGAAGAGTGGCAGAGCGAGCACATCAAGGCCTGTGAGGTAACCAGAAGTGGGAGTTGCTGGGGGCGGGGGAGGGGGGCGGTCTTCCTTGTTTTTCCCTGAACCTCATTTTCTGTCTCCTCCCTGTCCTGACCGCGCTGTCCAACTCTGTTCGAGGTTTACCTCTAATGCTCAGTTAGCACAGGCATGAAACAGATGAACCCGTTAATGGTTAATGAAGTAATTACCTTCAGGGGGCTCACCTACACTAGGTATGGGCTAAGGAAAATGCAGACAGCAGGTGAGCAGGCTTTAGAATATGTTACCCCCCTAATACCTTTGATTTCATGATTGTTCCCCGGCATTTTCAGTACATGATATCATTTACAATTTCCTGGGAACTTCCTCAATTTTCTGCCACCCTCTCTACACATGTTCTTATCAGTGGTTCTCAAAGCAATGTCCCAAGACCTGTAGCATTAGCATCACCTGGGAACTTGTCAGAGACTCATATTCTCAGACCAACTCCGCACCTGTTGGGTCAGAAATCCTGGGAGTGGGCCCAGTAACCTCTGTGTGATTCCGATGCGATTCAAACAAGAGGACTACTGGTCTACTCACACTTCTTCCCCTCTTTTCTCCTGATACAGTACAAAAGGGGCAGCTCCTGTCCTATCAAGATCTTCTCCGCCCACCTGGCCTCAGGATCGCATGCAGCTGCCTTTCCCCCATTGCCCTGTGCACAGCAGCTCCCTTTCATGGGGCGTTCTTCCATTATCGTGTACACAAACTCAGCTCATTCGTGGCATTAACACCTAGCAGCTATTGCTTCCCATCTGCTACCTGCTCCTCTTTTCAGCCAGGCTTCTTGAAGGAGCTGTCTGCACATCCTCCTTGCCCCTGCCTGCCCCAGCCTGCTGTGTGTGGGGCTTGCTCCCCTGCCTCTGCTCTCTCAGCGGAAGCAGTGATCCCCTTAGTGTGAAGTCCAGTGGACCTTTGCAGTTTGTAATCTTATTTGACCTGTCTTTACCATCTGATACTCTGGGTCACTATCTCCCTCCTAAAACATTCTTTTTGCTTTACTTCCTTATCCCCACACTCTCATGGAAATGCCTGGAATAAAGCCATTTCTATAGGGTTTCAGAACATGTAAAAGAATACGATATACATCTTATGGATACATACATATTATAAAAACCTGCATGGGAATGATAACGTTTAGGACAATGGTTATCTCATTGGTTACCTCAATGGTTATTTAGGACAATGGGGAAGCAGCAAGGTGGCAGAGATTGGGGAAAGCACACAGGAGCTTTAACAGAATCAGAAGGAAATATAGAAAAAATCTTTGACAAAGCTGGGTGGGGGGTACATGGGAATTCACTATACCACTCTCTCTACTCTTGTGTATGTTTGAAATTTTACATTATAAAAAGTTTTAAAATGTAATATGGTTGTATTCAATACTTTTAAAAATACATTAACATATAACATTCACTGTTGAATAGAATAGCATCTACTTTATAGAATAGCTTGATTTTCCAAAAGTTGATATTTACTTGTTTATATAAAAAAACTGTTGTTTAGGCAGTAACTTAAAAAACTTTTAATTGAGACAAATTTCAGACATACAAAGATGAGAAGACAAGCGCAAGGACCCCCCTGTACTCATCAACTGGCATCCACAGCTATGACCATCTTCCCAATCGAATTTGTTCATTGCTGTATGTGTGGGGTGGGGAGCAGGGTTTTGAACCAGAGGCTCCGGCCGGCTGCCTTGGTGGAGATGCCCCTAAGGAAGCTGGAAATGCGAGCTGGAGTTCAGGGCAGAACCTGGGTGTCTGGGCTCATCATCGCCTCTTGCCCTCAGAATTGTATCCCCTTCTGTTTGTGTGAATCCGGTATTAGAATCCACTTGCATTCTTTGCCTGCTGTAAGAGTTTATGAGCTTCCTTGATGGTGAGGGGAGTACCCTAAATGGACCATAAACTCGCATAATTGGAGGGTGACACTGTTTCTTAAGACGTAGCCAGTCTAGACAAATGGCCTCTTCCTCTGCATATGTATTTATGTATGGTTATGTTTCTCTAGGTGTTTGAAGCTCAAGAATATGAACGAATAAACTTCTTTCGGAACTCATTGTGGTCACACATGAATCACCTGTCGAAACAATGTGTCACCAGTGATGACGTAAGTCAGAGGCATCTGTGGAGGATTCATGAGAGTGGAAGGAACTGTAGACGTTTATTAGTTCTCCCCTCTCATTTGAGGCCCAGAGAGATACAGAGACTCGCTGAGGGCCACACAGTTGATAGAAGGAGCCATATAAGCACCTAACCTGCCTGACTCCTGGTCTAGTTTACCACCGTGCTTTTCTCTTTAAGAAATTCAGAGCAGGAGGACAGAGAGGGAGACTCCAAAACAGTTCAATCTCTGGACTACAGAGTTGTTGCAGCATGAATGTGAGTCCCAGAGGGTCGGTCACTCCAGGACAGCACCAAGAACTAGCAGACTGGCCCTTGACCAGGCTAGTGGTCACTCCAGGGTTCAAGAGTTTACTTCATTGGCATTCCTGGGACCATTATCTAGGTTTAATTTGTGCACAGCAATCCTTGTGGGGTTCCTGGGTCCCAGAGGGACCAGAATCAAGTCATCACAGTCTTCTGTGCTAAGAAATAGCCACCCTCACTTAGATGAGACATTCACTCTAGAAGAACAATTAAGCACCAAGAAAACCTGTAGGATTGAATGGAAGAACTTGTCTCCAAGTGATTGTCTCTGTGTTTGTGTGTGGCCTTGGTCTTGGGACTTGGTATCTATTTACTTTACTTTTAATGAGCCGTGTCACCTGGGTTACGGCCCCCCCCACCTTGATGTCTCTTCTTTTTGTTAGATGTATGAACAAGTCCGCAAGAGTTTAGAAATGTGCAGCATTGAGAAGGACATTGAGTACTTTGTGACTCAACGGAAAACGGGACAGACTCCACCAGGTGAGTGGAGTGGTGGGTGGGCGGGGGTCGGTTTATGTAAGTGATCCTATTAGTCTTTCTTGTCGTATGTTGTTGACAGTAGAAGATACCTGCTGGTTCATGTTTCATTTCTTGATGATTCCCCTAGCACCCATCATGTACGAGAATTTCTACTGCCCCCAGAAGAATGCAGCCCCACAAGGAAAGGCTACAGGGCCGACCTTGCCAAGGTAATGACCAGCTTTCTTTCTCATGCAGAAAAATACTTTTAATAAACATTATTTATCATTAGTGTTCTATGACATTACAATGGAAACATAGCTACCACTGCATTTGCTTGGGGAGGTTGCTAGATTTTTGGAAATAGCGATTTTAGGACAAATGTGAAATGGATTTTACTGGTCCGAGTTTGAGGAGGACATTATCACTATCATGCCTGCATATGGATGTTATTCCTCACGCATGAGCCCTATACCTTCCTCGTAGCCTGTGGGGAGCAGGAGTCAGCAAACTCTGATCTGCCTGTTTTGATAGGGCCTGTGAGTATTTTAACGGTTGGGAAAAAAATGGAAAGAATACTATCTTGTGAAGTGAAAATTACATGAAATTAAAATTTCGGTGTTTGTACATGAAGTCTTATGAAAACGTGACCACACTCCTTTTTTTACATTCTATCTGTGGCTGCTTTTATACTGGTGTTGACTGGAGTCACAGCAGACGTGATATGTGGCCAGCAAGCCTAAGTCATTCACCAGGTGGCTCTTCACAGAAGAGTTTGATGCCCCTGACATAAAAGAGCCTGAGAGAAGAGGACCTTTCATTTTATATACAGCCACCTTGGAGTCTAGGCTGTTCAATTTTCAGTCCAGTCATTAGAAAGATAATGGGTGTTTGGTGGGGAAGGCATGATCATCACCAGTGTTTAAGAATGCCAGGCACTGTTCAAAACAGCTCCTATGAATTAGCTCGTTTAATCCTCATAGTGAGGTAGGAGCTGTGGCACTTCCCATTTTGCCTGTGAACGTGCGATGTACAAGGAGGTCAGGAAATCTTGCCCACGCAGCTGAGACGTCCCCGCTGCCAGTCTGGGTCGCGGGGGAAGGGCTCTGTGCTCCCTACCACGTGCCTCTTGCTCCTCAGTGCAACAGGGTGTCTGAAGGCCTTTGGCCTCGTCTGAACTTTTTTTTTTAAAGATTTTATGTATTTATTTATTTTTAAAGAGAAGGGAAGGGAGGGAGAAAGGGAGGGAGAGAAACATCAATGTGTGGTTGCCTCTCGAGCACCCCCAACCAGGGACCTGGTCCACAACCCAGGCATGTGCCCCAACTGGGAATCAAATCCATGACCAGTACTTAGTCCACTTGGCCACACCAGCAGCCACACCAGCCAGGGCCCTCAGAATTTTTCCTGACCCTCCAACACAGAAACCAGATCTCATGGGAGTGCAATGTACTTGTCGTATAATGTGGAAAATTAGAAAAACAAGAACTTCTCTGAAAGATTTTGGTTTTCATTTCTTACAGGAGAGGGCCTCTCCCGATTCCTAAAAGTTTACCAGGTATGCTGCCAAGAAAGACTTATGGGAATATTTAAATCAGGCTTTCTTTAAGGTGGAGTAGCTAGAATTTTGAAATCAAGGGAAAGAAGGGAATAGACAGAATCAAATTCCCCAAAAGAATGTCTATATTGAGTCTTACTATAGTATTATGTGTCACAGAGTGGACACTGGTCATTTGTATCTATGTTATAGCTATCCAGGAAAATTTAGCTTCTGGAGTACCAAAGAAACTTCTTATAAGGCAGTCTTACCTAAGAGATTATTTCATCTTGGACCATGAGAACAGAACAACTGAGATATAGTTTCCTTTGGATTACACAGAAATACAATTTATAGAAGGCATAGCTGTCTAGAACCCTGTAACTTAATACTGCATGTTTTGTGCATTGCCCATCATTGGGTCTTTCAGTAATCACTAGTCTCTATTTTTTCTGTAAACTGCTACCATACCTTGGGAGAACCACACATTTTAGCATTTTTGTTAGTTCTTTGGGTACTAATAAAATCCTCAAGGGCAGGCCCTTTGTTTTTTCCTGTATGACTCACCATACCTAATACAGTGCTGGGCACAGAATAGTTCTCAACAATGATTTGATTGAGAGAAAGATCTACCTAACTATGTTCAAGGGAATGAGGGAAGACACAGCTATTGCTGCATTTAGCAACTTAGCAAAAATTTAGTGACTGAAAATTGGCGGCTGGAATGACATCTTCGAACAATATAAGGATTTACATTATTTTTCTTCTCGTTGCCTTGTGATTACTTGACAATGTGGGACTTATTTCTTGTCCATAATTGAAGATGAATTTACCATTGGTGCTGCTGTCTGGGCATGGATGAAAAAGGACAAAGAAATCATAATAGGGATTTCCAGAATATTCTCTGGTTTGTAGTTGTGACTACCAGTTGTAGGTTTTGTTGCTGGATACATTTTCTTACAAAAGGGCAGTCTCTAGAACCTCTGAGTGGAGTGCCTTGATTTGAAAGGGCTGAGACCTTATGAACGAATGTCAGCTTCATGTTGCTCTGTGTCCCTGTGCAGATGACCCGGATTATTCTTTGATTGATGGCTACAGTTTGATCTACCAGTGACAGCGATGGTAAGAGCCTTCCATTTTCATGTCATCAAGTTGCATTTAGACTGGGGATAGTATTTTCGAAGCCTTGGGTGCTTCTTTACAACACCACTGAAGCCCCCAAAGCCTTGCATCAGGCTGGCGTGCTGGTGGGTGTGGTCTTCCTACAGGATGCCTTCTCTGGATCCCGCCACGGAAAGGGGACTGGAGACCACTCCACACCTATTTGAATGAGGGTATTTTTCCTTCACTAACTAGTCTGCAACTCTTTACCTTACTCTCATGAGGCTCTTCTGTGGCTGTTACCCACCTACATTAAAGGCAATGCTCATAATCACTTGTGGACTGCCTGAATACATGAAAACAAATTTTGATTGATAATAAATTTAGCTAATTCTAGGGAAAAAAGTAAGGGCAATGCTCAAAAACAAAACACACCTGATCCTCCCTTCTTCATCCCCCAAAGGGGAAAGGTCAAGTAAAAAAAAGTCAATAGAAATAAGGCAAATGATATTACACTCACCAGACACACAAGGGCATCCCAGGGCTCCCCCTGCACCAGACTGCTACTGCTCTGAGCTTGCAAACCACACAGATTCCTAGAGTGGGACTACTGGGCCAACCACGGCTGCACACACGATGCTTACTCTTTGGCATTTGAGTACTTGCAACATGCCCCAAGTCACTATCGGTCTTCACGAATGTTGAGGAATGCCTCTGAAGTCAAAATAGCAATAGTAAAAGAAACTCTTCCTAAAGTATAATTCTGTTAACCCAGTCAGGCGTATCTGGGGGTATGACGATATATGCATATTGTCTGATGTGCATGAAAGGTCTGAAAGGATATATTCCCAAGCAGGTAATTGTTTTCTTTTTGTTTGCCCATGTGTTCTAATTTGCCTGCAATGAAAACGTATTACTTCTTTAATTAAAAACTTTTAAAGAATCTGTCCTCCTTCGTACTTCTGGTCTTAATCTGTGTTCCCGGGAGTGACAGGAGAGGCAGAGAGGATACAGGAAGTCATAGCGGAAGCAGAACAGCCTCTCTCCCACCCTTTCTGGTTTTGTGTCAGTGACCTTCGCTGTTACTTATGAAACAAAACAGGTTTTTAACAGTGCTCCATGATGCTTTCCCTTTGGTGTACTATAGCACCAGCATTGCCTGGAAGTGAGCCCATCAAACAATGCTTGTCTTCAGCCTCCTAAAAACACCTACTTTGTAGCCCTGGCTGGCGTAGCTCAGTGGATTGAGCGCGGGCTGCGAACCAAAGTGTCGCAAGTTCAATTCCCAGTCAGGCCACATACCTGGGTTGCAGGCCACGGCCCCCAGCAACCGCATATTGATGTTTCTCTCTCTCTCTCTCTCTTTCTCCCTTCCTTCCCTCTCTAAAAAAAAAACCAAAAAAAACCCACCTACTTTGTGACTTCTAGCCATTTAACTAGATAGGATGCAAACCATGTTGTCTTGAGTAGATTTTAGATTTTATTTATTTATTTTTAGAGAAAGGGGAAGGGATAGAGTGCCTAACCAGCCAGTATTATTTATATTTAAATGTAAGTCTTTAAATTGCTCAGGAAGTGTGTTTAATGTTTAAGGAACTTTGCTGTAGAAGACATTGGAAATTGAAGACATAATAAAATACCCCATCCTCTAACTACATATAACTTCCTGACCTACAAAGTGTAGTCTTTACAACCAGTCATCATTTCCTCATTTTGTAAGCCTCCATGTTTCTCGTGGAAAGACACTGGGTCCATGTCAGAGGCGGAGCGGCAACATGGAAAAATCAATGACCTGGGAGCCAGAGGCAGAACTGGCTCCGGACACCCAGATGGTGGCTTTGGGCAGGGCCACGGCAGCTCCAGGAGTTTTTTTTATTTTTAACTTTGTCCTTTCAGCCCTCACCAGTTTGCAGAAAGCATATATTCTACTTGCTTAATAATAGCATTTAACTCCAAAACTCTAGTTCCTCTGAGCCCAAGAATCTGCTGGAACAAGCATGTTTACTCAAGTCATATCATTTCACTGGGGTTCATTCGTGTCCACACCAGCTCAGTGAGTAGGAATTCAGTGTATAGATGTATAATTGGCTGATGTAAGAGAATTTTAAAGATGGGAGTCTACCTTAGTTAGTAACTTCATAAGCAACTTAAAACAACATTTGAAATAGTTTGAAAGAACCTTTGAACTTTAAATTTAAGTAGGAAGTTTTAGGAACCTGCAGGTTGTTCTACAATTGTTTATTCTAGCTGCTATTCTTGTTTTTAATTCTAACATGTTTAGGCAAAGAGATTATAACTTTTTTGCATTCTTTTAAAATTTTTCTTTTTTTCTTGCTTTCTTTTTTAAAAATATTTTTTTATTTTTAAATTACAGTTGTACCATATTAAATTAGTCTCAGGTGTACAATGTTGTGGTTAGACATTTACATAACTTTGGAAGTGATCGCCTTGATAAGTCTAGTACCTGTCTGACACCATCCATGGTTATTACAATGTCATCAACTGTATCTCTACGCTGTACTTCACACTCCCCTGCCTGTGCTGTGACTACCAGTCTGTACTTCTAAATCCCTTCACTGTTTTCACCCATCTTTCAATTCTCAATCTTCTTTTGTTTTTTATTGAATTAACAGGGTGACATTGGTTAATAAAATTATATGGGCTTCGGGTATACGATTCTATAGTTCATCATCTGTACATTCCATTTTGTGTTCACCACTCCAAGTCAAGTCTTTCCTAAATTTCATTTTTCAACTGCAGTTTACGCTCTGTATTGTTTTGTATTAGTTTCAGGCACACAGCATAGTGGTTAGATAGTCACACACTTTACAGAGCGTGCTCCCTGATATTTCAAGCACCACCTGACATCATACCTAGTTATTACAACCTTAGTGACTATATCCTCCATGCTGTGCTTTACATCCCCAAGGCAGGTGATCACTTTTGAATTTGAAAATAGGTGCATCAAAAAATATGAATATGCATGTTATTTACCATCAAACGGCAGATGCTACTGTCACATTCCATTTTTCTTCATCACTTGGAATACCATTTCTTACCATGTGCTTTCCTTGGCCAAACACATTTATTCGTGTTGAATAAAATCTCAGTGTAGGAGCAGGGTGCTGATGTGAATGGTTAATTCAAATGAAATTTCTTTGTTATTCTTTCAGATCACAGAGCCTTTTCTGGCTGGTGCTTCTGTGGCAGGAAAGGAGGCACTCAGCCCAGCCGAGTCTGTGGAAATTGTGTCAATCATGAAGACTTTGAAGTGAACCCTTGCTGTAATTTTATGATATTTTAAGTTTATGGTAAACATTTAGTTTAACTTAAGCTAGTAGAGTTCTGCAGTTTCCAAATGAAGTTTACAGATCGGCCCAGACTCAAGAATGATCCTTTCTCAATCAGTTACTAAAGTTGTGAATGCATTGTTTTCTACTTGATCCAGAACAGTCTCTGGATTGGGCGCCTTGACTCTTGGGGGACAGGAACAGGGATGGCTGGAGAGGAGGCTGAGCCATCCCCCGCACGACAAGTCCCTCTGTATTTGGGGCAGCGTGCTCTGGCATTTCCACAGTGACACACTGTCAGTGGTGCATGATTTAAAATGACCTTCCTTTTTGACTGGAAGACTTAGAGGCCACCTGATCATGCTTTCCCATTTTGCAGACGAGGAAATGAGACCCAGAAGTGTGAAATCAGTTTCCTTACTGTTGTCCCGGCTGGTTCTGGACAGACCAGAACTAGAGTGCGAGCTCATCCTGCATCACTGTTCTTCTAACCCTTCCTGAGGCTGTGATGCTCTTGATGAAATTTGAGACGCCAACTGTTTTTGCTGGCATCTTTTAAACTGGGAAAACAACCAGGGTTTAAATGTCAGATTTATTTTTATATGGTTCAGTGTGTGTACTGAACTCCACAGCACCACCTTTAATTTAATGAGGAAACATCGATGGTAAAATATACTATTATTTCACACACCACTAAGAAAGTCCGGTAGGGGAGAGTTAACAGTTAACTTGTGACAGTTAATGGCCAAGCCCATTTGAATTTCAGATGCTAAAGCATGCAAAAGAAAAAAAAAAACAGAGAAAGAAAGAAAGAAAGAAAAAGAAAAGAAAGGAAGGAAGGAGGGGGAACATTGTCAATAAAATATAGTATTTTTACCCTATTCTTCATGAGAAACTTAGAGTTACAAAGCCAGACCTCAGTCCTGGGTCTTCAGAGAGAATCTTGCCCTTCCTAGATCCTGGAATCTTTAAAGCGTCAACCTTACCCTTTCACAAAAATTGGGGTTTTCCCTTTGTCACCCATAAACCGCAGGGGGATTATGTGCCTTTTGTACAATATTCACACACTGAGAAAGCACGTCATTTTAGGTAGTGACAAGTTAGACTAGCACTGGTACTCATTCAGTGTGTCGTAAAATTCTGTTACCACAAAGCAAATATTTTCCTCTCCTGCCCTGTACAATAGCTTTCCCAGAAATAGGGGCAAATTGATTGAAAGAAGACTCTTTTCCCTTTTTTAATGTAAAGCGCTAATGAAAGTGACAGCTTCTTGTCATGACAGGAAACTTGCAACAGTTGGATATCCTTTTGAGAAACTGAAGTTTGCAAAGGGCCATGGACTTCCCCAAATGAACAGTCTCAGGAAATTTTCCTTCAGACTCAGAACATTCTATTTCTAAGTGCTTTATTTATTGTTGGCAGTTCCTCAGGGATTTCACCTTTCTATTAGTCAGTATAGTGAATGTAAAAGTGTTTTATGATCTGAAAATATTTGTATTTTAATTGCTCTTTCAGTTCAATATGAAGTAAAATAAAGGTTCTTGATGATTTGGGATTTAGTTTGCCTGTTTGTGTTAACCATATCACTCTCCAAAGCACCGTGTGACCCTTTGTCACATTCGCTATTGTCAGACTCCAGAAGGACAAGCTGCTATGGTGGGAGCCCAGCTGGGCACTGGCAGCATGCCCCTTCCTACGAATCCTTCAGGTGCCAGCCTCTAGGTCACTTCCTCAGGGACTCCCACTTCTGTATCCTTCCCCTTCCTACAGTTTTCCTGTTATTACATAATTCACTCTTGTTATTACATAATTCGCTCTCATTTAAGGTTGGGCTACCCTCATAGACTTTAACCTCTGTGAGGGCAGGGCCCCTCTCTGTCCATTTTCCAGCCACATCCTGAGCACCTGACACACGGTAGTAAATATGGAAGAATCAGTGACCTAGAAGAGAGCATAGAGAAGCAACCAGCCGAGAGGGGAATAAGGAGTGTAAAGCCAGTCAAATAAGTATACTCGTTACATTCGGTAAATGTGAGCTACTGTGCCCACTCTTGGTATCTTGATTTGGGTTCTACCTGGAGCAGACCCCGCAATAAAGATTTTAGCGCAGGCACTTTTTCCTGGGGTTGGTGGGTTGATCCCTGAAAACACCAGTAAAAAAAAAAATAGCATGCGTTATCAAGGAAGTTACCACAGCGGGCAAGTGGGGTCTAAGCCTGTTGGGGACTCCTAGGAGGGACAGGCACCTCAGAGAGCTCACCTGAGGGGAGGGGCTGGGATAGTCACTCACCAGTTCCCTGGGGTTGCAGGTAGAGGGCTGCTCCTAGGAGGCATTTCCTGACATTTCTGGCCTGCTGTGAACTCTGGCTGAGCCAGTTCCAGCAGCCCACAGGATCCTCAGGCAGTTGGAAGTTGGGCCGTGGTGTAAGGAGGTGACAGGTACAAAGAGGGTCTGGATGGGGCGCTGACAGTGTTGAGCCCTGCGTGGCTCAGATGCACCTATGGCCACATGGAGTAGTGCACTCCATCCTGTCACCACCTCAAGTCCCAGTTTCCAGAGTACATGCACACACCGGGAAGTTTAATAGCATAAGCTCTAGTCCTGTTGCCACAGATGGCTCTGAGTTCATAAGTGATATTCATTATCTTCTTGCTCTACTGCCCTCTTATGGAGTGAATTATGTCCCTTCGAATTCATATGTTAAAGGACCCAACCCTTAGTACCTCGGAATGGGAATGTTGTTGGAAATAGGGCCTTTAGTGAGGTAATTAAATTGAAGTAAGGCTGTTGGGGTAGGGCCCTAATCCAGTCTTACTAGTGTCCTTATAGGAAGAGGAAGAGAAACCAGGGGTGCGAGGGCACAAAGGGACAAGCATATCAAGAGGCATCAGGAGGGTGGTCATCAAGAAGGCAGCTGTCTGCAAGCCAAGGAGAGAGACCTCAGAGGAAACTGACCCTGCCAGCAACTTGATCTTGGACTTCCAGCCTCCAGAACTGCAGGAAAACTAATTTTGATAATTTAAGCCACCCAGTCTGTGGCATTCTGCTATGGAAGCCCTAGCACACAGACACATTTTAGGTTCCCTTCACGCTTGGCATGTCTTCTTTCTGCTTGTCTAGGTTGCTTGAGTGGTGGGGTGACCTAGACCCTCATCGCTAAGGGGTCTTAATCCCTGGTTGTCAGGCTCTTGTCAGACTTTGTCAACAGAAATTGCCAATGTATATTCAACACCAGGCATGGTAACACCAAGAGGCATCCCAGTGAAAGTCCTGAGTTCCAGACATCGTCCTCCTTGCCCTCCTTCCTCATAGTAATAGCCTACTCCTGCTGGGTAGTTACTGCTTCCTTTGATTGCTAGTCTGTTGGCATGAAGACCCCCAAATGACCAAGCATCAGCCGTAGTTTTACTGGAACCCTTTCTATGTCCCATGGTAGTTGTAACCCCTGCTGACCCCCTAAAGTTAGGTGCTCTAGTCCAGCAGAGCCTAACATGGAAAGGATGGGAACACAAATTCCCCAGGTGGGTCAATGTGAGCTATGGTGACAGAGGCCACTCCTACCTCTTGGATTCCAGACCTGTGTTTTCTACCTGTTGGAGTCAGAACATACAGTACCCTATTGTGACCATATGTGGCCCCATATTCCTCATCTGTAAGACCAGCATCCCAGCCCTGCGAAGGTGCTCTCATGTTGCTGCGCCTTTAAGAGGCCATCCCAATATTCTATCAGGGCCATAGTTTCAATGAACTGTGGTGTTTAGGAGACAAAGCATAACAAAGACTTGTTATGCTGCCTTCATTGTAAAGTGAAGCTCTTGGTATAAGGCATGAGTTCTCAGCTAATATCACTTTCAAGGGGGTGAAGATTAGTTTTTGATGGGCAAAACAACTCTTCTGGTGCATATAGCACAGATACAGTGTATCCGTGGTATTAAAATTTTGTGGGAGTGGCAATTAGGAAAAATGTCTAAAAAGACATTAGGGGAGTGGTAATGAAAATTTGATAAGCACTTGTCAAAGGGACTGTTACATGAAATTTCATAGTGATATAGACCCATAGCCTTTGCATAGTGTTGCCGGCCAAGCCACTATGGGCAGAAAGGGAGAATCCATCCTAGGGATCAACTCCAAGGAGATGGATCTCTGTCCCTCCCAGAGTGGAAGGAGTTTGATGAAATCAATTTGCCACCAAATGGGTGGTTGGTTTCCTTGAGGTATGGCAACAAATTAGGGCTCGGCCTCTGAGGCTAATTGTTCAGACATCCAGTGGTAGACACTCGGTCAGGCCTGGTGAGTGGGAGCCGCTCTAGAGTTTCATCCCTGCCACTGCAGCTACTCTGTCTGCAAGCCCAGTGAGGAAGCCCGGAGGCAGCCAAGGACAGAGGCTGGCTGGACTGCACAGGATGAGTCATCCTAACCACCTGGTTGTTTTGTACTTCCTTTGATGGATACTTTCATGTGAGCACTAACATAAGACACAAATGTTTGACCTTTATGCCTATTCTTGTCTACTAACCTTGTCTCTTGATTAACCAGTCACATCATGTGTCACTGCCCAGAAGTCTTTGTATATACTTACCTTGGGCTGTGCCTCCTCTCACACAAGGCTGACGACCAGCTGTGTTACCTGACGCACCACCCACTGGGAGTACTTCTCTTCACCACTGTTTTTCACAGTCACTCCTGACTGGGGCTGTAGTGTGGTGGCAGTCCACACACAGACTAATTAACATAGAGAGCTGATCTATCTTTGAACCAGACCTGAGTTTGTTTGTTGTCCATCAGTTGGGTTGAAGGAACCTATGCGGCCGCAGGTATGAGCTGAAGGAGAGGTGTAAGTGCAACCGAGGAAGTGACGGAGGCGCATGCATTGCCTATTTGTGTGATATATTTGGCTTTGACTTTCGGGGTTTGCCCCACCTACCCAGAATGTCCCATTTCCATTGTACAGTAGATTGCTGACATGCTGGCTTGATTCAGCTGTCTGAGGAAAGCTAAAATATTTTACTCACAACATTATTTCAAACATTTCCTGTTCATACTTCTTTTATATTTTAATAAAATGTACCTCTTTAAATGAAACCATGGAGGTTTTCTGGCGTTTCTTATTAGTCTCCAGTGACATGAACTTATACTTTTCTTCAGTGCACCAACAGCAGTTGATAACAACTAATCAGGACTTCATATCTCTCAAATGCTAGCAATACTGAATAAGCCCGTCCCCCTGAATCTTACCTTAATGGACCCCAGATGAGGCTTCTAATAATTGTGATGCTTTAAGCTCAGAATTTCTCACCATTCTACTCCCATAAACAGTGAGACCCTTGTTACCACCTAACTGGGAAGGAATCTAATTCCAGTAACCCACCCTGACATGTGAGTACCGTTTCCAGTACTGTCTTAGTGTGGGTTACCCGCAGAAGGAGGCCCAGAGACAAGAATTTGAGATCAAGTTGTTTATTTGGAAAGTGAATCCAGTGGACACCAGTATTAAAATAGGAAGCAAAAAAGGAAAGAGAAGGAAGTTGAATAAACTGTTGTCAACCAGGTTTCCACTGTGGGAAAGGAGGTGACTCACCCTGGGGGCTCTGGGAAACAGTGCAGAACGCACGCGTCAGCGGAGTGCTTCCACCCAGCAGGTGAGGGAGCTGGGCATTTGTACCAGCTTGCTAAAGCTGCTGGAATAACCACAAACTGGGCGGCTTAAATAATGGAAGTTCATTACCTCACAGTTGGGAGCTCCAAAATCAAGGTGTCAGCAGGGTTGGTTCCTCTGGAGGACCGTGAAGGAGGGATCTGTTCCTGGCCTCTCTCCCTGCCTTCTGTGTGTCTGTGTCAAAATCCCCCCTTTCTGTAAGGACACCAGCTGTATTGGATGAGGGCCTACCCTTATGACCTCATTTTGACTTGATTACCCCATGCAAAGACCCTGTTTCCAAATGAAGTCCCATTCGGAAATACTGAGGGTTAGGACTTCAACATACACCATTTAGGGGATGCAGTTCGACCTATAACTATTTACATGCCGACTCTCATGTCCCTGGTTGAGGGTTGCTTTCAGTTCAGGGCAGTGTGTTAGTTCCCTGGCACTTTCAGCCCATCATACACGTGGCCAAGTGAGCTCTGAGGCTCAGAGGTGCTACCTGTTGGGATTTGGGTCTGTATACTCAAAACTAAGTGCCCAGAGGACACAAGTGGGGCACCAGCAGCGTCTGATGCTTTGGGAGTACAAATTACTGCTTCTAGGACCCATTTAAACTTTTTTTCTTAGTAGGTAAGATTATGAAAGGGAGAATCATAGGAAAAAGACAAGCTTTACATGTTTTTCTTCCTGTGGAAACCAAAGTCTATTAACTCTATAGAGATCCCCTCTATACAAGAGTCTTAAAAAAATGTAGTCTGGATATTTTTGGTGATTACCTGCACTGTCAGCTAATTGTCTCAAGAAACTGAAATAATTTAGAAGTAACATGATTTTTAATAATGTAAAAATTCACTTAGTAAGCATGAATGATGACATAACGCCTCCTACAGAATGATGTAGAGCAGGGGTCCCCAACGTCCGGGCTGCAGACCGGTACTGGTCCAGGCCTGTTAGGAACTGGGCCGCACAGCAGGAGGTGAGCTAGAATGTAATTAATGCACATGAATTGTTCTGAAACCATTGCCCCCGCCCCAGTCCATGGAAAAATTGCCTTCCATGCAACTTATTCCTGGTGCCAAAAAGGTTGGAGACCGCTGGTGGAGAGGAAGTAATTAACTATAAAACGAATGACTTCTTGGAAATCCTCACAGGAGGTTTCATCATTGCAGAGTCGCCACCAGATGGCAATAGAGATTCTGGAATCCAATTTTGTGAGCAAGTTGAAGAAACTTCCACTCGGGACTCCTCCCCAAGTTCATCAGCGTTCACTGAATCCCTTTGGACAAGTGCTGTTCCTGATGCTGGCTGACTTAGGAATCCTGGCCATATTACACTTTGGGGTGCAATGATATAATATGTGAATTATACCCCTTCCCTGAATGCCTTTTTTTGTTTGTTTGTAATCGATTAGGATTTTTCTGAGATTAAAAACTATTTTAAATTCTGAAAATTGGGTCCGAGAGGGAACAATGCCACTTGCTCCACCCAGGAATCTATAGTAGCAAAACCCTCGCTGCTAATTAAGTCACTAATTAACACTGCTTGCTATCAGTGATTTTTAAAAATATATTTTTAATTTATTTTCAGAGAGAGGGGAAGGGACGGAGATGAGACATTGATGTGTGAGAGAAACATCAATCTATTGCCTTCTTCCTCTTGCACACCCCTAACTGAGGACCTGGCCTGCAACCCAGGCTTGTACCCTGACCTGGAATTGAACCACCGACCTTCCATTTGCAGGCTAGTGATCAATTTACTGAGCCATATCAGCCAGGGATCAAAGTGATTTTTTTAAAAGAGTGACTGCAGGAAGCATTTACTTACAGAAAAGACACCTGCCATTATTTTTTTCAAAATTAATCTTTTAAATTATTTAAAAATCTTCAGTGTATGCAAGTCATACACATTTTATTTTTCCTTTTCAAATGTGGCTATTTTATTTTTATTTTTTAAGTTTTTAAATTATATTTTATTGATTATACTATTACAGTTGTACTAATTTTTCCCCCTTTGCCCCCTCTGCCCAGCACCCCTCACTTCCTCAGGCAATCCCCACACCAGTGTCTATGTCCATGGGTCATGCATATAAGTTCTTTGGCTACCGATTTTCTGTACTCTACACCCCCATGGCTATTCTGTAACTACCTATTTGTAATTCTTTTTTTCCAGATTTAAAATTTTTTTTAATTTTTGCATTTTTTTAATTGTTCAACTACAGTTGTCTCCATTTTCCCACCACCACTTCCCCCTGCCAGCCTCGATCCTACCCCTCTTTGGCTTTGTCCACGGGTCCTTTATACACATTCCTTGAGGCCCTACCCCTCTTTACCCCATTATACCCCTCCCCCATCCCTTCTAGTTACTGTCAGTTTGTTTGTTTTTTTTTTTTTAGATTTTATTTATTTATTTTAGAGAGGGGGGAAGGGAAGGAGAAAGAGAGAGGGAAACATCAGTGTGTGGTTGCCTCTCACATGCCCTGCACTGGGGACCTGGCCTGCAGCCTAGGCATGTGCCCTGACTGGGAATCGAACCAGTGACCTTTTGGTTTGCAGATCGGTGCTCAGTCCACTGAGCTACACCAGCCAGGGCTCAGTTTGTTCTTTATTTCAATGTCTCTAGGCCACATTTTAAATTTTAGTTTTTTTTAAGTCTTTATCTTCATAAATCTTAACATTCTACTTAAAAATCTAATTAATACATTTAAATAACCACTTTCAAAGGGTCACTTTAATATTTGGTCAACTCACATAAACCAAACTTTGTTGAATGAATGGTTCCATTTATGACTTAAATTCCTTCAAAACTTCAGTATGAAGTGTATTTTGATTTCTTCTATTGCCCAAACTGACCAATAAGCATAACTTCTTATACTATTCTACTAAGGTCTAACACATTTAGTTTATAAATGTAAAACATGCCTCCTTTACTCCATAGGCAGTGCTATGTTTTTGCACTTCATGTGTACATTTTGTCTGCTTCCCAACTAAGCTGTAAAGTGTGGGGAGTGAGGGTAGGGCCAGTTCAGTTCTGTTAAGTAGTGACTGGCACTTAGAGAACGTTAAAGGCCAAGAAGGATCTGAATTGGAAAGGAAAGGCCAGAGAGAGTTTTCTAGACTGAAAGAAATACCAGCAAAGTTATGGACAGTAATGGTGATATATTTTGTTATTATTGGCCAAGTCTTGCCCGTGATAATTTTATATACACTTTATATACCTTCCCCCCAACCCCAGGATATACAAGGTGCATTTATACTCTTAGTAGCTTGATGACTTTTTTGTTGTTGAAGATTTGGGATCAAAATACATGAAATTTTAATTTACATGTTTAATTAGCTCTTCAACAAGACACTGTCTAGACTGCACATCTGAAGTCCTTTCTATTTCTCATGGATTCCTGGATTTTTCATTCTAGGTGGAGTATGCCAGTGCTTTTTAAATTTTTTTCCTCCTTTATACTCCACCAACTATCTTACTCCACCATCAGACAAAACAACTCACATTCATTTGATTCATCAATTAATTGAGCATGTACTATATGCTGGCCAGTGTTCTAGCAGCACTTGGGATGCCTCAAGTAACAGAAACAAAGAACACTGCCTCTGAGGATTTTACTTTATCTTCTAGCCTGAATGACAGACACAAATATGTAAGCAAATTATTTTAATAACAAAACAAAAATTAAAATGTCAAAAATACAAATTACTTCGTATTTTAAGAGTTACTAAGGGCTTTGTAAGGGCTTTTTTTGGAAAAAAATTGTAAAAGAACTGGGAAAGGGAAATGGTGCCCAGTTTTCCACATCTGGAATTTTTAAAAGATGTGTAAAATTTATACTAAGAATATTTTTATGTCTTGTCTTACTGCTTTTTTCTGTCTTCTTCGGGACAGATTTCTCTTTCCTGCATGGGAATTTGTACAGTAATGAAAGTAACTACTATTTTCTGACATGCCTGCCACTACCAAGCACCTTTCACGGTCATCCCATCTAATCTTCATTACATTCGAAAAGACAAGCTCTCCTTTTCTTGAGCACAAACTAGAGATTTAGGCTAACCTGAACTGGTTATCAAACAAGATTGACAATCACTTCTCCTCGGACTCCTTTAAGCCAATGTGGTTGGCATGTGCGTGTGTACCCGTAGCTGAAACTATTGCCACCTGTCAGTCGCGTGATTCCCGCCCGCTCCCCGCCGCCCTCCTGCCCCGCCCAATACCATAAGCCTGGAGGTCCAGAGCACTGAGGCCTCTGGGCGGGGCCTGAGCGGAAGGAGGCGGGGCCAGTGTCCTCCAGGGAAAAGGACTCAGCAGTGGTTTGTCCTACGCTGCCGACCGTAGAGGCTCTGAGTTGCCGCCCCTTTCCTGGGAGTGGTGGAGATTTGATCATGTGACAGTCGGGGGGCGGCATTGGGTAGGTTGTGGGAAGCAGCAGGAGTTTGACAAAAACAAACGGCGACGCGGACGCCGCCGTAGGGTCTATGGCTGAGGCTGTGAGACCCACTCGACGGCCCAAGGCCAAGGCCAGCCGGACTAAAGGCAAGGTGAGGATACCTCTCCTCCCGCTCCTCTACCCTCCGAGGCCTAGGCCGGTGCTTTCTATCTCCCTTCCCCTCTCTTGGGCCTCTCCCACCGCATCTACCTATCCACCAAGCCCTCCGCATCCCCTGCCCCTACCTCCCCTTATTTGATTCCACCACCGGTTGACTCCATTCGGCTCCTGTCTTCCTCGTCCACATTCCCCTGCCAGACTTTGTCAGGAGCCCATTTTTTCTTCTTTCTCAGACCCTGTTGGGTTTTTCCCTACCTGGGTCTGGATTCCTGCCGCGAAGCAGCTTTTCCCGCCCCAGCCTATCTGTGACGGTCTTCTTTTTTCTTTTATAACCTGGGAACATTTCCAGTCCCTCTCATATAAAGAGGGAAGGAGCCTGTCCTCCGCTTGGAGAAGGTATCCTTTGGCAGAGCTTCATGGATAGCGACAGCCAGAAAGACTGTAGTGATGGGCCTGTTCACTTTTAAAATTAAAGATGATGGTGGTGGAGCTATTTATTTCTCGTTATCCGGTTGTTTAAGATGAGGGCACGAATGTCCAGAAGTTAAACCATGACGAGACTCACACATTAGGGATTTGAATTTTCTGCGATTCGTGGTTTAAGCTGATTTATGGTATTGGTGTGTTTTTAGGTTGATTTGTTTTGTTTTTAGGTGCAGACTGGGTTTTCATTTTGTTCCTATATTTTTTCTGAGATGACATTTATTGTACAATGAACAGGTTAAACCCCTAGATGGCTGGGCCTAGATAATTTTGGCTTCCCTGAAACTGAGTTTACATTAAGTAAGTTATTAGCATGGTATTATAAGTACAGAAAATTTCCATTTCTACAAATGGGTGATGTTCCAGTGCAGGTGTGACTTAAAAATGAGAACTAAATCTGATTTCCTCTTTGGGAACAAGGCTTGAACAGGAGACTAGTGTTCAAAGGTACTATGTTTAATAAGTTGTCAATGACTTAGGAGGATCCTTTTCATTATGATGCCTTTTGAAAAGCCTTTAGTGGATGGAGTTACGTACACCAGTGCTCACAGGTCTGTGAGTGTTACTCTTGGGCGAGAAAGCCCTTTTACTACCTAATTTCAGAAACACTTTTGAGAGGAATACTTTTGCATATAATTTGGCAAGAACTGTCAGCACAGAGGGGGAAGAAAACAGCCATCGGTCAGCCGTGCATCAGGCCCCCGAACCTAGAATACAGTAGTGTTTAACATGTACACATCAATCTGTAAAGAACAGAGTCTTAATTAATTTTTAATCTATATTTTTAAAGAAATGAAGCCCTGGCTGGCGTAGCTCAGTGGATTGAGCGCGGGCTGGGAACCAAAGTGTCCCAGGTTTGATTCCCAGCCAGGGTACATGCCTGGGTTGCAGGCCAAAACCCCCAGCAACCACACATTGATGTTCCTCTCTCTCTCTCTTTCTCCCTCCCTTCCCTCTCTAAAAATAAATAAATAAAATATTTAAAAAAAATGAATGGTGAAATTAAAGCCTAGAGAAGTTAAATGATAAGCTGAAAGGCATGTAGTTAATGAGAAAAGCCAGAAATCTGAATTATCAATCCAGTTGCCAATAATTGTATTATATATTTATAGGTATCTTCCTATAGATGGAATGTTATAAATATCTAAAAACAGTCAGTTAAGAGGATTCTCAGTCCAGTTATTTTGTTGAGAACAGTTTCTAAAATAAATTTAAAATCTTAAAACTTTTAAACCCATCATGAAAAACCAATTGCTTATTTTATTGACAGCTTTCAGGCAACTTTCCTACACAAGCATAGGTTGACTTATTTTTTTTTTTTTTGTCTGTTAAAATTTATGAAGAGGTGACCTGGCCATTGTGGTTCAGTTGGTTGGTCATTTTCCTGCAAACCAAAAGGTTGTCGGTTGGATACCCAGTTAGGGCACATGCCTGGGTTGTGGGTTCAGTCCCTGGTCAGGGTGCCTACAGAAGGCAACCAACTGACATTTCTCGCTTGCATTGATATTTCTCTCCCTCTCTTTCTCCCTTCCCCTCTCTCTAAAGTCAAAAATTAAAAAAATTTATGAAGAGCCCTTCATTCTAGAAGAATTTAGTCAAGCCAGAAATTCTTGACATATACTTTTTCTCACCCGCCAAAGATAATCAGCCATTAAGTCTTACCAGTTGTATTTTTAAAATGTTCTCTCAATTCTGCCCATTTCTTTCATCTTAACAACTACAGTCATTCTCCAAGGAGGGTTTTTTTGCTAAACTGGCCTCTCCAAGTTCATTCTTGCTGTCCATTCTCTAAACTAAAGCTGGATTGATATGGATTGATATTTTTAAAAACAAAATACTGATGACTGTCCTCAAAACCTTTCAAAGGTTTCCCATAGCCCAGAGGCTAGAGTCTATAAAGTTCTTAGAGTGGACTCAGGCCCTCAGTAATCTGGCTTTTTCACCTCCGCCTAAGGTCTGTTCCCGCTGCCCGTCTCTCCTCCCAAATCCATCAGTACCACTCTGCATCTTTGTGTCCCTCATTCCACTGGTAGTTGCTTTGGCAACATCTCTCTTCTCCCTTAAAACTGTGAACTCGGAAGGGGCCTGTCGTGTTTGCCACGTTCCTGGTACTTTTCACAGCCTTTGTGGGCCTTGATAATATTGGCTGGATGAAGGAATAAATGTTAGTATTGAAAAATATTTCCAAGCTTTGTCACTCAGAAGAATTTCCTCCTGTAAGTTTCCTGAGTAGTATGAGAACACAAATGAAAAAAAAAAAAAAGTTCACAGTACCAGCAAGGCCCTTAAACTTGTCAGTCTAGAAAATTAACTCTCTTAGTGCTGGCTGTGGTTTGGCATTGATTATAAAGTCCTACATCAATGAAATCTTTACCATCTGTGGTATAATTTGGCAGCTATTTACAGAGCTGTAAAATAGCTCCAAGGCTCAGTTCAGGAAGTGAGTAGTGTCATGTGTTATTGTCTTTGAATAGTTTGTGCAGCTTCTGGATTTGGCCCAGCTGCTGGTCTACATTTTTCAGTGTTAATCATCTGGCGAATGACCTCACCTTGCCAGGTTGTGGTGATCGTCTGATACCTAATAGATAGTCCTAATAACATCTTCATTTAAAAATATCTTCTACTACACATATGCCCCACCTCAGAGGACCCAGATTTTATTGATCTTGTTAGATCTCTTGGTTTCTCCCTCCCATTTGTGGTTGTAGGAGGTAAGTTGGGGTTGCTGTATATTATGTAGCTCCTTCTGTGCCTCCTAAGGTTCAGTCATTTGTTGAAGAAACACTCATTAATCACCTGTCATGTCCCAGAAGCTGTTCTAGGCATTTGGGAAATAATAGAGGGGGGAAAAACGCATGAAGAACCTGGCCTTAATGGAGCTTACACTCTAGAGGGAGAAAGCAAACAGTAAACCCTATAAAAATAAATAAAATATATCATGTTAGAAGATGGTAAGTGCTATAGAAACAAGAGAAGAGGATAAGGAGTTGGGGAATACTGGTGAGGTATTAGGATGGGTTGCAGTTTTAAATAGGTCGTCGAGGTGATGCTTGGTGAAGATAACATTTGCATAAAGACATGAAGGAGGTGAGGGAGTTAGCTCTGTGGATCTTGGGGGAGAACATTCCAGGCAGAAGAAGAGCTTGGACAGACGCCTTAGGGCAGTGGCATGTCTGTCCTAGGAACTGCTAGGAGGCGGTGCTGTTAGGGTGGGGTGAGTGAGGGAGAGTAGTTTGGATGAAGTCAGAAAGGTAACACAGGGCCAGGTCAGTGGCCATTGTAAGGACTTTTACTCTGAGTGGAGCATGGAGTCCCCTCAGGGTTTTGAGCAGAGGAGTGATGTGATTGGAGTTATGTTTCCAAGGATCACTGTGTGTGCTTTGTTGAAAATAGGCTGTAAGTGGGCAAGAGTCGAAGCAGAGAGACCACCTAAGAGACGGTTGCGTTAACCCAGGCAAGAAGAGGTGGTGGTGGCTTGGACCAGAGGTATAGGAGCAAAGGTGACGAGAAGTCTTTGAAGTCTGGGGAGTTTCTTTCTTTCTTTTATTTTTAGAGAATTCTAATAAGTTTATTTGAGCCAAACTGACAACATATACCAGGGGACAAGATCTCATATGTTTTCTGTAGTCTGCGGAGTTTCTGAAGATAAAGCCAGTAACTGCTGATGACCTGGATGTGGGCTGTGGGAGAAAACCTTCAAGGATGACCCTGATGGGGAGAAGGCTGTGGATGGAGCAGGTTTTTGAGGGGGCAGGTCAGATGTTCAGTTTTGGGTAGGCCAATTTTGTAATAAATGTCTGTTAGACACTCGAGGGGAACAGTGTTTGCCACCCCAGAATATGCCTCTTTGAGATACTGATTATTTTAGGCTGGTTGATTTTAAGAAATGGTAGACATGAGAAAAGCTCTGAAACCCAAGTAGAAGCCAAACTTTATAAAAGGACTTTTATATTTGTAAGGAAAATCTCCATTTGTAAGGGTGTTTCCCTTACTGTATCTGGAAAAGGAGGATATCAAAATCTCTAGAAAGTATTAAATAATTTCATGAAAGTATTCTATGGAACGTTCAAAACTGGACCTTTGCCCTGATAGGTGTGGCTCAGCAGGTTGGGCATTGTTCTGCAAACAGAAAGGTCACTGGTTCAATTCCCGATCAGGGCACATGCCTGGGCTGCAGGCCAGGCCCCAAGTTAGGAGCATGCAAGAGGCAACTGATCAGTGTTTCTCTCCCTCTCCCTAAAATAAATAAATAAAATATTTAAAATTGGATCTTCATCCTTGTAAAGAAGCAGCTCATCATTATTTTTAAAGGGGGAAAAGAGTTGTAATTTTTTTCTTAACTACAGTTCCAAGAGAAAGAACTGTAATTAGTGAATGGAAACTTCCCATTTGTTTTTCAGAATTTCTGAAAAAGATTTATTTTTGTTAGAAAGTGCTGATTGCTTTTAAAAAGGATGTTTTTATGTGTGTGCACACATACAGAGAAACAAATAACCCAAAAGAGAAATGCTTGGAATTCCATCTCCCAAAGCTAGCTGTTGGTCACAGTTTGTGGTGTGTTCTTTAGATTTTTTCCCAAGCGTGCTGCAACACCTCAGAGCCCACGAACTGTCATGAATAGTTAAATGTTGTTCTGTGTTTGTTAACAACCCTTCCATTTCTGTGTAATTTCTTGATTGTTTTTTCTCTCATAGAATTATAGGTTTTAAAATTGGTTCTTTAACCTGTATGTAACTTATATGGAAATCAAAAATCAAGAAAAGTATTTTTCTTAATCTCCTGCCCATTTTTAGTTCTAAGATACATATCTTTTTCTTAAATTGATTTGAAAGTATTAATTTTGGCACCTGACTTGATGTGCATGGCATTCTGTTTGAATTTTATTTTGTGATCTGTACTGATTATTATAAGTATAGTATGTTCTATGTCTTTATCTGTGTTTAATTCAAATGGCAGGTAATTGTAAGCTGTTTTTTTTTTTTTAAATTTGAAATGAAATTTTGTGTTCTAAGTGTAATAATAGATTCAGATTTTGGCATGAAAGTTCAGTTTCCTCTTAATTCTTTGGATATTCCCTCTGTCTTCTGATGGGTGTATTAAAACTTTTTTTCTAAATGTTGCAGAACACATGGTAAATATAAATAACTGTTGGATAATTTAATAATTTCTTCACTTTACGATTCCTGTACCAAGAACAGAGCTCAGCATGTAGTCGGCACTCCAGAAATACTTCTTAAACACAGTGTGAAAAATCAAAGGCAGAGCAGATCCACGGAGGCATAAGATACCTACCTGGCCTCAAGATGATGCCGGGCAGTGTCTGGGGAGGCCAAGGGAGGCCTCAGCCCGATCCAGGTCCTTGTCACGGAGCAAGAAGGAATTCAAGGGTGTGACAGATTTAGCAAAGCAGAGTAAATTTATTAATGCTATAGTGTTACCAACAAGTTTGGGTTTTTGTCTCCTGATATAAAAGAATTTAGACCAGGGACACTGGTAGAAGCAAAGGCAGATTTTTTTGAGGCTCTGCAGAGGGCTGGAACACGGAGATAGGGTTCCGGGTTTTGCCCTCCAAATGTGGGGCTTAGCGGGTTTTATGGCTTTGAGAGCACAAGTTGCTGGGGTTAACCAGTCAGGCAGTAGGTTAGGTTTTTCTTGTTCGGAAAACTGATGTCTGGCACATGTCAGCGAAGCAAAGCATTGTGAGATTGTGCAGCACTTACTAAAGGATGCTGAGGCAACATTCTCAGCCAGAGCTTGTCTCTGGGGGTTGTGGCTTAGCTTTAGATCTGAAAAGCAAACTTAAAAGAAGTCAGGGTAGTTCCTGGACCATTGTTTGATAGCTGCCTGTTGATAACTGCCATAGTCCTGGCAGGGCTTAACCTGATGGAGCAACTTCGAGGGACATTTTATTTTACCTGTTTCAATAGCTCTCACTTGAGAAGCGAGGGCTGGCAACCTGATGGGGTCTGGGTGGAAGGTTTTCATTAAATGTGGGAGAAGGAGGCAGATAGGGTGGTCCTCTGCTTCTGATGCGGGTGGGCTCGGCCTGTCTCTCCTGTCCAGATAGCAATTTCTTTTTGGTCCTCCCAATTACAGGAAACTGGGGAGGGAGCACAGGTGGTCAGTGAAGGTCCCTTCTGTGATGTTCTAGCAAAGATGGAGAAGGGGAAGGGTGGAGCATGAGGCCTTTGTTCCTGTTTTAATTTTCCTGCCTCAAAGACACTTGTGGTGGGGTGGGGACAGAACGTAAAGGTAAATAATCATATGTGGTGGTACGTGACAAGGACCGGCTGAGACATACAGATGGCTGGAGTTCAGGGTTGGTGTGGTTGTCGGAAATTTTGCCTTGGATTTGCCTTGAACTGGATCATAACTAAGTTCACAGAGGCACTGAGTGCCAGAGTTAAGGGTCAGTCTTTTATCCGTGGGCAGCCATGACTGTTTTCATGCTGTTCAGAGCGGTGTTTTATGGAGACCAGTCTTGAAATGATGTTTGGGGTGAATTGGTGGTGGGGCAGAGGCCGGAGGCTTGGAGTCATTCAAGACCTGCTCCTCTGTTCTGTGCTTTAGAGAAGTGAAGCGAGCCACCGGGAGGTTGCCACAGCTCATGAGGCAATGACATTGGTGACGATTGCAGAAAACCTCCTCTCCTCCCTATACCTATGTCCCCCAGAAGGTCTTTCCCTGACCGGGGCTCTGTGAGGGGGCAGGGGCAGGCCTTGGCCACCAGCTCAAAGGTTGGGCAACCTGCTATTGTCTGTCCTTCCCTCCCTCTGGCCTTCTCTGATGGGCTAGGCCATTCTTCCAATGAAATCCTCAGCTTCCCTCTCCTTTCCCCTCAGCTTCTTCTCTGGGGCAACTCTATGTTAATTCCTCTTGGGACCTAACTTTCCTGTCTGTACAGGTAGTTTTCTTTGGTTCCACTGTTGAAACCAAAAGAAGCATTGCGTTCTTCCCTAAGGGGTAATAAAAGTCTAAAGGCTTCTGTGTTCTTCCCTGGCGGGGCTAGAAGCTTTTAAAAATTCTTTAATTGATTAATCCTATTTTCTGTTGCTATTATGGTTATGGTTATTCCCGGGAAGGTAGATCTGATGGAAGTGGGTGTGCAAGTTTGGGAGCAGCAGCTGGACACTTCATCTCTTACCTCTCCACCTCTTTTATTTGGAGAGGGGGAGAATTTGAAATTGCAAGGGCAGTCCTGCAGCAAGGAGAGAGGAAGGGTGAGGTGGGGTTGGAGTGGGGCGAGAGGGCACACAGGGAGGTTAAAAACTGCAGAAGGGACAGGTTGGACAGGAAGCCTGGGGTGCCCGAGGCTGGGAGGAGGTTGTTTGCTGTGCCCGCCATCATGTGGCCCGTCATGTGCCTGCTGCATCAGCTGTCTGTCTTCTAGTTAGCATGCACCATCCCCAGAGCCGGGTTAGAGTTTTGGAGAAGAGAACTAAAGATTTTTTCCCCTTTTTTCCCCATTCGGGTCTCTGCTTGCTTGCTTTTCTTTATTTCTGAACTCACTAAGTTTTTAGAATCTCTTGTGTTTGTTTTTAAGAGCTTTATTGAGCTATAATTCACACTCTGTACACTTCTCACTTACTTAAATGTATAAGTGGTGTTTAGTATGATCACAGGATTGTGCAGCTTTTACCACAGTTGGGAACTGCCTCCCTGTTTTCCATAGTGACTTCTTGTTGCAGTCCCTGTAGCCCTGCGTGAGGCTTCCAGCTTCTCTGCAGCCTTGCCACCACTTCGCATCTGGCTTGAAGTAGTCACCCTCGTGGTACCTCATTCTGATTCTGATTTGCATTTCTCTAATGGCTAATGATGTTGAGCATCTTGTTATGTGTTATTTGTATCTCTTCTTTGGAGAAACATCTGTTTGCTTCCTTTGTTTTTAAATTGACTTATTTATTTCTTAATTATTAAGTCAGAAGAGTTCTGCTAAAGACATTTAACCCAGTAAATTTGAAGACCTAATAGGCTTTATTAAGTGATTCATGAATCAGGTAATATCCCACCCATCTAGCAACTAGAAGGGCCCTCTGAGGAGTTGAACACAATGGAAGGTTTTATAGACAGATGGAAAGTGGGACTAAAAAATTAAGAGAGGGTTGTTTCAGTCAAGGACACCTTCCCTTATGGGAGGGCTGGGGTCTTGCGGGGCAGTTTATCTCACTGTATTGATGGGGAAATTCCAGACTGACTGATTTAAAGTTCTCCCAGGGGAGGCTGAGACTGCAGTTAGGCTAGGTTTTAAGTTTTGGTTTGGTGATGTGGCTTAGCAGAAGCGACTCCATTTTTTATTGTTTCTTTTTTAAACAGCTCTTTTTTCATTCTGGATCTAGGCCCCTTATAAGATTGAAACCAGAGGGCAACTGGGCCCCTGGCGCAAACTGCCTGTCACTGCTCAGCTTAAAAGCAGAGACAGGGACTGGATTGTAACTGTGCTTTTATTAACATCAGAGGTCAGCAGTCTTAGAAGGTGGTGAGTAAAACCCTAACATCCACCTTAACTTGAGCTTTCAGAAGCAAGTTTATATAGGGGAATTGTAGGAATTTGGGACGGGGAAACTCCTAGAGGGAGTGCAGATGGTAGGGGTGGGGGCGTCCCCCTCCTGCAAGGGAGAGGGAACTGGAAGGGAAATCTGCAGCTTCTTCCCAAGCTAGCCCCTTTGTTCCAAGGTGTTATCTTTCCATTTCATTAGAATTCCTCTTCTTCTCTTCCTGGGAGGCCCATGGTTTGTGACCAGGGAGGTTATGTACTCTCCGGTCTGGTTAGGGAGGAGCGGTATAAACCATTTACTCTCAGATGTCCTCGGTTAGGGGAGGTGAGGTCTTACGATTCTCTAGCTGGCTGTAAATTGCCCAGACTGTTTGGCTTTGCTTACTTTTCTTCTCAGTTTCCCCATTCCTCCTGCTCAGGAATTTTCCCAGATTCTTACTGCCCTGTCTCAAGATCACTGACTTGCAAATATTTTTTTCCCATTCTGTGGAGTTGTCTTTTTACTTTCTTCATGGTTTCATTTTCAGCACAAAATTTTTTAATTTTTATAAAGTTCAGTTTATCAGTGCTCTGGAGTATGGCAGCTTAGCACTTTATTTTATACATTACAGTCAAAGGAGGAGACCCAAGGGGGTTCTGTTACTTACATTGGTGATAGAGTAGAGAGACTGGAGCTGGAAGTGGGGGACCAAAGGGACTGGATAAAAGGTAAAATGATAGACCCTTCTTTTACATGGGTGGGTAAAGAATAGTTAACAGTCAACAATTAACATGATAACAAGAACACTAAGGGGATTGGTGCTTTCAGCTCTGGTATGTTTTGTGCCCAAGAGGTTTGGAAAAAGGTAAGTTACCTTGACATTCCCAAAGGTATGTTATCATAGATGCAAAAAGAGGACAGATAGGCTCAGTCGAGGTAAAGATTGACCTTGTTAGGAAAAATATCAGCCTAGCATGTTACCACCCACCATGAACTGCTGTCACTTAGAAAGGTTTTAATTTCCGACGATCTTTGTGGTTACTTTAGGTCGCTGAGCTTGTCAGGTTAATATGTGGCCCCTTTTCTTCTGCACGGGTAGGGAGGGGTTGAGTTTCATTTGGACATCAGTTTTTTGGTGCCACGTTTTCCCCATTGAATTGTCTTGGTGTTCTTGAAAAATCAGTTGCCTCTAAAGGGAAGGGCTTATTTCTGGACTCTCAGTTCTGCTCCGTCTGTCTCTTTGTCTAGTATGCGCTAGAACCACACATGCCAGCACCACACGCTCGTTGTTACTGCAGCGATACGATTGTAGTAGGTTTTCAAATTGAAAAAAAAAAAACATGGTAAACTGTGAGTTATCCAACTTTGTTTTTCTTTTAAAAGATTGTTTTGTCTATTCTGAGTCCCATGAGTTTTCTCATCATCTTGCCATTTTCTGCAAAAAAAAAAAAAAGGGGCAGCTTAAATTTTGATAGGGATTGTATTGAATTTTTATTGTGTTGCCAGTTTGAGGAGCCTTGTCATCTGAATAATGCGATCTGATCCGTGAACAGGGGTGTCTTTACTTTTACTAAGTCTTTCATTTCTTTTAATGTTTTATAATTTTTGCTTTATACTTCTTTTGTTAAATTTATCCCTAAGTATTTTTTCTTTTTGTGCTATTGTAAATGATACTGTTTTCTTAATTTTACTTTCTAATCGTTCGATTTGCTAACTAAAATTTGGCTGCAGCCCTGAGCAGTAGTAGCACAGCAACGTTTCTGTCGCAGTGGTAACCTTTGGTGTTTCCTGATTTTCTCTGGGACCTCCCATGTTGAGAAACCTGTTTATCATAGCAAGTGTGCTCTAAACATGATTGCAGTATCATTAGGCTTACTTTTATACTTTGTTATGAACACTCACATAATACTTTCCTTTTATTCATGATTTTAGGCAGTTTGGCATACCGTCTGTGTGAATTGTGTGGCCGATCTCTGAATGTGATACAGGTCACAAGTGTGGAGTGGGGCACATTGTTCCTTGAATCACTGCCATTTGCAAATGTTTGGTGGCTATATTCATTTCCAGCAGACTGGCTTAATTCCATTTAAAAAATATTAATCCTCCCTAATTTTAGGTACATAAAAATGCCTGACCTCTTTGGCTAATGTCAGCTGTGTTTTTACTGAACATTTTGCTGGACAGCATAATCCAAAATCACCAATAACGTGTAACTGTCATATTTACCTTAAAAAAATTCCATAGTTGAAAAGTATTGAGTGATTTTAGTCATTTTTTTAAGTTTGTTTGGATGTAACAATTTTTAAAGCAGTCTTTTCATAATTTTTAAAATCCAGCTTATTTCTTATATATCTAGTTTCTATTAATGCCAAAAACATATGTGTAAAATTTTTATTTGTTTACTTTATTCACTTTAGAGAGAGAGAAGAAAGGGGGTTGGGGAGAGAGAGAGGGAAACACTGATTTGTTGTTCTCCTTATTTATGCGTTCACTGATTGGTTCTTGTGTGTGTGTCCCACCTGCGGGGATCAAGCCCTCAAACGTGGCACATTGGACGATGTTCTAACTAACTGCGCCACCCAGCCAGGGCTTATTTTATTTTTTGATGGTTAACTTTTTTTTGTATTTTGTGTTTTTTGGGGGGGGCATAATTTTGGATTCCTTAGTCTTTTATGACCACAACACTTAAGTGATTTCGTAGACAGTTCCTTAACTGGGGCCTTTCCCGTGGTGTCCTCTCGTAGTTGGATTGAGGTCCTGCGTTGTTGGACAGGATGCTGGAGAGGCAGTAGGCCTTCCCGGAGTCATGCGGGGTTGTAGTGCTGGTGGTGGTAGCTTTGAATGCTTGGTTAAGGTAGGGTGTGCCGAGATTTCCCACGGAAACTTTCTATTTTTCCCTTTGTAATTATTGAATATTTAGAAGATATTTAGAGATGTTTAAAAGATATTTAGTTAAATATTCAGAGTATTTAGAGACTATGCAAATGATTCTGTTTTTGCTTAAATTTTTATTTACCGACTTCAGCATCAGTCTTGCATGTGGTGGTTTTATAATGGTATCATAATGGTGATTTTTCTTTTTTTTTTTCATTCCATCTGCATTTATTAATTGAAATTCCTCTGTAAGGAAGGGTTGTCACGTCTCACCTATTTAAAAATATATATATTCATTGATTCAGTTCTTTATGTCATTATAAGCTTATGGACATTATTTTATTTTGTGGGTTATAATGCAATACTGTAGTTATTTATTTTATAGCTCAAGTTGTTCCAACTTTTTTCTGCCAAAGTTTTGAGTGAATTTGTTTGTCAAGATGAAGACGAACTTATTGAGGCATAAAGTTACTTGGAGACTGTTCCTTTTTACTTTACCTCTAGCAGAATGGAGACCAACCAACTTTCCTTTCCCATTCTTGAATCATAATTTGCTGCTTATTATGATGTCTTTCTCTGTTGAGATTAGACTACTGAATCTCCAAGTTCAGCATGCTCAAAACTGAATAATACAGAATAGGGAACGTTGTTTGTGGAGTGAATATGGAGTCCATTTGTTAAATGAGAACATTTAGATTTTATATACAATTTAAAAATTCCTCATATTGAAAACATGGTTATTGTTGTAAGTTATTTCACATTATAAATCTTGTTTTTAGGAAAAGAAGAAATATGAAAGTCTTCAGAAGGAAGAGTCTGATGAAGTCTCCCTTCCAAAAACCTCCAGAGAACTGGAAATCCCTGCTCTTGCTTGTGAATTCAGAGGAGACCCCCTGAAGGTGCTAACTGTCTCCGATCTCCAGCATGACGCCTGTGGACAAAACAAGACTGAAATGTTTGACATACAACTCACCTCCTTAACCATAGATAACGAAGGGTCCCTGACATGTAACACAGAGACCGTAAAAGAAGGGGAGGAGGTGGGAGCCGATGTTGGGGGTGATGCAGTCAAGCCAAAGATTGACCCTGGAGACAATGCTGGAACCGAAGTAGAAACTCCCAAGGACTTTACAGACGTAGAAGAAGGTATAGTGGTACAATGTGGACCTTCTGAAAGTACACTGCAATCTAGTTTTTCTTACACTCTACAGGGAGTGGAAGATTTACAGGCCAGAGAGACTCAGCATAGCAGAGAAGACAGACAAGCCTTGGGGCTTTCTTCAGAGGTGCTACACAGTGTTGGCTTGCAGAGTTCTTGTGAAGCCACGGACATTTTTCAGCCCCCCAGAGTGAAAAAACTGTATCCCCAGTTGCCAGCTGAAATTGCTGAAGAAGTGCCCCCTCTGGTGGCAGCAAAACCCTTGCTTCGTAATGAACGACTCTACCCAGAGCTCCCAGCTCAACCAGAAGTGGTACCATTTACTAAAGAACAGCTAAAAGTCTTTGAGCCTGGTTCATGGCTGGAAAATGTCGAGTCATATTTGGAGGAATTTGACAGCATGGCTCATCAAGACAGGCATGAATTTTATGAGTTGCTTTTGAACTATTCACGATGCAGGAAGCAGCTGCTTCTGGCTGAAGCTGAGCTAGGTGCTCTGACATCTGATTGCCAAAATGCTAAAAGTCGACTATGGCACTTTAAGGAGGAGCAGTTGTCTGTACAGGTATTTTGACTAGTATTCTATAAAGCTTTCAGGAGCCTGGGGTACTGCTAACCGATGCCATCTAGGCCTGGAGTCTGCTCCTGTCCCCGCACTGACCCTGTCTTAGCCCAGAGTAGTCCAGTGCAGGAATCATAAAGTGAAGCACCTGCAGGGGCTGTGCGAGTAACTGAAGAAGCGAAGCAGGCTGAATGGGACCGTGGTCACTGGGCAAACTCATGTCCTGTCCAGCAGGGGCAGCTGCTGTTGAGTCCTAGCTGATAATTGCTGTGAGGTTGTGTTGATCCAGCATTGCCACATCTTACGATTTTCCAAATGTGAGGAATCTTGATTGGAAAATGTTGGCAACTAATTACACACACATTCACACAGTAGAGGCCAGGCAGGTCATGTCTCCAAGTCAGATTCAGCCCATGGAGTTTTTGGTTTGTGACCTTGGGCATAATAAGAACATCCAGAGGGGAGAGAGTACGAAGGAGAGGATGATTCATGGAGTAAGGTTCAGAGATGAGGAGACGGGGAAGGCAGTTCGATGTGCCCCGGTAGAGACCAAGGTGACCATCAGGAAAGCCATTTCATAGTGGCCTGGAAGGGATGGCAGGGAAGAGAAGGCCACTCGGCAAGCTGGACATTGAAGGAAAGCTTGAGGAGATACGAGGGAGAAACCTGAATCTTTTCCCCCAACCCTAATCATTGTTCATTGGGGTACTTGTGTTCTCTCTCTTTGTAGATAGGAAGGAGTCTGGAGAGAGAGAGAAACATTTGGAGATACTGAAAAGGAGAGGTTAGTCTCAGTTGGAGCAGCGTCCCTTAGACTAAAGGATGGGTTGTGGGTTAAAGTCCCCGTCAGGGCACATGCCTAGGGTTGTGGGTTCAGTCCCTGGTCAGAAGGCAGCCAATTAATGTTTCTCTTACATCGTTTTTCTCTCCCTTCCTCTTTCTCCCTGGAATAAAAAAAAAAAAAAGCTAGAAGCAAGAGCACAGCTGGTAGTGTTAGTATTGGAGAGGAGAGGAGAGGAGTTTATTTGTTTTGAGCGAAATCACAAAGAATGATGAGGGAAAGTACAAAGGTATTTTGAGGTCTCTTACAGTTGAGTGGGCAATCACATTGACCTCGGTGGGTTTGTAAAGTAGAAGGTAAGATCATCAATCATGAGACTCTTAGGGATAAGCTCTGTTGTTTTTTTTAAAAAAAATATTTATTTATTTTTAGAGAGGGGAAGGGAGAGAGAAAGGGAGAAAAACATCAATATGTGGTTGCTTCTCACACATCTCCTACTGGGGACCTGGCCTGCAACCCAAGCATGTGCCCTGACTGGGAATTGAACCAGCTGCCCTTTGGTTCACAGGCCCATACTCAATCCACTGAGTCACACCAGCCAGGGCTCTATTATTTATTTGTATCTTTCTTCACCTACTTATTAGGGTTTCTCTTCTCTGATCTTTTGATGCATTGGTGATTGGCATTATGCTGTGTGGTACTATGCTCCTTGGCACCTGATTCTACACTTTATTGTTCTCTATGTGGTACTGTGGCTCCCTCACTGTGGTTTATACACATGTTGAAGATGGTACTGAAGCCTGTGCCTTGTATGCCTGCTGCTGATTATTTTAAGTGCAAAGAGTAACTGGTTTCATATTTTCCCTTTTTTTCCACTGCTAGGGTATCTGTGCAGATCAAGTGAAAGTTTCAGGCTATCATCGCTACCAAAGAGTAGAAATGAATGAAAATGCTCTGGAGGAGCTAAAGAAGCTATTTGATGCCAAATCTGAGCACCTCCACCAGACCCTGGCTCTGCACTCTTACACTTCTGTGCTCTCCAGGTTGCAAGTGGAGTCTTACATCTATGCCTTGCTTAATAGTTCGGCTGTTTTGAGATCTTTAGCAATTCATCAGCAAGGCCGAGGTGTGTAAGTAATTGGACGTCTCACTCTCTCTTGTAGTCTGAAATGCAAAAAACATTGAGGGGTACGCTCTGGTTGAATTGACTGTACACTGATCGGTATTACAAGGTGACGTTTGTGCTTGTGGTTTTGCCTTGCCTCCCCAACACAGGATTGCGGTCTGCCTTTCTAACATTTTTAGAAGCAGTGTGAGGTCTGCCTTCCCCACAATCTTTTGCTTTTTTAGGAAGCTGGAAAGCTACTCTTTATCCTTATTGTCCCTCATCATCCTAATTTATGTGCTTGTTACCAAATCAGGTCCAAATAGATTTTTTGGTTGTAAAACTGGAAATCAGTACTTTTTGATCCTCTGTCTCCTGCACTTTATTTTTACTTGTCCTGTTTGTGAGGCTGTTTTTATTATATTTAGATTTTCAGATCTAATGTTCTGAATCTTTCATCTTATTTGGTGTTTTAAGAAATGAGGCTTTATTGTATTATGTGTACAGCATGAATGATGCACTTTTTATTTCTGGGAGAGATATTAGGATCGTTTAAAGTAAAAAAATCCCCCCCCCATTGTTTTTATTACCAATCAGAGAACTGGGGCTGGGCCAGAGATGGGCTGATTTTTAAATAAACGATAAATTTAAAAATCGTACTTAATTTAAAAAAGTACTTTGAAATACTTCACAAAGTTAAATGCTTTTTTGGTTTACATATTTAGTAGAAGTTCAAATTTTTTTGATAGAGCTTCTCTTCCTGGATTTTTATCTAAAGTAAATATTTTGAAGAGTTTTTTTTTTAAAGTGAAGATAATAAATATTCCTCCTCCTCAAAACCCTACCATTTATGTGGGATTCATTTAATTCTCTCTCTAATTTATAGCTTCTAAACAGGCAGAAAGCATTCCCTCTGATCTGTGCCAGCTGAAGGAGTGCATTAGTGTCCTGTTCATGTTCACCAGGAGAGTTAATGAAGACACTCAGTTCCAGGATGATGTTCTCCTCTGGCTGCAAACATTGGTAAGGGGATAGAAGTAGATGCAGTAAGTCTTTCTTTTCTTTCTCTGATAACTTAAGAATTATTTCTTTTTTACAATTTTTCTCCAACAGTTTCTTTAGCTAATTCATTTACCTTGTTAATTAGTGACACTGTCTTTGATCAGGACACACGGGGACAAGTTGTGCTTGCCTGGTGCGTCATCAAACACAGAGGGCCTTTGTCTCTGATGAACCTTACTACGCTAAATGATTTCTGGCTTCAACTTAGGAAGAAATGGAATTGCGTGAAGCCTGTTAAATTTAAGACTGGATTCATGTTTAGAATATAGGTGTCTTATCTAAAAAATTTCCATGTTTCTTTCATCTTATATTTAATGTTGCACTTAGTCATACTTTAAAAAAGTTTAAAACATACTTAAAACATAGGAAGGATGTTAGGTATGTTACAGGGAAGGTTATTTGTTTATTGGTTGTGTTTTTAATGGGGCCACCTTGGGTACGTTTTTAGGTTCGTACTGGAGTTCTTAAATAGGAGGTGAGGTTCTAAGCATACTCACTCAATATAGGTTTGAGAAACTATTACAAATGAGAATAGATTAAAATACTTCTATTTACAAATGGTCAGGAATGTTAGTGATTTGTAATTTGTCAGATGTAAAGATTTTGCAGAGAAACAATTTAAGATATTTTTGTCATAGTACTAATAGATTCATCAGCCTCTGGCTGCCTCTGTGGTAGAAACTCGATCAGTCAATGGTATACCTTCTGTCTGCTTACCCTTTGAAAGGTCACATGTATTTAGACATCAGATAAGTGACTTCACTAGACCCCTGGATACATTCTTCTTTTTAAGGAGTGGTACTGTGTGTCCCTTGTTGTTCAGGTGTCAGTGTTACAGAGAGTCGGCTGCCCTGGAGATCACCTCTTCCTGCTAAACCATGTTCTTCGGTGCCCAGCCGGTGTTAGTAAGTGGGCTGTTCCTTTTATACAGGTATGATGAGTATCTTTCTGGTTTTGAGGGGTATGGGAAGTAAATTTTGTTAATTCCTGAAGAAATTGCTTTAAAAAAGGCTAGTTAAAAATATATTAAAATAAAATTCTTAAAATACATCCAGAATATATTTGTAGGAGATTTTCATGCTGAAAGTTCTTGGGTCACCCATAGTTGATGAAATTAAGTAGAACTACAGAAGAAGTTCGGTAGCAGCCTGACTTGGTAGTTCAGTAGTATTTAATTCTGTAAAGTTTCTGTGTGGGAAGGCTCTCTAGGAGTTTTTCCTGTAGTATTCAGCATAGATCCTTAAATTTCTTTTTTTTTTTTTTTTTTATTGTCACCCAAAGACATGCTTATTGGTTTAGAGAGAGAGGAACGGAGGGAGAGAAACATCAGTTGGTTGCCTTTAGTATGTGCCCCGACTGGGGACTGAAACACAACCTAGGCAGGTGCCCTGACCATGAATTGAACCCATAACCTTCCAGTTTATGGGGCAATACTCCAACCCAGCCCCACTGGCCAGGGCTACACAGCTCCCTGAATTAATCCACTTTACACCACAGTTGGTACAGGCAGAACAGAAACTACCAGCATCTCCAAGTGTATTAACACTGGCACGTATCCAGGTCTGTGTGATCAACTCTCATACAATCAACTCAAGTGTTGATTATATGGTTTATAGGTTTTTCTCTCTGCTTCTTGCCTTTAGTTGTGTTGTTACTAACAGTAACCACTCGGATGAGTAGAAGCCAAGTGTATGCCAAGTTCTTCACATTGCCTTTTCTTTAGTATTTCTAGTGGCAAGAAGTTTGGATTTTCTAGCTAGAAGGAGGATTTTTGTTCTGTTCTGCTCATCTTTGGATTAAAATAGCACATTGTGCTTTGGCCCACACTGTCACAGGTGATTACAAACTGCCCAGCTGCCTCGCTCTTGGAGCACAGCCGACTCACCACTGCCAGGGCACCCGTGAGCGGTGTTCTCGCCCTCGGTCAGGCGCCAGTTCCATCTTTGTTTTCTCAACAGCGCCCTTTCTCAGAGTTCTTGGGAGCTGAGCTTGTGGGTACTCGGGTTGTTGGTTTTCTACAGTATGCCTTTTCCTTCTCTGATTTCAGATCAAAGTGTTGAATAACCCATCAGGGGTCTTTCATTTTATGCAGTCCCTTGCCCTACTAATGTCTCCTGTCAAGTAAGTGTGGAAGATCTTTTTGATGTAGAAATTGAAATGCTTCTTTCTCTCAAGGGTTGGCTTCTTAAACTGTCCGTATTCAAAGAACTGCCCAGGGCTGTGTCCGCATCCCAGAATTTCACATCGCAGGTTTTCTTTGGGTTCGCTGCCCTTTGTCCCTAAGTGACCTTATTAACGGCTTATATATAATCTTTTTGGGTCCCCCTTTTGGTGGGTTTGCCTCTCCTGTTATATATGTTATTATGAAAGGTACTGTGGAGAGAGGCAAAAGATATTCTGTTTCTTAGAAGAAGAGATTTAGTGGCAGAGGAAAAAAAACACAGATTTAAGTGCTGAGTTGTGCAGCTATGATCGATGTGATGAGAATGAAGAGAGCAGCGTGGAGTAGCCAGGGCTTCCAAGTGGATGAGCGGGGCTGAAGGGTGGGGTGGATTTCAGCAGGAGAAGAGGAGTAGAGGGCGCTGTAGTGGGGAGAACAGCAGGCAGTGGCCCAAAGCACAGGTGAGGACAGCCGTGCAGGGGACAGGTGCGTAGACAGCCTGGCTGCGTGTGTGAGGGATGGTAATAGAGGTACATAGAGTGAGTTGGGTTATAAAAGGCCCTCACATTAAGACAGAGGGATCTAGATTTGATACTCCTCTGTGGTAATTGAGGGTTTTTGAACATGAATGGAAGTTGTATTTAAGCAAGTTCAGGCTCAGCAGGAGACAGAAGGTGTACTTCGGCTGAACTGAATTACAGTTACAGACATCTGGCTCTCCTGGCCGTGGGACCCAATGCAGCATCAGGAGAGCACCTCCTTAACTGGGGGAGAGGCAGAGTCTGTATCGAGGTGACCTTGAGCAGTGTTACTGCCCCGGCTTTCAGTCTCAGAAAGCCTGTCTGCCTGCAAGCCCAGTTGGGGTAATAGTAGGGGGAAGAGAAAGAGACAAAGCTAAAGGTCATCTTGGGAAAGCATTAGATAGACCCAGTGACAGAGATAGACCCAGTGGTTCAGATAGACCCAGTGACAGAGAGGGTATTGGCAGCCCTAACAGACAGAAGAGACAGAAGGGCAAGCTGTTGTGTAAGGAGGAAACTTTGAGGTCATTGAGGCATGTATGTAAATGGATACGCATGTGACAGACAGCATGGACATTTGGAGCTTCAGGATTGGAGCTTCAGGATTGGAGCTCCTGGGCACTAGAGCTACAGAGCGGGAAGTCATGGAAGAAAGCTCCTGGTTGAAGGAAGGAATGGGTGAATTCTCAGGGTCAGGCCAGAGAGGCGGGAACAGGGGACTGAGAACCAAGCTGTTGGTCTCGGAAAAGAAACTTCTGGCCACACCTGCTCACCAGACCCAGCCAACACTGTGTGGAAATCCGGCTGGCAGGAATTCTTCCCGCCGCCTCTTTCATTTCCTGGATACAAGGATAGATATGATTTGACTTAAAAATGTGTTTGCATTTAGATGTATTTTGTGCCCCAAACAAGCTTCTGCATTACCTATGGATTATCCTTTTTATTCAGTAAGGCATGATTTTTAAAGCGGTGCCTCCTTTTACACTGGCAACACTGAAAGCCTGCTTGGAGTTAAGGTGCTGCAGCAGTCTGTGTGTGTTGAGGTCCCACGGTGTGCAGGAGAGGTGCTAGTTCAACTGCTTTTCTGCCCTTTCTCTCGTCACTGCCGGCAGAATGGTTGCGGTCTCTGCACCGACACTAGTGAGATTTTGGGTTCCTTGAGTTTTAGTCAGTTCTTCTTTTTTGTTTACTAACTTAAACCATTTGAAGACTGAGTCGATGTCCGACTCTTCCGGGTGAGAGGGTGATCAGAACGCACGCACGTGGGCTTTCTGTGATTGTGATTGGGGCGGTCTCACTTGTCCTTTAGAAACCGAGCGGAGTTCCTGTGCCACATGAAGCCCAGTGAGGGGAAGCCATCTTCCTCGGGGCCTGCGTCTGGGTTGTGGACACTGGTGGATGAAGGAGGAGAAGAGGTAACTCATGATGTCTGCATTATTTTGATTAATCACTTTTGAGTTTTAAGCACTTTCCATGTATTACCTCATTTAATTCTCCCAACAGCTCCAGGAAGCAAGTACTGGTGTGATCCCATTTTACAGACGAGAAAACTGAGGTGCAGGGAGCTGAAGAATTTGTTCCAAATCATTCTAGTCATTCAGATTGTCAAATGGCGGAGCCTCTGGAGCCTCTGCTCTGATCCCATGTGCTAGGCTGTCACCCTTTTCTAGACTGTCTCCCCTTTGAGCTGGGAGCATTTAGTACCTGGAAATATTTACAATTTATATAAACTTTGTATTAGGGTTGTGTTTTTTGTAGTAACAATTTTATGGGCTTGAGCTCTCACCCACAGATTATCTGAGTCTGTGTAATAAAGAGCTGAGCCTGCCAGGTTCTGCCTCGCCTCTTACAAACTTCTTATCCAGATCTTCGTATTTGAAGGGTAGAAGATGCTTCTCTGTTTTTGGTGAGAATTTAATGGTCAAAATCCAATTTCTCAAGATAACCCTCATTGATTTTTCTTTCTACTGTAGTGGTTAGTGTATCTGTAAGGAATTTCTTTCTCCAGTTAGTTATTACTGAAGAATGGACATGACCCAGATACACATGAATTGTACTCACAGTTTCAGGGGATTTGCGGCCCATCTCTGGAACTGATGCTATAAATCTCTGTCTTGGAAGAGAAGTCCATGAATACGTGTGAGAATACAACATGTGTATCATTGAGACCTTTGATAATTTAGCTTCTGTAACTCTCGACCACAGTGTGATCTGATCAAATCAGTGGACATGATTTTGCATCTTTTCCTTTAGGATGAAGACCCTGAAACCAGTTGGAGTCTCCTTAATGAAGATGACTTGGTTATCCTTTTATCACAGTTCCCATTTCATGAACTCTTTCAACATCTTCTTGGGTTTAAGGCAAAAGGTAGACTAATTTCTTTGGTCATACGTAAAGTGTGGTATTGGCAGGCTCAAACACAGCAACTCAGCATCAAGTCTTACACCTCGTGCAGGCTCCTGACCCAGGGTCCCCTGTGCTAGCAGTACTCTGCAGAGGGGATTGTATCACATCTCAATAAGGCTTACTTTCTTTCTCTGTGCTTGTAATGTCCTACAATTAGTGTTTAAATGCAAAAAGGCTGACTACTGAGCACATTGCCTGTCTTAAATAGTTTTCATTTTGTGCTTTGTTTGAGTTTCCCATTTCACATTGGTGTGGGAGCCAGAGCAATGGGGATTGTTAATTATTCTCCGTCTTGGCTTTGCTACCTTATTGAGGTATCTCTACCTGTGTCTTTCAGTGTTTTTCCATAGTAATTACAATTTTTTTCTTTTCTCTGATTTTAACTTTCAGGTGATTATTTACCTGAAACAACAAGACCTCAAGAGATGATGAAAATTTTTGCCTTTGCTAACTCATTAGTGGAACTTCTGGCCGTGGGGCTAGAAACCTTTAACAGAGCACGCTACAGGCAGTTTGTAAAGCGAATTGGTTACATGATGAGGTAATAACTGCTGTTGCTACATAGTTTCTTTTTGCTTTGACCCTGGTCAGATACAGATGCTGCATAATTGGGATTATGGACACTGCTATGTATGCTTCAGGTCTTAATTTATCATATAAGTAAGAATTGGGTTTTCTCACCATCTGCTAGATGGAAATTATATAAATGCTTCCAGTCAAAATATTTGGTTAATTACCTCAAATTTTACTGGTTTGCTTGATAATTGTTCTTGGAGTCAGCATCCTCAAAGAAACTGCTGGATTGAACTTGTCCAGAGAAACTGAACTTGGCCAAGAAAAATGTCCTTCCCTTGCTCTCTGTTTTCTTCTATCTCCTAGCTTTTGCCTGGGGTCTGTCACTTAGCTATGGAAAATCAGCAATAACTTTTTAGTGTCACTCTTTTCATTTTCTTATATTTATTCTTATCCTAATTTGTTAAATATCATTTAAAGAAAACTGTACAGATTTTGTCAGTTGCTACTCTTTTGATCTGGGAAAGCATATGATTTATTTGAGTGGAAAGTAGGTTTATGTTTTTATCAAGTTTGAATAAATTTTGAGAATAGCTACTGCTTTTTATTAAATTAATTTTATATCCTTTTCTGGTATCATCAGTTTTTATCTCTGGGTCATTCCCTACATCATTCCCTATTATTTCTTCCAACCTTCTTTTCCTCCAAAAAAAGCTACAGAAATTTTCCTGTCTGCATTTGATTTTGATTATTTTAGATGTGCATGGTAAATACACATCTAAAAAAGTCAGGTAAATGATTATAAGATGTCTTGAAAAGGTCACAGGTCTTTTTTAAGGTCTAGAGAAAACCTTGAGTAGAGGGTAATTAAAATGAGATGGTGGGGAGGGAGGGTTGGTGACTTGGAGAGTAATTTCTTATTTACTTATTATCAGAAGTCCTAGTGCTCATCTTCTGCTCCTGCTGGTGAGTGAGGTGAAACCTGCCCTTGGGCTCCCACACATGCCGTGGGGCTGAGGCACACTCCGTGCGCCCGGTCTGTGCCTTCTCCTGTTCTTCTTGTCATAACGCTGCAGGAAAGACATTGCCATCCCCATCGTTTTAAGACAGTAGTCACTATATTATTTCTGTGCAAATATTTATAGCTGAGTATTGTAGTATATCATGTTTATTCTTTTTTTGTTTTCTGTCTGCTTACTTTGTTGTATCACAGATTCTTCTCATCCCTTCCAGTTGTGGAAGAATTTTCCACAAGGTCCCCCTCCTCAGGTCATCTGTTGGTTCCAGTGTTTGCTCCTTTCTCGCTGGAACTCTGCACAATCAGGCCTGCCCCCAGCACTGCCCTGACCTGGGTGTGGAGAGTGAAGGTCACTGATGGACTTTGTGCTGCTAATCCCATGGCTGATTCTGAGTCTCCATCCTGCTTTATAGCACTCACGTAGTTCACGCAGCAGCCTTTCTCCTTATGTTTTCTTTGCTTGGCTTCCACTTTCTCTTGGCTTCTCCTGCATTTCAGGGGCTCTTCTTCATCATCTGCCTCCTTGGTGGTTTCACTCTCACCTCCCACACTTCTTGTTGTCGTAGGGCCTCAGGGCTCAGTCCTGGGACCTCTTCTCTTTATCCCAACTTGCTGCTTGGGTTCTTTCTTTCTCATCCATTCTCATGTCTTTAAATATCACCTAAACACTGTAACAGTTCTCAGAATTATATTTCCAGTCTGTACCTCCATCATAAGCTTGTTTATCTAGCTGCCACCTCAGCACCTCCAGTTGGATGACTTGAGAACATGGTAATTTAATATTCCCAAAGCAGACTCTGTCTTCCCACCTCCCAGACTGCACCTCCCACAGTCTTCTCAGTTTCACTCAGTGGCAACTTAATTCTTCTGGTTGCTTGGGCCAGAACACGTGGTGTCATCCCTGACTTTTCTCTTTTCCACTCTGCATCCCATCGAGCGACCAGTTCTATCATCTTTGCCTTCCAGACACCATCTTGTGTCAAATCTGAGATGCCCCCAAGTCTGAAGATGTATTTTGTGTGCCACTCAGAAAGAAAAAATGCTGCCAAATTGGGGCATGCCATCAGTTTTAACAAACACATTCCAGTTGCAGAGCTAACTCGGGAGAGAGAGATGCATCCTTTTGAGTCAGTGGAACAGGCTGCTTCCAAAACCCAGCTTCTCACCACCTTCCCGGCTACCACCCTGGCTCATTCTTAGTTATTTCTCCCTGATTGTCACAGTGGCCTTCCTGCTCTTGCCCTTGCACCCCCTTCTCACTGCCCCCTTACTCTCCCAACTGCCAGTGTTCCCTGAAAACGGTGAGTCAGCTCATGTCACTCCCCTGTCAAGTCCCTGCTGCTCCCAGTCTCATTCAGAGTAAAAGCCAGAGTCTTCCCAGTGGCCCCCAGGACCCTTCATGGTCTGGCTTTTGTCCCTTTCCTGGTTTGCTCTCCAGCCTCTCTCACTTTGCTTTAGCACACTGGCTGCCTGCCGTGTCTCCAACGGCCTGAACACACCTTGCAGCCTTTATACTGGTGGTTTCTTCTGCCTGGAAGCTCTTCCCTTACAGATCCCTGTGGTTTCTCCCTGTGTCCACGCACACAGCCCCCTTCAGTTAGGCCTTTCCTGCTCCCAGCCAACTCTCCTACCGTCAACTCCAAAGAAACTTTCTTCTCCTCTCCAGTGCATTTTCCTCAATGTCATGTATAACCACATGACACATTGTACATTTTACTTTATTTTGTTTGTCTGTTTGCCCTAAGTGTAAGCTCTACGAAGGTGAGGTTCCCCAGCCCCTATTGATTCTTTTCAGAACCTAGAAGATAGTAGTGTTCAATAACTCTGTTGAACAGGTGAATGCGTCAGACAGAATTAAAGCTGCCGACACTGAACACACTAATGAAGGGCGCTGTATTGTCTCTCCTCATGCTTAGGATGACCCTCGGCTATGTGAGTGACCATTGGGCACAGTATGTGTGCCACAACCGAGGCGTGGGGGTGGCCCTGGAGCCCTACTCCGTGGAGAAACTACAGGTTGAATTTGATGAGCTGTTTCTGAGGACTGTCCTGCATGTGCTGAGAGCCAAAAGGTGAGAAGTATGACGTAAGTGCTGAGAAATGGCTCCAGGCTGGTGAGGAAGAGTGACGTGCAAGTATTGACTGAAGTTGATTTTTCTGTGATATCTTAGTGTATTGCATCCGTTTCTTACCTTGCGCAAACTCACAGGCTTTAGTTCCCTTAACTGCATTGTTGACTGAAATGATCTCTCTTTCAGGTTTCTGTCAGTTTTAGAATAATGGGGTTCTGAGATCTAGTTTTGGCACACCTGAACTTTCGGGGTAGCCTTGAGGGGGTGGCTCACACACCCAGCTCTGGGGCCTGCAGTGAGGCAGAGTAGGTGCCCGGTGCATGGCACAAGTGATTTTCTGACTTGGTTGTTCAGATTGTCTTCCTGCGGGGGCTTCAAGGCCCAGGATGGTCGTGGGTCCTGGTCTGCTGCTTTGGCTGTTTGGATGCTGTCTTCTGACCACGCTGTCTTTGCTGCTTCTTCCAGCTAGCTTACGTTTGAGGCAGAGGCAGGGGCACAGCAGTGCACCCTGTACCCTGAGCTTCTGGCCAAGAATAGGAGTGGGTTCTTCCTGCATCATTGTGCCCCCTGCTGGGAGATGAGGGCCATCCTCCAGCCCCACAAAGCTCCACTAGCGAACTGCCAGCTGAGCTATCTGCATTTCTACCCTGGGCCCCTTAGCCTCAGCTTCTTATTTATTTTGTATACCCTGGGCAAGCCTCACTTTCTCCATTTATAAAGTAGAGACGATGATAACATATACCACCTCTCCCATCAACCTCATGAGTATGTCACAGGGATGAGCTAGAGCAGTATGTGGAATTGTTTTTTAAACCACGAAGGATTTTTCAAATGTAAGTGGTGGTTCTTTTGTGGTTTCAGATGAAGACTAGAATACCTGCTCTCTTAGAGGAATACCAAGACTCCTTGACTAAGTTTTAATCACTTTCAGGTACTTAGAAGGTATGGGTGTAAGATAAATAGAACTTAGACTTAGAAATTTATCTTTAGATTGCTTTTGGCCCTGGTCAGCTAGCTCAGGTGGTTAGAGCGTCATCCCAGTATACCAACGGTTACGGGTTTAATTCCCCAGTCAGGGAACATGCAAGAGACAGCCAATGAATGCATAAATAAATCAGTGGAGCAACAAAGCGATGGTTTTCTCTCTCCTTCCTCCCACCCCAAAGCAATAAAAACAATTAGATTACCCTTGTTATACATTCTGTATTGCCCAGAAACTTGGTGGTCCCATGAGGTGCCACAAAACCTGTGCAGAACCCTGCCAGCGGGTCAGTACAGGAGCACCTGCCCACTGAAGCCGGCCTGCGGCTGGGGAAGAGTGTTCTCTCATCTCCTGTCACCGGGTCTTGTGCTCGCTTAGCTGAGCAGGAAAGCTCTCCCGGCAGTCACTTCTTACTTACTAGCTCTCTCTCTTTTTTTGGAAAAGAGCTTTAAACTTTATTTTTCAGTTACCGTTTGCATTGAACATTATATTAGTTTCAAGTGTGCAACAACTTACTAGCTCTTATATTCTGAGCTGTGAACGCTCCTGTAACATCATCTGTGTATAATTCACATATATGATAATTGTTTTAAATTTTAAAAAGTTGAAAACTATTCTTGAGTACAGTCTATTTTCGGAAATTTATTTTAGGGAAGAAATTGTATGAGAATTGTATCAGATAGTTAAGGCCATGAAATTTAAACCTATTTGGCACTCCAGTGGAAATTTCTGACTAGCCACTCCCCACCTAAGACAAAACTAACCAAAATCAAAGTACACAGAGCAAAAAAGCCTAGGCCAGACTTGCTGCATGTCTGCCGCGTTGGGGGCTTCAGAGCCTAAAACAAGGTCTCCACAATTCTCCTGATTGTCTTGGCATCCCTTCTACAAGAAGGTCAAGACCCGAGTGAGTGTTACAGTAATTGTTCAAGAAACCTGGATCTCCTGAATTTTTAGGGAAGTTTTTTCCACTCTTGCTTGGGAGTCTAGCTGTTGCTTTTCAGAGTCCGGGGCAGTGGTAGTTTGGGCTACTAGCGACCTGGTGGTCCATAGACACGGGTTAGGCATACACTTTATAACTTAGTAGTCTTTTCTCTTAATAAGCTTTGTTTATTTTTAATTGGTCAATTTGTAGTTTTGCCCAAAATATAACAATAGTTTTGAGAGTCTCCCTGTTTCATTTAGATTTTTTGAGATAAAATTCACATAGCATAAAATTTTTATAAGCGTTTATTGAATGTTGATTGTTTTTGAGGTACTGGTTTAGGTATTGGATAATTAAAATATAAGACTCTAGGTTACATATGGTGTATACACAGAGGAACAAAACCTGATTTCTGCACTCAGGTGGTTGTGGCTAGTGTGGGTACCTATATGACAGCAACTTGTGCTGTTTCTTACTGTGTCGTTTAAGGACCACTTGAGTCTGAGTCACCTGGGGTGACTAAAATGTACAAGTCCTTGGGCCCCAATTTGACCTACAAAATCAGGATTTCTGTAGGCTGGCGTTTGTAATCTGCATTTCCCACAAAGACTGGAGGTTATTTTTCTGCCTCCCACTGCTGTGTGAGAACCACCGATAAAGGGAAAGGTAATGCTGAAGTCAGGTGTGGATGGCCCTCTGCAGTAGTGCTGAGGCGGAGATCAGAGAGGGCTTCACAAGTGGAGAGACGGCAGCTGGGAGGTCGGAGTTTCTCTCCAGGCTTGTCTAGGAGTGGTCTGATCTGAGCGCAGACACGGCTCTGGTTGGAAATACGGGTCTGAGCTGTACTGTGGAGGCCTTTGAATGCAGGACTGAGGAGTTTGAGCTTCGCTTGGGGTGAGGGAGAAGTCACTGGAGAGATTCCCCGCTCGCCCACCACGCGTGCACCCGTACTTGTGCGCAGACATGCACATCTGCGCGGTCTGTTGGTCACTCAGATCTTAAAAGAATCTTTGGTTCAGAATGCAGCTCTGCCTCCTCCTGTCACCTGTTCTGTGCCTCAGCAGCCTCGTGTGTGAATCAGAATAATATCAGCCATAGTGGTTGCCTTGGATTTAGTGAGGGTGGAATGAGGGGGGATATAGACACGAAGCGGCCTGGCACAAACTAAGTGCCTTGTATTTCCTCTTACCGTTCTGTCCTCAAGGTGTTTATGACCGAGATGTGTTAGAAAAATCACTGTAGTATGATTTAAGAATTATTTTTTTCTGTTAGAGCCGAATGTTTGTCTGCTTTCTTTCTCAGTGTGGTGAGGTTGACTGATAATGTAATAAAATGCTTCCTGCTCTTTTTAAAACACGCAGACTTGGCATTTGGCTGTTTATGTCAGAAATGCCTTTTGGAACACTGTCCGTCCAGATGCTCTGGAAGCTCTTCTACCTCATGCACCAGGTGGAGAGCGGGAATCTGGAGACTCTCTGCACCGCCCTCCCACCCGCCGAGTGCAAGAAGCACCTCCAAGGTACAGCCTCGCTGCCCAGGCGACACCTGTGCCTGTCCTCCTTGTTGCTTTCTTCTCTTTACCCTTAGAAGGACTGAGGATGTTTTCCTTCAGTGTATTTGTGTTATAGTTTTGAAATTCGAGAGACTGCTTTGTGGCTTTTGATTTATTAGAATATAATTCCAATTTTCATTATTTTAGAAATGCTCTGGCCAGTTATTTCTATGGTAAACCCATTTTGTAGATAGGAAATGAAAATTGGGTTGATAAGTTCATGGAGTTATTTTGAAGATACAGGAAATTCAATATACTACCTTTTTCTCAAGTGTGTAAACATATGAGAAGCATTGTTGGCTTGCTGCTGTCTTACTGTGAAAAATTCTATCAAGGGAATATATTTTCTAAACAGACTTTTTCATTCCTCTCTACAACTTGCCTTTGAAGCATTAATTTTCTGTCATGTGTTGCAAAGCTGTTGATCAGTACTGCCCCCTAGTGACAAAATGTAATATTGCTTACATGGCATCCTCTGAGAAATAGGCAACTGTGTCACATTTCATTAGTATTTCAGTTACTGTTATTAATTTCTTGTCCCAAAATTTCTTTTATAATCAAATTGCTTTTGTTTGGAATGTTGTGCTTGTGCTGAGTAGTTTGCCAGTCTTAGTGGTTTTCATTAGCAGGCCTGTCTTTCATTTGTCTGGTCCAAGTAGATTCAAGTTGGCCTTTGAAGATGTCTCACCTAGTGGCAGTGCTACTGCTTTGCAGTTGACACAGCACTTTACTAGTGAAGTGTCATTTAATCTTAAATACCTTTGGAAACAGATGAGGAAACTGAAGCTTGGGGATGTGAAATGTCACCTGAGGCTACATTCTATTTAAAGTTGGAATTTTATCTGGCCCAACCTTCTTGGGGTCTGTAGAAATCCACTAGAAAGTTTAACAACACGTACACCTCCTGTGTATACAGGAGAGACCCAGGAACACTGAGTAACTTCAAGAAAGAACTTATTGTATCTTTAAGTATTTCTGAATGTTGTTTAATTTTGTATCTTCTTTCTCTCTGGAAGAGTACTTAAAGTGATATATATTTACTCATTCCCCATTTTAATTTTCTTGGTGTGAACCTGCAGACCCAGAACATTTTGTGAACTTCGAGAAGTGTCTCTCTTCCATGAATAGCTCGGAAGAGATTTGCCTTCTAACTACGTTTGCTCAGATGGCTCAGGCCAGAAGAACCAGCGTGGATGAAGACTTCATAAAAATTATTGTTCTGGAGATATATGAGGTTAGAATACTAAGTTATAGAAGTCAGCTAAAAAATATTTTCTTTTGGATTGTCCACTCATTGATTCTTTTGAGATTGCTTTAGAAAAGTAAAAGTGACTATTGTATACTGTTTGCACTCCTTGGGAGCAGATACTTGATGGAACATCATTTTGCTATAAGGAGTATTGAAAATGCAGATCATGCCCATTCCATTTCCCCTACTACTCCTGACATTTGGTACATGAGTTCTGGTGAGGAATAGACCATCTGACACAGCCTGACCCTCGTGGTTTTCATACTGTCTGTTGTTGTCTCCGCCTCCCCCCCGAGCCTGCCAGTAATGTGGAAGGCTGGCTGTTAAGTCAGTTTACATGAGATGGTGGAAAGAATACTGAACCTGGAGTTTTAAGGCCTGGATTTATTTTAAATGTGCTGCTAATTGCCCATCTCACATCAAAAAAGATACCTTACTGCTCTGGGCTTCAGTTTCCTCATCTATAAAATGACAGGCTGGGAGGAGATTCTCATTTTCTTCTCTTTTTCACTGAGCCATCCCTAACAGTGGAGGAGAGTGAACTTTGGACCCCGGAGTGTCTAGGGACATAACCCAAAATGGTTACTAAAACTTTCATTGGAGTTTTGTGTATATGAAAAAAGCGAAAAAAAAAAAAAAAAAAACATGTACATTTTCAGTTTAGGTTGTCATCTATTTATCTTCAAAAATAAGTTTTTCCTCTAAACTGTACAAGTAAACTCAGGTAAAATTATGTTCCAAGAAGATTCTGTGAGTTTATTATCCTCTACCCAATATTCCAATTTGAGAATGGCAGACTGGATGAGTTCTTTTCCAGGATCTAGTACCCTATCAGGCTGTCCTTACACTTGTATACTTAACCATGCATGAGGTTAAGGCCCGGAAGGATCTGCAATTCCAGACTGTCTCCACGTGGTGAAAAAATTGCTGTACATTGAAATTGCTTGATCACTGGATCTTGGCATTCTCCAGACCCTAAAGTAATCTTTGTGTTCTTGAATAATGTTTCAGGTGTCTGACCAGTACTCACAGTGAAAATTACATTCTGATGCTGTGTGTGCGTGTGTAGAAGTTCTTGAGTGAAATTAAAGCAATACTTAATTTTAGGTGGATGCACTCTCACATTTTTCTGTTCTGTTTTATTCTATTTTTTTTCTATTCCATTGTATTTAAAAAATAATGTTCGCCATTGGCACCAATGGATTGTCACCTATAGTTTGGAAGACACTGCTCAAGAGGAATTGGTAAACACTGATATTTTAGGAGCTCTTGTAGTTATTTTGTAGGAGAGAATGCGTAGTCCCATGAAATGCATTCTGATTTTTATCATTTTAGTGATTTCCTCAAATTTTGATAAGTTTTAACTCTGAAGGGACTATTTTATTGCTACGTCAGGATATACTTTCCGAAACCAGCTCTTAAGTTATTGTTACATAGTTACCTTTCTCCTCCATTCCCTCTCCTCCCACCTTCCAGCCTCAGAGCAGACACTTTGTTCTTTGAAGTTCTGACATCTTTTTGAACATTGTGTGAACTCGGGCTGTGTCTTTCTACTTTACTTGAAAACATCCTAAGTAAATTATAGAAATGTGTTTTGACTGATAATTGGTATTAAAGGTGCCGTTTCCACCCCCTCCTGCATTTAGGTATCTTACGTTACCCTGTCCACCAGAGAGACTTTTTCAAAGGTTGGCCGAGAGCTTTTAGCGGGCATCACAGCTGTTCACCCTGCGATAATTTCTGTCCTCTTGGATAGAGTTCAAGACACCATCGACCAGGTTGGAATGGTAAGAACACTGCTTTTGTTTATCTGTTTGCTTGTGTTGCCTTTTCCTCTTCTAAATCCCGGAGTCATGGAGCAGTGGGAAAAGCAGTGTGGCTGCTGGGAATGACTCACTCAGGGGCACAACAGGGTGGGAGGGCACTCATTGTGTCTCAGACTCTGCCTGTGCCATTCACATGCCTACTTGGGATTAGCTGCTGATTGTGAAAGCTGGGATGGTTTTTCTTTAGTCTCCTCAAAGTGACCTTTCTGCCTCCGTAATAACAGGTTTTTACTTTAAATAATTAACTATAAGCCTATAGTTTATTAGCACTTTTTATTTCTTAATTTTATTTGGCTTTCATAATTTTATATTTTATCCTTGGAAGAAACAATTCTGATTAAGAAACAAGACACTATTTAAATTAGTCAAAAGCAAAATTAAAAGCAGTAGTTGAAGTTGAGCAAGACATATAGAGTGTATTTCTGTCATTTGTCACAATCACTTTTGTAACTTTATATAATTCTTAGTCAAGCTCAATTGATGTAATTCATACACCATACAGTTCATCTATTTAGAGTGTACAAGTCAATGTTTTTTAGTATTTTCACAGAAATGTACAGCCATCACCACCATTAATTTTAGAACATTTTTATCATGTCAAAAAGCAACCCCATGCCTGTTAACTGTTAAACTCAATCATTCCATTCCTCCAGCCCTAAACAACCACAAATCTACTCTCTCTTTATAGATGTAACTATTCTGCACATTTCATGTAAACGGAATTGTATAATATGTGGTATTTTGTGACTGGCATCTTTCCTTAGCATGTTCTTTGGGTTCATCCATGTCGTGGCAGGTGCTTCATCCTTTTTTTATGGCCAAATAGTATTCCATTGCATGCGTGTACCATTTTGAAGAAGCATGCACTTAATGAAGGTTTTCTTCACCATCTGTGATAAGGCTATAATGTGTGAGCTTTTCTAATGACAGATTGTCATGTGTCATAACTTTGAGAGACATGTTTAAAGTAATAGTATTTGTCTGTGGCCTTCTATTTACAAAGGGTTTTCCATCTTACAGTCACTGCAGGACAGATGACTGATCTTTAATAGTCGTAAATTATATGCATCAAATATGCCATCTTAACCATTTTTAAGTGTGTAGTGCAGCCCATGGAGCACACTCACATTGTTTTGCTCCCTGCCCTCAGCGCCATCCATCCTTCCACAGAACTCTTGCATCTTGCAAGACTGAAACTATGCCTGGTAAATGGTAACTCCCCATTCCCTCCTCCCTGCACCATCCAGTCGAGCCCCTGGCAACCAGCGTTGTACTGTGTCTCTATGAGTTCTAGGTACCTCATGTAAGTGAAATCACACAGTGTATGTCTTATTATGACTGGCTTGTTCCACGTAGCACACTATTTTCAAGGTTCTTGTATATCATAGCATGTATCAGAATTTCCTTTTTAAGCCTGAATATAATCTGTTGTATGTATATACCACATTTTGTTTATCTGTTCCTGGGTTGATGGCTACAGGTTGCTTTTTACCTTTTGGTTCTTGTAACTCCGCAAAGAATGTGACTGTGCAAGTATCTCTTTGAGACCTTGTTTTAATTTTGTTTGGGTATGTACCCATAAGTAGAATTGTGGGATCATATGGTAATTCTGTTTTTAATTTTTATATTTTTTACTGTTTGCCCAAGTGGCAGTGTGGTAGTACATGGAACTCTGTGTTCCACTGTGATGTGATTATATTGAGATGAAAGGCTCCTTATCTGCAGTACAGGAGCTTGTTTTTGATTGCTCCTTTTCTGAGAAGGCCAAAGATACCTGTAGTGGGTCATACAATTCTTTCAGTTTGGTTGAGCCCATGGCCTTTTTCTCTCAAGTGTTTTGCAGGGTTTGGCCACACTTATATTTTTAATTTGGTCATGATATTTCTAGTAGTAAGCTGTCCCCAGAGACATGCTTAACTTGAAGTGTAAAAGTTGGGACCATAGTGTTTTTTAAAGCACATCTAAAAGGTGCCTCCACCTTTCTGTTCATACGTGTAGTTTCTTTGTACTCTTTGCACTTTCTGGTGCTTCTGGAGGAAACATGAATGTATACTTAAAACATTCTATTTAAATTCTGTTTTGTTGAGAGTTTTTATTAGGATTTTTTCCATGCAATTTTTAGGCCTTTAACTTATTTTTCTTATCTTACTGCATTGGCTGTGTTTTTTATTACAGTATTGAACAGAAGCTGTGAGAGTGGACATTCTTCCCTTCCCTCTCATAGAGGAAGGTGCTCAAAAGTTCACCATTAAGTATGTTAGTTGTAGGTTTTTCATTGATGCTCTGCGTTAGGCTGAGAAAGTTTGTTTCTAGTTTGCTCAGTTTTTTCATGAATAATTATTCAGTTGCTTTTTGTTTTTTGCATTCATTGAGATAATGTTACGACTTTTATCCTTTTTTCTTTTACTGTGGTGAATTACATTGGCTAGCTTTCAAATGTTGAATCATCATTGTTTCTGGAATAAAAGCCACTTGATCACGGTGTATTATTCTTTCTATGTGCTGCTAGATTCAATGTGATAATATTTGTTGTTGAGGATTTTCACACATACATTCATGAGGGATGTTAATCTGTAATTTTTTTCCTTATGCCTCTGTGAGGTGTTGGTTTTAAGGTTATATTTACTACGTGTGTGGGGAGGCACCCCCACCTCTTCCATGTTCTGAAGCGCCATGTGCCTTTTGGAGAAAAAATTTTGCAAGCAGTTTAATAATGTGTTATAGTGATACAGGATTGTTTCTAAGTTTTTTATTTTAATTATTACCATTTTCTTTTTAATAAGGTGTCTTTATACTTGTTTAAAGAACTGCCTTTGTATCTTTGGCGGCCTTCTGCCTCCGAGGTAGCTGTGATTCGGGATTGGCTGTTGAACTACAACCTGACAATGGTGAAGAACAAGTTGGCCTGTATTATCCTGGAAGGGCTGAACTGGGGATTCGATGAACAGGTATGTGTTTAAACCATTCTCTAGTGATTTTCAGCCTTTTTTATCTCATGGCACACAAACTAATTACTAAACTCCTGTGGCACACCAAAAATATATTTTGCCGATCTGACCAAAAATATAGGTATAATTTTGATTTGTTCACACCGGATGGCTATTGTTGTGTTGGCCGCTGTCATTTTTTATTTGGCAATCTAAGGGAAAAGAGGTCAGTGCCCCTGACCAAATAGTCAGATGTTGCAGGCTTTAAAAATTCTTGCGGCTCCAGAAACTGGAGGTTCTACACACATCCATTTCAAAGAAACATTTTCTCAAAACATTAACATTTCCAAATACTATTTGCAAGGTCTGCAGATTCTTTTAGCTGTGTCAGAGTTTAGGATCTCCTCTTTATGTCTGTTGTGCAGAGGGAACATCCTCTGAATGAAGAGAAATTGTTCCACATTGAAAATTCTTCCCTTTTTCTTTAGACCATTTGTATCTGTTGTTTTCTCTCTGGCTGTTTACTGCAGTTCCTTCTAATTGCCTCTCCTGCCTCTGGCCCTTCCTCCTCCTGCGTTTTGTCTTGCATGTTATTTCAGACTTGTCTTCTGAAACGCCTGAGCATTGGTGAAGAGCCTGAGCCAGCCTGCCTGGGTTCTGATCCCAGCTCTGCCACCTCCTGGCTCTGTGACCCTGAGCAAGCTTCTTGTACTCTCTGGGCCTTAGTTGCTCATCTCTAAGAATCAGTACGGATAAGCTTGCGTTATAGGCTTGATATGACTGAGGCTATGGTAAAACAGGACAGTTTTCGACACACATTAAGTACTCAGTGGTGGTAGTTTTCATTAATAATAATTTATTATTTTTAAGGCCTTGCTAATACTTATCATATGTCTCCAAAGTGTCAGGTAAGGGATTTTGACAAACCCTCTTGTCTCTTCACTCTATGCCTTAGTAGTTGCCCTCCTTGGTCAAGATATTTAAGCATTTTAAAGGGAAAATAGGAGAGAACTCAGCCCTCTCTAGCTGTCTGCCAGGTTTTGTTCTGAGCAGGTCACTGGTCCTCGTAGCCATGGTCAGTGATTTGCAGGAGCAGGACGCCTGTTTGCAGATGAGGACGCTGAAGCCTGGGAGCTTTCTTCTAGGGCGACCCTGACCACGTGGGACTGCCCGTGGGTTCACCTGGGCCTGCCTTCTCTCAGGTGCTGGTGGGTGAGCGCCGCAGAGGGCTGCTCTCCACCTTCACATCCCCCTGCCCCCCTTCTCTCAGCCGTGTGGAGATCCCCCTGTGAGAGTCTCCTCCATCCTTTGTCAGAGTCAGAAAGGCCATCTTCTAGGAGGGAGCTAATGAATATGTTTCTTCAGGCTGCAGAGGAAGACTGGGGTGAATTTGATAGACCACTTCAGGCTCCTGAATATCTTACCTGTGTTGTTGAGTATTTTTTACATTTTTAATGCTGATAGTATAAGAAAAGGAGATATAGACTTAATTTATTAAATCTCTTCCTATTTAATAATAATTAAACATACTCCTGGTTTGAGGCTATGCCCTTAAACTTACAAGTTCATAGAGATTCTAAGAAGGGGAGGAAGACTACACTAAGAGGAGATACCTTTTATGGCTGGGGCCTAGGATGACTCAGATCTAAATCTATGTACGTAGAGCATAATGGTTCTTTAAAAAAGATTTTAATTTTTTTTCCTGTTGCCATTTTATAACTTAATAGTTAGGGAACGTGATTTTTGGAAAATTTAGCTTTTGCACCTAAAATTCTTTTTCACTCTTCTGCCTAGTTCTTTGGTTCAAAGGTATATATATATTTAAAAAATCAAGATTGCATATTTGTGGTTAATTTTCTCTCTAATAGGGTACCCTCCACCTGGATCAAGCAGTCCATGCTGAAGTGGCTTTAACGGTTCTTGAAGCGTACCAGAAATACCTCGCACAGAAGCCATATGCTGGGCTTCTGTCTGAAAGCATGAAGCAGGTATTTCCATCTCTGTGTATGGAGGACATACATCTTTATTATAAATAGCCTTGGTGGATCAAGTTACAGCATTTACTCTGTGGTTGGATAAACATTTTTCTTTAAGAAGAAGTCTACACATGGCCCCTTTAATACCGTGGAATTGGAGTAGCGCTGCAGTGGCGTGCTGGAGCCAGCTTGCCCTGGCTCAGGAGAACTGAGTGAGACGTTTTCAGGAACTCTGCCGGCCAGGGTGATCTATTGGTAGCTTGAAATTGACAGTGGTGGGGATTTTTTTTAATCCACCAAAATTGACGAATGGTGGGAATGAGCTTCTCCCACTCTCTAACGGGTTAAATTTATTTACCAGCACACTGCTGTTTGCATAATAACTTTTGTATTATTACTCTATTACTTGAGCTGACTCAGATCAAGTTCATAGAATGACTAGCAAGTAAGCAGAAGTGGTCACTTTGAGAAATTGCTTTGATTTAGGATCACAAACACAGAGTGCCAGTCAGTGATATGGCCTCTCTTTCGAGGGCTTTGCTGATCACAGAAGGAGATGGGTGTGTGAGCTTACTGATTTAATGTGTGTGTGACCGATGTGGTTTAAAGTAAATAATTGTTTCAGGTTTCCTATTTGGCCAGTATTGTTCGATATGGAGAGACGCCTGAGACCTCATTTAACCAGTGGGCCTGGAACTTGATCTTGAGGTTAAAACTGCATAAAAATGACTACGGAATACAGCAGAATTGTCCAGCTGTTCCCTTCTCCAGCGCTGTGCCGGACATGACAGAGTCACCCACGTTTCATCCCCTCCTGAAGGCTGTTAAGGCGGGCATGCCCATTGGCTGTTACCTGGCCTTAGCTATGACAACGGTGGGCCACAGGTACTGTGTTCGGGCTGAAGCTCTAGGGCTGTTGAAACTTACAGGCAGTGATTCTAGAATCTCATCTTTTACATCCCAAGGTCTGAGGCCTCCATCAAACCTACTACCAAGGGGAAATGCTGCCCAAATTCATATGATACATTTATACTGGAAAGTCACCTTGTTACATTATGAAGAGGGTTGAACATGTCATCCAGAGTGGAATGTTTATGTCAGCAGTTGATATATTCTTTTCCTCAGAATAATGATCAAATAAAAATAATTGGTCACCTGTACAGAATTTTAAAGTGGATGGCAGCCCAACTCTGGTTCTCAGCTGAAGGGCCAAACGTGCCCAGGGGAATGAAATGCGTGATGAGGTCACGTGCTTCCCTGGTATGAGCTCGTAGCTGCCTGTATTTCTTCCACTGGAGCACTTACCACGCCACGTAGCAGCTTGATTTTATCAGGGACCTTCCCTGAGCTTCCCTGAGTCCAAAGCTCAGGGACTCTGTGTGTCTTGTATTACCAGTAAGTAATGATGAATGAGTGGCTTCTTAGTTGGTTAAAAATTCTTTTTTTTAAAGATCATTTTCCTATGACATTTTAGTTTTATATTTTTGCCCACCCAATTTTCTGAAACCTCTCTGGACCTGTGGTTTTTGGTTCTTGCATCTCATGCTCATTGTAGCACCTCCTTAGCATCCCGATTTCAGTGTCGTGTTCTGCACTGAGTATGTTTTCAGAGGATGTCAGTTGTTCTGTCAGCTGTTAGTGCTCAGCCCTGTGCTGTTTGGTGGAGAAGAGATGGAGCTGTTGAAAAGCTGCCCTCAGGTTGTCGACAGTTTAGTGGAGATGGTAGGATAAAATAATTGGCAGCACCAAATATATACTCATGGGCTGGATGGTGTGTATAGAGCAGAGGTTCTTAACTCTGCTGCTTTTTAAATCAATTTTGGAATGACTCTAAAAATACCAATGCAGAGAAGAGGGTGAGAATCCTGTCTGAGTGGTCTGAGGAGCCAGGTCTCCAGATTCTTCTTTAAAAATTTTTTTTTAAATTTTTAAATATATATATATTTTTACTTTTAAAATATATTTTTATTATGCTATTGCAGTTGTCCCAATTTTTCATTCTTTGCTCCCTCCACCCGGTACCCCCACTCCCTCCGGCAATTCCCCCCTTAGTTCATGTCCATGGGTCGTGCATATAAGTTCTTTGTCTGCTCCATTTCCTATCCTGTTCTTAACATCCCCCCCACCTGTTCTGTATCTCCTTATCAATTTATGCTTCTAATCCCTGTACCTTTTCTCCCATTCTTCTCCTTCCCCCTCCCAACTAATAACCCTCCATATCTATGATTCCGTTTTTGCTCTGCTTGTTTGCTTAGTTTGTTTTGTAGATTCAGTTGTTGATAGTTGTGAATTTAGTGCCATTTTAATGTTCATAGTTTTGGTCTTATTCTTTTTCTTCAGTAAGTCTCTTTAACATTTAATACAATAATGGCTTCGTGATGATGAACTCCTTCAGCTTTACCTTATCTGGGGAGCACTTTATCTGCCCTTCCATTCTAAATGATAGCTTTGCTGGATAGAGTAATCTAGGTTGTAGGTCCTTGCTTTTCATCACTTTAAATACTTCTTGCTGGTCCTTTCTAGCCTGTAAAGTTTCTTTTGAGAAATCAGTTGACAGTCTTAGGGGAACTCCTTTGTAGGTAACCCTCTGCTTTTCTCTTGCTGCTTTTAAAATTCTCTCTTTTTCTTTAACCATTGCCATTTTAATGATGATGTGTCTTGGTGTAGGTCTCTTTGCATTCATCTTGTTTGAGATTCTCTCTGCCTCCTGGACTTTATGTCTATTTCCTTCACCAAATTAGGGAAGTTTTCTTTTATTATTTTTTCAAATAAGTTTTCAATTTCTTGCTCTTTCTTTTCTCCTTCCAGCATCCCTATGATTTGAATGTTGGTATGTTTGAAATTGTCCCAGAGGTTCTTGAACCTATCCTCATTTTTTTAAATTCTTTTTTATTCTTGCTGTTCTGATTAAATGATTTTTTCTTATGTTTCAAATCATTGATTTGATTCTTGGCTTCATCCACTCCACTGATGATTCCCTGTAAATTTTTCTTTATTTTGCTTAGTGTAACCTTCATTTCTGCCTGGGCATTTTTTGTGCTTTTTAAGTACCCAGTGAGTTCCTTGAGCATCCTAATAAACAGTGTTTTGAACACAGCATATGATAGATTTGTTTATCTCCATTTCATTTAGTTCTTTTTTTTTTAATATTTCTTTTTTTTTTTTTAAAGATTTTATTTATTTATTTTTAGAGAGGGAAGGGAGGAAGATAGAGAGAAACATCAATGTGCGGTTGTTGGGGGTCATGGCCTGCAACCCAGGCATGTACCCTGGCTGGGAATCGAACCTGCGACACTTTGGTTCACAGCCCGCGCTCAATCCACTGAGCTACACCAGCCAAGTTCATTTAGTTCTTTTTTTGGAGCTTTGTTCTGTTCTTTCATTTGGACCATATTTCTTTGTCTCCTCATTTTGGCAGCCCCCTTTGTTTGTTACTATGTATCAGGTAGAGCTGTTTTGACTCCCTGTCTTAGTAGCTTGGCCTATTGTAGAAAAGTGCAGGGGTAAGTTGTGGGGGGTGGAGCCTTAGGTAATTGCCAGGGTGGGGCAACCCGTGTGAACCAGGTTGATGGAGTTTCTGATAGGATGCTGCTGCTCTGTGGTTCTGTGTAGGGGAAGACTCAGAGAGAGGACAGTGCCACTTCCTGGCCTCTGGAGTTTTGTCTGGGAGGAAGCTGTCCCCTGTCACTCACCCTGATGCCAGATATTTCAGTCTCTCCCTGTATGCCACTGGTGCACTTCCAGCTGCTGCTCCGGTGCTGGAGCCCAGAGTGAGTGAGTCTGCCTAAGTCCTAAGTCAGTTGTGGACCCTTTCAGAGGAGACTCCTGAAAATCCCACAGTTTCTTCCACTGCCCCAACTCCCTCTGGTTTTTACAGCCAGAAGTACGAGGACTTATTTTACTGGCACTGGAACCCTAGGCTGGATGGTCTGATGTGGGGCTGGTATTGCTCATTCCCAAGGTATCCCTCCTGACTTTTATCCAGCACACGTGGGTGTGGGACCATCATTCCGCACCTCCCCACCCTTCCACCCCATCTGGGTGAATGTGACTTCTGTGGTTCCTTGGTTGTCGGACTCCATACAGCTCGGTTTTTTACTTTTCTGGGTAATAGTTTTGTTGTTTATTTGAAATTTTTGCTGTGGATGTGTAAGGAGGCAAGCCATGTTTACCTACACCTCCATTTTGACCGGAAGTCAGTAACTGTCTTGAATAGCCAAGATCCGTAATAACATCAATACTGTGTTCAATAAGCTGAAGGAAGCAGGCAGAAAACATCTCCAGGTCTCAAAGGAATCGGAATCATTGGTGTTCCTACCAACCGCCTCTTCTTGGGGCTGGGTTAATCTGAAGTAAAACAGAAAGCTAGCCTTGAGATTTGAAACTTGTCCTCTTCACTCACATCCACCTCCTCCCCCACTTTCCTGCATCCTGCTTTATAGCACAGACCACAGTGGTCACTTTTGCAAATGACATTTCCCCGATCCCAGCCAAATTGGTTCTTTGGGGGCCCTGCCAGTGGGAGGCACTGGCTGGAGACTGGAGGTGAGAAGCCAAGTTCGTCTTCCTCTCTCAGCTTCTGGAGGTGTCTGTGTGTCTTTGTCAGTGTCTGCAGAGACTCTGGCTGCAGCTGCCACAGGGCAGCGCTTTCCTCTGCTGGTCTCCAGGTTGCTCTAATGTGTAGTATAGATTTAGAACCCCTCAGTGTGAGCAGGAAGAATTATTTATCTATTTTTTAACTATTATTTTGTTAATCCTCACGTGAGGATATGTTTATTAATTTTAGGGAGAGAAAGAAGAGGGAGAAACATCGATGTGAGAAACATCGATTGGTTGCTCCTCTCACACGCCCCAACCCGGAATTAAACCTGCATCCTTTTGGTGCATGGAATGATGCTCCAACCAATTGAGCCACCCATCCAGGGCACAGATAATTTAAAGGAAGGAGAAGTATTAGAGCATATTATCTTCATTGAGGACCTAAGCTTTGGAGAGGAGTCTTAATTAGAGAAGACTTCTATGGAGCAGAGCGGTGACGCTCACCTTCTCCAGGTGATCTGTGCCCACAGTGTTGAAGAGTCAGCCTGAGGGCCACCCCCTTCCACCCTGGAGCACCTGTGCATTCTGAGCAGCGCATTTTCTGTGTTGTAGTGTGAAAGTTTCTCTCTCCCCGCCCTTCAAGGTAAGGGCGTTGTCTCATTCATCTTTGTGTGTCCACAACTTGAACTGAGTAGGTATTTGATTGAATGAACACGGGAAGGAGCCCCAGGTGTCTGAAGGTTAGGAGGAGAGGTGGGGAAGTGATGAAGAAACATTCCTGACCGAAACCTGTGATTCATGTTGGTGAAGGGAGATGATCAGGTGGGCCAGGAGGGCCAACGTACAGACAAACTGGAAGCCAGGTAAAGGGGCAGAATTGATCTGCTAGGGAGAGAGAGATTTTATGGGCCTTGTGGGAGGCACTCTGCTCTGTTTCCAGCGGCTCTGGTGTCTTTCACAGTTTCCTGCATCTCAGGTGCCTCATCTTTCAAACTGAAATAATAATAGTTTTGGACTTTATGAGGCTTCCGTGAGTTATAATACATTTAACATGCTTAGAGCAGTGTCTGGCATGTGAGTTCTTTGAAGGTAATGTTCTAAATTTAATTGTTTCATGATTTCTCTAATTTTTTGGTATCCATTTTGGGACTGTAGCTCTTTATTCATTGATGCTGCTACAGTAGGTCCTCTCTAAAGGTACGTACTTGTTTACTGCAAATTACTGAATTCTCAGCAGGAGTGAGGGTAAGGATGAGGGTTTTCCTTTGCGGCTGAACTCTAGTGTACAAGTCCACCAAGACCATCTGGGATGTATATATACTAGAACTGACTTAAGGAACTTTTATGAATGGGCTTGAGGTTTGGGGCACAGTGTGCAGGGATAGAAGTTGTATATGAACACAACATCACAGACAGTGCACAGGGCAGCAGTTGGAAAATCACCCAGAACTTTTCTCATCCTAAAACAACATTGCTTTTTGTTGTTATTTTTGTGCAGTGTTTTTCCTCTGATCGTTTTTAGAGCTGTGATATCTGCCACTGCAACAACGATGAGCGCTGTGGTGCACGTCACCCCGGTGCTTTCACCCGTCTATGCAGTGCTTTTCTCCCCGTAGTTGTCGTCAAAACTATAAAGTGTTACAGTTTGTTTCCAGTATTGTTACAGCACAAGTATTTTTCCATGTTGCCCTTGGCCATCATATGCATTGTTTTAAAATTGCACAATAATACTTCCATTGAAGGGACTTTCCCATTACTTACATGTCATTTCAGCCTCTGAGTTTGCAATTACAATATTCTGAAAAGTGCATTTTTACATGGGTTGTCTCTCTTATTATTTTTCTTATTTGAGATTATTTCTTAAGGATAGATTTCTCTGGAGTAAAAAAAAAAAAGTAAGTAAATTTTGATGCCAGATTGGTTTCAGAAGACTTTTGCCAGAGTGTACTGTCAGGTTGAGCTCACTTTGAGTCTTCTCTTTGCTGTAAAAGCCTTGTGGGGGCGCAGACGATGAGGGCCTCTTGACTTTCAGAGAAACCCCATTTAAAGGACAGAAGAGGGGAGCAGCAAGTGCTCTGGACTAGAAACTTTCAAACCTGGGTTCTCATTTTGACCCTACCCTAGGAAATTAGGTGAATTGGGGCATGATACTTCACCTTTCTTATCTTCAAAATGAAAATATAGCTGAACTTTTAAGTTCCTTTGTGTTTCCAGTGTTTAATTTTCCAGTCTAATTTTCACACAGAAAATTAGAATCTGTTTGGTTATGCAAGAATGTCCTGGAGACCTAAGATCATCCTGGTAGCATGTAGGCTGACAGGTCATTGGAAGAACATCATTTTATGCACTGGCTACCTTGCATGCTCACTGCCTTTTTCTTTTTCCATAGCATTGAGAAGTTCTGTGCAGAAGGAATCCCACTGTTGGGAATTCTGGTCCAGTCGAGGCATTTGAGAACAGTGGTCCATGTCCTGGATAAGATTCTGCCTTTGTTCTATCCTTGCCAGTACTACCTTCTGAAGAATGAGCAGTAAGTAGGGAACAGCTCAGCGCGTACAAATGACTCTCTCTCTGGTTTCTGTGTGCTCCACCCACCTGTACCGTGGTGAACAAAACAGGCATTGCCCTCAGACACACAGGCAGTTATCATGTCCTCAGGATGTAGTTACTAGTTTTAAGGACCATGAAGGAAATCAGCAGGATGCTATGAGAGAGGTCAGTGGGTGAGAAGATGGCAGTAGGAGTAAGGAAGTGTCCTCTGAGGAAGAGACGCTGCAGATGAGATGCGAGGGGTGGGTAGGAGTTTGCCGGGTAGGTGTGCGGGGAGCATTTCTGGCAGCAAGCCGGCAGATGCAAGGGCCCTGATAGAGGAGGGAGTCAGTGTGCCGAGGGAACTGAGGACACTGCCATGATCTCATTGTGGGGGAGTCCCCCAGAGTGCCCCATATGCCACCTGTGTGAAGTTGACACCCAAGAAAAGATTGTGGAATAATTTTATAAACATCTCTGCTTTTGTTAGAGGGTATAGAGGGGATACCAGGGCACTTTGGGGTGTTTTTTCTCAGATGCTCTTTAATTCTCACATGTTTGTGTGTCTTAAGTCCATTCACTCTGCTTCTCCAGGTAGATAGAGTTCCTTTTAACCTGAATGAAATTGGAAAACTTTATTCTTTGAAACTCTTGAAGATTTATCAGAATCTCTAAATAGAGCTTTGGTCTAAAAATGGGACTACTTTGATATTTTTTTGTTTTCTCCTAAGTAATTAGTCCCTGGAAATTGTGTTGATTTTGGTCGGAAGGTAAAGTGTGTTGTCTTGTATGTTGGCAGGTTTTTGTCACAGCTCCTTCTGTTCCTACACTTGGACAGTGGCGTCCCTCAGGGTGTAACGCAGCAGGTCACCCACAAGGTGGCACAGCATCTGACTGGAGCCAGCCATGGGGACAACGTGAAACTTCTCAACAGCATGATCCAGGTCAGGGCCCTCGTAAGCCCCAAACACGCCCTCGGCCCGCTTCCCAGTCAGACGCCCCTGGGGCTAGCACATTCATGGTTGGTCGTTCCAGGGCCCTCGGCACAGGACTTTTAGCCTAGAAAGTCAGCAGATTTGGGTTTGGGAGTGGAGGTAGATATTATTTTGTTAGTGTTCTAAAAATGGGAGGCTGGTTATTACCTTTCACCTCACCTGAGCCCGTTCTCTGCAGGCCCACATATCTGTGAGCACTCAGCCCAATGAAGTGGGCCCCATTGCCGTATTGGAGTTTTGGGTTCAGGCTCTCATAAGCCAACATCTTTGGTATCGAGAACAACCCATCCTCTTCCTCATGGACCACTTGTGTAAAACAGCTTTTCAGCTGATGCAGGAGGACTGTGTGCAGAAATTACTCTACCAACAACATAAGGTAAACCTGTTAGAGAATTTATCTTTCGGTCCTTGGCTAGACAGTAGCTTTCTAAGAAGCTTCTCCCAAATACACCATTCTCGGTGCTACACTGTGGCCACCAGATAAGCTTGCCGTAGTGGTGTCTTATCTCAGTAACCACAGTCCCTCAGCTCAGATCCCCCTAAAGCCAAAGGAATATCTCCTCCCCCGCTTGATTACATGTGGCTGTACTACACTGCTTGGGTCTGTCACTGCTGGCGGACTAATTAATGATTGAAATCCCTGTCTTACCAGAATCTTCCATTATAGTAAGATAGTTGCTGATATTCCGGAAAAGGTCATTGATAAGGTTTTCTCAAAGTCTCCTCTCTGCTCCACACCCTCTCCCTGGTGTAGAATGCTTTGGGCTACCACTGTGACCGGAGTCTGCTCTCTTCCTTGGTGAGCTGGATCGTGGCGGGCAACATCACTCCTTCCTTCGTGGAGGGCTTGGCCACGCCCACTCAGGTAGGCAGTCCCCTCAGTGGTTACCTCAGTGAACGTGAATATTGTTATCATCCTTACGAGTACATTATTACTAGCCTAACAGCTGACATATATTTAGCGCTCCCTAGGAGAATACTTTTTATTTTACCCTCATGTCAGCCCTGTGCTGAGGTTACACTGCTGCTCTTTCTGTTTTACAGAGGGGTTCACTGAGGATTAATGGCCCTAGTGGCTGGCTCAGGTTCAGACCCGGTCTGCCTGACTGCACAGCCTGCCCAGCCCCATGGCCGAGTGGTTGAGAATGGACAGGGAGCCAGAGGGTTCTGCCATTTGCTAGTGCTGTGCCTTGGGCAGCTTGCTTACCTCTCTGTCCTCCCTGACCTCAACTATCAGAAGGAAATAATCATTGCATCGACATGTAAAACATTAGAACAGTGCTTGGTGTATAGTGCTTACTAGGCATTGGCCATTGATTACTGTTGTCATCATTATCATCAGCACATTATTTTCATCGTTATTACCACCTTTGTGTTGAATTATGTCCGTTTCACCACTTAAGCCAGTAGTAACATCCTTCACCCGCCTGTCACAGTCCTACCTCCTGCTTATACCTCTCGTGAACTAGCCGAAGCCAACCTCTTGCTGTGTCGGCACACATCTTTGCCTTTGCCTAGCTGACTGTCTTAGCAGGCATCCCACCAGTCTCTGTGTAGAGCCTTCTCTGACCCTGCCCTCCCTCCTCGGGCTTCCCGCAGCACGTCACCTCTGATTCGGCAGTCACCACTGCTCACGTCACATGTGGTTACTCGGACATTCGTCTTGTCTCCTGATAGATGGAAGACTTCATAAGGGCAGAGCTGTGTCTGGCCCTTTTTCCTGTCCCCCGTGCATACAGAAACCACCCACTAAATATTGTTGAGCGAACAAACATCCTCTTTTACTAAAAAAGAATTTAACATTTTTTAGTGATCTATTTTATCTCAATTTATATCTGTGATAAGGATATAGATTGGTATGAAAATGTGTTCATTTTAGCAACCCTAAATGTTCGTTGATTGAACTCTGTGATACAAAAGCTGGTAGTTTGTGGAACATCAGGCTGTATTTTGTTTACCCGAGTGAGCTGCTGGCTCCTCTCCCCTTTACCTCCTGCCATTGCAGGTCTGGTTTGCCTGGACTATCCTGAACATGGAGTCCATCTTTGAAGAAGATTCTCAACTCCGAAGAGTTGTTGAAGGGGAACTGGTTATAAATCCTTCTTTCACCCCGGACCAAGCTTTGAAGGTGCAAATAACAGTTCTGCATTTGAATGGGAGAAGGTGGTTTGTACTTGGATGCTGATGGGTTCACCTGTAGCTTTCCAACGCCTGTGTTTTCCTTTGTTGTGAATGTTTGGAAAGCACACAACCAAACCAATGCTGAAGATGCTATACTTGAAGTGTATACTTCCTTCCCAAGTTGCATTTAACGTTGAGAATCACAACCTGACTGTTGAAGGCTGTGTTCATTGCATGTGTGAAGGGGATTGCCATTGTTTTAAAGCAGTTTCCAGTGTAGAGCTTGTTAAAAATCAGATTCTTGGACCCCCGACTTCTAAGATTCTGAGGTCCTGAGTCTGGAGTGGGACCAGGGATTTATTTTTTAAAACTCCCTAGCTGAGCCTTAGTCTCACTCAGGTGTGAGAAAGACTGGACTAAGGCTTTAGAGTTAAAGACCTTCTCCTTCAGGGTCCCACAGTGTAGACTTGGCTTTGGGATTTCAGAGCCTTTCAAGGAATTTATCACCCTGAAAGTCCTTTTAAAAATCTAACTTTTCAAGAGATTGATAAAGTTTGACAGTAAACTCTACTTTTGGTTTGCATCGTCTACTTTCTTGCACTGTTGTGTTTTACATGCAAAGGCTGTGAAGGCATGTCAAGGCATGGACATGAGATTAGATAATTAAGAGCCTTTCCAATTCTGGAGTCTGTGAAATTATTGGACAGAATAAAAGCTACCCCTTATCTCTTGCTAACAAGGAGATTAAAGTGTTAGTGAATTGGAGAAATAAGTTGTGGATCATTTAGCAACCTTTGCGATTGGATTCATTTCATGGTTGCTCAAAGTCCCCCTCTTTTGTAGAAAGCCCAGGCCCAGCTGAAGCTCCCCATCGTCCCGTCTCTCCAGAGGCTGCTGATTTATCGCTGGGCCCACCAGGCGCTCGTCACGCCATCTGATCACCCTCTTCTGCCACTCATCTGGCAGAAGTTCTTCCTCCTGTACCTTCACCGCCCAGGCCCGCAGTATGGGTAGGTGGCCGCTGCAGTCGTCAGTTTCTGGGAGTCCGTCCCACCTTGGCACTGCTCTGCTGCTCTGTGTTCTCGCGCTGTGGCTCAAGACTCCCTTCCTCCCTCTTTCACATTTTGACCTTTTTTGAGTTCAGAGTATCTTGTGGCAACTCTCTTTTTACTATTGCCCGTACCCAACGTGGCAAAGACAACAGCCGGGAACCTGGCAGGGTTTAGTGCAGAACCCCTGGACATGCAAAGGGAGGGAGACTCTGCGAACCTGCTGCCGGCGTGACCGGCATGGGGCTGTTCGAGGAGACTTGTGGTGAGCCATGCAGGTGTGGACAGTCGCCCTGGGCTGTCCCCGGCTGGGGTGTCTGGCATTTCACTGGAGATGGAGAGGCGCTGGCCAGCTGGAGCCATCCACTGTTACCAACCACTGATCTCTAGCTCCAGCTCAGTTTCCTAGCTCACCCTCTTACTTCCTCACCTCCTTTGAAACATAACTGTTAATTCTCCAAAACTTCTGTTGAAGATTGCAGCCAGATTGCAAGTTTTTCAAGAGCAGACTATTGTTAACCTATTCTGTATTCTAGGTGGTGATAATATCTTGAATCTGCACAGCACTTTGATCTTTAAAAAACTTTTTTCATATATACCATCTTGTTGGAGCCCCATAATAGCCATCATGATAGAAGTAGCATGTATTAATTTAATGCAGTATATATACAGCTGTAGTGCATTGACTGGTTAATTGTGACATTGTGTCATGTGGGAAGAACACATTGTACTGATCTTGTTGTGATCTGTGCTTGTATTTTTTAAGGTTGCCCGTAGATGGTTGTATGGGAAGAAGGTTTTTTCAAAGCCCTGCTCATACCAATTTGTTGAAAGAAATGAAGAGGCGCCTGACCGAGGTGGCTGATTTCCACCACGCGGCGAGCAAGGCCCTCCGTGTTCCAGCAGAGGGCAGTGAAGGGCCGCCAGCCAGCCAGGCTGGCACCCCCGGTTTCCTGACTTCACCCGAACTGCACATGGAGCTTGTGAGGTAGCCCGAGGTTATGTAGCCTTTTACATTGTTGTTTGCAGCACAGGTGCTGTGCTGGGCCGGTTATTTGTGTAATAGACTACTAGATGCTCTTCTCCTGTTAGACTGGCTCTGGAAGGCAGCTTTTACTGTAGGTCTCCATCTGGTAGAGCTGCTCTTCTGTGTGGCTCGTGGGAGGTGGATCAGCAGTTCAGGTGCTCCTCTGTTGAGTGCCTGGAGTCTGAGTGACAGCTCTTAAGCCAGAGGACTGGTGTCCTTTTTGATGTAAAAACAGAAGCTAACCCAAATGATTGGTTGCACAGGCGAACAGCTGATGGAGCCTCCTAGGACAGTTTTCTAAAACAAATGAGTGAGCATGGCAGGGTTCTTTCAGTGGGAGTTCATGGACCCTCTAGGGGGTTTTGGGGTTCATCTGGGGTGGGGTGGCATCTAGTAATCTCCCAAAACTGCTTCTAAAAAGAGGCACAATATTGGCATCCCCAAAAGGTTTAAGAATGTTGAAGTAAGTTTGGGTCCCTTTCACATTTCTCTTCACCTTTCATTTATAAGTTTGCTGTGAACCAGATTAGTCTTACAAATAAGACCTAATAAAAATGGCTCTTCATAGTTAATCTTGAATATAAAATGTTTTGGTGTGGACACCCAGTGATTTGAGCCAGCAACGAGGCTTCAGGCTCAACCTCAGAGCGCCTGTAGGGCTGTCTCTCAGCCTCCAGATGATTTCTCCCCTTGTCTTACTGCTTGATGGAAAATGTATTTTAACCAGGCTCAGCCAATGGGAAGGCTTTATCTTTGAACATTTACATCAGTCAAGGAGGTCTTTATTGTTCCCCTCTGCCTCTCTTAAGTCCCCTTTCCTTGGGCATGTTGGTCAAGTACCATCCAGTCGAATCGGAAGCAGGAGGAGAGGTCCATTTCAGCCTCTGCCCTTTCAGCACGTCAGGCCCCTACCCCCGGCTCCCTCCCACGCAGACACCAGGGAGGTAAGGGAGGTGGTTTTCCACTGCACTGAGCAAAGCCAAGTCACGCCACCTCCACCCAGCTCCCCACCCAGTCATTTGTGTGCTGGAGATGCCACTCTGGAACCTTTTATTGCAAACAGCTGCTTAAAATACCAGTGATTTTTTAGCAAAATGGACTGTGTTCCTTATAAAAATAACACAAAATAAAAACAAAAGAAACGTCATTCAATTTTTAAAAACTTTCCACTGGAAAATTGAGATTGATTTTTCTTTCTCTTTTTAGCCAGGCCTTGTTTCATTCCTTCGCACTGGGGACAGGGTGCGCACATGTCGGGAGGTCTGTTCGTAGCTCCGTGCTGTGGGGGGTGTCCGTGGGCCCGAAGCCGGCGGGCTCTGCCAGTTCATAAGTTGAAAAGGGCTTTCACTGTTTTCTCTGGAGAGGCTTCCAGACTTCTCAGAGCACTGAGGCTCACTGTGACTGGGTTGCTCAGGAAAGAACTGTTTTTTTCTTTTCCTGTTTACTGTATTTAATCCTACTTTAATAATAGAGTTCACAGAGCCGTTTCTTCACATCTTTTGTTTTAGCAATTATTGCATCATATTTTAGTCATCTGTGACCTGTCTTTCTCCCCTGTTGGCTCATGAGCTTTTCGGGAGGGTGGTGGTGGTTGGAAACATTTTCTGTGTTACGTGCTCTCTTTTATGTTGTGGTGGCATTGTTTCTGGAGATGTAAGAAACTTCATGTGTCTGCACATCTTTTTATTTTATATATATTTACGTGGTTTTTTTTTCTTTTAGGCTCTTCAATGTATATATACTGTGGCTAGAAGATGAGAATTTTCAAAAAGGAGATACCTATATCCCTTCTCTACCAAAGCATTACGACACTCACAGGCTAGCCAAAGTGATGCAGAATCAGCAGGTGAAACTATGGCAGTGTCTCTTTTAGCATATCTGACTGCAGTTTGCATTGGTCACATTCATAATCAAATGGTAAATCCACTTACCAATATAGAAATGGCTTGCTGGAATGGCCATTGTTTTTGTGGAGTTTCAGTATATAAGTGTGATTGCATTAAAGGGGTATTCCCTTTAAAAAAAGATTTTATTTATTTATTTTAGGAAAGAGGGGAAGGGAGGGAGAAAGAGAGGGAAAGAAACATTGATGTATGAGAGAAACATCTGTCAGTTGCCTCTTGTACGTGCCCCGATGGGGTACCAAACCCAAAACCTAGGCGTGTGCCCTGACCAGGAATTGAACTGGTGACCTTTGACTTTGCGGAATGACGCCCAGCCGACTGAGCCATTCCGGTCAGGGCAAGGGATGTTCCCTTTCAAATCTCCAGCCCCATATGACCGTACCTGAAGGCTTGAAATCTGGTCTAGGACTTTCTACAATCTCACAGACATGAACTTCCTTAGACTTTCTATTCTTTCTTATTTTGAATTGTTAGAAGCTGAATACTTTGAAGTTGTCATCTCTACTCCCATAAAAAGCACAGTGTAAGAATATATTAGGGCCCATATGTTACATATGAAGTTAATGGAGTGAAATAGATAACCTTTATGTAGCTTTGGAGACGATTTACTCATAGGTGTCACAGTTTTGGTTGCCCTTCTGGAAATACTCAGTCCTAATCTCCACATATTCTAAGCTGTTCTCTCTCTGGCACCTGGAGATGTGTGTAGTCCTTTTCTAGGCCATTATTACATCTGCTGGTAAAGATTGTGGGAGAAGGACATACAGGGTGCTGTGGGAGCACAGAGGAGCAGCACCCGATTCAGATTGGGTTGGAGTGGTGATCTTTGAGCTGAGCCCTGAAGGATGAATGCGAATTGGTCAGGGTAGGAAAGGCATGGTGGTGGGGGGTGACAGGGAGGATGTTACCAGCAGAAAGACCAGTCTTGCAAAGACATGGCAGGTCAGAGAGCCTGGCATGTTCAAAGAGGTGTGAGTGGGGGCATAGCACCCACCTGAAGATGACAGATGAAGCCAGAGAGGTGAATAGGGTCAAATCTCTAAGGGCCGTTTATGCTTTTCTAAAAAAAAAAAAAAAAAGAAATTGTTTTTCTTGAAATCTGTTTGGAGAGCTATTGAAATAGCGGGAGTGACTAAATAAATGGATGAATTAAAAATATATTGAGGAAGAATTGGTAGGATCAGTAGGATTTTTAGATACACAGTAGGATTGATTAGATACACAGAGACTCCCAGATTTCCAGCTAGAGGTGCTGTTTGCAAAGACAGGACACACTGGAGGAGGAAGTGCCGGAGGGGCTTCAAAGAGAACCCTCTACCTCAGAGTTGGACGGGAGGAATTCGGTATCTGTATACAGATACAGAATTCAGGAATGAGGCTGTGTAGGAAATGGGGTTTAATGGTGTTGGGCCATTTAGATTAAGAAGATGAAAATCTGAGGGATGATAACATTTAAGGCACAGAGAAATAAGGCTGAGAGTGTAGAGCCAGAGAAACAGGAAAAATAAGTAAGTGATATTGGTGTCTTGCAATCTTGAGTGAAGTTCCATACTCATTTCTTTATACTCCACACACCAGGGCCTTATCCAAGGTTTTGCACATGTAGGTACTTGGTCAGTGTTTTAAAAAATTAATCATAGCACCCTGACTGATGTGCCTCAATTGATTGAGCATTGTCCAGCAAAGTGGAAGGTCACCAGTTCAATTCCTGGTCCAAGCACATGCCTGGGTTGCGGGTTTGCAACCTAGTGAAGTACATAGTCAGAATAGCTCACTGGAGTGTGGGAAGAGAATACTAGAAATCTTATTTTTTTCTCATTTTTATTTACTTATTTCACTTTTTATCATGAAAAGATTCAGTCATGCAGAAAGTAGAATAGTATAGTGGACAGGTACACCCATTCTCCCCTGACCCCCTGTACTGTGTGTCTAGTTTCATCCATAGTTCACCTCCGCCCTCCACCATAGTATCATGGAGCTAATCTCAGAGCATTTGTTGGATAAAGATTAAAAGATAAGGATTAAGAGTGTGCACCTGGGTTTGCATTCACTGGGTTGCAGCCTTTCCTTTTTCCTTGAATCCTTTTTGATGATGAAAAAAATGAGGATGAGGATTAAAAAACAATGTAACCCAATAGCATTTCCATCTGAAAAACAATAATAGGTTATTAAAAATCAAATGTTTAGTCAGTATTCAAATTTCTAATTGTCTCATAAATGTCATAAAAGTTTTGTTTATTTTTTACAGTTCGTTTGAATCAAGATCCAAATTTTGTGATTGGTTCATAGTTCTTTTGTCTGTTTAATCTATAGGTCTTTCCCTTAATCCCCCCAACCCTTTTGTTTTTAAATCCTCACCAGAGGAGCTTAGAGAGAGGGGAAGGAAGCGGGAGAGAGAGAGAGGGAGAGAAGTGTCAACGTGAGAGAGCAACACTGATCAGTTGCCTCCTGTGTGTGCCCCGACCAGGGACTGAACCTGCAATCTAGGCGGTATGCTGACCAGGAATCCAGTTGGTGGCCTTTCGGCTTGCAGGATGCTGCTCCAGCCAGCTGAGCCACACTAGCCAGGGCACCCCCTGTAGCCCTGTTTTTCCCTTGCAGTTTATTTGTTGAAGAACTTGGGTAGTTGATGGTTAGTTTCCCCACAGTATAGATATTGCTTACTGTGTCTTTTTGGTGTAGCCTAATATGTTTTTCTGTCCACTATATTCCTATAAGTTATTAGTGGGACATAAAATTTGATCTAATGCAGATTCAGTTATTTTCAATATCTTTATTTTTCTCTGTAAAATTTCTGTTATTTACCTATGCCTTATAATTTAGCTCAGTAATATGTGTATATAATTTACAAATATACAGTTAGGAATATTAAACTTATTTTTTCTGATTATGGTACATAATAAAAAAACTTTTGAGATCCTTGCTAAGATTGTTAGAGTATTAATTTTAAATGCTATTCATCGTAGTGCTGGAGAATTTAGAATGAACCACCTTGTGTTCAAACTTACTGGTTCATTTTATAGTTAAATATGTTGTGAATGTATCTGTGAAAGTTAATGTCCTGTGGTTTGTTTCATTCTAGGATCTGTGGGTGGAATATTTAAACATGGAGCGCATACATTACGAGTTTCGGGAAACCATTGGTCAGTGGACACAGGCCAAGCTGGAGTCCCATTCTGCGCCCTGCAGTTTATCTGTGCAGCTGGACTTCACTGATCCTTTTTTGGGTGAGTCATTGGAGCATCAGGCCCTTTGAATGAATGAATGAATGAATGAATGAATGAATATGAACGGATGAATGAGGGCCATTGAGGGTTGAGTTGTACACAGTGTATGCCTTCAGTAAGAATTGCTTTTTTAGGATTCATGGTTGACTTGTCTACCACTTTTAGGTTAGGCTGTGAGAGAAAATTCCAAAGTAATAATGGCTTCAATAAGCTAGAGATGTAATTTAACTTTTCTCATGTAAAGGGAGTCTGCATCAGGCATTTCAGAGCAGCGGCTCCGTGACCTATGAACCCTCAAGGACCCCTGCTCCTCCCTTTTGGCCGCCCCACTGTTACCACACATGACATCTGCTTAGGGACCAAGGTAGCTGCTTACTCAGCAGGAAGGGGAGTTTCCTTTGTTAAGGACTGTTTTAAGAAGCTGCTTACAGACTATGCAAGCACATCTCATTGGTCCAAACTGAGACACGGGGGTCTACCTACCCGAAAAGGAGACTAGAAAGTGACTGTGTTTGTGCATCATTTTCTTTGTTATGCTCTGAAGAATTTTAACTGGTATCAATGTGTAAAGCACAACTTTAAATTTCATTACTTTGGGCTTGCAGTTTTAAAATTCAGAAGTCTTTTTCTTTTATAAACTTCCCTCTGTATCTGGAATTCTCACCATACAATACAAGTGGATCATATTTCCCAAATTTCTAAGTTGATTGTTTCTCACGGTGCATTTTTCTAGAGAAACAATTTTATAAATTATCAGTTAGTTTTCTATGCCATGCCACAGAAACTCGTTTAACCTGGAAAGTCGATGACATATCTTACAACAAAAATAACATAAAACTGCCCTGGCTGGTGTGGCTCAGTGGACTGAGCACCAGCCTGTGAACCAAAACGTTGCTGGTTCGATTCCCAGTCAGGGCACATACCTGGGTTGTGGGCCAGGTCCCAAGTTCTCACACATTGATGTTTCTCTCCCTCTCTTCTTTTCTTCCCCTTTCTCTAAAAGTAAATAAATAAACTTTTAAAAAATAACATAAAACAGTATTTGGGGATCACAACTTTAATTGCTAAATTTATTTTTTAAATGTAGAACATGTAATAAAATTGTGAATAGAATTGTTGAACAAAATATTGCAACGTGTAGTATAATAGAGCACTGCAGTGATTCAGAGAAAGGCAAAAAGACCTTCTTGCTCCAGCTCTGCCACTAACCAACTAGTTAGTTGTGTAAACAGAGTAAAATAGGAGCTTTAGTCCATTCTTCTATAAAATAAAGGTTCTGGACAGTCTCAACAAAGGCTTTATAATTTTTCTCTCCAATATTTCCCCCCTGAAATAATAATAGTCTCCCCACCCAATTATAAAAGTTGCACATGTTCATTGAAAAAAATGAAACAATACAGAAAAGTATATAGGGGAAGGTACAAAAGTTGCCCTCAACCCAGCTCATATTGAGCCTTATTTATTTTTTTGAAAGATTTTATTTTATTTATTTATTTTTAGAGAGGGAAGGGAGGGAGAAAGAGAGAGAGAGAGAAACATCAATGCGCGGTTGCTGGGGGCCATGGCCTGCAACCCAGGCATGCACCCTGACTGGGAATCGAACCTGCAATGCCTTAGTTCGCAGCCCGTGCTCAATCCACTGAGCTACGCCAGCCAGGGCGAGCCTTATTTTTTATTGCTGAAAACCTGTTAGATGAAGAAATACTCATATGTTTACAGCTCTGGAAGCTGCTGACTGCTTCTGATCATGTCTTCCCATTTAGAGTGCTTTCACAACGCCTTATTAACATTTCCCTAAAAGGCTGATTGTTTTCTCTGGAAAGCTACTAATTTATTAAGCCCTTAGTTTGTTCCAGGCTCTGTTGCAGCACTTTACATGTGTTAACTCAGTACTCCTAACAACCCTATGAGATTTATCCCTGCTGAGTAAGTAGGTCATGAACCTGAGAGGTGTAAGGTGGGCAGGTAACCAGCCCAGTCACAAAGCTGGTACGTGGTAGAGCCGTCTTGTTCCAGAGACCCTCTTCTGCGTCACTTATCCTGCCCCCTGTTTCTGGTGATCAGTACGGGTTGCAGACCCAAGTGAAATTAAGACCTAGATTTTAGAATAAGAAGCTTCAGGCTTTTGATGGCAGGTTAGATGGTGGTCACACCAAGTGAGGGGACTGGTGGTGGTGCTGGCAGGGTGAATTCCGGCAGTACTTCACAGGGCATTGCACACCTGTGGCAGCAGCTTCTTTTCCTTGAATTGAATTTGTTTTGTTGGCTTCAACATTTTTGTCACATGTGGTCCAGAGTGGTATTTATAGTTCAAAATGCTCTGAGTTTATTTATTTTTCCTGTCTTTTATTTTGCATTTAAAATATCCTTGTTTTTGTTTAATGGTAAGTGATACTAATTTTGAAAAAGTTGCTTGAAACAAACCTAAATATGGTCAGGAATCTAATCCAGTGATGAATGTCCAACTTTATTATCTTCTGTGCAAGGAGTGGTAGTTCTCGTGGAAAAACCCCAGCTATAAGGGACGATCCTGTACTTGACCTGTTTGGAATGTTAAATTCCATCTGCTTGGGGTGCAAACAATACTAGTCTTCTTATGCCAAGTACCAAAGTCATGGCTATTAAATTTTCTTTGATTTTTCTTAACAAGAATGGAAAATTGACTGCTATATTTGGAATGAAACCAGAAATTCATAGTAGTTCGTTAAGTATTTGTTGACTTGATTATTGATTTGAAGCCCCCTTGACCTCTCTCGTCCCCGGTTATCTTACTGTTGAAAAGAATCAGGTACGTGGCAGCTTCTCTTCATGCTCTTCAGTTGCTGTCTGCTGTGTGGTATGTGTGAGGTGCAGTAAAGCGAGGAGGAAGGAAGAGAGGACATATCGGAGACCCACTGTGTGTTCAGCCCTGTACTGGGTGTAGAGATGTAAGCATTATCTTGGGTTCACCAGTATGAGATCATAGGCTGTGTAGTACAAACTTGGATGGTACAGATTTACCTTTTATTTCTTAATATGGCACCCGATTTCTTATTTGGACTCCATAAATCATTTATTGGGTAAATAAGTAAATGGATGAATGAATGACTGACTGTATGACTATAAACATGAATTCTGTAGGAATTTGTGTCCATGACTTTATTCATTTTAACTCTACTACTTTCAGCCCTCTTGTCTAAACCTTGGCCTACTTTAAGATTTTTCACTTAGCTGTGTTCCATAATGCTCATTCCTTTTTCTCCCATTCCTATGAATTGTATCTGGGTGACTGCAGTGAACTTTCAGCTGGGCTGCCTGCACCATTCCCCCAATCCATTGTCTGGCGGTAGCTGCCATCTCTCTCCAGCTCACTTGAGCTGTTCACTAGGTTCCCTTCATACCAGCGTAAGTCCAGACACCTAGTGCCTCATGCAAGGCTGTGTAGGGATCGGGAGCTTTGACTCTTTAACCATCATTAAGACTTTCTGAGGATAGGAATTAGATTTAATAATACCCCATGCTCCTGATCTCCCAGCCCCTGGTAGAATATTACTAGGCCTGTGGGTGTTCCCTCGAAGCTTGTAAGTAATACAAGATCATGATTTTATTCATTTAGGCCTCTGAAGTTTCTATTTGGTAGATCTCCACCATTCTTTATGAAGGCAACAGGCCAGGGCTTTGCACCCACTTAATACGTTACTACCTAGTAGTAGCCATTAATTACTTAGTCAATGTGACTTTATTTTCTTTCAGCTAAAGAGAGGGTTTTAAGTAACTTGCGGAAACACGAGGCTCCCCAGCCTCCCCTTGTTCTGCACCCACTGAGGCCTCCTGTGCCGGTTATTTCATCTGCTGTCCTCCTGAGTCGGGAGAACACCACCCAGCTGGTGTGCACAGACCTGAATCTGTTGCAACAGCAGGCCAGGTAAGACCGTGAGACCTCCCAGATCATGCTTCCGTGCTTGCTGCCTTGACAGCCTGGGTGACTTAATACCTGGAAGGGCTTCCTCATCAGCATCCTCCCCATGGGGAAAATTGGACAAGACCGGCCCAGACAGTTACTTCGTTAACCAAGTTGTGACAAGTCTTCAAATTTCCATTGAAATTATGTGACGCTTTAATGGACTACAAATTTTAACCTGTTTCTTGTGGCATTTCTGAGTGCCAGCTAAGTGTTTCTCATGCTTCTCCCAAGGAGACCTGATAATGGAAAGGTTGTGTTTAAAGGGCATGAAAGGAGATTTACTTTCTTTTGTCACTGCTTTTTGCTCTCACTCTCCATATTTTAAAACTTGGCCCAGGCGCTTGATTGAAGTATGAGCAGATGATTTAGTGTTCTGAGTTCACAAGAGATCAGCTGTGTAAGGTTTTAGTTCCAGCGTGCCATCCCGTGAGAAGGAGCGTGTGTGCAGTAAATCTGTTTTATAAGGTAAAAGAGTCCCTTTGGTAGATCCCATGGAATCAGTCTCTTATTGGCCTTTTCCTCCTTGCTGTTTTGGGCCGGGTATTTGTTGTGTGCGTTGTGTGTGCACACCACACACACGCGTGCACATGCTGGCCTGCATGTCAAAGTAGTCACCACAGGGAGAACAGTGTTGACACTCGTGTAGACGTTAACCTTCTCCATTTTTGAAAGTTCAGGTTGAGATGCCAGTAAAGAAATCAGTGATACAAGTTAAGGGCACCCCTTTGGGACAGTTAAATTAGGACCAGTTCCCATTCGTTCTTGTATATGTAAGGGTCCATTTAAAAAGCATTGCTGATATAACACAGATTCTGAATGGAGCTTTATTTCTGGCTGAAAAGTTGTCCCACTTTTTCTCTGTTTCTTAACTTTGTGGTTCGCATGACTGCCAGGGAGAGGATTTGGTTGAGTCTTGGCGCACACACACTTGGATTTCTTGTTGTGGAATACTTGGATCTTGCTGCACTCTAGTACAGGAGGGAGAAACTGGAAGCCTTTATCACTTACCATGAAGCCTTTCCTAAGACTTGTTTTTTACCTCCAATGATGTTTTTCAGAACGGCGGCTCTGCGGGAATCCCAGCAGGTTGCCCTGGACGGTGAGCTGTTGGACACGATGCCCAAACAGTATGTTAATCGGGAGGAACAGGCCACACTGCATTTGGAGTGTAGAGGCAGTAGTGGGAAGAAATGCCAAGGAGCAGCAGTTGTGACAGTTCAGGTAAGATTGCTTAAATTTTTTTGTAATTCAGAAAATTTTACTTGAGACCCTAATAACTGGCATACCTTTGAGAAAGACTGAAAGAATTTGCATAGCAGGCGGTCCAAGTCTCAGAACATTGAATAGTTTTTAGAGGGGTGAAGACACCCACAGAGCTACCGTAGTCACCCATTGCCGTGAGTGCTGGTGTGTCCTATAAAACAAACTCAAAGAAAAGCAGAGTCACTGAGAAGATTTTGAGAGAGAGAGGGCCTTAAACCGATTCTTAAAAGATTCTGACAATGATGGTTTGGATTCAGTTAGAGGAAGTGTGGGAGGGGGGTCAGCATGACTTTGTCTAGGGGTCGCAGGCCAGTCGTGTCAGTCTCTTTCAGGTTGCTTCTGGAAGTGGCCGTGGCGACCACACTGGGAGGGCTGGAGTCCACACTGGAGGGGACGGTCTCTTGGGAGCGCTGGCTGTGTGCTGCGCACAGTGGCGTGGGGTGGGGCACTGAAGATAAACATGGGAAGTACCTGCAGAAAGCAGATCGTCTGGGTGGAGTCTGCCGAAAGGCAAAAGGAGAGATGTGCAATAATGTGTTAAAAATTCAGCTGCCTCTAGAGGCACCTCCTTGAGTTGGAAAAATAAAATTAAGTTGGATCTGTGACTTTGGAAGGACTTCTAAGTGGGAGTTTAGCTTTAGCCAGCATATCATAGTGTTTGCTTCATGCCAGGCACCATCTAAACACTTTGCAGAACTTACTTTGATCTTCACCACAACCCCATAAGAGGGTACTTTTACAACTGCATTAGGCATAGACAGGTTAAGTTATGTATCCGAGGTGACACAGCCAGTGAGCGGCAAAGCCAGGAAGGCCCAGGCAGCGTGGTTACTGAGCACGTGCCCCTTAGTCACTGCTGCGCCCTCTGTCTGCACGTGCAGTCCTGATTCCCGGAGCCTGGAGAGGAACGCTTCAAGAGAGGCCTAGCTGATGCCTGACTGCATTTGCACAAAAGTAGATCCTCTTTGTGGGTAGCTTTTAGAAATTGGGGAAAATTGATTTTATTGACTCTTGGTTGTCTTTCAAAAATTTCTCCTCTTTTTGTGCTGAGCCCCATTTTAACAATTCTAATGTATTCTTCATCAGTCTCCTTGGGTGACTGTTTGCTCTAAAATGTCCTCTCAGAAATACCTTTTATATTTGTATTTTTCATTGCCTTCAAAACTTATTTCTGATAAAATAACTGATCTGTATGCATCTAAAGTTAGAAAATTCAGTCCAGATTGTGATCAGTGATTAGAGAATTCATGGATTGGATCAATTTTTAAAATCAGCATCATGGGAAATGAGTTTATATTTTAAATATAAATTTAAAATTAAAGTACGTTAATGTTTTAATATAATTTTAATGCCTCATTTGTGAAGATTTTACATAATATCATGAAAATGTTTTATTGCTTGATAGAATTTTCCTGAGAGGGAATGCCCTGGAAATTTCCAGCCATCTGCAAGTGTGTGAGCTGTGTATAACTTGTTTGGGGCATACAAAAGCCAAATATATTTTATGGGAATGGAGACGTGCTTCTTCTGTGGTTGCCTTTTCTAATAGAAGCCTCTAATAATTCAGTGAGATCCCCTGAGGAAATGGGGTGTTTTATAATAGGGTTCCTTGTGTTGTACTTTGGTATTGTAGGGCAGGACCGAGAATTGATTTATTGTCATGTGAAAAATTTGTGCATTCCTAGAAATGAAAGATGGAAAAGACCCACTGAGGGCTTCACATTATTGTAAAAACTTAACTGAAAGGCCAGCTGTGTCCTACTTTTAAATTTCTTTGTCTACTTAAAACGACTCAAGGGGAGAGGCTTCCACCATGCTGCTTTGTTCTATTGTCTCCGACTTCTTGTAATTATGAGCAGGTAGTCATTCGATCTCTCTCACCCCCGTTCTAGGAAGAAAAGGAAACTTTCAATAGTGTTTGGAGCAGTGAACAAAATAAGTAGACCAGGAAATAGTGATAATTTTGGGAGAGTGTCTAAACTTTCTTATGCTAGTTGGTATTCTTTGGTCTTCAGCATTGGGTGTTTCTACGCCATGGGATGCAGTTAACAAAGTGGATTTGGTCTTTGTCTCTCTGCACTTCCCAGTCAAGTGAACCTCTGTTCCTTTTCTCTTGTCCTGAGTCTTTCCGCTTCCCTACACGCTTATTGTCCTCCTTCCTTCTCTGTGATTCCCTCGCCTCCTTTCTGTGTAGCAGCTTCTCTGCAGGCCAGTCAAGGGCTGTGGCCCTCAGAGTGCCTGTCTCACTGTCATTAGGGACAGACTGGGCAGAAGAGCTGACTGCACGCATTCCTGGTCACATTTTAAGCTATTAAACATTGGCCTGTTATTTGACAGATTTGAGATGTAGTATTTGTATTGATTTGGTATGTGGTTTAGTGGAAGTAATTTAATTTTTTATCTTCCATTTCTCCAAAAATAAAAACTAAAGTAATTATTGTTAATATTGTAGCTTACTGGATAGTCACGTTCATGGCTTTTGATTCATACTAACATCTTATTTTTTTTCTTTAAAGTAAGAAGTTTTGTAAAGATTTTTACCACAACAGTGGCACCTTTTACAGAAGAAAGTTATCGTTACGACCTTTAAAAGTGGGCATTCAGTGTATTGCCAGAGCTGTGCTGGCCGCTGTGTAAAGCAACACAGGCAGGACCATTTGCCCTTCAGGAGCTTTCGATTTGGAATTTGTGTCCCCTGACAGGGGCATAAGAGCCTCAATTATTACGTTTGTGAACAAAGTGTTTGCATTATTCACAAAGGATGCCTGTTACCATGGTAGTGGTGGTTGAACACTAGGGTCGGGCAGGTCCATGTAAAGGGAAATGTAGTGCCTGCCGCTCGCCCGTGTGATTGCAGAAAAACGTCTAAGGACAATGTAGAATTTAGAACTCCTGCCTTCTAAACGTTCTGGTCTTTTCCGATTCTCTACCATGCCTGCAAGATAAGTCCAAAATCCCCAGTTTACTGTAAAGGCCTCTCCTAGACAGGCCCCTGCTCCCCAGTCTCACCGTACTGCACTCTTCAGCCCTGATCCGCAGCCCCCAGTCAGCCTGCCCAGGCTCCTCCTCAGTGCTCTGTCCTCCTGTCCCCACATCTACTGATTGGTTCTACCTTTGTGTTGCAGTCTGGGCGTAGGGTATTTTCCGCATCAGTCCACATCCAAAAAAGGACATTAAAAATGCACAAACGAAGCAGTTATTATATAGATCACCATCAGTTCATTAGTGAAAAGAATGTTAACTCCCTCAAGTAGGACAGACATAATCTTAAATAAAGGATAGTCTTTTAAATGGAGATAAATTCAGTTTTTTTTTTTTTGACAAGCTTAATAAATTTTCCTTACTTTGTACATCTTTACTGAGAGCCAATAAAATTTTATCTCAGATAAGCTTTCAGGAACCATTGAATTAGTCAATCACTCTTTCCTAGGCATGCAGCTGGTTTGGACATGTCATGCTTGTCTCATTTTGTTGTTGCTTTGTAAGTACATGTCTTTTTTCCTTTCACAATGGCACGTGTTTTAGCAACAGCATCTGTGTCCTTTTCTGTGCTGCACACACACGAGACGTGCAGCCCATTGTGGAGGTTAACTGCGTGTGCCGTTCGGTTGGGAGGAAGGAGGAGGGGCCTGGAGTGCTGCAGGGAAGCCTCCGCAGTGGGAGACCCCGAGGCACGCTTTGATGAGGACCGGGGAGTCGAAACATGAGTGACATGGAACATAACCTGCAGAAGACTTGGAACCGGTGATAAACTAATTCAAGTTGGAGTCTTCATGAAAAAACCCTGATATTATTGAATAGTCTTTTGACAATTTTTTCCCCACTCCTGTCGAGTTCAACCAAGAGTTTTGGGTTATCATACTAATTGAAATAATAGTCTTATCATCATATACCCAGTATACATGTAATAAAATATCTGCTTCAGAAACATGTAGGGGCAGAAATCTGTTGACCACTGAAATTTTTGTTAGTTTGAAGGCATGCATAAGAACGAAGCGGTAAGCCAACAGCTTCATGTTTTGCGGAAAGAAGTGAAGCAGTTGCAAGCAGAAGCTACTACCCCGCCACCACTCAATATTGTGGAAGCTGCTGTGCATGCAGAAAACTTGATTACGTAAGTTTTGAGGGCATTGTACTTTAAAATAGTCTTTTGTTATCGATACAGGTCATGCTGCTACAGCCCCGGGGCACACAGGGATTGAGTTAGTGCAGCGATTGGCACACTGTGGCCTTTGGCCCAAATCTGCCCTACCACCACCTAGCTGTATAAATAAAGTTTTATTGGAATATAACCATGCCCATTATTAATGTCTATGACTTTTATGCTGCAATGGCAACATTGAGTAGCGGTAACAATTTATGTCCTATAAAGCTTAAAATAATTATTATCTGGCCCTTTGTAAAATAAGCCTGTAGATCCCTGAATGAGAGATGATACAGTACATTGAAATTCAGTTGTGGAGAGATTTAGTGCTGAAGTTTTATATCAAAGTCACGTTTACCTAAGAAGTCATCATTGTCAACTCAGGTTATTGAGCACAGTTTACAATGGATTTGCTCAGAGTTAGGACTCCCGGGTATAGTTGCCAACTTGCATGGGGCTATTGTGGCTTTCCTTTGGCGCTCCTGGTTTATTCTCTCCATCCCCTTTCTTCCCAAAGCTACCAGGACATGGTTTGGGAGGAGGGAGGTTGACTGCCTTTCACTTTGCAGGGACTCCACAGTCTAGTACCAGCAAACAATCACTTTGCAGGGTGGATTTGGGAGGGTGCTGTGGAGGGGGCACTGCGGCTTTCTGTGGGTTGGATTGGGGGCTCTGGGCAGGACGGAGGAGAGGAGGTGAACAAGAAGTTGACGTTTCTTTTTACCAGTAAAGGAACTAAAAAAAAAAGTGAGAATTAGAAGAGATTCCTTTATTTTAGGAGCTTATTTTATACAAAAATCTATATCTTCAACCTAAGTCACTCTTGCGGATTTTAAAATTTAGAGAAGTAAGGGTTCTTGTTTTTAAAAATATGTATTATCTAAAAATACATAAAGTTAAATAATAAATTACAAATTACACATGAAATCTGAAAAAGCTTCATAAAGGTAAGAATGTTCATTAGCCCTTTTAATACAGCTGATTTTTTTCTCCAGAAGGGCATAAAATCATTTTTATATTTTGAAAATGAGGTGTTGGGTCAAGTTGGAAGGTAACCCATAAAATATTTCTGAAGTGACATCTGTAGGAGACTCTGAGCACTCCTGAGAGTATTGCCTGGGAAAGGGGAGTGTCATAGAAACACTAGTGAGTCTGGATTCTCATACCGTGGACCGCTTCTTACCTGTTTTCCTACAGGGCCTTAGTGAATGCCTACAAGTTGCAGCCCACCCCCGGGGTTCAGAAGGTTGGCATTAGCCTCTTCTTTACTGTTGTGGATTACGTCAGCGATGAGACCCAGCGCCATCCTCCCACCAGGCAGTTCTTTACTTCGTGCATTGAGATTTTGGGACAGGTGAGATGTTGTCTGTGTTTTTAGCCTTTTTCAGACACAGTAAGTCCTTACAGTATTCTCTTTAGGTATGTGACTTTAGACTTACATTGTAGGTTCTGAGTCTTAACCTAAGTCAGAAGCCACTTTGAATTGTTGGCTTCTAAAAATGTGATTAGAATTGTTGGTGTAGAGTTATTCTCATACAGGAAATGATTTATTCATATTTGAAAGCCTCTGGGAGACTTCAGATTCTATCATGTGCTCTTGGTGTTGCCTGTGACACCAGTGACGCTCATGTTGTTTATAAAATGCTTTCCGATTCATTATTGTATTTCATCCTCACAGTGACTTTCTGTGGTTGATATCATCCCTATTTTAAAGATGGGAAAACTGGACTCTAAAAGATTACCACCTTGCCTAAAGAAGACAGCTGCCAAGTGCTGGAGCCGAGACTGGTCCTGGGTCTTCTGACTCAGCGTTCAAGGCTCTGCCCCCTCCCAGTTGCTCCTCTCAGTCACCACTGATTGCTTTACTTGACTGACTGTTAGGCTGTGGATATTTAACAAGAGCAAAGGCAGTGTATCCATATAGATTTATGAAATGTGTCATAAAACAAAAAAGCCACTTGTTGGAAAATGTGTAGACACTAAGTTACCAGGTACTCTCACCTGAATTCATTGGTGAGTCCTTATTTATGGGATACTTGTTAGGAGGTGATACTGAGAAGTTATTGAAATAGATTAAAATTTTTTCCTGATTATAAAATTGATGTCTGTTAATTTGTTCTAAACAATGCAGACAGTGCAGAAAGTATAAAGAAGAAAAATTTTACAGAGTCCTAACTACCAGGAGAAAATGATTACACAGCTACCATTTCATTATAGTTTGTCTTTGTGTGTGTGTGTGTGTTAGCATGTGTGTGTGTGTGTATGAAAATGACTTCTTATCCCTGCATATAGATAAATAGGTGAATAGATACGCATACACTCAAAAACCACATGTGCTATTTTGTAACCTGCTTTTTTTTCATCCAAACACATCTTTTTAGACATCATTCTTTGTTAATAATATATACACACCTTTAATATGGTATTTATTTTTAATTTTTAAAAATTTTATTTTTGATTACCATTGACATTCAGTATTATTTTATATTAGTTTCAGGTGTTACAACATAGTGGTTAGACAGTGATATAATTTACGAAGTGATCCCCTTGATAATTCAAGCACTTACCTGGCACCAGACATAGTTATTACAATATTATTAACTATATCCCTGTGCTGTACTTTATATTCCCGTGACTATTTTGTTAACTACCAATTTGTACTTCTTAATTTCTTTATTTTCTCCACCCAGCCACCCAGCCCCCTTTCCCATGCTGGCAACCCTCAGTTTGTTCTCTGTTCTCTATGCGTCTGTTTCTAACATGGTATTTATTGATTTACTTATTTTTAAATATTTTATTTATTTGTTTTAGAGAGAGGGGAAGGGAGGGAGAAAGAGAGAAAGAAATGTCAGTGTTTGAGAGAAACATCAATCAGTTGCCTCCCACACGTCCCCCTAACTGGGGACCTGGCCCTCAACTCAGGCAGCATGTGCCCTGGCTGGGAATTGAACTGGCGACCTTTTGGTTCACAGGCTAGTGCTCAGTCCACTGAGCCACACCAGCCGGGGCCTCACATGGTATTTAATTTGTAGTGTTCTGCCGTACAGATATATTGTAATGTACTGAGACAGGCCCTCCAAATGGATATTTCCAGGGTTGGTTGGTTGGTTGGTTTCACCAGAGTAAGTCTGAGATAAAAAATCTTACACGTCTTTTTGAACTTGGACTTTTTTTCCTACTATAATTTCTTAGAAGTATGATTGCAATGTCAGAGGGACTGGCATTTGATGTAAATTGTCACACTGCCCTCCAGGGAAGCTTACATCTACTTACACTGTCATCGCTGGGTTTGAGTACATTGTTCACACCCCAGCCTACAGCAGCGGGGGTCGTTCCTTATCAGTCTTGCTAGTCCAACAGGGGAAGTGGTACTTTATTAATGGTTTTAAGTTACAGTTCTTTAATTATTAAGTTGCATGATTTTTCATGCGTTCTGGCCGTTTATATCTTTCTGGCGATTTGCTGGTGATTGTCCTTTGCACATTTCTGTTGGATAGCGTCTTGTCTTTTTATTGCTTTTCAAAGAACAACTCAGGCTCTTAACCTGGTGTCTGGAATTGGTTATGTTAATTTTTCTGCTTCATCGTTTTCCTTCCATTTTATATACTTGTTGCCTTATAAAATTAACATTTTTATTAATTTAAATCTTTCAGTCTTATCCTTCATTGTTTTTGCCTGTGGCCAGGTTTATCAAAGCATTCTTGACCCTGAGATTATTTAAATATTCACATATATTCTAGTATTTTTATTTTTTAATTTTTTAGAACAATTTTACTTATTTATTTTAGATTAAAATAAATATCACAAAGACTCAAACTAAAGTTTGTGTACGAGCACCCGAAGGAATCCGGGCAGTCCAGTGACTGAGGGGTGCCACGACGCCTCTGCCTCTGCCTCACTCTCTGGGACTGTAGGGGCAGGGCTCTCTCTGCTCCGTGTGCTTTTTTGTAATTTAAGGGTCTTGGTTGATAAGTTTTTCCTACCAGACAAGGATCGGAACCTTGTAGCTCCCTTTCACTGGTCCAAGGGCCACAGAGTGAAGGGAGGGCGAGTGAGAGGGAGAAAAACACCGATGTGAGGTTGGCCGTTTACCTCCTGCCTGCCCCTAACTGGGAACCTGACCCTTAATGCAGGCATGTGCCCTGACCAGGAGTCGAACTGGTGACCCCAGTCTGTGGGACAGCACTTAGCTCACTGAGCCACACCAGACAGGGCCACATATATTCCAGCACTTTCAAACATTAGAACCAAGTTAAAACAATGTGATGTTATTCTGATTATACAGTAATTGTAAAAAGTTCGCTTTTTAAAGGTAATAAAATCTGTAACCCAGAGTTTTGTTTTCTTGACATACTACAGGAGCACTTTGGTCGGTAGATGGCAAATTTTTAATATTACCTACATTGGAAGTTTACCTGTGTTGATTTTAGATTTCTTTTGATTGTTTTGTATTTTCACTTAGAAAAAAATTTTATTTGCCTTATATATTACCCCTTAAAAGTTGGTTGCTTAAATAAAGGTTGGGGAGTGGAGAACTGAAGACGTTTTTCTCTCTTATTCGTTCAAGGTGTTCATCAGTGGTACCAAATCAGAGTGCAGAAAAGTGCTGGAGACCGTTCTGAAGAACAGAAGGCTCTGCTCTCTTCTGTCTCCTTTCTTCACGCCCAATGCTGCGCCCGTGGAGTTCATCCAGCTGTATGAGAAAGTGGTGAAGTTTCTCAGTGAGGACAACAGCGACATGATTTTCATGCTGCTGACCAAGGTGAGACACGGCCCAGTCCTGATGTTACCTTCGGAGTGTAGAGACCGTGCTGTTCCCCACTCCGTGGACGTCGAGGCCCTCGGAGCCCTGTTTCCAGGGAGCCCGGAGGCTCCCCGGCCCTGTTCTCGACTGCGTGGCCTTTACGTGGCCCTTCCCACAGCTTCCTCTCGTGGGGGTTTCAGTTGTGTTGTGCAGGACAGTCTTACTCCACTGTAAAAAGGACCTACCTCCCAAACCCTCTTTGAAAACTTGGTACAGTTTTGAAGTATTCATAATAGTACTTTAGTACATCCTTCTTTTGAATTTGTACTGAATTAATGCCTAAATTATGTTTGATAAATGAGTTGTAATACATCCAATTCTTTCATATTTAGAAAAAGCCAGATCTAAGCAAATTGCCTTTGTCTTCATTCCAAGTAGAATGTTAACACAGACCAAGACCGTGAATTTGCTTAATGAGTTGGGGGATTTAGAGCCTTAGCTGTTTTGTCTTCAGTTGTATTTCCCTGGCATCTACGAGTCCTAAAATGTGGCCATTTTTTAGGGCCAGGACTGACCTCAGTCTGTAATTGGGGGAGAATAAGTTCGATAGTTGGGGACTCTGGAAGGTGATCTCAGCACCCTGAGTTTTTGTTACCTGAGGTAGGTGAGCGACGCAGGTTCAGAAATGTGGCTGTTGGTCGGAGGCAGTGTCAGAAAGCGGCTGCTTGTTTGTGGCCCTTGACCAGTGAAAGAGAGCTGCAAAGGTCCGATCCTTGTCTTGTGGGGAAAGCTTACCAACCAAGATCCTTAAACTACAAAAAAGCACTCAGAGCTGAGCAAACCCTGCCCCCACAGTCCCAGAGAGTGAGGCAGAGGCAGAGGCGTCATGGCACCCCTCAGTCACTGGACTGCCCGGGTTCCTTCGGGTGCTCGTGCACAAACTTTAGTTTGAGCCTTTGTGACAGACTAAATGCATAGTCATCTTCGACCTTTAAACTGAGTTGTACAGACTTTGCTCTGCCTCAGTTAATTTTCTGATGTCAATAAAAATTGCTTTTTGTTCTTTTCCTTTTTAGTTCGATCTTAAGCAGTGGTTAAACGCCACTAAACCTCCTTTGTCTGATCGCACCAGGCTCCTGGAGTCCATCCATTTGGCACTCACGGCCTGGGGCCTTGAACCAGATGAAGATATTTTGATGCCATTTAATCTTTTCTGTAAGCACTGGACTTACCTTCTTCTGTACCAGTTCCCTGACCAGTACAGTGACATTCTCAGGCTGCTGATGCAAAGTAAGTCACTGATTAAACTGTAGTGAATAATAGGACACCATCCTACAGGTGTCAGCCAAAAATGTAAAAAACACAGGTGTGCAGGACTTTAGGATAACTGATTTTTACCTGAAGTACTCGATGAACCCAAAGGGTTGCTGCCTGTAAAAATGGTCATTTATTGTCCAAAGGGCCAGAAAGGGCCCTGCATGGGCAAGGCAGCACTCAGTCTGTGTTGGAGCCCACGGTCGTGCACCTGTCTGTCTGCTTTGACCTTGTAGCTGTGTTGGATGGGGTGGGGCAGTAGTGGGCTTGGTTTGTCTGCTGACTACAAAGTTGGTAAGAGAAGGAATTTGCTCTTTTATGACTGTTGGTTTCTCTGTAGTTCAAAGATACTCCCCCCTATTTTTTTGCAAATGAATTTTACCCCCACATAATGATAGACTGTCCGCACATGTGCCAGGGGAGAGAGCAGCATTACATTTTCCACATCCCCACCATCTCTGCCTCCTTCCAGCAACTGCCCATTGCAGTATTTGAGATTAGAGGAGAAATAAAGGATGCAGGCTTTTTTATTTTTGGAATGTTACTAGGCGAAATTTTATTTGAAAAATGAGATCGTATTTACTTTTTCATGCAGACTTTATACTGTTTATAGACATAATGGAAAACTAAATTTTGCTTTATGCTAAACCTTTGTGTTACTTAAGAGAAGTTATTTAATGAGTAAGTTAATGGTCTTATATGCTGGACTACCTGACGAACTCTGAAATGTGTGGCCCTGTTTTCAAAACACTTTGAGCTGTCATTGTTTCCTATAGAGGGGAGTTGCAGGGTGGGTGGAGAAAACCAACAGAGAAATGCATCCGTACAGTTTTTGATGCATGTTTACACAGTTAATTTTTGTTCTGAATTTTCAAAATTTGATCAAGTATCAAATTTTGTTTTCCTCCTAGAACCCTTTTAAAAGATTGTAACTTGTTTATATAGATAGTCATAGACTTGTATGTAGCAGAAAATTTATAGTTCCCAGGGAAAGTAACTCAGTTAAAGGTTTAAGAGTGACAGTACAGCTCTGACTGGTGTGGCTCGGTTGATTGGGTGTCATTCCACAAAGCAAAGGGTCACTGGTTTGATTCCCAGTCAAGGCACATGCCTAGGTTGCGGGCCCGGTCCCTGGTGGGGCTGTATGGGAGAGGCAGCTGATCAATGTTTCTCTCAAATGTTGATGTTTTTCTTCCTCTATTTCTTCCTCCTCTCCCCTCTCTCTAAAAATAAATAAATAAAATCTTAAAAAAGAAAAATAACAATACCACCTCTGTCAGATTCCATGACCCCCAGCCTCCTGGTTTCCCCTCTCTCCCTGGCCACCATGGCAGTTCCCAGGGTTCCATTCTTCGCTCACCTGCTCTCTTCATTTGCCCTGGGTGAACCTGTTGTTTTTTCTGGCTCCCCTGCTCTCTTCTAGGTATGCATGACTCCCACACTTGTAGCTTGATTCAAGGCCTGTGCCCCAAGATCTACGGGTCACAATTGGACATAAACCTTTCCTGTCCCCTAGACACCTCATACTCAATGTAGTGCAGCGGACCCTCCATCCTTGCCCTCAGACCTGCTCCTGTGAGCCTCTGCTACTCTGTTTTATCCTCCTGCCCCCTCTGGGTGGAAAGGACACGAGGAGGTATTATTCCTGTCTTCTGGGATGTGCACTTTCCAGTAGCAGAGCACTGGTCGGTAGTCTTTCCTCTAGGTTTTGCCCCTCGGAGGAGTGCAGTTTTAGGGGTGAGTAGGACACCTTCTGACGAGAGCCTAGACTCTGCTGCTGCTCCTGCACCCAGGCTTCCCTGTCCTGTCACCAGTGTTCGTTTCACATCAGCCAGCCAGGGAAATGGCATGTCACCGTTGCCCAGTCAGGGTCTGACGGTGTTGTTTCCCTCGAGACTCCAGCTCACATGGCTCCAGCAGTGCTTACTCGCAGGGTTGTCAGGGACAAGGAAAGTCATGTTCAGGGGCAAAGTTCTTGTAATAGGTTCTCTTTACTTGGGTTTCTTCACCACAAATCTTTATGAATTTGTTTTGTAATCTTATTTACTGTTCATTCCTTTGTAAAATTCATATGCTCTTTGATTCAAGTTGACAACTTAATTTGTGAAAGATGCTGACTTCTTGTCCCCTGTCCCTGCCCCATAAGGCTCCGCTGAGCAGCTGCTGAGCCCTGAGTGTTGGAAAGCCACTCTGCGAGCCCTGGGCTGCTGCACCTCCAACTGCCAGCAGGGGGCAGCTTCTGCTGAGAGCACCACGCTTCAGAGCTCCCGGGAAGTTCTCTTGTCAGACAAGCAGGTGTGTGGCTTTTGGCGTCTGGTGTTTTTGTGCATTTCTTTTCCATTTCCTTTGCTTTAAGAGCTCTGTGCTTTCCTTTGTCGGTCACTTGCTCCCCCCACCCCTCCTTTGTCTGGGTTGCCTTTCTCTCACACTGCAGTGTGATTCTTGCCCATCTGTCCTTCCCTCTCCCCACCTTAACCCACCTACTTAAATTCTTAACCTCACACCACTGGCTCTTTTGGCCAGGGTTTCATGCAGTGCCCCACCGAGCTCTCAGTTTTATAAATTTTACAGGATGTAGGTCCATGTGAAAGTTTATTTGAAAGAATGGTTCCTCTGCTTTAGAAAAAGTTGGAGATGTGATTTACTTCCCATGTGCCGTAGAACTTTGCAGCTCTGTTGCAGAATCAGAGCCTTCCATCACAGTCTGTGGTGATGCCCTGATGCACATAGATATTCAGGGAGCACTTTTTAACAGGTCATTCTCTTGCAGGTAATGGAGACTATACAGTGGCTCTCCGACTTTTTTTATAAGCTTCGGTTATCCACATTGGACTTTAAAAGTTTTGGCTTATTCTCCAAATGGAGTCCTTACATGGATGATGTGAAGGCACTCTTGGGCTATCTTGTAAGAAGGCTGCTTGACTCAGAAATGGCTTGCTTAGCCCAAGACCCATCTGCCAGCAGCAAGACAGGTAATATGCCTTGAGTGCAACGTGGAGGTGGGTGTTTTGACCTTGATTAGGAGAGACTTGAACAGACGCATTAAGAGATTTAAATCTTTGCAAAAAGACTCTCTGAGTGTCAAGCAGAGGAAGTGGGAAATATATAGCATAGGTGTGAATCTGTATGTGTCATACCTGTGTTCACTTAGACAGTCAGTGCTTGTTTCAGCTTGCTTCCTGCCCCTGCTTTTGGAGGGCACGGTGCCAAGAGATGATAGGTTTCAACCTCCAGCTCTTTCTCCCTATTATTTATGTCGCCAAGAAAAGGGTCCTCAAAATTTAAGAAGTGATCTTTTAAAAAAAAGGTGTTGTTATAAAATTATCCATGGCACCATGTAATAAAAATTCCATTCAAGAAATTCCATTGTAGCAAATGAAAATGTGCTTAATTACATTAAATATTTTGTTTTTATATCAATGTAAGTTTATGGGTATACAAATAATAAGTAGATTCTTTTATATAGTGTTATCAAGGATATTACAAAAGATACACTTGTTCCTTGTCTCTAAAAATGTTTGTCTGTTTTAGTGCTGAGGTCCTTGCATTCAGTGATCATCCAGCTCTTCAAGCCGTGGGTCCTGGTCTTAGAGGACGGTGACAGGTACGTCATCTTTCAGATACTCAAGTTCGTGTGCAACTTACGGACTTAAAGGTCTGATGGTGTTTTGCTACAAGTGATGCATTCACAGATTTAATTCCTTTAATGTTAGGGGTATGTTTAAATTGAGAAAATGCTTCTATATGAAAGAAACTTAAGACATTTTCTGTTTGTGGAGTTTCCAGTCTGGGTGATCAGAGCTATTATCTTTATGTTAATTTTAAAGCAGAACTGGGTGATGGTTTCCAGTTTCCGTGGTGAAGAAGTTGAGTGAGTTTTGGTACTTAATTTCAGAAAAACAGATGCTGCTGTCTTTAATTAGGTTTGGATAGTATAACACTAAAAACATGATACTAACCGGATCTTGCTTAGTTCCTTAGTTATTTTTGGAACTAAGTTGGCTTTCAGATTAGTGGGTGGGAATTACCCTTTTAACTATGTGAGCTCTTGAATGAAATGGAAGCATTGCTTTGTGAGCATTTAAGAGAGAGGTGTAGAGCTGTCCACAGGACCCCGTCCGAGTTTTCCCCCTAGGAGCATGCAGACAAAAGCTAGGTGAACTTGACAGGAGTTTTGTGAAAATTATAGCAGTAGTAGACTTTACAGTATTTGAGTTGTTTTCACAAATATTGATTAATCTGATTCTGAGATTCAGAAAAATTAAATGTCTTGCTCCTGTCCCACAGCCAGTGAGGGCCAGAACTGGGACCTGAGCCCTTGCATTGACCCCTGAGCTTCTTGAAGAAAATAGGAAAGGTTCTGGACCTTTGCTTTTGCTAGAGGGCTATTCTTAAAACAATCTGCGGGATTTTGTAGTGTCTATTGAACTGCTAATCATAATGCAAGTTTCCTGTTTATTTCTAGGAAGAATTAATGGAATTTATTCTGATACTGAACTTTTTGGACCAGTTTCAGGAACAGATTTTCATATAAAAGTTTTTTGTTTAGTTATTTCTCATTCATTTTTTGGACATCTTTTTGTTACGTGAAATTTTCTTTCTTTTTCCCCTCCCCCTTCTTACTTTTGAAACCACTTGACAGTGTATTTCTAAGGCATGTGAAATGTAACCAAGATGCACAAGGTGTAAGTTCCGGGGTATAACTTGGATGCAGAACAATGTTAATTTGATAGTTAATTTAGGTAATACACTTCTAAAACTTCGTTATGTTGGAATAAAGGTTAGAAAAGAAAGTATATCAAACTGTGTGGTTGATCATTGCAAGCTACAATTCACCTCCAAGAATTTAAATGTGTTTTAGGGCTGCATAGCATAGTGTTGTCCATGACTTAGTCAAGCCTTATACTCTGGAACCTAGAGTAATTTCATCATGGTATTTCATTTCTAAGTACGTTTTTTTAAAATTTACTTATTTATGTGCTTTCATTTATTTAAAGCAGCCAACGGCATTACCCCTGGCTGGAGAGCGACTCTGTGGTGGCCGGGAGTACCGTGCAGCTGTTCGCCAGCTGCATCGAGTCCCTGCACGAGAGTTTCAGAGGTAGGGAGCTGCTGGGTTACATCCTGGATGGTGCTCACTTTTCCCGAGACATTCAGTTAATTTTTTGTTTCCGCTTTTGTTCTTTATTTAATTTTGTTTCAGTTCGAAGGCGGCCCTCTTTGACCAAAGGAAACTCACTCACACAGTGTTCGGTGTCGAGTTCGTAGCCTCTCACCTTGTTGGTGATGAGGTAGCTCAGCGTTTCATCGGTTGTGGAAGATGCGCGGCCTTCTCTTTCAAATACTGTCAGCACCCCCTTGTTGAACCTCCTTCTGCCTCCTGTGACTTTGACTTCTTTTTCATTTTGTTTTGGGCAAATTCCTGAGGTTTCTTTTCCAGTTTACTCTGACTCTGTATCTAATCAACTTTGAGGAATATCCATTGCATTTCTTATTTCAGTTTCTAGAGGTTTTATGTATTCTTCAAATCTACTCTGATTGTTTTTGGTGGCATCATCTTTCTTTCTTTCTTTTTGTTTTGTTTAAAATTCCCACTTTTATTTCTTTAAAATGTTAAACAGGCTTACTTTCCTTTGTGATCTATATGCAACAATTCCATTGTCTGAAGTTCCCACTGGGAGATGGCTTATGCTGTTTTCAGGTTACTTCTGACTGTTATTCCTAGAGGCTTGTTTTCTGTGTAGTTTGTAGTTCTGTGTTCTAAGCCGTACTTAGAGACTTTATCTGGGGACATTCTGTAAAGACTGGGATGAGTGTGCGTGCCCCCAGAGAAAATCTGCATTTGTTGCCAGTTGTAAGTAACGGTCATTTCTTGGATTGGGGTTTCTCACACCACACACTGACGTGAAATCAAAGTCCAAACTAAACTCAGTTTTCAGTTATGGTAAACCTGTTTTTCTCCCTGAGTCAGGGCTAAGGCAGAAAAGGCGCCTTTTCCCCCTAACAGTCCTTTCGGTGAGATTATAATCCTTGGAAGAGCTTGTCCCGCGTCTGCGTGTGCTGTGAAAACCCAGCGTAAGCAAACAGTTTCAGGGCAGCTGTGGCCTCAGTATCAGTTTACTACTCGGTGAACTAGTCTCTGCTTTTGGCTGCTGGTGTTTCTTCCTCTTGAGTGAACTAGCTGTGCATTTTCAAAGGTGTGATACCTTACTGAAATGTGTATGAAAATGCCTTATATTAGGAGGTTATGAGGATATTAGGTCCACCCAACTCAGATTCTTGCAATAGCTTCCTGTTCCCTATCTCCAGTTTCTGTTCTGATTTATAAGGTTAATTTTCCTAAAACACTATTTATGTCCTAAACTTACTCAGAGACTTTTAAATGTAATGTTTTAGTTCAGCATTCAACTGTGTCTGGCCCAGTGTGTTTGAACACTATGTGATGGTTTTTTAATGGAAACAGTCTACTTCAGCCAAACTGTTCTCCTCACTGTTCCCTAAAGGCCCTTGGACCTTCTTTCTGCCCATCACTCATGAGGCCTCAGAGTTTGTTTGTGTCTTGGGCTGGGGCTAGCTTAGTCTTGTCCTAGGAGATTACCTCCCAGATGTCTTCTACCTGTGTATCCACCCTTACCTATACAAAACTATCTTGTATCCATATTTGAATAAATGCATCCTTCACCCATCTTAAAAGGTTATTGGAAGCATGTGTTAGTATGTCATGCTGTAGAATATATAAAATAGGCTTTAATTTTTTAAGAGCAGTTTTAGGCAAAATAGAACAGAAAGTAGAGTTTATATACCCTCTACCCCTGCCCCACACAGCCTCCCCCACGGTTAATGTCCTGCACCAGAGCGGGACATCTGTTAGAGTCAGCGGACCGACACCGACACCCGTGATCAGTGCCACGTACTCTGTGCTTGTGTGACGAGTATTGGTTCAGTGAACAACACGGGATGTTCTAATAGTACTCTTTTTTTGCTTTATTTTATTTTTTTTATAATTTTATTTTATTTATTTTTTATTTATTTTTTTTATTTTTTTTAACATCAGTGTGTGGTTGCCTCTCATGTGGCCCCCACTGGGGATCTGGCTTGCAACCTAGGCATGTGCCCTGACCGGAAATCGAACTGGTGACCCTACTTTTTTTATTTTAAAAAGGCAGATTCTCATAGCTGCTTTTTTCCAGCATAAAGTTACAGTCACAAAGACTTTATGTTTAATTCCTTAGGAGAAGGGGCAAGCACTCTCACAGGCTCTTGTCTGTGTACATAAAATAAGAAAATGGCTTAAGAGCAGGAGGTACTGGGGTAACGTCAAGAACTGGTAGCTAAGTTCAGAGAGAGGGAACAGAACTGTGCAAAGCGGGACGAAGAAGTATGAAATTGTAGCCTTTTATTTTTAGTGAGCTCATGGATCCAGTTCTCTCCTTCTGTTTATGAAAAAATGCTGAAAAGCACAGTGAATTTTTCTGAGCTGGAACTAGAAGCTCATTCTTGTTCTAAGAGGTTACCTGCTAGATGTCTTCTACCTGTGTATCCATCCTCATCTAAACAAAACTATCTTTCATCCATTTTTAAACAAGTGCTACCTTCACTTCACCCCGTCTTAAAAGGCTGTGAAAAACACACATCACTGTTTTCCTGCTGTAGAGCAGAGTAAGGACTGGGCATCTGTGGCACGGGAACGTTAGGGATGGAGAGTCAGCTGGTACCATGTGCTGATGCTCGTTTTTTTCAAAAGTGGGCATTGAGAAACACCAGATTTCTGTTCTCATTGTGAGGGTGACAGACGGAAGGGTATCTAGAGGTGGCTGGGGCTGTGGAAGTGTATTTGAGTTAAAAAGCCATCTATTTAGAAGTTTTGAAGGAAAACTGATCACCTGACTATTTCCCACATGCCCGCTGCTTATTCCAGTCACCCTAGTAGTGCTTAAAGCACCGTTCTTCGTTACTAACCTGCCACTGGTGTTTTTCCCCCGTGTGCGAAATTGGGTAATTTTTGAGAACCTTAGGTTTTAGACTTTAGTTCAGATTTGTATGTTGTATCATCAACATCATTATTTGAAAAGATAAACCAAAAGGTCTTGAGCTGTGTTTTCTGTTTGAATGTAGGCAAGCTGTTGCCAGGTGATGCAGAAGCTCTCCGGTTACACCTGATGCATTATTGTGAAGTGTGTACAGCACCCAAAATGCCGGAGTTCATCCTGTATGCTCTCCACAGTGCCTACCGGAAACTGCCGTGGAGGGACCTGCACCCGGACCAGATGCTCATGGAGGCCTTCTTCAAAGTGAGCCCCTCACTCCCCACCGCCTGGAGATTTGGTCCCCACACTGTGGGCCCTAGGCACAGGTGCCATGTGTGCCAGAGTGGACCGTGCCCGCGTTCTGTGTGGCCCAGATGGTACTTGTGTGAAGCATCATCTCATGGAAATCATGTTAAGGTGTGGGTAGATGATGGGAAAACATTTATAGGACCACTTTTAAACCCAGAGGAAGACTTTGTCCATAACATGGCAGTTATCGCCTAGACTTTAGTAATACTGTCGTGTGCGTCCCTAGTTTAATGACTACACTTGTCTAATGTCACACTCGTCTTGGTGTTTTCTGTTTGTGCTTGTTTTCCGGGACAGTACCATTAAAGCTATGTACGGGCATGTATTCTGTTAGAGCAACGTGCAGATGGGAGCGAGCTGTTGGTTTCTGTGAGGAGTTACTAGGGTGTAGGAGATAGACACGTGACACTGGTGATGCATCGTCGTGTGAAGACCTGAAGTGACCTGGCAGAGTGCCACCAAGTGCTACTGAGTAGAAGCAGCTGCGACCAAAAGCAGGCACAGTGGTGTTGCTTACGTACCAACCAGGCAGTTTAGTCATTTTTCTGTTTTAAAAAGCCATTTGTAATCTTCGCTTTATACGATTGTTTCAGTTTGTTTGTTCATAGTCACCAGTTCGTTTGTGTTTACTCTTAACTTAATGTCACATGTTACTGAAACAAGCCCCGTGCTTTCGTTACTGCGGGCCCAGTTACGTATGAGGTGCTGGGCCTGTGCACTTCGAGGCTGCAGCGCGTGCAGTAAGATGTTCTGCAGGCCTGACGTGCTTTCAGGGGCAGCTGCACCTAGGGCTGCTCTTGTCAGCCATCCCTCTGTAGCTCCATCGAAAGCTGAGGACAGTTGTCTTAAAGAAATAGCAGGTTCAGAAGGGTTTTATAGCTAGGTTGAGTGTGGGAGACAGGCACTAAGTAGGTGTTCATTACCGTGGTGAATGTGGAAGAGACTACTTGTTTAAAGAGCTGTAAGGTAGCGTCTAAGGAAGAGCGCTGCCTTAGCGGTACGGCAGATGAAACAGTAGAACAGTCTGCAAAGGGATGCCATGGGCTCTGCTTCTCTGGGAGTTTTTGTTTGATAATAGATGACCCTGACCTGCCCAGAAACTGGGAACCTTTGTTCTGTGGGCCCTGTTGGCATAATGAGGTACATCTTTTGAGGGGGTTGATAGTGAGGATAGAGAGCAGGTTATAAAGGACAATTAAGGACCGTTTTCTAAAAGGAAAAAGAGTAAGTAGCTGGCACGGTGTGATGATGGTGGTAGTGGGAGGGCGTGAATGGTCACCAAATTCTGTTGACTGATCTTATAAATGGAGTAGAGCTGCTTCATGTTTGTTTTGAAAGGAAAAATGTGTAGCTAGCTGTTTTATTTTAAACAGATTTGCAATAGGCTTATAAGATAATTTTGACATTGATAATATACCTTATAATACATTTGCTACCCCCCAACCCCCAATAATTTTAAATAGGATTTAATTTAAATATTATACTACCATCAAAATTATAAAGACTAAGGATATGGAGACATTTTTGTAACATAACATTTCACTAAAAGACAGTTAAACAGCTATATAAAAATATAGGCCGTTTCAAAGTATAGTTCCAGGACCAGCAGCACCAGTACCACCAGCAGACTTGTTAGAAATGCAGATTTCTGCCCTGGCTGGTGTGGCTCAGTGGATTGAGGGCCAGCCTACAAACCAAAGAATTGCTGGTTCAGTTCCCAATCAGGGCATCTGCCTGGGTTGCAGGCCAGTTCCCCAGTAGGGGATATTGATATTTCTCCCCCTCTCTTTCTCCGTGTCTTCACCTCTCTAAAAATAAAAATAAATGCAAATTCTGCGCCTACCCCCAGACGTAGGGAAGTGAAAAATTCCAGGGGCAGGGGCCCCACAGTCTGTGTGTTAGCAAGTGCTCCAGAGGGTTCTGATGCACACTCTGCTAGGGAACTGTTGACCGGTGAGTGGATCCCAGCCTTTGTTTCGTCCCAGCACATCCGAGAGCTGCGACAGGCCCCCTCAGCACCAGTGACTCTGGCGGGGATTTGCCACCTGGTCAGACCTAGGGAAGCCCATTCCTCTCCTGCTGAGAATTAGTAGAATAAGCAGTGAATTCCAGACAAGCTGCAGAATGTACACACACTGAGCATTGAAGGAAAGATTGTTACCTCTGAATCTCTAGGGGGTAGGATTATGGGCGACTTGCATAATCTGGGGAAAATGTGATTTTTAAAAATATACTTTAGTAAACATCAGTTTGTATACATTTTCAAGATACTGAGATAGCCTAAAGCCAAACATTGGTTTTAATTTGTTTTCTTTTAGGTGGAACGGGGAAGCCCCAAGAGCTGCTTCTTATTTTTGGGGTCTGTCCTCTGTGAAGTCAACTGGGTCAGTGTGCTTGCTGATGCCTGGAGCCCCAGCCCCCTCCCAGAGACCCGGAGCATGGTTGTCTGCCTCCTTTTTATGATGGTCTTACTGGCAAAGGAAGATCAGCTGGTCGACCAGCCAGTAAGTTTGGAGGGTCTGTGGTAGAGCTTGGCAGGGCCTCCCGGTTCCGGGCTCTCTGCGCAGCTGTCACTTGTCGTTGTCTCCCTGCTGCCTCTCTCTGTCAGTGTGACTGCGCTCAGCCTGTGGGATGTGCCTCTACCTAGATGCCTGGTTTCCGTGGCCATTCATAATCTAACTCTAGGTTATGGAGGGAACCACAATGAGTCAGAATATAAAAATTAATTTTACTTTACATATCATTAATTGCTAGTTCTAAAACCAGACCAGAGTTCCTTTGGAAACTGGGTTCTGAGCACTCGCAAATCTCCCTGTTTTTGCAGAAACTTGGACTGTTATTTTCACTAGTACTCCTAACTTGAGTAGGTACTTATAGGACGTCTTAACTGTTCTATGCTGATTATCAAATAGGCCATCTTAATGGTCACTTGAGAGACTAACTGGCAAAATGGGAGCTCTTGAACTGAAGAACTGTGTTTTATTTTCAGGATTCGCCCCTGCTTAGTCTCCTTGGGCAGACAGGCTCACTGTCGTGGCATCTCGTGGATGTTGTGTCGTATCGGAGCGTGCTGGCTTATTTCAGCAGCCATTACCAGCCATCCATCCTCCTGGCCAAGGAAGCTTCTGCTGAATTAATCGTGAAGCTCCTGAAAGTGACTGCAGGCCTTTCCGTTCCTGCTGACGGCCAGAAGCATCCTGTAAGTTGAGGGGCTGCTTTAACAGGCAGAGAGCGTCCTTCAGCGCTGGTAATAGCGTGAGTGGTACCGAGGACGGCCTTCAGGTTGGAGGAAGCTCCTCAGAGCCTTTGGGAGGGCGTGTGTTGCGTGTGCTCGTATTTTGGCCTCTCAGATCTTTTCATTTTATTTCTCTCTTTGGATAAGCAGGGTCACATGCTAGCAAGAGGCCAAAAGGATTATGCTTTAGTGATCTGAATGTCGTTGGCAGCTGCATGGCAGGGAAGTGATGAGTTTGAGTTTGGAAGCACTCAGGTCCCCAGCTCGCTGCATTCTGACCTTGGTGTCTCATCTGAATTGGTGTCTCATCTTGAAGTGCTGTTGTGAGGCTGAAATTAGATCATGAACATAAACATTTTTAGAGAAGTTCCTGACCAGTGATTAGTGTGTAGGTGATGTTTCAATATAGTAAAAAAAGGAAGAGTGTTCCACCAGAATTTGGGAGAATATAGGTTCTGGTCCAGGTGTCACCACAGATTTGCGTACCCCTCAGGCACACCTGTAATGTGGCTTCTGGCTCTGTCCTTTGCACTCCCTGCCAGAGCAGTGAGCGTGGCGCCGCACTCCCAGGGAGGACTTGGTTAACGATGTTTGCACTAATCCTTTTGAATGATTCTTTGTTGTTGTTGTTGTTGTTGTTAGGATGCAGTTCCAAAATGCCAAGCCTTCATTCATCAGATGGTTCAATTCCTCAGCTCCCTGGAACAAAATGGAAAAATCACATTAGCCGTTCTAGAGCAGCAGATGTCCAAGCTCTTAGATGACATCATTGTCTTTAACCCACCTGGTGAGTGACCCCTGGGAGGTCGTATCTTTATTCAGTAAATGAATTCCTGTTGTCTCTAAGGCATTGTGACGTCAGGAAGATGGTGAAGATATAGTCATTTTTATTTCCAGAGAAGCAGTCTTCAGAGATGACTGGACCCTAGGGACGCTGACACCTCAGCCCAGGGGTGGGGGGTGGGGCATGCATATTAAGAACTGGAGGGGACTTGAACAACAATAAAAAAATAAAGATTAAAAAAAATTAAAAATAGAGAGTAAACTTGGAATAACCTAGAAAACCTTTCAGCTTTGGATAAAAAGTTCCGCTTTCACCCCTTCCCTAATAAAACATTTAATGTCTGTGTGGGGGTGGGGGGAGAACTGGAGGGGGCTGACTTTGTCAGGTGCCGTTGTGAGCCTGCCTGAACTGAGGGCTGGGGTGGAGGCTGGGCTGAGCGGTTGGGAGATCCCAGGGGACTGTCGAGGGAGCAGCCTTCCCGGCTGTTGTGACCTTCCAAGAGGGCACTTCAGGACCACCTCTGGGCTTCCAAAGACGCTGTGAGGACCTGTGCTGCCAGCAGTTCGGTGGGCCGGATGTCCTGACCGCCTCTTCTGCTGAAAAGGACTAAAGAATGTGGGTGAATGTAAACAAAGCCCACCTATATGAAACTACAATAATTGTGCCTTTAGGGGTTTGAAAAGCAAAAGCTAAAATTAGGTTATGTGACCACCAGTGTGTGTGTGTGTGTGTGTGTGTGTGTGTGTGTGTGTGTTAGGAAGAAGGTTGTGTTCAAGTAAGGTTTTAGTATTGTTTGAGAGCATCAAGAAATTGATGAAACTGACACCTTAATTAAAATGTGAATGTTAAAAAGTCTAGGAAATTCACCAAAAGAATAGAAATAAAATGTATAATTTCTACGCTGGTAGGGGGAGATAAAAAGGAATGGCTAAAACACGTTCAACCCAAAGATGGCAAAAAAAGAATCATGGAGAAGGTGAGAGAAATAACCAAAATAAGATGACAAAATTCAAATACATCAGTAATGGTAAATGGGCTGATGTTCAGGTTAGAAGGGACTGTCAGACTGGATTAATAAGCAGCACGCTCCTGCTCTAAGCTGTTTGTAAGAGGTACGTGAAAAGCTTTCCGTAAGGCAGCCCCATCAGGCAGATACTAAAATAGAAAGCCGGCATCGCTCTCCTCATATTAGACAGTTGGGACTGGAAGGCAGGAAGCATTATGGAGCCAGATGATCTCATGTGTTTTCCTGAAGTTGCATGACAAAAAATTAGAAAGAAGAAGCATTAGTAGAGATAAAGAGAGCCACTGGAAATTGATAAAAGGTTCAGTTCAAAAATTGATAATAGGTTCTCACAAGGAGATATAATTCTCAACATATTTGTATCTAATAACATAGTAGCCAGTGCATAAAGTGACAATTGGCAGAACTGATAAGAGAAATGTCAAACTCACTCACAGTGAGAGATTTTGACCTGTCTCCCAGTGATCGATAGATCAAGTGGACAGAATCAGGAAGACTATAGGAAGTCTGAGTAGCACAGCTGGATGTGACGGGCATGCAGAGAATGATGCCCCTGTTTCATACACACAGCGTAGGTATGGAAAGAGATAATGCATTGTAAGTTTCACACCAGCTTGGTAAGTCACAATATTCAGGGAATGTTAAAAGAAAAAAAAATTGGAATACTGATTTTTCTGGAGAAACTTCGAATTGATCATGCGCTTGGATCCTGAAGTTTGAGTTAACAGCTGACCAGGCAAAGGGGAGAAGGCTGTTCTAAAAAGATGTTAATCAGAAGGCTGATGGGATCAGATCTGATTTTTAAGAAGCATTTGTTGGCCCTGTTGATGATTAATAGGAAGGGGAGAGGCTGAGATTTATTAGGAGGCTTATTGCAGTCATTTTTTATTCCTATGAGTCATAATTAAAAGGTCAATTAAAATTGCTACTCAGTTGACATTCAGAGATAAACCTTTAAAGTCCTTGCCTGATAATAAGTAGGTCTTATAGTGACAATTACATTAGGGTTTACTTAATGTTGTGTAAATGTGTGAATTTGCTCTGATGGGTGGGATGAGTAATGCTTCCCTACTCCCACTGACATGAGTACTGAAGCTATGGTGTGAGAAAGCCACGACTCTATTCCATTAAAAAAAATGGGTGCCCAACTCGAGGAGAGCTAGAGATAGTTGGGAGAATTATACTTGTTGAATAGTTTCTCTACACACTCTCAGTGAAAGACCCATTTATATTACCATTCTGTCTTTTTCTTATTTAAAAAAGGCAAAAAAAAATACTGCTGTTATGAGCCTTTAAAAATGATTTTTCCACCTTTTATATTTTGTTTTAAACAGTAAGTGTTCTGGGTAAACCGCTCTAGAAATGACGGTTCTGGCAGTGGTGGAAGTATTGTTTCTAATTAGTTTATCAAATGACTGCTGAGATCTATGTGTCTGGTTTTCCTAATGAGCAAAGTTTGGGAAACGGTGACTAAATAAGCATATTCCGATGAGTAAGCTACTCTTTCCCACCACCTTGTGTCTGTTTATTAGACACATTGCTTGGCCCTGCTGCTTTGCCCAAGGATCTTGCAGTAGTAGTTCCCTCTTTGCTCTTACAGAGTACTCATGTGCCACATCCCATCCTTGAAAGCAAAACACCACCCAGAGTCTTCTTTCTGGTCTCTGAGACCGGCCGCAGAATTGTGAAATCTGCCTGGAGAGCAGCTGAGATTAAAGCACTTTGTTCCCTCAGTCACATGCGTATCGCCTTCCCAGCGGCCTCTCACGAGCGTGTGTCTGTGTCCCCCTTCAGACGTGGACGGCCAGACCCGCCACATGGCCCTCAGCAGCCTCTTCATGGAAGTCCTGATGATGATGAACAACGCGACCATCCCGACGGCGGAGTTCCTCCGGGGCAGCGTCCGGGCCTGGATCGAGCGAAATGTGCACGGGCTGGCGGTGCTGCCCCTTCTCACGGCGGCCTGCCAGAGCCTGGCTTCCGTCCGCCACATGGCCGAGACGACAGAAGCCTGCATCACCTCCTACTTCAAAGAAGGTAAGGGGACCGTCATCTCAGGCTCTGTAAATGCTGCTGTTTCAGAATGTATGTTGTCTCTTTCATGAAGATCTGCAGTCAGCATGAGAACCTGTGCCCCTGTCTGTTGGTACAGTATGTTTCGAACCTCTCATTCATTTTGTTGGTTTTGGAGCATCAGACCAGCACTCTTCCATGACAGACAAACCCTGTGTGTCCCAGGCCCGGTCATAGTCCTCGGAGAACGTGCTGTAAACCACAGTGTTTATAATAATGGCCCTCTAGAGTAATTTTCCCTCTGTTTTGTCACTTGTTAAAATTAGTTTTTGTAGGACTTTTAAACCATTATGAAGAGGTCATCTCCCCCCCATCACCACCTTCTTTTTATCTTCCTTACTCTCCATCTCTAAATTCTCATGTTCTGGAAACAGCCTGGCCTGGTTAAGAGGAAGTTCTTGGGAGAGCACTTCTCAGCTCATGGTGCACACCATGGTGCACATAGTAGGTGAGACAGAAAGAAGGGTACTGGAGTAAGAATGCCAGGAAGCGCCTGTATTCTGCCTTTGTTTCTTTTTGAAAAGACTTTATTTAGTTTTTAGAGAGAGGGGAACGGAGGGAGAAAGAGAGAGAGAAACATCAGTGTGTGAGAGAAACATTGATTGGTTGCCTCTCACATACCCCCTACTGGGGACCTGGCCCAGAACCCAGGCTTGTGTCCTGATGGGGAATCGAACTGGCAACCTTTTGGTTCACAGGCACCACTCAATCCACTGAGCCACATCAGCCAGGGCCTGCCCTTTTTTTTGGTAGAGAGTAAAGTTTTTATTTACTCTCCAAGAAAGGAGAGGGGCATGGTGTGGAGAGATAGACCAGCCAGGGCTTGCCCATTTTTTGACAAACCATGAATCTCCATGGGAAGTGCTATGCATGTAACCATGTCACCACATTATAAATCTCCTCAAGAATTGAGAGTCATTGGGATAACACCCCTGGCCCAAGTTGCTTGTGTTACTAAAATCAACATTGTCACTCTTTTTTAAATCTGTGAAACATTTTCAAGGATTTCTGTTGAGATATGAGTTAAACCAAGCCTGAATAAAAATAGAGTAATGATTTCCTTTGGAAAAGCGATAGTAATCATAATATAAACAGTGTTAAATTTAGCAGTTTCAGATGACTGGGACAGGCAGTGTCTGCATGTGAGTTTAATAATCATACTATGATGAGAAAGGTGATTTGTAAAAATGCAACACTGAATTCTGATACCTTTTTTTTTTAAGATTCTATTTTTTTATTTTTAGACAGAGGGGAAGGGAAGGGGAGAGAGAGAAACATCAATGTGTGGTTGCATCTCATGCGCCCCCTGCTGGGGATCTGGCCTGCAACCCAGGCTTGTGCCCTGACTGGGAATTGAACCAGCGACCCTTTGGTTGGTAGGCCGATGCTCAGTCCACTGAGCCACACCAGCCAGGTGAATTCTGATTTCTTGACCCTCTCTATGACTAGCCAGGGCACGGGCATTTAGCATGAGGGCTTCCCAGCTAAGCTGCCAGGCACATTTCACTTCTGTGGCCTCTAGGGCCCCTGTGGAGCCTAAAGTGAGAGATTCATTATAGCAGTTCCGTAATTTGAATCTGGCTTTTATCTTGCTGTCTCCTCTTGTTCTTTCCTTAGGCTCCAGCAACCAGATTTTAGGATGGGGCCCCATTCTGGTGTCCCTCCAAGTTCCCGAGCTCACCATAGAAGAGTTCCTGCAGGAGTGCCTGTCCCTCGGCAGTTACTTGACTCTTTATGTATACTTGCTGCAGTGCTTAAACAGTGAGCAGACGCTGCGGAACGAGATGAAAGTGCTGCTCCTCTTCAGCAAGTGGCTGGAACAGGTGTACCCGAGGTGGGTTGGCCCGCCAGCTGCTGTGTCGGACTCACTGGGTTTGGACCACTTGGAAAGTGGGGTGAAGCAGGTGTTCATTTGGGTGCACAGAACCAAGCGAAACAAACAAGCGAGGCTGTGAGGTACAGGGACACTTTTCCAAGAAAGATTTTTACTTGCACGTGCTAATTTTCTGAGCAGGGTTTTTATTTCCTGCAACGGGCATTTTGGAGCACCAACCTTTAGCTCCCTTATCAGTTCAGTTAGCGATAACGTTTATGCCTCACGGGGTTGTTAAGAGAGCTCACTCCCAGAGTCTGGCCTGTCATAAGTGTTCAATAAGTGGTAGCTGTTAACGCCTCCTTACTTTATTAACATCGTTACCCATTAACCTAAGCTTTAAAAGTACTAAATGATCCTTACACTTAAAACTCAAATGTGAAGAGAAAAAATCCACTCCTAATTTTACTTTCCTCCTGCACCCCCCTCCAGGTCTGGGCAGGAAGAGGCAAAGCTGTTCTTGTGGTGGCACCAGGTCCTCCAGCTGTCCCTGGTTCAGACCGAGCAGAATGATTCGGTCTTGACAGAATCTGTCATTCGAATTCTGCTCATGCTCCAGAGCAGGCAGAGCCTGCTGGCCGAGGAGAGGCTCAGCTCCGGGATTCTGGGGGCAATCGGGTTTGGCCGAAAATCACCCCTGTCTAACAGGTAAGGAAGCTCCTGCTGCTCCTCTCCTGAGTGGGCCTCGGCGTCTGCACCTGCCTTGGGGCTGTGATACTGTCGCAGGTGTTTGACAGAGGGCTAGGTTTCCCTCAAAGACTAAGGTGAAGAAGAACAAAGTCTTAATGATGTCTTTTTAAATCCTATTTATGTTTTTCTCATTATGAAACAATTTTGTTTTTATGTTCAAAGGACCTTTTTAAGAGATCTTATTTATTTTTAGAGAGGGGGAGGAAGGGAGAAAAACATCAGTGTGTGGTTGCCTCTCACACACCCCCTACTGGGGACCTGGCCTGTAACCCAGGCATGTGCCCTGACTGGGAATCGAACTGGTGACCTTTTGGTTGGCAGGCTGGCACTCAGTCCACTGAACCACATCAGCCAGGGCTCAAAGAATGTTTTTTTACTATTGTTGTTGTGTTTTGATTTTGTAACCTGATTGAACTAATGATTTCTTGGAGCCAGTGATGGTGGGTGGGATTAGGTTAAAATACCCCTCCCTGTCAGCTGCTTCACTGCCTGCGTGTTACCAGAGTAATCCAGGCTCCAGGAGGCATGCGGTCTACTAGAACTGTCAAATCAAGATGAGTTCAAGTTAGCTGATAAGAAGGGAAAGCAGTGAGAAACAAATCTCGCTTTTTGTTGCTAAACATTCTAAGGTATGAAAGAATTTGCCGTTAGCCTCTCATTTTATCTCCTGATACTTGTTTGCATTCTGGAACCCATGAAAGCCCTTGCCAGTGCTGGAAAGGGTTCGCATACCGTTCGGGTGTCGGCCTTCTTGTGGAAAGACTCCTGCTGCTGTTGCGGCTTTGGGGTCACTTTATTCAAGCATCCTGTTTCCTTGTTTATGGTAGAACTTATCAGGACTGTGCGATTATCGTGTAACATGAAGTTTATCATGGTAACCATTTTGAAACATACATTAAGTGGCATTTAATATGTGCACCATGTTGTTGCAACCGTCTCCACTGATGGAGTTCCGGGCTGGTTTCCTCGCCCCAGATGGGCGTCCCGCGCCCATTGAGCCTCCACTCCCTGTTCTCCTCCCCCAGGTCTCTGGCAGCCACTGACTGACTGCTGAATATGCATGTCTTACTCTGAACGTCTCGTATAAATGGAATCATGTATATTAATACAGGGTGGGGCAAAAGTAGGTTTATAGTTGTGAGGATGCAAAACACAGTTTATTTTGTTACTCACTCATTGTATTGTTTTTCATATGAACAACTGTGAACCTACTCTTGCCACCCCCTGGCTGTGGCCTCTTGTGTCTGGCTTCTGTCACTTAGCGTGCAGTCTCCAGACTCATCCACGTGGTAGCGTGTGTCAGCGCCTCGTTCCTCTTTGTGACGGAAGAACACTCCATTGTGTGGATCACCCTGCGTCTGGTCCATCCGTTCAGCAGTCGATGGGCATTTGGTTTTTCTGTCTGTTGGCTGTCATGAATAGTGCTGCTATGAAATTTATTCACAAGTGTTTGTTAAAACACTTGCTTTTAGTTCTTTTCGGTATATTATGTACCCAGGAGTGGAATTCCTGGGCCATGCCATTGCTCTGTGTTTAACTCGTTGAGGAAGTGCTAGACTTGCCCACAGCATCTGCTCTGTTTTCTGCGTTCGCACCAGCGGTGCTGGGGAGTTCCAGTTACTCTACATCTTGCCAACTCTTTCTTTCCTGGGTCTGAGTTATTGCTTACATTGTTTGGGTGGTAATAGTGGAAGGGAAGATTAAGGGTCCTTCTTGATCATATTTAAGTTTCCTGAGGAGGCTAAAAACAACAGTAGGTATGGAAATGTATTAGTCTTGTTTTTTAATAGAAAACACTATTTTATTTATTTTAAATGCTTACTGTAATACTCATTTACTACTTCTGACCTCTCCCTGACACTAGGTTCCGAGTGGTTGCCCGAGGCATGGCCGCCTTCCTTTCGGTCCAGGTGCCTGCTGAGGATCAGCTTCGCCTGAAGCCTGGCTCGGAACTGTGTCTCACCCCAAAAGCTCAGCAGGTCAGTAGCCACAGCTTTGCAGCGACGGGGTAGATGTTTTCCATCGGGCCGAGGAGGCAGGAGGCGGGGAGGGGGCAGCTGCAGCCTTCGCACGTAATGCATGGTGCGAGGAAACGGGGGCCGTGTGTGCCTGCCCCAGGTTTCACACCACGTTTGTGCAGGGCCCTGCGCTGTTGCTGCCACTGTGGAAGAAGCGAGGCCATAGGCAAGCCAGTGTGGCGTAGAATTTGGTTTGACGGGTGTGACTGTGTGCTGACTGCCACGTGCGGGAGGTGGGGACTGGCACAGCGGAGGTGGCCCCTGTTGAGAATGATGGGGGTTAGGGGAGCTTTTACGTGGAACCAAGGACATGGTGTCTGTTTTGTGAATCTGGAGGTTGAGCACTGTTGGCTGATGCTGAAGTAACCTAACATGGACAGAATGGTACCTGTGAGGAGTTATAGATTGTTCTAAAAATGGGGGGGCACATGGCAGTGGTCCCATTCCTGTAACTGTTGTCACCTGTCATCAGGCCGGCCAGCTGTGAATGATGGCCACGTTATTGAGTGCTTACTACATGCCAGACTCTGTTCCAGGTTTTAACTCACTCGCTGCTGATGAGTTCAAGTTTTAATTTATTTAATCCTCACAACAAACCCTGTAGTACAGGCACTTTTATTATCCTAGTGTTTGTGGACGGGGAAATGGAGACGGAAAGAGGCTAATGAGTGTCGGGGCCGGGGTTTGGGGCTCACGCACCCAGGCGGGCTCCACGTGCACGCTCTCGTCACGCTGCGGTGCTGGCCCTGCTGATGGTAGCCACTTGGACCCCTTCGTTCTTCTCTTCTGCAGCTTTTTCACGTCTTGGGCAGACACATTCAGGTGGTGTCTTGGTTATTAGGAGCAAAGATCAAGCAGCACAGTTAGCAGGTCCTTCATCGCCGTCTCGGTTTACGCAATGCAGAGACGTGCCGTGTGCTCACTAGACACCGCTGTCTGAGCCCCTGGGCCGCACATGCGCTGTCACAGGTCGGCGGGTGGGTCTCCTGGCTGTGAGGCCAGGGCGGTGACCTGTGGGGCGTACTTGAGAAGTCGCTCCTCTGCTGTGGTCACCAGTCCCTGGGCCATGCCTTGTGCTTCCCTGCCGCCGCCAGGTGTTGCAGGTCTTGCCTTCCTGCCTGCATTCCTGTGGACTTGAAGTAGCCGTGCATGCTTCTCATCAGACGTTCAGACTTGAGAAGTCGTCTTTTTTTATAAAACAATTACTCTTAGGCAAAGTCTCACAGAAGACTACTTTGGGGGCTGAGCTTAAAAAAAGAAACGGGGGAGAAATAGAGGTGTGTGGACTGTGGTCCGTGGGAGGTGTGCTTGTCCCCATCCTTTCCTGTTCTTGGATTGGCTGTTCCCACAGCAGGTCGCCTGGTACCAGGATTCCTTCGGTGGTTTATCTTCAACCCCCTGGTAGTTTCTTCCTAAGCTGCCAGTTCATTTACTATCCTAAAAAATATGTCCCTTCTTGCCCTGACCATTGTGGCTCAGTTGGTTGAGGGTTGTTCTGTGAGTAAAGGGTCGCCGGTTCAATTCCTGGTCGGGGCACGTGCCTGGGTTGTGGGTTTAGTCCCCTGTTGGGGCGCGTGAGAGAGGCAACCGATTGATGTTTCTGTACCTCTCTTTCTCCCTCCCTCAACTTTCTCTCTAAAAATAAATAAATAAAGCGTTAAAAAATGCTCTCCCTTCTTGTTCACTGAGAGAAGCAGATTTCGTCTTCAGTCTGTACTCTCTAGTGCAGTGGTCTCCACGAATGGGGGTGGGGAGGGGCTTCCTGGCTCACGTCCAGAACCCTGGGGTTGGGTGGGTTTGTATAGTTGGAAAATAAAACTCACCCCCAAGAACCATAGTTCTGACTTTTTGTTTCTTTTCTTCAAATACGGTCTTTTTCCTCTTCTCCCTCTATGAAGGAAAAAAGTGAAATTATGGAGTAAAACATGTTTTCTTTATTCCTGAAGAGAGGTGTGGGAACATTTTCCTTGCTTCTGTGAGCAGGAGCTGGGGGAATCTCTGCGTTTATGCTTGCTGGCCAACAGAACAGCCTCTTTGCTGACCCTCAGCAGCACTTAGCCACTGGTTTCTTTTGAATTTCATTCAGTTGGACAGTTTAATATGACATTATTATGTAACCTAAGGACAAACCCAACAGCAAGTTAAGTAGGCCTCACAGGCAGCCAGTGCTGTGATTTCCAGCTGGGGCTCCGTGGGGAGGCAGCCAATGGGCTGGAGGGGAGGGCTCCCTGCTGGCACTGGGGGTGGGGGGGTAGGATGGGCAGTGTGGCTGCAGCCATGGCTCTCAGTGGGGAAGGGGTGGGAGGGGCCACGGGCCAGGAAGAGAGCAGGCTGTATGTAGAAGGTGGCAAAAGCCCCAGAAACTTAGGTTGCTGGCAGCCTTTTGCGTGTGGTTAATCAATGCATGCCTTTGGGGCTTCTCATTTCAGTTCCATAGCTTCCCAGAGGCTCACGGTTGTACCCGATGATAGCGGTAGGTGTGCCTCACCTTCTGGAATCACGTTACATGTGCGCAGGTGGTTAACCCTCTTGTCTTCCGTGTCTTTTAGGCTCTGAGTGCGCTCGAGTCCTTGACCTCAAGCAAGCAGTATGTTGAATACCAGGATCAGATATCGGAAGCCGTGCAATTCATAAAGCATCCCGGCCATTGCCTCCAAGATGGGAAAAGCTTCCTGGCTCTTCTCGTTAACCGTCTCTACCCAGAAGTGCATTATTTGGACAATATACGATAGCAACACCGAGGCTCTTGAAAAACCCGTGGCCATTTATGTTTACATTTAACTTTGCTGTTGCACAAGTAACTGCTCAGTTTCACCGCAGAGCTCGGGGTGGCCTGTGAGAGGGCAGGCTGGCACGGAAGTCAGAGGCTCTAGATGATTCTGTTGTGCCCGTGCATGCGTGAGTGTGTGTGCGCGTGTTTGTAGCTCTTCAAACCTTCCATGGTCTTTTTAGTTTCTGTGTTCAGCCCATGAGGTAAACTTACCAAGTTCCCCTGGGGGACAGAGCTACTCACAGTTGCCGATACCCCAGTTCTCTCTCAAGACCCCGGGATGGGGCTCCCCGGGCGCTTCCACTTCTGTCTTCCCGGGTTTCTTCAACCGTCGAGGCCCCTGTGCCGCATCTGCCTGCTGGAGAGCCTCCCTTTTGAGTCCCGTGTGTGTTTTTCCAAAGTGAAACAAGCTTTGAAAGTTCTGCCTTTCTCTAACGTGGGGAGATACATCATCTTAAAAGTATTATTTCTCTCAGGGGAGGTAAGAATCCCAAATTACAGTCAGTCATTGTCTAGAATGTGACCACTTGATCCTGATTAGAGTGGGCAGCAGAGACGGTGACCAGCACATTTCCGTCAGCCGCGTGTCCTCCTGGAGAAGGAGCCATCCGTCTCAGCCAGGTGTGGCGAGCCGCGGTCGGTGAGCCTGCTGGGCCCAGATGTGTCTTGTTCAGTCACACGGGTGAAGAACGTGAACGGGGCTTACACTCCTCGGTTCAGTGCAGGCGCACACACCCTCCCATGCTGCCCCAGCCTGTTCCCTCATTCGTTCATGGCGCTTGCTTGGACCCCGTGGATGTGTACGTTCGCAACTCTTCACAGACACCAGGGTAGGTACCTGAAGGCCCTGCTGGCGGGGGAGAGAGAGAGAGCGAGAAAGCAAGAACGAACTGGCTTCTCTGTCCCCTGCTTGCTGCTTCACTCCGTTTGAAACTGAAATGAAGCTGGCACACTTGTTGAAACACTGGCCGGTGGAAACTAGGTCAGGTCAGGGGACTTGACTGGAAATCGGCTTTTCTTCAGTAGCCACGTGCCTTCTGTTGCTGTTAACTGTTCATTCATCACCAAAGCCCATCTGCTGCATTGCCAGATTCTGCTGTCATCTTCTTGCTCTTGTCATTTCCCCCGGGAATTAGCTGTTTGACTTCCATCATCATAGTCGTAATGCTGTTGGCTCAAAATCGATTTTGTTTGTCCACTGGCATTACATGTCTTTTGTTTGTGGGTCATCTGTAGCCTGAGGACGTTGACCTAAAACTATCTGAACAGTCACCAAGAGCTTTTAGCAGGGGATGAGGATGCAGGCCGACAGAGGACCGTTCCTTTCAGACATCCTTGGGGAATGCGTCCCCAGACACTCGGGGCGTGCAGCCACTGGTCATCTGGGGCTCCTTGGGGTGGGCAGGACGGTTCTGCCTCGCAGGCACGGGCCGATCAAGGCTGCCCGCCCAGTCCTCGGGCCGCGCCGCATCCCTCTCAGGCGGGCCCGGCTCAGAGCTCGCCCGGTTTTTGCCTCTCTCCAGTTTCAAAACCCGTCATCTTCCTTGTGCCGCATGTGGGAAAGTGTTAGAATCTGGGGCAGTTTAGAGGCTGATTTGGCAACAAAGATTTTACGACAAAATATTTTGTGTGTTGTTTTCTTGGAGGAAGATGTAATTATGGATATCCTAGAATGTGAAATTTTTGCCTGAGAGTATGTATATTTTAAAGAAAATTATGATTAATCTGTTAATTTTTGAAGGTTTATGATATTTATAATGTACTTGGTCTCTAAAAATTATAAAAAATAAAATCATTCTTTGATTGTAGCTGGTCGGAATCTGATTTTTAGGCTGTCACACGGTCCTGTGAACTTTTGCAGTCGTTAAGGTTGATGAAGGTGTCTGTGCCTGACGACATGTCCTTTATTTGACAGTGGAACTTGAATGTCAGAGATATGGTTGGTCAAAGTGCTGCTGCTTTAACTCCCTCGTGCGTAACAGGTGGTGTACTACTGACTGCGTTGGGAGGCTCTGGACTGAGAAAGCTCTTTAAAGACACTAGGAGTTCAGCGGCAGCAATGCTGCTGTAGCCTCCTGGGTCTGGGGACACCCCGTGTGACCTTTGGCCCTCAGGAGTAACGAGCCACTGCTGGCAAAAGCGGTCAGTGTCCGGAGAGCGCAGGGCCAGCCCCTGAGCCAGTCACCGGTGCTGCATGTGGCTCCCTGGGTCTGGCAAGACCAAGGCCACCTCTGGGTCCAGCAGTGTTGACGGTGAACGAGCACATGTGGCCATCAGTGGCATCCGGTGCAGACTGGGGTTGTCTGTCAGCTTCCCGGTCTTGTGGAAAGCATCTCCTAGGCTCCTCCACTCGTGTCCCTGCTCCGCAGTGCACAGAGGATGCTGATCTGGGAGGCACAGAGGCGAAGGGAGGGAGGTCCTGCGGATGCGTCTGCTCAGCCTGATGGGGATCAGGACCCGCCCCCACGTGTTCCCCAAGCTCCTGGGCACCCAGGGGCCTCAGCCCCAGGCACCTCTCTGTTTTCACGTCTGCCTCCCGGGGTGGTGCCCGTGTCTCTGTCCTCTGAGGTGGGGGAGGCCTAGTCCAGAGAATGAAACTCCCAGAGCAGCCTGACTTCGTTTTAACTCGGTGCCAACCCCGGTGCTCCCCATCGGTCACCAGAATCAGTGTGTCCACATTGTACAAGTTAGAGTGTGAGAACACTCTCGCCCTCTCTTCCTTTTGAATGAAGGTGATGCACAGCTTTCCGGTGGGTTTTTAAGCCTAAAATTGATGATTTCTTCTGGAGCAGCAAGCAGATGTCATGGGATCCCCAGTCCGCAGGGGCATCAGAGCTCATCCAGTCCCACCTCTCACTCAGCAGGGAGCCCCAGCCCCAGCCCTCCAGCTCCTCTTTTGCCCTTTCCTTCGGCAGGTGGTCCCACAACCACGGGGGCTATTGACAGACTCTTTGTATTTAGCCAAAACTGGTCCTGCTGGGGCTGCCCGGCTGCGGCTGCTCTTACGCCTCCTGACAGACCTCCAGACGCTTTGAGACCTTCTCACACCTCTGACCCCCGCCCACCAGCCTGGCCTCTGTCCTCCCCAGGCTGAATGCTCAGTGCCTTTCGCTGTCCTGGTCTGACACAGTGTCTGGCAGGGCTGCACTTGGTCAGGTGCCTGAAGTAGCCATGTCAAGCTAAAAGGGCCGAGCCCGGGATGAGCAGGGCGAGGACCCAGGCGAGACAAATGCACCCAGGGCACAAATGTTGTCACTCACCCGCAGATGCCAAGAGTGTCCTATATTCTGTGTCCTGGCCCGGTCCCCGCCCTGGGACTTGATCACGCTGGTGCAGGCCAGCAGTGTGTGTTCACCCTCCTGGGCTCGAGTGGTATCAGCTGTCAGCATCTGTGCCCTGGGCGGTGCATTCCGTCAGTCGGGGGGGAGTGCCAGCTCCAGGCCTGTCCGGCATCCGCTGCTGCCAGAGACTGGTCTGGGCTGCCTGCACGGTGGGCCTCAATAAGGTGCTTTGTGCTTCTCTAAAACTGCCTGCTCTTCATGTGGGACCAGCGTTACAGCGTATTTGGAGGTGGTAGCTGATTTTTTTTTCCTGCTCAGTTAACTGCCTTACTGAGCAAAATGTTGGAAACAAGTGGTTTGCTTAAAAAAAAAAAGTACCCTCTGCTGTGGTCTTCCACTTGTGTCTCGGTCAAGCTGGGGGCAGTTCCTGGCGTACAACCAGGCCCTGACCTTGCCCGGGTCTGCAAGGTCCTCCCGCATCACGAGGCAGCTCGGCCTGAAGAAGCGACAGTCCACGTTGCCTTCAGTCGGACGAGGTCCCCGGTTTCTGATGACAGGAGCTTGAGAAAAGGGAACTACTGGCCCTATTCAGGGGTAATAAAACCACGAAAGAATGTTGATTATTGTAACTTTTATTTTTTAATGTGCAAATGTAATACCTTGCATTGAGCACTGGGGGCTGGAACTTACTTTTCTTTCCACGGCTTAAAATCACCAGCGTGGCAACAAATACTCTTAAGTGTGTTCAACTCTGTTTTCTTCCCACATGTCTAGTGTGGCCTTTAAAGACCACGACTGAATTTGGTCATTAAATATGCACCATTCACTTCTTTACTGTTCAGCATTTAACACACTTGTACAAAGGAGAAGTTTTGTTATATAATGATGAGAAATAGGAAGAAATGAGAATTGGTGAAATAAACTAGATTCAAATTTCATTCACACGTGGTGGGTATGTCTCATTTTTTTGGCAAGCTTGTTGGTAGGACTTTTCACCCAGAAATGACGCTAAGACGAAATGGGAAATTAGAAAGCTTGGAATGGGTAGAACCTGTAATCTGTGACATTTCACTCCAAGGGGCAAGGCCTCTAAAGAGAACGGAAACCTTGGGAGGTAAGAAATGGGGTAGACAGGAAGGCAGCTGGTGATTCCAGGGCGCTCAGGAGAGCCCGAGGGTCCATCTCGTGGCTGGGACGTTGGTAGGCGGGACATTAAGCTGCACAAAGGGTCCCACCGCCTGAGTTCCTGGGTGGGGGTGAGGGCACCTCTGGGAGGGCTGGGCCGCCAGGGGAAGGCAGTGGAACTTGAGCTTGGTCGTGGCTTGTTCTGGAAATCACTGCGGCATGGGAATACCGGGAGGTCTCCCTCAGTGTTCGTTTTTTACTAGCATTTGTGAGACATGTCCCGGAAGGGCCAAGTGAGGTGGGAGGGCAGAACGTGTGATGCTGGCCAGATCGCTTTTCTCCCTGAGGCTTTGCCCTCACTTCAAAGTGAGGGCCATTGACGCCTTACTGTCTCCTGGGTTTTCGGAGAGAACCACCTGAGGTCGCAGAGGGGAAGGGGGCTTTGAGGAGCAGGGCTCCAGAAGTGGGAGCAGCTGCTGTTGTGGAGAGGCAGAGGCTGAATCCAAGTGCCCAGGGTTGGAGGTGGGGCCAGTCCAGGACTCCCACCTCCTGGTTTCTAAGGTCCCTCTGGCCTGAAGGTAGACACCTTGTCTCATCCAGTCTGGAAGGGGGCCGTGTGGGAAAACTCAGCCCCACCGAGTTATTCCCATCCCAAGGTGGGGGCTACCTTCCATGTCTACTGTCTCACGGACTTTGTCTTCTTGGGTAGCTACATCTCCGTTTAAAATTTAGGCTATTAGCTAGCTCTTTGAGGGCAGGGGAAGTGTGTTGGACTCCTGGTGGATCTGGGCAGGCACCTGGGCAGTTGTTGCCTCTTTCTCCTGCTGCCCCCTCCAGCAGTCCCGTGGGTGGCTAGGCCTCGGGAGGAGCCTGTGGGCTGTCAGGAGCCCCTCAAGGAATGAACAGAGGGCTCGTGTTCCCAGAACACTGCGCTGAGGAAGGGAAGGCTACGGCTCTGCACCCTGGGCCACACTGGGAGTCCCACCTGGAAAACACCAGGCCTCCCAGGACTCTTCTCTCGGCAACTTGATCCCAGGACACTGCTGACTGAGCTTGTTGCCAGGGGCTCTCACCCTGTTGCCACCTATAGAACCTGAGTGCTCCGAGGGGGTCTGATTAGGGAAATCTGCTCCACCCAGACCTCTCGGTGAGAAGGCCAGGCTCCCAGGCCAGTCCAGGGGGTCTGGTTAGGGTCGAGGACAGTCCCCTCCCCTTCTGCCCCTAGAACAGCTGCTCCATCTGGAGACCAAGCAGGAGGCTGCCTGTGCACTGTGAGCAAGTTGTCAGAGGGCGTGCCAAAGGGACCCTCTGCTGCCCCTCCTCCGTGTGCGCCCGGGCCCGCCACTGTGTCCGGAACCACTCACTCCGTCAGAGGTGCATTCCTTTGAGGAATGCTGCTGCTTCTGTTTCCAGGAAGCCCTGCTCCGAGAAGTGCCAACACGCAAGAAGGGCCACCCTTGGGGAATGTGGATGTGGGCTGTAAGACCATATTATTGAATTATTAATTTTCTCAAATGTGATAATGACGTTGAGGTTATGGAGGAGAATGCTCTGGTTCTCAGAAGACACAAGTCTTTAGGGGCAAAGTGCTGTGATGTCTGCAGCTCACTCACAGACGGTTCAGCCAGACACACACATGTGCATTAGCAAAGACGGCAAAATGTCAGTAACTGCTGAGTGGAGCCAGTGGTACCTGGGTGGTCATCTTACTTTTTCAGCTTTGGGTGTGTGTTTGAAAACGATCATGAAACAAAGTGCGGGTAAAACCGCCTGGAGGGTTGGTTTGAAATTCCGGCCCTGCCCTCAGAGCCTGTGATTCAGGAAGTCGGGGAGGCGCTCAGGATGGGGAGCTGAGCGAGCCCCTGAGCTGTTCCTGGTTCAGGACCCCTGGGACCCACTGGGGAAACGCTGCTCCCAGTGCCCAGAGTTCCACGGTGGAAACCCAGCCCCGGAGCAGTGTGGGGCCGGAGCAGGCGCAGCGGTCACACGCACAGGGGAGAGCAGCGTGCTGAAGCAGAACAGGAGCCAGCACGTGCGCGGCCCCTCGGGTGCCCTGACTCCCTTCTGCTGCTGTCCTTGCTGTGGGGGCTGGAGGCCCCTGCTGCGGCTCCAGCTCCGGCCACCCGGCCCCCACCCCCACGCTCCAGAATTTTCAGTCACGTAATCACGCTGTGTCTGACCGCCTGGCCTTTGCTCAGACTGCCCCTTCTGCTTCTAGTGTCCGTCTTTTCTATCTCCCAACCTCCATTGTCCCCATCTGCACGCTAGCGTGTACCCTTCCCATGTCTTCTCCTCTAGGAAGCCTTCCCAAGATTGGGCCAGTCACCCCCTTTGTCATGTGCTCCCCTAGCACCCCAGCACGCTGTTGCCCTTCCACGACTTCCCACTAACTGTGGAGTCCTCAGGGCAGTCCTCAAGCCTTCTTTCTGGCTGTTCTTCCAGGCACAGTGCAGGGCTGCACTGCCCAGCCCCTCGAGGGCGAGTGGGACATGCGGCTGTTTCTGGCCAGTGGACCACAATGACAAACAGGAGACCCCATCTAGAGCTTGCTTTTAATCTCCAACCGAGAGCCCCACAGCCTTAGAAACGGTGGAGCCCTAAGTCAGCTCAGTGAGCAAAGCCGCCCGCCGCTCTGTGATGGCAGCTGGCGCAGTGAGAATACACTCCCACTGCCTTTGGCCATTGTGATTTGGGGTTGGCTTGTCACTACGGCCTGACTGAGATGCACGCCTTACTCAGTGCTGCACCCCCAAACATTCGGCCCAGTTCCCAGCACACAGCAGATGCATAAGAAATAGTTTTTATCTCTATTCTGGGCTGTGAACCTGGCCTTGAAGACCAGGTAGAGGTTCCAAGACACATGATCCCGCGTCCTTCACTCCTTCCCTGCTGATACGGGACTGACTGTCCCTTGAGGTGCCCCGGAGTATCCTTTGTAAGGAGGTAGAATGCCAACTCCTCTGACCGTTTAACAGCTCAGGCACCACAACCGCCATCACCCGCCTGCCCTGGCGAAGGCCCTGGCAAGGAGGGCAACCTCATGACCCACTGCCTTGCCCGTTAACTTGTAAAGATCTCTCAACCTTCAGGCCGTCTTGCAGGAAACATCACAGAGTCCCTGTGCTCACTGTAGGGTACCATTCCAGCCTTTGGAGAAGTTCTGAAGGGAAGCAAGTTTGTTCCCATGGCCTCTTCAGTCCCCTGGGGGGCAAGCTCCCCTGGTCTCAGGCGCACCTCCCCGCTGCCACCTGACCCAAGGACTGCAGGAGCTGAAGCAATCAGGTTCACGCTGAAGCGTGAATGTGGAAGGCAGAACCCTGCCAACTCAGCCTGGCAGGACTCGGCCAATGGGGTGAAGCTGCTGTACCTCCTGGGGTGGGGGCGCGGGGTGCAGGTCCTAGAGAGAGGCGAGAGCTGCAGTTGCTTCGTCCATGGGGACCCTGCAGCCTCGATGTTCCCTGAGGTTTCCCCACCGTGAGGACAGTGGGTTCCAGGTGCTTTGAGAGATGGTGTTTGGTGCTTCGTTTCCTTTTCCCAGGAGCCCCAGCTCGAGGCAGTATAGAGCTACTGATGGGGTAAGAGGTGGGCGAAAAGGGTGGGGCACTCACAGAGGAGACACCAGGGGCAGAGGCACCAGGCTCCTTCTCATCACTGACTTGCTCTTTCTGGGGCCCCAGGTTTGCACGGCCCCAGCCCCTAAGCCCCAGGTTCCGGCTTGTTCTCTGGAACTCGTGTTCTCAGCGAGGCTGCTGCGGGCACCACACGGCCAGGAACTCTCTGCCTTTCCCAAGGTAGCTCTTCGAGGAGGGCCTGTAACGGCCCTCACCTCTGCAGACAGCCCGGTGCCCCCACGAGTCCCTGGGACCCTCAGACCCCGACAGTCCTACCAGCCAGGAGGGGAGAATATCACTGTCCACACTCCACAGTGGAGGAACTGAAACCAGGTCCTCTGGAGAAAAAAAGGGCCTTAGGCCACATAGCAAGTTGGCGACAGAGTCAGGATGGAGTCTGGGCCTCGAGACGCGATGACCAGTGTCCTGCCCGCTTTACTGTGATGTTCTAGGTGAGAAAAGGTGAGAGGGGCTCTTCTGGAAGTTTCACACTGGAGCTCACACATGCTCAGATGTATACGCGCTCTTTCAAAATGCCGGCCCCACTGACGTAATACTGCCGGGGCTCCGAGACAGATGTCCGTCCATGTGGGAGACTGCTGAGCCCCTGTGAGTGGGGTCCCGAGCCCCAGAGCGGCCGCCACGGTGCCTGAAAGCCAGGAAGGGCTGCCCCAGCCAAGCCTCGCGTTGACCTTTGCAGCTCTCGGTGCACAGGTGGAGCCTGTGGCTGAGGGGCTCCTCAGGGTGAACACGTGGCTGCCCGTAGGCTCCGGGGGCTCATCTGGCTCAAATTCTCATAATTGGACTCCTGGGCCTGAGGCCTGTGGACAAGAAGAAGTTGGCTGATCACCCAATACAGGGAGTGGGGGCCCTCGACTTCCCAAACCACAGCCCAGCAAGGGGCAGGAAGGAGAGACGAGGTGGCCGACTCGACAGGCCCTGGACACCAGCTGGAGGCTGGAGGCAGGGCGGTGCAGAGCTTGCGGAATGGGAGCGGACTGCGTGGGTGCCGACCGTGTCCCAGACTGCAAAGTGTCTCTTCTCACAGGGATCTCATCTGTGCCCTCAAAAAACCACCTCTGTGTCCCCAACCTGCAGGCCTGGTTTTCCTGAGCTCTAGCTGCCTTCCTGGCTTCTGAGACGTCTGAGTGGGCATCTCAATCCCAAGTGTCCGCAGTGCTCACGGGATCCTCACTCCCCCCTCTCTGTTCTCTCCTCAGCTGCATCTCAGTGAGTGGCACCCAGGGTCCAGCTCCAAACCTGGGCATCCCGGCCCCTCCCTCCCTCGTGCTGCCCACCCAGTCCTCCCGCCAGCCCTGCCCCCTCAGCCTGCCTCCGCTAACTCTCACCTTCATCCAGCAGCCATGCCAGCCTCAGCCTTGGCCAGCAGCCTCCTCACAAGCCTCCTGCCCCCCTTTTCTGCTCAGATGGGGACAGTCGTCCACTTAAACCCATTTAGTGACTTCCCAGAGCACTCAGAATGAATCCTGCAGCCTGCCAGCCTACCTCACTCTCTCCCAGGTCTCCTCGGAGCCTTTCAGCTTGCCGTGTCCTCCTGGATCACCCCTACCACCCTGCCTGCCCCTCCGGGCTCAGGTATCCCCAAGGTCCTGTCGTCAGAGAGGATGTCCTGACCTAAAGCAGCCACAGTCCAGTGGCCCCTCCCTACCCTGGGGCTCGGCTTCATTGTCCTGTTGGTTTCCTTCACAGCTCTTATTTTAAGATCTAAGATGGTTTTGCTAAAAATCCCCACAGTGAAGTTTGAGTTCTCTGAGGTTGGGGGTTTTTGCTGTATCTTTAACATCTAAAACATGTGTACACAGGAGGTGCTCAATAAATGTTTGAACAACAGTGTTCCGGTTTAGGCACCTTGGTGCAGTAGTAAATGGGCGAAGAAAAGGGATGTTGCATGGGCACCTGAGAATGTGGGGGATCATTGTACAGGCGGCTGCGGGGAGGGGCTCGGGCTGGCGGTGTGGCTTCCGCAGCCCTTGGGGCACAGGTGGAGTGCAGCTACGGGGGCGGGGCCTGGGCTCTGCTAATGGGCCCTGGAAGACTGTCTTCCTCCTCACCCCGGCCCTAACCCAGTGTCTCAGACGGACCACCTGGGGTCTGATCTGAATTCTTTCTTCGTCAACATGAGCCTTCCCTTGGATGAACACCAAGAATGTGGGAGCACGGGTGGGGGGTCCACACCTCCTAGCTGGGTCCCTGGGCCCCTGACATAAGCCCTCAGCACCTCTAATGACATTCATTTGCAAAGCCTCAGCAGGGTGTCTGGTGGAAAGGGGGCCTTGAGGTGGCTTTGGCATGGGCTCGCCTGTACCAGTAGGCTGGTCACTCCGAGAGGAGACATGGCCTTGAGGAGCCGCATCCTGGTGCAGAGATCAGACAGGCACCCAGAAAAGTGACCCTTTGGCCCCAGGACACTAGGCAGGCCTGGGGGAGATGCCAGTGAGAGGCCCAGACAAGAAGTGCTGGGAGTGGGGTGGGTGGGTTGGGGAGGACAGGCCACCGTGGCCTGGCCTGGCTTGAGAAGGCACGGTGGACTCAAGGAGGAGCTCCTCTGAAGGCCGCAGGGAGGGCCTAGACCTTGGTCAAGGCCGGGCCCCCAGCCCTGGCCCTTTGTCTCTCCTTTCTCCTCATGTGGTCCACCCTGAGGAGCCTGCACCCCTGGGCCAGTGAAGACCAGAGCCTGGTCAACTGGGGGCAGGGTAGCTCACTTACCGTGGTGGGGTGTCCTGGGTGGCTGGATGCTCTGTGGGGGAGACAAGGAGGAAGAGAAAGGGCATGAATCTACACGGGGGCCTAGACTGTAGGCCCTGCCGTCCACCCTGCCCGCTGTGGAGAGTGGCCTGAGGGGAACGTGGGACAACCGCAAGCTAGCAGGGTGGGAAGGAGTCACACAAAAGATGCAGGAGCAGGGTGGCTGAGAAGCTGTCCAACAGGAAAACCCTCCTTTCTGCAGCCCTCAGCACAGACTGCTGGTGAGTCCGAGGGACCAGCGAGAGGGCCAGTGTGGCCCTAGCAAGGTGGCAGCCAGGGCAGCTGTGACATGTTTTGGATTTCCTCTCAGGAGAGTCTGAGGCTGGTGGTACTGACCTGGGTGGTCTGAGTGGCTCTGGGAAGTGCCCCTCCAGGGCACAGAATCAAAGCTCCCCTCTGGCCCAGTGAGAGCAATGTGGGGCAAATTGTGTCTCTCTCTGAGGACGCTCTGCTAGTTTACCCTTCCACACTTCTGCACATGCTGTTCCCTCTGCTGGGCGTACCATTAGCTCCTAGTTCTCCTAGCTCATGATTTCACTCTCCCTCTCCCCTTCCTGTGGAAAGCCTTTCCTCCAGACCCCTGTCCAGATGCCTACCAGAGTGATGCACACATACCCTGGGCGTCTGCAGCGTCCCGACTGTAGGGGACACTTGTGCAGACTGCAGTTACCTGCTTACTCCTCAGCATCCCGTCCAAGGGCAGGGGACCCTCTTTCTATTCATCTCCGTATTGCTAGCACCTACACAGCGCCAGGAGGCCCTCAAGATGCTGCTGTAACTAAGGCAATGGTGCTCTTTGGCAAAGCCTGTGCACTGTCAGGGGTCTTAGGGAGGAGTCCTTGATGGGTGGTGGAAAAGGGGAGGGGACTCCAGAGCTGTACTGGCTGGGTCTCTATCTCTGTGACTCCAGGCTAGAGGCAAGTTCCTTAACCTTGCTGGCCTCAGCTTCCAGATGGTAAAATGGGCTCATCCCGGTCCCCACCTCCTGGGGCTGGATGAAGGTAGAGGAAACGGAGATGATGTCTCTGTGCAAAAATGATGTTTGGGTTGTGTCATGCCAGGTGCCAGCCAGATGGTCTTACCTAAAAGGACAGTGCCCGCCCTGCTGCTCCCCTTGCACCCACCCTGTCCCAGGAGCACCCACCTAGGCGGCGGTGGGTGGTGTAAGCGGCCACCACTCCCAGCAGCAGCAGCACCTTGAGGCCCAGCGCACTGAGCAGGAGGGTGAGTGCTGAGGCCCCAGAAGCACCGTGGAAACGGAACAAGTAGACGCTGGCCTCGGCGCGGCCCAAGCTGTTAGAGGCTGTGCACGTGTAGCGGCCGTCATGGGCGAGCGCGGGCAGCTCGGCGGTCACCTGGTGGCCGAAACCCTGACCCGGGCCCGGCCGGGCAGCCGAGAGGTTGTCCAGAACGGGGCCAGACCAGGTTAGAGCGGGCGGAGGCTCCCCTTCGGCCGTGCAGAGTGCGCGGAAGGTATGCGCGGGACCGGGCATCACCGAGATGTTGACGATCCTCGGGGCAGCTGTGGGAGGCAGTAAAGGGGGCGGGGCGGGGCGGGGCGTGCGGGAGAGAGGGAACCACTATCAGAGGGCTAGCCTGGGGCAGACAAGGAGAAGGGGTACCCTTCCTTGTCCCCTTGAGTGGCCCAGGAAGTTGGAACAGGTGGGAGGAATGCGGAAAGGAGGGAGTGGGCACCAGGCTGCCCGGGTCTCAGTGCAGGTGTGGCCTTGGTCGAACTATTCCGCTGCTGTGCCTCAGTTCCTCCGTGTGGGAAATGGGAACCACTCACTTATAGGGCTGGTGAGAAGATTTGCCAAGCTAGTACGTGCGGGGTGCTTGGACTAGGGCCTGGCCCATAGGAAGTGCTCGCGTAGACGGTGGTTATTGTTGCCGCAGCACAGGGTTGGGGCAGTCTGCTGGTGGGATTTCAGGGGCACCTCCCACAACCCGGCGACTTCGCCTGGAGCTAGAGTTGAGACTCACGGAACCCGCGGCCTGTGTTAGGTAGATGCCAACTCTGGGAAGACACTGAAATGCGCTCTGGCAGTCTAGCCCGTCCAAGGGCACGGGAGAAGTTCTTGGGAGAGCCAGACTCGAACCCAGAACTCCTCCTGGACACCCGCCCCCCCCACCGCCCCACCCCCCACCATAGCAGGGGATCCAGGACTTTTCAAAGCTCCACAGGTGATTTCAGTGTGCAGCCAGGGCTGAGCACCGCTGCCCTGGGGACCGGGGCCCTGGTTTCCACACCTTGCGGCTCCGCGCGCACCTCGCAGGGGGTGCGGCTGCTGTTCAGGGCACACGGCACTCACCTCTTGGCAGCTCCGGCCGCACGGAGGGTTACTGTTCACGAGTTCTTCTCTCCCCTGAACTGCGAGCTACTGGGGACTTTCACCCTCTGAGAGCTTCGTTACAATGCTCACTCCCAGGCCCCACCCAGCCCTTCCCGGGCCGGAATTCTGCATCTTTGACAAAGGCCCAGGTTGCCCGTAACCACTGCCAAGGGTGAGAGCCCAGCTCCGGAGAAAGACGTGTGTATCGATCCCCTTCCTACGCTAGAGGCCCGCACAGAGCCCGCCCCTAGTAGGCGGCCCCCACCCCAGAGCGGGAGGGACGGCGGAGAGGAGGGAAAGCCCCGCGGCCGAGCTCACCCGTCACGCGGAGCCGGACCCCGTGGCGGCTCTCGTAGCGGTCGTGGATGTCGCCGGCGAACTCCACGCGGCAGAAGTAGCGGCCCTCGTCGGCCAGGGCGAGGCGCTCCACGCGCAGCGAGAGGTCGTTGCGCCGCGGGTTGCCCAGCAGGTGGAAGCGGCCGTGCAGGCTCAGCGCCGTCTGGCAGAGCTCGCTGCCCCGCGCCGCCGCGCAGCGGAACACCTGCGGGCCGGCGTAGGGCTCGCCCGCGCGCCAGATGGCCGTCAGCGGCCCGTCGTAGTGGCGGTGCGGGTGCGTGAAGGTGCAGGGCAGCACGGCCGCCTCGCCGGCCGCCGCGCTCACCTCCGCCGGCACCTGCATGGACCAGCGCTGCGCCGGGGCACCTGCGGAGCGGCGCGTCAGTCTTACCTGCTCGGCGGCCCGGCCGCCTGCGGGCCCCCAAACCCAGGATTCCGGAGGAAACCCCTGGAGACCCAGAATTGGGGAAGCACCCGCGAGAGACTGAGAACCCCAGGACTCTAGAATCGCCCCCTCCCACAAACCCCATGACTCAGGAAGCACCCCTCCCCCGGCGAAGGGGGGTCTGGAAACCCACCAGGTGACTAGAGAAGCATCTCAAGGGACCTTGACTCCCTTGACCGGCCAGGTTCCTGAAGTCTCCCTCACTTTCCTGAGACTACTAGCCTCTCTCCCTCCCCGAGATTCCATGTGCCCTATAGGCCCAGTGACCCATCACTCGCTCTGCTACAAAAAAGTCCTGGGATTTCTGTGGCTGCAATAGAGTCCGAAGACCTCCGAGGTAGTGAGGATAATGACAGCACTTACTGTGCACCTCTGTGTTGAGCGAGTTCCCGGTAGTATCTCTTTTAGTTCTCACAAACGATCCTAGAGACAAACATAGTTACCCCTGGGTTACATGTTAAAAAACTGAGACAGAGAGGTGGAGTAGTTGCCTGAGGTCACACAGCTAGGATGAGGCAAAACCAGCATTTAAAGCCAATACTGCCTACTCCACAGTGGCACTCTACTTCACTAAAGGCTCTGGACCTGGGGACCCATCCAAGGAGACCAGCAGTCCCATTTATAGAGGGGAAACTGAGGCCTGGGAGGCAGTGATGTATGTTTTGAAGCTAACGTGGTTAAGTTGGTAACTCCAGAATCCAGGTCAACACACGTGGGCTTCCGAAGAGGCCGGTACCCAGGCAGGGAGCTAGAGGCCAAGCGTGGTGGATGGTTACACTGCCTCCTTACTCTGTGCAAACACCTCTGGACTCGGTTTCCTCACGTCCTGCATTGTGAACCTCTGAGGTGTGGTCAAGCGAAGGTCCAGAATCTTTACTCTGCCTCCAACTCACAAGGGCCAGTGAGCTGCTGCCTGTGTGACTGAACATGTGCCGCTTTGAGAGGGGGGCGAGTTGGATGGGGGGCTGGCTGTCAGTGCCGGTCCCGGGAGGGCCGGGCAGGGGGCTGTGCCTCCACAGGGAAGGAGGGCAGGCTTAGCAGCTAGTGCCCAGGTGCAGTTCACAGAAGAGTATTTAGAGGGAATAATATAGCAGCCCTTTGTGTATCCAAAGGGCTTTGCAGTTGAAATAGTTCTTTCATGTATAGCACGTCACATGACCCTCAAAACACCCAGGGGAGAAAAGCAGGGCAGATATTGTTGTAGATGAGAAAATGAAAACCCAATTAAAAAATAGGCAAAGGACTTGAACAGACACGTCTCCAAGGAGGACATACAGAGGATCCAGAGACACATGAAATAGTGTTCAATATCGCTAGCTATCAGAGAGATGCAAATTAAAACCACAATGAGATACCACTTCACACCAGTCAGAATGGCCATCATAAACAAAGCAACAAACAACAAGTGTTGGAGAGGTTGTGGAGAAAAGGGAACCCTAGTGCACTGTTGGTGCGACTGCAGACTGGTACAACCACTATGGAAAACAGTATGGAACTTACTCAGAAAACTGAAAATGGATCTGCCTTTTGACCCAGTAATTCCACCGCTAGGATTATATCCTAAGAACCCTGAAACACCAATCCAAAAGAACCTATGCACCCCGATGTTCATAGCAGCACAATTTACAATAGCTAGATGCTGGAAGCAACCTAGGTGCCCATCAGTAAGTGAATGAATCAAAAAACTATGGTACATTTACACAATGGAATTCTATGCAGCAGAAAGAAAGAAGGAGCTCCTACCCTTTGCAACAGTGTGGATGGAGCTGCCAAGCATTATGCTAAGTGAAATAAGCCAGGCAGTGAAAGACAAATACCATATGATCTCACCTTTAACAGGAACCTAAACAATAAAACAAACAAACAAGCAAATTATAACCAAAGACACTGAAATAGAGAACAGGCTGACAGTGACCAGAGGGGCGAGGGGAGGGAATTTCAGGGGAAAAGGGGAAGGGTTTACAGGAACAAGTATAAAGAACACATGGACAAAAACTGGGGGAGGGGGGTGGAAATGGGAGGGAGGTGGGGAGGACTGTGAGGGTGGGCTGGGATGGGAGTAAAATACAGAAAACTGTACTGGAAGAACAATTAAAATTAAAAAATAAAAAATAAATAAAAATAAAAGAAAGAAAAGAAAAGAAAAGAAAATGAAGACCCAGAGTCACACAGGCAGAAGGTGGGAGAAAGCCAGCTCCTCTGACTGCACGTCCAGTGCTCTCTGCTCTTCCTGGTAGCATGCCACATGCCCTGGCAGAAATCCTCTCGGCTGGCAGAGCGCCCTCCAGGGAGCCCATCCCATCTGTGGATCACCTACAGGTCAGAGCATTCCTCCTGCACAGAATCCACGCCTGCACCCCCACCTGACCGCCACTGCTGTGAGGAACACCGCGCAGTCCCTCCCCGGGATGGCCTTTCTGGGATCCCATCACGCCTATCCGGGGCCCATACAGCCTTTCCTTTTTTGGTGGAAGTCCCAGTCCCCCTTGCCGCCCCTCCCCGTCCTCACTGCCTGCTCAGTACTCTCCCGCGGTGTGGTGTCCTGACCTGGGGCTCCACATGTGTGCTCCAGGTGTGCTGGACCAGCGGAGTGCGGTCGGAATCGGGTTGTGCGAGCTGTGCCTTGTATATAGCCTCACTTTGCCCTTGTGCCGAGCTTGCAATCAAAGAAAACCACACTTTTTTCCCCCCACACACAATCTGCTTCTAAGCCAAATCCCTTTTCTTCTGGACAAGTGCTTTTGAACTCAAATGGAGGACTTAACAATGACCTCGAGCATGAGCTTGCTCATTCAGTTGTGAATAATAGTCAAAGGGCCTAGTTCCAAATTTGAGAAACCCTTTCTGAAGGCTTTGCTGGTTCAGTCAGTACTACCAGCTGCAGAAAGCATCTCCCGGCTCTGGAGACTCAGCTCCTGCCTCAGTTTCCCTGCATTCCCCACCTTCTGTGACTTCAGCCTCCCTGACCTCATGCATCTCACAGGCATCCCAGATTCCCCAGGTATACCGTTCACTACTGTGCATTCATCAGTTAGCAAATCTTTATTGGACACGTCCCCATTCTAAGCCAGGTACTAGGATAGGAGAGGGGCTACAAAGATCAAACAGTAATTTACCAGCCTGCTGGAGCTCACAGCTCAGAAAGGGAGGAGGATCTGGGAACACGTAATTACGCCACTGCCTGCCAGGTGCTCTTGTGAGAGATACAATGTTCCCTTTGTCTGAACGTGGTTTCAGGCTCTTTTACCTGTTCCTTCCTGGCCATGCCCAGGTCTCCGAGTCCCTGCAGTTGCTAAGAGACCTTCCTTGAGCCCCAAGCCTGGGTGTGGCGCCCCAACCCTGTGCCCCAGGGCTGGCAGAGGTACTTCCTCTGCGTGGGCATAGTCTGTTCTCTGCGCGTCTCACCCAGGCACCCAGAAGCTCTGGGGGGTGGGGAGGGGGCAGGGGGCAGGGCCACATGCACATAGTCATTCTTGTGTTGTCACTGCCCAGCACAGCGCCATGCCACATACCTAGTAAGTAATGAAACTGCTGTGAGCAGAAGGGAGGGTGATCTGGTGGGCAGGGACGCCTGGGCGTGAGGGGAGTGTCATCGTGCAGCTATTGGGCAGGCAGGGAGTGGAGGACCCATGAGAGAGGAGACGCCATTTCAGCAGAGCCTTCAGAAAGGAGTAGGATGTCACTGAGTCTTGAGGTGGATTCAAGGCAGTCTAGGCAAAGGGGGACAGTGGGGTCACACCAGGAGTTGGGGACATCTGCAGAGAGGATGCTGGGCACAAGGGATTAGGGGGCCAGAGTTCACAGTGCTTTGGGGACTTCTTTAGGCACATAGCTCATCTTGTTTCACATGCACAACAACCCCATGAGGGACTGTCATCAGCCCCTTTTTAGAGAAAGGAAATGGGGCTCAGACAGTGCCAGGTCACGTGACCGACCAGAAGCCCAGCCAAGGCTTCCCCCTCAGTAGGTCAGCTCTCACCTTGCCCCTACATTAATTACTACATTGTGTTGCCTGAGGGTGATAGCCCAGCTGGGAGTCATCCGGAAGTGTGATGTGGAGGGTGGTCCCTCCCCGCCTGGGGCGTTTTGCTGAAGGAGCAGAGAGGACACCCAGAGACCCTTTCACCAAGCGTTACCACCTTGGCTCCCTGCAGCGCTGGCGCTGGTGGGCGGGAACCTGTGTTTCCTGTTTGCCTGCTGGACGCACTCTCTCTCACACAGACCGTTGAATGAATCCTCCCAGGGGACTCACGTTGGCAGGACTGGCCCAGGGAGCACGTGCGTTTGCTTTGGCAGCAACCCAAGCTCCCAGCATCCTGTGCTGTTTACCATTCCCTCTGGCAGCTCCTGCAGGTCTCTAGCCTCTCGAGGGTTGGGAGGGAGGTGGGAGGGGAAAGTTCTGAACTGGAGCTACCCGCCCCCTCCAGTAGGGCCTCTAATCTCCTTAGCTCAGATGTGTCAACCTTTGGGGTCAACAGGAAGCCCACATTCTTCCCATTGTCCAAAATACCTCCCCTCCATGGTGGCCACAGGGCCCGGTGGAAAGCATTTCAGCTTTGGCACAGCTAGGTCCTGGGGACAATTTTACTGGTGGTCATTCTTTCATCAGACGTGTATCAAGCACCCAGCCCGTGCTGCGTGGCCCTGTTCTAGGCTCATTCACTTCCTAGATGTTTGGGCAAGTTTGCTACTTAATGTCCCAGTCCCGGGCTCCTCTGCAACAGAAAGGGCAACATAATACTTTCCTCACAGGACTGAGGGTTGAAGGAAATCGCAAAGGTACTGCCCAGTGCCTGACCCTGAGCGAAGGCTGGATGGCTGTCAGCTGCCTTCCTTCACTTGCCCTGCACAGGGAGCGGGAGGAGAAGGGGGTAGGGTGGAGAGTGCGACCAGTGGTGGAGAAGTGCCCTGGGCGTGCAACCCAGGGGGTGCAGCAAGGGTGGGGAGGGGGAGGGGTTACGACACTGATACTGGGACATCAAACCACTGTGGCTCCATCTGGTGTCTTAGACCACAGGAAATACGATCGCCCAGTCCTTGCCCTTAACTCACTTGCTAGCTAGTCATTTACTCATGTATTTATTCACTCAGTAGATACCCGTGGAGGGTCTATTGTGTGCTGGGCACTGAGCAGGGTGCTGGGGCTGCAGTCACAGTGACAACGAGTGGCCCTTGGTGTGTCTGTAGGCCGGCCACTGCTCAGCCACTGTTGGTTTTTCATGTACACACAATTCTAGCAAGTTTGTTTGGGCGGCATCCAGCCTAGGGGAATGCGGAGTGAAAAGCCGGAGAGTGGATTCTGTTTGCCGGCCCACTGGAAGCAGCCAGGAAGGCCACGCGACAGTCGGTCCGGAGGAGGAACGATCTGGTAAAAGCGATGAAAAGACGCCCCGGGACAGAACTGCCTAAAGCACGGCACAGAGAGGCCGCGTGAGGAGGGGGAAGGGCAGAGGCCCTTCCCGCATCGTGAGGCTGCGGCGCACACAGCTGTGACCCGAGGGACCTGGGGAAGGTCGTCACCACGTGAGGTGTGCCCCCAGGTGGGGGCAGGGGAGGGTCAGGAGTCTGTTTGGGGCCACGGCCCTGGCTAGACTGACCCCGGCTTTGTGACTTCAGGCAAGTCCTTGCAGCTCTCTGGCCTCAGTCTATTCTGAAAATGACATTTGGATAAAAATGATAAGGAAGTCAGGCATTTTAGAAACATGTCTATTTACATTAAAAGACTTAAAAATAAGCCACGAGGTGCCTAGAACACTCAGCTACTGGGACAGTTGCACCCGTGCCTTATGGTCCCGCACTGGCATTTCCCACAATCCCACGTGGCGCCCTCAGGGCCGCTGGTGCTCAGCGGGGAAGGGCGGGCTGTAGCCCTGGGCGCCCGCTCCTGCTTCATCCTCGTCATCGTCATCCTGACTCAACGGAGGGGCAGTCGACTCACCCGGGCCTCACCCTCCCAAAGCCCCGTGCTTGTCTGCAGGGCCTGGGCGGGCAGCAGGGTGTCTGGACGGGGCAGAAATAGAAACCTTGGCTTTGGCTGCCCCTGGCCACAGGATTCCACCAGCTCCTTGGGGAGGAGGGAGCAGGCAGGGGCCCCGGAGCCTCTCTGCGGGTCATGAGTGGCGAGTTTTGTGCTATCACACTCGTGTTAACTGCAGAGAGAACTGCTGATCGGTCTCATCACGGATTGTGGGGCAGCTGCTGCCTGTGGGTCACAGACAAGAAAGTGACCCGAGGTGGACGTGGTGGGCCAGTGGTCAGTGGGGGTGGGTACCCTCACAGAATGGTGCTTTGTCAGGAGTTAGGCCTGCTGGGTGGGTTTTCTGTGACATTTTCTGGAGGAAATGAGTCATGGACTTGGGAGTGGGGGGAGGATGATGCCAGGTGGGCAGTTAGTGTGGACCTCCGGAGGGAGGGCCCCTCTGAGGTCCGCTGTGCTGTTGCCCCCAGGATGGCCAGTGTTACCAGCTGACAGGCAGCCAGGCCGACGAGCCCTGCTCTCAGTTCAGGGGCCGCCCTCCTCGGGGACACCCGAGCACGTCCACAGGGTGTTCTCAGGGAACGACTCCCATGGTGGCCTCTCAAGTACAGTGGCACCTGGAGGGTCAGTAGAGGGTATTTTGGGGGCAGGGAGAGATGTTCATTCTGGCCACCAAACCCCACCAGTTAGATGTGTGGGCTGAGCCGGGGAACACTGCCTTCCTTCCAGTTCCCCACTGCCCCTCTGTTTGCTGCCCCAGTCGTCCAGGCAGGTGATCAGTAGAGAAGCGATGAGAAAGGGGTGGGGTCCCGAGTGGGGAGGAGGGAGCAGAATCAGGAATTCCTTCCCTCAGTGAGAAGCAGATCCAGAAGGTTCTAGGGAAGGGGTGAGGTACTGGGGCAGGTGAATGCAGGGCCTGCTGGTCTCCATCCGCCCTCACGGCGGCCCCCTATCCCCTTGTGTCCTTGGCCACTTGGCTGTGGAAGTGGGCCTGCTGGTCTGAGCTGGCCGAGACGCCGGGCCTCTGTCCTGGGGCCAGTGTCCACCCACCACAGGACGCTGCTCTTCGGAGTTCCGAGTTGTCCTGCGCCTGCCCGTGCCCCGAGCCTCCTCAGGGGGTCCCGTTCCCCTTCACTCCTCCTCCTGTCTGGGCAGCACTTCTCCCTCAGGCTCCTGGACAGAGTGGCCGCCCAGAGCAGAAGCGGCATCCCGGCTCATTAAACCCTCCCGTGTCATCCCAGATCCGTGACGGCTGCCAGCCGCCTCCCTGACCTTTACCTGTGTCCTGCATGAGCACCCCCACACCCTTGGGCGACGCCTGCGATCGTCTGACCTTTTCAGCTTGTTTTTCTGCAGTGGCTCAGAGACGGTCCAGTTAATTCCTCTGGGCACCAAGCTCTGTCCCAGGCTCACCACCCCTGCACGTAGGCGGGGCAAAGGGCAGGCTGCACACAGAAGACACCGGTTCACTTCTGGGCTGTGACATCCCAGAACATCACCTGACCTTCCTAAAACAGGGACGGGGGTCCTCACTCTGCAGGGTTGTGGCAAAGAGTAAATGAGCTGCCCCTTCAAAGGTCTGTCACAGCGGCCCTGGAGGATGACAGCTACTGTGATTGCTAAATCTGCTCATCAGGTTTGTGGCCCGATGAAGGACGTTGACAAGGTCACACTCGTGGTCAGAGCTCCAGGACCCCTGTTTGTCCCACCTCCACCTTCCCTGTCATCTGCCACTTTTTCAAAGCAGACTAGTAGGGAGAGAAAGAGGAAAGACAAGGGAGAGTGTGTGGGGACCCCCCGAGGGGTGGAGGGGCTGCCCAGAGCCCTGGGTGCTGTGGGTGGGAGACCCAGGGAGGAGGGAGAAGGGCATGGAAAGTGGAGGGGGTTTCCCGGGACAACCTCATCCCACTTCGCTTTTGCCGACGGCCTGCCCTGGACCCCACGCTCAGAGAGGTGGGCAGGGATGTGGCTGATGTGGCTCAGGGAGGTGGACCTCACACCACCCCTCGGGCTCCCACGACACAGCCAAGCCTGGCTTGGCCCTGAGGCCTCCCGCCCAGTCCTGAGGCCACCTGGAGGGGCTCACGGGTGGCCATCACAGCGGGGCTTCAGGAAGTGGGGCCCTGCTCCCCTGGTCACGGGCCTCTGAGTTTTGGCAGGGAGGCTGCTGCTACGCAAAGAAAAGGGTCTCCTCCCCACGTGGCTCATGCACGTGGCCCAGCCTTCTGAGTGATCTCGACCCGCAGCCGGGGCACCCGTGCCCTTCAGGGTTTGTCCTTGAACACATGACATGCATGCTTCCTCTAGATCTTGAGCTGACTGATTCACAGCAGCTGATCCTCAGTAGGAGACGGGAAAAACAAACCAAAGCCAAAACGCCCCCATACCTAGCTTCTCTTGAAGCCACGTGACTCCAGCCACATTTCACTGCCGTTGATTGCACAACCACTGAGGGCCGGGAACTGCACTGGGGCCTTCCTCCCATGACCCGATTGTCCCCCACGACACCACTACGAGGTGGCGGGTGCCCCGCTGTATGGGGGCTCCGAGAAGTCAGGACAGCTGCCCAGGCCCATGCTGCTAGTAAACAGCAGAGCCAGGGTTCAAAGCCATGTCTGACGTGGACATGCAGGTCCTGACCTGCTTCTCTCCTATCTGCCCAGGCCTGGGCAGGGTCCCCTCTTCCAGCCCCTGCCCTCTATGGGGGACCCAGCCTTAAAGCCGCCAAAAAGACGGCTGAGTCAAGTCAAGTCGGGAGACAAAAAAGCCCTTTCCCCACGAGCCCCCACCACAGAGGACAGTGGGCAGTGAGGGGGTCCCACACACAGCCGGGCTCACACCTCAGCTCTACCCGCAGCCATTCACGGGAGCCCTCTGTGCCCGTGTCCTCGTCTGTGGAAGGGGAACAGGAGAGTTCCTCCCTCGCGGGTCTGAGGCCGACGTGCGTTACTGATGACAGCGCCAGCACTGAGAGCTCTGCGGCACTTCCCGTTTCCATTTGACCCAGACCTGACCTTGACTGGACTCTGCTAGAGAAGAAGGAGAGGACCTGAGGGACTGGGCGTTTATCATCCAGTCCTGGGGACAGGAGCCCACACAAGGACTGTCGGCTGACACCTGAAAACATGATGCCAGCCAAGTCACCACGCAGCACGTGACAGCAGTGGCGGTGCACACGAAGGGACGGGTGCTGCGTCCGGCAGTCACGGGAAGGGCCTCTTAGGCTGGGGTCAAGGGGCCTGGACAGAGGCGCTCAGAGCATGGCCTCTGACATTTATCCCAGTTGCCCTCAGTGGCACCGACCACCGTCGTCGCTCAAGATGGGGGTTGAAAATGCAGATTCCTGGGCTCTGCTGCCTGATGATGTGACTGCATGGGTCTGGGGCGGAGCTGAAGAGCCTGCATTGTAACAGATGCCCCCCGCCTCTGGGTTTGTGATGCGGGTGGTCCCCGATCAGTCGTGGAGACACACGGTTCCCAGGGACACTAATGCACTGAGCTAAATGACGCAGGTGTCGTTGTTACTCAAGCCTGCCACAGAGAGTTTCCCTCAGCCTTTGGGGTTCCTGATGGGAGGGCAGGGCACCCTCTGCCACCTGCTCTGTTTCCCCCGAGAACGCATCCCCATCCTGACCCCAGACCTCCATGTGCTGTCCTCCCCTCTCCTTGTGTCTGCCCTTCAAGACGTGAAACACTTGGGTGACAGAGCAGCCAAAGTCTGTTCAGTGCCCGGACTGTCCTCCCCATACCTGGCCCATCATCTCCCTGGACCCTCCCAGCAATGGGTGGGCCAGCTGGCTTCTCTACAGGTGGGCACACCGAAGCCCAGAGAAGTCAGAGGTCTGCCTCTGTCACTTTCCCAAGACAAAGCCCAGACTTGAACTTCTGTCACCACCGCCTCCCAAAGTGCAGCTCTTCCTCCTCCACGGGCCGGGCCGGAGGCTGTGGGGAAACCCGGCTGCTCTGAGTTCAAGGAGGGAAGACTGTGCTGAGGGTTTTATGAGCACCTGTTCTGTCCCCAGCAGGGGCCGGAGAGAAGAGGGGGAGACTCACCCATTGGGAGGACGCATACCAAGCAGGTCAGGAGCCGGACGGACCCTTCCATGTCGTGAGCTCCTGGAGACCCCAGACCAGCCCCCACATTCGGCCGGGCCACCAGGAGAACCCTCCTTGGCGTGGGTGTGGGGGAAGAAAGGTTGGGGGGGGCGTGGTGTGCTCAGGTCTGTGCCCGTGCTGGGTTCTGCTGGGGCTGGAAGAACTGGGGAGAGGCAGCCAGGCAGTCCGAGGTATGATTAGATGAGACCCGTGGGGCTTAGTCATGTGGAAAACCAAGAAGGGAACCACTGGGATGATTTTTCAGGACAGAAAACAGAGAAGTGGATGGGGAAGATGCAGGACCCTTTCCCGCAGCCTGGTTCCTCCGAACACACTGTGCTCATGCCCGGCTCCCTCCCTTTCTCCTTCCTTGCCTCCCTCTCTCTTTCTTTCTTTTCCTCCCCTCCCTTTACCTTCCTGCATTTTTAGTGTGCCAGGATGGGATTTCCCTCCCTCCACTCGCTTCTGAAGAAGGGTTTTGACAAGATGATAAAAGAGACAGGAGGGAGGAGCCTGCCAACATAACCACTCACCCAAGTGCAGCCAGAGAGCTCTTAGTATTTTGCCCTGGTTGGTGTGGCTCAGTGGATTGAGCACCAGCCTGAAAACCAAAGGGTCATCAGTTCGATTCCCAGTCAAGACACAGGCCTGGTTTGCAGGCCAGGTCCCCAGCATGGGGTGCAGGAGAGGCAACCACACATTGATGTTTCTCTCCCTCTCTTTCTCTCTTCCTTCCCCTCTCTCTAAAAATAAATAAACAAAATCAAGAAAAAGAAAGCTGTCAGTATTTACAAGGAAAAGACTTGGTCACAGAGCACTTCCATGACCAGAGCCCCTTCAGAGGGTCTGGGGTCCTGCCACTGCCCCTCAGACTCAGATCTCAGACTCAGATCTCAGACTCAGATAGTCATAAGGATCCCCAGGGATCTTGTGAAAATGCAGGCTCTGACCTGGGCTGTCTATGGAGTCCTGGTGCTGATGCTGGTCCATGAGCTGCACATCCAGCGTGGGGAGCTAAGATCCCTCCACCCCCATCCCCACCCCTATCCTGGGCCACTGGGGAGGATACCAGTGCAAGTCAGGACCCTGGGGGAGAAAGGAAGAAGCTCTTGGAAGCTTGTTCTTAAGGGACTCACAGTGGAACCCCATGGGAACTGGAGGGCTGTTAGCTGTGTCTAATGGACTGCATTGGGTTTGGACTGCCTGATGGCAGGGTCTGTGTTTTTGCTAATGCACTGGACTCCAATGCCCCAGACAGCAGTAACGTTAGCAGTGTCTCTCTTCCTGTCCAGGTGGCAGAGGAAATGCTATTGGCCAAGTCCAGTTTGCGCCCTGCTCATTGCCTGCTCCTCCCCTGGTTCCCCTCTGTCTCTCGGGTGGGAGAGCCAACCAGCCACACTCAGGAGGCCCCACCCCGCCTGGCGCCGCCCCAAGGTGAGTTCTCTTACCCATTGGCCTGGCCACTTTGGAGAAGAGGAGGATCAGGCTCTGGGGGTCCCAGACTCCTCAGAGAATGGGGGTGGGGTGATCTTGTATCTTGGCTGGACCACTTCCCCAGCTCCTGGCACAGCAGGGTTGCAGCTCAGCTCCACCAGCCTGGAACTCCTTCCTGGGCTCCGCTCAACTCCAACTTGCTTCTTTCTTCTAACTGGTGAACTAGGGGCAAACTTTCAGGGGTAGGTGCGGTCCTCTCCCATTCTTTCAAATAGCTTCAGAGAATCCCACAACATCTATTTTATGTAGCATAACTTATTTAACCACTCCCTGTTCATGGGTGTTGAAACTCTGCAAGCACAGCTACAGGAGGAATTCCTGCACATGTGTCTTTACATACTGGTACTTCTATTTCATCCGAAATCCCAGAGTGGGGTCTCTGCATCATAGGGTATGCACATTTTCATTTTAATTATTACGCTCAGATTATGCTCCCAAGAGGTTGCAGTCAGAGTGGTGTTTTGCCCCTTATTTTATACATTACAATCAAAGGAGGAGGTGGAAGGGGGTTACACGAAATCCACTGGTGATAGATTGGGGAGGTGGGAGAAGGCAAAGGGGGGGGATCTCTGGGACTAGATAAAAAGTAAAATGAATAGACACATAATTCTTTTACACTGGTGGGTACAGTGTAGTTGACAGTTAAGAATTAACACGATAACAATAACAATGAAGGGCTCTGTGGTCTCCTGCTCTGATGGGAGATTGTGCCCTGATGGGTCTGCAGAATGGAAATTACCCTGGCATGCCAAAGGTCTGTTGTCCTAGGTGCAAAAAGACAACAGACAGGCTCAGTGAACGTAAAGATTGCCCTTTGTCTGGGAAGACGGCCTAGGATGTGACTATCTGCCACGACTCACTTTTAGTTAGGAAGTCTTACTTTCTGAGCATCCTAGGTTGTAGGAGACCATTCTGTGTGATGTGGGCCCAGCTCCCACTGGGAGATGCACAGGACCCACACCCACGGATAGGTTCTCCTGTGGGGAATCAGGCCTGCAATGTGCCTAGGCCACTATGAGTCTTGCTCTTGCTAAAAAACTCCCTCACCCTGAACTGAGGACATTTACTGCAAAGTAACTTCCTAAAATCCATGCTAAACCTTTGGAAGGATGAGTGTAACTGGTTCAACCACTTTTGCCCTTTCATTTGCAAATATCCCTCTTTTGTGATGTGATTAGCGGCATTGGCTCCTTTGTTTTCTGTAAAAGGTAACCACCTAAAGCGAGCTTGTGCATAGCAAATGAGGACCATCATGTACTGTGCTGAGAAACTCAGTAAAGGCCTGTCATGGCAAGGGCCAAGGCCTTTGCTCCCCTTGAGAGAAAAGCCATGCTGTCCCTTTTCCTCCACCAGACTTGGTAGTCCGTGTGAATGTCTCATTTCATCCATAATGACTCGGACACTGCGGGCCGGTGTCTGCATCAGTAAGTAGTTGCTTCAGGTCTAAGTTTGTACGGCCACCGTGAAGGCCTCCCTTGAGCTTGTCAGGCTTAGTCTGTGGCCACTTTTTCATCCACGCTTTCCCCTTTGGTCATAAATCAGTCCACGGGATGCACTGGTGACGAACCTTCTGGTTGAATAATTCGGCCCCAAGGTGCTAGGAAGGCTCATTCCTAGGAAGTCCTAACATCAAAGTCTGTCTTGCTGGAGGATAGACCATTGGGGATGGAGCGAGATGGCAACCGTGGAAGGAAGTCAAGGCTGAATTTTTCTCCAAGGCGAAAAGCAGGTGAATGGGAGGCAGTCAAGTCTCATGGGCCTTTGTTAAGGAAAACACTCCAGATCACTTTCAACCTATCAGCTGTCACAATCCAGGCTTTGCTGGCTGTCTCACTTCTGTGTTTTGCATCTAGTATAGTGCGTATTCATAGTTTGAGGGCGCCCATTCAGCTCATCAGCTGTCGCCATTGACCATGAGATGGGTTCCCATTCTCTAGGGCCCGTCTGTGTCCCATTGGGAGCACTCCAATGCTGCTCATTAGTCAGCTGACACACCTGCTAGTCGTGCAACTGGAAGCTGTGGCTTTCAGGCTTATTCGGGGCCAAGACTGTAAGAACAAAATGGTATAAGTTATAATGACCATCTAAAAATTCTAGAGGCCAGGAGGACGGTAAGATTTTTGTAAGCAAACTTCCTGTGCCTCAGCAGTGGTTACAGAGGGCTTCATTTTTATAGGCACTTCAGCTTCCATCCGAATTAATGTAGTTAGTCGTCCTTGTTGGGTTGGGGGTAAGCATTTTCCCATAATTAGATTCTAGAATTTATCCATAAAATTTCATTCTCAACATTCCTTTTCCACTAATCTTCTACAACTTTCCTTGTTCTTCTTTGTTTCTCTTTACTCGTTCAGAAATAACCAACTTATTAGGACAAACTACATACTTTTAACCTCTCTTAAACACACACACACACCCCTTTCCTTCCTCCTGCACTAACATTCCTTCTAAATTTCAAAAGAGAAACCATAAATAGTATTATTGATAATACAGAAGTCATCTACCTACAGCTTCGTCAATTATTAACAATTGGGGTCTATACACGAGGTTTGAGAAAAGCCCAAAGAACAAGTATAATTATTATTATGATTAACATTAGCAGACAGGTAAAGGCAAACAGATGAGGTTCAACATCAATTTGTAGGTACGTGCGCCTTGTGGAGGCCTTGGGAAAGCCGTCTGTCTCTGACGTGGCAGCTCCCCATCCTACAGAAGTCTTTGACCTCCACATTAGGTGGAGGGGCAAGCGGCAGAGACAGAGGCGGATGTTCATTTTCGGTTAAGCATCTTGATAAGGTCCCTCCCAATGACGTTGCAGACTGTCTTTAATTGATGTCTTTTTCAATGCACAAAACTTCCTGGTTGTAAGCTGTGGTCTTAGTCCCTCGGGAGTGCACTGTGAAATGAATTGGTTACTAATTTATCAGTCCCTCCACACTGGTTAATAAGTCCTTGATAATAATGCAGAATGTCTCCTTTTAGGAAGTTGATTCATATGTCCCTACATCTGGATGTGTAGGGTGACCAGCGATTACTGAATGAGGAGAAAGGCTATGTGTTTACCAAAAGACGTTGATTTCAGGTTGAGGAGCACTATAAGGAGAGCTTTTGGCCAAGGAAATTAAAAGCTTCTGAAAATTTACCTCGTCAAGTTTTAACTGTATCATTTGCCTGTTCCATCAACCCAGAGTACTGGGGTGATAGATGCAATGAAAATACCGTAGCATAGGCCAATCAATACAAGTGCATTGCATTATTTGCCCAGTGAAATGAGTCCCTCATTTCACTGTAACTCAGAGGGAATCCCCCCATTGGGAACTAATTCACCCACCATTAAGGGAATGCTTCAACCCTGTGGAAGAGCGTGCAAATCATAACTAGCACATATTTGTATTCTTGAGATAGTGGCATTTGGATAAAACTCAATGATCATAACTCATATGGATCTAAAGGAGGGGAAAATGTCCCTGGAACCTGTAGAATTGTTTTTCAGGGTTATAGTTGGACAGATAGAACATCTGCTGTCCATCTCATGAGCTACAGTAGGAAAAGGTTTCCAGTAATGTTGTTTACTCCACAAAATCATCTTTTCAGGACTTCAGTGTGTTAGCTCATGCACATGTTAAAGTGTCGGCAAGACTGGTTTCTCATGAGGTCCAAACCATATCTATTTGTCTGGTCAAAGTTTCCTTCTTTTTGTTGCCCTCTTGTCCTCTAATGCAGCTATCTACTGAAACTGTGAAAGAGAGTCTTTTATTGATTTAATAGGAAGCAGGGGCATTCTCAGGTGTGGATAATTTGGCTGTTTAATGCGGCTTGACTAGCTGCAGCATCAGCTAAATGATTTCCTTTTGCTTTCATGGTGGCAGCTTTAGAATGTTCTGGAATTTTGATAATTGCTAATTGTTTCAATTTTGTATGACATCTAATAATTCTATAACTTATTTTCCATTCTTTGGGCTGCCCTGAGAAAGTTAAGGAGCCTCACTGCTTCTGCAACATTCTAAAGCTGCGAGCTATACCAAGAGTGTAGCTACTATTAGTGTAAATATCGGCTATTTGATCTTTAGCCAATTGACAAGCCTCGGTTTGAACAATTAACTCAGCTTCTTAAGCAGATCTTATTTAGGTAAATAAGAACTTTCAATTATGTCTACCATGAAAATGATCACACACGCATCTTGGTAACATCTCTGTTCATCTCTAAAAGATCCATCTGTAAGCCAAATGAAGTCAGCATTATCAACAGGCGTTTCCTATGAAGCAGTCCTAGGAACAAGAATGTGGTCAGTGCCCTGGCCAGGGGGGCTCAGTGGATTGAGCACTGGCCTGTGGGCTGAAAGGTGGCCGGTTTGATTCCCAGTCAGGACACAGGCCTAGGTTGCAGGCCAGGTCTCCAGGTGGGGGCCTGTGAGAGGCAACCAATCCATGTTTCTCTTGCATGTAGATGTTTCTCTCCCTCTCCTTCTCCCTCCCTTGCCCTCTCTCTACAGTAAATAAAAATAAAATAAAATTAAAAAGAATGTGGTCAATAAGCAAAACACAAGCGTGGACATGTTCATCCTGCTAAGAAGGTAGCAAAATTTCTGGGTTAAGACTGTAACATGGAGCTCGAGTAATACTAGGTGCAGAAAGCAAAAGCCAGTCGACTGACCAAAGGGTTGAGTGGGATGAGAACTCAGTGGAGGTTCAACAGGATGAGGAAGGTGAACAAAGGAGAGCCCGTCACTGTTTTCTCTGCGTGCTCGCATTACATGGCTGAGGCAGAGAGGGCTGCCGTGCAGGGGGGCAGCCCTTTGGCTACGGACTCTAACTGCCGGCTACACTGTCCTAGAGGTCTGTGGTGACCTCTGTGTTTTTTAGTAAAAACTTCTAAAGTGTTTCCTTCATTTCCATCTATAAAAAGTCAGAAAGTTTATAAAAAAATATCAGAGTTCGTCCCATGCTTTATGAGTTTATAATTAAGGTGTCCCAGAATGGGAGCTTCAGATAATCCTTTTTATAGCTGGTTTTCCTTCTGGGTTCCCCTGAATTGGATCAGGACAATTAGAATTTAACAAGGTGACAGGAGGCTGGGCCATTAATAAAAAGTTTGGAATCCAGTTGTGACAGTATCCAGTCAGACTCAGAAACCCTCTAAGCTACTTTTTGTTTGTTTGTTTGTTCATTTTCAGAGATATTAGGTAACCAAGGTACTTCACTCGGGGTCAACAGAATCAGAGCTTGTCCTCTGATACCTTAGGTGCCTGCGTGGCTGACAGGTGTGATAGGCCAGTCATGTCCTCTGGGGAGTTAATATGTTCCAGAGCATAAATGTAAATCATCTACATATTGGATTAGAGTGGAATCTCTGAAAAATTCAACACTGTTCAAATCAGCTTTTAGTGTCTAAGACAAATAGGTTGGACCCCCCACCCCCCCCACATTCCTGGGGCTTTACTGTCCCAGTAAACTCATGATCTTCCCTGGTGAAGGCCAAGAGGTATTTCTGTCTTTTTTTCTTTTTCTTTTTTTATAGGAATGCTGAAAAAGGTACTCCATAACTCTATCACTGAAAAATATCAGCAGTCCACAGAAGCAACTGATAGGAACCACAGGATATTTGGCAATAACTATTTATTTATAGCTATGATATTCTGTACAAATCTCCATCCTTTCCCATTTTTTTTTCTGAAAGGATGGGAGAATTATAGGGGCTCATAGATGGAATTGTAAACCTTCCTTTTAAAGTAATCTTGTGTATTGGGCTTAATTCCAGCTTGTGAATAAAGGATAATGTGACTGGAAAAGGCCTGAAGTTGTGTTACAGGAAAAACCTTGTTCTTCTTGCTAACTCAGTGAAGAATTACAGATCAGTAAGTCTGTTAGCTTGTAAGCAGGCTTTATTAGCAGTACGATCTATGGGACTTGCCGAGGTGGGGAGAAAGGCATAGGTTTGGGGCAGGACAAGCTAAGGGCGACAAGAGGCAAGGGCAAGGGTGGCCAGAGCCCAGGGTGGCCAGAGCCCAGGTCCTTTGTCCTGAGGACATAAATAATTGGTGGGACGGGGGTGAAGAAGCTACTTACTGACTGGTGGGTAAAGGTGGTGCCAGCTTTCCCAAGGGGATGTGACTACTCAACCTTAGGTATGTGTGGGAGTCTGTTAGCCTGAATCCTTATCTTGCTCCAGAACCCATTCATTCATCTTGTTGTAAAACACATACATGACAGGAGGCAGTTAAAGTTGAGGCAGTTACCCAAAGTTATTTATGGGTTCTTTCTGTAAGCATCAGGGACTCCCTCATAAAACAGATAGAGACCAGAGGTAGGCAGTTAGCCAAAGCTGTTTTATGGGCTGCTTCTTTGGGCACTGTGGACCCCCTCCTCTTCCCCCTTTCTAGACCTTGGGATGAAAGCACAGTTTCAAGGCTTTCTCTCCCACACAGTGGAAACCATATGTAGAAGTTCAAGGACTCCCCTCCTCCTGTGCCCGCATGGTGTTTTTTTTGTGATGTTGGAACACCTGGCAATATTATCGGGTCAGGTTCAGGACTGCCGAGTCAGTGGGTGAGACGTGTCTCCCTTCTCCTCCCTGCCTTGGTTTACTATCCATCATACTTAAGTGCTGTAAGGCATTTCCTGGCAACCAGGATGCTAGATGCTGGGCAGCAATGGCAGCTCAGTCTCAGAGCTCTTCCCATGCTGTCTCCTGCCTCAGTTGCATTAGAATGTCCTGTAACAAACGTCCATTCAGTGTCAAGATTAGTTTCCTCTTTTTTTAAAAAAGATTTTATTTATTTATAGAGAGGGAAGGGAAGGGGGGGAGAGAGAGAGAGAGAGAGGGAGAGAAACATCAATGTGCAGTTGCTGGGGGTTGTGGCCTGCAACCCAGGCATGTGCCCTGACTGGGAATCGAACCTGTGATGCCTGGTTCGCAGCCCACGCTCAATCCACTGAGCTATGCCAGCCAGGGCTTAGTTTCCTCTTGTGGGGGTTCCTTTAAAATCATTATTTTCCCAATTGGTTCAGTATCTGATTCATTTAGTTCTAAATATATTTCGCCCTTCTGGAAAAAGGATATGTGGGCATCACTGGTTTTAAGAATAGCTCACCCTTTCAGGCAAATCGGGATGGATTTGATGAGCAAAAAATATGTATTGCCCTGTAACGTGCCTGAGTTGGAAGGGAACAGGTTCTGATTTTAAAACAGGCATTGGTTGATTAGGTATTCGTACTGTTTGTAAGAAGCTTTACTGAGAGGGAGAAGGCAACTTAGTTGGGTGTTTTAAGAACGGAACAAAGTAGCCTCAGTATCTATAAGGACCTTAGTAATTTCCCTCTTATGGTCACTTTAATTTCTCTTAAACTATTAGTAAGGAGAAGGGGAATGCCCTCTCATAGTCCTCGTGCATCTCTAGGCTTCTTTTGTCTTTCTAAATCCCACTTCAGTTTCCCGTGATCCTTCTTCAGGTGCCCTGGCTGTCACAGTAAATAGAGCCCCCTACGGGAGTTTCCCAGTGGACCCTATTTAGTAATTCTGTTGTTTCCTCTCTTAGAAACCAGCAGGTGTATTAATTGGAATAGGTCAGAATAGTCAGGGTCGTCCGTTCTGACGGTTAAATTCCTTTGCAAACCCATCAGTGTCCTGGACTCTTTAGGTAGATCCCTTAATTCTGTTGCAGTCCAATCATGCACAGGGTCACTGGTTCCCTCTGCCTGAGACTGGCTTTTCCTTAAGGGAGTTGCTAGAGTTCCTGGATTATCCTTGCCTGAATTTCTACTCCCAAGATCCCCTAGGTCAGCAGGAAGTGGCAGCGGAGGAGATATAGAGGAGATAAAAGGGGGTGGGGCAAGGGAGGGAGAGGGTAGGTCTTGGCAAGGAAGCACTGAGAGCAAAGGATATAGTGGAGAAGCTGTTAAAGGGGAGGGGATGAGGTGTTGGCTCTTACTAGCTTCAGAAGCCTTCTTTATAATTCAGAGAGTCTATAAAATTTTCTTATTGACTTTTTGTGGAGGAAATAATTTATCTGAGTCTCAGAAGCTTCTGATTGCCAAATAAGATATACTTCTTATTCATGTAGTTTTAGAGCTGGCAATTTTAGAGCTGGCTTTCTCTAAGTTGGGCATGCAAAAAAAAATTAATTTATGCATCCAAAGGGTTCCATTTTGGCCATTGTAAGCAGACATCCCCTCCAGTTAAATCTTCCCATTTCTGTAAGTACTTGCAAGTAAAGGCTTCCTATTAACTGTGTATCTGCAAGAGTATTAATGGGGGCTGGCGGTCGGGAGTTTTGGGCTTTGGAGGCACATTTCCCATGTTAATTTTAGGTTTGAGTTCTGCAGAGTCTCAGCAAAATTTCTAGGGATACTGTCTAGCAGGTTGAAGTGCTGCTTATGGGTTGAGGTCCGAGGGCTGTCACCTCCTGAGTCATCTCTACTCTTAGTGTCTTGGTTCCCCGCCGCTGTCTAATACAGCTGGAGCACTAGGTAACCAGCCTTTATGTGTGCTCCTCGGACAAGCCAGTTATTTCACTGTAGTTGAGTTGAAGCTCCCTATGTGGGTCCTGCATGTCATGAGGGATATCCTCTGACACCTCCACATAGGTTCTCAGTCCCCTAGCAATACCCAAAATTCAAGCTAGAGGGAGTAAGTGCCCCTTATCCTTGGAGCTGAATGAGTTCAGACTCTCATTTATCCAGCAAAAGGCTTTATTCAGACTCTAAGTGAGCAATTCCAATTGAAAAGCCAAGTTAAAAACCAGCCATCCATTTTGCTTCTTCTGTCCTGAGTTAACTCCTATCCTTAGCCTGGGTTTTCTCAACCCTTCACCTTTAGTTCCACCTCGAGTATTTTTTTTTTAACAACTAAGATAAAGTCAAGGCCTTTTACCTTAAAACAGGGAGGTCTGGAATTCCAAGCAAAGCTCACCCAAGTTCACCAGATGCAAAGCGAAGAGCCGGCGGGGCCCAGTGAGCCCCTGCTGGTACCTAGCCCTGGTCCAGGCCTGCAAGGTGGTCTTGGGTGGGCTTGTTTGGAATCCCACTGCATTACACTGAGTGAATGTTGACATGAGAAACATCCAAACACGCAGAGAATTTTTATGAGTTTGTTTGGGCCAAACTGAGGATAATTGCTGGGAAGCAAAATCTCAGTGGTTGAGAAAATGCCTTGGTTGATGGCAAGCGGTCTTGAGGGAGGATAGGTGAATGGCACAGACGTTTCACCAGGCAGGCCAAGCAGGCCATCGGGGGCTGCTGCTCCTCAGGCGTGGGGGCGGGTCTCCAGTTCCTGGTCAGGGACATACAGGGCACGAGGGCTGATGCTCGAACTTTGAGCTGTTGGCCTGACTGTAGAGCAGTTTCTTGGCCACTTTCTCCCTTCAGTGGTGACCTGACGCCCCTGTAAGCCACCTACCTGCCGTATTGCCCTTCTGTCCCATCCTCCCCTGTCCAGCACCTGGGTGTTGTCCTAGTCCCCTGAGTCTTTTTTTTTAAATGTTTTATTGTTTGTGCTTTTCCAGTTGTCCCATTTTCACCCTTTTATCCCCCATCCACTCAGCCCACCCCCATTTCCATAGTCCACTCTCACACTGGTGTCCATGTCCACGTGTCCTTCAAGTATGTTCTTGGACTAGTCCCTTCACCTGCTTTCAGTCAGAGCAGGGTGTAGAGCACAGGGCTCTGAGGGTGAGCTGTAGGCTGATGCCGATGTCCTCATAGTTGAGGACAGGTGAGAGCATGTGAGTGAGGGGCCATTGTGCTTTTTATACTCTGTCTGTCTGTGCCGGTACAACCTGCACGCCTGTATGCGGTCAGCCTGTCCGAATGTCTGGGGGAAGGGAAGAAAGAGTTGGAACATGAAACTGGGATTGTTTCTGGGGAGCTTTAGGGTCCCTCTCTGCCACCCAACACGAATAGTCTGGTTTAATCTGGTGAACATGAACCTCCCACCGGCCTGGGTCGGTGGAACTGAGGATGAAACCTTCAGGACAGTCGCAGGGGAAAAGAGCGGCGAGGGGAAAGGGCAGAAGGAACCTTGGGGGTAAATTTCCAGTAACAGGATCACAGGCAGATATGATTGTCTCCCTCCTTAGCACCTGCTGATTCCCTGCCTACCCCCAGCTGGGTGGTGTCCCAGTTCAGGGGGCCAACTGCAAGGTTTATGTGACCAGGAAGCCAGGAAGTCAAATCATGTCCCTGCCTAGGGACTTCCAGAGAGGAGGGCGTTCCCTGACCCAAGAGCACGAGGGGCTAGAGCAAGGGTGTGGGCCAGTGGCGACACCCGCTCACACCACACTTACGCTGCGAAGAGGGACAGAAAGCTCGGGTTTCCTAAGTCATCCTGTCTGGGTTAATGAGGTCATGTCCTCTTGCTAGTTTGAATGAAGGTGAGGGACTGGTTGTCCCTTTCCGTGTCTTCTTTCCGTTTCCTCTTCTCCGGAAAACCCATTTATTTTCAGCTCTCTGTGTCATTCCCCCCGCCCTCAGCGATCACACGGGAAAGGCGGAGTGGCGTCCTGGCGAGGGCTTGGCTTCTGCAGTCCCAGCTCCGTCACTGACTAGACCGTGACTTTGGGCAACTACTTATTTTCTACGTACAGCGTGGGTAACGGTGGCCTCCTCGCACTGTTGCGGTGAGGACGGCAGGGCAAGGCTGACGGGGGATAATGCCTCCTGATAGGAATGCAACGGGTCTTCGGAGAGGTGCCACACCATCGTTTTATTTTTGGGTCCCACTTGTGTGGAGAGATTCAGATTCAGGTTCTGATAAAAAAAAACCAGTATAAGTTCAAGAGTTAGCTGAAAGGTAATCATGGAAAACAGATATTTTGGAGAGATCAAATAATTTCAAGCACTTTAGAACGTTTGGCAAACTAATGAACAAACCTGTCTTCTGATAATTAAAGCAGGTCTTCTGAGGACCCGGACGAGTGTTCCTTCTTAGTTTGATTGGTTCTGGGAGGCAACATAATCGCTTTCAGAGGTCTGTCTCCTTTCTGCACTCCCGGCGGTTTCCCAGGTCCTCCTCCATCCTCCTGTCCCCCCTCCCCAGCTGCTCGGGCTGCACCCCCGGTGCCCCACAGCCGTGCCCCCTCCCTGGCCTTGAACTCTGAAGCTGCAGACCACTCTTCTCTCTGTGCTTCAAAGCTGCCTTCCTCAGAGCGATGCTGCAGGGGGATGACACAAGGCAGAGGGGACATGGCATATAAAATTAAATGGCATTTCAAATCGCTGGAGAGACAGTAGTTCTTTAATAATTGATGCTGGGAAAATCAGTCATTTGAATTACAAAAAATGCTAGAAGAAAACGTGGGTGATTTTTATAATGAATCATGGAGCTCTTTCAAACTTTGAAAAAAACCCAGAAACCATAAAATAAAATTTTGATAAATTTGACCTCTTAAGATTTTTACTTTAAACTTGACTATTTAAAAATTTAAAAAAAATGGAACCCCCCTCCCTCCAGCTAATAAATAAAATCTTTTCAAAAAAGGGCAAATGACAAGGTGAGGAAAAAACATTTGCAGCACATACGGTAGATAGAGACTAGTTCCATTTGTTTCACACGTTAATAAGATGTAGGATAATTTGTAGATAAGACATGAAAATGGCTGATAAACTTACTTAATGTTAATTAAAGAAGAGCAAGTTAAATCAACAAGTAAATACCATGTCTCACCTCTCAGGTTGGCAAACATCTCAAAGCTAGATTAAAACCTGTGTTGCTGGCGGTAGGGAAATCGGCTGTCAGTAATACAGGGGATTTATCAAGCAGCCATCATTTGGAGGACAATCGGACATAATCAGCTAAGGCTGCAAATGTACGCCCTCTCGCCCAACACTTCTACTCCAAGGACTGTATTCTCTCGATGTCCTCATATGGGTTGGCAGAAATATTCACAGTAGAATCTTCTTTGCAGCATTGGTTGGTGTAGTAAACAACCTACGTGACCATTAAAATGGTCTGGTTAAGTGTTTCAGACATCCACACGATGGGCTACTTGACTCTACTAAACAGAGTAGGATAGATCTACAGGTGCTGATTTAGAAGGATTTTCAAGATTTATTATTGAATGGAAAAGTAAGATGAAGAATACTACACAGAGAAAGATTTCACCTATGCTCAAAGGAAAAAAGGCTGACAGCTTTGTGTATGCCTAGCTAATTTCTGGAAAGACTCAGAAGAATCTATTAAAGGCGATTGCTTCTGGGGAGTTGTGATGATTTTATTTTATTTTAATTATTTTATTTAATTTTAATTTAATTTTATTTTTTAAGATTTTTTAAAGATTTTATTTATTTATTTTTAGAGAGGGAAGGGAGGGAGAAAGAGAGAGAGAGAAACATCAATGTGCGGTTGCTGGGGGCCGTGGCCTGCAACCCAGGCATGTGCCCTAACTGGGAATCGAATCTGCGATGCTTTGGTTCTCAGCCCGAGCTCAATCCACTGAGCTATGCCAGCCAGGGCTATTATTTTATTTTTAGAGAGAGGGGAAGGGAGGGAGAGTAACTTCAAAGTGTGGTTGTCTCTTGTACACTCCCTACCCAGGACCTGGCCTGCAACCCAGGCATGTGCCCTGACTGGGAATCGAACCAGCAACCTTTCGTTTGCAATGCTGGCACTCAATCCAGTGAGCCACACCAGGCAGAGCAGATTTTAATGTATCTCCACAAACATATTCCTCCCTTCAAAAGGCGGAGTCTGATTCCTCTGCAGCTGGATTACTGACTCCGTGCGCGTGAATAGAATGTGGCAAAGGTGACAGCGTGTGGCCTTTCCCTTCTCTCTCTCTTGGATCCCCCAGTAGGGAGGAAACCAGCTCCCCAGCGTGAGGACACTCGAGCACAACTATGGAAAGGTCCCTGTGAAAGAGCTGAATCCTCTTGCTAACAGCCAGTGACAACCCGAGCCCCCTGCCAAGAGCCATGTGAGCAAAACAACGTGGACGTGGACACGTTGGCGGGGAGGAAACACTTTGGAAAGTGCGCGATTGTCTAACCGCTATGTTGTTCACCAAAAACTAATAGAAAATAAGATTCAATGTAAACTATTGTTGAAAAATAAAATTTTTAGGAAAGAAAGCTAGGGGGTTCCCTGTGAGTCTTAGCTACCCCCTGACTGCAGCTCACCCTCCAGGCTAAACGTGAAAAGCCAGGAGACTCACCCTTCTCCCAAGGATCACCGTCCCTAGAATCTGCCTGCCTTTTGTATCATCTCCAGGGCCTTTACACAGGATTTTTTTTCTGGCTCCAGAATTTATAGCTCTTCCCTTTAGGGAGGTCAGTACAGGAAGAGTTTACTCACCTTACCAGAAGTGGAGCTCAGTGCAGAAGCTGGATGTTTAACCACTGGGATGCACTGTTGCTTAGGACGATGCAGCTCTGCCCTCTTCGAGTGCTCTGTGAGGGGTCACTGCTCCAAGAAATATCTAAAATGGTGGGTTTTTAGACACCATGCGAGGCTGGTGATGTGTTTTGGAGAAGGAGCATTTTTGTCAGTGCTTTTCAAATTGCAGTGACCAGCCCATGTGTAGCTATAAAAAAAGCCTTTTTTTTCTGAAGAAAAAAAATAATAAGTATGTACGCAAAGAGGAGACACTGACTCATTCTGGGCTAACCCAGCCCCTGAGAGTGACTCACGATGCCTCAAGAGACCGGGGGAAATGACCCAGTGGGCAGGCTGTTGGCTGATGCCCGGTTCCGACACGACTAGATCTAGTGCAGATTGGCTTTAGCTTGGGAGAGGTAGAAACTTGATTTTCCAGGTCATTAGGAGGCATCTTCTCTGCCCCTTTACCTGCCATCAAGAGGGCATGAGATCCTAGGACGTGATTAGAGGTGAACAAATACATGCAATTTGCATGAAGTCATTCAGTCACGAAGAGTGCAGTGAGGGTGGAAGGTGAGGGGGCTGGGCAGTGCTAGGACACGTGGGGGAAGGTCAAAGGCATCAGAACTACTAGGCCCTGTGAGGTCACCTCCTCCTCCCCACTTCCATGGGCACCGGCCTGGAATCGGATGTTCGGGGGTAGCTGGGAGGGACCCGAGGCTCAAGGATCAGGGCCAGCATTTGTTACAACCTTGGTCCTCTGTGACTGAAAAGCTCTGGGCACAGTTGGAGGGGTTCCATAAAATAATCTCCCTTTTCTCCTCTATGAAACTGTGGCTGAGGATGAGATGCACTTGAAGTCCCCTTCTGTTTCCATGAATGTTCAGGGAAGGGCTTCTCCGCCTCATCAGCTTCCACCAGAGGAGAGGGGGGATTATGGCAGTGAAGGTCAAGATAAGAGGCTGAGGGCAGGAGGGTGTGGACACAGGGGGACGAGGTGCCAGAAGCCAAAGCACCCTCACTTTCCCACTAACTATTCCACCAGGTCCACCAGGGGAGGAAGATAGGGAGAGAATCATCGATGTGCAAGAGAAGCATTGATTGGTTGCCTCTTACACACCCCTGACTGGCAACTTGGCCCACAGCCCAGGCATGTACCCTGACCAGGAATCAAACCAGTGACATTTCAGTCCATGGAACAACGCCTGACCTACTGAGCCACACCAATCAGATATGTAAGAATCATTTTAAATGGCTACGTTACATCTTGTCAAAAGTATATGTCTGATTTGTTCAACGAATGAGCCTATTTTTTTTTTTGGATATTCAAGTTGTTTCCACTTCTAAGCTGTTTAAATAAATCTGAAGTGGGCGTGTTGGAGCACAAGTCCCTTAGGTCAGATCCCCAGGCCTGGGGTGGCCGGAAGGACCAGTTTCCCTTCATCCTAGGGGGGCTGAGGCTTTCCCGGCCCCCATTCCTTCTGCACCGTTATGAACTCCAGCCCCATTCTTAAGTCAGTTTCTGTGTTTCCACCTCGCGACTTCCCCGGTGTTTGTACCAGTTGACATTCCCATGAGCACTTGATGGAAATCCAGGTTATTCTGAGAGGTCATGCGCAAGCTGGCAAACCCCTGATGCTGCTTTGATCTCCAGACAACTCACACATCCTGACCCGCCCTTTGGGCCAGTCCCGGAGGCTGTCCCAAAGATAATGACAACATTCATGATCACAAGGGAATCAACAATTTTTTAGTAAGTGTCAACTGTGTTGTAAATATTTTGTATGTACGTGTAATCTAATTCTGACAACATCCCTGAGAATCAGCAACCTTTCCATCTTGTGGAGGAAGAAGCAGAGGCTCAGAGAGGATACGGAATTCGCCCAAGGGCACACACACAGGTGGAGAGAAGCAGGGGAGGCCTAGACCCCGCTTGTGTGGCCCCTGACACCCATGTTCTTGCCATACACTACAGGGTGTCCGAGAAAAGGGAGAGGGCTTGAAGCTGAATTCAGAAGCCGGACTTCTGAAGGGTTTGGGAGTCAGGGGTGAGCCCGGGGTGGGGTTGCTTCCATTTTGGTTTCGGTTGTGGCTTTGGCCTCACCACTTGGTCATCAGTCACTGGGATGGAGGCCAACCAGTTGCTGAGGGTGTTTGCTCAAGGCTGTGTCTCTGTGAGGGCAGATCTTGTCATCATTCTCCTGCAGGCAGAGACTTTCCAAAACTGCTGCTTCTGTCTCAGTTCTGAGGTCCAGGCTGCAGGACCATGGGACGCCTTGGGGAAAAAAAAACCCACTATTAATTTAATGTTTTTTGACTTCTGACCTCCTCCAAATATAAATTTAATAGCTGCAAAAATATGGATATATATGTGCTCATTTGTGTGTAGTTTTCTCCCTTTCTTGGCGGGTGGGGTGGTGGGTTCCTTTCCTTCCTCCTTTCCCACTCCTCCTTCCACAGCCGCGTCCTGCGCCCACGTCAGGGAGACCGCGCTGAGCTGCTGCTGTGGGCCGGAGGCCTCACCGGGGACATAAACAGTCAGCGAACACTTTGCCTCGTACGTTGTATGTCCTACACACTGCATTTTAACCATAAATTAAGCTACAAGAAAATTGTTAAGAAAATCATAAGGAAGAGAAAATACACTTACAGTGTTGTGTATATTTATTGACACCATCCATTTACCTCGTCAGTTTACAGGATGACTTGTCGGTCTGTACTGACATCAGTATTGTCTTGTACGACGCCGACCGCTGTAGGTGTTACGTGCATTACTAACACCAGGTATCACAAATGGAAAGGTGATGTGAAAAGAAATCCACATTTATTTACAGGTAAAACGATGCATGCATTGGTAATGAAGAAGCAGCAATATGATTGCTTTATGGTAGTAAGGCAATCTCAAAGAATTTTAATATATCGATAAATCTGAATATACAAGGATCTGGGCAGTTGGATGCGTGTTGTTTGACTGTACTTTAGTGTTGTTGTTTGTGTAAATGGAATCACACATTATATTTGTTTTGTCACTTTTCTGCTTAATATTTGGTTTTTAAGATTTATCCACATGGGTGTATCAGCCGTAGTTCATTCATTTTTAATGCTGCATTGCATTCTGTTGTTGATAGCATTTGGTGGGTCCAGTATTTTGCTCCTATACTGTGAGAATTTGTTTTAAATTGTATTTCAAAAATATTTTTTAAAACATTATCCATATCAAGGTAAGAAATAGATAAATTTTCATCGCTTTTTAAACAGGCATACAATTTAATGAGTAAATAGACATGGCTTTTAACAAAAATACAGCAGTCCCTCTTCCTCAGGGAGGGTCTGTGACCAAGGCCGGGTCACTTGGAGGGTCCGCACCTGGACTGCGGACCTGGGGTGGGGGGCGATGCAATAGGCAGGGCCAAGCTGTGGATTACTGGGCAACTGTAGTGGAGGTGAGGGTCCAGAGAGGGGGCCGTGGAACCGGCAGAACCCACCAGGCTGTCCCAACTGGGTACTCCCCTGGGGCTGCATCAGCCCCATGACCTGCTGCCCAGCCTCCCTTTTTAATTCCAGTTTTATTGAGAAATAAATGACAGAAGTCACTGTATAAGGTTGAGGTATACAGCATAACGGTTTGATTTACACGTGTTGTGAAATGATTACCGTAATAGGTTGGTTAACATCCATCAACTCATACAGATACAGTACAAAGAAAAGAAAAAGATTCTTCCTACAATGAGAGCTCTTAGGATCTATTCTCTTAACAACTTTCCTATACATTACACAGCAGTGTTAACTATAGTGATCATGTCGTACATCACACCCCTTGTACTTATTTATCTGACAACTGGCCGTTCAGACCTGTGACTACCTTCCGCCAATTCCTCCTCCCCCACCCACTACCTGTAGGAACTACAGATCTTATCTTTTTTCCTTCCTTCCTTCCTTCCTTCCTTCCTTCCTTCCTTCCTTCCTTCCTTCCTTCCTTCCTTCCTTCTCTCTCTTTCTTTCAAGTTTCACATATAAGACCATATCGTATCTGTCTTTCTCTGTCTGACTTATTTATCCTAATGTCTCAAGGTCCATCTATGTTGTCACACATGGTAGGATTTCCTCATTATTATGGCTGAATAATATTCCATTATATATAGATACCACAACTTATTTATTCATTCATTCATCAATGGACATTTAGTTTGTTTCCATGTCTCGGCTATTGTAAATAATGCTGCAATGACACGGGGGTACCTATATCTTTTCAAGTTAGTGTTTTTGTTTCCTTTGGCTCTATTTCCAGAAGTGGAATTGCTGGATCATGTGGTAGTTCTATTTTTAATTTTTTGAGTTTCTTCCATACTGTTTTCCATAGTTTGCCTCCTGTTTCTAACTTCAAACTATCAGAGGGGCCAGGCAATACCTGATCAGGCACTAGGATTTTAGCAGTGCACGACTTCTAGTGGAGACCCTCCCTCATCCCGCCACCCAGCTTGCTGCACCTGGGCTCACGACGTCTCTGAGGGGCGAGCACTCCAGCTGCTGACTGCGCGCATTGTGTGTCCTTGCAGCGCAAGTGTGCTTCTGTGTTTCCTTTGCCCTCACCGCCGTGCCAGGCCTGCTCAGGGAACGGACTTCCACACGCGTGCGTGCTTTCATACTCTTCGGCGTTACCTCCCATTCTTCTTGCTTGGGAGTGTTATGGCCACAGTCTTTGGGGTAGAACAGATCTGGATTGAACCACTCTTTTTTGGCATTGAATTTCGTGACCCTGAAGAAGTTACATAAGCTTCTGGAGCTGTTAATGATCATCTGAGGAACCGCCGGGGATAAGTTGATGTGAAAGAGTCAGAGTTGGGCTTCTGTGAAGGAGGGGATAAGTCTGAGCTATCTCAGGAATCCCAGGGAGGACCCTCCTCTTCCCCCACCCCCACTGTAGATGCCACACAGAGTTCCATTCTCTCCCGTGTCCTACAGCCTGCAATGAACTTTGTGGAGGATGATGTTTTCTTCTGGAACCAGAATAAGAGACTCCAGCCCCTTGGAGCTCTGCTAGACTGAGAGTCAGTGACTGATAGCCCATCTTATGAGAATGTTTTTGTTAAGCAGGAGAGAGAGAGAGAGAGAGAGAGAGAGAGAGAGAGAGAGAGAGAGAGGGAGAGACTGTGAGGGCCATGAAGCCTGGAAAAGAGGTAGGGGTGAGAAAATAAAAAAGAGGACAGGGTGGAGGCAGGCCACAGACAGTGTCTTGACTTCAGATGCACGGATGGCTGTTTAATCCTGTTTAATCCTTTGCTGTTTCCTGGACACGTTTACTGAGCTGGCATGTCACAGTGGAAGCTCACCCAGGCCTACATTTTTTGCCCTGAGCAGTTTCATTGACCACTCTTTGTATGTTATAAAAATGAATGGTTTTGAGGTGGGGAAAGCAATTAGATTTCAAGGAGATGCCTCGAACAAGGGTAGGCATAAAAGATGTGCAATGAATCTGAGCCACAGGGCATCTACCATTTGCTCAAAAGAGTCCTTTGGAAGAGGGTGGGACTCTCTGGGGCCTAAGCTTCTATCCTGGGGATGTGTTAGTTCCCAGAGAACTTACATGTATGATAGCTGGGAGGTTGGGCTGAGCTGCTGGGAGTCACAAAGGGGCTCCTCACTCAAGTCCCACCTCCTCCCTGAGACTTGCTTTGGCTACCTGTGCTCAGTAGGTTTCTGCTTCCTTTGGCCTCTTGTACCAACCATTGCTGCTGCCACACAGTTTACTCTGCAATCTTCTACTCTCTGCATTTGACCTCAATGAGGAGACAGTCGTGAGAACGGTCCTGGGGATGCAGACTTGATTCAGGCACCATGGCACTATTACATCTCTGAGAACAAGCTGCTTCCATTCTGCCAGGGAGACCCCGTTTCCTCAATTGTCAAATCAAACATGGTGGGAGATCAGAAAATTTCAACCGTGCATCATAGAAGATATGAAGAGGCCAATTGGGCAGGTTTCTAGGTACTAATTCTTAAAATGAAGCAGATTTTATGTTCTATACATTGAGTTCTGTATGGTGTTTTGTTGAACACGATTAGATTATCTTAAAGTCTTTTCTAGTATTTGATGAGATTTGTATTAACTGTATCTGACTTACGTGTGAATGCCTGCTACCTTAGTGATTGCCAACTAGCTAAGTGCTGGGCTCACAAAAGTTTGAATTAACTTCTGCTATTTCGCCTTGTTTTCATTTTAAAGCCAGAGATGGTTTTGCTCTGAGTCTGGATCTCCCTACTTTAGTTAGAAGCATTTCATTGGCAAATTACAGAAAAGCTAATCGCCATTGCTTGAACAAATGGTGGTTTGGTTTTCTCCCCTCAAAAGAAGCCATGTCCGGGCTGGTGCACCAGAGACTTTCCAGGCCCTTTCCTCCTGCGTGTCCTCACACGAGGGCTGCTCCAACTCCCGGCAACTCATCCGCATTCAAGTCTGGAGTCAGAGCCAGCTCCATACGTTTCATTTATCAGGAAAAAGAGATTTTCCAGAACCCTCTCACTAAACTTCTGATTACATCTCATTGGCCAGAACTGTATCACAAGACCACACTAAGGTGAAAGTGTAACAGGGATAGAGAGGTCTCCAAAACCCCCACTAACAAACGTGGCTGGGGAATGGGAAGCAGAGGGGGGCGGGGCATAGAGAGACACTTTGCATATCTAAGGAACTTGGCCAGAGTTTTAGTAATGCTAATAAGCCCTGGCAGAGCTCTGAGCCAGGGAGATGGTATGAGCACTTTTGAAGTAGCTGGAGGGGCTTGCTGGCCTGCAAGCAAGAAGGTAGTTCCCCCACATCCCTGGGAGACCCAGCCAGGACTAACAATGGCAGCTGGGAAAGGCAGAAGAGACCAGACTACTGGCAGGTGTAACCCTTTGTGGGACGAGTCAGAAATGGGGTTATGGAAGAGGAGCAGCGTGAGGATTTAAACTCAAGCGCACGCCAGCTGCGATTTCTTAACCTCGCAGCCTGGCAAAGAGAAGCCACTTGACCGGGCAGCCTGGGAGTGGTCTTGGCCATGTGGTGTTAAAGAATGAAGAAGGACCCTCACTGGCCCACCAGGAGGAGGGGCCATGTGGTTTGGGATTAAGAGTGGGAGCCCAGCCGAACACAGAGGCCTGGGAGAAGGCAGAATGTTAAAACGAGAAGCTGCCTAGCCAACCTGCAGCCTTCTTTCCCCGAGAGTCAGTACCTCCGGCTGGCCTGGTTTGGCAAGGGGAGGCGGGACTGTGTGTGTGTTAGTGGGTGTTTTTTTTTTTTTTTTTTAAGGGAGTGGGGTTTAACAGAGAAATTCTTCCATTATTTTAATCCTGTATCACTTTTAAGTAGATAGTTCATTTCTTTTTCACCAGACCCTGGGTTTGGGAGTCATGGTTTTTTTTATCAGGGGTGGGCAATAGAACCCAGAGTGCTTCTGTTACAAAGGGAGTCTGGGAAAATGAAGGGCTAAGGGAAAAGAGCTGGAGGATGGACCTCCTGTTGGCCAAGCAGCAGCGTCTGCCCCATCCCTACTCAGGCTCCAGCACCCTCAGCCCTGGAAGGAAGGCAGCCAGAGGGCTACATGCAGGGCCGGCAACCTGGACTGGTAGGTGCTTCTGCCACGCAGGTGCATGCAGTCTCGAGTCCCTGAGCTCCCCCGTGGCCCCGGCGCAGCCCAAGGTAGCGCTCTGAGAGCAGGGGCGACAGTTCTGTGCTCCTGCAGTAGTAGGGGTTAATCCATCTGTGGCTTAGGTTTCCCTTTTCTCTTGGCAGATTTTGCAGCTGGAACTGAAGGCTTTCCCAACAAGGAAGCAATTAAGTTAAACAATGCTGCCTGTTTCTGAAGTCCTGGGGGCTTAACTAGGATTAAAAGTCCCAATTTGGACATTAACACAATAAATCCTTTGATCCTGTATGCTGGCTGGAGTAAGGGAAGGACACCAATCAAAAGAATCTTTTTCTTGTGTTCATATTCTCTCCCGACCTGTGCAACGGCCTCCCCAAACGATCCAAACATCACTCTGGTTAACTTCTGCTCTCTGTCCCTCCACGGCTCACGAATTCTGACCTTCATCTCTATCCAGAGCCAATACCAGACTTCTGCTTCTAGTAGTGGCAGACTAGGTAATCCGGACCTACCTTCCTTCTGAGAACAGCTCAGAAAATGAGGGGGGAAAACCCATAACTTCCCTGCCACAACATCTAAAAGCCAATGGGGTGGTGAGGAGACAGCAAGCCCAAATCTAGAGGACAGGAATCCAGGGAGGCCAGCCTGGCATGCAGGGCTGCTTTTGCCCAAGGGGCACAGGCTGATCTAAAGAGAAGGCTGAGAAACAAGCTACGCTTTGAAAACTGCAAGTGGCTAGGGGTCTAAAAGTAGGACTCTGTAGCTTCCTTTCTGTTCCAGGGTAGAGGTGCTGACAAATTCCTTGGCACTCAGAGTTGGGGCCCTACCGTGCTGCTGCACCGCAGGACGGAAGGAAACCAGAAGGAAGCCGCCCTCCCGTGGAGTACGGTCCAGCTGAGCCACATGGGTGGCCAGAGAGTCTGAAGCCTTGACTTTGGATTAAACTCACATTTGAATGCTGCTACCCCTGGGTGCCTGGCGGAGCAAGTGAAATTCTCTCTGCAAGAAGTTACCATTCTAGGTCTCAAATGATTTCCAGAGATTATTTTTCAAACTTAACATCTGACCCACGACAAAACATAACATCTGACCCACGATAAAACATAACATCTGACCCACGATAAAAAATAACCAGGCAAATGAGGAATGCCATCAGGCACACCTTTAAGGGCACGTGTGGTGGGCCCATCAGCTATCGCTGACCCCCATGGCCCCCTTTCTTAAGGCCTCTGCGGCAGCTGTGGGATCTGCACGGTGTCCCTGACTGCGCTGGGCGTTCTGGCCCCTGCTCACTTGCTAATTTAGTCCCTTCTCCTGGGACACCCTGACCAGTCTGCGTCCAATTTCTGCCCATGCCACAGTGATGTCTCCCCTGGCTACTCTGCCACCCATGGCCCCTCTGGGCACCAAGCTCCTGGAGCCTCCATGGACTGACGGACTCAGGGTTGGATTTATTATACACTGTTTATATTGTGGTTTATTTGGGGGATACATTTTATTGTCCCTGGAACATAGGTTTCTGGAGGACAAAGATCAGTCTTTAACAACTTTTATATTTCCCATTGTCCATCACAATGCTTTATACGGAGAAGAAACTAAATGTAATTTTTAAAGAAGTAGGTTACCATGGAAAGCTATTTAATGTCTGCGAGTGGTTTTGTCATCCGTTAGAATGATTGAAACTGTCTGCTCTACCTTATTTCATTAGATTGCTAAGAAGCTCAAATGGGTTAATAGGTATGAAAGAACTTGGATTATTTAATATGCTCTAAAGAGTTAGTAATAAACATCATGATCAAGCGGTCATTGGGTATTTACAACATGAAGAACATTAAACTATCCATGATTAGAGAGGAACAAGAATCAAAAGTCATCGTCCGAGTCCTCCGGTAGATGAGGATTCAAGTCACGCATCCATTCACCCCTGCCATGACATTTACTCTGTGACTTGCACTGTGTCAGAAATAAAACAGTCTCTGCCACACCTCGCTCAGTCAGGTGGGGGACCGGGTGAAGGTGCAAGTGATGCAACAGATATTTATAAAGTGCTAAAAGAGCCCAGAGGGGAGACACCTGACCCGAGAAGGGAGGTGTTAGGAGGCCTTCCTGGAAGAGATGACCAACCACTGAAAGAAATCTTGAAAGACAAAGAGGAGATAGACTGGTAATGGGAGAAAAAAGTTATTTCAGGAAGATGGAACAGCGCCTACAAAAGCACAGTTTCTAAGAGCAGGTCTCCTTAAGGAGATTTTCAGTAGTTTTATGCAGAGGTGAGGCCTGTCGACCTTAGAGACTGGGCCATTACATGGGTGCCAGATTAGCGATGGTCTTGGATGGCCTCACGAGCCGAGCCAAGAAGTGTGGGTGCTTTCCTTTCCCGGGGGCTCTGCGGATCATCTCGTCCAGCACTTCTCAAACTTGGGCGTGATCCAAATCTCTCGGTGGGCTCATGGAAAGACAGACGCTGGGCTCATCGCGGAGTTTCTGATTCAGTAGGTGGAGGGCGGGCTGATAATTTGCCTTTCTGACAAGTTCCCAGGTGATACGGTTGCTGCCAACCTGGGAACCACTTCGAGAACCACTACTCTAGGCCCACCTGTTTTCCCTCCAGGTGAACAAGCTGAGACTTAAGAGGGGAAGTGCATTAAGAAGGTCCTGCAGCTGAGAAAGGCAAAGCAGCCAGGTGACCAGAGATGTCACCCTCCCCTCCCCTCTCACAGCAGAGTCCCCTGTTCCTGGACCTTCAATAACCATCTCTCCCTCCCTCCCCCTTAATGATCCTACCCTCTCATGCTCTGCTTTCTACCATCTGTAAGGCAAAGGAATTGGCTGTCCCAATTTACACTAAAATTCACTTTTAAAGAAAGCCCCTAAAGAAGGCAACATTTTAATCTAAGACAGTGCATCTTTCTCAGCGGATCTGCAGGCAGGCACCCTGGCAGGTGGCTCCTGACAGGCCAGTGGGCACCGCCCCGTCTCTGTCCTGAGAGCCATCTTGCTCCATGTGTGGGGGCACGAAGATGGAGCAGATGCGGGCCCCATGCCCAGCAGCGTCGTGAGACGAGCCTTCCACCACAGATGGACACTATGGCAGTGCACGGTAGCTGTCACATGTCCCAGACTTAGGAGAGCAGCCTAGCCAAGGGGACGTACGGTGATCCTGGAGGACTTTGCGGAAGGTGAGCACATCTCCGATAAGTGAGTGTGAGGAGGAGGACATGCCAGGCTCCAGGGGAAGCCACAGAGACAAGGGGGAAACTGCAGGGATGTAGAGGGGTATCCAGAAAGGTTCTTGTGGGGGCGGTGGGTTAGCTAAGCCTGCACGGTCAGAGGGACAGACAAGAAGTTCTGGGATTCTGTCCTAGCCCTTTATCCTGCTTGCCAGTTGTTTTTCATAATTTCCTTCGGATATATTCTAAACAAGAGCTGGTTGGAATTTAAAGAGGCAGCCACAAGCAAGTCTCGTGTTTTATCTCAGAAGTTCATGTGATTTCTGCACGCCACTCAACAACGTTCCCATGTTTATTTTCGATATAAAAATCATCATTTAAATTACTTCTCGCTGGTAAAAGGGAAAAGCTCGGTGTGCATTATCCTTCAGTTTCCCTTTCTCCAGGCACCGCCCCTCAGCCTGCCCACCCCGGTGTGAGACGGGCCCTGGGTCTGGGATGGGGCAGACGGAAGGAATGAGAGCGAGGCTCGCAGCAGCCCGAGGTGAGGTGGCGCGTGGGGACCAGGTAGCCATCGCGGGGGGACCCGGGAGCCTGAGATGAGGGCTCCCTGGAAGGGGTGGGAGCAGACACCTCAACATCTGCAGACGCAGGTTCAAACCCAGACGCTGTCACTTACTGCCTGTGTGACCTGGCGAAGGTGTGATCTTTCTTAACCTCGAGGCCCTTCACTTGGGAACAAGGAAGCTCTAACTGCCTACCTCAGAGGGTCGGTGGGATTTGATTAAAGGGGACAAAGTATCTACAGCTCCTGTACCTCATGGGGACTTCGGGAGCCTGGATTTTCCTTCCCAGTCCACTTTCCTCCTTTCTTTCCTCTCCTCCCTGCCCCCAGCCTCCAGCACGGTGCAGTGGCGGTGGGAGCACAGGGGAGGGAGGAATGGCCGTGCCTCCCCTTCCGAACTCTGCCCCCGATTTCCCCTGCACATGTAGTAATCATTTAGTGGTTAATCAGGGGCGTCGAACTCATTTTCATGGGGGCCCACATCAGCCTTGCAGTTGCCTTCTAAGGGCCGAATATAATTTTGGACTGTATAAATGTAACTGCTCCTTAGCAGTTAAGTGAGAGTTTGGTGCTGCCACTGGGAAGAAACAAGGTGCCGGCTGGATAAAACAAGGTGGAGGGCGGATTCGGCCCTTGGGCCTTGTGTTTGCCCCCTGTGGTTTAGCCCAAGCTCCAGTGTCCTCAGCTGTATGGTGGGAGAGCACCCTCATGAGGTTATTAGAAGGTTCAAATGAGATCACCTGTGGGTACTCAATAAAATTGAAGTCATTTCAGTGGGCCCAGGTGTCTCCCATCTTCTAAATAATCGCCCTCCCGTTCCCATCCGGCTCTGTTGGCTGCCCTCTTTTCTAACTCATTAGAAGCTAGCACAGGGTTTCCAGCTCACTGGCTCCAGCGCCTGCCTCCCACTCTCCCCTCAGCCCACGACTCTGCAGCTTGTTCCCGCCACGCCAGGGAGCAAAAGAGTCTCAGGGACCACCCTCCGGAAGCAGTGACCCCCATCAGCACTTCCTTCTTCTCAAAGCCCACGTTTCCCTGCGGTTCTGTGGCACCCCCTCTCCCGGATTCCCCTCCCCCTCTCCCGGGTTCCCCTCCCCCTCTCCCAGACTCCCCTCCCCCTCTCTGGCTGCTCCCTCTCAGGTCTCAGCCCCTCTCCTGCCCCCTTTCTTCCGCTGCAGCTTGAAGGCTGGTTTTCTCCAGGGTCTGTTGCTTGTCTTCTTCTGCTACCCTGTGCTCTCCTGGGTCGTTTTTATTGGCTGTGTTCATACTTAACTGATTTAATTGTCTATTTTTCTTTTGAAATACAAACTATTGAAAATAAAGCTCAATAAAATGTACCAGGTTGGCAGGGACATACAAACAGAATGAGAAAGTATTATAAAGAGCCATAGTTTTAAAAAGTTCAACTCAAATGAAATGTCCAGGGTTGGTTAATTAGTTGGGACTCTCGAGTGGAAAAGACAGCTGTACTCTGTAAACCGCCTTAGGCAGAAAAGGTGAGGACCCACACAATCGAAAGATAAGGAAGACTCACAGGAGTCAGGGAATTTGTGGGACCCTCAGGGACTGGGAACGGCGGAGGCTTGGACCTTGCTCTGTCCTACTCCAGATGGCCTTTCCCCACACAGCAGGGAACAGGGCCACTGCCGGTCTTCGGCTCACATTTTCCTGTGTCACCGAGAAAGGGAGCAGTTCTTTCCCGCCAGGCCCAGCCAGAAGAGCGGAGATGGACAGCTGCTGTCGTGTGACCTTCCCAAACCAATCACTGCGGTCAAGTGCAGTGATTGTTCCAATCTGGCTCATGGGCCTCTCTCTGCGGTCACAGGTTTGAGATCTGTGACTAGAAGGGTCAGGGGTGGGAGGTGGGCACAGACTGGACAAAGCTGGCAGTCACTTTGCTGCCCAGCTCTCGCACCCCCTTCTTCCCAGATACAAAATTTCAAAAATGTCCCTGTTTAAGATAAAACCACATGCCTCCTTCCCCCTGGGAGGCAAGCAGAAGCTTCCCCCACCCCCTTAGATCTGAATGTGCTCCTCTTGACCTTGCAAGGGAGAGGTGTGCCCCGGCACACCGCGATATGCCCACTATGGGGGAGGGACTGGATAACAATAAAAACTGCTATTTTAAAAAGGGGAAAGGGAACAGGAGATGACAGCTACTGGCCCGAAGGACAGCACATCCTGCTGGTCAGGAACAGTGACTAAGCAGGTGGACAGGGTTGCTGGCTCACTCTCGTGGCCGTGGGTGAGTCCACCGGTAGCCAGTGTGGCTTCCCCGTGTTCTGCTTGCTGGAGCCTCCATCCAGGGTTCACCTTGGCCGCACCGGAGGGACACTGGGCAGGCTTCTGCTGCTGGGGCTGGGGCTTGATGCCCACTCCCTCCTGGCATGGGCTCCGGGGCCTGGGTTTGCTTGGGGTTGATCATTAGAAGCTCCTGCTTGGCAAGCCTGGAATGTCTTTGGGAACAAACAAAAACAAAAAACCAACCCTCTCACTGATTGCATTTAGGGGAGTGTTACTGACCAGCAAGTGACAATGTCTCAATCTGGAGCCCGGCCTTGCACCTCTGACTCTTAGCTCATTCATCTGTCCAGTCCTCAGCTTGAGCGCTGTACTTGGCCTTTGCCTTAGACCCAGGGACCAGAGCTGATTTGCTGCCTGCCAGGATCTTCCTCAGCATTTAGGGGGCTGAGACAAGAGCCCAAAGGGGTCCCTGGTCCATCCCCTCTGCCCCTTTTCTTACTTCTCGTCTCTCTCCTGCACAGTGGGGCCTCATACACCCACATGGACAACTCAGTGGGCACACCCAAGCTCTGTTCACTCCCCCTGCCCGTCCCCACCCATCCCTGGTCTCTTAGCAGTACCAAGGGCCAAGGGATGTGTAGCCTGAAACACAGCATTTACTCGGAACCATGACTCAGGGAACGGGCCCTCACGGGCCCAGGAAGCAGGCCGTGGGCCATTTGGGCAGGGTATTCTGTGATCTTGGGTGCTCAAAGCATGGTCTAGAAGGTCTGGCTTTAGGTAGGCAAACACTCCTGTCCCCATTGCTCCTTGTCCTGGGGGATGAGCATAGGCCACAGGACATTTTAGGACATTTTAAAGCATGGGGGCTCAGGACAGGGCCCTCCTTGCCCTGGTTAGAGGCCAGTACTGCCCCTGCGCCACCCCCCCCCCCCCCCGCCCCACCCCGGGCTGCTCCCCAGTGACACAGAATCATGGCTAGGAATTGCTAACCCCTTTTGGTTACTGAGTTAATTTATCATAGAATGTGTTTGGGAAAGGCCTGGGGATCAGACCCCCTCATTTCTCCTCATCTTCTCAGGTAGCTGCTTCCTAGTCAGGACAGTCATTTTAGTGCAGGGACAGAAGTCAGCTGAGGGCACACGGTGGGTCACACTACGGGAGAGTGACAAGAAGCTGGACACTACTGCTGAAAGTGGCAAATGCCTCTCCCCTCAGTCTGCTCCCCATTCACACTGCTCCCCATTCACACTGCTCCCCACTCACGCTGGTGCACACTCTTAGCAGAAGCCAGCAGGAACAGGAGGAAATGTGTGGTGCAGGCTCCCAGCCCCCGCATCACAAAGCAGAACAGAGATGGTGCACTTGGAGCTGGCAGACAATAGCTTAATAAACCGCATGGGCAGGGTGCACAGTGACTCAGCCCCCAGGGGTCTGTTGGATTTGCTAAAGGCAGAAAGATAATCTCAACATATTTACATTCTGCTTTAGTGTAAGCCAGAAAAAATAGCCAGAGAATTCCAATATCCTGACATTTTCCTGCCAAGCGTTTTCTGAAGCTTTGCCATGAGTACACGTGGCTTCTATCACAATATACCTCAGGTAATAGTTTAACCCCACGTAGCAAGGACTGTCAGATTCCCAGCCCGGATGGTGGGGGATGAGTGGGGTCTTTACTTAGCTCCCCACCCCATCTGGACTCAGCCTATTTGATGTTCTAAGTATGTCACTTGCAATATTCTGTATCAGTTTTGGGTGTTGGTTGCAACAGAGGCAGATTCTGACCCATTTAAGTGCCAATTGAGTTTATTGGAAAGATAAGGGGATTGTTCATTAAATGAAAGTGATAGTAACCTCGCCTTGGCGGGTGGGGTGGGGGAAGAAGCCAGGGTGGCTTGCAGTGTCTCCAGGCCTTTCTCCAGGTCACCGTTGTTGGACCCAGCCCTGGTCTCCTTCTATCTTGGGATGTCTGCTCAGATTGCAAATTCCTACAGGGCACAATCTGATTGGCTCAGTTGAAGTCAGGAAGGTATCCCTTGGACCAGTTTCTGCGGCCAGGGACTGGAGTGCATTGACTGGTCAGGTCTGAGCTGCAGATTCCTTAAGGAAAGAGGAACTGTTACCAGAAGAAGGTCAGAAGTAATTCGGGAAGATAAAACAATGAGTGGCCATGAGTGCCGGCAACCTAGGATTTCCAGAACACGGGAGGAGAAGGCCACCGCACTGTGAGTGGCACAAAGGAGGCAAGCTGCTTCTTCACCTGCAGGGACCCACAGACAGTCCTGCCGGCACAGGCACATACCTGATTGGACTTCTTGGTCCTCACCTCTTGGCTTCCCTTTTCACTCTGATGTGTGCAGCAAGGAATATGTCTTGATCATGCATTGTTCTTGGCTTTCTCTAGTATGTCCTTCCTCCTCTTTCCTGTGCTTTGCATGACCACTGCCTTCATTCCGGATGACCACCTTCCTTGGATTTGCCCATCAAAACTAATCTTTCTAGAATCTTTTTCCTATAGGATTTGCTCTTGCCAACTAGAACTTAGAAAGAAACCAGATAAACTAGTTCCACTAGGATTTTAATTTCTGAGCTATTAATGAGTTGCTGTTGTCACAGCATAATATTCTTTTACTGAGAATTCAAGGGAGAGATTTTAGGCTCCATGGGAGGCTGTTGGTGAAGACACCTTATGGCCTCCGTACCTCTCCGATCATGCAGGTGTGGGCCTGATCTGGCCCAGGTGTGACTGCGTTGATCCTGACACCAGGTACATGCATGCCCCTCATGCACCTAATGCTGAGTCCTGGTCCTGACTACCCACCTTGCAACCTGGAGAGAAATCATGCTTTGCATTAAGTTGCTACCAGCTTTAGGCATGCAAAGTCTATCTGCATTGAACTGTTTGACCAAATGTATACCAGGGTGACATTCCAAAACTTTAACAATTGGTCTGGCAAGGGTACTGAGCAATCAGATCCACGATGCTGAAGAAGGGGCACCTCAGGCTGCCATAGGCATGTGTCTCAGAGCCTGTGATGGGCAGTGCGGGGCAGGTTGGCAGGTGACAGGATACTGTCCATGAGGAACGCGAAGGTCAGAGGTGGGACAAATGAGGCAGGTGTAGGCATTAAAGGAGGTCCCCAGAAGCCTGTGGAAAGGCCTGCCTGTTGGATGAGCCACTCCCGTGGCTGGCCTATGTGTGCCATTTCCCCAGTATGTGCGTGCTCTTGGGCCACTGACTCATGTCCTAGCTGCCATTGTTTTCTGCCGTCTCAGAGACTTGACTTTAGCCAGGTTTCCTGGCGCCGTGCCAGCTTTCCTCTGTGCTTCATTTCATCCCTTTCAAGCCCTTGCATGTCACTGTGTTATAATTCAAAACTTTTTGGGCTGGGATCCAATGAACCCAACCCAAGGAGGAAACTGGTTTTCTCATTGTTTATTTGGAACCACGAAGCAGAATGTGTCGGACACTCATTTTCAGTGTTTCATTGAGCTGGAACTGAATTGAAACTCAACTCTTTCCAGTGGTGCCTTCCAGTGTGAAATGATTTAGAGGCTTCCAACGTTAGATCAAGAGGGCTAATTAGAACACGAAGTGGCCCTAAGTTTCCTTGCTCTGATCATCACCACTGGCTCTCTCACCCTTTGCTTAGAATTTTGTTAGAGGCTTCAAAACCTTGTGTGAAGCCGGGGTATTCTCAGGTGCTCTCGGTATATTCCAGCAAGGACTCCCCAAAGTATCTCGGTGTGAAATATCTTGGTCTAGGCCTCTGTCCTAACCTTCTGTGTGATCCCACAATAGACAGACTTATCTGTCACTACATGGCTCTACCCAGTGTGACCTGGGCACGCAGGTACCGTACAGTGTATGGAGGCACCACATACTGCTGCAGCAGGCTTGTTGGCTGCCTGCCCGACAGCCATTCATCCTGCTTTGGCTGCAATAGGGCAGAGCTCACCTGCTACAGTGGAGGCTGACAATACTAGATGCATGCTCTCCCAGACCCCTCTGCTGCTGGGAATGGCGGTATGACCCAGTTCTGCCAAAAAGACATAAATGAACATATTCTGGGAGAGCTTCTGAGAAGGATTGTCCTCCCTGATAAAAAGAGACATGAGAGAGTGACTGTTACAATTCTTGTTGCCCCCTTCTTCCTGGTGTGGTATGTGTAACCAAGGCAGCTATCTAGAGACCACGAGGAAACAGGCCTGCGGATGGAAGTGGAGTCTTCTGAGGATGCTGAGAACGACGAGGGGGATGGAAAGAGACTGCGTCCTTGATGACGTGGTTGAGCAGCTGCACCAAACCTGGAGAAGAATCTCCGACTTTCAGGATGGAAACTACTATTGCACGGAGCACTTTTAGACGGGTATTCTGTTACTTATTGCCCAAAGCATCCTATTTAGTATGGCTGCCTGGTATTTAATATGTTCTTGTCTTCTGTTTCTTAGAAGGAAGAAGTCACTGGAATATTCTTCCTTCAGCCTTGTTGCCTGGCTGCCTCTTACTCAGCCTTAGCACCACACTACTCCATTTACTCATTTACTTGTTCGTTCACCTTGTAAAGTTTTGGTGAGGGAATTGTCCATGGCTGTTTGATTCACTACCATAGTCCCAGTTCCTGTTCCGTAATAAATAGTCATTCAAAAAACATTTGCCAGTGAATGAGTGCATGGGGGCCATGGCGGAGGTAGAATGCTTAGAATGTGGCTACTGCCCAGAGGTGAGAGAGTGAAGTCAAGGATGTCACACCGTTTCCGGCTTGTATGGTGGGCAGAACACTGTATTTTGCCGAGTATAATGCACACTTTTTGGGCCAAATTTTTGAAGGAAAAATGAGGATGTGTATTATACATGGGTATAATGATTACATACCATGGGTATAATAATGGGTATAATAATGTATTATGTGCCCCAAAACATGGGTGCATTACACATGACAGCACAATGTACACGGCAAAATACAGTAGTTGAAGAAGATGAATTTTGTCCCGGGGGTGTTGGAACCGAAGAAGTGCTTTTGGAATAGCCCCGGCGGACAGCTTCAGTCCAGGATCTGGACTGCACATCAAGAAAGAAGGAACCAGCCAGGAGGAACGTGTAGCATAAGAAGTGACTCTTCAGTAGCTCCCTTCTCACTGCGTGGTCCCACCGTCGATCTTGTTGCCCAAGCCAGAAATCAGGAAGTCATCCGTGAGGCCTCCCTCTCCCTCCCCTCCCGTATCAGTCCACCACTCAATACTGAGATTCCACTTCTGTCTCTCACACCCATCAACTGCCCTCCATCCCCTTTGCCACCACGGGAGTCCAAGCCAACCACCTCTCTCCTGTGCTATTGCGATGGCCTTCTATCTGGTTTCCCAAACCCACTCCAATGCTCTCGCGCTCACCGTATTCCAGTCGCATCAGTCTACTCTCGCTCTCTGAAAGCCACTCTGACTCTTGTCTCAAGGCCTTTATGCATGAGATTTCCTTCGCCAAGGACACTGCTCCATCCACCCTCCGCCTGCCCCACTCTGGTCTCCTTTAGCGCTCAGACCAAACATCACATCCTCAGGGATGTCTGACTACCTCTGACTGCTACTCCTTATCCCACTCACACTTTTGTGGCCTCAGAAACTTAACTTTGTTGGCAAACCATGGAGTGACTGGGCTTTTGGTGGCATAGAGAGGCAAATAAAACTTTAAAAAGACTTACCTAGCAAAATTAAATTATTCATTAAAACGAGAAATATAACTTGAGGATCAGAGATTCTTGAGTAGGGACAAGCACATTTTTTCCTTTAGAAGGGGAATCTACCCAGAAAGTCAAAAAGCTTGTGAGTACAGAAGCAGGTGAGGGGCCATGGCAGCATGATTTAAATGTTTAAATTTGCTAAACCACGATTCCCCAGCGTACCCATTCCCAGCGTGGAAACTTCCCCTGACATCTGTTCCTGGGGGACCACCCCGGTGCTGAAGACCCCCTGCCAATGCTTGTTTCCAGTTCCTAAGCTTCAGTGGTTAATATGCTACCCCATCGCACTTAAGTTTGCTTTAGATTTGTTAACATCTCCTTAGTGAATACTTAATAGGGCTAAGGTCAGATCTGGGAGCTGTCCTTTCTTTTAGATGACTTGGCGCATATCTGGCTCTGATGTATGTATTCACAGTTCAATTCTAAGAACTGTGAAAATAGACTCTTACAGGACTTATGTTCACTTCTTTAAAAGTCTCTTATTTATTTTTTTTTTAGATTCCTTCAGGATCGACATTGCTGGATGTCTGAGCAAACAGAACTGTGTAGCACGGAAGCTGCAGCCCTGCTGCTGGTCTGCGGGGTTGCCAGTGCAGGCTCCAGGACATCGAACTCTGAAGATCAGGGCCTTTGGGGAGGTGGTTGTTAGATGAGGGGGAAGGCTGAAAACATGCATATGCGTAAACCCTTGCTATGTACTCAACAATTACACAAACATTCTTGCACAGCTGTCACTGGAAAATCCTCCTCTTCTGAGGAACTTAACCTTCTGTCTCAACGTAGTCCAGGCTAATCAGGTGTTTTGGGAAACAAGCCAAGCTGCACGAAGAGCGCCTGCAGGCACGACATGCAATGTCTGCAGCCTTTAGTAGAAGAGTCTCAAACCCTTTTCTCTATTGTCCATTTCAGACCAGAGGGGACGTTTAATGACCAGATCACTCTTGTACCAACAGGCAGGGGAGGTGTGCTTTGGTCAAGGGCACTGCAGTGGGCCAACCCACTGCAGCCCCGTTTTGTATCCTGTTCAGGCTGTCCTTGGAAACTTGGAATATGTTTCCATTCTTCCCAGGCTTTCTCTGAAGTATGCTAACCCTGGATGAAAGGAGGTGGAGAACTGCTTGGGTGGCAGAGACAAGCACAGCCCACACGGCTTGGGCTGGAGAGCCGGCCCCTGAGGCCAAGGCACAGTATCGGCCTCAATGGGGCCCAGGCCTGTCTGGGAATGCATGGCAGCTGGCTCTCATCACACTCACCTCCAGTGGTGGCGGCATGCCCTGCACATCTGTACCTGTCCTCAGTGACCCGTTCTCATCCCTGAGTGTGCAGAGCGAGGACGGTTGAGAGGACACCCCAGGGGATGGGCCCATAAATACGAACAGGTTTTGCTCAGGTACAACTCTGACGCTACCACCAAGTACAAGTAAGGAACAGCAGTCTAGTAGCTTGAGACGTGAGCAATACATACTCACACATGGATTGTTAACACACAACAGCTATAAAAGGCACGTATGACTTTTAAACAAAACACAAAAAAGCTGTGAGTATGATTTATTTGTATTCTTACACAGAAACTTGTTATATAAATGGTAGGAAAAAATACAAGTGTTCTTGAAGAAAACTCATAAAATACTTAATTTTAGGCTAATGCTTAGTGACAAAAATAGCTTGGGAAAACCAATACCAGTTAAATTAGACAATGTACAAGGCTTTAAAATGTTCTTATTCACAAGTCCGTGTGAGCACACAGGGAGAAGGTACGGGATTACCACCCTGGGCAGGGCTCCTCTCTGAAGATGGGCTTGGAGACAGTGAGGAGGCCTCCGGCTCACTCAGCCGCTGCCGGGTTCCTGACTCCTGGTCCTCCTCGGTGGTGCTCGCTTTTCTCGCCCCCTCCCCCAAGTCTCACTTCGCAAATTCCCTAACCAGAGGGACGGCAGTTCAAACACTGACATTTTCATTTTTCCACAGGAATATATGTGACTGTTGCCAAGTCGTGGTTTCAAAAGGCTTTGGTCACAGGGCTTTTAAATGGGAACCAAGGTTGTTTGTTTTCCTGAGAGAAGGAAGAAGTGACCTTCTCCCTAAACTATTTGTAAATTTACTTCCCTTTTCATGTTTATTGATTCAGCACACTGTGTATTTGGCACTGAGCACGGCGAAGCCAAAGAGGAAAAACCCTTTAGGGTTCCCCAGTTGCACCTCCTGCATGCTCCGAAATACTGGGCTGATACACAGCGAAGGGGACGTTCTCACAAGAAAAAGATGATAAACTCTACCTAAAAAAAGCCTTTGCAATCTCCATGAAAAGCAACAGTACAGGATAATTTTGACTGACAACAGCCCTTTCTCCCTGCTGCTGCTCTGTCGGCTTGAAGACACCCGAGCTTATCTGCTGTACAAGCCACGCTGTGCGGCGGGAAGGCCAAGGACCCCCCCGGGGGGGTGGGGGGTGGGGGGGGGCTGGGGGCGGCCCGGCCATCCCCGCACCCGCACCTCTGCCATGTTGCCCGCAGCCGGAACGTGTGGCTCACTCACAGTGACTCTGACAGGCCAGGCCGCTTATCTGAGGATTCTGGGTTGACTTCGATTTCGTGATCATGAATTCCACTCCTTTAAGGCTAGGTTGGCTTACAGAGTTTAATGTTTAATACTGTTAACATCCTCTAGCCAACTGAACACCAAGTGTATCAATAAATATCAATAATTAGCTCTGTCTCACGTCCTCTTTCTGCTGGAGCATTTTGGCTTTATAAATACACTCCAGTCTTAGTGCCCACGCCCCATAAGGGTTTAAAGCTCCACAGAAAGAGCGCATGGATGGGTCTCTCACATCTTGAGGGATGTTCCTGAAGTCTAAAAGAAAACTACAAAATGAGCGGAAGAACAGGTCGCCGGTGGGTTAGTGGGGGGCGGTTACTAGAGGAAAACAACGGTTTGCTGGGGCCCTGGAGGCCAACTGGGCAGTTAGTCAGAAATGACTGCGACCACGGCGGGGGGTGAAGGTTGCGCTCACAGAGGGCTTTCGGCCATCCTTCTCTTGGCCTGAAGGTAGACGATGCGGTTTTCTTCAGGATAAGTGACTTTACTGAGGGGGATCTTGTAGATGTTGGGGTTTTTTGTGTGCAGCAGGAGGAACAGCAGTGTGCCCAAGCAGAAGGGCCAGGTACAACAGGACACTCCAATCTGGGGAGAAAGAGACAAGCCACGTGCTTTTGAGATCCGGTCAGAAAGCTAATCCTCACGAAGCGTCCCCTGTCACTCTGTCCTCAGCCCGCCAGGGGGATGAGCCACTGCCCCGGACCCTGCTTCTGCCCCTGGAGCCTGAGTCTGAGATCTCAGGGCATTTAGCAGTGGGGGTGTCATCATCCGTTCTTTAAGGCGGTTGGTTATGTTTCTATCTTGTGTGTCTTCCTTTCCTCTCATACATTCAGGTTCCTACACCAGACGTGCAAAGGTGATACTTGGCACACAGAGCTGACACTCAGCAAACCACCAGTGGCCCCTGACCACTCATCACACCCACAAGGCCTTCTTTGACTTGTTGGGCCCACAGTGACCTCTCTCCCTGCCTTTCACTCAAACTAGGTCTTGGACTCCACGTGCTTCACTGCTTTCCACTCTGTTTCCCAAACAGGCTCTAAGCAACTCGAGGGTACGACTTTCTTCTGTGCTATGCCCGTGACCGTGCGGTTCTGCACATGCACCATGTGCTGGGCGAGGCCTGGCCCTCTGCGAGGACCCTGGGGTGCGATGGTGCCCGAACCTGACTGCACGTCAGAATCGATTCTCTGGGGACAGGGTTGAAAAACACAGGTGCCCAAGCACCTATCAGTAAACGCCAAGGGACAGGGCCTAAGGATCTGTACTTTTGAAAATCCCCCTAGCTCACCCTGCTGTGCAGCCTGCCCACTCTGGTCCATGGACTGATGTCTGGGACCTTTTGTTGGGACGCAAGGGGCCCCACGATGCTCTAGTATACTGCCTGTCGTGCCTGTAATGGTGGTTCGACTTTTTGCCAGGAAGACACAGATCCTGTGTCTCCAGAGAACTCTCCCAGATAATCACTCTATGCTGCTGCTGAGAGGAGTGTCTTGACCCGCTGGCAGCCATGACCACATCCGCATGGGCGGAGCTGTCGGAACTGGCTCCGTGTCACCTGCGTGGTGGGTGAAGAGGAGAGGAAGTCCAGGGCCCTGGCAGGTGGGGGATCCTGGAACAAGTCGTACGAGGTTCCTCCTACTATGAGGGAGGAAAGGTCCAAGGGCTGGAGAGTGCTGAGAAAGGGTGGCAGGGTACACTTAATGGGCAATGATTTTGCGTATTAAATAATTCAGCCAGGACACGGGTCTAAACAAGTCCTATTGATGGCTGACTGGGATTTTAAAATGACAAAGGGTATGTCAACGATTGGCTTGATTAAAAAACATGGGCCCTGGCTGGTATGGCTCAGTGTGTTGAGCACCGGCCGGTGAACCAAAGGGTCACCAGTTCGACTCCCAGTCAGGCCACGTGGCTGGGTTGTGGGCCAGGTCCCCAGTAGGGGACGCATGAGAGGCAACCACACACTGCTGTTTCTCTCCCTTTCTTTCTCCCTCCCTCCCCCTCCTCTAAAAATAGATAAATAAAATCTTTAAAAAAGTGGTTTTTGGACAATTATTTTTTCTCTCCCTTTCCCACTTTCTCAACTCCTACATAGTTCTAGCTTTGTGTTTAAGTAAAAAATACTCTAAAGTTAACTTCCTGATACTCAGCTAGAGTGTAGATTTGATAATATATTATACAACCTAAGTTTCACTTCTTCCAAGCAAGCAATCTGGTATTCTTAACAAGCCCGGTGATGGTAATTTGGACTCAAATGTACGGTGATGCTGGAAGGTGAGTGAGGACAGGACAGGTGCGAGCACAGGGAAAGTGGTGGCTGTCACGGTCATGGATCCGGCCAGGGACGCCACCCGTGTGGACTTCAGGGGCGTTATCCTCATCCCCGAAAACCGACCAATCATGCTGAAGACAAGGCGAGGTCAGAGCGAACTCACCACGGTCATCATGTTCGACATGCTGCCTCTGAGGTAGGCCGTGAACAGGGCTGCAAGGAAAGAGGACAGAACAGTGCTTGGTGGGTTTCACTCCAGCACGGAAGGACTGCCTTCCGGCATAAATGACCTGGAACGTAAATGTTCCCGTTTTGGCAGCTGGCCCGGTACCCCGGGTACAAGTGTGAGTTCAGAGTCAGCAGCTTTGGGTTCAAATCCAGACGCCACCACTTAGGTGCTTGGTGGCCTCTCTGAGCCTCCATTTCCTCACATGCTGGTGGGAGAGACTCATCTTTGGAAACAGTCCTGACTTCAAATCCCAGCTCTGCCATTTTGTCATACAAGAAATCACTGAACTTCTCAGAACCTAGCTGCATCGTCTGTAAAAAGGCAACTTGGAGACGTGCTTTACAAGGAGGTGGTGAATCCCAAATGAAGTGATGTGTTCCCACAACAGCAGCGGTCTGCTCGACCCTGTCACCATGGGACTGAGGTGCTGCTCTGAGCGGAAGGGTGCAGCAGCCCGTGTTGAAGGGGTTTTCTTGTGTTTTGATACCTATTGCATTTCTAAGGCACAGTCTTGGTGCTCAAGTCTCAGGCTGCTACACTGTTGCAAAGTGATCTCCAGTTGCAGGTGGCCTTTCTCTCCACAGCAGGTGTGTCAGACTATCTAACAACACAGCTGCCCATCAGTTCAGCCTTGCTGAGGGGGACTGGGAAAGCCGTTGTCAGAAGTGAAAGTCCGCACAGGATGGTGCGCAGGTGACCTCCCGACAGCGCTCTGGATAGCGGAGGGAGAGAAAGGGCCCTTGAGTGCCGAGGGCAACACTGGGTTTCTGCTTTTCATAGACAATGTCCCTCCCAGCGGAGTCCTACTACGATACCTTGGCCATGCAAGAGATATAAAATGTGCTTACAGTTTGCACTGATAAACAACAGCACCGAAGAATTCCCTGGCCCTACAGTTTCTGGGTTAGAGATAGGGAAGGCGGCATTGCCAGGCCCATCGGAGTTTGCCAAGTCTTCTTTCCTGATCCAGCCACACGGAGCAGCACCTCTGTGATCAATGCCTGCTGTGTGTTTACCTTGGCCGACAGGGCTGGTTTTGTTTGAGAGTATCCGGGGGGTGCGGGGTGCGGGCAAGCTGAATCTTGCTGTGGCATTTGACATGTGATGTTTGCTTTCCAAGAGGGGCTGGAAGCCTCTCTCAAAACTCGATGTCTAAAATGAAAAACCCTGATAGCACCCAGTGTGGATGAAACGGACACTCTTACACTGCTGGGGGCAGGGAAATTAATATGGCCTCTGTGGGGTGGATTTGGCATCTATTAAAACCAGAAGTGGCAGAGCTGGAATTTTGGTACCAGGATCAGGGCCCTTAACTGCCCTAACTATTATGCTAAACTAGGAAAGACAGTCTGATCTACTCAAGGGAAGGCAGGTGTGGTAGGCAGAGTAAAGGTCCCCAAAGATGCCTGCGTCCTAATCCCCAGAACTGGTAATGCATTACCTGACATGGCAAAAGGGACCTAGCAGTGGCAACTAAGTTAGAAATCCTGAGATGGGAGATCATCCTGGGTCATTCAAGCAGACCCAATATAATCATAGGGTCCTTATAAGAGGGAGCCAACAAATTCTATCCTCCTTATAAGAGGGAATAGCAATCTGCTTTATCCTCTTCTGTATTGACTGAATTTTTGTTTTTTGTTCAATAAGCCAGTACTACTTCTCTGATAAAGTAATGAAGGTATTTCTGCTTTGGGGAAATACATCCGGTGACAGCTTTGACTTCCTCCCTGTCCATGGTCTGTCAAGACATCATCAACAGCTCTTGCGACCGAAACAGTTTCTGCTTGATCTTCAAGGGTGAGGCTGTGGCCGTGGCCCAGACCACCCTTCCACCACTGAGAATGTCTCCTCTCAATTTTTAAGACTTGTGGACGAGCCAGCTACTCTAGGAGCAGCTCCTGGATGGTTCTGAACTGTAGTGTTCCCCCAAGTGTCTTGGACTGTAGTCTCCTTGTTATGTTGTAAACGTCTGCTGGTCTCCCGCGGGCTCCCTCTCCCACTCACCTGGCCTCTGCCCTGAGCTACACCTCCCTGTGTGCAGGAACCACCAGGGAACTCAATCCCTAACTCTCACTAGTACTGAGTGTTGAATATGTGTTTGCTGCTGCTGCCAACATAGAAAAATAAAGGTGTGCACTCCAGCAAGGGTCTGAAACCTCCAACTAACCTCAGAATGAAGATTCTAACCCAGCTGAGCTCAGGTGACCATACAATCTCTTGTAGCCTTCTCTTCTGCCCTACGCTTATGAACCAATATGGGAGAATGAGCAAAAAGTTTTGGCAAGGTTATTAGGGGAAATAGCTGTGCAATTACAAAGAAATTGGGAAAATGACATACAAGTAGCCACCTGAGTTTTGTTATCCTTGCCACAGCACTGGGAAGTGAAAATTGATTGAGGCCTTAGAAATCCTTGGTCTCACCCCACACCCTGCCCAATACAGGAATCTATTCTAAATCCCGCCCGATGAGGGATCCACAATTTTAGTAGCGACTTAGATACCTTGGATTGCCCAATCGGGTGTTACACTGATGCTACACAAATATTTCTATCAGATCTGGAGTGATTTCTGCACATTCCACTACCTCTCCACCCCTCTATCCCCCAGGGAGCCTCACTCCCTTCAGTCTAGCACACTAGCTCAAGTCCTTTCCTTTACCAGGACTGGATGAGGAGTGTGTGGCTCTGGGAAGCTAAGCACCCCTTACGACGGTCGGGGAAGTCCTTAGCTTTTCAAATCCAAACCACTTGCTGTCTGTTTTCACCTGAGGCCTGGAGGCTACTCAAGGGAAGCAGGGCAGTGTAGTGGGCGTAACTCTTCAGGCTGTTGGTAAATGTGGACTCTGGGTTTGCAGTTACCCACACCTCATGGGATGCCCTTTGGCCTAAGCGCCCCAACAGTAAAGGGAGAAGGTTGGAGTGGAGCTCTCCAGAACCCCTTCTAGCTTGGACTGGCTGAGTCTGGCTAGAAAACAGGGGTCAGAAAGGCTTAATATGCCAGTTCACAAAATGTGGTCCCCCCTCCCAGCAACGCCCCACCTCACACTCCTGGCTAGAAATGCAAACTGCTGCCCTGGCTGGTGTAGCTCAGTGGATTGAGTGCCTGCTTGCTTGTGAACAAAAGGGTCCCCAATTTGATTCCCAGTCAGGGCACATGCCTGCGTTGCAGGCCAGGTTCCCAGTAGGGGGTACTCGAGAGGCAACCACACATTGATGTTTCTCTCTCTCTCCCTTCCCCTCTCTCTATAAATAAATAAACAAATTTTTGGGGAAAAAAAAAAAAGAAATGCTAACTCCTTCCTCCACCTCTAACAATGAATTCGGGTCTGAGGGTGGGCCTAGCAGTCTGCATTTTAACACACCTTCCAGGTAATTCTGATGCACCCTCAGGCCTGAGAAGGGCTGGACTGATGTGATTCTCAAAGGGCCTGGGCACAAAATTCTACCTGATTCACCAGGGGACATGGCCCTGTACTTAGCTTATTTCCTTTTAGTTTCTTGGGTCAAATGATTAGTGCGAAGAACACAAGTTGAGTTTCTCTCCTCCAACATACACATATTGTACAGTGGGTAGTGGGACTCAACAGGCTCTCCCGTCTCAACAACCACCGGGCTAGGCAGAGCCGACCTGAAAACTCCCAGAGAGGGGATGTCACTTGCCCTGGCCACACACTTAGACAGCACGGGTCCCAAACTGGAACCCCGGCCCTAGTTTCTCATGTAGCCCTTTTCTGCTGTTTGTCCTGGATTTTGATCCCGCAATCATGAGCAACCCTCCCTGCAGATGCACGAGATACTCACCACAGGCAAGAGCCAGGAGGTGGGTTTGCCAGGTGAGCGCCATGAACATTCCTCCAATCGCAATGCAGGCCAGAGAGCTGTTGTAACCCCAGAGTCCAAAGTAGATGTCCTTAAATGGAGCCGAAAGACTGAGTGCTGTTGGATAAGACGGGAGGAGTCAGAGCAGCGATGGAGGAAAGGCAGGATGCTGGGGAAGGGGTCTGGGGCTGTGGAAGCAACTACAACTGCTATTGGCCCCCTGGGAGCAGAGACCTCACGAACAGTCTGGAGCACAGGAGATGGCTGAAGCAATGCACGGGGCGCAGGAGGTGCTCCCGGTGCCCGCTTACCTGCTGCTGTGCCCACCAGCGATCCCACTGCAGCGTGCAGGCACATGAGCGGGGAGGAAAGCAGGATGGCGCCCAGGAAAATGAGCCCTGTCCACAGGTTGTCACAACCGTATATCTGGCCAACACCCACAGGCAGGGATTTCAATAACTGCAAAGATAATTCAGGAAATAAAGTCGTTAAGACAACTGGACAGAAACCCATAGGACACCCACAAGCACATACAAAGTAATTTTAGATTTAGCATATCTCATCTTTTGAGATCAGTGTTATTACTTTTAAAAATTCTCTCTCTCTTTGCAGAAAAATCTTTGTCATTTTTCTGCCTTATCCCCAGAGGCACACCGGCCCCTCCCTGGTGCACACAGAGCCCTCCTTCTCAGAACTCCCCCTTCCCTCCCTGGTTCCCCTGTTTGCACGGACATTTGAACTTGTAACAGCTAGAGATTGACCCACAGCCTTTGGTAGATGGGACAATGCTCAAACCAACTGAGCTACCTGGCCAGGGCACAAGTGGTCATTCTTTCTAATAACACTTCTGGTAGGGCCAAGATAGGCACAATTAGTCATGTTAGTTCCCTTATGGCCAAGGCCATTTACTGCAAGATGCCTTCCGCCCTGGCTGGGGGACTTGGTTGGAGCATCGTCCCATACATCAAAAGGCTGTGGGTTCGATTCCTGGTCAGGGCACATACCTAGGTTGTGGGTGTGATCCCTGGTCAGGGTGTGTACAGGAGGCAACTGATAGATGTCTCTCTCACTCCATCCCTCTCTTTCTAAAATCAATAGATATATTGATCCTCGGGTAATGATTGGAAAAAAAATGATGCCTCCCTGAGGTCATAGGTGAGCCTTTCATAAGGACCTTCAGGGGGCAGCGACTCTGATCTGACACTGGGACTCCCGGTTTTGGCAGGAGGGAGTGACCTTCATGCATTAGGCTGGATGTGGTGCTGGCTTCCAAACGCTGGTCTGGTCCTTGCTCAGTGCTCAGAACCATATACTTTGAGTTTGATTCTACCCTAAGATGGACCCTAAATTCTTCTAGCCCATCCTGGATTTTCATGTCTACACAAGATCATTTCCTGTTTCTTCTAGATGAGAGAACGTGGCACAGGAATACCCAGCAGAACTATCCCTCAGGTAGCCAGGGAGGTGGGGTGTTGGGTGAGATGGGGAAATAAGTGTGGACACTGAGGTGGAAGTTCGGAGGAAGGGGAAGGCCAAGACCCCCACATCCCTAGGTCAGCACTGTGCAACAGAACTTTCCATGACCTTGGAATATTCTACATCTTTGCTGCCTAACACATGTGGCTATTGAGCACCTGAAATGTGGCTAGTGAGGCTAAGGAACAAAATTGTAAATTTTAATTTTAATTTTATATTTAAATTAAAACAGTCACATAGGGCTAACAGCTACTGTATTAAAGGATGCAATTTGAGTTTGATCAATAAATACTATTTTACAATGTCATTTTTCATGAGGAATTATAATAAATTTTTGATTTTCCTTCTGAGTTATTTCCAAAAACTCCCATTCATTTTCTGGGCAAGAAGCTGAAGATAAGACTACTTGAGCCTCTCACATATTTTGATTGCTCAGCACACAGGACAGCAAAAGCTGTTTTATAACCTGGTAGTGGGAAAGCTGGTCTTTTGCACAGGAGAAAAAGCTAAGATTTCATTGGTTTTCTTCTGATTTCAAGTGCTCTCTTGTTTTTAATAATCAGGAGACTTTAGGGAGACTTATTAAATGAACAGCAATGGGAAGAGCTGGAACTTGATTTGGGTTAACCTGGTATTTAAAAATGGTGTCCCCTGTAAATGGTGTGCATCTATAAAGACATACGTAGTATACAGCCTATGACAGTGGTTCTCAGACTCTGGCCCACATTACAAGTATTTGGGGAGCTTGTTAATACAGGTTTCCGGGCCCCATCTCCAGCAATTACGATGAAGGGACTCTGAGATGGTGTTTATATTGGTACTTAAGAAACAATGATTCTGATTCCCACCGAAGCTTGAGGCCCTGAACTATTGTACCTATTCTGTGAGACTGACCATAAGAAAAGCAGAACGGAGAGGTTCTGTGGTGGATATAACACTAAGCAGCCAGTTCTTTTGGTTGGAGGAGGCAGGTTACGGAGAACTTAGCCCCAGGCTGGAGGTCCCTCTGCATCAATGGCTGGCCCCCATCACATCTGCCCAAACAAGGACCAAGTTTGCAATAAAGCATCTGGTTTCCAATGGAGCTATACTGTGGAATTAGCACTACAGATCTTAGGTACAGAGGGGGGAAGTTAGCTTTGACCAAACCGTCACTTTAAAAAAAAAACCCTTAGAGCCCAGAACTTTGGGGCAGAACAAATGTGTGGGCTGGTAAAATGAGGACAGCAAGGCCTCCCTAGAGGTGAGTCTCTGAAAGGCTCTGATGCCCACGGATGACTAACCATGGGGGGCACTGGGTGTCTTCTGGAGGTGGGGGCAATGGGAAGGAATAGAGTACCTTACCTGCAGGGCATTGAGTTCAGACCAGGTGACGTTGGGAACCGAGGTTTCAGGTGTGATCAAGGTGGTTGGGAAGAATGGGTTGTAATGTCCCGTGGCTGAAAGGTACAGGGTTATCGCCATGTTGAAGGGCAGGGTGAAGACAGGCAGTTCCCATTTGGTGAACACGGAGTTCAACCCACTTGAGAAAAGTGGACTAAAAACAACGACAGAACAGAATGGAGAAATATGCGTGCGACAGCCATGTTGACAAACCGAATCTCTATGCTACGGAAGGCCTTTGCTTCATTGTAAAACATGCCCCTAAAGTGCTGTGTTGGAAACTTTTTCACAGAAACAAACAAACAAAATTCAAACATACGAGGGATAAATCCTATCATAGACTAGTTCTTACATTAAGTCAAAAAATCAACTCTGTTTATTTGGCTTTTGAAAACTTATACCTGGGGTTGCTCACAGTGAGCTGTAAGTCTAGGTTTCAAAAATATTTTTCTAGCATTTAAGGCATATGAAATAAAACATCTGCACAGTTAAAGCCACCCCCCCCCCCACCAGGGGTAACCACATTCTTGAACTTGTCTATCATCTGCACAAGACTTTAGTATATGTCTTCTTGAAAAAGATAAACAACTATCTCAGGAATAACTGCAGGTGACGTGTGCTGGATGAGACAGGTCCTCAACTCAGGGGGCAGTGTTTGAAGTCCTCGAGCAGTTGACAGCTGTGTGACCTTGGGTGAGGCACTGCTCCTCAGCTTCCCCGTCTGTAAACTGGGGGATTGGATTTGTGGGTCTCTGGGACCCTTTTACGTGCTCACTTGTTGACATTATCAAAGGGCGATCACTTTAAGATCAGAACTCCACATTCATGGGCTGTGGGAGGTGGTGTGGTAAGCATTCCCAGGCAGTGACTCCTGACCTTGAACCTGTTCTTCCGAGCAGGCCGGAAGTTACCTCCTGTGCAGGCTGGCTCTGCTGGCAGGTTCTCCCCAGACACCTGCAGTTGCAGCCAGAGGGGGTGGCTTTCCTGCAAACACTGTCCACGGTGGGCTTTACTTCTCATTTGTGTGGGTATTAGTGTTTTATATTCTAAATACGGTACAGTAAGAAGGAAATGTTTGTTTCTGAAAAAGGATTTAAGATATTATCAACATAGAAACTAGTTTGAGGAATTCAGGGTTTTTTTTTTTAAAAAAAGGAATTGAATTCAGGAAAGAAATCTTTTCTCACTCTGCCATGCTGCTGACATCACTCCTCAGTAAGAGTGTTTTTAAGGGGAGTTCCTAGAGGCACAGAGATGCTTAAAGTGGGGTCCCTGGACTGGCTGCATCAGTGGTGTCCAGGCTCTTGTTAGAAATGCAAATTCTCGGGCTCCATCCAAGAGGAACTTAGTCAGAAACTCCGGGGAGGGAGCAGCAGTCATTTCAAGCCGCCCTGCAGGTGGTTCTGACAGAGCGCAGGTTTGAGGACCACTGACATAGTGAAAGGTTCTCGACTTTGGTTGTACTTTAGGACCTTCCGGGGGTCTTTAAAACTCCCAACGCCCAGGCCCTGGCCAGTGTGGCTCAGTTGGTTGGAGCATTGTCCTGTACACCAAAAGTCTGCGGGTTCGATTCCCGGTCAGGCCACATACCTAGGTTGCGAGGTCAACCCCTGGGTGGGGAGCCTATGAGAAGCAACCAACTAATTCTCTCTCACGTCCATGTTATTTTCTCTCCCCTCCCCCTCTTTCTAAGCAAGTAATGAAAAATGTCCTTGGGTGAGTATTTAAAAAAACAAACAAACAAACCCAAAACCCTCCCAAGGCCCAGGCAACAACCCCAACCAAGACCAATTACAAGAGAATCTTGGGGAGGTGGTATGAAGGGCCAGGCGCATCGGTGTATTTTAATGTTTCCTTTTCCAATAGACATAAATTGAATCTAAAATTGAAAAAATTCTCACTCTCCCTCCCGGGGGCATGCCGTGCCATTCCCCTTTCCCTTCCCCCAGGCACGTCACCATCGCCTCCCTGCCCCACCCCCCCTCACTAGGGTCCAAAGGCCCTTCTCTTGCCTCTGTAACTCCTTTCCTGAGCCCCTTCCTTCTGCCTCTCCTGTCTTCCACCTCTGTGACTTTCTAAGTCAACCAGTCCCTTCTAGTTTGAAAAAAATAAGAAGAAAAACATTATTTCTCTTCAAGTTGTATTCTATACATAATCTGAAATTTACCAGCTAACCAGTGTAAAGTGTGCAGTTCAGCAGCACTAAGTACATTCTCACTGCTGTACAGCCATCACCACCACCCCTTCTCAGAGCATTGCTCATCTTGCAGAACTGAGACCCTGCCCCCATTAAGAAGAAACTGTCCATCCCTCCTGCCCCCGACTACAGATGTTTTTAGAAAGCATTTTGAAGACCGGGTACAACTTACCAAGTCATGGACAAAACACATACGGGGAATAACAGCCACCAGAAATAGTCTCCCTTGTCTGAAAAGACAGCCATGAGTATTCCCACGAGGGTGGCGTTGTAGCCGTGCATTCCTGCTGCAATTGCTGACCTGTGGGCAACAGACACAGCATGGGCATTTCCTGGGTGGACGCTGGCCGGACTTGCGTGCTAATGACATTTATGAAATTCCAGATCATATTCACATTTGAAAATGAGATATTTGGAAATTTATTTCAAAGTCTATAGAAGCCAAATACTAACAAAAACATAGAAAAATAAAATATACACAGAAAAAATACAAATGTGCCCACAGGGCAGCCCTCTGCAGAGACATCCTGGCTGAAGACAGAATTCCAGCATCTAGGGGAGAAAGAGAAACCAGCAAGGGAATTGGTTGTTTCCTTTTAGCCTTTCCTTCGGGAAGCGATTATTTCTTTTAAATCATTAAGAGCCTCTGACTCAAATAAAGCTTTTAGATGAAACTGTTCCCAAAGTTTGGTTTTCTTGGTGAGAGATGTAAGAGCCTTGAAATGTAAATTCACTTTCATAGTGTCTTTGATCTTATGAACATTAACCTTCCAACTGAGCATGTATTGCGTCTTCCTGTGCTTCCATTCTGTTGTCTCTAGATATACATTTCCAAGTTATTGCAAAGAAAAACAATTACTTTTCTTTAACTTGGCAAACTACTCCATTGAATTTGGTGCGTATTTAGCACCTAATTCTTGAGTTCCTTTTTGCTTCTCGGCACTTAACCTCACCTCCTGCCCCACTCCCCCATTGGAAACCATATTGTACTTTCCCCCTTACTATCATTACCTATTATGGGAAAGGTTGTGTAGATGCCTGTCGTGACATAGTCTGGCCCCTGTGGCTGCCTCTTGTGATACCAGCTGCTTCTCGTGATTGCTCCTGGCTGGGCAGCTGTCCCTTGAGACAGTGGCTGCCTCTTGCGATAAAGTCTTCCTCTTATGACAGTGGTTGCCTCTGGCAATAGTGGCTGCCTCTCTCAGTAGTAGCTGCCTGTCCCGATAATGTCTTGCTGTTGCGGTAGAAGCTAACTCTCTCGATAGTAGGTGCCTGTTGTGACAGTGGCTGCCTCTCCCGACAGCAGAGGCCTGTCGTGGAAGTGGCTGCCTGTTGTGGTGGTGTCTTCCTCTCGTGACAGTGACCGCCTGTTGTGGTGGTGCCCTCTCACAACTGTGGTTGCCTTTGGAGATCATGGCTGCCTCTCGCAATTGTAGCTGCCTGTCATGATAGTGTCTTTGTCTCCTGAGAGTGGCTGCATGTTGCGCTAGCATCTTCCTCTGGCGATAGGGGTTGCCCCTCACGACAGTGAATGCCTCTTGTGGTAGTAACTGCCTTTCAATATAGTAATTGCCTGTCGTGATGGACACCACTTCTTGCGATAGTAGTTGCCTGTCGTGATAGTGCCCTCCTGTCGTGATAGAGACAACCTCTCGTGACAGTAGTTGCCTTTTGAGATAGCGACTGCCTCTCATGATTCTGGCTGCCTGCTGCGACACTGGCTGCCTCTCGCAATAGTGGCCACCTCTCGAGATAGTGACTGCCTCTTGCCATCCTGGCTGACTCTTGCAATACTGGTCGCCTCTCATGACAGCGTCTTCCTCTTGTGGAACTTCCTGCCTCTCACAGTAGTGGCTGCCTGTCATGATTCTGGCTGCTTGTCGTGATACTGGCTGCCTCTTGCAATACTGGCTGCCTCTCCTGACAGTGTCTTCCTCTCGTGATGCTGGCTGCCTGTCATGGTAGTGGCTGTGTCTTGTGATAGTGGTTGCTTCTTGCAATAGTGCCTTCTTGTTGTCATAGGGGACTCCTGTTGCCGTAGTGTCTGTCTGCTGCGGCAGTGTCCGCCTCTTGTGACAGTGGTTGCCTCTTGTGATACTGGATGCCTGTGGTGGTAATGGCTGCCTCTCCTGGCAGTTGCTGTTTCTTGTGACAGTGCCTGGCCGGGCAGCCACCTCTTCAGATAGCAGCTGCCTCTCGTGTGAGTGCCTGGCAGGGAAGTGGCCTTTCGTGATAGTAGCTGCCTGCTGCGGTATTGCCCGGCCAGGAAGTTGAGTCTGGTGGTAGTAGCTGCCTATTGTGATATTGCCCAGCTGGGGAGCTGTCTGTTGCAGTAGTAGCTGCCTGTTGCAATATACCTCAGCCAGGGGGCTGCCTGTCGTGATATTATTCGGCCCAGCAGTTGCCTGTCCTGTTATTGTCCTGTAGATGAAAAAGGGGCCACATGCTAAACCTGCTGAGCTCAGGGGAGGCCCGCATGGCGGCCTTACAAACACAGAGAACTAAAGCAACCACAGGGTCTGGAATTACAACTTTCTAATGAAAAGTGAGTCATGACGTGTAGTCCTGTGCTGGGCTGGTATCATCCTGGACAAAGGCCAATCATTACCTTATCTGAGCCTATTGTCTTTTTGCATCTAGGATAACATACCCTCAGAAGGTCAGGGTAACTTCCCTTTTCCAGAGCTCTCAGGGCGCAAACACTGCACCAGAGCAGAGGGCACAGATCCCCTCCTCGTTGTCATTATCACGTTAGTTGTTAACTGTTAACTACCCTACACCCACCTAGTAGAAGTGTGTGTCTGTGCATCTTACTTTTTATCCAGCCCCAGAGGTTCACCCACTTTGCTTTCTTGCATCTTCCTGACCCATCACCAAAGGACTTCATGTAACCCCCTTACGCCTTCCCCTTTGATTCTGATGTATAAAAAAAGTGGTAAAACTGCCATTTTCTGAAGATTTTCTCAATGCCTTGAGATTTGGCTTCCCAGCAATGGTCAGTTTGGCACACACACAAAAAACCTCATAAAAGTTCTTAGAGGTTTGGACGTTTCTTATGTTGAGAGTCTGGTCTGGCCCCATAGCTGGATTCTAAGAGAATGTTATGTTTAATCGAATGTATTGAGTGACATTGGTTAATAAAATGATATAGATTTCAGGTGTACAAGTCTATAACACATCATCTGTGTATTATACTGTACGTTTACCAGCCCAGGTCACGTCTCTTTCCATCACCCCTTATCCCCACTTGACCCTCTCCCCACCCTCACCTCCCTTTGGTAACAACCATACCATCGTCTGGCTGTGAGGGTTTCTTTTTCTTTCTTAATCCCTTTATCTTTTTCACCTAGCCCCCTCCCCCCACCCCTCTGACAGCCAAGAATCTTTCTATTTCATTTGTTAGTTTATTCTCTTCATTAGACTCCACAGATAAGTGAAATCACGTGGTACCTGTCCCCCTCTGACTGGCCCACCCCACCCAGCTCAGTCCTCCTCTCCCGGCCCATTCGTGCCTCCGCAAAAGGCAAGGTCTCCTTCTCTTCCACTGCCGAGCAGCATTCCTTCGTGTGAACGCACCACAGCTTTTCTTATCCACCTATCTACTGATGGGCACTTGCTAACCTCACTTCTGGAAACGGTCTTATGGGTCATAAACTGTCTTACTCCTGGTCAAAACGGTTCCCATGTTATAATTGGGAAATAGAAGCTATTGGCAACATCTGGCACCATGAAAGGCCCAGCATTGAAGGTCGAATAGGGCCACAGGTGTGATCAGGCAGGGCCCGATGGATAGGCGATGCAGCCAGTGGTAGAGGACGGCACGAGAGCGCCTTCTCAGCTTATTTTTAAGTGGAGCCGGAGGCACCAGTGCGTCAGCAAGATGATGTCACTCTGAGTGACAGCATTAGAAGAAGGACTCCCTGTTCAAAAGTCCTTCGACTGCATTTAATAATCCTGCAGGCCATGTGGGAGGTGATGCAACTTGAATCGGTTTAACTCAGGAAGTGATAATGCCCTCCGGAAACTGAGACTAAACATGATGACAGTGGAGAGCATTATGCAAAGACTTTTATCAACTGGCTTTCCGAATTAATGCTTGAGTTTGGTCAACAAATGTAATGGCAATGTCTACAGGTGTGGAACACCATGGTTAAAGCAACAAGAAGATGTGCTTTCACTAAAAGCAGAGGATCGCTGTTTTAATGAGCTCCTTCTAGGACCAAGGAAAAGAAAAGCATTTTATAGACTAGCATGTGTGAATATGGCTGATCTTCTAAAATATACCTAATTTAAAAAAATGGGTCAGCTTTCACTGGAGCAAAGCAATGAAGGAATATTTGATGTGGCGCAATCCTGAACAACACGTCCAATGTGGAAAAGCCATTTCTTGGAACACACCAGAACACGGTTCAACCTGAGATGCCAATCACCCTCTACAGAGAACAAATCAGGCTCCTCTGACCTGATGCAAAAGTGGAACATTTGCTGACTCTCTCCCCAAGCATCTCAGACAATTCACAGGAAGAGTTACAAGAGCTTAGTTGTGTAATGACAATCCACTGGGGATTATGCATTGACCTTGAACACCTGGAAGACTGGCAGCCTCCCTGAAGGAACTGGTTAGCCAGGAGCGTTCTATACACCAGGTGGGAGTCAGCTTATCACTTCTTCTAACATTTCAATCACCCTGAATTCGGTAGTTTTACTGTAAGATGAGACTGAGACTGCTCATCAAGGTTACCATGTATTAATATATTTTCAAATTGCACAAATTCCTTATATTTATTACTATTTAAAATACCATAAAGCATTTTGGCCACTTGACAGATCTATTCAGAAAGTAGATGCTATCTCTAACCCAGCACAGAGTTCAGAAGATATCCTAACACGACTTCAGTCAGAGCTTGCTCACTCGGAATTTGTGGTTACTCATCTCTTCAAAAGCTGAGCAGGATAGATTTCCTGAACAAACCGTGGAATCAAGGTATAAAGGGGATTATTAAGCCAATAAGACTTTTCATGAACTCATGCATTTTTGCTCAAACAAAACAAAATGCTGATGATAAATAATTCATCAATTATTAAAGAAGATCCCTTTAGAATCTCTCCCTGGGATCTACTTGTAGCCTAGTTCTGGTTACCATGTACAGCTATGAGAATCTGGCATTGTTCAGACTAGCTACATATTCAGGTACCATGAATAAATGATACCCGTACCTTCCAGGAAGAGCAAACAGAAGAAGTTCTGTGGAATAAAGGTTGTCTCTCCTTGGAAGGGTGGGGCTCTATTAGGGCTTCCCAAAGTCACCGGTTGGCTCCTGTGTCCTCAGAAGTGAGAAAAACAGCTGGACGGGTGCACCTACCTGTCCTGGCTGAGCACCAGCGCTGTCAGGGTGGAGACCACTGTTCCTACAAAGCCCGTGAGAGCCCACCAGGGGTTCTGGACCAGGAGTCCGACCAGAATCAGGATCCCGCTGATGGGGTTGCTGACGAACACCACTTGGGACAGGCCCCGAAGGACCCAGTCGATGAACTGGAGCACCAGGGGTTTGTCTGTGAGAGATGAGGTGGGCAGAGCTGAGAAAGCAGCCGGGCGTCTCTTCCCAAGTTTAGGGCCCTCTGGAGCAGAATCCTCAAAATCCCCTCTGATAAAGGCAAACCCCATTTCTGGTATCCTTTGAACACTTTCCCCTTCAGTGGCACCCAGATCCCTAAAAGCATCCAGTTTCTTTGTGCTCAGCCCACACTGCCCCTACTAGAACCTCAGCCCCAGGAAGCATCCAATGCACTTCCTTACTGTGCTTGGAGACACACACTTGGAAGCCAAAGGGATAAATCACCAGTAGTAAGATTTCAGATGTTAGGTACTGAAACTATAAAGTGGAGCCAGTTGCCTTCCTCTGATGTGAGCAGGACCCTGGCCCTGACCACTATCTCCATAAAAAAAAAAATGTTTGAAGAGGCTTGCAATTTTGGAGATAAAAAAAAGTAAAACATGGAAAGAGATGGAAAGTTAGGTGAATGTAACTAAAAATATGAGTAGAAGAACCGAAACGGGGTGCAAAGCGAAAGAACCCTGCTATAGAGTGAGTTCCCCAGCAGTTAAGATACTTTTCATAACAATGGCAAGCTGATGCCTGCTAATAGGTGTGTTACTGTCCTGGGGCAAAAGATGTGTACTGACTTTCAGAATGTATCCTGGCTTGTGACATAGCCAGGGAGGGGGTTCCCTAGGTCACTGAGTTACACTTGACCCGACTGAAGGTGGCAGCTAAGAGAATGTAAATGATACAGGAAACCAGCAAATGTAGCTCATGGTAGGCGGGGCTGGAGATGAGGCCACACAGGAAGCTCTGAGTCAGGATTTAAACTAAGGGTGGGCAGAGAGAAGAGGCCGGCCTGCCCTCAAGCTGAGAGAGGAGGTAGCCACTGTGCTGGTCTGCGGTGAAGAGGGCAGCCATGTGAGAGATTGAGCCAGGCTGCCAGAAGTGAGAGAGGAGCCATGGGGGCAGAGTGAGTGTAGAGGAGAAAGAGCCATGACGCAGCAGCCAGGCAGTCTGCAGTCAGGACCCGGCCATGGGCCTGGGGCCATAGGGGAGAGAACTGCATGCTGCTGCTCTGATCGGCCCACGGTAGCTGACTCAGAGGCTAGCAAGGACCCTGCCTTGCAAGATACTGACCTGCTGCCTCGCAGACCTGGACTCTACCTGGACCCCTGGGACGTGTGCCTTTCCTGGACCCCATCACGCTCCAGTGCAGCATGGCACATGCTCTCCTGGACTATAACACGGAGGCTGATGACAACGTGCCCCACATCCTGAAGGACAGAGCTGCCGCAAGACTGTTTGCACAGGCGGCTTACGCACAGATAAGGATACGGGGGACGATTGGGCTTGGCCTTGGCTTTTGTCCTTTTGGGAAGCAAGGGAAGTGCTAGATCTTGGGGAAGAACAGGGCTCTGAGCCTAAGTGTTCTCAGTGGGATCTGGCAAATAAAAACTTGTTTCTCTCAACGCTGATTGTTGGGTCATGCACCAAGGCATCATGTGAACGGGCCCTTGTTTGCTCGGTTGCAGAAGCATCAGTCAATTTCTCCCAAAGCCACTTCTCGTGTCTCTCCAAGGCATAGAAGCATACATACCTTTAAGCCAGTTGGCAAATTCTTTCATGTCACCGGTGACATAGCCAAGTGCCTTGGGAAAGCACCTCCTCCCCCGACATGGTGAAATCTGGTTTTCTCCACGGTCCTCTTTAACCATAGCAGGGCCCACCTCCATGGATCTCTTCCCCTGGCCCCTCAAGGAAAGAAGAGAGCTCATAAACACCCTGGTGCAGAATGCTCCCAACCGTCCAGCATTGGGCCTGGTCACGGGAGCCACAGGGGGTGAGTTTAAAGGCACTTCATCTGCACCATGACACCCCATGATGCTAAGAAAGCACCATTTTCCTCTTGAAATATCATCATATGGACATTATTGCTCAAACCCCAACTCCATCCTACTTTTGTCATTACTGTCTTTGATGCTGCCAGGAGAAGGCTCTGGTTTTTATGTTCATAAGGTGCAGTTTCTAATTCGACAAACATTTATTGAGCACCTATATCCTGACTCAAAGATCTCACTCAGCCTAGTGGGAAAGGCTGGGAAACAGTTACTTTCAACAGAATGAGTCACATAACACAGAGAAAGAGCTAACACCACATGTTAAGCTTCTCGCTGTCAATCAAAGGAGCCAGCCATTAGATTACCAAGTGGTGCTGACTAGTGCAGACCAATGAGGTACTGTCTGAGACGAACAGCCTTTTAAAATTAAAATTTAATTCTATGAAAAAAAAGTTTTCATTTTTACAAGTTTGAAGGGAAGAAAAACTTTAAAAACAGTTTGCGCATGTTGACACTGCCTAAGAAACCCCTTCACACACATTCTCCAAATTCAAAGAATATTTGAGTGTGTCCTCACATCAGGTAACTGCCTCAGATAATCATTATTTTGGGAATTAGTTCTTCAAATGTTTTAAAATAAGTAAGAATAACACTACACAAAGGTACAGAAAATGAGTAAGGTGGAAGTGGACCAAGTGGTGGAAAATCCAAGAGCTGAAATCTAAGAATTGTATAATATAAGGATGTACGGGGCCTTAATTATAGTAAACGTGCTTCAGGAAAATACTAACAACATAACCATGACTTGTGTTCACTATGAGATTCTTCTCACGGTTAGTGTGTAACAGGGAAGCCCCAACACAGAACTGTTTCACGGTGTCGATGGTGGACACAAAAGAAAACCAGTGATGGAATCCCAGAGGTAGGCGAAGGGAGGAGACAATGGCAAAACCACCTTGAGTGTGCAAGAGAAGCCCAGAGCCCAGCCAGGTAAGTGTGAATAAGTAGGTGAACACCAACACCATCAGCCCCCAAAAGGCCAAACTGGAATGCTGAAGTCACAGGCACACAGGACGTGGCCACGGAAATAACAAAGCCCATGTGGACAAACCCGCTCACCTACCTGGAGCCAGGCAGTGAGGAAGGGGTTCGCTCTCATAGCTTTCTCTGGCCCCATCATCATTTACCATAGCCAGCAAATAGCTACTAACAGACAGAAGAGTGATGCCTTTTTCCCCCTTCAAACCTGACTCTGGCTTTGTCTTCTTTTAGGTCTGGTATGGAAATCAATGTAGGTAACTGGTATTTTTTACTAAGCAACAATTGTACTTTAATTGTATTAGTCCACTGCCCAATTAACCATCTGCTTTCAAACAATGGTGAACCATTAATCATTACACAAAGTAGAAGGTATTTATGGAACACATTCTAGATTCAGCTCATTTTGGCTTGCCAAAATGGTGCTAGATTCATGCATTTGTGAGATTTCCAATGAGCCTTTTGCACTAAGAAACTCAAACTGAAAACTGCTGGAGGTCAGGTTCCAAAACTAAGTCTCTATGGAGGTCACTGGCCCCAGAGTTAAACCTGCTAAACTGAGTTACTATGCAATTATGAAAAGCTGTTTTTTATTTCATAATCTGAGTGATGGCTATCAGTTATTTTCAGATATTTCCCTCTTTAAATGGCATCAGTGAAGACACTGGTTGGGCAGCCCCTTCCCCAGCTACTGTGACTGTCTTCAGCAGCTACGCCAGCTTATCAGAGGCATCAGGCTCCCCCCACCCAGGCAGCCACCGAAAGCTCCCCTCCAACAGCCTTGAGTTTCTCTGTGTGAGCAGATCAGGATCTACAGTGGCAGCGTGGAATGGAAACACTGAAGGGGCATTTTCCATCAGGTGCAGGAACAATTAGGTATATATGGGTTATTCCAGGGTGAACACATTCATGCTTTCAAAATTTCCAGCCCATATTTATTTATTGTAGAGGGTTTAAATTCACCATGGCCTCAGAGATTTTTAAGATACAGACAGGAAACTCGACACTGCCACTGGCCAGACGTGACTGAGAACCTGAACGGTCTGAGTTCCCCGCAGAGCCACCCGAAGTTAAATAAAGATGAAGTTTTGGTCTCAGTCCACAGTCCGCTGGACAGAAGGCGTATTGCCTTCTTTAGGGAAGGAGCCAGGTGTTGGGATGGGTGGTGGGGTCTCCTCCTGTGCGGAGCAGGCAGTGGCTGCTGATTCCGTGCCCTTGAGAACCATTTATTCTGAACTACGAAAGGCTCCTGGATGCCCTGCAAACCCTGACTGCTTGCTCCAGAGCTCCGGCCTTTGTACCGGTTATGAGAAATAGTAACTCAAAGGCTGTAGTTCCTCCTAAAATTTTATCACACTAGACTGTGCATTTCTTTCAGGCACTTTAAGAACCCACACATGGTACTTGGAAAGACAATGGCAGGCAGTACAGCAGGGACCACCTATGATGCGCAAACTTCTCATATTCAACTAAATAGGCCATTAAATTTCAACTAAAAAAGGCAGGACAAGAAAACGAAAAGGAAAAAAAAAACTAATAAAATAGAAGCGGGATAAGGTAAAAAGAAAACAAACCCACAAATAAACAAAACCCAGACTACTTTCCCCAAGCTTTTCTGCGGGTATCAAAGCGCTGCACTCCACGGCCCAGCATCCGAACCATGAGAAACACCGTGTGAGTCGCTGGACCAAGCCCCGCGCGCATCCGGTCCACCCCGCCGCGCTGCTCAGCAGTGCAGGAGGACCCCGCTTCCCAGGCTCTGTTCAGGAAAGACACAGGAGCGCAGGTGCTGAGGTTCCCAGAGGCAGAAGAAGCTGCATGCAGGAAGCATACCTGTTCTGGCTGCCCGCGAACCAGGGCCAGCGTTAGCCGGGAGAAGCCTCGGCGTGTTGCTTCACCGGCTTTATTTCCAAAAGGGACCCTCCAAGGAGGAACAGGGGGGGCGTCATCAGCGCCGCCAGTGAAAGCCTGTCCATTCATCCTCCTTTCTCTCCACACTCTCCATACGTGACAAAGGGCAAAAAATACATGAATCAGCAGGAGGTGCGCCCTGGCTCTGAGGAGCAGGTGAACTGTCAGGTGGAGGGAGGCGGGAGCTCACGGGTGGGTTCCTGAGGAGAGGGGATGTGGCCCCAGACCCAGGCCTCTATCGGAGAGGGAGGACTTCTCCATCAGCCAAGAGCTCCAGCAGCAAAGAGACAAGGGGCTGACTACAGACACCGAATGTTTGTTTTACTTTGTTTACAACACAGCACAACAAAACAAAAATGGTAGCAAACCATCCTGCCTAGAGACCAGCACACAGATCTCGTGCTGCGTGCGTCTTCCCACTACTGGGAGTCTGGCAGCCCTGCAGCCTGTTCCAGTGGAAGGGGCGGGCTTTGGCCCTGAAACGCTTCAGGGCAAACTGTTGGGGCTCCGTCCAGGGACCAAGGCCAAAGCAACAACGTCCTCAGTCTTGGTGCTTTACAAAGTAATAAGGCTGAGCATGAACTCTGTTTTCTGTAATAATGTACTAGCTACACTTAATGCGCAGCAAAGGCCTGGTCTAAGAGAATGCCAAGTGGCATTTCCCCCCTCGGATCTGAATAACAATTGTTAAATGCTGGTCATCGTCTTGTTAATGACAAACAATTATTGGTTGAATTCAACAATGGTGGCAGCTTTTTATGTTTTCTTTTTTTAAAAAAAAAACTTCTGTTGCATCCAAGGATATCATTTTTCCTCCAGTAGTTCCAGAAAACGTTAAAAGTGGTATGTGTGGTATTTCTTTTTTTCTCCCCATTTTATTTAACTTGTACTTTCTTCTATTGGCTCAGTTTCAAACCTGAGAATTCACACTGTACTAGAGTGATTCAGAACAATCTACAATTGTGGCAAATATCACTGCCACGGCTTAGAAAGAAATCGTGTGCCTGTGTTGTCCATCTGTGGTGAAACGATCCGATTAGTTACGTTCAGAACTGATGTGTCTCTGGGTTACATTACGTATATTTTTGTTTGAGAAAGAGCAACATTAAGAAGCCCAATGGTAAGACTCTCATGGATGGTTAAAAAAGTAAGAAAGAAAGAAAAAAGGAGAGAAAGAGAGAAGCAGGAACTGCCGCCTTTCGTCCATGTGCGTGTTTAGCCCTGCAGCCCCTGCAGGTTCCTGCCTCGCACCCACCACCACAGTCACGCGCATCTTGGAGAATCATGTCCTTTGAACTCAAAATCAATCTTTTCTTAGAGCCCAGAGATGGGAAGACTTGAGAGCGAGGTGTGACTTTAGAGAGTGAGTGCTGAAACCTTCATTTTATTGGAGAGAACATGGAGGTTCCCAGTGGGGACCACCCAAGCTCACTCAGCACAGTCAGCCTTATGGAACAGGTGAGCCTCGGCGGTTCTGCGTCTTCAGGTCTGGGGCACATTAACACCACCCGAGGTTGGCAGACAGGGAGGAAGAGTTTCTGAGGACAGCCTGCAGTGGGCACTCCGGTGCAGAGAAGTAGTAGACGCAGCCTGTCTCCATGGCTGCCTTGGTTGGAAGGACCCTGTGCTGGGGGCTGAACAGCCACAAAGGACTCGGGCACCCCCAGTTTCACCCTGTGCCCCTGCCAGACCCGGTGACTGTTCTGGCCAACAAACACCTCCCTGGGCCTCACAGCAGCCCCGTTCTCCTGTAATGCTGACACATCCACAACAAGGCCTGTGTGTGCTGAACCTAACATCCCGAGAATATTCTGTAAGCTGCTTGCTAGCAAGGGTCAGAAAGCCTTGATCACTAGTGAAACAAAACAGTGCTCATCATTCTGACAGAAGGCAGTCTCAACATTTCCATCCAACCCACATTTCCTATGTTATCACGCACACTAGAACTCCCTCCGCTGTCAGCATATACTAGAAATGTGTCCAACTGGAGAGACCTGAAAATCTTCAATTTTCTGTGTCTCAAGTACAGGCAGAACTTGGAGACACTGCAGGTTCTGTTCCAAAGCACTGTAATAAACTACCTCAATAAAGGAAGCCACACAAATGTTTTTGCTTTCCCAGTGCATATAAAAGTTATGTTTACACTGCACTGTAGTCTGTTAAGTGTGCAATAGTCTTGTGCCTAAAAACACAACCTACATACCTTACTTAAAAATAATTTAGTGCTAAAACATTGCTAATCATGATCTGAGCCTTTGGTGAGGCACGGTCTATTTTCTAGTAGAGGGCCTTACCTTCCATTCGTGAAAGAAGAGACCACCCCACAATTTACACAAAGCATGATACAGCAAAGTACAGTGAGACGAGGCACACTCATGTGACTTTAAAAAATAGTCCAGGTTGTGGATATGGATATAGAAAAAAGAATTTAAACATTCAACCATATTAAACAGACGTTCGACTTTGACATTTATTTGGTACTTACAATAATCTTTATTTTAGGTAGTTTTTGATATTAAATGTTGGGAGGTGCTCAGTTTTCTTTAGGGCTGTGAACAGAAACAAAGAAAATGCTGTAAGGCACTCCTGCCCCCTGGTTAAAATACTTATCTCTTGGGAACACACCACTCCTAGAAGCCCTGAGGTCTGAATTCCACATTAAAAAGTGCAGCTGCAAAGAACCTGCCAAATTCAGGGTTTTGCTGTGAGTCCCCAATGGGTGAGCATGTTCCTTCCCACCAGCATGACAGCACATGCAGGAAGGTCCATGAAACCGGACTGGAAAGGGCCATTGCCAGTACCCCACTTTTTTTGGAGTCACAGGGATATGTCTCCAACTTTCCTTAATTATTTCAAGAACACAGCCCGAGACTCCCATGCAGCGTCGATGTCCTCAGAGTCATGTAGCACATCTGGGAGACACCTTGCTGAGAGCCCTCTTCCGCACGGAACTCGGAGACCTCAAACACAGACGTGGCTTTCAGGCTTCCAGAAGGAAGCCCGTGGCTTTGGGAAACTGTTTTCTAGTCTACCAGAACTCTGACTTTGCTTTATGCTCAGTTCCGACCATGGGAAACATTTCTCCACTAAAAGAAAGAAAAGGGAGAAAGAGCAAAAAACAAAAGCAGCCTGAGCAGCCAACAGTTAGCAGTGACTAGAAATGAGGAGGGTACTCACACTCCAGCTGGCTTCCCGGTGGCAGAAGGCACTGGCTTTCTGGTGGCAGAAGGCACTGGCTGATAAAGCCCGACTGTGCTCTGCTAACAGGGAGGGTGCTTGGAGGAGGCAGTGCTGGCAGGGAGGCACCTAAGAGTTTTATACTGAGAACTACACTCCGCACATCCGTGCACGCGGCTATCTCCTCCCACTTCAGGCACCAGTGCCAAAGCATTGCTGAGAAACGGGTCCCCTGTCTCTCACTCAGTGTCTCTCTCTGTTCTTGATCTGGTGCCAACATCTTTGCCATCTTTTCCCTGGCATCTCAAGGTCTTTGCCCGGCCATAATCCTACTCACATTCATCTTTTTCTTCTCCATGCTGTTTCCTGTAACTCCTCCCCTCATCCTGAAATATTTTTTGGAAGGTTTGTAACAGAAAAGGATCGAGAGAGTGTCACTTTAAAAACCAAGGAGCAGGTTGCTATGCAATGGACTCTGGAGCTAAGTGACTGCGCCTGGAGGGAATTTTCTCTTAGATTCAGCTTCTGCACAGGTGTACGTGTCCAGCGAGGCCCTGAGGGGCGCTGTACGAGGGTGAGGAGGACCAGGGGCAGACAATGTGTTTTATGGAAACCAAGCTGCTCTTTCCCCAGTGAGGAGAAAAAACTTTGCAAATGTTTCCCTGGAATATCCCTCTGCTTAGGTGGAAATCCCATCACAAATTCTGCTGCCTTTTAAAAATGCAGAGGCAGCCCTGGCTGGCGTAGCTCAGTGGATTGAGCGCGGGCTGTGAACCAAAGTGTTGCAGGTTCGATTCCCAGTCAGGATACATGCCTGGGTTGCAGGCCATGACCCTCAGCAACCACACATTGATGTTTCTCTCTCTCTCTCTCTCTCTCTCTCCCTATCTCCCTCCCTTCCCTCTTTAAAAATAAATAAAATCTTTAAAAAAATGCAGAGGCTACATCGTCAATAACATGTGATAAGTTCACACGGTGATGGATGGTTGCCAGAATTAGTGGGGTGATCATATTATAAGGTATAAAAATATTGAATCACTATATGGTACACCTGAAACTAGTATAACCAATATAAGGTTGTATACCAACTATACTTAAATAAAAATAAATTTGAAAAGAAGTCTAGAGGCAACCATCCCATAGCAGAGGGCCTAAAATTCAAGTAAAGACATCCATTTCTTCCTCATTCTCCTCAAATGTCAACTTCGTGGCATGTTCTGAGGGGCAGCATCTACCTCAGGGGTACTCTGTGAGCACAGAGTTTATAAAACACCCACAGAAAGCTGTGCAGACATCAGCTGCCTTTCTCTCCTCTGGGCCTCCCTCCCGCCTGGATGAGCTGAAAGCCCTGGTCTGTGGTCAGCAAAGCAGCTGCAACTCTCTGGCTCCACCCGCTGGATGGCCGCCAAACCACAGGGTTCCCTGTCTCCTTGGGGACTCCCTCCCTCCAGGTGCCTCCTGTAGCTGAGGGTGTCTGTGTCTGGGGCCTGGGAAGGAGGCCATTGTTCCAGCTTCATGATTAGAGTTTTGAGGCCCTGGCATATTTCCTGCCAACATTTTCCCCTGGTGAAGTAAGGAGAAAACAGACTCCTGAGGCTACCCTGAAAGAGAAAGGTGAGTCACAAGAGGACAGTCTGAGGGTCTGGCACAGGAATGAAAGGCATCTCATTAGCGCTCCTTATGCAGGTGAGGTACAGTCCCTTACAGTGATAATAATGATAATGATAATAATGATAATGATACAAATTGCACAATTAGTTGAGAATTCACTCTACACAAATGAGAAATCCAAATTTTCACAGCTTGATTGGTCCACACAGCATTGTCCTGATTGGTCAGAACTGCGTATCCGATTGGTCGTACGGAGCTCTGATTGATCAGTAAAGATGCATGTGTGGCTATAGCTGCACAGCTGTGACGGCACGGGGCAGGTCTCAGCCCGCTGGGGGAATATGACTTTAGGAATCCTTTTATAAGGCTTGGCTCAGCCTGCAGGTGCACAGTGCAGGGGCCCAGGCTGCCCAGGCTGCCCAGGTGGGGGTTTCCCTGAAATGCAACCAGTGTGACAGGCCCTCTGTCAACAATGGCTGATAGACTCCAACTAGAAATTTGGGCCCATAAGCACAAAGAATTCTGAAAGAACATTGTATTGTATTGTATTTATTTATTTATTTTAGAGACAGGGGAAGGGAGGGAGAAAGAGAGCGAGGGAAACACTGATGGGTTGCCTCTTGTATGTGCCCTAATCAGGGACCAAACCTGCAACCCAGGCATCTGCCCTGAAGAAACTGAACCAGCGACTTTTCACTTTTCCGAACAATGCTCAACTAACTGAGCCACACAAGTCGGGGCACAAGGAATCCTTTTTGATAGCTATATTTCTTCTTAAGGTGGAGAAGAGAATGCCCAAGAAGCCCTCGGCCCCTACCCTTAACCCCATAAGAGCGGAGCCTCAGACCCACGCAGCTTGTGCGTGCTTGCTCTCTCTCCTCAAGACCTTGTGTGTGGCCCCAAGAGAGCCATGTGATTCTTCTCCAGGTTCTACGAATAATAAACCTTTACCAAAGTTTTCTGATGGTTGTTGCTGAAGGATGTCTTGTGACTGTTATGAGAAACGTGGGTGCTAGCGACAATACTGGTTACTGATAGGCTGACACCAGCGTAAACCAACCATTCAAGCATATTTGTAGATGTTGTCCTGAAGCCACCTCCACAGGGACCCAGGAAGCCTCTGCCTCAGTGGCCCTGGTCAGGGGCTGAGGGTACATACTGGGGTCTCAAGTCGTCTGGGCAGAACCACTGCCTCTTCTACCCTTTCTTCCTGGCCTCTCCCTGGCCCCTATAAAGCCACACCGTATTACATTGTATGCACTGCTCACAAAATACACCTTGCTACACAGCATTCACAAGGTCTTGTGAAGCATGTGGGGTTCTGAGTCTGACAGCTTTGAGTTTGAATTTTGGCTTCATCCCTTGCTAGCTGTGTCCCTTACCTAAGCCGACTACAGGCATGTGACTTACCCTGTCTGAGCCTTCGATTCCTTGTTATAAAGTGGGGTAAGTTTGCTTCCTTTCTAAGTTCATGATGAGGTTGGCAAAGATGTATTCAAAGCTCTGTACCTGGCACAAAGAGATGCCACCAGTCCGACGTCTGTCTCTCTCAGTAAGGGGGGACCTGTCCTTGAGGACTCCTGGGAGGTAGGGGTCCTGCCTCCCAGCTAGAACCAGGGGAAAAGCTTCTTCCTGGCTCCCACATCTGAAGGGGCGTAGTTATGAGCAGAAAGGTAAGTACAGGGTCTGGCACAAATAACGCCCCTCTTCATTACACAATATTAAGCATGTAATTCTGTAATATAACAATACCCCACTCAAACACACCTTATGACATTTTAGGTGAAATTTTCAAATTAAAACCGCAAGTCATTACACCCATATTACTGCCCTACCAACCACATTCAGGCAGGCCTTACTTGTGCGGGACCTCCCTGAACCAGGCAGGCGGCTGATGGGGCTCGCTGACTTCTCCCACTGCAAGATGCTGGGGTGCAGGGTCCGCGGTGGAGGGAGGGCTGCGGCTCGGGAAAGAACCCGGAAGCGGGAGACCGGAGGGACAACTGGGCTCCCAGTAACGAGTCATAGATGGGATCCTAGGTATTTTAAAACAGCCTTAATTGCACAATTCAGTGACTTTTTCTCAGTTCTTTCTCCAGCTCCTCCAGGTATCATTTATGGAATAGCACTTGCTGTTTGATCCCTGACATTGTTTGTTGTTTTCTGCTGCCCTACGGTGTTTCCAACCGCTTCTCCTGGTATCCCTCCGCGCTCTTGGTGCCCGGGACTCGTCCTCCACCGCTCTGTCTGGCTCAGTCGCCCTGGGACGTGTTCGAGCTTTCCTCCTCTCTGAGTTTCTCCACGGAGTCTGGGTCCTAGAAAGTTCTCTCCCTGCCTATGTTTTCACCTTCACACCTAGCCCTTGCTCCTCTTCTATTTGGATTTCCCGGCAGACTCCTGCCCACGTCGCTCTTCTGGGAACTTAAAACAACGTGTGCCCGCATCTCTCACTGAGCGAGGGATCACACTCCCACCCCTGCAACCAGCGTTGTTATTATCTTTTATTTAAAAAAAGAATTACACCGCACAGTTCCACCTGGGCTGGGAGCTTCTGGATGACAAGGCGAGGATCTCTTATTCCTCTTTATTCCTAACGTCTCTTTCTTTCCAAAGAGATTTTGAGGAAGTTCATAAAATAGATGGAGGAGGAGATTAGAACTAAATGAAGAAATGTGGAAGAATGACTTGATTTTAGTGTTTTTTTCCCCACACAGTGGGGAAATATCTACATTTGTAGATATTTCTAAATATCTGTTGTTTGACTCAAAGTATGCCAGCTCTGTTTCTTCAGGATTACCCCTGGTGGCCATCTAGCTACGGGCAGTTTAACTTTTCAAACCGCGGGCACCACAAGCAAAACGGGGCAGGGCCACGCTGAGGACGTCTACACGCCAGGACCGCTGCAGAGGCCCTTGTGCATCCTGCATCCTAAGCAGGCCTTTTGTAAACGGAAGAGAATGTGCTAAAAAAAAAATTCTCCTCTCTTTCTATCCTCTCACCCCTCATGAAGAGAGAAGGAAAGACCGCAAGTCTGGAACAGAACGTTTCTCTGCAGTGTGCTCCGAGCCCACAACGTCTAGCTCGGTGAACAGTCAGGCAGAAAGGCACCAGATGGCAGCTCAGACTCCCACTGACCCAGAAGCCACGTGGAGCTCCCGCTTTGTGGCAGGCATTCCCTCGCCAGAGGAGCCAAGCAGGCACGCAGTACAAGCACCTCTCTCAAACCTCCACCGCCTGTGCCTGGCCAGAGCAGCCTGGGGATGGGTGATGCCAGAAGGCACTGTGGTGCCTCCATTTTTAGCTCTTAAATGCAGTTATTTAGTTCTTAAGTGCAGTTATTCAGCCCTATTTAATAGCTGGGGGCTCCTCCTGCACACAGCAGAAGGGCGAAGGAATCTCCACCCCCACCAACGAGGTCAATCAGATGCACAAACACATCGTCTCTTCTCCAGCTTTTAAATTAAATTCAAGCCAGTGTAAGGCCCATTATGGAGGACTCTGGAGTCCACAGCCAGTGCCTAAGGGTGTGCAGGTTGTACACTGGACAAATATACTGCATCTAAGGGGCACCATTAGCATCCTAGACAGTTATGGGTTTATTGCAAAACCCCTGTGGGGGCACTAAATGTCTTGAGGAAAGGGGTGCTAGAATGCCTTTGCACAAAGGGGCCATTCAGCTAGCAGTGGTCCTGCTGGTGTTTAAAATTTTTCCCAATGAAGATGAAGAGGGAAAGGGGTAGCAGGAGAAACATTTAAATCTCCTCAGACTAGGTTGAAGAAGAGAAAAAAGGAGGTTTGGGGCTGGCCCTGTTTCCCTGACTCTCTCTTGAGGATAATTCACAATTTATTAGATTGTTTCTTCACCATTAAAGATACTGGGATGCTGGCCTGAAGCCTAGGCAGAGGGGCTGTCATTTATAATTAGGTGGTAAAGAGAAGGCGGGATGGCCTGGCGTCTCCATCGCAAAGGGGGCTTTTTCGACCAGGGGGCTGGCCAAGTGTTATAGGCTCTTGGCGAGGACATCGGCCACCAGAGGTGGAATGGGATGGGTTGAGGCCACTCCCAGCCAGGCCCCCGCCCCCCCACTGGGGTTACTCACCAGGGAGCACTATGGAGAGAGCCGGCATTAGAGCAGCCAAGAAGCTGCAAGGTATGGATGGATGTGCTAAATAAACTGAGGATGCCCTCTGGAGCCAAGGAGTGGCAGCTGGCTCAGGTTCCTCACGGTCGTCCCATCTGGAAGCTTCATTACTGCCAGCTGCACAGTTTTGTCAACTCAGCCTGATTTAAAGGACCCTTTGTGGTTATGAGAACTGCTCTCTATGACCATCCCCATCTTCCACTAATTGGCAGCCAAAAGCCTGAGAGGGACTCACAGCCTGGCCCCACACCCCGGGTGTCCCCCTTGCCTCGCTCCCTAGTGTGGGGAATCGAGAGGCACTAGTTCCGACAAGATGGGCACTTTACCCTCTAGCTTCTCACTTGCCTCACTGACTGCAGGAGGAGTTGGACTAATTCTCAGTCTTGTAATTCTCGGTCTTGTCTGCACATTGGACTTACTTGAGCGGGGGGGCTTCTAAAAATGCTGGTATGGTCCTTTTTTGCTAGAAAGCCTGATGTAGTTGATCAGGGTTGTGAGAGCTCTAGAAGTCCTCTTGGCGACTCCAATGGGCAGGCATGGTTGAGAAACACCAGACTGAATCTAGTCCTAACTCTTCGCCCTCCAAAGCAGGAAAGTCTTTCATAGTGGAATCAGATGGAGTTTGGAGTTTGACACACCAGGTTCAAGTTCCAGCCTGCCATGACACCATGGGGAAAATTACTTTACCTTTCTAAGCCTTAATTCCATCAGTAAATTAATGGAGGTTACTAATACCTACCTTGCCAAATATAAAGATTAAATAAGATGAGGGCATGTGATAGGCATTCAAGCAAAGGTAGCTTTTATTGTTATTCCCTCCTAAAACTGTTCCTACCTTTGACTTCCTTATTTTTGCCAGTGGTGCCATCATTATCCCAGTTCTTAGGCTCAACAAATGGTTGATGAGTGAGTAATGGCTGGTGGATCTGACCATTCTCACCCGTGAAGGAGAGGGGAAGGTTTATTTCATTCAGTCTGGTTCATGTTCTGAAGTCTTCCCAGTACGGTCCACAGACCAGCTCCACCCACAGGCCTGGGCACTTGTTTAGAAATGAGGACTCTCAGCCTTACCCAGACCTTCAGAATCAGAATGTGCATTTTAACCAGATCCCCAGGGGGTCTGCATGCACATTCAAGTTTGGAAAGCACCACTCCCAAGCATCCTTGTCCTTGAAACTTAGTGAAAAGGGATGAATTCAAGTCCCTGGAGTGGTGACAGTTTACAAATTCCAGTGTCTTGGTTGGATACACCATGGTGAGCCCAAGTGAGTCATGGTTGCATTCCAGCTGGCAGCAGGGAGCACGCTGTCACAGGCTGGGCCCGGCTGGGCCACGGCGGAGCTCTAGGCAAAGCTTCATCACCCCATTAGACTCCATCGAGGCACTGCATCAGGTTCCACCCTTCATCTGGCGCTAATTGCTTCACATAGGCTCAGTGCGTGCCTAACCGCCCTCAGTCACTACAACAAGTTGTCACAGGTCACACAAATGAAGTGACGCTTGCATGCATAGGGGCAGGCCACTTCCTGCCCGGGGAGGCTGGCAGGGGCTCCTATGGTCTAGCCAGAGGCCCCAGGACTGACCCTCCACCTCAGGGTCTTGGGGATCTTCCCTAAGCATTTCCTGGTTGGCTTGCACCCCTTGGTTCTCCAGCTTAGATTCCTTGGCTTTTTTACCCAGGACCCTGCAATGATCCCCCATCCCACCCCAGTGCACAACTGCCTCACCCAAAAGGCAAACCACCTGGTGTGGAACTGTGCTTTCTATAGCCTATGTTACAGCAGTAGAGGTGTTAAATACCCTTTTCAAATTACAAAGACACCTGCCATCCCATTTGTTATCCCTCTAACCCTGGGGCAGGGGCAGGTAAGCGCTTCCCATCGATTCTCTCTCCATCGATGCTCTCTGTAGGAAGGCGACACTGCAGGCTAGGACTGCAGTCAGTGGCCTCTCTCAGGGCGTTTCTCTTTGCTCTCTTGGCATTTACTATTATTTGTAATGACTTTAATTGTGTGAGTTCTTGCTTTATTTCGTTTTACCCACTGGGCTGCAAGCTTCCTTAGGGCAGAGTCTGGGTTGGTCCTATTCACAGGGGTAGGGGGGCAGACTCTCATCAGGAGGGAGGGAACTCTGGAGGCACCCTAGGACTAAGACAAAGGACATCAATACAGAACAGAACCCCTGTTCCAAGACTGGCTCCTCAGGAATGAGAAAACTCCAGAGTTGCCCCAGGGCCAAGACAAATGACATCCATACAGGACAGAGACCCTGCTCTAAGACCACTTGGAAAAGTGGTGAATCATGACTATATCTGCTCAGAAGATGCTACATGACCCCTGCTTCATTATAACAGCATTATAATACATTAGCATTGTGGGACTCCATCCCCTGGTAGCCAATCAAGGAAAATCATGGGAAACCATATGCACAGTAGTTTAAAGTGATAAACTATTATTGTATATGCACAATAAAAGCCACCAAAACTAGCCAGGAACTACCCGCCCTATAAGAATGGAATCCCTCCAGCCACTGAGGGTCGATCTCTGCTGGGTGTTGGCCTGCTCCCATGTTTTGTGGAATGTACTATTGCTTAATAAATCTGCTCTCTTCTTTCTGCTATCAACTCTGTGTTCAGTTCAATGCATGTTTCACGACCACTGAGAACTTGGTTACCTGTGCCCACCTGCGACAGTAGCACTCGTTTCAGGCTCAGTGTCTGATGCATAGAGATCCTCGATAGGTATTCCCTGAGTACACAGATAAATAAATGTGCTTCTGACTCTGGAGACTTGAAGGGCGAGCGTGAATTCTTGCACAGCACTGAGAGAGTTGTGTGTGTGTGTCTTTGGTGTGGCAAGGCGGTGGGGATGAATTTGCTCCCAGTACAGCCCTCAGAGCAGGCTACAGTGTTACTGGGACGTGTAGTCCAGGGAGGTGTGCCCTTGCCGTATGGAACACACCGATGACCACTTCTGCCACAGGGCATTCAGCCTTAGGAACCAGCACCCAGCACTCCAGCTTGCAGGCCAACTGTAGTCAAAGGATTTGGCTAGCATCCAGGTCAGTCCTAGAACAAGGGAGGATGGAGCCCTAGCTCCAGGTTCGCAGAGGGCTGGTTTTGGGTGCACCCGAGCCATCCTGAGGGTGAGCAAGCAGAAAGGAAGCCTGCATCTTCAGGACTTCGTGGGTGGCAATCAATGTGGATAATACAGGAAAGTCCCAATCCAAGCTGCCACACCTGGGCTCAGCCCAAACCCAAGAAGCCAGGGCTCTCCAAAGACTGGGTGTGGGCTATGGCTGGTTTCTCCTCCATCTACATTCCAGGTCACAGACTGCAAGTGCAGGATGCCTTGACTAGTTTAGTGACCTCCTGCTAACCTGGGACTCACTGTCTCCTCTCAGCTCTGAGCACCGCCCATCCTATACTTGTTCATCCCTGGTTTCCCATCCTACTGTGTATCAAGGTGAATTCTCAGGACTCTAGGGGATGGTGTGAAATGGAAGGTAGTTCTCACACCCTGGTGAAGCAAGACACAGGCAGCATTAGTGTCAGGGTTAAGGCTGTATATGATCAATGGTCATCTATGGGCCTTAGCACAGAAGGCATTTGTGATATCATCAGCCTACAAGGGAGCCCATCCCGCAGCCTTCCAGAGAGGGACAGGAGGCCTGTCAGTTTCATCAACAGCTGCCATATTTTAAGGTTCTCTTGCATGATAGGAGATGATGTGCAATGAACACATTGTATGCAGGAAACGTATTTATACGTTTTACGTTGACTGGTAGTAGAGCGAGTGATAAAAACTACCCGCAAACAATGTGTTAAGTGCTAAACTGTGGGCACACACACGTTAGAGCTAAGAGTTTGGTTTCTGGAGTAGGCAGAGGGAGCATTTCTGAAGGAAAAAGCCTCGTAAGGCCCTTCACATTCGAGTAGCATTGGATGGAGGCAGAAAAAGAAGAAATGGCCTTTCAGGAAGAAACATGAGTGTCAGCCGAGGGAAGCATGGCGTGCCCGTGGGCTGTGAGCATCTCTGTGATTGCTCTGGAGGGCGTGTGCCGTGATTCACGCCTGAGTTTCCAGGCCCTGCCTGGGTTCCCAAGGAAAGCAGCGCTCCTTCCTGTTTGCATAAGGCAGCTGAATGGACAGCCCTCTGATTTGCTGCCTCGTGATCTGATACATTAACCAGGCATTGAGCCCCTACTAAAAACTCAACATCAAAAAAAGTATAAGTAAGGAAAATACTACATTGTAAAAAGAAAAAAGATGGAACTATGAACCTCTACAGCCATTTAAAATAGAGAAATTATGCTTTAAGCTTTAAAGATGGATGATATGAACTAGAGTGGATTGGAGTCCCTTGTGGACAGTATACATTCAAGTAATAACTATAATAGACTGTAAACAAACACTAAACAGTTTTATTTGCCTTCACACATTGGGGAGAAGGAAGCAAATTTGTGTTTTTCTTTTTCTCATACATTTATTTCTGTTTCTCAGTAATAACAGGAGGTAAGGATGTTTCTCTTACTGAGAAGCAGTTTTAAAAGGAAAGTCAACTTAGGATTTCTATTTGTTACCCCCTATCTTATCCCCATCCAGTTAGAATCCAAAGCTCTGCTTGCTTTAGGATCAAATAATGGCCACCAGCAAGCAAGAAGGGATTGCTGTCCCTTTAGGGAAGTCATGAAACACTTGTGAAATCACTAGTGTTTTTTTGGCTATGCTCTTTATAATTTGGGGCTTCTCTGGAAATGAGGGTATTGGAACAAACTTTCTAAGGCTTTACCAGCACCAGGTCTCTCCAGTTTGGGTGCTTCTTGTAGCTCTGCTAACAAAGAAGACGGTTTTCCTGCCAAACAAGCTGAGTCTGAGACGCACAGGAAGAGGGTCTAAGGCATCAGGATAATACACGTGGGAAGGCAGCGTGGAGGCCTAAGGGAAAGATGGTGGCTGTGGACCATTGGCCAGGGTTGCACAGCAGGTCAAAAGCCCAACATATTCAAGCAGATCTAACTCTAAAGTAAGTGGAGAGCAGGAGTGACTGAAGTTCTGTGGACAGAACAGTGTGATTGTGACAGCCTCACTTAGGGAAGTTATCATGGGGCGGCCTGAAGGTCAAAGCCAGGGAGGCTTGCTCATGGTGCCTGCAGTGGGGAATGTACCAAGGGGAAAGGGCTGCAAATATGAGATCGTCTGGGAGGGAAAAGGGTGGTGGGTACGGGGTGAAGGTCGGGTGAATCAAAAACAGCACCAAGTGTTGGGGAGGAGGCGGAGAAGCCATAATTCACACGCTGCTGGAGGAAATGGATGTGGACAGGCCCACAGTAGAAAACTGCAGACGGAATCTGCAAGAGTGGGTGTCTGCACACCCCACAGCCCAGCAATGCTTCCCTAGGAACATACACAAAATAAACACGTACATATGGTCACACCAAAAGATGTGCACCACAAAGTTTAATCTGTGCTATTTATAAAAGCCAAAAATGGAAAACCCAATAGCCCATCAGCAGTAGAGTGGGTAAATAATGATATATTTGCACTGCAAGAGAGAATGAATGACCTAAAATTCCATTCAGTAGTACGGATGCAGCTCACAGTGTTGAGTGATAGAAGCCAGGCACGAAAAAGTGTAGATGGTATGATTCCATTTATGAATCATACCAGAAGGTATCCAGCCATGTAGTATGAAAAACAGAGACATTTACTGAAGAAGATACAAGATACAAGAAACAGTGTACACAGGACAATGATGCCTCAGTCCCCTTCAAAGTAGGCACCTTGAGACTTCACACAGTTCTCCCAAATGCTATTAGCTGCCTAGTTGTATTTTCCTGAATCTCATCGATGGTTTGAAATCTCTTCCCTTTCAAAGGTGATTTTTAGTTTTGGAAAAAGCCAGAAGTCACAGGGCACCAAATCAGGGCTGTATGGGGACTGGATCACCAGGTGATTTGATGTTTCACCAAAATCTCTGAATGCGATGTGATGCATGAGCGGGTGCTTTGTTGTGATGAAGCTGCCAATCACCAGTTGCCCACAGCTGCAGCCTTCAGAACCATCCTAATAGTTTCCATGGAGGAATGTTCAGGCTTCATGCAAAATCTGATGCAGACTCATTGTTCTACTTGCTCAGTCATTTTGAATGGGAGGGCCATACAGTGTACATGCACACTCAACGTGTCTACTGCTCCCACTCGCTAGTATAATGAAGTCATCATTGTTTATTCATGCGCATTCTAGTTCGCTCTCCTTGGCTGCCAGGTTACATCGATGTCACGCAAACCATTCTCGTTACATTAACAATGGCTGGACTTTTCCCAGACAGACTTCATATACAAAGTTCAAAAGCAGGCTAATCTGAGAGAATTCAGGATGTTAATCACCATTGGAAGGGAGTGGCAGGGGAACTTCTGGGATGCTGATAATGTTCTGTGTCTTGATCTGGGTTCTGGTTTTTGGGTGTGTTTTTGAAAACTCACCAGGCTCTATACTCATGTGTGTCCTTTAATGCACATCTATTACACTTTAATGAAAATTATGAACTGATAACACGAAGCAGAGTAGAAGCGTTAGAGAGTCCATCTTGTGATGCTAAGTTTGATTGAGATGGGGGGATAGGCAGGTGGAAGTGCCCAGGGTGCAGTGGAGGTGAGGCACTCTGGTCTGACCGGGAGCCCAGGGCTGCAGACACTGAAGTAGGCACAGAAGGGGCAGGGAAGCTGAGAGTACAGCTAAGTCTCCTGGGACAGGAGGGGAGCATCGGGGGCGTCAGAAGGCAGGAGGAGGGTGAGGAGTGACCAGACGCATTCATTAGCAGTGTGGTCAGCCCTTCCCTGTCCCAGGGAACTCCTCCTGGCTCTGCTGGCCATGATGTCTGCGCTTTGGGACTTTGTATGTGTTGCTGGGGTGGAGGGCACATACCCCACCATCCCTTCAGGTGGCGCCATCTTCCTTTTAAAAGCTGAAGAAACAGCATGGGCCAGGTGCAACTGTTTAGGGCTGGGGAGTGGTAGAGCAAGGTGTCTGCTCACTGGAAATTCACTCATGGAGTGTTCATTCACGATTTTTTAAACTTCACCTGGATATATGTTAAGACAGATTTGTTGCAGGGTGTCTGGGCTCTGCTGCTCGACTTCATGACCAGCAGTCGAGGCTGCATGAGGGCCCTGGGCCCGAGCTCTCCTAGAAGTCTGAGGGCACCCTGGAGCCGTCAGTTGTAAGGCCGCCTCTGATGGGTGGGGTGGCCTCCTGAGCCTTTAACAAGCCAGATTAGAACTGTTAGAGTTGAACTGTGCACAAAATACCGCCAAAGTGTTGAGAAAGGAGATGTAACTTTGCCTTAAGGATCAGAGAAGTCCTCACACAGGATGCTGGTGACAGTGGAACTGGGTATTGAATTCTGAACAGGAGTGTTTCTGGCAGAAGATAGAAGGTGGTTATGATGAGAATAGTATAAACAAAGGATATGATGAAGGTGTGTTGGGCCTGAGGATTGTCAAACATTCTAATGTGGACATGAGTGTGAGAGTGTGTGTGTCTGAGTACTGTGTGAATGCCACTGGTGGGAAGGCTGAAAGAGGAAGCAGCAGCCGGGTCGTGAAGCACTTTGCTAAGCTCAGAGTTTGGGATTTATCCCTCCAGCAGGTGGAGTTTCTGAAGACGCTCAGTTGGAAAGTGCACCATCCCTTCACCTCCACCACCTCCCCCTTTCCTATCCCCTTGCCTCCATCACCAGCATGCACACAACCAGGGCACGCATGACAGTAACTGTCTCCACAGAATGAATTATTGTAATGTTAATTATAGCACAGTTAGTTAGGGAACAGTCCTGCCTGCGGCATCCTGGGGAAGAGGCTGAGTGAGGCGAGCTTGGACCCCAGCTGGGAGCCTTGCCTTCGCTCCCCTGCGCTCTTCCGCTCGCCACCGGTGGCGTCGGCTGTGCTGCAGGTGCAGTGATAAGGTCCAGGTCAAAAATTACAGAGGAGGTGGAGTGGTTTCTGAGTATAGGAATGAGAGAGGGCCCAGACCGAATTAAGATTTGTTAATAATAAAATTTTGAAAATATTGTTTTTGCAATTCAAGGTTTCTGCTTTCCGAACAGTGCAAATCACTGCCTTATGGTAGAATAAACAGTACCTAGGAGCTGACTGAGGAGCTTTACCTCTATTATCTCACTTCACTATTAAAAGAACTACAACATGGAACCGGAGAGCATTACGCTAAGTGAAGTGAGCCGAGTGGTGAAAGACAAATACCACATGATCTCACCTGTAAGTGGAACCTAATCCACAAAACAAACAAGCGAAATATAACCTGAAGCGTTGAAATGAAGAACAAACTGACAGTAACTGGGGCGGGGGGAGGGAGTGGGATAATGGGGGAAACAAGGGGAAGGGTCATTAAGGAACACACATAAAAGACACACAGACAAAGCCAAAGGGTGCAGGACCGAGGGTGGGAGGTGGGGATGGGTGGGGCGGTGGAGAGTGATGGGGGGTGGGAATGGAGGCAACTGTACTTGCATAACAATGGAAAAAAATAACTACAATAACAGGTTTGTATTGTTTCCTTGTTAGGATGAGAAACTTGGGCTCAGAGGCATTTGAACACCATCCCCAGGCCTCACAACCAGTAAGTGCTTTCTCAGTAGCCACGTATCCTTATGTGATCTGGTGTCATTCTGAGAACCAGTGAGGCGGGGAACAGGTCTGAGAGTGGGAGACTGGACCTGGACGAGACTGCAGTGGAGAAGGGGAGCAGAGGGTGTCACACGGCTTTTGGAGGCACTCTGGTGCCCTCTCGTGGCAAGCTGCATCACAAGAAAAAAACGCTTCGTGTGCCTGAGTTTGGTGCTCATTCACGCAGGACTTGCCAACATGCAAAAGGGCACAGTAGTGGGCAGTGGAGATGGGAAGGGAAAGGAAAGAAGGGAAGAAGGTGAAGAAGAGCCAACCTGGTCCTAGGTGCCTGTCAGCCTCTGCTGCTCATGTCTTTATAGAGAACTTGCCTCTTTCCCTTAATCCAGTGATGAGCAGTGGTTCTCAAGTGGGTGTGCGCAGACTCGCCGGGCAGCCCAAGAGTGCAGCTTCTGGGCTCCAGAATTTCTGCTTATCAGGCCTGAAGGGGCCCAGAGTCTGCAGTTTTATAATTTTTTAAAGATTTTATTTATTTATTTTTAGAGAGAGGGGAAGGGAGGGAGAAAGACAGGGAGAGAATCATCAATGTGTAGTTGTCCCTTGAGGTCCCCTACTGGGGACCTGGCCCAAAACCCAGGCATGTGCCCTGACTGGGAATTGAACCAGAGACCCTTTGGTTTTCAGGCCAGCACTCAGTCCCCTGAGCCACACCAGCTGGGGCCCAGAGTCTGCATTTTTAAACCACATCCACGTGGTTCTGATGCAGGTGGCTCTTGAACCACACTGTCAAAAAGCCATACTGTTTAATATAAATATTTAGCTTAAAAAATGGGTGCTTCAGCAGCAAACTAAACACATGGCTCCTAAACCATTCACTAAAAGGAATTCAGAAGAATTCACAGGTTACTGTCTTATTTCTGTTCTTGCCTGGCTACAGATAAAAGACACAACTCTACAAAACACGCCCTCTCCATTCCCGAAATCAGGTTGGTTGGCTTAATTCTCAAAGGGCAAAGTTAGAACATCTTAACAGAATTTAAATGAATAGTTCTGTCCCCTCAAAAGAGTGGATCCAAAGCTTGAGTTCCTTGGACACGTGCTTCTAGAGATGCTAACAAGCGGCCACACAAGAAGCCCTCTCTGGTAGAGCAAGGATGAGGGAGCCACTGAACCACGCTGGCACTAAAGTCTTTGAGGAGCCTACGCTGAGAAAAGATGTTTAACTTTATTTGGCGAACGTACCCGGGTCTTGTTGAATCATGTGACTTTCTTATTTTTTTTGTTACACGTTTATTAAGGTTCATGACAGACCAGTTTGGGAAATACTATCCTAGAATAACAGGAATATAAATTACATATTTATTTCTGGGTTCTAAAAAAAATACCTATGAGTGGGGAAGAACAGTCTTTTTCATTGGTGGTGCTGGGACAACTGGATATTCACATGCAAGAGACCGAGGACCCCTTTCCCCCTGGGATACATAAACCACCTTGAAATGGATCGAAGACCTAAATATAAGGGCTAAAACTATGTACCCTTTCAAGAAAAGTTTTCATTACCTTGGATTAAGCCATGTTCTTTTTTTTTTATATATGACACCAAAAGTGCAAACAACAAAAGAAATAATGATACACTGGACTTCATGAAAATAAATAATTCATGTTTCAAAGAAACCACCGAGAAAGTGAAAAGACAACCCGTAGAGTGGTAGAAAATATTTTTGTATTGTATACATGATAAGGAACTTGTGTTGAGAATGTGTAAACAACTCTTACAACACAATAATACAAAGATGAATAACCTAATTTTTAAAACGGGCAGAAGATATAAATGGATGTATCTCTAAAGGAAATACACAAATGGCCAACAAGGACACAGAAGCACCCTCAACAGTGTCAGCCTCTAAGAAAACGCAACCAAAACCACAACAGGACATTGCCTCAAACCCACCAACACAGCTGGAATCTAGCTGGAATCAAAGAAGACATAATGTAACTGTTGAGGAAGAAGTGGAGAAATTAGAATCGTCACACATTCCTGTTGGTGGCCATGTAGAACGACACAGTCATCTTGGAAAAGACTCTGACAGTCCCCGCAAAGGTCAAACATATAGGTACCATATAACTTGGTAATTCCACTCCTGTGTGTACGAGGTATGTCCAGAAGGTACCCAGCCATGTAATGTGAAAGATAGAGGCATTTACTGAAGAAGATACAAGAAACATTATACACAGGGCAATGACGCCTCAGTCCCCTTCAAAGCAGGCACCTTGGGACCTCACACAGTTCTCCCAGTTGCCCTCAGCTGCCCCATTGTGTTTTTCTGAATCTCATTGATGGTCTAAAATCTCTTCCCTTTCAGAGGTGATTTTAGTTTTAGGAAAAGCCAGAAGTCACAGGGCACCAAATCTGGGCTGTAGGGGGCCTGAATCACTTGAGTGATTTGATGTTCTGTCAAAAATCTCTGCATAAGTCGTGATGCATGAGCGGGTGCATTGTTGTGATGAAGCTGCCAATCACCAGTTGCCCACAGCTGCGGCCTTCTGAATCATCTGAATAATTTCCATGGAGGAATGTTCAAGCTTAATGCAAAATCTGATGCCGATTGCTTGCTCAGTCATTTTGAATGCGAGGGCCACACAATACACATGCTCACTCAACGGTGTCTGCTGCCCCCACTGACTAGTACAGTGAAGTTGTCCTTGTTCCCCCATGCACATCCCAGTCCACTCTCCTTGGCTGCCAGGTCACATCGATGTTGTGCAAACCGTTCTCCTTATATTAACAATGGCTGGGCTTTTTCCAGACAGACCTCGTATGAAATTAAAACACACACAAAAAGCTTATAATAAATGTCCACAACAGCATTTTCACAACAGCTAGAAAGTGGAAACAATCCAAATACCCATGTCCTGCGGAATGAACAAAGAGAGCGTGGAGTAACAAGACAAGGGCACGTTGCTCGGCAGTAAAAGTGAATGAAGTACGACTGATCAATGCTGCAGTGTGGTGAACCTGGAAAATGTTTTGCGAAGTAGAAGAAGCCAGTCACAAAGGGTCACATATTATATCCCATGGTTTCATAGATCTGAAACGTCCAGAATAGGCACATCTATACAGACAAAACATAGACTAGTGTTTGCCTGAGGCTGAAGGGATGGGGACGTGGGGAGTGACTGCCGGTGGGTAGAGGGTTTTTTGGGTCAATGAATACGGAGTTTTCTCAGGGGGCGATGAGAATAATAAATTGTAGGGTAAATATTACATTTTGTGTTGCAATTACAGTTTTCTTAAAGAATATAAAAGCTATTAAAATTTATGCTAAAGATAAGTTGAAGTTTTTTTAGGGGAAAAATGAGCAAATCATTTATATTTTCCTTAAGTTATGCCGAACCATAATGAGACCCTTTCCCGCCAGTGTCAGTGGCATCTGTGCCCGCCCCCCCCCAAGTTGCTCTCTGAGTCAGTTGGGCAGCTGCTGTGACAGCAAGGAATCAGAACATGTGGGCCTTCCTTGCCCCCACCCTCCCACTCCCGCCACACTGTATACACATGACAGTCTCTTTCCAGCACTCTGGTGGGTCCTCTGACTCCTCGAGGAGCAAGTGGTGGGGAAAGGATGGGAGCCACCCCCTGTGCCTGTCCCATCCCTGGTCCCACCAGGCAGTTCACAGAGGGGTGGAGCTTGTCTCACCATCAAAACTCGCCTATTGTTTGCCCTCTTCCAGTTACAGGACCACTTGGCCCCCCACCCCATACCTGCTCTACACTTGCTCTGTGCTCTGTTTTTCTCCATCTCCTTTACTTCTCAGATGTTTACCTGGCCCAGCCTTCCTGACTGTAAGTCTTAATAGAGCTCTCTTTCTATTTGCCCACCTGCTGTCACTGCTTTTCCAGCCCTTGCATTTTCTGTCCCCACCCCGAGGCAGCCCATCCCTTAGCTGCTCACGCAGCGCACCTGCAGCTTCTTACCTGTAGCCATGACTCCCCTTCAGGCCAACACTGCCCGCAGGGCCAGGAAGATGGCGCCCGGTCTGAGAGCGGCTTGGGGTAGAGGTGCTGCTGACAACCTCACCGTTTCACTCTTCCTTTCTAGGTTAAGGCCGCCTACTCAGCAGGCTTCCGGGGCCAATGCAAACCCTTGCCTACTGTGCCGGATGTTTCCTGTTAGTGGTTTCGTTTCCCTTCATGTAGTCTCCTTTGGGGTGCAGGACCAGGGCCCAACAACCCTGAGAAAGAGGCATGCTTCACTTTTGAGGATTCTCCGTGCCTCCTGCATCTACCCCTCCTGCCCCCATGTGCCCAGTGCTTCTCATTCCTCTTTATCCTGTGGCCTGAGGGTGGCCAGGGCTTAACTGTTGGTAGGAGTGACTCTGACTGGAGGTGAGTTGAAGCCCAGGAAACAGACACCACAGCTATTTTCAAACCTGGCTACACGTTGGAATCACTCTGGGAGCCTGAAAAAGTACCAGTTCCCAGGCCCACTGCTGACTTAATTGGCCTTGGACAGGGCCTGGGCATCAGAATCAGGTGATTCTCATCCAGCCAGGACTAAGCGCCACTTCACAATGATCTTGAAGTCTGGACATTGATCCAGCAGCATCTACACAATCCAAGAATTTGCTAGAAGCTCAGCTTCTTGGCTCCGCCCAGAGCTACCAAATCACACTCTTTGGAGTTGAGGCCCAGAGATCTGTGCTTTAATTCAATAAGCACTGTAGATGTTTCTTACTAAGAGTTTGCAGACTGATGCACCCCTCCATGCAACAAAGGGAGAAGGGATGGCCGGAGGCAGCAACCGATTTCTCGGTCTACACCGTGGTTCCCCGGGTGGGGTCCCTGGACCAACAGCATCAGTATCATGTGGGAGCTTGTTAGAAATGAGTGTTCTCAGCTCCTTCCCCATGCCAACTCAATCAGAAACTCTGGGGTTGGGGCCCAGAGATCTGTTTAAGAAGCTTTCGAGGTGTTTCTGATGCATGTTCAAATTTGAGCGCTACTGGTCTACCATTTACCTGCCTCACCTGAGACCATTGCATGATTTGGGTCCCGACTGTGGAGGTTCTGTAAGAGAAGGATGGTGGCCAAGGGCATTTGCACAGGGCTGAAGTTGTTGCCCATAGAAGGATGAGATGTGTGGGGATAAATGGTGTGTCCATTCCGAGGGGTCCTTCCCCTCAACACTGCTCAGGGGACTTGTGTGGGGAGGAGGATGCGGGCAGGAAGTCGGGGAAGCAGGACTCAGCCAGCTGGCCTGCCTGAGCTTCCACGTCCGTTCTGTGCATGTGGCTGAGTGTGCGAAGCAGATCTCGAGTTCCAGCAGGATGAGCGAAGGGGCTGCGTAGAGGGAGAGAGAATGCAGCTGGGAGGGTGTTTCAGTCAATCACTCAGTCCGTTATTGCTCGGGGCTCCGCTGTGCCCGCCCGTGGGCTAGTTCTGTGAAGGAAAGGGACAAAAACAACTGTGTCTCTGTGTATGTAGCTGCACTTACAGGGCAGGAAAAGGTAGGTTTACAGTTGTGAGTACACAAGCATGGAGTTTATTCTGTATTCTTATTTGTTAATTATTGAATTATTTTCCATAGGAACAACTGTAAACCTACTTTCGCCCCACCCTGTATACAGGTGTGTATGTGTGTGTGAAGGCACAAACCATGCACACACACACACGTGCACACCTGTGTATATAACATGTGTGCATACATATATGTATATGCACACACACGTGTGTGGGATTGTATGTGTGTTGTGTGGGTGTGTGGTGTATATATTACAACCACTGTCCTCACAGGACCTGCAGTCTAATTGGAGAGAAAAGACCCGTGTAATGGAAACACAACGGATGTGTGGTCCACTCCATGGCAGTGTCTGTAAGGGGCCTCTGGGGAGTTCGTCTTGAGGAAGTTTTCCTAGAACAACTGCTGCTCTGCTCTGACAAGGTAAGGGGAAGGAAGAAGGTAGTTCAAACGGTGAAGTGAGGGGCACCTTTGGCTCACGCCCACACGGATAGCCTGCCAATTCTTTCCCTAACGTCTTAAAGCTAAAAAGGGGTTCTGATCTGGCCCCTCTGGCCCTGGACACTTACATTTTAAAGAAAACCCATGAGATGATGCCCAGGCTCTGCTGGGCCTTTCTGGTTACTGGGACTGCCTGGGAATTGTGGGTAAGAAGGTGGGCTCCTCCGTCCCTCCAGTGCCGATGGGCCCTGTTTACAGGGGCCAGTCACTTTTCCTGGGTTCCTGTTTAGCCTTCCCGGCAACACTGCTCCTAGGCGGGGGTGATCCTCGTCCTGTGGAGGGTGAGCTGCAGGCTCTGAGAGATCAGCTTCCTGCCACTGGTAGCAGAGGAGGGCTGGACCTTCCTCACCGCCTCTGCTTGACTTACCGGGGAGGTCTGAGGACTACAGGAGGTTATGTGACTTCATTATCTTTATTTGGGCCCTTGCTTTTTCTAAACTCAGTTTGTATCCTATATCTTTTATGTTCAAGGATGTCTTTTTTCCCCCACCTTTCTGTCATCTCAACAACAGCTAAAAAGTTTCCCCTTATTTTCACATTTCATCAGAGATTTGAAAACATTCTAAAAGCACAAGTAGATACATATGTTCATTACCATTGTTACTCTAGGAATTCAAATGTTTGTTTAATTTGGGGGCAAAGGGCAGAACCTTTTATTTTAGTATATAGAAAAACTTTGCAGTGTGGCCAGAATGCTTCTAAATACTTGTGGAGGGGGAATGGGGTGCAAGGGGCCTCTGCAGATGGACTTGGCCCCACCTTGGGGTCACTGACACTGACGGCCGGGGGCCCTGACCCGGCTGAGCAGGGCACACGCTATGCCCCGCCCATATGAAGACGTTTTGACAAAGTTGAGTTAATCACGTGCCTTTGTCCCTGCACATCCTCTTCACCGGTCTCTGCAAGGCCCCTCTCTTGAATGAATGAAGGTGTGTCTGTCTTTTCATTTTTATACCCCACTCTCTTTTCCTTTTGGCATTTCCATGTACCTTTATTTGTGTGCTTGCAAAATGCATACTGTGGTTTTGCATGTGCATGCATTTTTAATTTATGCAAATGATATTGATTATAAACACGTTTTCTTATTTTTACCCCAGCACTAGGTTCTTAAGATCTGCTCTCATGACCAACATGAGTAATACTGAGGGTCTACCTGCTGGGTAGGATGCCCCTGTGTGTCCTGCCACTTTGCCTCTGCCTTCTCCTGTGGCTCTCTGCGTCACAAACATGTGCTGCGGTGAACAACCCTGCAGGTGGCCCACCGGGGACATGGGGGACACTGTGCCTGGGAGCCACATGTACTCTGGAGGGGAATTTCCAGGTTGCAGGGGGTGTTTATACTTATTCTGAGGACCTGTTCTCCAAATGGCTGCACCAGTCAGCTCCCCACTAGCATAACACACGGTCTAGTTTGTAAACGTCCTGTGGGTGCTTGAAAAGAATGTGTTCTGTTTGTTCTTTGGAGGGTGATGTGGTGTAGGAGGGCTTAGAATCCTAAATGTATATAATAGCTCACTTGTATTGATTCTATTGTTTAGATCCCTGATATCTGATCCTTTTTTGTTCTTTTGATGTGTCAGTTTCTAAGGTTTCGGTCAAATCTTAGCTGCAATGATTGGTTAGTTTGTTACTCCCTGCAGTTCGGTCAACTGTGGCTTGATGCAAGTTGAGGCTGACTGTTCAGGACATGAGTGTTTATCATTACTACGTGCTCTTGCCCCATTGCTGGTTGATGTCATTCTTTGTTCTTCACCTTTCAAGCTGTTATGGTTGATGCCCTAGCTTTCTTTTAGTCCACACTTGCTCAGTATATCTTATTGCATCTTTGTATTAAACATTTTGTGCCTTTCGGTTTCAAATGGGTTTCTCATAAACAGCAAATTGTTAGCTCTTTTTATGAAAGTACCACCCTTGCATTTCTGTCTTGCAGCGGTAAATTTAATAGTTAACATTTTGGGGGGTCAATCACTGTCATAGTATGACTAATTTGTGCCATCTGTCTTTTTACTTACTACCATTTTTGGGTGACTTTCTAGAGTGCTTTTCTCCTCCCCATTGGCAAGAGAATATTCTTCTGGTTCAAAATTTGTGTTTCTCATTTTGTTCTCATGGTGGTCACCCCTAGCACCCATGTTTACTCCTGCCTGTGGGCTTTTGAAACTTATCAACTCTTGTATAAGCTAAGTCTTCCAACAGGCTCTCCTGCTCCTTTTGTCTCTCTACCCCTTCCGGTCATCATTCAATATTCCAGTTCTAGGTCGTTATATGTGTAGTTCTTCTGTTTCCCTCCTTTGGTCCTGATTAAAAAAAAAAGCATTACCAAGGTATTTGATCACTTACAGTATTCTCATGTCTCTTGTAGTATTCCCTAGATTTGTTGTCTTCTTACTTGCAGTTTTTTCAGTGTAGGGCCCTGTGGGTAAATCTTTGGAGGTCCTTTTATGCCCAAGTACACTTTGGTGATTCTCTTAAATGCCTTTTGTATGTGCTATGGCGTCCCCGTAGGGTTGCTGCACTGAATCTTCTGGCCCTGGTTTCTGAGACTCTGGTTAGGGGCCCTGTAATTGTTCTCTTTTCTTCCCACCAGATTGGCTGGTCAGTGTTGTGCCAGTAAGCTGGCTCTCTAGGGAAAGAGCCCAGATCTGTAGTTTGCCAATTACTGGGGTGTAAAGACTCCCACCATGGCCACTTTCAAGCTCCCCACGGGATGTCACTGAACATGGCCTTGGGAGATAAGTGCTCACATGCACCGTTGGTTCTCGGGAGCTGGTGTGAGCTGCCTCCCTCTCTCCTTTGTTGATGCCTAATCCAAGTGCTGGAACAGACTGCTGTGGTCATTGTACATTTCCTCAAGTTGAATTATTTTGTCCCGTCTATTTCCACCTTGCTTGTTATCCTAGGCCAACTCAATTTGCTTTATAGGTGAGGATATTGAAATGCTTAGAAGAGCTAAAGGGATTTGTTAGTGGTCAATAATCAGAAAGGCATGCACTCAGAGGTTTCCTGCTCTTAATAAAACCAGATTATAACACTTTCTTGGAAAATGCATAAAAAGTGGTATTTTAATAGTTCTATGTCATCACTTAGAGGTTCTGGGGCAGCTGAGTGAGCTGTGAGCATAAACAGCCTTCTGGTGAAATTCCTGGATGCCTAATCCTCAGAGAACCGTAACTCCGTTGCCATTAAAATACAGCCGGAGACCTTCCTGGCCTCAAGGTGTGACCGCAAACTCAGAAGCAGCCCCTGGAGGGTGACTCTCTCCCCTTTCCTATGTGGGAGATTTGTTTGCAGCGAGAAGTGTTCCATTTTCCGGGACAAGTCATAACTGGCTGGATACGGTCTGGGGGAGAAACAGGCAGCCTAGTGCTCTTGGGCCGACGGAACACAGCCGGGACCTCAGGGCAGGCAGGGAGAAGGAAAGGTGAATGTGGACGCTAGCTTTTCCTACACGATGGATTTTAGTCAAATGGAATTCTTTCCTTAAAGCTGCATTTACAGAGGGTCTCCTCTACCCCCCCCTTGCCTCCTTCCTACGCCCCCCACCTTAGATCCTCACCCATCATGCTGAACTGGAAGCGTGTGAGATGGGGGGCTGTCAGAGCTGCATCCACACTCCTCGGGGGGAGGGGTGGGGAGGCTGAGCCTCCTGGCTTCCCACAAAGGGGTTCTGGGCTCTCGGAGTCCAGCGCTACAACCGAAGGCATCACATAGCAAAGGGGTTTGGGTTTATGAACCTGGGGGCACAAGGCCGAAAGACTGTGCCCTGGAGAGTGAGGTGGGTTGTTGGCATCCTGTGCTTTAACTCAGACAAAAAGAGCCCACTGTCCTTTCTGTATAACCCTCTTTGCGAACCAACTGAGACCTCTCCTGAGCATTTTGCACGGATTCTCCTCTCTTCGGACACCTGCTTGACTGTGGCAAGTCCCGCCCATGGGCAATGCGTGAGCGATGTAGGTGAGCTGCATTAAAAAAAAACCCCTGATACCAGCTTGTAAACTTAACAGTTTAATGAGAGGTTGTTTACGTCTATTACAAAAAGGAATGCGTTTGTTGAAAATATGATTTGAATGTTGAAAAAGATCACTTTTCATCTTATGACATTTCCAGAAGTGTTTCTGCTATGTGAAGAAAGACACGTTGGCATTTCCAGTGAATCAGGTTCCTAACCCCAAGTCTGGAGAACATCTTCTCACGACTCCAGAATAAATCTCCACAGATCGTTAAAACTGTTCTGCCCCTCCCCCAGGTAACCCTTCCATCTCTCACTCAACTCTCAGGGAGTCCTTGTTGGTCATGCTGATTTTATCAGTTTACGGGGGGAGAGAGAGAGAGAAATAAAGAGAGAGAGGGCGATATGAATCAACACTGCTAAGGTGGAGGGGATGACCGAGTCCCTCCCTGTCGTGAAACCAGTAAGAAACTGAGGCTGAGAGAGACAGAGGGTGTTCTCACCTGGGGCGGCAGGAATTCATTAGTGTCAGAGCTGGGGCAGAACCAGCCCTTCCTCTTCTAGTCTAATGTGTGTTTCCTGACACTGTGCGTTGCTGCATTGGGTGACTGAGTTGGATGACCATGTCACCAACCTCTCTCTCCTTCTTGGTGAGTTTTCTTTGGGGATGTGGCTTATTTTGCCAAAGAAGGAATATTCCCATTAAGGGAAACTCCTATGGAGTGAGCTGTGCAAAGTCTAAACCCACCGTACCTTTGATGAGTGTTGCGCTTCTTAGAACGGAGAGGTTCCTGAGTGGGGACCACACAGTATCTCCCTGTGCTTGGGAGTCAGTGGGGTTAGGCCTGCTCTGGGGGTGGGGAATCGCAGAACAGATAGAAGAGGAGGTCAGGTGGCCTTCGGCCTGGGGACATGTGTGGCATGCTAAAGGTTCAATTTCTAGTGACGTGTTTTGGAAAGGGCAACTTAGGAGACATCATAGGCCTGGTACTTTGTTACGGTTGACGGTCTTCTGTTTTTCTCCTGGGACAGGTAATACATGCGGTTGGCCTCCGGGTAGGTGACTTTGCTGAGCGGAAGCTTGTAGATGGCGGGGTTGTTGGTCGTCAGGAGCAGGAAGGTTAGCGCGGAGAGGCAGAAGGGCCAGGTGCAGGTTGGCAGTCCAAACTGCGGGGAAGGAAGAACGAAAGGGGGGCCTTGGTTACATCAGATGCTTGTGCCTGTTTCATCAGCCCCTGCCAAATGCCTCCAGCCCCGGGAAGAGGAGGGGATGCTTTGTGGGAATTGATAGGACTAATACTATCGGACTAACTGATGCATGATCAATAGGAATAAAACCATGCTGGTGTTGTCAGCTGGCAGTGTTACCGGTGAACTCACATACTTCAAAATGCAGCCATTTGAACCTGATTATAATATGCCTTGATGTGGGAGACATGTTTTGTTGGGGTTACCTGGCCAGCCTATATCTCTCCCTTAAGGAACTGTGGCCATTCCTGCCTCCTTCTGCAGCCCCTGTTGAAGGCATGGCTTTGACAGTTATTTTATAGTTCAAGGCCTTTTTTCTTTAGTCATGGCTGACTGGACAAGAGACAGACACCTGACTCAAATGCAGCTTCCCATAGGCAGATGTCCTGAGAACAGAATTCCTCTCTTGAGAATTTGAACTAAGAGGCACAGAGTCTGTGTCCAGAGGCTCTTGGTCTGGGTGGCCACTTGGGGGCTCTGCCATCACAGAGAGACCCAGGGAAATAGAGCAGAGATGTAGAGAGAGGCAGAGACGTGACATCCCAGCCCCAAGAGCTGGAGTTGGAGAGCAGCTACCTCTCTTCCCAAGGCTCACCCATTCCCAGCTTCCTTTCCCATGGTGTTGACCTGTTCTTTTATTCCTAACATTTCCTGAAGCTTTTAAATACTCTTCCCTGCTCTTTCTCTGAAATAACTGGAATGGACGGCTTGCTAACACGGAGACTGCAAGTTCAGCTGTGAGGCAGGTCAAACCACGCCCCCTTGTCCCTACATACCATTTTATTATAAGGAACAAAAAGCTAAGGGAATACCATGGGGGCAACAATACTGGCCACGCATGTGTTCACAGGTGTCACTGTCGGATGGGACTTGGGGAAGAACAATGACAGCCTCGTACCAGAACTGCAACCGTAAGGAATACCTGTGAGTGACGAACTCCACTCAGTGAGTCTTTCCAAAGCCCTGCTAGCCTGCACCGGGTGTCTGGGGGGCGTCTCCTTCAAGTCCCGTAGTGGGAAGGATGTGGGCGGGGAGTTCCACAGGCCCAGATCCAAGTCTCAGTTCCAATCACCTTGTTGTGGTTTCATCAATAATAAAATAGGGATAATAATATCTACTCAGAGCTGGTGCCCAAAGCACACTCCTCAGTTTGTGGCCATCATCTGAGGGAGGCATTGTTGAAGACATGGGCCAGCTGGAAAGCAAACGAGGGGAGCTCCTAAGTGCTCTCTTGCGTGGTGGGCTTGAACAGTCTCACAAATGTCACTCAACCCTTATATATAGACAAGACTGGAGATTCCTTCAGAGTGTGTTAGTAGCCTGCACATTTTTGCATCCCTGAGAGAGGTCAGCACAGTGACTTAAACATAATAGCACATGGAAAGTAAACTTGAATTTGTTCTGAAAAATATCTAAATTGAGTGGTGTAACCTGTAACTTGTCTGCAACAGAGGAAAGGGCCAGTCATCGTGTAGATGCCCATGAACAAGAACCAAAGCCTCCTGTTTCCCGTCCCTTCCAGCACTGTGCCTGAGGAAGCCAGTGACAAGCACTTGTTGGGTGGACGATTGGGGGAGTTGGGGTACAAGAATGACAGGAGCAGACAGGAGTCTCAGAAGCTCTACTCCATCCTCCTGCCCCCGTCCATGTTTCTGATGGTTGGCTGTTTAGTCCCAGCTTTAATGATGGAGCTCACAACCTTAAGGTTTCATTCCTTCAGCATTTCTTGAGCACCCACTGTATGCTGGACCCTGTAATAGGTGCTAGAGATAGAGATGAAGATGTGACTGGGTCCCTGTTCTGAAGGAGCACGCAGGCTGAAGGTGGGAAGGGCCCCAAGTGTTTTTGAGTCACCATAGTACTGCGTGTCGCATGTTGTAGCAGCTGCTCGAACAAAATTGGATGGGGCTCAGAGGAGGGACTTAGCCCATGGGGACATGGGATGGTATCAGGGAAGAATAATTCTATGCCTAGAAACTTCTTTCCCACACCAAGTCCAGTTTCACTAGGAAGGGATTTAGACAGGTGTGAGTAGAATGCCCACATGTATCTCTACCCACAGGACCACTGGACTTTTCCTGGTTGCCCATGGGAGATGTGACCTTGAACCCTCATCCAAGGTGGGGAGGCAATGACTGCAGGCTGAGCCCTGAGCACTCAGCGCTGGGGCCTGTGCATGAGGGGGCTGTCCTGGCCATGTGGTGCCTCCTAACCTCACGCACCACCTGCGTGGGGGGTGGGGCGGCTCACATGAGGGGTTCTCGGCCTGCTGCACGGGCTGATAGCCACCAGCACTAGCTGCTCTTAGGCTTGCCTGGGGCTTGGCTCCCTGTCCCCCCCCCAAAGCCTTCCCTCAGGACCCCCAACACCATGCTAGTTACTACGGGACAAACAACTGGCCCACAGACTGGTTGGGAGATGATCTATAAACACACAAGACAAATGATAAAGATTTAAAACTAGTTCTAGGGGACGACAGAACCAGAGCTCTATCAGAAAGGAGTTTGATTGCTAAGGTAACGCTCTTCAAATTGCTGCCCCACTGACAATGGTCCTGACTGAGCGACACTTGACATTGAAACGTTTGAGGTCCAGCGTCTTACGTCCAGCAGGAGCTGAGGGGAGGGATGGAATCTGAGACAAGAGGGATGGACTGGGGAAGGCTTCCCAGAGGAGGGGCTTTGCGTTAGTTTTGGGGAGATGGGAGAACACCAGGAAGGGTGCTGGGGCACGCTTTTAGCTCGCGGGGACTCACCACAGATAACATGTTAGCCAGGGCGGCACCCAGGTAGGCTGCAAACAGGGCTGGAACGGAACCAAAAAACAGTCATGTGACTAACAGCACCTCAACCTTCGTCTACACATTCTCTCCACATACAGTTTATGCCAAAATGCTCGCTCTCAGATTACAAAAAAATTGAGTTTTGTTTCCATTGCTTGGCAGCTTAGGAAAGTGTTAAATTCCAAGCAAATGCTGGCACACCTAAGACAGCAGATGAACTTTGTTAAAAAGGGCCAGAACTGAGCTGTTACGGTTCTCCTGGGTCCCACCACCTTGCGTTCTAGCAAAGGAACATTTAGTGGCATAAACCATAAATGAAAATTTTACTATGCAGCCAAGAGGAGTGAATCCCAGAACTCCCTGCTGGTGTATTTCATCACAATTTATGAACATAATATGGGTTTCCAGGGAGGAGCAGCATTCCGTGAACTTGAGGAATACCAAGTGCACTGACTGCGTCATCTCCGACGCTCTGCAAGGGGAGGGCATGGCCAGGCTGGCCACAGGGGAGAGCCAAGTGCTAGCCGTTGGTGAGGGTCTGTGAAAATGGGCCAGGGTAGTTGGGCTTTGCTTCTGAACCTTTACTTTCTCAACTAAAAGCATCCCATTGTTCCTAGGATGTTAACAGTGAACCTTTATTAGAGAGTCACTGAGTGCCCAGCTGACCACATCCTGACCACATCCCATGATCGAGGCACTATTTGAAGGTCCTATGGTCAATGTTTGGGTGCTTAAGGTTAATTGCTGTATCTGATGTAAATCACCCAACTTCAAATATAAAGATACATTTGCATAAGTGTTGCTTTGTAGGTTAGTCCCGTTCCCTGGCCAGGAAGGCAGCAGTCACAGGAGACAGAGCCATGAACAACCACCAAACAAGCACCATCTAAAAAAATCTGTCTTCAAGCAGCTGAACATTCTGCGCTCAGTGAAAGGGTTTTTTTTTTTTTTAAAGATTTTATTTATTTATTTTTTTAGAGAGGGAAGGGTGGGAGAAAGACAGAGAGAGAGAGACATCAATGTGCGGTTGCTGGAGGCCGTGGCCTGCAACCCAGGCATGGGCCCTGACTGGGAATCGAACCTGCGACACTGGTTCACAGTCCGCGCTCAATCCACTGAGCTATGCCAGCCAGGTGTGAAAAGGGTTTTTAATATATTTATCCCTAGCCAATCACTCAAAAACAGTTTTAGATAAAATCCTTTTATAAAACAAACGATCCTCACTTTACTCTTTAAAGGACCAGCAGAACTTCCACAGGGCGGGCGTCCTTGCAGGCTGGACCCAGCCATCTTTTCTGCTGCACGGGGGTTCGCCGGCAGTACCTACCGCAGGCGATGGCGAGGAGGTGGGTCTGCCAGGTGATGACATAGAACATGCCCCCGATGGCGATGCAGGCGAGCGTGCTGTTGAAGCCGCACAGGCCGAAGTAGATGGTGTCGAAGGGGGTCGCGAGGCTGAGAGCTGTGGGAGAAAACACACCTCGGTGCGTGTGGGGTGGGGGCACGGGGTTTCCTGAGGCTCCCTGCCGGCCCCGGAACCCACCGTTCTCCTGGAAACCCAGACTCGTTATCCTCGTAGACATTTATAAGAAAGGACTTAGCATTTTATTCAGTGAGAAAACACCTACAGGAAACAAATGGCCACCATGTCACATGAATATGAGTGGTGATGCTGCTGTGGGTACAGGAGGCCCTTTTCGTAGGAACTCTGAAGCCTGGCTTAAGCAGTCCAGAGACAGTCCTTCCCCGGCCAAAAACAGGACGACTTCTCCTTCTTCATTGATATCTTAATGTTCGCTAGTGGAAAATACATCCTTTGGATCATCATTCAATATAAGACTTAAAATATAAACATGCCTGGAAGAAACCCCTCCCAAACTTTAAATTTATACTAAGGTGTAAATGACTAACACCAAAGTCTTTCTTCAGGACAGCTTTTGCTCACAGGAGCATAAGGTTGCTGACATCCAAAATAGAAAAAAACAAGGCACAATGAAATGAGGGAAAGTTTACAGAAATAAGTAGATGAAGCTTTGAAGACACATGTCACCATTTTCTTTGGGGTGGGTCCCAGGCACTGACATCCTCATGGGGCATTAGTAAGGGAGAATTGACGATACTGACCTGCTAACATCCCCATGGTGGATCCAATCGCAGCGTGCAGGCAAATGAGAGGTGAAGCTATGAACAGAGCTATGAGGAAAATGCCTCCGGTCCAGGGGTTATCGCAGCCGTACACTTGGCCGATTCCAACGGGGATGGCTCTCAAGAGCTGTGGGTGTCACGTGCAAAGAGACAGTTTTATTCTTGGCTGGGAAAAATTTGGCGCCAAACCCTCCACGCTGACATTTTGCAACAGGTGTCCAAGATACTATTATTCAAATAGGTTAACTCTGAAAGGAACATGAGCTTTAACTGTTTTCATCTTGAGTTCTTAGAACAGTAAGGGGTTCGGGTGTTGCGTTTCCTTGGTTTAGAGACAGGGGTGTGAGTCACTCAACCCCCAGTGAAGGGAAACCGACAACCTTGGGGTTTAAAAACCCTCTGGTAACATTCCTTTCAAAGCTAAGAAGGTGAGTCGAAGGCTACAGACGAGTTGGAAACATGGTCCTTTGTGTTTTCAAGAACAACACGTCCAGGCTGCGGTCACGTTAGTGTCTGGTCTGGGTGAGCAAGTGGACTGGCACCCACGGGAGAGCCCCGAGCAGGCACTGTCGTCACAGCTGCTCTTTGATGGCTGTCTCCTCTGATGGTGGCCGGCAGGTGAGCACCCTGCTGGCATCTGGCTCCCACGCATCGCATGTGTGGATAGAGGGTTTGAGGAGGCCAGGGTCCAGGGCCCGGGGGGCACTGGCCCTTGTGCCCTGCACTTGGGAAAAGGATCCTGGGCATGCAGTCTTCCCCAGCGGCTGGGATTGGACCCTGTGTCGTGGGAGTTTGGCCAAGGCCCCGTGAGCTGGGAAAGTGTTTAAGCGGGGAGGCCCTGGGCCGTGCTAGGAGGCCCTGGGGTTTGTCTCGCCCCTTGGGCAGGGAGCTGAGGGGAAGCAGAGGCCTGGGGCCAGAGCATGTATACGCTACAATGAGGCAGGTCTTCTGTTAGCCTGTGTCCTCTGAGAGGACTCTGACCTGTGGGAAGGTGTGAGACAGGAGGATGCTGTGGGAGCCCTAGGCACAGGCTCCTGCGACCCCAGGAACAGAGAACAGAATGGGGGCTCAGGCATCCCCAAGGGAGGGGGCAGGCAGGACAATCAAGAGTTTTATAGCCAGTCAGTGGCACCGGTCAGCCCCCAGGGGCTCTGCAGTGGGCACAGGAGCAGAGGAACTCACGGGGTCTCACACCTGTGGGGGGGGGGGTTAAACCCTCTCTCTGACATTTACCGCCTCTGCCCCCCACACTCAAGTTTCTCATGACATGGTCAAAAGACCAAATGTCTCCATCATGACCACAACCCATTCATTTGTCCAGAAAGTTACTTCTAAAGAACCACCACCCAGAATCGAATTTTTCTTTCCTGGAACGTTGGGGTTTTAAAGTATTTGTACAGGATACCGTAACTTCGTTTTTTTCATTTCTACAAAATTTGTAGGTAGCTTTTCCATGGAAAATGTGGCCTGGAGAATGCAAAGCACCTTAAATTTGCCTGTTATAACAACGCCATCTCTCTGTAGCACACCCGTTAGACAACTTTGCCTCCTGAAAGCACAGATGGGTAAATACCAGGAAAGGGAAGCCTCAGGAGTGAATTGCAACCTGGCGCCTTTCCTCACCGCAGGCTCACGAAGGCCCGCAGACACGCACGCGCGCACACATACAAATCCCCAAAATGGGGCTAACGCGGATATTTCTCTTCCTAAATAATGATGCTTTGGGGCAAGTGCAGGGCTCTTTCTACTATGCCTTGCTGTGGCAGACTTTGAAACGCCAAGAGAAATTAGGCAACGTTAGTTTCAAAAGTTCTTTCAACAAGGGCAAGTGGTTTTGTGGTTAGGTGATAAATGGACAATAACGGAGTTTCTGAGGGAGCCCAGTCGGGGGGCTGTTCAGCGTGCCGGAAGGTGGAAGGGCCTCAGAGAAAACGTGTCCACTTAGATAAGGAGGCTAATGGACTCATTTCTCCAGGCTGATTTAATGCTCTTAGTGTAGCTCCTTATTAATTATCTTGGCAGACTTCCAGAGGCCAGCATTATATACAGAATAATTGTAAAAAACTTTAAAAGCTCTGTTATATATGCATGTTTTAATGGAGGAACACCTGTGCTTTAAAGCGTGAGCATGCCTCAGAGAGCAAGTGCAATGAACTCGGAGGTCGGAGCAGAGGCCTCCTTAGCCGATAGGTGGCGGTGTGGTGCGTATGTGGTTAATGATGCAAGGAGACTGAGTGAAAGAAAATACAGGGTGTGAGCTGGATTAAAAACTGGAATAAAACACTGAAAAGACTTTTACAAAAAGGAAAAAAGAAAGAACCCAGGTCTAGCAGACAGGAGGCCAGAGTTCCAGTCTCAACTTTGCTGTTTCCCAATTAGCTGCGTCTCAACCTGGCCTCAGCTTCTTCCTCTGTGGGACCAGAAATGGCCTCTTTAGCTCTCAGTTAGAAAGAGAAGAGAAAAGCGTGGTGGCAACTGATGAGCTGTGTGTTGAGTGTCTCTCACTGTATAACTGTTAACAGTAGTTACCGCTCGTGGGTGTTTCTGATGTGCAAAATCAGTAAGGGCCGTTTCAACACTGAGTTGCAATGCGTGCTGTCCTTCCACCTCCCCCAGTACCTACCAAGGGCACTTGGACCTCCGCCCAGGTGATGTTGGGCACAGCGGATGCAGGCTGCAGCAGTGTCGTGGGGAAGAAGAGGTTGTAGTGGCCGGTGGCCGCCAGGTACAGGGTCACGGCGATGTTGAAGGGCAGCGTGAACACCGGGAGGTCCCACTTGCTGAAGATGGTGCCCAGGGCGCTGGAGAGGATGGGGCTGGTGGCAGAAGCACAGGAGATGCTGTTCAAGAAGCCCCAGACCCTGACACGAGACTGCGCGGGAGCGGGGTGCTCCCCGTGCCGTCCTGGGGAAAAGCAGACTGTCTGTGCCTGACTGGCCCTGGCACAGCAACAGGGCGGATGCCCAGACTCAACTTGCGAGGGAGGGCTTTTGGAAGGGACGTCTGAAGGCAAGGAGTCACAGAACTCCCTTAAAAGTCACATAGCTCCACGTCCTGGCATAAGGAGAGAGGACAGGCTGGGGGAGTGACGAGGCAGGGAGGGACGTTCATTCCAGCAACAAAAGTTTGCCGAGCAGCTGAGAGCACGGAGCTTTGTGGCTGGCGTGCCCTGCGAGTTCTGGAGGGGAAGGAGGAGCTCGGGCCCGGCATCTCAGGGCTCTGCCTGGGCCTCCCGCCCACACTGGGAGGCTGTCCCAATTTGGTCAGGAGTCCCAAGGACAGGAAGAAGCTTGGGAGGGGGTGGGTGGCAGCAGGAGGAATGAGAAGGTTTTCTTTCAGAAACCAATAGGACCCCATGGTGGGTTTCCAGGCCCCTGACGGGACCTGTGTGTCCCTCAGTTGCTCTCCCTGTGCTCTGGTAGGGCAGGGGCAGGCACCCTTTTAGGTCTCAAAAAAAGAAAAACAGGAGTAAATGATGGGAGGAAAGGAGATACTGTGTACAGGCCACCTAGCACAATGCTGACTCTGTATGACATTAGCGATTCATTCCCGTGGAAGTTTCTGCTGTGCGAGCTGAGCGAATGCCACTTTCGCAGCGAGTTTAAACAGACAGACATGGAGTTCAGACAGACGGATACGGAGTTGGGGTAAAAACACTGGCAGCCCCCAAGCTGCACCCACAGCCTCAGAAGCCCACTTACCAAGACATGGACATAATGATGACGGGGAGCAAAAGCCACCAGTAATAGTCGCCTTTGTCCGAGAACACAGCCATCAGCAGCCCCACCAGCACCCCGTTGTAGCCCTGAAGTCCTGCAGCGATGGCCGATCTGGGGGGAAAGAGGGGGTGAGGGAAGTGGGGGCCCCCCAAGGCCTGGTGTAGGGGTGCTGCCATCTTGATTTCCTTCTGAGTCAGGCTTCTCTCAACTGGGGCCTGACACCACACACCTTCAAAGGGACGGCCCCTCCTCCCATTCCCCGACAGCATGCAGCAGTTACAAGTCACCAGGGAGTGGTTGTTTTTAGTCATTGGTGTCCTTATTTTGAGGGGTTTCTGAGCTGGGAGCCGGCAGCGAGGGGAGGGAAGGTGGCCATGGTCCCTGCAGGGAGTGACCTCCGGCCTCAGGCCGGGACCCTAGGTCTCCTGGAACTTACTTGTCCTGACTGAGGACGAGGGCCGTCAGTGTGGACACGACGGTGCCCAGGCAGCCCGAGATGGCCCACCAGGGGTTCTGGACGAAGAGGCCGAGGACGATGAGGACGCCGCTGAGGGGGTTGTTCACAAACATCACCTGGGATGTGCCCCGCAGGACCCAGTCCAGGAACTGGAACACGGGGGACTTGTCTGAAACGGAGCCGGGCAGGCGGTCAGCGCTCAGGCGCAGCAGCCCTGGGCCCCACCCCGGAGGGCGGGCGCAGGGTGGGAGGGAAGGCCCACGCCCACCCGCCCACCGTGGGTCTGCAGGGAGCCAGCCCCCTGCCGCCACCTGCCACAGAAGCGGGTAAACCCAGGAACCAAGAGGCCGCTCCACTGCGCAGAGAGCTAACTCTTCAGACCCGCTGCTCATTGGCTGTGGTCTCTGGGCTGTTTTTCACGCAGTGGGCGCCCTGAGCTACCTGTGTCCCCATGAGAATGGCATGCATTTTCAAGAAGATGGATCCGAAAGGAAAACTCCCATGCTGCACAGACGGCGTCACACCCATGGCCTGAGCTCTGGGGAAGTTGCTGAAGAGAACCTTCTGGAGTAGTAGACACCGTTCTCCTATGCGACACCCACGGGACAGACATTTTTCCTAGACGCTGGCTCCAGAGTCCCAGTGCCAAAACGCCTGGCTGCAGCCCTGTGATGGGCCACCTGGGAAGGCTAGCCTTCGTGCTCAGCATCGGCAGCTGTGCACTTCCAGGGACTGCAGCCTTGTCCCGAGGGACGCCAGTCGGTTCCCCTAGCAAAACTGCTGTCTTTGCAGACAGAGCTCAGTCTGGTCCGCAGAGAACTGCGGCGGAGTGTTTCCCAGAGGGACAATGGGAGGTGGCGTGTCGTCGCAGCCCCTTTACCTTTGAGCCCTTCTCCGCACTCCTTCATCTCTCCCGAGATATAACTGAGGGCTTTGCCGACCCTCCTCCTGCAGGCCGCCGCGTAACCGCGGATCCAGGCAGTCCTGGCGCTGCCGGGGTCCGCCCTGATCTCTGCGCTCTCCTCCATGGGGTCCAGGTCCTGCCCAAGGACAAGACACGGGCAAGAAGCTCCTCAGTCTGTGTTTTTCACGCTGAGAAGTGGCCCAAGCTCAGACTTATGTTTGGCATTTAGTGACATTGCTATTTAATCATCTCCATGTTTCTGGAGACTAGAATATCTTTGGTTTCATTGTGTCACCTCAGTTAAGATGAACAACAGCCTTGAAATACAACACAGTAGCTTCATTCTCTTTCTGTGGGTGAGGGCTCAGGCATGGAGAGGCTGTCTCATGGCAGACATCAAGGTCGAACGGTAGCATTGGGATTTAACCACAGGGCTTTAGATTCTTCTTCTTCTTTTTAAAAAAATATTACTTCCACCATACCACATGCTTTCCAGAAGAAAGCATCCCTCCCCAGAATTAAAGTGCAACTCCCCATAAAATTAAACATGTAAAGATTCTGTTTTTGAAAATTGGCTGTATCTCGTTCCCTAAATGCGTACATGCTGGATTTGGAGGAAGGTGGGTAATAAAGAATTCAAATAAAAAGGAATATGAGACTTTACAAAGTAAACTGTGAAAAACTGACATTTTTATCCCAAGTAATTACATTTCTGGAGACACGAATTCAAGAAAGTTTGCCCAAACTGGAGAACGCCTTTCCCGGACCTCGGGCCCCTCGTCTGGCGCCACAGGCTCTGCGACACGGGGTGCTGCCCCAGGTCCGGGCCCCAGGCTACTCACCAGCAACTCGAGAGTGGGCTTCCGGTACTGGTAGGGGAAAGGGTCTTTGGTCTGTCTCTCCTGGTGGTCACCTTTCCCAAACACTGGAGTTGGAGGGGAAAAAAAAATCATCAGTTAGGACACCTCTACCCTGACACAGAGCAGCGAACTTCTTGGGAGGCTGGCGTTGGAATATCTCTTTCCTGTCCCACTGGAGGAAGCCCAGGGCCTTGGCACCTGGCAGCTGGAAGCCCCCCGCCCTTTTTTTTCTTTTGCTGGTTATGAGCCCATTTGGGCTCTCCTTTTGGGGGGGGGAAATGCACATCCTCATGGACACATTTTACAGGAGTTTAAGGAGTCTAGAGATTCGACTGACCTTTAGTTAACAAACTCTGATTTAGCTCAATCCTTGTATTTTTTAGATGAGGAAACAGTGACTTGTCTGTGATTCCCCAAATCAGGGTTCTTTCTCGTACACCACATGCACAACTGGTAGGTGTGCAAAGAAAGGGACTTGGACACTATTGCTCATAGAGTGTTAACTGCCCAAGCCATGCAAGGTCTGCTTGCACTTGCCTATGACTCTCCCCAACTGGATGACCATGGGCTGTTTGGGTCTCTTTTTTGGTTGTACACCTTGGAATTTGGGGCATTTTAGCAGCAAATGGCTGGTTGAAATAAGGGATATCCATGTCATTACTGGAAATTGATTTTGGCATGTCCTTGTAATTCTAAAAAAAACCCCTGGGAAGTGGCTGCAAACATATTTTTTATTGTCACCAGATAATTTATTTTTAAAGATGGCCAATTTCAGTAGGGTTTTATACATGGTAAAAGAATTTAGGACCCTTGAAATTTCGGTCTTGATGCTCTGGTTCCCTCTTGTGGTCAAGTGTGAGAATAGCAGGCTGGGCTCTGAACGCCTGGTATTTTCACACTAAATAGGCAGCTCCCAGTCAGGATGCTTTCCTGAGTCTTCAGAGTGCCCAGCCACTGGAAGGACTGCATCCAAGACACCGTGTTCCCACTCTTGAAGGGGAAGGGTCTGCAGATTCACTGTGGTTAGGAAGTTGCACTTTGCAGGCGAAACAAGTTCCTGTTTGGAAGCTTAGAAAGGGAGAGTAGGAAGCAAAGAGGATTCCTGCAGGCTTTGAGGCCATTGTGTAAGGTATCCTAATGGACCCACTGCTTCTGTCTGAAGCTCCCCTCGGCCTGCCAGCTCTTCAGCAATTGTGAACGAGCTTCACCTCCCAAGCTCCTTTGCACGGAGCTCTCTGTTAGGCCCTCCCCACCCCAGCCCCGTACCACTACCATTAGGAGGGTGCTTGGAGGGGGGTTATTAACTCTCTGAGGAGACCCATCCTCTCTTCCACACTGAGCTCAGGGCCGCTGACAAATACAAACTCCCGGGCCACAGTGGCCCTTGAAATATCCTGATGTTCTCTCCAGCTTGTGTGATGTTTTTCCACAACACCCCGGGCCCATTTCTCTGGGTTGGCCACTTTGGATATGAAAGGACGTGGCTCAGATGACCTGGAGCAAGGAAGCCACTTCTGGGAAGCAGGTGGTGTTGTAGAAAGGGCAGAAGCCAGGAATCTGTTTTGCCCCTTGCAGTGCCCCTTGCCAGGTGGGGGACTCTGGGCAAGTCAGCCGTCCTCTCTGGGGCTTGGGGGACCGAATCATATGGTCTCTCTTCCCTGGCTTTTTGCGAGGCTGCTCCAGCCTTCCAGTAGGTTGGGGAGACCCTCCAACCTTGCCCCCCAGCTCCTTCCTCTTTGATAGAATGTGTCCTCAGCTAAATCCAATTTTCTGGCTCCCTCACTGGCTTGGCTTTGGCTTCTTCCCTCTGGACCCCAGTCTTGGCCTTTGGGAGCCCCTTCCCCTCCCTGCCTCTCCCCTTCTTCCCTTGGCCTTGGCACTCCCACCTCTGCAGCACTGAACTCTCGGCATCTCTAGCCTCCCAGACCAGTGGTTTGTGGCCCGGCAGCAAACAATCTCATGGAGAGCCTTGAAAGATCCTTAAGCCCACCCAGCTTGCTCCCTAGAAGAATTAAAGTAGAGTCTTCCAGGAGGGGATGCAAGCGACTCCAGTGGGCAGCCAAGTTTGAGCCCTCCTGGCCTTGACCTACACAGTCCACTGCCTGTTTATTTCACCAGCTCAGGAAAGTCTCCTACACATGGGGACCTGTGGCTGGGGTCAGAGGTTGTCCAGGATAAGAAGGAGCCTGATGCCCAGGGTCCTCCCCGCTGCCCTGTGAAGCAGGTGCTGCCATCGTCCTCAGTTCAGAGATGAGTAAATCAAGGGCCCGAGAGTGGGGGGAGGAAGTGCACACCTTTGCTCCTCCTCCGAATGGATGACCACTCGATGTGGAACACACTCCTGCGCTTGGGGAGCACGGCCTCTGAGCCCTCATCGGCCTCGGGGCTTGTCCTGACTGGTGGCTCCCCGCTGCCGCCTACCGGGGGGCAAAACGGCACAGGTCAGTCTCCCACCCTGCTCGTACCCCGTGAGTGCCAAGCAGAGAACGCAGGAAAAATCACAGGCAGAAGCTGGAAAAGAAAGAGCCGTGTGGTCTGAAGCTGCAGTGGTTACTGCCTCCGTGTCTGCTAACTATCTGTCTTCTCCATTCCTCCAGTTAAAGCTTCCGCTCCTTTCCCCGCCCACGCCAGGCCACAGACACCTATCTGTGTTAAGAGACCACTAGCTAGTCTGCCTGTTTCTCCAGGAGGGAACTAGCCTAAAGCTCATTTCGCCTGACCTTGGACTGGCCAGGTGGGCCGACCCTAGCTGGCTGCCTATTTCTGTCCTTCAGCAGGTGCCTTGGTTTCCCTCTGTGGCAGGGAATATTTGTGGGGAGCCCCTCAACGCTGGCTGCACATTAGAATCACATAGGTGCTTTAAAAATGCCCGAACCCCACCCCAGACCAACTTAGGGAATTAAAGTTTTTAAATGCTCGTAGCATTTAGAAGATGGCTGGGATGGACCGCCCAGGCCGAGAATCGCTGATCTGGGTTCTTGCTGCGCCCAGTGCGGTCCCCGGACTGGCGTCACCTGGGAGCTCGTTAGAGGTGCAGACGCTCAGGTTCCACCCAGACCGATAAAACCAGAGCCTGTATGTCACCCAGATTGCTGTGTGCGTTAGCTGTGACAAGCACCCATCGACGGGGCAGTGAGGGTCCCGAGTCTGGGACCAGCCACAGGAGACCCTCTGCTGCACCTTGTGCTTTCACATTTGCACACGAGGGGAGCGCGGAGCACCCTCGCCCCTCGGAACAGGGTTTCTCCGGGTGTGTGGTCCCAGAACCGACAGCGTCACGTCCCCTCAGTGGCTTGTTAACATGCGTGCTCCCGTGCCCACCCAGGTCTGTTAGCTGGCGTATTTGTTGGTCCCGAGGCAGTTTTAATGCAGTGTTTTAATGCAGTTTTAACACATTCTGCCTGGGGTTCCAACGCATGTGAGAGCTAGACATCCCGTGGCTGCCAGGAGTAGTGGAGAGCATTCACACCGCTGTTAGGTCTGGGCACTTTCTAAGTTGACTCACTTGGCCCTTTTAGTAGTACCTTTAAACTGTCGGAGCAGGCAGTGTCATCTCCAAAAGATGGGAAACAAAGGCCCTGAATCATTTCTGAAGCAACTATAGACAGCGAGTTGTGCAACTCTCAACCCTTGGTCCTTCTGTCCACATCTTTGTTGCCCGGAGTCTGGTTTGCAGACCAGCTTCACGGACGTCAGAGGGGGCTTGCTTGAAATGCAGACTCTCGGGCTCTACCCCAGACTAATCAAATTGGAATCCGTTTTTTTTAGACAAGATTTTCTCGCTGACTTGTGCACACATCAAAGTTTGAAAGCACTGGTCTGAATCACACTGCTCACCTGGAAATGACTTTGGCAAAGCTCAGAATATGTCACGGCCAGCAACCACAGAGTATGTGGGACATGTGTGAGCAAGGACAGGGACTTGTCTGCACCCTCAAACTGCAAGGTCAAACATGCGACCCAGTCCCATCCCTCTTGGCTCAGGGCGAGGAAGGAGCTCCTGACTCAGCATCCTGTCGGTGGGTCAGCACTGAGCCACAGCTCCCGAGGCCGGAGAAGCCCTCTTGGCCCTGTGCTGCAGACACACCTGGAATGCCATCTCGCCCTGGGACCCCTCTGCAGATAGGGTTCATGCAAGGTGACAAGGACCAAGGGGCGGGGGGCAGGGGATCATCGCATCACCTGACAAAGCCGGGCATTTTCCCATAGCACCGACCCCTGTGCAGGTCTGCCTGGCTGGAAGGGCACCTCTGCCAGCCCGTGGCTCCTCGTTCCTTGTGTGCTAAGTGTCAGCCACCCCAGACACACCCTGGGCAGGCCAGTACTTTGACCAGAGCATCATAGACTCAGAACCGCATGGAGCTGCAAGACGATGCCTCCCAGAAGCAGAGAAATCAACTTGCCCACGTCACTCATCTGTCACAGGGCAGCCAGGAGCTGCACCCAGGTCTCCTGACTTCCAGCATGCTGCTCCACGGGCGGCTGTGGAGGGCCTGGCTCGCTGTTCACGCCCTGGCTTGGCAGGGCTCATGCTACTGTGAATTCCTGGTGCTGATGTCCCAGTCACAAGAGACAGAAACAAACAGCATTTCTCCTTCCTTTAACAACATTTCATTTTTTGTCCTTGTTTGGAATGAGTTGGGAGGTGGCACCAAGGATGACCCGACATAGTGCTGGTTCTGGTACTGGGCTGCTGGCACCAGACCCCCCGAGAGGGCAGCGGCCCCTCAAGACAGGCCGGCCAACAGAGAAGAATAACATGTGTGAACAGACGCCACAAAGGTTGGAGGTAAAGTAACATGTTTCCTGAGGATGCGAAAAAAACTTGAAGCTAAGGAAGGTCATAGTAATTTATTGCCACTGTTGGGACCTCATAGCTGGGTCTGGGGGCTCTGCCCACACCAGGCCCTACCTGGCTACCTAGCGGGCCAAGGGGGTTGCCCTCCCGGCCCAGCTTTGAGCGCCCTGCTGTGGCCCAGGGTGTGGGAAGCTCCGTCCTCAGGAACCTGCGGGAAGACCTCAGCCGCTGAGCAGCTCCACGGCATGCCTGCCTGTGTAGGAGCCGCTGCCCTCTCCTGCTCCGACAAGCCTTTTAGGTGCCCCTGGGCGTGCAGCTTCGCACCGGGGCCGTTCAGGACCATGTCAGGGGCACGGTCCCTGCCCTCGAGGGTTTCTGCCATCCGTGTTTTAACAGGCAAGGGTCCAACAATGCTTTCCTCCCGTTGACTGGGAGAAGGAAAGCACAGCTCTGAGCCATAACGACTCGCTTGGAAGCACTTTTTCTGGAGAGTCGTGTCCCGTAGCACTCACGCCCCTGCTGACTTCTAACTACAGAAAATGCCACCTGTTCTAATAACAGGGGGGAGACATACTGAGTACAAGAGCCCCGCCTGCCAAATACAGTTTTGAAGCTGCCAACAAGTTCTTTGAAAGGATCAAAACAACCTCAAGCCACAGATGACATCTTTCAGAAGGGGAAAAAGTGATCTAGTGGATCTCACTGAAAGTCAGCCTCAGCCTTCCCTCCAACAGGTCCCTTCCACTGTTCTGTCCACGAGCTCCCTTTCTCGGGTTCCACTAAATCCTGGAGGTGGATCGACACTGTCCTTGCATCACTTGCCATGTCCAACATATGGGGCACCTGGAACCCACCATGAGGACCGATTTGCCATCCCTTCCCAGCTTCCAGGTCTCCCATCCTTCCAGTCTGCTGTTTGCCAACACATCCACCTATCAGGGGGCCGTTCCTTACTATGCCAGTGTGACTTTTTTGCAATGACACATTGTATGTGATTTGACTTTTTAGGCATCCAATTCTATGTGGTGACACTTTGCCCACAATTTGGGCGTGTTTCTCTATGCGCAAATTGAGCTTTTTGCATCACTATGACTTGTCCTTTTAGGGTGTGTGTGAGATATGAGTGCCTGTGGGTGGTAAATGGGATGGTATCTTTTTCTGCACAGTTGTGTTTAGTTGACATTTTCAAAGATCATCCTATAACCTCTCAGAGGCCTTGAATGTCAGGACTGGAAAGGCCTGTGAGATTATCCAGCCCTCCCATTTTAAGGATGGGTACACTGAAGCTGAGAGGGATGGGGTGACTTACTGGGGTCCACACGGCTAGTGTCTCTCACCTCCCAGTCCACGACTCATTTCCCTAGACCTTCCTTCCCAGCAGAGGTTTGTTTTTGATCTGATAAGGTCCTCTACACTCCATTCTCTCTCCGTTGGGGCATTTGAGACAAACCCATAAGGCTTCCTGAGCCTTCCTGATACATCTGCACTGGGAAGTGGGTTGGGAGAGAGACACGCAGAGTGAAAGCGGAAGTTCCAACCTTTTAATTCACCTGTTTTTTAAAAAAGAAGGTGGGGTATGAATCACTGTCATCCTGTAATAAGTGAGGCCTCAACCCCAAAATAAATGCTTTAAACTCTCTTCCTCCCCACACAGCTCACTAGTTGGCCAACGGACTTGCCCACATTGTGTTTGGTTTTGCTTGTTTTTGGTGTCTTTGACTCACACCACAGAGAAGACACTCATGAGCATAAGTGAGTTGGTACCCCATTTAACCTCCAGACACCTTACGGTGACTCCATAATGAGGGTGTAGAGTACGACGGACAGAACAGGCTGTCTAGGCGACTCTTATCCGGTCTTCCTCCAGTGCGACCATGCACTCTCTCCCCCTGTCCCCACCCCAGGCTACAGCCTTAGAAGTGCATGTCTACCTTGTCAGCCACCCCGATTTTGATCTCCCCATTTTCCATCCATTCTGTGCTTCAACCACTAGACCATATCATTATGTCGCTCACATACTCGATACTCTACCTGGCTTCCTATTGCCAAGAGTGTGATGCCCAGGCTCCTCTGCCTGGCTTTCCAGACATTCCACAATCTGGCTAGGTTCACCATCCAGCTCTTCCTGCTCTTTCCCAACACACCCTGCCCTGGCACTCTGGCCCCGTTGCTGGCCCTCTATGTTTCCTTCCTCTTCCTGCCTAGCTCCTATCGACCTTTCGAGCTCTGCTTGATGTTCTCCTTCCTTCATGATGCCATCCTTGACTTATTGGGCCATATGGATCATTCCATTCTTTGGAGCCAGGTTTGACCTCCTGGTTTTGATGCTTTACCCCTGCCCCGTAGGTGTTTTACAGACAGTTGGAGCCTTCCCAAATGATATCAATAGATTTGCAGCATTTTTAATTTAAAGAAATTATGAATTATTTCATATCCCAAAAGGAGTAACAAAAGTTACTGAAACAAAACAAAACAAAACACAAAAGCCCACCTATGTATCATTACATCTGTGACACCCAGTGAAAGGCCAGTGGAAGTTTGGGGCCAAGGTGCACCAGCTTCTCTTGTGGTAACACTTCTGTACTCCCTTCCCCCATCCTTCTCCCCATGATCTATGGCAAACATAGCTAATTGATCATAACATGTTCCCTATACATTTCAATGCAGCCTCGGAACCCTTCTTAACACAGTGCTCCAGAAAATCAGTACCGATTAGTCAGAGTTGGCACTTGATGGTCCCCTTCTTTTCCCCCTCTGACCTTGAAGGAAGGCATGGATGAGGCAGAGGCCTGGCCTCAGGCACTTCCAAGCTTCGCAGGATAGTCTTTCATCAGCAAGTTCACCAAGGCTCATATCCCTTGGTGCCAGTTTTGGAGGAGGTCACATACCTTGTAAGGAGGTCCATTCTCTGATCAGGTAACTTCAGTGTCCTAGAATTTGTTCCTTAAGGTACAGAAACATCTTCCAGAAACATCCAGTTGCTGTAGCTACTCAGAATACGTCTACAGCAATCTAAGATGGCTGTGTAGGACAGGGCCACCAAGAACACAGGTTGTTGACCTGGGTGTTAAGATGCTTGTGGAGGCTGAGATGGTCTGGTTGTGTCAGCATGTCTGTGGAAGGGGTTTGGAGCTGAGGAGAGAGGCCTGGATGCCTGGACCAGGGTCCGCCGCACGGGAATCAGCAGGTAATGACTCCTGGGAGGAAGGTTTTCAAATCTACCTCTTTAACCTCCCACAGCTCAGCTCAACATGGTGCTGCCTTGGGAACCATTCTAATGCCAGAGCTGTGGAAAGGATGACACAACATTCGAAGGCTCATCCACTGGGCAGGTGTGGTAGTAAGGGGATTTGAGGGCTGATGAATGCTCTATTACCAGGTGAGCAAGAAGCACTCAGTGTTGTGAGTTAGGACACCTGGACATGTGTCCAGACTCCTGTTCTCTGGACAGGTCTCTGGACTGGTCCCTGGACAAGCTGTGGTTTCCTCATCCATAAAGGGAGGGCTTTGAACTATATAAAAAGAACTCTTCCAGTTTGAGGTCTTCAGAATCTAAACTCTCTTTAGCAAAGAGACAAACTCTTAGCAAAGTTTCCTGGCCTAAGCCTAGCCTTCCTCAGATGCCACAGCTCAACAGCAAAAAGGAACAGAGAGAGGTCAGCCTTTCTCTTTCCTCTTCCTTTGACAAGTCACATGGCTCTGCTGACTACAGGGGCCACCTGGTCCCTTTCTCTCCCCCCAGGACCTCTTACCTGCGCTCCTTTGGATGTCCTGTACACAGGGCTGGAGGGATCTAGGCCACTGAGATTTGGGAAGAAGCTGCGTTCTGATTGGGCGGTGTCTCTGGTCCTCAACTCCAGGCGATGGACTTCTCCCTAAATCCAAACCCCTTCACTGCCTTGAGCCCTCCAGCCCATCCTCTCGCCGACTTTCTGTAAATTCCCCCTTCATTTCTGAGCCTTATGCCTGGTGCATGCCTTCCAGTGGAGGAAGGGCACCATGGAGGGCAAGGGAGGGGAAAGACAAATGCTCTTGCGGCAGCTCGCCCACTCTCTCTCTGGCCTTCCAGACACAATATTACTCCCTCAACTCACCAGAGAACCCTGGCTCCGGCTGCCATGGTTCCCTGACCTGGTTCGATCAGGCAGGTTTCCTTTAAAGGGGCAGAGCCGGGGACTGTCTAGCAGTAGCTTTCTTGCCCTCCTTCAGGCACTGCCATCCAGTCGCTCTACTCATTAGAATTCCTGCTTCAGCATTTGCCTTTAAGGCAATCGTCTAAATGTTGTCTCCTCAGGAGGCCAGTTTGCCTTCCAACCTTAATAAACTCTCTCAGTACCCCATATAGGTAGGGCACAGGCTGGGGAACAGTATCGCCATCTGTATCTTGATGGAAATTTCTGTACAGCCCAATACTAGATGCTGTCTTTCTCGTTCTGTGGAAATTTTCAGACCTTTCCTCCTTCTGACTCCTGGGGACTCACTCACCATGGGACACTCTCAGAGCAGAAAAGGCATGACCTAACCCCCGCCTCCAGCAAGGACTCTGAGCTCTATATATTAACAAAGCCAGCCCTCCCAAGTCCCATGAGGCTGTGGGGTCTGATAGGCTGGAGTTTGGGGAGGGGGCCCAATCAAAACAGGTTTTGTTTGGCTTTGTGTTATGATGGGTCAAGCATCTCTCTGCCACCTTGGGATTGTGTACCCTTGTCCCCTCCCCCCGGCCCCCTCTATTCTGTGACAGAGGGTGAGGTGGCCTACCCACGTTCAGAAACAGAACCTCACACTGCAGGAATTAGCTACACCTGAGTAGACAAACTCCCCACTGACGTCAAACCCCCCACCCTCTGTGCCAGGTGTTTTGGAACTGCTAGAGAAGGGTCCTGATCACGGAGGGCCTTCAAAAGAAGGAAAGCAAACAAAGGTGGGGGTGGGAGAGGAACCTGGCAGGCCCCACATTCCAGGGACAGGTGCGGAACTGACTGCAGACCAGTTCCCTGCACAGGGAGCCCTCCCTTGGTGTTGCAAGCTCAGGGCCCATGGCTGTCTGCTGATGACATATTTTCTTGTTCCCCAGCTGGCTGGTCTCTTGGGTCATCCTGGATGCCCATCACTTGCCCTCTTGCTCTGGCCTCTACTGGGGGCTCCTGAAATTCTTGTGGTTCTGTCGCTCCAGCCCCCTAAACATCTGTACCAGAAGTAACAGGGGGATGCTACCCATGCAAATCACATAACCAATTTGAAGAGACAGGAAATGATTATTCCTGAGGAACCACCCAGGAAGTTCACACGCCATTCCATGAGCCAAATGGAACCGTGGTGCTTAGCAGTGTAGTGAGTACCAGTCACACATACTAGACATAGGGTGCGGCAGTCAAGTGCCCTCCTAGAAAGCAGAAACCAAGGTGGAATCTTGTCTCTGACAGGTCCTGTTGAAGACTGCAGCTCAGACACCAAAACTCTCTGAGAGATCTGTCTGTACCCTCAGATTAGTTCCTTGGAAGCTAGGTCAATCTGAATTCACTTTAGAACTAAGTTGGCAATGCTCACGGCTCTCCCCAACCCTACATCTTCAACATTGTAGAGGGAGGAGGTTGCACTGACCACTAGGAGCTAAACTCGGAGAAGTCCTATTCTCCCAGAGGAAGAGGCCAGAGTTCATGAGGAGTAAATGCAAGCTGGGCTAAAAGTTCTTTAAAGAGCTAATTCCTTTATTTCATCTGTTCCAGCAGCCTGTGTGGCTGTAGGAAGGGGCTGGATCTCCTAACGATCAATTCATGGAGTTTAAGAAGGACTTATTTGGCAAAATCCTTGCTTCCTGCCTTGGGACATTGGAAGCATGGGAAGTTCCCTATGGATTCACCTACTTTCTCTGAATGGCAAAAGGCAGGAAAAAGCAGGCACATCAAAAATAATCTCATAGAAATAAAAGCTTTTAAAGTTGCCAGATGAGACTAGGATTGATTGAGGAGAAATTATGGCCACCCTGAAATTACGAACCCCTAGTGGGCTTTAGATTGTAGCTGTCCCCAGCCCCTTACAGCCTTCAGGACCTAGAAAACCAGACTCCTAAAGGAAGCACATCGGCTTGATGTAGCCACAGATGCAGGCCAGGAAGATGGAGTATCTCGACGGGCAGGTCTCAGAGGGTTGACCTGAAGAAGAACCCCCTGAGAGGGGAGAGTGATAGGGAGGAGACGGTGAAGGACAGGGCACAGCTGAGTGATGTTGGTCCTACAGCTTGCATCCACTCACGCAACCATGTCGAGCATTCTGGTAAACTGACCAAATGCCTAACTGGTTAAGTTCTAGGGAAAGCTGTAAAGGCAACAATGGCATGTTTTGGGTACATTTGATCTCTGTGTTCTTAACTTTTTAAAAAGATTTTTTATTTGTTTTTAGAGAAAGGAGGAGGGAGGGAGAAAGAGAGGGAGAGAAATATCGATGTGCAAGAGAAACGTTGATTGATTGCCTCTCACACACCCTCAATGCAGGACCTGGCCTGCAGCCCAGGCATGTGTCCTGACTGGGAATCTAACTGACAGCCTTTCAATTTGCAGGACAATGCTCAACCCACTGAGCCACACCAGCCAAGGCTGTTCTGAACTTTTTGCCACCTCAGTGGTGTTGCCTCCTTATTCCTCTGTAGGAACTCAGGGCCACAGAATCACAGAAATTTGGAATTGGAAGAGAAAATCTATAGTGGTTAGCTAGTCTATGCCCACACAAAGCGAGCACCCCCAGCGGGCTTCCGGTTCCTGCTCCTGCACTGCCAGAGCAGGGAACTCAGGGTTGCACCAGACAGCCATTTCTTAGGCATCGTTCATGGTTAAAAAGCACCCTCTACACTAGTTCAGAGTCTGCCTGCTTATCACTCCCTCCTGGTGGGTCTTGTTCCATGTTTTGAAAGTAACTTTGAGTAAGTTGACTTATTCTTCCACGTGTTACCTCATACTGCAGACAGTCCCGGCCCCAGTCATTTCTCCTTTTCTCCAACCACAGGTGTCCAGCCTGCATCCCTTGGGCCGCATGCATCCCAGGATAGCTATGAACGTGGCCCAACACATAATTGTGAATTTAGTTAAAACATTATGAGATTTTTTTATGATTACATGTCGCAATGTATTTAATGTGTGGCCCAAGACCACTCTTCTTCTTCCAGTGTTGAACGGCAAAATGTTGGACACCCCTGCAAGCCACAGACAGCACCTTCATTATCATTCCTGATGGGACAAGGGGCCCCAGACCTTATTCATCCAGCTTGGCCTCATCTCAACATACCTTCCCCTGCTGAAGGCTCTCTTAAAATGTGCTACTCATTTTTTTCTTTGTATTCTCCCTCTTTTTTTCATTCAACCTATTCTCAGAAATTATTCCTCTAACCTAAGATGCAAATGACTAATCATGCTTACTGTGTTACCTTCCCAGAACTGTTTATATTTTAACAGGTTCAAAGCCTTCAACAGAAGGGAGTCTGGGAATGTTTGGGCAGCACATAATGGCAAGATAGAAGACAAGAGAAGGGTAGGCACAGAAGTTTCTAGGACCCTTAAAATCATGCTTGATACTTATTCTGAACAGAAGACAACCCAACCAGATAATTCACTCAAAATAGTAAAACTGGTGATGTTAACTCATGTGGCTCATGTAAATCTGTGGTGTGAGCCACCCCTCAGGGGAGACTTCTCACCTGGCCAGGAAAATCCTTATAAAATGAATTCCTTGAAGGCAAGAACTGGTCTGCTTCTTTCCCGGTTGGTTGTCCAGTCAGGGTCTGAGTAACACATTAATAGCTCCTCATACAATGCCTTCTGGATGAGTGAATGAATGAGGTCAGACCACAAGGCAGAGTTGCTAGGGGCTTGGCTCATGGGAGTGGGCAAGCCCTTGAGTTGCCGATACAGGGTCCCATTAATCATGGAACAAAGAGACTAGGCAGACGTCTGGGGCCACGGGTTATCCGAAGCTGTATCTGACTTACCAAGCAAGAGATTGACAACACTAAAAGAATAATATAAACACACACAGAGATTCAATTTTGGCTCCCATCCCAAAGATATTGTGGAATGAAAAGCATGATTTTTGAACTACAATATTCAACTTATCTGTTGAATTGAAGAAAAGACAGGTTACTGTTGGGATCTGAATCAGTGGTCTGGAGGATGGAACGGAAGAAATATCTCAAAGCAGAGCAATAATACAAGTGGAAAAAACTATGAGGGAGGTGAAGGACTTGGAGCAGAGATGAAGAGAACTGACATTAGCTATTCCAGAGCTTGGAAAAGGAAGAGGGGGAGGAAAAGCAATAATCAAACAAATGTTGGAACAAAAGCTGCTGAGCTGAAGAAAGACTTGGGTTTGTGGATGGAAAGGCAGTTTTGATGAGGAAAGACACACATGTAGGCTTAACCTTATAAAATCCCTGAACTCCAGAGATAAGGGGAAAATCTTACACCTTCTAGAAAGAGAGAACGGGTTGTTTACAAAAAGGAAAGGATGCGATTGACAGGAGATTTCTTATTTGCAACACTTGGAAACCGGAAAATGAAGGCACAAGAACTACAGACAACTCAGGGGAAAGGCTACAGTCCCAGGGCCCCACCCTCAGCTAGACTGTCATTCACTTACCAGGAGCAAGAAACTGTGGACAGGCAAACAGTCGGAGAACATGTCACCTGTACCCCGTCATATGTTATTTGAAGAAAATACTCAAGGAAGGGTCCTAAACAGGTAATTAGTGAGTGAGAACAAAGATCACAGACCAGGGGGAGGTGATGAATAGAGAAAACAGTGATGAAAAGTAACATGCCCAATCTAAAGAGGAAACTCCAAACGGACAATGATAGAACTGCTGGGAACGTGTAATACAGGGGTTAACTAATAATTCTTGTAAAAAAAAGAGGAAAATTGCAAAGGAAAGATTAAAAATGATAAAAATGATCTCAGCAAAATCTGGGGATGGGAAATACAAGAGAAGCAAGTGTTAGGGATGGGGGCCCTGGGGAGGAGAACAGTGACAGTAGTTTAAAGGTTTTTGTTCCTCAGGGTGAGGAAGGAGCATTAGACAAATGGGGTATCTTGTCAGGGTAAACTATTTGGCATCTTGTTTTTTAATATAATAATAGAGAAATATACTTCTGATTATGAGCATTGGGGAAGGGGCAGTAACCACTAATAGGCCAGATCTAGCTGGCTGCCTGTTTAATCAAGTCTTTTTGGGAACTCAACCACATTCATTCATTTAGATACCATCCAAGGCTATTTTTTTTTTTTTTGCTAATGGAATGGAATGAAATAGGAGACCCTCCAAATCAACAAAGGAAAGAAGAAAAAAAAAAGAATAGTAATTAACCTACTAAAATGAGAAAAATGAGAACAGTAAGGAAAACCAAAAAATAAATAGTAATATTCTCCAGGTCCATCCATGCTGCAGCAAAAGGTAAGAGTTCCTTCTTTTTCACTGCTGTGTATTCTCCATTGTGTAAATGGACCACAGCTTCTTTATCCACTCACCTGGTGATGGGCACTTAGGCCTGGAGAATATTATGCTAAGTGAAATAAGCCACTCAGTAAAGACAAATACCACATGATCTTACTGATATGTGGAATTTAATGAACAAAATTAACTAATGAACTAAATGGAAACAGAAACATAGATACATGGAACAGTCTGACAGCTGTTGGAGGGGAGTGGGGGGACTGGATGAAAGACGGTGAAGGGATTAGCCAAAGAACAAGGATGCATGGCCTATGGCCATGGACAAAGATAGAGGGATTGACTGAGAGAGGGGAGGGGGTGGGGCTGACGGGAGGTGGGCAAAGGAGAAGAAGCAGGGACAACTGTAATAGCATAAACAATAAAAAATAAATTAAAAAGCAATAAAAATAAAGTGGAAGAAATAAAACAAGCATATTCATTGCTACACTAAATATGAAAAGGTTAAATTGTTCTATTAAATTACAGAAACACCAAGATTAGGTTAAATAAAAAACACTGCCGAATGTTACTTTTAAGAAACACAGTTAAGAGAAAATGATCACGTGAAAAGGAAATGATAATGATTAAAACAAAAGGATAAGAAAATGTCAGAAAAAAGCAGGTGTGGCAACATTAGAGATGGACAAGCTGAAATGAGGCTAAAAGCACTAATGAGGATAAAACTGGGCAGTTGTAACAGCAACAAGTAAAATCTCAGAATCAATAGTAGCCAATAGGCAACAAATGTTATAGCTGCTACATATGTGAGACAAAGGTTTTAGAAATACAAAAGAGTTTAATAAAACTATACAGTTACAGTCCTACCTCAGGACTCGTTGGCTTCAGAACTCGTCAAAGCCTGTACTTGTTGCATTTTGATGAGAAAAAATGTTCCAGTACTCGGTGCTTACTTGGGACTCGCTGCACTTGCTAGAACTCGTTTTAGTCCTGATGCTGCCCCACACTTGTTCCTTGCTTGGTACTGGTTGGTTTCTGCACTCATCACGAGTTCCAGAATGAATGAACAATGAGCATTGAGGTACCGCTGTATAGTGGATTATTAATGAATCCTTTTCAAAATTAAGATCCCATAGACAAATAAATAAGTACATAGAAAGAATTAAATGATGCAATTAATAAATCAATTTAATATGTCTTTCTTTCAAATAAAAATTTGCATTTTATATGTCCAAAATGAATCAAGTAATTGGTTACAAAGAAAAATTCATAAAATTTTCAAGTAGAGATTTTATAGGCCATATTCTCTCCTTATAATCCAATAAAACTAGATACTTTAGAAGTCTAAAAATGTCAAAAGATCCTAAGTACTGGAAATTAAGAAACACATTCTTAAATAATCCTTGGATCAAAGAGAAACCAAAACAAAATTACAAACTATTTAAAAACTGATAAAAGTAGAGTATCTTATTCCAAAACCTATAGTACACAGCTAAAGATGTACTCAGGGGAAAATTAATAGCCTTAAATGTTATTGTCACTAAAAAAAGATCTAAATAGAAGAAATTTTACATCAATTTTATAAACATTTGGAAAAAAAGAACATTTAAATAAACCATGAGAAAACAGGAAAAAATCAACAAAATAGAAAAAACAAACCACAACAAGTAGAAATGACAAATTAATTCCAAACTGCTTCTTTCACAAAGCCAATAAAATGGACGAATCTCTCACAATCCTGGTTAAGGAGAAGAGAGAGCAGAATTACATCAGATTAGAAAGTGGAAAGGAGACAGAGCCACAGTTAAAGGAGAGACTGAACTGTTGTCAGAACATTATGAGTAACTCTACAGCATCACATTTTTACAACTAAAGAAAACGGATTATTTTCCAGGAAATAAGCTCTCGAGTTTGACCAAGAAGTAGGAAACTTGACTTTGTCCATGATCAGAGAAGCCATTAGAAAGATGATTTGAGAGCGGTGATTTAAAAATGCAGCAGGGCAGCACTGTCCCCCCCCCGACAGAGCTCTTCAGAGTAGGAGAGGGGATTAACGTGGGAGGGGAGAGGGGGAGGTGAGAAGGAGCAGAGACGAGAGGATTTGGGGAGGGGACAGTAGAAAGGTGTTCCACGACAGAAAAAGAGTTTAAGACGGGGTTTCCTCTAAAGCCCTCTCCTCCCCAGTCCCACCTTTAGATTCCTTCTTTCTCTAATGACTGCTCATTAACGTTCAGCCACAAATACATATGTTCAGTCACTGCTGGCAGTTTGGGGTGGCAGTGGAAACTGTCTGGTGGCCTGCTCCCAGGTGATCTCATGGTGGTGGTGTGAATCCGTAAGTTTAGGACTCTTGCCTCTACTCAGTTGGCAGGGGGCGGGGTGGGTGGGCAGTGAGACCGGGAAGTGCTGGTGAAGGTGGGACAAGGTCACTGCAGGGAGCTTTCCTGTCCCATGAGACCATGTGGGCCACTTCAGAGGACATCTGGGCATCTGCCCAGGGACTGTGGGCAGGGTGACCTGCACTGGGCAGACTTCTTAGAAGGGTGGGGATTTTCATTTGTGCCCCGTCCTCATCCATGACCAGGACAGAGAGAGACAGCCTCTGCCCACTGGCCTGGCTTCATGAGATTTGTTCTGTCTCCAGGAAGAACTTGTTTAAGTACATTTGGGAAATACCATCAATTTTCTGCATCTTACCCCCAAAAGTGTTTTTAAAAAACATTTCATCACTCTTTGGTTGACTTCTCAGCAAACACATTCAGTGATTAACACTACTTCATCCGGGCATTTCTTTCTTACATCAGCCTAGTAGGTAATTTGTTTCTCTACAAATACATAAATATCTGGCCATCTTGATCCTAGTGTATATAGAATTTCTGGGGCCCGTGGTTTTTCCAGACTTGCTGGGCATATTTTTTTCCTTTTTCTGACTAACTTAGCTTTTATCCATTTGTCTTCAAATGCATTTGGTAGCTTGTAATACAGTTTTAACTTTTCATTCCTAGGGGGGTTAAAGTGAAGGGGAAGAGACATTGATGTCCAAGTGAGATGAAACAATTTTCACATCCAACTAGTTTCCCTCTCCTGGTAATCCAATAAAAGACAATTCCCATCCAATTCAATTCTTGGATGGAGCTTCTCAAGGGCTTTATGGAAAGGAGAGATGGTCTTGGGTTATCTTTGGTTTGGATATCTCTTGTTAGAATACCTTAGGGGGGGTTGGCTTTAGGTCAAGTGGTTACTTCGTCATGGCAGATATTAGACTACCTTAGGGGTTTCCCTTCCATTTTGTGTAACTGAGCCCTGGTTGGAAGCCTGGGAGGGAGCTGAAGCCCTCCTGTTCCTGTAGAGGCAGCATGAGTCACAGGACGGGGTGGGGGGCCACCTGGCCTGCACACTCCCTTCCGACCCCAAGATTCTATGAGCCTCCCTGCTCTTCCTGCTGGAAACTCCTGGGTTTCTGAAGGGTCATGGTTTTTACTTCCCCCACAGTGGTGAGCCTACTGGCAGAGGGGGAAACAGAGGGAGGAGGTGGAGGATGGCGAGTCTTAGACATGGTTCCCAGACATTCGTGTGGAAGGGGGTATAGTTTAAAACTAGTGCACATCACCGGGTCTGTCAGTTCTCTGAGAGTCTCATGGCACATCTTCCTGAGTCCAGTCATACTAATCTCATTTTCTTGTGTCGCCCTGTTTCCCAAGAATCTTCATACTGTCACCCAGCAGGTAAATGGCTTTGTGGCTATGTCTGTTATACACAGAACCTGGCATATCCTTTGGGCCTGCTGACAGCCCATCAACTCCTAACCATCATTATGTTGATCACCTGTATCACACATGGGCCAAGTACTGCTTATAGGCCAGATCTAGCTGGCTGCCTGTTTCATCAAGTCTTTTTTGGAACTCAACCACATTCATTCATTTAAATACCATCCAAGGCTATTTTTTTTTTTTTGCTACAGTGACAGAATTGGGTATTTTCGAAAGAGACTGTATGTCTTCCAGAGCCAAAAATATTTACTATATGACCCTTTCCAGAAAAAATTTGTTAACTCCTTAGCTATATGTAACTAAAGAATGAATGCAAACTAATGACTACATGGATTGGGAAGCCAAATTGCAAAATTCGTGGATAATTGTTTGTTCTTCTAGAGTCAAGGGTAACTAGTTAAATATCAAACATTTCATGGAACCTCCCAATACCCACAAGCAAGTAAGAAAATGGAATAAACTTCCCTAGCTCTTCACCAATGAGCTCAAGCATTTCCTCAACTGAAATTTCTACCCATAGTTGCTGGTTTGAGCTGCACTGAGGAATGCTTATCCTTCATAATAAAAGTCACATATAGGATTCTAATTAATTCCTTCCTGCTGTGGAATATAATCTTGCTCATTACTCTGACCACTAACTGCTCAAGACTCCCTGTCTAGACACTTTGAGTGCCCTAGTTGCCCCTGTTTTGACTTTAAAACTTTATCAGTGTGAAATTCCTCTTTCATGTAAAGCTGTATGTGTCCCAGCCACTAGCTCTGTGCACTGTGGTGCCTTCAGTTCTTTGCACATGTCCCCTGAATTTTCACCCTGAATTCTGTGTGTCTGCCTAGGAACATTCAGCAAATTCAGTTTTGAAGCCTCTATTATTTAGTTAAGCATGCCAACAAGATTATCTCTTAATTACTTCCCCAAAATACTAAATACAAATAACATTCTTGTTTTAAGTCTATGACATTTAAAACACCACGCCTTGCTTCTGACTCCAGGAAGCTCATGACCAACTTCCTCTAATGTCATGTGATGGATAGTTAAGGCGATTTGGACAGAGAGTGAAAGCCAGTATCGGGAAAGAGAGCTTTAGGTGAGTTTGCTTCCACACAGGTGCAAGGAAGGGCAAAGAAGGAGGGAGCTGCAGCTGATTGAGGCCACAGAGAACCGACACAAGGTCCAGGCAAAGAACATTTCTGCCTGGAGCTTGACTAGTCACCGCTGGGGGCCTTCTCTTCTTCACTGCTTCTCACTGTCAGGTAATACATGCGGTTGGCCTCCGGGTAGGTGACTTTGCTGAGGGGCAGCTTGTAGATGGCGGGGTTGTTGGTTGTCAGGAGCAGGAAGATGAGGGTGGAGAGGCAGAAGGCCCAGGTGCCCGGTGGCACGCCAACCTGGAAACAAAAGCCCTGGGGTCTGAAAATGTTCCTAGGTTCCCGGGACCCTCGGGGAGCAGGATGTGGCAGGGGTTGAGGATGGGGACCCTCCCCCAGAGACAGCATTGGTTTCTGGGGTCATAAGGAGGGATGAGTTAGTCTAGAAATTTGCAGTGTCATCGTTGGACACAACTGTAATCTTTTAATGATGGAGCTGGAAATTGGCCTGGGAATGGATGACCTCCAATATCTAGCTAAATACAAGTACTTCTATCTCTTCATCCTTGTTCTCCACTGCTGATTGTAGTATGTGCACACACACGGCACGCACACACCAGAGGCACATGTAACTAATTGCCAGTCCTTCTCTGGACAAACACTGGATAAATCTTGACAAAGGCATTGTGCAGAGTATCAGCTACAATAAGCCCCTCAGGATTCTTCCACAAGACTGCAAATACCCTGAAGCCCTGGTGAGGGAAGGGTACGGTGCTCAGAAGAGTCCAAACTTACCACTGCCATTATGTTGGACAGGGCTGCTCCCATGTATGCGCAGAACAGGGCTGCGGAGGAGTAAGGATCACTGAGTCAGGTACCCGGGGCGCGCCCCCCCCCCCCCAACCCTCTCCAAGAGCAGAGATCCCAGTCTGTCTCTAGCAGCCTGAGGATCCACACCACATCTTGACATTGGGACATTACTAGTTATCTTTGCAGGTAGGTGTGGCCCATCTCCCACCGGAATGTGCATTCTCAGAGAGTAAAGCTTAGAGTAAAGGAAGAGAATAAAGCTTACATATCCTTTTGTCCCTTCCCACTTCCCTGGTGGCCTTGCATAGAGTCAGGGGTCATTAAGCGTCTTTTGCTTGTCCACACTGACCTTGGGGATGGTCTAGCACAGGCTGGATGACTGGATGATTACCTATCTGGGGGGTGATGGTCAGATTGCATGAGATCCAGATACGGCCCCTCCTGCCTAAAATTCTGGGTGACCATGATGCTATTGGACCCTCACCAAGTCCCATCAGAGCTGGATCTTATTGGGTCTCTGATCTCATTCCTAGGAGCCAGACATCTGGGTTCAACCACGGGATATGGGCATCCAGGTCAGACAGGGGAGCTCTGCCACACCCCTGGTGTGTCTGGACAAGCGCCCCTGCCCCTGCCCCTTTGCTTTCTGTTTCTCTGTCCAGAACACCTTCTCCCTGTCTTTGCCCATACAAATCCCACCCTGAAGGTGTTACAATCAACCTCAGCCTCCCTTGGAAGCCTTCCCAGGTGGCTCCAGCAACAGGAAGCCGCCTCTTCTCTGAAGGCCAAAGGCAGTTATAGTCTGAACCTCAAAATATCTGGCACTTTGATTTAACAAACATTTACTGAGCCCACTGTCTCCATGTCTACCCTTGTGCTGGCTGCTGAGGGGTGTACATGGAAGTCACTTAGGGCACGGCGTTGGGTGCAGATTGTGGCTGATTTCTCTTCAGACACAGCATTCTCCCTTTACTCTGTGGAGTTCGAGCTTCCAGAGAGCTATGTGCTATTTTTCTTAGATCTCAGTGCTCTCACGTACACCATCTCACTAGATCTTTCCAACGGTCTTTTTAGACATCACAACCTCAATCGTGCAGACCTGAGGATGTGGTCGCCATGTGTCTGCCACGCCTCGCCTAGGGCCCGGCACTTACTGGTGCCCTACAAATCAATGGGGAATGAAGAGTTATCGAGAGCAGGGATGCTGCCCCTAGCACACGAGGAAATGCATGTGTGGTTTCCTCATCAGCATTTCAACACTGTGTGACTATAACAGCAGTAATAGTGGGTGTGACTCCAGCTGACGGAGGAGGAACTTCAAGTCCCCCAGCTGTGAAAGACCCCGGCCAACAGTCCTCCTGTCACTGCTGCTCAGTTCTGACTAGCGGTCACCAGGGGTTTCACATCACCACGGGTGTGAGGGCGGGGAGGGAGACATAGCAGAGTGACTTGGTTGTCAGCTTTCCCAAATACCCACTGCAGACGAGGGCCAGCACGTGGGTCTGCCAGGTGAGGGCGTAGAACATGCCTCCGATGGCGATGCAGGACAGGACGCAGTTGTAGCTCCAGAGGCCCATGTAGATCACCTCGAAGGGCGTGGCCACTGTCAGGGCTGTGGGACAAGGTGTGGTGTTTCTGGCTGGTTCTGTGTCACAGCACCAAGGGCCACCTTGTGGCTGGTGCTGGGACTCAGGGTCGCCTCTTTCCAGCCATTCCCCTCACACCCCCACCCTCACCCATCAAAGGAGCCTCTACGAATAGGATCTCGTCTTTGGAAACCAACAATGGGAAGAGAGCAGTGGTTTCCAAACTGTTTTTCCAAGATTACACAAAGATGTATGACTACTTCCGGGGTGAGGGCAGGCCAAGGTCATGGGACTTCAGGCCCTCTCTTTGGCCAGAGCAGCTGCATTTTCAACAAGAAAGATTTCAGTTGAAAACGTTCTGCTTCAAATGGTTGACAAAATGTGAATGTGCACGCAAAGATGCATGGAGACAGAGAAATGATACAGCCAAATGGGTGGGGTGTGGACAATAGGTGAGTCTGGGTAAAGAATTATGGGGACCTCTTGTGCTGCTTTTAGTTTTGGTAAGTTTGAAATTTTTTCCAGGTTACTTTTATTTAAAGTTCTTCTGAGACATTTTTGAAAAATATTGGAATAAGTCAACAGGTTCCTATTCCTAATGCCCCCAACTCTAATCTCTGACTCTTATCCACATACACATATATGAATGTGTGAACATACATATCCATGTATGTAGAAATGTGAAGTCACGTTTGTCAAGTGGCAATACAATATTTGAGAAAATCTTTTCTTTTAGCTTACTTGAAATTTTGGTATCAGCTCACGTATGCCCCTGCCTGGTCAGCTTCTGCTCCCACCCCCTTCCCCCACCCCCCACTCCCTTCTGCCACCCCCCATACCCTTCTCCCACCCCCCACTCCCTTCCCCCACCCCCCACTCCCTTCCCCCCACCCCCCCCACTCCCTTCCCCCACCCCCCACTCCCTTCCCCCCACCCCTCACTCCCTTCCCCCACCCCCCCACTCCCTTCCCCCCACCCCTCACTCCCTTCCCCCACCCCCCACTCCCTTCCCCCACCCCTCACTCCCTTCCCCCACCCCTCACTCCCTTCCCCCACCCCCCACTCCCTTCTCCCACCCCTCAGCAAGTAGGGCCTCAGTCTGCAGGCCAACTGGTCTCAATCCCCTTGCCTCTCCCCACATGTCTTGCTACTCAATCTGCTCTCTTTGGAGAGTCAAGAAAAGGAAAAGTCAGTCCCTACCTGATAGTGTTTAAAAACTCCAGTGAAGATGGTAAGTCCAGAACATTTGTTGTGTGTGTGTGTGGGAGAATGACCTTGGGAATACGATCCCTGCAGAGAGCCGCCCTGCCCTACCTGCTAGCATCCCCAGGATTGAGCCAATGGCCGCATGCAAACAGATGAGTGGTGAGCAGATGAACAGAGCCACCAGGAACACGCCGCCCGTCCAGGGATTGTCGCAGCCATACACCTGGCCGACCCCAACGGGAATGGCTTGTAGCAGCTGCAAAGTAAACAGAGTCCAGGTCAGTGGAGTGTGGGCTGATAAGGCATAGACCAGGCCTTGGGGCCAGGACTGAGCCATTCCTGGGGTGGTAAGCAGGTAATGGGGTGGAACAGGAGTATGGCTGTGCCCTCCAGCAGGTGAGAGAAGATGGGAGGGCACGAGCTGGAACAAACAGCTCCTCACTCCAGCACCTGGCAGGCATCTGAGCACCCCTCATGCAAAACCAAGCAGGGCTCCCCAACACAGGGGCCGGGCTGAGGGTTTCTGAGGGACACATGGCTTCTGCTTTGGGGGGATCAGGGGACACTTTCTCTCTAGACTGCCATTGAGGATTTCAGGGTACTACAAAATTTCTCTAGGTTTTCTGAAATCCTAGAAATATTTCAGGAATACTGAAAATATTCTAGGCCATTGTGGGGGATGATCAGACCAAAGGTCACTCAGCACATTGGTGGTCAAGCCCAGGTTACAGCCTCTGAGCTTGACCCCTAGTCTGTTGGCTGCTGCACATCCAGTGCTGCCCTGGGGACTATGAGGCCCTGGGAAGCAGGCAGGGGCCCTTCCCTGCTGAGGAAGAGCACTCGGCACTGAAGAGTGGTAATGTGAAGACTGTCTGGAGGACGGCACGCAGTCCAGCCCTCCCTGAGCCCAAGCGTCATGTGGTCACTTTGGAATTAAAGATGATTAATTGGCAGTGAGGTCAGATGGGCTTTTTCTGCTCAAGCTGCATCACCCACATTTCGGCCGGCCTTTGAGGGCAAGAAGGAAGGGAGGGAGATTGGCAGGGAGGGGAGAGAACTGGGCTGGGGGGTCGAGGGCCCCAGCTCTCAGGGGGGCTCTGCACAAGGTCACGGGTGACTGTGGGCATGTCACCTCCTGGTTCTGGGCTGTGGTGCCCTCCTGTGTAACAGGGAGGCTGCCCTAGCAGGTGATCTTCCAGCTTTAAAGTGCTTTTCTCCATTATCAGGGCATGTGCCTTTTTTTGAGGACAGGGCTCCCTTAATAACTATTATTGATTAGCTCAGTGCTTTCTAAACTTTGTGTACATTGGAATTACCTACAGATCTTTAAGAACATATTGATGTCTGGCTCCTCTCCAGACGGATGCAACTGCTACGGAGCATGACTACACCTCAGGGGTTTCTAACCTGCATCAGAGTGTGGGGACCCATGGGCTTGTTATTGATAACCTAATGTAGATGTTGGAATTAATCGTTTTTCTCCCATTGGTGAAATTTCATAGTTTTTAACCACTTGACTGAATTCTGAAGTTAGTCTGATTTCTTTGGTCAAGGAGTCTCAGAGAGCTCTTGAGCTTTGTCCCCCCTCGTCTCTGAGTAGCGGGCCTTGTAATAACCAAGCACTGTTTAGGGCAGACCCTGCGGGCTGGTGTAAGGAGTGACAGGGCAGGGCCCCTGTGTTACTGAAAAGAACCCTGGAAACACTGTACCAGTCCAGCAAACTCAGCTGAAGGTGGGGGGAACAGGCTGGAAATGTACTCAATAAATATTCCGCGATTCCCTGAAGTCTGAGGAATGCAGGACGTGAGGGAACCCAGCTCCCACCTGCCCACCCGGGAACGCGGGTTTTCAGCCCAAGCAGCCAGGAATGAGAGGAATGAGGGAATACGCTGCCTTGGAGGGGAGCCTGCGTTTGGAATGAAATTTCCTCCCCCGGCACCCATATTTTAGCCGGGTGAACTGTGGTCCCGGGGAGGCCTGCCCCCTCCACGAGGCTCTGCAGGCCGCAGTGGACACCCTGGCGTGAGGAGCGGTCAGGTGTGTGGTGGAAATTTACTGAGCACCGGCCTCCTGCTTCTGAATAATCCCCCTGTCACAACAGTCCTGTTCAACCAAAAGGAAGTCACTCCCTTCATTGTTTGCAAGAGAAAGAGGAAAATGGCTCTGATTCTTCAAACCCTGCTCTGGATGGTGAGGAAGAGCAGAGCCCCTTGTCGGAGAGCTGGTGCGTTGGGGAGCTCGGGGAGTGAGCTTGGGGTTCAGGGTATGTGGCTTTGGGGCGCACCACTTTCCCAAGGTCTATTTTGAAGAGGCACGAGAGGCATCTCTTCCCTGTGCCCTTTCCACTCCGGCCCCCTCAGCACTGGACTGTATAGCTAGCTACACAGTGCAGGATGGGTGGGGTCCTTCTTTCTGGCAACAGCACCTGTCACTGCAGCTGCCACTTGGGCTGTGCCTCATGGGTATAGCTTAGGGACAGCGGGTCTGTGCCCCAAAGACGGGTGCCTGATTGCCAGATGGCTGATCACTGACGATCCTATCAAAGTTCGTGTTGCCCCTGTCTCGGCCCCAGCTGTTTTCCATTGAAGAGGGTGGGCTTTCCCGTAAACGCAGGCTTCTGGGTTTTCTCTTTTCTTGGATTCAGGCCCTAGCCCTGCCTCTGATCCTACTGTAGCCCCCGCCCTAGACAAAACTGCAAAAAGATGAACACTTTAAAAATGGTGGGTCACAGCATTTGCCACTAAGGGTAAGGGGGCCTTTTCTCTTCCGATAGGGCTCTGTTCACAGTGTGCCGGTCCCTGGGGGACAGGCACTGACCACCCCCCCCCCTGCCCCCGCCGAGTGGTGGCCCAGAGTGTAAGACACAGTGGGGGTGGGGGCCACACGGAGGTTTAAGTACATCTAGACAACAGGCATGGCTGGGGGTGGAGAGGGCTCAGAAATCAGGTCACACAAACAATATATGAGGACATGTCATGTTTTCAAATATTCAAAAAGTGGTCATGGAAACAATATTGTACATTACTCTAAGGAGAGCCAGACCTGATACGTGGAAAATGAAGGGAGGTATCTGAGGAATGGGAAGAACCTTCCAAGACTGAAAGGCACACAGTCTTGGGGTGCTACGTGGAGAGCAGAGGGGCTCACCTCACTGTGATGCCCCCAGCTGAGCGTGCAGGGCCTGCCGTGCACGAAGGGGGCGGTCATTCAAAGTTTGGGCTCTGTCTGCGTCAGGCTGCCTGCGTTTGAACCTCAGGCACTAGCTGCAGCCTGACCTTGGGCAAGTAACCCTCGCTGTGCCTTAGTTTTCTCATCTGTGAAATGGGGATGATGATAGTACATCTATCATGGGGTTTTTATGAGGGTTAAATGAGTTATTAAGTTGAGGGCTTAGAACAATGTTGAATGCATAATAAGCTTGCCTTAGCATTAGCTGTTAGCTCTCTTGAGGTTTTTTAACAGGGCTAAACTGTTATAATTCTCTCTATATTATCTTACATTAGGTTTCTATTACATCCCTTCATCCATGATGTCCAGCAGTCGGTAGAATATGTGAATATGTGCATCTGTGACAGTAGGATACAAAACACGGCTCTTCAGCTTCGGCGTTAGGGACACTCGGGACTGGACAATCTCTCTGTCATGGGGAGGGGGTTGCCCTGCGCACTGCACGGCAGGGTGTTTAGCAGCATCCCTGGCCTCTGCTCACTGGATGCCAGTCACACCCCCACGTGCCGAGTCCTGACAATTAAAAAACGCCTGCGGACATCGCCCACTGTCCCCAGGAGGGCACAATCACCCCTGCTTCAGAAACAATGACATGGAAAGCACATGAAAATTCACCTTCCAATTCTATTGATAATATCTTTTAAATCCTAACTTTAAACCTTTTATTTTTAGTGTTTTGCCCTTCCACCCGACTATCCACCTTATGTAATATTTTCCCCTCGATCCCACCATCCTGTATGGTCAACTGAACGCACATGGACTCTCGTTTATTATCTGGTTTTCTGTGTGGAGTGTAAGCTTCACTAAGGCAGGGATGTGGCTGTCCCCATGTATTCCAGTGTCTGTCTGATAAAGTGCCTGGCACAGAGTTGGTCTTCAAGAAAGGCTTGTGGAAAGAGCATGTGAGGGTGGCAGCGACCTTTCCCTGGCCTCTTCCCCACCAGACCCGCCACCCGGGGGAGGGGCGTCTGGAGAGGCCGAGAGCCTGGGTGTGCACACAGCCGTCAGCGAGAAGGCCCGTGGAGGGAGCAGCCCCTCTGCCGCCGGGCGACTTACCAAGGGCACTTTGATCTCTGTCCAGGTGATGTTGGGCACTGCGGACACAGGCTCTATCAGTGTCGTGGGGAAGAAGAGGTTGTAGTGGCCTGTGGCCGCCAGGTACAGGGTCACTGCGATGTTGAAGGGCAGTGTGAACACGGGGAGGTCCCACTTGCTGAAGACGGAATTCAAGGCGCTGGAAAGAACTGGGCTGAAGGTGGAAGAAACAAAGGGTTCATCACTGTGATCATCCTTAGGTCTACACCATCCCTTCTGCGCTGGCCACTGCGCTATCTACTATCCCCTCCTCTTGGCACGGTCATTCCTGGCCCCCTTGGTCCATTGATCTGCGATTGGGAATAGGGTGTTCGATTTAGGGCTGTACCTTTTAGAAACAGAATGTAAAAATAATATAACTTGTCTTGAATAGAAAACTTAAAAAATAATTTAAATATTTCCTTGTAAGTTAAACCAAGAAAGCTGAACAAAATGTAATTGTTACAAAACATCGTATATTACCTTTGGATCATCAAGCTGTGCCACAGCTACTGGGCTGGGCTGTGATAATGTTTTGGGAGTCTGGCCTCCTAGGAGGAAGGGCCAGGGCACAGAGGCCACACATGGGACTGGACTCAGTTCAAGTACTGGAGCTACTCTGGGAGCCACCATGTGAACCCAAAACCTTGAGGTGTTTGTGTCTGCTCTCTTCTTGGCTTCTTCCCCGGGGAGAGCACAGGCTTTGGAGAAGGAGGGAGCTGGGTGCGAGTTCTAACTACAAGGCTGAGTGACTAGGTAATTACTCTTCCTCACCTTTAGTTTCCTGTGGAGGGCCCAGGCACCCTCAACACCTCACACCCTACTTCCCCCATACTCGGGGAGCTCAGGACAAAATGTGAAATCGTACAGGATCTCACGTGATCTGGCAGATTGGTCTACTTTTAATTAATGACTATGCATTATAAATGGGCATTTGAGGCTGTCTGAAAACCTTCCTAGCAAATTAACTCCCCAACTGCTGAGACAACTATCTCACATTTCTCCCTTTCTCCTCAGATCTTCACATCTGCTTCCCTTGAGTTTCAGCTGACTACCTTGCTTTACTTCATTAAGAAAATAGAAATGGTAAGAGGAGAAATGCTTCATTTCCCCAACCCTAAGATCCACACTCCAACCGCCTTGTGTCCACACACTCTCCTCTCTGCCCTTTTCACACAATGGAAGTGCTCCTGCTCCTTTATCGGGCTAATTCTTTCCCCTGAGCCTTGGGGCCCAACCTGCCTCAAAGATTTCCATCCTGCGGTTCTCTCCTGTCTCTCTCCTTTTTCTCTGAGTCATTCTCATAAATATACAGACATATTCTCGTATCTTCTACCTTTACAAATCCTCCCTGTTTAATCTGATGTCTGCTTAGTTACTGCCCCATTTGTCTGCTTCCTCAAAGTTCTGTCTAAATTCGCACCCCCGACAGTCCTACTCCCATCCTTTCCTGAACCCACCCTAGAATCAGAGTTCTCCCCATGCTGTGCAGATGATTCCCATCCAGTTCACCAGTGACATCTGCCTTGCCAATCCATGGTCATTCCCTGCCCCCTCATTGGACTGTTGGACCGTCTGACTGGATTGAAAGTCTTTCTGTCTGGGTTGCCATGACACTGGTCATCCTGTTTTCTTCCGGTTTCTCCAGCTGCTCCTTCTTGACTCTCCATCAGTGGTTCCTCCCCTCTCCTGCCAATTTCTAAATATGAGGGGATCCTATGACTCTTTCTCAGGTTTTTCCTTTCTCTTTCTTTTCAAATCTCCTCTTTCTGGGTAATAGCTTTAGTCCCACAGACAAAAATATCTTCCATGGGCTTCTGCCTCCCAAATCTTGACCATATCACTGAGTTCCAGATTGGCATACCCAATGACCTACTCAGCATCTCTTTCTGGAAGTTTAAAGTTTAATATGATGGAGGAGAACCCTCAAGTTGCATCCTGTCTCCAAGCACCAACCTGTTTTCCTCAGTCTTCTCCATCAACCCCGGTGCTCAGGCAGACTGTAGGAGTATCTGAGTCAGCCCTCACAAACTGCATACTCCACAGCCTCTCAGGAAGTTCTGTTGCCTCTACCATTCTTGAAGTATACCTGAGCCTGACCACTTCTCCCCACCTGCCTGGATATCACCCTAGTCCTAACCACTCTCAGCCCTCGTAGCTATCGCAGCAAACTCCTGACTATGCCTCCAGCATTTACTCTTGTCCAGTTAAATCCATTCTCCACATGGCAAGCTGATTTGTTTAAATTTAAACCATATCCTATCACTCCTCTGCTTAAAACCCTTTAACTGCTTCCCATGACAGTTGTAATAAAAATCCAAAGGCTCACTGGATCTACAAGGTATACAAGGTCTGGTTCTCCTCCACATCTGCCCTCACCTCCTGCCACTCCCGCTCCACTCACGGCTCCAGCCCCACGGGTCCTCCTTCTCAAACACCATCATGCTTGTCTGGTTGGGGCCTGTGGCTATGCCGCTGCTTCTGCCTGCAGCGTCCTTCACCCAGATCTTCAGATGCCAGGTCCCCTCTGCAAGGTGGCCTTCTTGACACCCATGTCTAGAATCACTCTCTGTTCCATTTGCCCTGTTTTGCTTTCCTCAAAGTACTTATCACATATTGAGGTGATCTTTTTAATTAACCAGTTCATGAATTTATTTCTATCTTTGCCAAGGAAAACGTCAGCTCTAAGAGCATGGAGACCTTCTCTTGTTCACAAGGACCCCAACAGCTAGAATAGTCCCTGCACATGGTAGACCCTCAGCAAATATTTGTTGGATAAATGTGGAAAATGACACTACTAAGACCTCCCCTGTGGATTCAGTTTCAAGGACTACAGGAGGTGAGTGAACAACTACAACAGTAGCATAGGGCTCAGCCCAGAGTAGGGTGCTCAAGGGTGTTTTATCTTTAAAATTGGGAAGTGGTGGTGGGGTGGGGCCACAGGAAGCAAAGTACCGCCCAGTGCAATGTGGCTGAGGAGCTGCACTGAGGGGCTTAATCTATGCAGTTATAAACCAAATATATGTAAATGAAGTCAAGGCCTCCTACTCCTTAAAGGTGGAGGGGAACCTGCAGGAGACATGAAGGAAATCCCCATAGAAATGACCGCTTTAGTTGTTTGTTCTGATAGATGTGAAAGAGACCCTAAGAAACATAAGTTGCCCAGAATGCTCAGAGTAGTAATTTATTCACAAGCACTACTAAAAAGTAATGGAATAGTCCTGAAACTAAATTAAACTGCTTTTAGTAACTCTAGACTTTGACACCAAATAAATGAATTGACTTCTTAGAGGTGTTAAAAATCAGTCGGTGTGTCTGAGAGGTGAGCACAGGGGTTGGGGACACAGGTTCTGCCACCGAGCGACAGTGGGCATGCTCGTGCGGACACCCTGCGACACTCCAGACCTGCTGCAGATGCAACCAAACTGAGGCTCATGTGAGTAGAAGACCCAGCACACCCTGCACTTGGTGGCTGTTTCCTCTTAATGCCCTTCTCTGCCCTGCTTTTCTCATCCTTCTGCAAAATGAGGTGACTTCACAGTAAGATCTCAACTGATGCTTCTCGTTCAAAGCGTCTATGCTTTAAATATAGACATTCTGGTCCAGGAAAGCTCTATGCTTCTATCACAAGCACGTTTACAGTTTTTTTTTTTATTTTGGTTTGGCCCCAGGATAGATAATTCCCATATAGCCAGGTGTTTAATAATACAGGTTCTGAGTTCAGAATGTGCCACCACTGACACCTTTTACCGTGTATGACCTGGGGACAAGTTACTTAAGCTCTGAGTGCCTCAGTCTTTTTTTCTGTAAGTCAGGGCAATGATAGCCCTACCTTGCTTTGGACTGTGTATGTAGGAAATACTCAATAAATATTAGCCTTTCGTATGAGGCCTGTCATGCAAGGAAGACTATTAGCCCAGTACCAAACACGTGGTGCTGTGTTGCTCTAGGGTCCCTGCCATTCCAAATTCAAAAACGATCCTTTTGGCTTGCAGTCGAACTTGTGGACTTTCATGGTGTCTTTCAGGACAAACCAGCCTGACTCTGAAGACACTGGACCCCATGATGGTACATGTGCCCATCTGGCATAAGACACAACCATCTTGGGTCTTTATTTGATGAGCAGAGAGGATGAGCATCTCACCAGGCCATGGCGGTGAAGGTCACAGGAAACAGAAGCCACCAGTAATAGTCAAACTTCTTGGAGAACACGGCCATCAGCAGCCCAACCAGCATCCCATTGTACCCGTGGAGTCCAGAGGCGATAGCAGACCTGGGGTGAAACAGTTACTCTCCATTTGAATTTCATGGTCCCTCCCTCCAGGGACTCAGAGAAAAAAGTCAGTTTATTTGATGAATGTTGCACAATCACATAACTGCCAGCACCTTTCCAGACACACACACACACACACACACACACACACACACACCATGATCACCTTTGCTGATCTAGAATTAAATTATGCACTTTTGTCTTCTGTGTCTAAACTCTCCTTCTCAGGGGAGGGTCAGATTGCTACGTAATAGCTGGCAATCTAAAGGAAACCTGAGGTGTGACCCTGGAAAGGCATGTGTGTGTGTGTAAGAGAGAGGGGTGGCAGCGGGTGGAGGCCAGGAATACACGGGGCAGCTGCAGAGGGGGCGCTGGGAAGAAAAGGGGGTGGCAGGGAGGACCACTGCTGTTCAGAATCTCCTTGGGACTAGAGTAACTATCAAAGGAGCAGAAACCTGTGTTTTGGGAAAATCATTATTTTTAAATTGTGCTTGCATTTTTGCCGTATTTCCCCATTTGTGTTCAGGGTGAGACTTTAGTCCTTTTTTTGGTTTTAAACACCAGCTGCTGCAGGCAAACTGAGCAGAGATGGTTGGCCGCCACTGGTCTGCGCCTGCCTCAAAGCGAGTGTTTCCAGAAGGCTCTGCAGTCAAATGGAGCCTGGCACTGTCATTTGCTCTGAGCATAGGAGCAGCTTAAGTCTGTAAGGGTCTCTACTGACCTGTTCAAAGTTGATACTCAGGAGACCTTGGCCTCCTCTTGATAGGATAAGGCTGATGGGAAGTCACCTCTCCACCTGTCTGCCCCAAGACCCAAGACCAACAGAGAATGGGACCCACCTGTCCTGGCTCAAGGCGAGGGCGGTTAAGGTGGAGACCACTGCCCCCAGGCCCCCAGCAATCGTCCACCAGGGATTCTGGATCAGGAGCCCGATGAAGATGATGAACCCACTGAGGGGGTTGTTGACGAACATCACCTGAGCAGCCCCCCTCAGGACCCAGTCTGTGAACTGGAGGGCCAGTGGCTTATCTGAAAGAGACGGGCAGGGCCATCAGCAGGGCCCAGCTGGCACTTCCCTGCTGGACCACTGGTTGGCGTGGCAACCAAGACAGACAGGGAGGCATGAGCCAGGACATTTCCCCCCACTCAGCCTGGCACCCAGCCCATCTCTGAGTGGCCCGGCAATCAGTCTGCAGTGGGTGTTAGTTTTTGCCATGCGGACTGAGGCACCGTGCTGAGACCAACTTAACGCCGTTCCAGCCACTGGCTCACTGGCTCGGCTGGCAAGGAAGCCTCAGGGGCATTCCAAGGGAAATTTATTGATCCAAGAGAAGAGGTGGAGAAGGTAGGGAACTCTTTATTTGTAGTGCTCTGTGACTCCGCTGAGGGCTGGTATCTGAGCAGCAAAGAAAGTAGTCACGAGAAAGGAAGCTTGGGAAAGGAATGAGTACCGAGACAGGACCCGGAGGAAGCCAAGTCTGGAAGAGGGGACTCACATCCTGCCTCAGTCTCTGGTGTGGTTTCCAGGATAGCCTGTACAGGTCGGGGCAGGGGGTTAGGGGTGTTTGTTGGAGCATTTAGTTTAGGGAAATGAGGAGAAGGAAGGCACTACAAGGAAAGAACCCTGGGATGTGGGGGAGGGGGAGGCCAATACTACATGGCACATACTACATGGCACGGCAAAGTGAAAGAAAGACCAACCAGCTCATTTGGGAAATGGCTTATATGTAGCTAAGTGGTTGTCCTATAGCTATTCCATTATCCCATGAAGGAGGGAAGAATTTTCAAAGAGCTAAAATTCATGAAATGCATTTAATTCTGAAACCTTGGGAGTCCAAGTTAGTAGGGTATGTTATGCCTACCTGGACTCAACTCGGGGCTGCAGCAGCCCCAGCTGGGGGTGAGGTGGGGTGCAGCTTCCTCAGTCCAAGCCAGAGGGAGGGCCGTCTCGCTGGTCCGGCCCGGCTGCTTCGTCCCTGGGCAGACCTTGCTTACCTTTCAGCCAGCTCCTGCACTCCTTCATCTCGCCCGTGAGGTAGCCCACTGCTTCGAAGAGGCTGATGCCCCCATCCCCTGCGGAGCCCCGGGGCACAGCCCTGCTTTCTCTCCTTTTACTCCTTTCAGGGGGCTTTTCGATTTTCACGATGTGGCTCTCTTCGTTGGATGACCGGAGATCCTTTCAGGAGAAGCCATGACAAAATATCAGATAACAGAGCTATTGCGGGGGCATTTGGGGATAAAGAAAGTTGTCAGGTTTTGTCTTTTTTTGATATAAAGGATCATAAGACAAATATGCCCGGAGTACCCCGCACAGGCCTGCTGTCCCCAGGATAGACGACACATTCTTCATGGCAGGGTTTCCTAACCCTTTGTGCTAGGGATCACTTTCGGGATCTTGGCAAACCTGTGACTTCTTTACAGACTGTAGTGTTTGTAAATAAATAAAGTAAGTGGATTACAAAGAATACCAATTACACTGAAGTGCAGTTATAATATTAAAAAAACTGCGATGCACATAGAGGCGTGACAAATCCAGCGCCCACTATAATTTCGCAGTAGTGATGAGTGAGTATCTGGGGCCTGTTCACTCCAGCTCGGGACCACTGTGTAGAGCCATCGCAGCTCTGGAGCTTACCGCCAGGGCAGCTGAGGCCTTTGTTGCAACTGCATCGCAGCCCAACTCCTTCCGTCTAACCCCGCTGCCTTATTTCTCTACAAGTATTGACCCTGATGGCATACCCCTATAAACTTCTCTTAAAAAAAAAGGTTTTATTTATTTATTTTTAGAGAATGGGGAAGGGAGGGAGAAGGAGAGGGAGAGAAACACTGATGTGTGAGAAAAACATCAGTTGATTGCTTCTCACACACACCCCAACCAGGGACCAGGCCCCCAACCCAGGCATGTGCCCTGACCAGGAATAGAACCAGTGACCTTCCACTTTGCAGGATGATGATCAACTAGCCAAGCCACGCTGGTGAGGACCCCTGTAAACTTCTTATATACAGATCTCCAAGTCAGCTTCCTAGGGGAACCCAATCTGACAACGACAAAAATCTCAGATGTTCTGATATGGCTGTTGTTCATTTCTTATATTCACAATTGAAATAAATGCTAAAGTTTGTTGGAGGTTAATGAAAATAAAGATAAATTACTTTCCCCACTTAAGTTCGTACATCCTCAATTCTGCTCAAGGACACCTTGGTCAGGATTCCTTATTCTAAAGCTAATCTGTCCAATATAGTAGCCAATAGGTCATGTGGCTTTTGAGCCCTTGAAATATGGCTAGTTTTAACTGAGATGTGCTTTAAGTGAATTTAAAAGACAGTATAAAAAATAATAGCAAATTGTCTCAATGCTACTTTATATTGATTATATTGAATAGATAGACATACTAATATTATATATTCATATATTAGGATAAACAAAATTTATTAAAATTAATTTCATCTCCTTTTTACTTTTTAAAAATGTGGTTAATAGAAATTTAAACTTACATATGTGGCTCACATTATATTTCAATTGTACACTGATGGTCTGTAGATTTCTCCAACCTCTTGCCTACAGCAAAACTTTAATGCCTTGAGGATATCAATGAAAATACCCTCCAAAAATTCTCTCCTCTGTAACGGCTGAGAACACTGGAAAAAATTGTGCCTGAGGTGCTGGATAACAGCTGAGGAAAGCAAGCAATGAGCTAGTCAAAAAGCTTAAGAGGATAAGCTGGAGAATGGGATGTCCAAAGAGGGTTTTAAAAAGCTTGGATATGTTTCTGTGACTCTAGGAGGGCAAGTGCATGTGCAGGGCTGGCCCATGGCCAGGGCCGCGTGCGTGCTCAGTGGGGAACTGAGGAGTCCCTGAGCTCGCACCTGGCTGAGCCTGAGTCTCAGTGAAGCAGAAAGTGAAGGCTAAGGCAGACTTGAAAACTTCCTGGATGAGTGTTGAAGATATGCCCCAGCATGCACACAGATCCCTGAGAAAATGTTTGTCCAATCATTAGCCGACCAGTAGGCTAACTGAGGAGGGAGATCAGCAGCTAGAAATGAGAAAAAATACAGGCTTTTCAGAACTAGTTCAGAGAAGCCATTAGTCAAACAAGCCAGCAATGGACTTGTCTTTAAAATGTCTGATTCTTCTCCCTGTACCAATCTGGTGTTGAGTTCCTCTGGCACATTTTTTTATTTCTGTTACACTATTCAACTTCAGAATTTCTACTTCTTTTTTAATAATTTCCTCTTTATTGAGATTCTGTATTTGGTGAGCTGTTGTGGTCATACTTCTCATACTTTCCTTTAGCTCTTTAGACATGTTTTGTTGTTATTTCTTGATTCTACTTAAGGTGATTTGAAATCTTTTTCTAGTAAATGCAATGTCTGAGCTTCCTCAAGGGCAGTTCTATCAACTGCTTTATTTCCCCTGGTTCATAATTTCTTGTTTCTTGACATGTCTCCTAATGGTTCATTGAAAACTGGGAGTTTTAGATAAGATACTGTGGCAACTCTGGGAGTCAGGCTCTCCCCTGTCCCCAGGCCTTGTTGTTGCAGTATCCCTCTCCACTGCATCAGTAGCTGCAGCCAGGCTGCCTCTGCGTGACTGTGTTCAAGGAGTGCTAAAGGCTGGTGTTTGGATGAAGGCCTTCTTTTCAGAGACAGTACGTAATTCAAGCAGGCAGGTCTAAGGGCAAGATTTTGGAGAGTGGTCAGAAAACTGGGGTGTGAAGGTGTGCATTTTTTTTTAAAGATTTTACTTATTTATTTTTAGAGAGGGAAGGGAGGGAGAAAGAGAGAGAGAGAAACATCAATGTGTGGTTGCTGGGGGCCATGGCCTGCAACCCAGGCATGTGCCCTGACTGGGAATCAAACCTGTGATGCTTTGGTTCGCAGCCCGTGCTCAATCCACTGAGCTACACCATCCAGAGCTTGTGCATTTCTTACTTGTCCTTAAAACTACATCGCATGCAAGCCACGTTTTTATTTTAGGTCAGGTAAGACCCATCGTGGGTGGGACCGTGCATTGATTTGGGGCAGAAACTTTCCCAACAGAGGCCCCTCTGTGGCGTTACGTAACACACACCCTGGGTAGGTGGGAAAGCAGCATCTTTCACTACTCTTCGCCCCCAGCACCCCCATCTCACCTGGGAAACATCTTGGGAGGGATACTCCTCACCTTTTCTTCAGGCATTTCCAGGAGGGGCAGGGCTGGGTGTGTATCCTGGGGGCTAGAGGGCCAGGTAGGGCTGGTCAACCCTGACTCGTAGAGTTTGTATCTGCTGGAAAGAGGCTCTGGCAGAAGAGGACTGCTGTGAGAGTCAGACATCTCCTTCAGGGGCTGGCCACTCATTGGTCATGCAACTGGTGAAAAAAAGGGTAGAGCGAGTGAGTCAGAACTGGGTCCACCTGGGCTTGGCTCAGGCTGGATGGAGGCCTTAGGAAGCATACGGTCTGTCTCCACACACAGGGGACCTACTATTCCAGTAGCTTGTGCTGCCAGAGGGGCCTGCAGTCACTCCCCCACCCATGTGACCTTTACCTTTCAAGTTACCCTCATTCTTCCAAGTCCAGAATAAAGTCCATTTCCATTGTGAAGATTTCCTTGACTACCCAGTTAGGATACCTCTCCTTTTTTTCTGAAATATTTTCTAAAATATTCTATTCTATTCTAATTATATTCTAAAATATTTTCCCTCTACTTTGTATATGGGTTATTGTGCTTTCTTATTATGGTAGCTAGCTGTACATATATTTTGCCTTGATACATACACATAGATCGGGCTCTTCCAATTGAGTGGGGATCGAAGAGGAACTTGTTTTCTTAATTGCCATGGGCCCTATATTGCTTACAATTGACCTCCAGTCTCCTTTCTCTCTCTGTCCTCAGTGCTCTTTCCAGCCCCTTCACCCCTTTCTTTCCCTAGAAACAGTGAGAAGCTCTGGTATAACCTATCTGATGAAGTGTGCACCAGGCTGGGCATCCTTCCCACTTTGTGGGAGTCCTAGGGCCAGGGCTTATGCTGTGAAATGCTTTGGAACAACATCTACCCAAGGTCCTCAGTTTCCCAATCTATTCTGGTGTCACAGGTAGTACTGTGCTTTCCCCTTTCCCATTCAGTAATCTTAACTGCTCTTCTTTGGCCTCTTCTAGTTCAGTTATGTTTTCATCTACTTTATTGTTTCTTTGAGACGTGGTTTTGAACCTGAACATAGCCTCCTCAATATGAGCTAGATTTCCCCATTGCTCGATGCTTCCTCCCCTGAGTTGCAGGACAGTGTATCTTAGGACAGTGATTGCAGATCTCTGGCCTGGGGGTTAGCATTCCTGACACTTACCATGACAGACATTGCTAAAAGATTGCAGAGTTCTTTTCCAAAGGGGATGAAGTCCCCCTTTGTATACCTGCATTGGTACCATTTCCCTGGGCTGTTTCCTCTTCTATGCTCAACGAGAGTAATTCTTGTTCTTCTCTGTTACTTTTGGACCACTATATACCTTGCTTGTACAGAAACCTCTCTTATTTGAGGCTTATACCACCTGTCTAACTGCTCACTGCTGTATTACTGACTTTCTGCTCATTCTTCTCATTCTCTGAAGACTTTAGGGGGTCCTAATAGTAATCTTCATCTTCACTCCAATAATTTTCAACAACTTCAACGTCCAGGCATTGACACTAGCCTCACCGACACAGAGTCATCATTTACTCTGACTTTGCAGATCCTTCTCTTCCTCATCTCCAGTGACTTGTTCTTCCCCTTCCTTTCAGCCGCTGATTGCCATAATCACCACATGGACTTGATATCATATGAACTATGAAATCTCAAAAGCCAGAGTCTCTCCTCTGGTCACCACCTCCTGGACTTCCAGCTCAGCTGCTCAGGTGTGCCCTCGAATACAGTTTTTTTCACCTCCTGGAGACACTCAACCCCTTACCTCCACCAGCCTCTATCTCCCCTTTTCTCTTTATCCAACCTAATTTCATGGCCCATTATTTTCCTTCCTTCAGCTCCCTTGTTCTTCCTCCTCTCCCTGCCTTATAATTGTGGGGTGAAGTCCCAGGCAGGTTAACCCAACTCTTGTCAAACAACTGAACATTGCTAGAGGAAAATCTGCATATCTGGGCAGGCTACTTCCGCTTTAAATTTAGGCGTTCCATCCTCAAATGAACTCTTAGCATGTTTTGTTTTTCTCGTTAGCCACCCCAGGCTGGTTTCTGCTGCTGCTGTCCTTGCTCTGAGACGTCCACGTTGGCAAATCCAAGCATGCTTCTGTCCTCATCCCGCTAGACCCCTCAGTGGTATTTTATGGGACTTGGCCATCCCTCCAGACACCCTGTCCTCTCTTTAGCTTTCATACTCGATCCTCTGTCTGGCTGATCCTTCACCCTCTCCTTGGCTGCCTCCTCCTGTCAATATGAGCATCTGCAGAGCTTTGTTCTGGGCCTCAGCTCTTTAGTGACGCTCCTACCCAGTTAACGCAGCTCTCGCCATGGTTTGACCTTCCCTCTGCATGCCCATGACTCCAAAGGCTACTATTTCCAGCCCAGTTTTGAGCATTGGATTCATAGACTTAATTGTCTAGTTTACGTGTGCCTGTGGATGTTCCAGAAGTAGCATAAAGTTAATATAGTGCAACAACTCATAATGTTTTCTTCCCAAGTCCTGTCCTCTTCCCCCAAAGGTGCTCATCCTAGAATGAGTCCATTTCCGCTTCCAAACTGCTCCTTCAGAAATATCAGGAGTCAAATTTAATATTCCCTTCTCCTCCACTTTCCAAAACCAGTAATTCTATTTCTAGAATACACCTTCGTGTCCAATATTACTATTTGGCTGCCATTATCCCCTGCCACTTCTCCAGTGCCTCCCAATCAAACACCCTACTTCTCAGATTTCTCCTCCAAGCCATGCTCCGCAGGACGATCAAAGTTGTCATATTAATACTCAAATCTACTTATGTCAGTTCTTTGCCTAAATCTTTCCAATGGCTACAGATGGAAAACCAGGCCTTCAACACGGTGTGCAAGGCTGTGCATCACCCAGTTCCTGCTATGTTTTAGGCCATCCTGTGCTTCTCTTGCCCTTTGTCTCTGGGCTCCACACTGGCCTCCTTTTGGTGCCTGGAGGATATTAAGCACCTACTTTTCCACCTGAGGGCTCCTGCAAATGGCGGTCTATCTGGTTGAAGTTCTCCCCTTTGCTCTTTACCTGGGTAACTCCTACTCATCTTTCAGGCTTTGTCTCAGCACTCACTCTTGGAGAAGCCTTCTCAGAAGCACCCCTGACTGTGTTCTCCTGTCTCATGCTGTCAGGGCCCCTGTATTTTTTCTTATAGCATTTTTTGTATCATTCAATACTAGATTTTATTTTATAGTATCTATAGCACCATTCAATGATTGATTTCATTCATATAGTATCTATTTTATTCATACAGTATCTATAGTATTTATTTGTACAGTATCACTGGCACTTAAAGATGCTTGACGACAGTGACCTTCTCTGTTGTGTTTACTGCTGTAACCCCAGCTCCTACCACAGTGCCTGGCACATAGTAGGTATTGGAATGGTAAATAGCTAAATGAGGGAAGGGAGGAGGGAGGGAAGGACAGGAAGCTACAGGTGACTACTAGGGTGGGAATGTTTCCTTAGAGAGCTTTAGAAATCATGTGGGTCTCATGGGACTTGAACGGCTTAAGGAGGGTGTGGGGCCACCCACCAGCCCTGCATTTCCGAGCCAGTGCTCTGCCGTGTCTAGTGCCTGTCCTCGTGTCTAGGAGGAGCTCATTAAACAATAGCTGATTTTTAGGGTAGATCTGCAAATATCATTCAGATCCAACCAACTGCTCTTTCTGATGCTGCCATTGCTCTGGAAGGGGGTCTGTTTCCCTATTCTGACCCTGCAGGTGAGTGTCAGTGCGTTCAGACCACTCTGGAGGGAGCAAGTGGCCAAGGTTTAGGAGAGCAAAAGCTAACGAGGCTGACAAGCTGTCCTCGTCCGATGCTGTCTCTCCCTCTGGTGGCCAGGAGGTGGCAAAGCATCCTGGCCTTTTGGTACAAGATTCCTTCCAAGCCATCCAGATAAAAAGCGAGGAGCAATTAGATATCTAGACACACGACCTCCGTGACACCATACATCTGGATGAAGGAGACATATTTTGGAAGGAGCTTGTATTAAATTCAGTGGCTGTGAAATCCATTAAAAATTCAGCTGAAAAACAACATTTTTTTTCCCTAATGTATTTCAGTGAATCTAAGATGTTATCAACTGTATGATGTATCTTTATTTTGCGTATCACTGGGAAAGGAGAAAGCACTGCCAATAAAAGTTGTAGGATGCATCTTGATTTCAGAAATGTTAAAATATAAAAGCAATGTGTATCATCTAATCAAGGGTTTTTCTTGCGGGGAGGGGGGTGACGGGGCTCAAGTGTGCAGGCTGGAGCTGAAAATGGGTAGCTTAAAAAATTATTTCCTAACCATGAGGCTACAAACATTTGTACATTTCTTTTGATAGAAAATGTGTATACACATTATGAACCCTTTAAGTAGAGGGCCTGTTACCTTATCGATTGCTGTGGCAGGAGAAAGCCTGACACATAATAAGCCTTTGATATAAGTTCGATGAATCACAGAAGAATGAAGGACTGCACAGGGACGTACGCTCCAGAGTCAGCTCCAAAAATGCACTTTCTTTCCCACCCTCGAGTCCCTCCTTTCTGCAAACAAGATTCCCAGTTACAGATGGAGAAATCAAGGTGCAGGGAAACAAAGCAGGTGTTGTTTCTCACATGGATGTCAGCCTTCCTGCTTTCTGAAGCAAGCTTTCCACCTTGTGATGGACACAGGAAGCAGAGACCCAGCAAACCCGGCAGCTTACTGCAGAGTCAAGATCAGAGCTACTTCCCCTCCCTGGGCTCCTTCTGTTGCTTCAACAGCCTCATGGGGTACAGCTGGGGGGGCGTGCAGGGGAGGGGTGGCTGCCCCGAGACTGGGTCCAGGCTCTCAGCCCAGCGTTCTATTTCATAAGCTTGCGTGGCCTCGGCAGGAACAACGTGATTGCATCTCCTCTGGGGAACACAGCGTTCCTTTGCCATGGGAATGTTTATCCTGTTCAAACGGGGGAATTTTGGCTTTGGGGTAGGAGTGAGACGTGCAGCAGAAATGACCTTGTAAAAAAAGGTCGCCGTGTCTGGAAAAAGCACAGGCTGCAGCTCTGATGCCCAGCTTCACCATTTTTTCCGCCACCAGGGAATGCAGGGGCCTTCTCTCCCCTTTCACAGGACAGTGTAGGACGGTTAGGAGAGTAAAACTGCTGAGTTGGTTCCTGGCACGTAGGAACGCGGCGCTCAGTGATTTTTAGTTTCCCCTCTCCTTGTGCTCCCAAATGGAAGGGAAAGATGGCTAGAGCAACCAGATGAAGTACAAGCTGGCTGGTCCCAAACAGAACGCCTTTCAAAAGTTTCCATAAGGCGTCGGCCACTTGTTAGAACTGGACGGCAAAATCCCTGCCCGAGCCACGTCCCGTCTGAAGGCGCAGGTCTCAGAGTCCGTTCCCAGCTCAGCTCTGAGCCAGTCCATTAAACCTGCTTCCAAGAACACATAATTATCTGCTTGGCGTGCTCACGCTCTCCTTGGCTGCCCACACCTTCTTCTCCTCCCTCAGAAATGTGGACAGAGAGGGCTGTTTGGATTAGCCTCACATCTCTCCAAAAAGCCAGGCTTTGAAATGGTCCCTCAGGGAGGCTTCTCCATCCTTCTTGTGAGATCACTCCTTGTTGAGTACCTACTGTGTGCCCTTGGGCTACCCTCAAAGGAGCAGAAGTGAGAGGCCCAGGCCCCCCCTGCAGAGAGTGGCGGGGAGAGAGAAGTGAACGGACATTCAGTACAGAGGAGGAATGCAATGGCCAAAGGGAGGCAAGGGCAGCTACAGCAGCAGAGGGCAGCTTCCTAACCTCCTGGCTTTGGAGAGACCAGGGCCAGGCTTTCATACTGGGAAGTGGGGAGGAGCACACTCCAGGCCAAGGAAATGCCTGAGCAAACACATGGTCTGTGCCAGGAAATCCCAGTTGTGGACCCAGCTGGAATGTGAGGAGGGGCGTCAGCAGGCAATAAAAGCTGAAGATAGGGTATCAGAAGCCAGACAGAGAAGAGTTCTGGGTTCCTGTATTTGGATCCCAACTCTTCTTCCAGTGTTTACAAAATAGGGCTGTGACTCTATTGTACTCATTTAGAAACTTCTCCTGGCCCCTTTCTCTGAAAGGCTATTCATCCCTGGTAGGAAGGCAAGCACCCGTCCACGCCCCTGGAGGGGGGCGGTGCCCTCTCCGGCATGTTCCTGCTCTCCTGGGTGGAAGGGGCCTGTGACTGGAGGGGTTTCTTGAGCTGCTGCTGTGAATCAGTGCAGATGCAAAGCTCTCTCCTTCCCTGGGACCTATTGGCTTTAAGTAGGCCAGCAAACTGGTCATGGGGGAGGGTGAATCTAAAATGGCCTCATTTATGTCATTTTCCAATCAACCGAGCTATTGAGGTCACAGCAGCTCTGGAGAAGGAGAAGCGATCAGCAGCTTCTCCAAAATATTTGTTGAATTAATTAATTTTACCTGGGACTTTGCAATTGATGCAATTATAGAAAAAGGAGAGTTTCCCAAAATGTCTATAACCTAAGGACCAAAAGGAATATTTTTTGTCTCTCTCAAGTAATGAAGGAACCCAACTTTTTAGTGCCTTTGACTACTGACCGGGTCTATGACTTCGCAGGGCAGGCGGTTCTCATTGTGAATGGCTCTGACTACGAGAAAGCCTTGGGTCTATGGAGCTGACATCAAGTCTCCGGGGCATTTACCCCTGGCCAGGTCCAGTTCTGTCCACCATATCAGCACTGGACAAGTGGGCTCCCTTCTCCACTTGAGAGCACTGTGGAGATGAATCCTAAGCCTTCTCCCCCCGCCCCAGGCAGATCTCTCCTTTTCTTTCTGTTTGGGTCACCAGACACAGCCCCCTGACTCTCTGCCATCTGCCACTGGATCCAAGGTAGAGAGAGACATCACTGCGACAGGACCTTGCTGAGTCAGGCTGGGTCCCTGGGCCAGGGGCTGGGCTGACCCCTGTGTAGAATGGACAGCTGCCGGAAGGGAGAGATCCACTGTGCAGAGCCAAGTGGATGCTGGAATGGGGACAGAAGAGGCTCATGGCTGGTGGCTCACCCCTCTGGAGGCCAGGGAGGGGATGGAGCCAGGAGGGGCCTGGTGATGAGACAGATAGGGCAAGGGAACAGAGGAAAGCGGCCTGGGCCGCAGCTGGGCTAAGGTGAGAGGTGCCTTTCCAGGGGCTGGGTTGTGTAAGTGTTTGGCTGAGGGCTGCCTCTGACTGGGGGTGGCTCTGAGCTATTCTTGGCAGCTCGGCCAACGAGTATGATGTGGGCTGAGAGGAGCCTGACTCACTGGGGCCACAGGGTCAGCTTGGGTGGGACAAGAGTCAGGAGGCAGCTCAGCCTCCCCTGGGCCATCTGCAGACTGTCGGGTTAGAGATGGCTGGTGGCCAGCACACTTGGGGCTGTATCTTTCTGAGTTCTCCGCAGGGCCAGCTGGGAGTCTAAGCAGGCCTGGCAGGGGAGGGAGCCCTGGCCCTCAGCTGAGAGGCTTGGGAGCCTGCTGGCGTGGGGGTTAGAGGCCAGAGCTCCTTTGATCTCCTTCTTAGATAGGAGCTTGTGCTCGGAAGGACGTTTGGAGGGGCGTGGCTCACCCTTAGCTGATGCTCTGAAAATGGGAGGAGCCTGCAATGCACTATATATTGAGCCTGTCTCACCGCCTCCCAGCAACAGTAGTTACAGGCTGTCAGACTTTCCTTCTAGAACCTCTGTCTGGATCTATTTTCTCCCTCTGGGCCAGCCCCTCCCCTGTCCAGGTCAGCTCCCAGCTGGTCTCCCTGACTTCAGGCTCTCCAGTCCCTCTCCAGCTTACCACTGCTAATGGACCGATTATCTTAAAACACTGCTTGGTCATGCTGTGGCTCAGGAAGCTTCTGAGGTGCCCATGTCTGCTGGAACTGGGCATGTTACTCTTGGGGGTGGCCCAGGCCCAGAGCATGGCGACATCTAGTGTCCTGGAATGCTAATTGTACTTGCTGGGAACAGATATAGAATACTAGTTGTATATTTAAGCCAAAAGGGCTTATAAAAGAGTAGAATGCAAATTTTTTTATTTTTGAAACAAAAGTTTCTGGGAATGCACTTCGAACCTGTAGGCAGCTGCTTCAGGTGTGTCCCTATACCACCTGGGGGCAATGGTCCCATCTCCCCAGCAGGGGGGGCTCCCCAGGTAAAAGTTAAGCAGCCCTGAGGGTAGCCACTGTTCTCGTTCTCCCATGGTTCTGCCCTGGGGGCGGGGTGCTCCACTCTGCCTGCGCCCATGTCCAGCTTCACTGTAGCGTATGTGGCCCGGTTCTGGGCAGGTGGCCTCCACTGGCCGCACGGCCACCGCAGGCCTGGCTCGGCCTCCATGTGTGTCATTCTCCATGAGCCACTGCGGCGCTGCGTGCCCCAGCCCTATTATCCTCCTGGTGCCTTCCTGACCATCGAGGGCGCTGTGACCTCGCTTTTGGCCTGGGTGGTAGTTATGATGTATTTTGCAGTGCAGTAGTCACATACACAGGCACACACACGTGCACACACATACATGTTCACATACGCATGCACACACACATTCATACATGCACACAGGCTATATACAGGTGCACACACACACTCTCCTGCCTCCACACACATGCACACACACCCGTGTGCACATGCACTCTCATACACACACACACACACACACACACACACACACACACTATGAACTGTGTGAGTTCTGCACTGCTTTGAACCTTGATGCACGGCATGTGTCCTGCTTTCCAAAGTACTTGCCTCTCTGTGGCTGCCTTTGTTTCCGCGGACAGTCCTGTGATGGGGAGAGTGTTGGGGGCTCCATTCTCCTTTCACAGGCCCAGAGAAGTGAGGGTTCCTGCCTAAAGTTACACAGGGAGTTGGCACAGTAGCTGGGACTGACGCAGCCTAATGCTCAGACTGGGGCTCTGTCCCCTGCAGCCACAGGCCGTGGGGCCTTACTGAGGATGTCCCCCCTCTCACGTGGGGACCAGGGGTAGAGGGATTTGATTCTCCCTGTGGCCTGCCTTTATATAGTTTAGGTTTTTGGTCTTTGGATTCAATGTGCACAAACACATACCTCCCTTCAGGAACTGGACCAGCGTGCAAAGCTGAGAATTCCCCTGTGTAACCTGGGGTGGCGTGTAAGCCCACCCCTCCTTTGGCAGGGACAGAAGTTCTTAGGCTCTTGAGCTACGTTCGTTTTTTGCAACAAAACCTTGATAATACTTTCGCTGGGCAGACACTTGTTTCCTGAAAGTGACACTGACTAGAGTGCAGAGGCCGGTCTGTTCCAGGGAAGAGCGGAAACTGGGGCAGATTCCGTCAGGCTCTGTCCCTGGAGCCCACTCGTTCAGGTGAGACTCTATTACAGGCCTTCTGCAGACTGAGTGGGGTGTTCAAAGAGGAAGAGGTGTGGTGTTGGGTGGGGGTGAGGGGAGGTAGTTAATGGGCTGGTGTTAAACCTCAGGTCTTTCTTAAGCACCACCCGCAGGGGCATGGGGCTGGGTCCTGCTCCAGCAGCACCCCACGTGTCCCACCCTCCCTGCCTATACACGGTGCTTCTCAGCATGCATGCACGTGCTCAGGAGCCACTGCAGACACTGGCTTTCCTTCCCTGAGTCACCTGGTCCTCAGACTGGCCTCACCCAGCCTGTGTTTTGCACGTGATGAAGCCAAGCCACCCTGGAAAACCGACTGGGCAAGTGGGGACAATGTTATTTTCAGAAGCACTTTCCTCTGCCCCTTCAGCTGGGCATGGATGCTCCTTCCTTTAAACCAGAGAGCGGAGATCCACAACCTTGACGGCACACTGTGCTCTCTGGGGAGCTTAAAAAATGCTCATGCCTGGGTGCCCCTCCAGATGGAAGTGGCCTGGGGTGCACCGTGGGCAGTGAATTGTTAAAAGCTTCCCGGGGGGAGGCTAATGTGTGGCCCGGACTGGGGAACACTGGCCCAGGTCTCTGTGTTTGTTCCTGCTGCACCTATTTTATTTCCTTGCAGCTCCAGGGGAGGGCTGAGGATCAGCTGCATTTCTAAGTGCAGGATCTCAGCCCCACCCCCAGACGCAAATCTGCATTTGGACAAGACCCCATGCTCATTCGGGTCTAAGCAGCCCAGGTAGTCATCTAACTGGGCAGGGCTGTGGCTGAGAGGTGGGCTGTGGGTATGCAGAGCTAGAAGGGAGGAGGGGATGCATGCTGGAAGAGGGCCTGGAAACAATCTTCATTCATTTTAGAACTTTTGCTTAGTGGTCAGAGCATTCAGATTAGACGAGCAAGACCAGATTAGAGTTAGGAACAGCAAACCCCAAATGAAACAAAAGCTAGATTTATGACTTTAATTAAATATTTTTTTTACATCCTCTATCTTTAGATGAAAGGAGGTGGCAAATGCCCCAGTCTTTTCCAGCATATGTCTTGACCTGTGGAAACTAAATCTCTGCTTCCCACACACCCAGGGTCGTAGCAACGGCACACGCCCAGGGAAGGTAGGTGTAGAGTATGCACAATTTCAGACATGAAAATGTGCCATCTATGGAAATGGATGCTCATTCAATGGTTGAAATTTCAATGGAATGCTCACCTTTGCTTTGTAAGCTCATACAAGACCATAAAGAAGAGAAAGAATGGATGATTGATTTGCCCAGCATGCATGGTCCCACGTTGGGGATGGGCAAAGTTAGGGAGCTTTGGCTATGGACCCTCATGCAGCCTTGCTATGAACTTCAGTGGGGGATGCTGGGCAGGGGGAAGGCAGGAATGGAGAGCACTGGTGAAAACCACTGGCGACCCAACGGTAAGCTCGTGCAACACCAGAGGAGAGGACAGGGAATACCCTGTTAGGAATGGAAAAGGACACTTTGTGGAACGGTGAGAAGAGAAGTAGACTGCGGTTGGCAGAAAGTACAGAACAAGGGGAAGGACTGGGGAACAGCAGATAGACACAGGGAAGAAGAAAGAAGAAGAGGAGAAAACAAGTAAATGAGGAGAAGAGAGAAGAGGAAATGGAGAGTCCGAGCAGGAGGAGTTGCAGCGCTGGTGGGGAGGAGGTGCGGGGAGGGAAGCGAAACCAGCAGAAGAGGAGATGGGGCCAGGGAGACCGAGGGATGCGCCCCTGAGCCACGTCCTTGCTCTGAAGGGACAACAGGCTTCAAGCTGCCAGACTGCTGGTGGGCTTCCTTTCCCCTCCCCTCCTCCAGGAATCCTGTGAAAGAGGGAGCCACAATCTTCCCGGCGAAGAGGAACTGGGGTGCCTCTTTGTCATTGCCCTGTGGCTCTTGCCTATCATCTGGACTTAGCGACAGACAGCCCCGGGGACCGGCCACGTGAGAAGGAGAACCGGAGCAAACCTGATGTGGAGACCAGCACTTCACAGTTCCAGCTCCACCCCAGCCTCTCTCCTCCTTCAACCAAAGCCAGACTTTCAAGATGAATTTTCTTCAGATCCCAAGAAGCCTCTGGGGGTTGCATCAGTTGAGTATTAAGGAATGTATTCATTATGGAAGTGGCTGAAGGCAGTTGCCAACAGGCTTGTCCTCTGACCCCTGTGGCTGGACTGAGGTAATGGGAGAGACAAGTTGGCTATATTTATACAATCAAGACTCTGAAGAAATGGAATTTGTCTGGACAACCTGGAAAATAAGTTAAGTGTGTTGTGAAATCTCTGAAGATGTGTTTTCTCGAGAGCATCTGAAAAGAGGGTGAGCTGGTGAGCAAACCCCACTGTCACGGTCACAGGGGGTGGGACACAAAAGCCTGGATGTCGGAATCCAGCCACATACCAGCTCTGCCACTTACTGTGGTGCAGATGCATAGCCGGCATGGATGCCCCCTCCTCTGGGGAGCAGAGTGGTGATCACTGCCCCCTAAGGCTGCATGCAGGGGCCTGGTGTTTTGCCAGGCATGGAGTAGGTGTCCACAACCGTTTATTTCTGCCTCAGTTCTCCTGTCTGTTATGGGGTTGTCCACAAGCTCTAAAGGCTCCAACTACCAGGGATTTATGCAGATATTTAAACATGACAGTCTTCCTAAAACACCAGCATCTCCACTGCCATAGCAAATCCTGTAATGGATATTGTTTGTTCATCCAAATGTTTTGGTTGAACACCTACTACATGCCAGTCACTGGAGATTCAGTAGTGAGTAAGAAAAAGCTTTCTGTCCAAATGGAAACCAGAAGGTAAACTGTAAGTGCCAAGGGGTGGAACTGCCCTGGTCCCATCTGTGTGGGACAGGAGTGTGGAATGGAGGTAGAAATGAGGGGAGTATCTTATGACTGAAGGGCACCTCTAGTATTTACTGGGTAAAGGCCAGGAAGGCTAAATATCCTGCACTATGCAGGGCAAGCCTAAATGACAAAAGATTGTCCCACTCAAAATGCTCTGAGAGAAACCCTGGTAGGCCAAGGATGAAAAATCATGAAAACCAAAAACTTGCCTCTTGGTAGAAAGACTTTTAATATCATCATTTTCCTAAGATCAGCAGTGAACAGATCTTTGACTTGGGTGTTAAGGGGTGCTGTGTCCTGTTTCCTTCTGTTTTTCAGAGTCTACAGGTGCCTCATGCCTCCCTCTTCTTCTGGGGCCTGTCCTTCCACATATCAACTTTGCTGCTGCTTTTTTTGGGTAATGTTCCTAATTTCTTCAGACACAAGACTAATGCACCATCTGTGAACTAAGAAGCAGGATTTGATCAGGATCTAGGAGTGAATCCTGATCAGTGATTTGCCCCTGCAAGAGGTTCAGCTCTGGTTAGTGGTGTAAATGGAAGCCACAGATTCAGGAGAAGACAAACGGTTATCTGGGGACCTGAACCCACTGTCTTGGGCTGCATGAAGTCTACACTCTCACCACTAGGACAAGTAGCAGGTGACACACACCTCTACAAACTAATGGCCCATCTATAACATCTTCGAGGGCTTCTGAGTTTTAAACATTTTGGGGCATAAGCATCAAAATGAGATGACAATATATTCCACTAAATAATATTTTTATTTTAAGTCCATCATCATCATGTTCATAAAACTGCATATTCAACTGTGCATGCTCATTGTGAAAACTTCAACTACTGAAGCGTGCGGGAGAGAGCAGAAGCTTATTGCCATTTCTAGCTGCAGAAACGGCCACCAGAAACACCGGGGTACTCTCCTTCCAGACATCTCTCTGCTCCAATTCACCAGCAGCAGGAGAAATGGACAAACAAAAAGAATTGTCTAGAAACGGGATCATGCCTTATGAACTATTTTTAAAATTAGTATTATATTCAGTTTTATGTGACCTTAAAAAAAGAAAAATGAATTCAAGTGAAACGAAAGAAACTGCTAAAATTCAGATGAATGTTTATTCATCATGGAAAGTATTTTTAGTTTTTATAACCCTTTAAGGTTAAGAAAACAGAAAAACTATTTGGAAAAAAATTGAAAACGTAGTACCTTTCAAAAAAATTCCAGGTTTCCTATTTAGGTAGTGTTGATTGCCTTCTCACTAAGAAAAATAAGAAAATTGCTTTTCTTATACTTCAATCAATTTTTAAAAAAGATCTTATTTATTTATTTTTAGAGAGAGGTGAAGGGAGGGAGAAAGGGAGGGAGAGAAACATCAGTGTGTGGTTGCCTCTTTCTTGTCTCCTACTGGGGACCTGGCCTGTAACCCAGGCCTGTGCCCTGACTGGGAATCGAACCAGTGACCCTTTGGTTCGCAGGCCAACATTCAATCCACTGAGCCACACCAGTCAGGGCTACTTTAATTGATTTTTAATAATTTTATTACTACTGTTATTTTTGCTTTGTTAAGGTTTATATGATTTCATTCTATTGTTTCATTATAATTCACAGTTGTCATATATTTTTATCTCTGCTGAGAGAAGAAAGAATGTAATATAGAATTATATATAAAAGAATATGAAAGAATTCATATTCTTACATATGAAAGAATATCTACATATTTATATGTAGATTATATATTTATATGTTTGTATGATATATATACACATATATTCATATATATGGGAATTTGGTGACCATCAGTACTCTTTAATTATAGCTTACACATTTCTAAGTTCTATATTGTATTTTGTTTTGTGGATGATTTTGATCACACACACACACACACGCCCATAATTCATGTACATATATATTTAAAAGAAAGGGCCCATAGATGCTCTATGCCCTGAATTGCTCCATATTTGAGAATGTCTACATATTGCTTAAAGGACAAATTTATTCATTCTTCACATACTTCCTGAGTGTCTAATAAATATACTGCAGAGCTAAAATGTCGACAAAGACTAATTCATCTCTAAGGGTATGTACTGAGACATTCAAAATCTCTCCCAAATCACAATTACAGTCACCGGCAGAGCTAATATATGAGCCTGGTAGTAGAGGTGGCAGCCAGCCCCCAAGGCGGTGCTCACTGGCCCTTCTGCCTCCTGGCACTCACAGAGCTGGCCTGTGGAAATGATGGTGTGGTTTCTGAGGCTAGGCCATCAAAGGCATTGCCACTTTAGCCTGGTACTCTCGAGTCCCTCGCTCTGGCGGAAACTGCTGCCATGCCACGATGACACTCAGCAGACTTAGGAGTTCCTCGTGGAGAGGAGCAGAAACCTCTTGCCAGGAACCAGCGTCAGTTCTCAGCTGGGTGAGTGGGCCGCCGTGAGAATGGATTGTGCCACCGCAGACATATCTTCAAATGACAGAAACCCTGGCTGACGTCTTGAGTGTCATCTCAGAGACCCTAGGCCAGAACAGCCCAGCTATGTTGCTGCTCCTGGATTTCTGGCCAAGGGCATTGTGAGGATAACACCTGTTCATTGTTGTTTTAAGCTGCTAAATTTTGGGCAATTTTTACATATCAATTGGTTAGTAATATGTTAGCCATTAATACCTCTTCTAGATCTGATTAGTCAGTCTCCTAGCAGGAACCCAGAAAGGCATATAGTTTATATATTTTTTCTTTTTCTTTTTTAATCCTTACTTGAGGACACTTTTTTTTCATTGCCTTTTTTTTAGAAAGAGAGAGAAAGGGAGAGAAAAAAACATTGATTGGTTGCTCCCTATCAGTGCCCCAATGGGAGATCGAACCCACAACCCAGCGAAGTGCCCTGACCAGGGATCGAACCTGCAACTGTTCAGCTACAGGGTGATGCACCAACCAACTGAGCCATACCAGCCAGGGCAGAAAGGCTGGTATGGAGGAAAATATTTTTTTTTGAGGAAAAAAAAAAGAAATTACTATTTATTGAACACCTACTATGTGGTAGGTACTGTTACTTATGTTATCTTATTTAATTTTCATAGCATTCAGGTAGAATAGGGCAGAGGGCACTTGCTTACCAATTTGGAGGTAGTTTCCTGCCTAAACTGGATTACAGGCATGCAAGAAAGATCTGTTGGCTTCACACTTTTACAGGAAATTAGTTTCCCATTGGTTGAGCTTCATGGGGCAGAAATGTCTCTTTGGGTAAAAAATTTGAGGATAGTTTTGAAACACAAGCCACTAACTCAGGAACTTAGACCTTTGGCTCACTCTGTGGGGACATACCTGAGAAATACTAACCAACATCACCTTCAAGTAGGTTTAATGCAGAGACAACGCTTAAATGTGGGAACAGAATTAGGAAACAAAGAAAGTACTGAAAGTTAAAGTGCTCCATTGTTCAATTATTTGGCTTTCCTTAGCAAGGACATCTCATTTGCAAGGGCTGTAGCCTGATGGATGTGAAATTTATGATCCCTGTGCTCCAGGAACTAAGGGGTGGTTAGACACAAAAACAATGTAGGATGGATTCTCTGGAAAATTCCCATAGCTTTGAACCTGTAGTTTGGCTTGCTTAATCCTTCTTCTAGGGTGTCTTATTATACCCAAGAGTTTGAAAATAGTTAAAAGTCAAGTTTCTCAGCATCCCTTGCAGCTAAGATTTTAGAAGAAAATCAGGCTTTGTCAACTAGAGGCATTTAGACAAAATTTAGAAGGTGGAAGTGAAGCAGAAGTCCTGTTCTTTCTGCTGTTTTCTCATGAAAGTAAGGTCATGAACGCATGCTGTTTTCTGTCATTCAGTGCTCAGCCACCAGCCTTGTGGGGCTCGAGAGGCAGTAGCTCTACTGACTTCATGATTCTGGCTTCCTGATTCTGGAATCCAGGGGTGGGTTCTGGAACTCAGCAGTGTCTGTCAGTGGTGGCCTCTGTTCTATAGTGTTCCAGGAGCCGTTCTGTAGAGTTCCAGAAGCCGTTTTGACCCCAGCCTAGAGAACTCCCTCCTACAACTCTGCCCAGTTTTATATGCCCTTTAATCCCTGTATTAAATCTTTCTGCTCAAAATTCCTAGAATGGTTTCTGTTTCTTGCACTGGACCCTGAGTGACAGATACTGCAAGGAATGGGGCAGGGGACAAGAAGGAAGGTGTAATTAATTAGAAAGGAGTTTGGGGAGGAGGTAACTTTTTAGCGCAAAGAAAGAAGAACTTCAAACAGTCCAGAAGACTAGACGAGTGCTCCGTGTGGGAGTGATTACACCAGCTTGTTTCTCTTTCTCCAGGTTGGTACCTCCCTATCAACGTCCACCCTTCAGCTGGATGGATTATGGTTTTTATTAAGGCCTGGGCTGGAATGAATAGTTACTTGGAGGATCTGTTTGTTGTCACTGGGAAGTATGTTATTTCAATATGGGATTCAATACCCAGAAAACAGATTGTCATGGAACCCCGCGTGGATCCTGTAAAGATAAATACATCTGGAGAAGGCAGTGCTTTTCCTTTCCCGTTGCCTCCCTTCATCACCCAGCTGGAAACTACAGGCTGCTGTCTGGGCTCAGCTCCTGATCACCTATCTCCCCGGGGGAGCATAAAACAGAGGGACCAGGTGTTCTCTGACATGGCAAATCAGGAGAAAAATCACTATATTGGGAGTGAGGAGACTTGGGATCTAAATTTAGCTCTGCTGCCTACCAGCTGTTTAACCTTGGCCAAGCTTAATTAATAACCAAAATTTTACTATCTTGTGAATCTGCCCACTTCTGTCCACTTCAAAGGCTGTGACCTTAACTCAGACCAATATAATTCCTCCTGTTATAACTTCTGCTCTCTGGGCATGCTCCAGAATCCATTCTTCTTGGGGCATCTGGAATAATCTTGTAAGAATGCAAATCAGATCACATCATTTTTTTCTTTAAGACCCTTTACCGCTTCCCAGTAGCCCTAGGATGTCAAGACTCATGGGTAGCCCAATAAGTCTGATTTGGTGTCAGTGGGCTTCTCTGCCCTCCTCTCCAGTGAAGTCTGTATTTCAAGGAGAACTAGGACCAGAGGTTCCCGAAGCGGGGCATGCAGCCCGAGGAGTGTGTGAGACAGTCTAGTGGAGTGTGGGTTGAAAGTATTAGAACTTCTATGTATATTTTACTCTGAAAAAATAAGGAGATTAAGCTTCACCATCATCTAATACAAGGTGTCCTTGTTCTGCTCATCTTTCAAGTTGTCGCATGTCAGGTATGGACTTTGTGTACCACATGTGAAGGTCAGCACCCAAAGGTTAAGAGGTTGGTGGCTGTCTGTGCAGGCTCTGGAAGCTAGACTTCCTGGATAAGAGCTTTTTATTAGTGATTATTATTGTTATTATTATTATTGTTAATCATTATCATTCTGACAAAGAGTAGAGCTCCTGTGGTACAAAAGGAATTATGCAAAATTGGCAAGTGGATTAATATAATTCCTGCAAAGAGTTTCGGATGATAAGGGACAATTTACTAATATAAGCCCAAATGAAACCCAAGAAGGTGGCAGGGCTAGTGTTTCCTCGATTCTAATTATAAAGTCATCACTCTCACGTTAGGAAGTAAAAGCAACGACAACCTGTTAGCCATGATGAAAATTAGGCCCCCCCAAAAGTCAAAAATATGAAATCTACTTTAAAAAAGACTTATATTCACTGCTCTTAAAGATGACCTATACCTGGTGTGTATTGTGCTTTGACATATTGGCTATTGGAAGTACATGGGTATAATTTATAATTAATCAAATATCTTGGGGGTGACTGCTCAAAAATGTCTTCTGGTAGAATGGCACAATAAGGACATTTGGAGACCATTGAGCTAGGCACAGACTTGGGTTTAAACTGTGTAACGACCTGCCCTAGACCCAATATCGGTTCTCAGGCCTAATGCAAGAGGGTGGATTCCTTGGTCCTTGATACCTCTACTGCATTTATAGATCCGAACTGTGACTCTGCGGTATACTTTCAGTGGGCTTTCAAGAAGTAGTCTTTAAAATTTAGAGTATGTTATCTGCAAAATTATTTGATTTGGACATTGTCCTCTTATATTTACTCAAAATAAGAGAAAAAAGGTACAATGTTTTGTACCATACAAAAATCATGCCATCGATAGGATGGGTTATGGTGACCTGCACCCCTATGATGGTGAATTTCTCTTGACATTAGGACCGATTGGGTCACACACCAGTTCCATCACTTAGAACTTAGTGATGCCCTTTGTGCACCTCAGTCATTCCCGAAGTGATTTGTTTACCCCGGCCATCAGAACACAGTCAATAAATGGCAAGGACTGACAAAGTGGCACTATATAGGCAACAGAGGGAAATTGGAAAAGTGAATTGTAGGTGGTGAGTCACTAGCCATAAGTAATCAGCTTATTCCCACTGCAGAAGTGTCTGTGACCAGGAGAAAATTGGCCAGTGGAAAATTTGAATTAGATGAAAGTGGGCCACAGAATTCTGTATGAATGTATTCAAGAATGAATATGTTCTAAATCTCAGCACAATGGCTCTTCACAACACCTGGTTTTATTAAACCCACGTCTGCTGACACTTGGACACTCTCCAGTTACCTGGCATCTGAAATTATACCATTACTGATTCACTCCTTGGAACTAATCACAGACTTCTTCCTGTATTCTCTTTTGAAAAGCAAGCACCCCTGGAAAGAGTTAGCACTTCGAGTCAAAGCTCCCTTAATGTGACTTGGTTTATTAAATGGTTCTGCCTTGTGGGGAGAGCTCCGAGACACTGTTAGGGCTGTGGACATCCTGGAAGGGGGTGCATGAGAAGGTGGTTTGCTGCTGAGACTTGGGGAAAGAGTAAAGGCAGAGGAGAGTGCCGAAGGCTAACTTGAATGATTTTAGTTTTAACAAAGGAAAAAGCTCATTGGAACCCTTTTGTATGGGTCTAAAATAGGCTGTGTAAAGCACCGAATTTATCATGGTCTACGGGACTTAGGGAGAAATCACATCTTTTGGAATTATTTCAGTATAATACAACATTCAAGGGACCCCAATAAGGACAGTCAACCCTCAGTGTTCAGTGACCCTGACATTGGCTTTTCGATTGTTGATGGGCAATCTGGGATACAAATCACAGCACTGTTTGGGCAATCACGCCCATTTTCTTATTATCAGTTATGGACAAACAAGAGACAAAGGTGAATTTCTAGGAAGAAAATGGTCTTCAGCACACAAAGTTATTTTGATTAGGTATTACCTGTCATACATTTTGCAAGATCCCATTTCTTGTTGTTATTGTGGATGATTGAGCAGTGGCCATTCTGATGAAATCTTTTGGATGATTTTATTTGTGATATTCACCTGCCTGCATGTTCAGCAAGCTGACACATCTATTCAATAGTCCCCCACCCACACAGAACTGATGGATGTAGTAGATCCAGGGGAAAAAGAAATCAAAATCATTTGACAAAAATGTACTTTTTTGATAGAAGTTATTTGTCAGTTTCTAACTAAATTGTAGGTTACTTTTGTCTCGAGTTTTTGTTTTTGTTTTCAGAAATAACAAGTTTAGTTAGCTGAAATGACAAAGCGTCTAGTCAATGTGGCTGGTTATGCTGACAGATATTTGATGTGAGATCAATTGACTAAACTGACGGAAACTTGAACGAGTTCAGTCAAAATGTTTGAATCCATCAGCAGGGAGTGTCAAACAATTTTTGCTCTGGAAAAAGCACTCAAGTGTCTGCGTTTTAGGATAAGGAAGCACAAGGTTTTTGGTCTTATGAAACAAAAAGCTGGTCCAAAAGAAGACTTCTTTGGAAGAGTCTGAATAACTTTTTATGTCTTCTGATCCCTTGCAAGAACCTGAGTTTCTTAAGGAACGACCACCCTTGTCTCTGCTGTGCGGCCACAGAGCGTTTACGTTTCAAAGAGTGAACACTGTCCTCTTCAGACACTTGGGGCCAAGGCCAGTTGCCTCGAGAGGGGTGGGGAGAAGCCAGGAAAGGGAGGAGATGGCTCTTCCATGTGTCTTCTATATGTTAGATGACACTGGTGTTTCCAAATACATGTGATTTTATGACCTAATATTTTAAGTTTTCTTTACAGTCCCTCCACGTGGCAGGATGGGCGAAAGCTAGGGGAAACTGAGTGAGTTGCCCAAGGTCACACAGCCCGGTGGTGGCTTAGTCAGCAGGACGGGCCAGGTTTGGGTGTGCACTCTCTTCTGCCTTTTTTCACCGACCACGCGGTGTTGTACTGACCGCTTTGGGGGAGGTGGTCAGGTTTGGGGGAACGGGGAACACAGAGAAGTGATAAAGAAGGGGGCCCTGAGTCCAGATGACTGAGTTTGGGTCTTAGCGCCCCCCCCATCCCCACTTCCCAGCATCATGACCTTGGGCAAATTACAGAGCCTGTGTTCTCCCATCTACACAATGAGGATGGTGGGAATATCTACCCAGGATCAGTTTCATGGGCAAACAGCCAGTGCTATCACACATGACCTGTCCTTACAAGGGCCCCAGGCCTGGGGTTTGATGCTCCACAGTGGAAATTCTTAGTAATTCAAAGATCCTCAATTATTCAGTGAAGTCTGATAGGACAATGGATCATGAGTGGGGAAGGCTTGGATCCTTGGCTCACAGTCAGTTCTCCCTCCCACCGCCTCTCCTTGCTCTCAACTGCCTAGTTCCTCTTTTCCCTCCTAGCCCTCCCCTGCGCACCGCTGCTGCCCTCGGTGCACAGTTGGCCGTGGCTGCCCGTGCACAGTCGTGCAGAGGGTCTGTGTTGAATGATACGCCCTTCAGCATCTTGGTCCATTCCAGGTACCAAGCACATCCTGGCTCGGGGGTGGCAATCCCTTGGGGGTTGCCTCCTCACAGCCGGTTGCGGCAGAGGGCCTGTGGGAAGGGCAGATGCCTGGCTCAGCTCCTGCACTCTGGTTGGGCCGTGGCGTATCAGTGTGATGTCTGGCGGGAGACAAATCTGGCAGCCAGGAAGCCTTTTGTGAGTTCACTGAGTGGCAGGGTAGGGCCCCTGGGTGCCTGTGAGGCTCTTGCACACTCATCTGGCAGGTACCCTGGTACTCCAGGAAGGGAAACATTATATAGCAGATAAAAGCACCATGGCAGGTAGAGACAAAGAGAGACACAGAGAGGGAAACCACCCAAGGGAGAATTAAAAAGTCTTATAATTTAGTACTTTTAACTGCACTCTCCCTCTGCTTTTTGAACAAGGACCCTCATTTTCATTTTGCACTGGGTCCTACAAATTCTGCAGTGGGCCCTGGCTCTACCTCAGGGCTGTCGTGAGGATCGGATGAGAAAGCATCTAATTCTGAAAGAGCTCAGAACAGGGCCCAGTGTCAGGCAGTGCTCAGGACACTCGTGTCTATCTGGGCTCTGTTCCTTCAGAGAGAGTAGGCCACAGTCATGCCCCATGGGGGGCTTCCCTCAGCGCATCAAGCCCATAACGAAACAGAGAGTGATCTGCTCTCTCCCCAACTCCTGACATGCTTCTTTAATTCAGGCCAGGTATTGAGTGGTAATTAATTTTGCAATAGTCAGAGCAGGTCAGGGCCAGGGCTGTGGCAGGCATCTCGCTGAACCCAAGTGGAAGGGAGCAGGGGGATGTCATGTGGTCACATCTACTGCGACTCGGCTCATTTCCAGCATGATAATGAATTCACGAATGAGCTTCTGAAATGAACTCTCTATCAGGAGGGAGGCAGTAATTGTGCCGGTTATTAGCGAGTACTCCTGGATGCGGGTTAGGGGTGTGAGCAATAGAATTAAATGAATTTCCTTTGAAAGTTCTGCTGTGCAAAGTAAGAGATATAAATGCTACATTATGCATTTAAAATACCTCCAGGGTTTGGATTATAGACTTGTTTATATTTATATATTTATTTGAGTGTTTATGGCTTTCTCTCTGTCATTTTCACGTTGGTATCTCTATACTCATTACGGTTTTATGGCTGCTTTTTGGAAATCAGTGGCTGCACACACCAGCACATGATTTGACGAGTGAAGGAGATCCAGGAAAGAAAAACAAATTTAATATTGTAGTGGGGGAAAGAGCCTTCCCTTGGGGTAACAGAGTTAAAAATGAGTCTTGAGGTCTGCACGTGTTAGTTAGAATCTTGGGGAGTAATCCACAGAAGGCAGCTGAGAGATGGTTCCATCCTGCCTCTCTTGGAGAGAGGAGGAGGCAGAGGTCTTGGGAGGTGAAAAGACTGACCTTAGATCTCACAGCTTACTGTTCAGAAGTCAGGAGTAGGGCCCAGCTCCCCTAATGGCCATTGGTACTCCAGACCCACCTTCTTTTTCTTCCTAAATATGCAGGTGACGTTCAGCTGGGCCCAGTGGGCAAAATGCCTAGAGCCCACGATGCTTTTAAAGCCCACAAAGATGCTTTAATTTACTTTAAAATCAGAAGAAAAAGTTGCATATAATCCAGCTTGCATTAGATTCATCTTGATACCAATGCAGTCATAAAATACAATGTTTAATATTTTTTTATGGAGAAAGGGACTTATGAAAGCCAAGTGCCAGGGCCGCCACAAGTCACACTGTGGCTCAGGAGAGCTTTGGGAGGAACACAAGGGGAGCAGCCCCCTGAGCCACCCTTACTCCACAAAGATGCTGAGGCGCCACTCCCTCCCCATCCCACCTGCTTTTCAGCTGCAGTGTCTCAAAGGTTTTTTATGTCTATCTCTCTCCAGAGAGATGGTGTTAAACAGAGGTGATGGGGTTCTGAGTAATATGTTATGATGGGTAAAGAGTGACAGAGGTCACCTACGTGGGCAAATCCACACTGACGAGTAAACACCTGTGGACTCAATGTGGATCAGAAGGCGCTCGAGGGTGTTCTGGGCCTCAGGGTCTCCACAGTGTGTGTGAGTCAGAGCTGCTGTGTGAATGTATGGGTGACCCATTGATAGAGGATTCCATTTAGTAAAAGGAAAGATGTGTTGGGTAGCTCTTGGTGGGTGTGTATCGATTGGCCTCTACCTCTCCAAACCTGATCAGCCATCGAGGCTCCCCAGTCTCAGTAAAAGAGACTGTCACTCACTGCTCTACACTCGATGTTTGTAGAGTGGGGGGATGTCCCCCGCCCTCCTAATTCATATGCTGGAATCCTACCTTCATATGTGATAGTATTGGGAGGTGGAGCCTGTGGCAGGTGACCAGGTCATGAGCTTGGAGCCTTTGCAATGGGATTAGTACTCTTATAGAAGAGACGCCAGAAAGCTCCGTTGCTCCTTCTGCCACGCGAGGACACAGCTTAAAGATGGACGTCTGTGAACCAGGGAGTGGGCTCTCACCAGACACTGAATCTGATGGCGCATTGATCTTGGACTTCAAGCCTCCAAAACTGTGAGAAATGAGTGCTTGTTGTTTATAAGCCACTCAGTCAATGGTGTTTTGTGATGGCATGTGAAACAGACTAAAGACACTAGCCTGATACTCAGGCACCTCTCTCTCTCTCACACTCCCCACCCCCAATACACGACCAATTCCTGTTAGCTCCACCTCTAAATTACCTCTGGAATTCGCCTTTCTCATCACCCATCACTGCTATGTGGCCGAGCTGAAGGCACCATCACCCTGGGTTGCGTGAGTAAGACCCGTCTCTCCATTGCCTACTGTGCCTGCCTTCAGTGCAGCCTGAGCAGCCTGAGTGGTCCTATGAGTAGCTGGTACGAGTCCCTCCCCTGCTCAGGACCCCTCCAGGCACTGCCCAGCTCTCTCAAAGTCCAAGTCCTTCTGCCATCCAATTGGCCTCCACAATCTGGCCTCTGGCTACTTCTCTGATGCAATCTCCTCTTCCTCAGTTTCCTCCCCTGCCTCGAGCATGCCAGACGCACTCCGGCCCCAGGGCCTTTGCACGTGTCATTCCCTTCTGCTTAGAACACCCTGCCCTGGCTAGTCAAGGCTCCTTCTCAGAAAGACAGTCTTCAGCCACCTCTCTACTATAGCACCCTCCACCCTGACTTTTCTCGGCACAGTCACCACCGCCTGACACTCCAACACACCCCATTTGTTTTCTCAGGGCAGGGATCACCTCGTACTCGCTGCCGCATCTCTAGCCATATAACAAATCACATGTTCAAATGATACTTGCCGCATACATGGATAAGAGGCTGGGACTGTCAAGTAATTTATTCTTTAAAAATGTCTGAACATCTGCCTGTATGGGCAGGTTTTATTTTTATCCCAGATTTGGATCCTCAAATCCTGTTGATCCCTTCTCGTCTCACAGGGGCCTCTGCCTAGTTCCATTCCTCATCTCTTCTCAAGTGCTTTCCAGATACAGCTGGGGAGCTGGTCTCCCTGCCTGTCCTCGTCTTGCAGATGGAGGGTACTTCTGAGGTACAACGTGAGCCTGTCCTCCCCCTGCAGAGAACCCTGCAGAGAACCCTGCAGCCTTTGAGGTGGAAGGCGCTGCTCAGACTGGGGTCCAGCCTCCCTCCTCGTCTGCCTGCCTCACCCTCGTGGCTGCAGCCGCTTGTGCTTTGTCAGTTCCTGAAACGGGTCCCACCGTCTCAGGCCATAACTTCTGTATACCATAAATTATCGTGACACTATTATTGCTCAAAAACAGTTCTCCAGTGGACAGGGAAGGAAGGGGGAGAAGAAAAGAAGTCACTTCTCACCCCCAATAAATTTCAGATGGAACCAGGGGAAGAGAAAGAAAGTGAGGAGCATTGTAGAAAGAGCTGGCGATGCCGCAGAGGAGCCGGGGTAACGCTCCTGGCAAACATTTCGTCCATTAATTCAGCCATCATTCATGGGAGACACACTGGGAGCCAGACGGACGTTGGAACAAGTGCTGGTGGGGGGCGGGGTGCAGAGGTGCAATGGTCATCAGTTTGTGGTGGGGGCAGACAGGAGGCACGTAGTTAGGCCACAGAATGATGAGTGTCCCGATGGCAGGAAGCCGGAGTGCTGAGGCAGCCTAGAGAGGGGGCTCCCTACACTTGGAGGGTGGTGTGCCCTGGGCTAGTCTTCAATGGGGACTAACAGCTGGTAAGGCAAGACATGCCCGAAGGCCAGAGGAGAGCGTGGGCCTTCATGTTGAGGATGGAGCTCGTGGCCAGTTCGAGGACAGTTGTAGAAAAGAAGGTGAGGTGCACAGGTGAGAGGGTAGAGTGGGCAGGTGAGAAGTACCCAGTTTACCTGGCAGCCTGTGGGGAGTGGTTTGAGCAGCTGATCCAGGTGCAGGGCTTAGAAATGTACTCTGTTGACAATGTGGATTGGGAGGCAGGCAGGGTAGCCAGAAGCCCATTGCAAGAACTCACGTGAAAAGTGATGAAGAGTGAGAAGATGGGCAAGCAACCTGTCTTGGAGACTCATTTGAGGCGTATGTGGGATTGGCTGGCAAACAGCTCAACGGCCGTTCCTGGGCACAGGGACACTAGAGAGAGAAGACCGCAGGATGGCGGGGGGGGGGGGATGGTCTGAGAGTAAAGGAGGTGGGGGCAGAGTGGCAGGAAGGGCAGAGCAGTTGTGACAGCCAGTTGAATGCATCAGCTTGGCTGGGCTAAGGTGCGCAGTTATTCAACCTGCCTCCTTTCTTTATCAGGACTCTTCTGGAACACACACAACACCAGCCTAGGGGTTGGTTTGAAGGTACTTTGTAAATGCAATTCAAGTCTGTGACCAGTGGACTTTCAGAAAGGGAGATTAGATGATCTCGGGTGGGCCTGGCTTAATCAGCTGAAAGGCCTTTTAAAAGCAGAACTGAAGCTTTTCAGAAAGAAAGAAAGAAAGAAAAAAGAAAGAAAGAAAGAGAAAAATTAATTCTACCTGTGGACCACAGCTTTAGCCAGCACCTGTAAGTTCCCTACAGATTTTGAACTTGCCACCCAGCCCTACAATTGCATTAAGCTAGTTCCTTGCAATAAATCAGTAACTATCTATCTATCTATCTATCTATCTATCTATCTATCTATCTATCTATCTCACCTGCTTTTCTGGTTGACCCCTGACTGATACACCAGTGGCGAAGGGAACCGAACCCAGCCCCTCGCCTGAGGTAGGCCTCTTGCTTTCCTCCAGCCCTGTCCTTCCCCAGGTGAGGGTGCCTCTCCACCTGCCTCCTTTCTTTATCAGGACTCTTCTGGAACAGCAGGCAGCGAAGACGGGTCTGGCTGCAGAAGGGAAGCACCTGCCTGTCCACCTCGCGAGTGTGGGTGAATACACATGCCTGCAGTGAGAGGGCTGCTTCCTGCCTCTGGGAGAGACCCACAGCAACCTACCCGACGTGCCTCACTTTCCACTTACCCTTTTCTCTGATGCAACTCCTGGGTAATTCTCTTTGGGTTTAACACATCACAGGAGAACGCCCATTCTAGCCTCTTTCTTTCCCTTTTAATTCTAATATCTCCCTGCTCCCCAATAAGGGTTTGAAATATATCCACTGTGCTTTTAATGAAGATCCCACTCTATCTGCATTTGCCTCCATTAACCAAAATCAATCTCAGGAGTCTGGGGGTGAAATCAATTTCGTTCCAGGTAACCGTGCCAATTTCCACTGCTTCCAATAGTATTTCAAACTTATCAGGAGCACTTGGCAAGCCAAGCGCTTCCGCATGGTTTACCCATTAATTAATTTAGCCTCCTGCCACCATGGCGAGACAAGAGAGGACAACCGGGGCGCGTGAGGAGAGGGTAAAGGGGCACTGGAGGGGCGAGGGTCCCGGTGAACAGGTTGGGGGGCCCTCTCAGAGCAGATGCTTGCCTCCCATCCGCAGTGGGTGGTTTTCTTCTTCGTGGATAAAAGCTGCACTGCTCCGCAGGAGGGCCTGCATGAGGCACGCACAGCACACGTCCCGCGCTCCCTTCTCCGCACTGTCTTCCTGCCCGCTCCCACGGGTCGAGGCAGGTGAATTGAACAAGGACGCCACCTGCAGGACTGCAGGGTGTGGGAGGGAGGGAGGCTTCGAGGGTGAGAGGCTGGAGCCTGCCACTAACTGACTCCCACCCAGCTCCATGCCCGGAAGTGTGAGTCTTCTTCCTTGGTCCTCATTCTTTCAGCAACCCTGCTGGTTAATTATCTCTAGTTTCTTCTCGCAGAAGGGGAAACTGAGGCTCTGCCTGGCTTTAAAGTCCTTGCTGTTTTCTGTATGTGCGATGTCCCCTGCATGGTAGGGGGAATGCAATTGCGAAGCTTGGAAGAAGCTGGGAGGCTCCGTGGAGAGAACCCAGCGTCTCGCCCCAAACACGTGACTTTGGGAAATTCACTTAATGCTCGAGTGCCTCAGTTTAGTTAATGGCTAAATGGAAAGATAATGTAACGCAGTGGCAAAGTGAGGGGTTTGAAATCAGACTGCCCTATGTTCTAGAACTTTCTACGCCACAGCTCATAAAAAATCTATAATGCCAACTTTATACAGCTGTTGATGAAATGAGATATTGCCCATAAAGTGCTTAGCACAGTGCCAGCCACAATGTTAAATGCTAAGTAAATGTTAACTATTATTAATTCCGCATAGAAACATTGGGAAGATCATTTTTTCAGCTCATTTTTAACGAGCTCTTGCTTTTTGTATAACATTATGTGTGGTACTATACTAGATATGGAAACACATTGAAAGGGTACAAAGCATACTATTATTATTTTTATAATGCAAGGAAATAATTTTAAAGGGTGGTTCTGCAAGTAGGTAAAACTGTTGAGGAGATGGTTGAATAAATGAGGTGGTCCGATTTTGGGGTGACTAATGTAGAAAGATTTCATGGAAGATTAAAAGTCTGGGCAGGGTTTGGAAAGAGGTAAGGGCTGTATTTTGGGAAAAAAGTATTCATTTATGGAGGTGGGTAACAGAGGTGGAAGACAGTTTTTTGTGTGTGTACTTAAGCGTGTGTCTCTGTGTGTATATCTTTGTGTGTATCTCTGTGTGACTGTGTGTTTGTCTGTGTGTGTGTCTATGTGTGTATCTCTGTGTATGCATATGTGTATGTGTGTATCTGCACAGTGTGTATGCATGTGTTTCTGTATGTCTCTGTGTACGTCTCTGTGTGACTGTATGTATGGTGGTATGTGTTTATTTGTGTACCTCTGTGTATGCATATGTGTATGTGTGTATCTGTATAGTGTGTATGTATGTGTCTCTGTGTGTCTCTGTGTGTGCCTATGTGTGACTGTGTGTACATCTAAACCATCTGGTTCAGCCTCCAGTCTATCAGGCTGGCAAGTACTATCCCATTTTTTTTTATAAGGAAGAGACTTGTAGGTGCCCAGAGCTGTGATGGGTCTGCTCTCCCACACCCCACTCTCTCCTGGTCTGTCCCTGTGTCCTGATGCCTTCTGTTAACAGAGGCAATCGTCGGTCCAGGAGTGGGGCAGGGAGTGGTGTCAGGGAAGAAGGGAGGGACAAGCAGGACCTTGCAATCCTAAATATAAATAAGGTAAGTCATGAAGTTAGTGGCAAAAACCTGCAGCACTATTCTCTGGAGGAGGCCATGAGCTGTTCAAACACTGCTTTCCCCTCGCCACATACCCTAGCTCCTTTGAACGTCATATCTAATGCCCAATATTCTATGACAGGTCCTACACCTGAATCCCCCATTGCTACATCACAGCTCCTAAAACCGTGCATCCTGGCACCCTCTTGCCTGGTACCCTGCACTTGAGTCATCTGTACCGTCTCTATTGGGGCACTTCTCAAGCCTTTCCTTTACCAGCAAATATTCTATGATGTACGCCTGCCCTCTAGCCCTCTGACTCAGTATTCTAAACCCTGCAACCATGCGGTCTGTTCTACCAGCACCCTGTAGTCAAGATCCTCCTTTAAATCACATTTTAAAATTAAACAGCGCCGAACACTTGGTTTGCTGAGGGACTGCTCCCACAGGTGTTTTCTGTGCTGCCCAACACCTGCTCCACTGGTCAGTTGTGGCTCAGAAACCTTTTCATCCAAGGAGCTCAGGGCAACAGTCTGGCTGGAAGGGGGTGGTGTGAATGTCTTAAAGTTGCGTGTGCATAGGAAGGCCATAGTTCTTACCTTAGCTCGAATTCTAAAAAGATCAATAAAAATAGCAAAGTTTTCCAAAAACTGTTTTGTTAACCTTTTGCACAAGATTGAGGAAATGCCTAGTCACCACATCGAAGAACATCATTCTTAGGATTTTACCATGATTAATATTATTATTTGGCTGGGGTGGTGGTGTTGGTGATGTTGGAACTAAACAGCCAGCTCTCGCTGCCACTGCTGGCCTGCTGCCCACTGGAGCCTTCTGCTCGCTACCTGCACTTTGTGGTGGAGCTGTCACTGGCCGCAGGTGGCTACTGAGCACTGAAATACAGCTGGTCCAAACTGCAATGTGCTCTGAGTGTGAAATGACGCCAAATTTCAAAGACAGTGCAAAAAAGAAAAGAATGTAAAATATACCATTAATAATTTTTAATGTTGATTTCACATTGAAATGATACTAGTTTGGATATACTAGGATAAACTAAATAAATGATTATAATGAATTGGGTCTGTTACACTGAATTTTTAAATCAATATACTTGAATTTTTAAAAATTGTTTACTAAAAAAATTACTTGCATGATACATGACAGCTTGCATTAGATTTCTATTGAACAGTGTGGGTCTAGAGCCCTGCATCTTTAGTTGTTTGCCAGCACAGGTTTCAACGGTTCGCTTGGACTCGGTCAGGTTGGCGAACAGATCTGGGGAGTGTCTGATTAATACCCACAGTCACCGAGAGGAACAGCTTCACCTTATTGCCCACCTACTCTGGGCCTAGCCCTTTCAAGGAATGATGCTCACAGTAATGTTCAAGACCACAGAGGTTGTGAGTCTGGAACTAGGATCTGGGAGAGCTGGGATTCAAGCCCAGATCTGCCGGACCAATGGTCTTACTGGGCATCCCTGGTACAATGCTTTGCCTCCCTTTGTCAGAGAGCCAGACGGAAGAGGTCAGGGGTCAAGTGCTGCCCCTTTCACTCTCAAATGCCTGTTTCTCTTGGCTGCACAGGCCTTCACAGCTGGGAGGAACACAAGATGGTGAGTTCTGGCCGCGAACAGAGCAAAGGAGCCCCGGGGACAAGGCTCCCACCTTCCAGTCTCAGCTCTTGGGCAGGATGCTTGGTGATCGCAGGGAATCGGCCTCCTGCATCTACCTTCCCAAGATGCAGGCAGGGCACATGGGGCGCCCAGCTTCCAGTGAGAGCTGTTTATGGTGCTCAGCCTCCAGCTGGACGGAAACTACTTCTATCTGATATCCTACGTGTGTTGTCGGCAATGGGACATCTGACTATTTAGACGTGCAGACGAAGGGCTGAATTTTTATTTACTGGCCAGGCATTTATAGACAAATAGATTGGGATGGGAAGAAGAAGAGGGATTGACAGATTATCTAGTGTGAGCTTCTCATTTTACACGCCAAACAAACGGAACCAGAAAGGTGCGATGTCTGTTCTGACTCGCCAGCAAGAGGTGGAAACCGCCCCCCTGGGCCAGTCCCCCCTGGCGAGCAGCCTTCCCTCCGGGATGTGAGAGGACTGATGAGGATTGTTCCTGACCCAGTGATCACTGTGCACTCATCACTGTCTCTGCCAGGGAGGCAGAGGCACTGGACTCTGTTCTTGTGGTGCTTGCCTAGCTGCTGCCAGCTGCTGTAAAGATTTCAGCCAAAGGGCTTCTCGTGGCCCCAAAGACTCTACACCTTCCCCAGGTCTCCAGGGCCAGAGTTGGACATCTAGTGGCTCTACTGATGGGTGGAAGGAGGGCTAGCTCTGGGTCACTGCTGTGAAATTGATAAAATGCCTTCGGCCCTCCTAGCTGCCTTCTTGTACATGTACCTTCATGCGGGTGCCTCTTTTGGTGGAGGATAGCAATGAGGTCAAGAGCCCAGGGCCTTGCTGCTCACGGTGTGCTCCATAGCCCAGCACTACCTGCAGGCTCATAGAAATGCAGTGTCTCAGACTCCTCCACAGACTGAGTGAATGAACCTGCATTTCAGCAAGATGGCTGGGAAATGTGTATGCCTGTAACAGCCTGAGAAATCCTGGCTTACAGTATTAGTGACTTAATACATTATCACACTCAGGGGTATTTGCATATTAAAAGGGTGAGGAAACAGTGTGAAAAGTCTCATGCAAAGAATACACCTCCAAGAGGGGTGAGAAGGGGCAGTTAAAACCCCAGGCTCCACCACTGATATTTAGTTCTGGGTGTGGTGTGGTGGGATGATGGTCGGGTGGGTAGGGTGGTGGGCAGGGACGGTGGTGGGAACTTTGGGAACTCAGGTTCTGGACCCTGACTGTGGAGGTTCAAATATTGGCTCAGTCACTTATGTCAATTATGGGATCTTATTTGGTTAGAAGACCTTGGGCAACTTGCTTCCATTTTCTTATCTGGGAAAGGGGGATAATAGCATCGTTACATCATAGGGTTGTTAGAATGAAATGATTTAATTCATGCCAAAGCTGCAGAACAGCGCCTTAGGCACTGTAAGCACTCCATCAAAGGCAGCTTTTATTCTGACCATTTTCTATGTATGAAGCTGCGCTTGGCACCTGGGTTAGAGGTGTTGCTGCTTTTAGAGTCTGCCATTCCCATTTCAGGGACCACTGCATGGATGACAGGTGAGTCACTATGTTCTGGGCGCCCTTCCATTCCAGGAGTCTGGGCTTTGGGTCCCTAGGGTGCCAGGACATCTGGGACAGGAGGGCCCCACTTGGCTTCCTGTGAGGTAAACTCTGCACACACACCTGCGACTGCCCAAGTCCCGTGGCAGCTTCTAGAGAACAACCCCAATGCACCTCCAGGGAGCCCTCACCCTGTTGTGTTTGAAAACATGAAATCATTTTATGATGTGAATTACAGCCTAATAGGAAATGAACTCAGAGTGTCCAGCTTCTTCAGGATGGGCCATTTCATAGCTGGGGTGGGGGAGAGCGTCTGGGCCCACGAGCTCGTGCAAAAACAACCTTGTCAGCAGCTCTGATAGGAGGCAGGGTGCACAAGGGCCCAGCGGAGGGCTTTGTCTCGGGTATCCAGAGACGTGGCATGCATGCTTTGGTGGGGTGAACTAGGATTTAGGAGCTCTGGGTTCTCCATTTGCTGGACCTTGGGCAAGCCATTTTTTCTTTCCCTTTCCCTCTGTCCTGGACCCCTCAGCTATAATAAAGCAAAGGGGTGGATCCTACATATCCTTTGTGAGATTGCTGGGGTCTCGTGCTCCAACATGAATCATCCCAGCAGCTAAGTGGTCACTGTTGCATCTTCAGCAGATCGACAGGGAGAGGAATCATGGTGGTCACCCCCTTCTCTGAGAAGGGTCAAACCTTGAGAAAGCCTGGTGCTGCTGGGGTCTGCAGGAGCCCTCTTACCCAGACGCAGAGATTTACAGCCTCTTAGGAATTTCCAGCACTTCTTTCCTCAACAGCGTCTCCCGCCCCCCACCCTGCCCCCCGCCATGCCACTTCCCCTTCTTCGGCGAGTTAACCAAATTCTCTCTTCATGGACAGTTCAATGGAAAGTTAGTCTGAAACGACAGTATATCATATTTCACGAATTTAATAGGGTTTTCATGATTTTACAAAGTGCCTCCACCAGACACTCGCAGCTGGAGGCGGCTCAGCAGGAGGCTGAAGCCCTGCATCTGGGTTTTTCAACTCTTGCCAAAATCCATTGAATTTGATCCGGAATGACTATGAATCTTTGGAATGTACAGTCCCTTTTCTCTTGCCTTATCCAAATAAAAAAAGGGGAGGGGGGAGGGTGGTGCGGGGGGGGGGAAACGTCCTATGAGATTTCCATATGGAAACACTAGACGTGCATTATAAAGGATTTCCTATAAACAAAATCACAGTCAGAGATGTTGGACCTTCACCACGTTGCAAACAAAGGGCCCTTGTGCGTGTGTTTGGGTGCGCTTTGAAACATACACAGGTATTCATTTGGGGTGCCGTGGCAGCCCTCCCTTTCTCTCTCTAGCTAACTCGCCCCCTTTTCGTCTCCCCCACCCCCAAAACTAGCCCCCAACCCCTAACACGAACAAAACTTTAATCGTTCTGCGCAGTAAATCCCCTACAAATAAATATCCAGCGCAACTTCAAACGCGCTTAATTGGAAGCACATGGGAAGAACTCCACGGTCCTGGCTGGGGCTGTGGAGTTGTAATTTCATGTTATGATCGGCCATAAATATGCGCCGTAATGAGCAGAGTTTGGGTTTCCCTTCTGTGTATCAGAAAACTGCAGGTTTGGGTTTTTTCACACTCGTTTTTTCTCCTTTGCTCTGCTTTTGTTCAGTCATCAAACTTCACATTTAACATCCTTCCCCATCAGCCCCAATCTGAACAAACCTTCCTCTCCCTTTAACCTCTCCCCTCAACGCCCTCCCTCCAAACCGCGCATGACTGTCCTGTCTTTCCCGCTGCTGTAAAAGAATTATGGTTTGGGGTTTATAGGATTTAAAAAAATGTGTTCAATCATCCGAATGGGAGAAATGAGGCTAAATCACCTCTGGGCCTTCTAATGGTTTTATCATAGAATTAGAGCTGGAACCAGCTGGCGGGAACTGGGAGAGGTCATGCAGTCCACTCCCCTGGGTCCACACTCCTTTATCTGCCGTGCTGAGGTCCATGGGCATCCTTCTCAGGGACCACCAGAGAGGGGTTTCTAGAGCATCTGCTGGCAACTGAACTCTGCCTCCACGCTCCCCATATAGGAAGTCTTTCACAGGTCCTCCGCAATGCCGTCCTTTGGGAAGACTTCGTTGGGGAGAATGCCCCCTGCCAAGTGGGTGGGAGACACTCTGTCTGGTTTCAAAGAGGGGGAAAGTAATTCGAGTTTCCTGGTGCATACAGCTGCTGAATATCAGGCTTAGAAGGGACTTCAGAGGCCATTTCATCCAGCCACCCCAAAGAGCTGGGCCTCCCCTCAACAGTGCCCCTGCCTGGTTGACTTCTAGCCTCAGTCCAGGTCCTTCTAGGAATCAGGAGCCTACCATCTATGTTATCTCAGGAGGTCAGAGTTACTATGAGGAATGTAAAAGAGGGAGCAGGTTGCAGTTTAAATAGGGTGGTCAGGGAATACCTTACCAAAGGGTGTCAGCCGCGTGAGAAATGAGGGTCCGGGGAACCACAGGAAGGTCTGAATGGCTGAAGTCTAGAGCAAGTGGAAGAGGAGAAAGCAGAGAGTGTCAGGGAGGTGGGGGGGGCAGTCTGACTCCAGCGGAGACGGGAAGCCATGAGACGGGATTAATAGAGGATGACAACTTACACTGGTCACCTAGAGGGGCCCTTTCATTCTGGTGAGGAGGAAAAGGCCCCGAGAGGCAACGTGATTCAACCACAGCCTACTTCTGTCACAGCCAAGAAAAGAACCCAGGTTTTTCTGTTTCCAGTCTGTGCACCTCCCACCAAGGTCAGCTGCTTTTGGCCAATCAACAGGTGCATTCCTGAACACCTCTACTTCACATCCGGCTGCTGCAAAAGGAAGCCTTGTTGTCTGTGTTCCCGCACAACTGCCAGCAGTCACGTGAAGGGAGGAATAGCCCTGGGAAGCGGGCAGTTTATGAGGCTAAATTGGCACGTGGGGTGGAGAAAAACATGTAGCTGTTGTGCATTAGCTGCTTTCAATCTCACTTATTGAAAACTGGAAAGAATGCGTGGTAACTAATAGGTGCTCGGGATTCTGATGGAGCAGGCGTATGGGTGGAGAAGGCATGAGGTCCGGATAAGGTACGACAGATCTGGCCTCTTCTTAAATTAATCTACTCCTGGGGCAAGCACTGCTTCTGCCTAAAGTTGTAAAAAGGCAACACTACTTCAAAAATTTCATCATTGACAAAATCTTAAAAATGGCAGGATGACCATGGTAGTGTCTCTGTGTGGCTCTGACACTGATTCTAGACCAGAAGCCACCAGCCACATGCGACTAGTCCAAGCGAAGCCGTGCTGCCGTGTGCAACTCACACTGGCATTTCAAAGCCTTACTAGGAAACCAAGAATGTGAAATATCTCATTAATAGTCTTTTATAAGGGTTAGATGATGAAATAATATTTTGCATATGTTGAGCTAAAATATTATTAATTTTGGCTGTTTCTTTTTACAAATGGGACCACTAGAAAAATTAAAATTACATGTGTGGCTTGCATTTAATGGTGCTCTGGAGCTGGCCCATGCCGGTTTATGAGAGCAACGTGCACCCTTCTTCCCAGCTCTGCGTTTCCTGAGGTCAAGTGTGTAGCTTGAAGTCAGCCATGGTGGAAGATTTTTGCACCACAGAAATCAGGAATTGGCATGTGCTACAAAGTGGAATTTTATTTTTTGAGCACTGGTTTACTAATGCACCTCAGCTCACATTCTATTTCTCAGTTCTACTCTAGATATTGTGTCCCGAGATTTCTTTCCTAGGTGTGCAGGTCGAGTGAGGGAGTTTTGCCTGCTTTCCTGGGGATCGCGTGACACTGAACATGCTATTTCAGGTCGTTGGCTATCTCAACTGCTTTGTCTGTACGGTGGGGACAAGATTGCCCATCGTCCTGCACAGAGACTCTTTGAGGGTCAGAGTGGACAATAGTCATAGCAGTTGAAGACTTAATAACTGACCAGGGAGGAGGCGGAACTGCGCTGTCCCCGCTGGGTTTTGCACTCCGTACCCCTCAGTGAGCACTTACTGACGGACTGTCAGAACAGCAGTTCCAGTGATGTGTCCCTTAAACTGTTTCTCTAACAAACACATAAGCAGGAAAAATTGGACATGGGTATGTGTGGAACTGAGTATGATTAGTTTAAAAAAAGGAAGAAAAGACGTGGTTTGGTGGGCAGATATGGTAATAACTGTTTTCAAACTCTTGAAGGGCTGTTGGGTGGAGACTTATTCTACGTGGAGCTGGTCGGTGGAAGGAGGCTGTGGACACTCAGAAGGAGGCAGACGTTTTAGGGAGGAAAGAAATTCCTACTAAGTAGAGCTGGCCCTGGGCCCTGGGGGCTGTGGGCAGCAGAGGAGCCCCCGAGGGCTGCAGACACGAGGGCTAATTCCCCAGGCTGAGCACACGTTGGGGAAATGAGGGCAGCTTCTCTGGGGAAACAGAAATGGCTGAGACCTTGGCTCTCTTTGTCCTGCTCAGGGACTAGATTGATGACTGTCCCCTAGGCTCGCTCAGGACTCAGAGGCCGCCTGATCACAACAACACAGCCAACACTGTTCATTGACCACACACCTCTCTGAACTGTGCGAGTAGAACTATTATTATGTTCATTTTGTAGGTGAGAAAACTGAGGCTGAGAGAAGATATACCACTTGCCTTAGGTGTATGGCAAAGGCAACATTCAAACCTTGTATCTCTGACTCAGAGCCCTTGACATTGGTGCTGCTTTTCGCCACTACCTGTTGCGCGTGGTGATTTTCTCTTCTTCTTTGACCTCTGGCTCTCCTTTCCTCTCAGGCAGCCTGCTCCTTCACAGTGTTCCTTCTCACCCTGGCCATGTAGTTCAGTTGGTTGGAACGTTGTCCCATGCACCAACAGGTTGTGGGTTCAATTCCTGGTCAGGGTATATATCTAGGTTGCGGGTTTGATCCTCGGCTAGGGTGTGTATGGGAGGCAACGGCTAAATGTTTCTTTCTCATATCAATGTTTATCTCTCTCTCAAATCAATAAACATATCCTCAGGTGAGGATTAAAAAAAGTGCTACTTCTTAGCTCTCTCTTGTCCTCCCCCCGCCCCCCCCCCCCAACATACACCCACTGCTCTAGACTCTCTCCTCTCTATGGCCTCCCTACTTATCTTGGATCCTGAGCCTGGACCCTCCACCCCCGACCTCCAGGATCCTATGCCATCCCGTGCCTGCCCCTTGGTCTGCAGCCCTGCCCTGAGCTTCTGAGTTCTATGGGGGAGGGTAGGCACACGTGTAGCCCACGCCTATCCAGTGGCGGGCCTGCTGGGCCACAGCCCTTCTGCCTCTGTTCTCAGCTCCCTTTCTATTTCCCAGGTACATATCTTAAACACCCATTGCTTCCCTCCCCCACAACACCCCAACTCCACTCTCCACTCTCTCACATTCCTTCCCCTCCCGGAGGCCACGACTCTGTCTTCCTGTCTTCACCCTGACCTTGCTGCCCCTCTATTGAGTCTTTTTCCAAGGCCCCCCCTCTTTCCATCTGCCCTGCAGAACAGCCCGGCCTTCTGCCCCCTTCCCAGCCTGGCTTGCCTGATTATCCCCTCATCTGCCTTTAATCCTTCTCTAGCAGCAGTTTTTCTCTGGACCTCCATTCGTCCTGCTTCTCTCATCTTAAAAGTCATCTTAAAAGTCAGTCCCTAGCCCATTGATCCCTTGAAATTATAGTCTTCTTTGTCTTTCCTCCCACGACCACTTTTGAAAGAGACCTCTGCTCTCTCAGTCCCTGCTTCCTCAGTTCCCAGTGCTTCAGTCTCTGACATTGCCTCTGGGTTGTTCCAGATTGCTCTGTCTTTACATGGCTCGGCCACGAGCCTATTGTCTGTTCCTGTCCCCACTAGCCATGTCCATATCCATCATGGGAGGTCACACAGCACAGTGCAGAGAGCATGGTCTCTCTCGACAGGCTCAGTCTGAATCTTGGCTTTGCTTCTTACTAATTTTGTGACCTTGAGGTAGTTATACAACCTCCTCAAGCCTCAGTTTTCTCATCTGTAAATGGAGTTCGTAACACAACCAGCAGCATAAGGCAGTTGTGAGGATTAGAACAATTAGAATGGGGCTGGCTCATGGTGAGCCCTCAGTGAGATTTGGCTGTAATGATTGTCCTTCCTACTCCCTCAACTGTTTTCTCTTGGGGTGCCTGAGTATTATTTTCTTCCAGGCCTCCCTGTCCCCTAGGTCTATCCCTTCTAAGGCCCCTCCACAGGCCTGACCTTCTTCCCAGACTCTCCTTAGAGGTTGGTGTTCTCTCAGCCCTCCTGTCTCTGTCTCTCCACATATTCTTCCTCGGTGAGCTCATCTACTCCCTTGACTCATTGAAACGGAGCTGCTGAAAATGCCGGCATTTCTTTCTTTTTTAAAAAATATAGCCTTTAAAAAAGACTTTATTTATTTATTTTCAGAGAGGGGAAGAGAGGGAGAAGGAGAGGGAGAGAAACATCAATGAGTGGTTGCCTCTTGAGTGCCTCCTATGGGGACCTGACCCACAACCCAGGCATGTGCCCTGACAGGGAATCAAACCTGTGACCCTTTGGTTCTCAGGCCAGCACTCAAACTCAATCCATTGAGCCACACCAGCCAGGGCTGTATTTCTTTCTTTCTTTTTTTTAAAATTCCGACACTTTTATTATACAAGCAATTCATGTTCATTGCAAAAATTACATAGTATAGTTAAGAGAAAAATAAATATGCATCATTTATAACTCTGCCCCTGAGAGACACCAACTGTTCATACCTCTGTAATAGCCTCTTAGTCTTCTCTCTGTATGTGTTTATATGACATATAATGTTTAAATGTACTTATAATAATACCTGCAGATCTCTCTCATCATCTTAAAGGTTGTGTAGTACTCCATTATATGCTGTACCGTGATCTATTCAACCAGTTCCTTCCAGCTGCTTCCAGTCTGTTGCTATGATGACCTTCTTTGTACTCACAGCCCCACGAACTTAGCTGTTCCCTCGCCTGGAGAAAGCCTTGGGAGATCTAGACCCACATTCCTAACTGCCTACTGGGCACACCTCCGCTAAAGGTGCTTGAACATCAACAAACTCCAAATGAAACTTATGTTTCCTCCTCTTGTTCTCCCAGCCTCAGCAAATAGTGGCTTTCTACTCATTCTGTCTCTCAGACTGGAAATCAGACAGATTCTCTCCACATTCGAGCCATCATATTTATTCCCTCCCCCTGGAACTGTCTCCTGCACATGGCCCTTCCTTTGCATCCCCATGTTGGTGCTGGCTCACGTTGTCACGGTTCTTGCATGATTGCAAGCCTCCCTGCTGCCAGCAGACATCTTCCAGGTCTGATCTCATGACTCTGAAGCACTGTGGCCTCTTTACACAATCTGCCCCAATCTATTCCTCCAACATCAAGATTCTAACACTCCCTCCTACTAATCACCTACTCCAGTTTCAAGGCATACCTCAGCACCCCTTCACTTCCACAGCTCCAAGCTTTTGCACGTGCTGTTTCCTCCATCTGGTATACCTTCTTCTTGGCTCTCTGTGTGGTGAGTACTCTCTTTCTCTAGCACTCAGTTTACTTTCACTGAGAAGACTTTTCTGATCCTCCCAAGCAAAACCAGATGCTCGTCTTTGTGTTTCCTATGGGTTTTAGTTCATACCCCCAGTACTTTTATTAGTGTTTCCCCCAGTAATCTATGAGCATCTTGAGGGCAGGGATAGGTCTTATTTGTTATTGCAGCTCTAGTGTCTGTTGCAGGTGTGGAGCAGAGCTAGTGCCTGGCCTATCCCTAGTGACTGAATGAGTGAACTACCTGATTCCACACTGCTAACATGGGAGCTTAAGGCATGGCAATGACACACATATAACAATGATAGAGCATGAAACCATGAAAGCAGGTTTATTCTCTTTCTTTTAAAAGGAGACATAATCTAAAAACATTTGAGAATAATTATAACTTACAAAACCATTTTAGGAGTGGGGAGCAGGTTACCTGTTCTCTATGTAGCCCTGTTAATGTGAACACATGAATGTGTCTTAGATCATCACTACCATCTCAATGTTATTGGTGAGAAAAAGAAAATCCCTGTGATAATATTTACTCCTTGCATTACATTGAATATTTTTCAGTGACCTCTACATATATGACCTCATTTGATCTTCATGACCTCCCTGTGATAGATAGCAAAAATGGCCCTGATTTTCCAGTGTTCTATGTTTCCATGCCCTTTGCAAAGAACCTTCGTAACTGTTTCCACCAAGAGGCAGAATCTATTTTTCTTGGATCCGGGCTATGTTGTGACTTGCTTTGATCAGAAGAATATGAGACATTGTGCTAGTTATCATCTAGGTCACCAAAGACCTTGCAGCTTCTGCTCTCTCTGTTGGACTACTTGTGAATAAATCTAAACCAGGCTACTGGAGGATGAGAGGCAGTATGGTGTATATAGCTCAGTTAGCTGGTTCAACCCAGCCAAGGCCCCTGACATGTGAGCATGCTAAGCTAAACCAACAGTAGTTGACATTTCAGCTGTCAGAAGACACAGGAACAAAGTCATTTTCGAGAAGCCAGGCCCCAGTCAATGTTCCACTCATGAGCTAAATAAATTGATTTTTAAGCCTCTAAGTTTGGGTGGTTTCTTATGCAGCACTAGCTAACTGATACACTCTCTATGAGAAAAGTAGGATAGGAATGGAAGTTATCCCCATTTTCTAACCGAGAAATCAGAGGCTTGATGAACCAAAGTTTTGGTTCTTAATTCAATGCTGTTTTCATAACAACAGTGGTTTTCTATAGTTGGTTGGTCACAGAGCCTTTTCTTCAAGAAAAATTGGATGGAAAATCAATCAAAAGAAGTTATCTTGGGGACTTAGAGCCCCACATATTTCTTCTTTCTTGGCTTTTCTCTGCATGGTAGCTCATGGGGGGACCCCTAGAGGAACACAGTTTGACAACCACTACATTCACACCACCTCTTACTCACCCACTCCCAAAATATACACGGTGTAGCTACTGTATGCTGAAAACTTGGCTATAAGACAGTTGGCAGCACGCAGGGCAAGCAGAATGAGTGAGATATGGTCTGCAATAACCTCAACCTAGTGGGGGGAACAGATCAACCAGTCTGAAATAACACAAGCAACATAAAAGTGGTGACATGTAAGTGAATGATGAGCTATGTGATAGAAGTTCTAGGTCCTCAGGGTGTGGTAGAAATGGAGTTGGCTGATGGGGAGTCGTCAGAAAGTTGTCATGGAGAAACAAGTGAAAAGCAGGGCAAGATTTTAATGGGTAAAGAAGAAAGGGAGAATAACTTCCTTTGCTGTCCTGCTTTTGGTTGCCTTCTAGGAAGAGAATTATATGGCTCAGGGGAAGGGAGGAACATATTTTTGTGTGTGCCGGCCAGATCAGGAGGCTTGGCCGACATGGCTAGAGAGACTTCCCGGCTTTAGAAGAAAGTGAGTGAACCATGAATGTGGACACAAGCTGCCTCCACGTCCTCCATGAAGCTGTCCCTGGTTCCTCCCCTAAGACTCGTTCATCATTTCTCTGAACTCCATGCCTTGTATTACATGTCTCATGACTTTTCTCTCCCACCAGAGTGCATGTTCCTGGAGGGCAGAGCTGGTGTCCTCCTTTCTTTACATCATCCTTAGATTGGATATCTCCTAGGACAGTCTGACATGTGCACACTGACCACATGATGCAGCTCACTGTGGAAGGTTCCTGTAATTCATAGCACGGGCATCACAGCATTTCCCCTCAATGCCTGCCATTAAGTGAGTCCTAAGGATAATTCTGACTCCACGCCCTTGTCCAGGATTTTGACTGGGCAAGTGTGGTGCCACCAGAGAAGCAATTGGATTTATCAGGTTTCAAGTCTAAGGCTTCTGGATTGTAAGAGGTGGGGAAAGGGACCTGTTAGTCATTAATAACCAGTGCGGAGACTCCATTATGGGAAGTGTGCTGGTTTTAAAATATATTCACAAATTCTTTGCCACACCTTCCATCAAAAGGCTCAGTCCAAGACCCTTCCTTTTGATTATGGGCTGGATTTAGGGACTAGCTTCTTACACATAAAAAGTGACAAGTGATATTGCATGACTTCTAAAGCTAGCTCATAAAAGGCAATAACAGCTTCTGCCGGGTACTGTAGCTTTGGATACATGCCTGACCCACCCTGTGCATTAAACATGGTTTTTATTTTCTGTATTTTGAGGCTTTGATATCTGGGGTCTTACTGACCCTGGCAGGATTGCCCCTCCCAGGAAGAGGTAGTTCCTAGAGAAAGCCAACAGTTTGTCTGGGAGTGTATCTTTAAACTAAGCAATACAGAGCCATAGCCCCAACTGCCTCCTCTACTGGTGTCTCACATTCCAGGCACTAACCATCTGCTCTAATCACCCCAGGGCCAGGTGCCAGATAGCGAGGGACAGCCCCTGTTCCCCAGAGTCTACTGAAATTATTCAAGCTAGCCAGTCCTAAGGCTAGGTACTCTGCCTTACCTGTCTTTCATCAAATAAATATAGTGAAAGCTCTTGTCTACATTCTACATGCTTCCCCCAACCTCCAACTAGTGCTGGTGTTTCCCCTGTGACTCCCCATGGCATGAATATCCCCTCCTCTTGGGATCTGTGAGTATAACAAACTATCTTTTCAATGATAACTGTCTTCTGATCCATTGGTGTCACCACACTTGCACAATAATAAAACCTATATTTCAAAGTACCATGTAAAAAGGCTGGCTACCGTCAAGCCATTGCACTATCATGCCGAAGGCACCCCGAGGAGAGATGACATAGGGAGGGAGGCAGATACCTGAGGAAGCCCGGCTGTTGCAGCCCCAGATGTTGCAACCTTCCCAGCCCAGGTGCCAGATATGTGGGCAAACCTCTGCTCCAGCCACCAATCTCATGAAGAGGCCAAGGAAGAACTGCCAGTCACCCCCCATGAGAGACAATCATATAAAATGACTGTTGTTTTGTAACAACAAGTTTGAATATTTTGTTAGAGTCATAGGTAACTGAAACAGGAGGGATGATCAAAGTTATGTTTCTGCTAATTTCATTTCTACTCCTTTTGAAGGCCAAATCACTGTTTATGCTTTTTTTGGGATCATTTAATTCCCGAACTTTGAAATTTCTCCAGTTCTAGCAAAATGCCGTAGACTGCCCCATGCCCGACCCCAGAGCACCAATAATATCTCTCTGGTATTATTTGGTGTAGTGCCTGGAAGAAAACATCTAAAACTACTTAGAAATATTCCTAGGGGCACCAGGATAAAACTCAGAGCTCATCATAGCCAATCAGAACAGAAAAAAAAAGAGGGGGGAAGAAAGAAAACAAGACAAACTAGGCTTTCGAAGAAAATTGAAGATCTGGAGAGCCTTCAACTATTTTGATTTATATTTAAACATTTCTTGAGATTGAAGTTATGATTAGCTCAGTCCTCTCAACTTCTGCCTCAGCTCTGATTTATGGGAAGGCCAGGCCAGAGCAAAATGAAAGCAAAATGAGGTATTCTTTAAAATTACCTCGGAGCACTTGAAGGAGGGCACAAGTGCTAACGTGGAGATTAAAAAGGAAGCGATGAGATGTGCTTCTGAAGCCCTAGATCACCTGGCAGCGTCGTGGGGGAGGAGGCCCTGTGAAGGATGGGTTACAGTCGCTGCGGGCGAGACCCCTGCAGGATGCTGTGTTTGGCTCGGCTCCCCATAGACTGAGCTCTCCATGAAAGGGTGGCTCTGACCCCTGGCTGGCGTTTTGATTTAGTGACCCTTCCATCACTAGCTGGAAGGAAGAAACTTTCTAACATGGGGAAAATGACAGGAGCATGGAGAAAGGGACTGACTGGCAGTGGGTTGTAAAAGGAGAATCTAGACTCACAGTGGCTCAGGGGAGAGCAGTCCCTGATCCTGGCTCCCTATTTGGACTTTCCTCCAGCCACGGGTCGCATGGGTTCCACTGAGGCAAGACACCCACGGGGCCAAGAAGACATGCTCACTTGAAGCTCATTGTCTTCTTCTGGACTTCACCCTGGGTCTTAGGATCTTTAATTCCCTGACCAAGTGGCTCCAAGTCCACTTCTAGGGGCTGCATGAGCCTCCTTCTTGGTTCACCTTTTTGAAGACCAACCACACTGGTGCTGTGTACATTTCAAAACATGATGAGTGGCCAAGTGGTGGCTGTTTACAGGAGGCTGCGGAGAAGCTGGGACGCATGGTCTGTGATGCTCACATACATGTGGACAAAGCCCTTAAATGTGAGGTGGAACCAAGGGTGGGAAGGAAGAGAGATATAGGCCAGAGGCTGGAACCTACACATTTCAGGCCTCCAGCTTCAGAACAGAAAGCTGAGAATTCTGGGAGTTCTAAATTTGGACACAGTTTTCCAGGTTGATATAAAGGTGTATCTGTCAGTGGCAGAGGAGGGAACGTACTGTACTTGACATTCGTTCCCTTGATTTTTAACTCTTGCATATGGAGCTACACGGCACATGTGGGCCTCCATATGTACTCTGTCCTCGGGCTTGCCAGTGTTAGGGGAGGGGCTGTGCACAGGGGAGCGGCAGAGTGTGCCCTTGGGCTGTTGTGTCAGCTGCAGGGAGCTCAGCTTTCCTTGAGCCTTCTCCCTTGAGGGTGGGCTGGTACTGCTTTCAACTTTCACGTGCCTCGTAAACCTTCCCAGCTCTCGAGTCAGCAATGGTTGCTTTCATTTACAGAAAGAGCCCTGAAGACCTGTGGGACATTCTGGACCCAATCTAGCTGCTAAACCTCCCACTCATCACTGTCCTCTTCACCTCCATGAACGTTCTGTGTGTGGGTACAAACCTCATCACTGTTCTACCCTACTCATCTACACACACACACATACACACACTTTACTCACGACACTCTGTTCTGAACACCATTTCTCTTCCTCTCCATCCATCCAAATCCTACCCATTTCAAAAGATCTAGTTCAAGTCAAACTCAAACTGTCTATTCATTGGTACATTCATGCAATGACTCACCAGTGAAACCCTGGCATATACCACTTCCTGGGTTATAGCCATCAAGACATATTTTTTTTTCCCCACTTCAGTTTACCTTGATCTTGATTTTCCTAACTTCTACATCATATAATGTCATTACTACTAAATTTTAGTGAAATTACAACATTGCTTTCTACATTTTCTTAGCTGTAGATTTCATATACTAAAGTAGTATAAGCAGTTGGGCCACTTTTATAGTCTATTCATTGGCCAGCAGAGGTGAATGGTATAAAGCTGATGTGTAGCAAAGGTCCATTGATCCGGTACTAGACAGGTGCATGGAGTGATCAGCTGATTTGCTGCCAACTCCCCTCCTGCATAAAGGAATGGGCAAAGAGCCCTGGTGGTCTGGCTTCCATGCTCGCCCTGCCATTTTTTATCATTGCGTTGGATTATTTCTGATCCATTATGTATCTATCATGTCTGAATTTACTTCAACCCCTTTGAACATATTAATATTTTGGCTTGAAGTCTTAACAAGAATGATTTCTTTATTACATATTTGAGTTTTTATTTGTAATTTATAACAAATTACTCTTATAGACAGGCATATGTTGAAATAAATAAGTTTAGTCATTTATTATTTCTTATTATTTCCATATGACTTTGGTTTGCTTTTCTTACATCTCTTGTAATAGGCTTGAAATTTGTATTTCTATTTTTTTAAAGGAAACAGCCTGTGGTCCTCAAAAGCATGGTTCCTGGACCACTACCATCAATACTACCTGGGATATTGCTGTAAGTGCAGTTGTCAGAGCCTAGCCCAGACCTACTCTTTGAATAAGTCCTCTAGGTGGTCCCAATGCATGCTAAAGTTTGAGAATCACTCTATGGTTGAAAAAACACTGAACTGGCAGTGCAGACCCTGAATTTTAGCTTTGGCTTTATTATTAAAAGGAGGTATGACTCACTCTGAGTCTTAGTTTCCTCATGCCAGTTTTTCTGTCTCTCTTGGCATCCTTGGGGTGACATGGTAAAAATAATGATATTTCATAAGGGGGTTTTAAAGATCAAATAATCAATTGCATGCACATCCTCGCAGGATTCTTTTTGGAACCTCTGAGAATTCTCAAGGGAGCCCAGGTTCTTATTATTTTATGTCAGATCACACAATCAAGAAATCTTGGTTTCCACCATAGGTGTTACAGCCCTTTGGCTACACAGTGCATACACAGTGTATTGTAAGTGTCCAAATGAATGGTACCTGCAATGGACAATAAAATCAGAAAAGGAAGCAGATTCTGAGAGCTGGTGTGGTCACACAGAGAAGCACATCAAAGACAGGGTCTGAGTTGAGACTTGAAGACAGCCTACAAGACATGATTGTGGGGAAGGGCACTCCTGTCCAGCCCAGGGAGGTGAATGCCAGGATTAAATATGCAGACTAAAATGGGGGTGCACAGGGGGACAGTGAGCAAGTACCAGCAGTTGGGTATATGTTGAGGGATATAATGGAAAAAAGTTTGGAAAGGATGTTGGGCCAGGTGCTGAGGGTCTTGATGATAGGTGAGGGAATCTGGAAACTCCGAGTGGTAACACTAGCATAAGAGGTCACTGGTCGTTAGATTTCCCTAGGGTCAGTGGGATATTCACCTGGTGCTGTGTTTGGGGGCATCTGGCCCATGCTTTCAGGAGAGAAGACAGAAGTCTGAAGCCTGAACCCTAGAAACCAATCTTGGAAACTACCTCAGCTGGCTCAGTGAAACCAGTCTAAATGCATATGTGTTAATTAAGTCCTAATAGCTTTAATGACTAGCCTAACCACAAAGTTTCAGACACTCCAGAGGAAACAGAGCAAGCTCATCATAGCAGTAGTTCTCAATCCTGGCTGCATGTTAGAATCACTGGGGAGCTTTAAAAAAAATCCATATCTGGACCCTCCCTCAGACATTTTGATTTAATTGGTCCAGGGTGGGGTCTTTGCGCTGTTTAAAGAGCTCCCTCGGTGATTCTGATGCGCAGCTCAGGTTATGACCAGCTGCCCCTGGAGGGCCCAGCAGATATAAATTGTAGGTCTCAGATAATGTTCAACCAACCCTAACAACTTGTAACATATTCTGCTCAATGAGAAAATGTTTCTGTTGTTTCAGACATCAGTTGTTTCTGATTTTTATGGCTCTTCAAATAATGGAGCAGATTGCCATAGTCTTGGCAGGCTGGGACATCTGGAAGACACAAGTGATCTTGTCTGGAATATTAAAAAATATGGACCCAGAGAAGAAAACAAGGTGTGGTGAAGTGGTGGAACGGACTCTGAGTGTGGGCATGAAGATTTCCACATAATGCCCAGTAAGAAGTCAGGAGCTACAGATCAGGACCATTGTCTAATTTCTTAGACTTTATAACTGCTCACAGGTTTATTTTTAATAACTCTCTCTATAGCCCCATAGAAACTAGCAGTAAGTTTTTGTAGTTGAAAAAGAATGGCAAACCTGCTGTCAAGGACCAGAGGAAGAATGGAGGGCTCTGTGGCACAGTATCTTGGAGGAAAGGCATGCCCAGGCTAGGCTTGGGTATGGACAGAGAAGAGACAGCCAGCTAAAAGCAGAGGTACCTTAGGACTCTACTGTGTTTAAAAGTACAACTAGCCCAATAGCCAGCACACAGCATTTATTAAATAAATGATTCACAAACTGATGTGTTCTAGTCCTGGCCACCATTAGTTCTGGGCTATGTGTCCTTGAGTATGATCTTTATTCATCTAGAGCTCTGCTTGCTCCTCTATCGAGTGGGGTACATCATATCCTAATTCTCCCTCTTTAGGAAGTATCTTAAAAGCACAGGTAAATAAAGGATAAAGTTAAAGGAGTTTTGGATTAGAGTTTAAAGTGACATGCCTTTGAGGATATCATTTCCCCAAAGTCTCAAGTTTTAGCTTAAAAATTTATATACAATGTGCATTCATTTATCACAATTTTACTGTCTATTATATGCAGAGTATTATTCTAGGTACTGCAGACTCAACAAGGAACAACAACAATAAAAAAGACCCTAGTCTCATGATGATTCTAGTCTAGTGGAAGGAGACACAATAAACTCCATAATTTATGTGTTTGTTTAATATAGAAGCAAGGAGACATTATTTACAACTTCAAATTCTTTAGCATCCTCTCTGCCATGCTTCACAGACTCAGCATCACATGGTGCTGCAGGAGGAGGTGCCTGGTCCAGGCCCCTGGCCTGCCTTGGTGTACTGCCAAAGGCACGTGGTCCCAGATGGGAAAACTGAGAATGAGAGGATTATGAAGATCAAAGAAAATGATGGAAGTCACACTGCTTGAAGACTTCAGCATATTAGGTAAATGTAAAGGATGGCTACACTCTCATTTTATAATGTCCTGTGGGCCAGGGTACACTGAACTTAGTGCCTGTGAGTGACGAATTGTGAGTGACGAATTCTCTAACCTGCTGTCCTATTTTCTCAGGTTGCTCTTGGACTCCGGTATTTGGGTACATGTAGGCATGGGTGGTCTTAGAGTAGGACGTTGCCCAGACAGTCTGCTATGGGAGATGTTAGAAAGGACGTCTGCTTTAAAATCTACCATTTGGGTCAAGTGCCAACCATATGATACAAGAAGAGCTTCAGTTCAAGGTGATGGTAGGGTGAGGGTTTGGGGAGATTGCAGACTGGGTCTTAAAGAACATGTGCGGATGTCATGGAATTTTAGAGCCAAAGGCTAGCCCAGCATAGTTAAGTGCCAGTTCTTTCTTCACTCCTGACAATACTATACTTCAGCACAGAAAAGAATGATGAGAGAAAATCAAAGAATGTTGGAGTTTTAAGGCCATTACAAGGCTGTTAGTCAAACTCTCTCAGTTAAGGGTGGAGGTGAGTGGGCTGCAAACTAGAGCCTGAAGAAGGGTGACTGGCTCAAGGTCACAGAGCTGGTTAGGTGACATCTGAGACAGGGACCCAGAACTCCTGACTTCCATCCCAGGGCTCTGTCCCCCACTGGCAATGAATGATATTGGTGTGGACCAGCACTCTTGCCAGACAGATTACTTAATGAGCCAAATTATTTCACCATAACGGCATGAGCACTTCATACTAAATCAGGTCCACTGTCACTATAGCATACCTAATTGCCTACATGTAGCCAGCCAGGGTGAACTTTCCTCTTGAAATTGCTATTTCATAGAATATTGATTTCCTAGACACTGTATTGTGAGATAGCTAACGCTGGCCAGGGATGAGATATAGTCTGGATTAAGTATACCTTAAGTTTCTTTTTTATAGCATCTGATCCCTAAATCTTGAATTTTATTTTGTAAGGAGGAAGCTCATTGTGAATTCTAATGGAGTGGTATATTAATAGAATTGGTATATTAATGAATCATTTGGACTAGAATAAAGGGGTTGGTTCAAGGTCAAGAGATGATTTTTATTTTAAGTAGGAAGGTGTTTGAGAACATTTATAAGCTGTTGATAAGGAACCAATGGAGAGGGAAGAGGGAGGCATAAATACAAGGGGATGGGGGATGGTGAATAACTAATGGAATGAAGTCCCTGAGAGTTGGTGGAGCAGATTGGATTTGGACAGAAGGAGGACACCATATCTTCTCAGACTGCATGTAGGGTGAGTGAAGGTAGAAATAAAGAGAAGGTTGAAGGTATGTATTGAGAAGCAACTGGGATGAGGGGAAGGTGTCATGAGGGATGCAGTTGAAGCCTGATGCCCCTCCCCCCAACTAATGAGATGTTGGAAGTGCAATTTAGGTTGGAATCAGTACGCAACTTAGGGAAAAACGGGAGAGGTGGACATTTCCTCCTACTTCCATTGGCCTAATTTAAATCCTACTCAGATACCTAGAAATGCTCTCAGACCATGCTAGCTTATAATAAATTCCTCTTTTATTGCAGCCAGAGTTTACCACCAGTTCTACAACATTCAGAATATGACTGTCCACAGCCTTGTATTACTCCCATCTTGTCTAAGACCCATATGCTTTGTGTCTCTGTATCAGTCAGGGTAGGTTAGGCTGTGCTGCAGTAACAACCCCCAAAAGTCTTCAGATTAAAACTTAAGTTTACTTCTTGCTCATACTAAATATCTGTCATGGTTAAAGGGGGATGGGGGTGGTCTCTGCTCAACATTGTCCTTCAGGCACTCAGGTTGACAAAGGAGTTGGCTTCTTGAAGTAGTTGGTCTTCATGACAAAGATAAAATTCTTCTCTGTGAGGTCTTGACTCAGCAATGAGATGTGTGGCTTGGAAGTGACATGACACTTTTGCTCACAACTCATGGGCCAGAACTATTCTTGTGGAACCACCTACTACAATGAGCAGGAAGTGTAATCCTACCATGTTCCTTGAATGGGAAACGACCCTAAATATTTAGCCCACAGCACTAATGACTACCACGCTCTTTCAGTCAGACAGTGTGCTCTCTGAAAGCAAGGCCAGATGGGCCTCCTGCTTTTCTGGCAGAGGTGCCATCATGGGCAGATACAGAGTCAGGAACAAGATAGCCATGTGTTGTTGCACCCATAGACCTCACCAATTAGCCCAGTTTCACAGCTACCCATGGAGTGGGTGAGGCAAGGCTCTGTTGGGGGTGGCAGGGAGAGATCACAGGAAGTGAGAAACAAGTAGTAGACACTGAAGCTGCTCGTTGTGATGGCACACTGATACTGCCATCTTCAGCAGTTCAGTGCCCCCAAAGGCTGGGCACTTCCACGAGGGGATGAGGGCACAAAGACAGTTCAACACCTATGAAGCTTCCTTTGCAATGAGTTGAGCATCATAACACTAGAAAGATCAGCCTAGGCCAAGCCATGTGATATTGAGGAGCAGGTTCCGAGACACCACGGCTGCCCTTCTCCGTATCATCGTGCTCATCTCCTGAAGGTCCTGGGATGCGTCTTTATTCATAAAATTCTTTGCACTTGCCTCTCTTTCATAATACCTTCTTCATAGGCCTCCTTTTGAGGTAACTAACATTGTGACTTTGAACCCAACCATTCTCCAACCAAGAGATCAGCAAAGGTGGAGGCTCAGAGGGGCAGGCGACTCGCTCAAGGCAGATTAATTCGTGACCAGGAGTCCTACCTTCTCACATCCGTGATGTGCCACATGCTCACCTGGCTGCTCCCCAGAGAAAGGATAGCTCTTTCAGAAGCAGAGTGAAAATAACCCCAGGCTTCCGAATTTAAGGGACACTCTTCCCAAGTTTCAACGCACAGGAGGCATTGAATAATACAGTAATACTTCCCTCTTTTCAAGGACAACAGCTCAAAACTGGGCTGTCCAGCCAGCTTGCTGTCTCTTGGCGAGTGGGGGTCCCTTTAAGATGCAAGAACTTGGAGGTAGGGAGGTCATCCACAGGCCAGTGGAAGTTTCCACACTCTGTGTGTCTCTGCTGGGGAAGGGTGGGCCCTGTTCCCACAAGTCTGAGATTTATGACTTCAGTCTGGAAGGGGGGGTGTTGCCCTTTACTTTTTGGCATGAACAATGATAAACAGAGCTAGTAAGAAAATTTGGAACTGGTACTCTTCAGCCTGTGTCAGGCTAACTTTCTGGTCCTTTCTCTCCTTGTGAGTTGCATGTGTGCACGCGCACACACACACACTATGTGCACACATTCAGGTATAAAATGAGACAGAATGATAGAGTAGCTTGCTTCCAGATCTCCTCAAATACTCAACCCAAATAAATTACCAGACTCCCATTTAACCACATGAGGCTGCAACTTCAGTTGTCACTTAAAAATATCTTCACACACACACATACCCACACACATTTTGAAAACCTTTCACCTTACCCACAGGCCTCATCAGTGCCTCTTATAAACCTGACCTACCGAGCAAAGCTGGAAGTATTTTCAGCCTGCACCGCCCTGCAGCAGGTATCTGTTAATGCAGATAGAATCTCTCACCCCCGAGACTCTTCCTTTAATAACTGAAATATTCAGGAGCAGAAGCTGTAAGTCTTGAAGGTCCATGTGGAGATTAAACAGGAGTCAAAGATCAGCAACTAAGCAGCCGAAGCCTTAATTATCGGTGCGGGGAGAGGGGGGGCAGTCACAGGAAGGAAGTCTGGCCCAGGTCAGGGAGGCAGCGACGTGGACGTGTGTATGTGTGGGTTGGAGATGACAGCACAGAGAAGGCTGCCATCAGCTTTCTGTTTAGGGGGTTTTTCAATGGCCCCATATTTTAGGGGATCTGGTCAAGGTTCTGTGTTTATGGGAGAATTATCCTGCTTACTTCCATTACAGGCAGCAGTACATAGTGGTTAAGACACAGACCCTGAAATCAGACTGTCTGAATCCATATTTGGGCTCTGCTATTTCTACCTGTGTGCCTTGGGCAAACTCCTTGACTTCTCTAAATCTCAGTTTCCTCGTCTGTAAAATGGGCATGATCAGAAAACTGCCATTGCAGAATTGAGACTGTTGAATGCAGAACACAGGGCTGGAAATCCAAAGTTACTATTCTTATTCTTTCACTTTCTACTGGAACTGATGTTTAGGTTATTTTCTCACCTGCAATGATACATAAACCATCTAAAATTTTAATTCTGGGGCCCACACCCAGAAGTAAGAATGACCCACACCCACTCTGTTTCCTTAAGGAAGCAGTGGGTAAACTGCCACAATCCTGCCATTGAAAGAAGATTCATCTCCCCTGAATTCATCTCTCGCCTGACACTCAGTGCCTGGTGGGTTTAAATGGGGACAGAGCTGGAGCTGAGGCATCAGGGTAAAAGGGTGAGGCAACTGCCTTCTCTCCTGAATCAGGACTGGCTGGGTGATTTATAGCAACAGAGTGGCCCTCAGAGGAGGCAGGAAGACCACATCAGGTTCATTTGCATTCCTTCCTGTGTCCACAGGGGTGCTCTGCCCGTGGGAAAGCAGGTCAGGGTGCACTAATACAGCCCTGGCAAGGAGCCTGAGATTGTGTGTGGGGTGCTGGACAACATCTTGGATACAGATAGGGTCAGGAGGCCTGGGGATGTTTCTGCTGACCAACTGCAGAACTGGGGCAAATTGTCTCACCTTCCTGAGCCTCAGTGTCCTCCTAATTTGTGACTTGGCTGTCACTTTATGCCAGGCCATTTCTCTTGCAGTCTCTATGTCAATCCCTTTATTTCTTCTCTACAAACACCCACACATGCACACACACACCCACCCACATAGAAACACACACATGTATATATGCACATGCATATACCACAGGCACATACACATACATTCACAAACACACACCTGTGAATACAGGCATGCTCCTCGTTAGCCATCTGAATCACTCCCGGTTCAAGTTCCACCTCCTGCCTTCCTGGGCCTGCCTGTCTCACCTGATTGCTTGCTTGTTTGAACCTCATCGGCAGCCCACCCAAGGCTCCCTTCAAGTTCTTGGTCATGTTTGGGGTGTGTGTAGTTCTGTGTTTTTATGTCTCCATAGGAAGTTAATCCCCTGACAGCTCCAGGTTCAAGGTCCTCTCCCCAGCTCTTCCATGGTGTGCCGAAGTGAATTTTCTGTGATGCTAATGACACCGGCTTCAGGCCCTTGATCAGTATAGTCATACGTTTTCACACAGTTGGTGAACTCAAGATATTTTAACCACAATCTGTGTATCTCATGTTTTTTTTCACCTCTGATTAGCCTCCTGTCATACTTTTCTACTTTTGATGGCATCAGAGTGGCCCCTTTGGAAACTAGCTCTGGGACGGTTGAGTTGGGGGTGCGTGTGGTTTAGTGGGATGCATTTGCATGGTGTTTGGTCACTTCTCTGGGTAATTCACTTATCGCTATCTGTCACTGTGTAGCAAAGGCTTCCAGGAACACCCGCCGACCCTGCACAGGAGTGCTCTGAGTCGTGCCACGAGGGCCCACCTGAAGTTGTAGGGAGACCCAAGGGAACGTGTCCTACGGTTCCCAGCACTGGAAGCGCAGGGAGACTGGAAGAGAAACAAGGTGTAAAACAGAGCAGCTAGTCGGTGGGGAAGTCCTCCAATCATCAGGTATGTGAAATCCTAAGCAGAGGATTCTGCTCTCATTACCGCCTAGTCAAAAATGAAAGCTCTTTCCTGTCAGGAATATACTCGATCATGCAAAGTAATGCAATTATAAATGCACCATTCATTTTGTTTCCTTTTGGATGGGAATTACCGACATAGAATTTATCAGAATCCCCATGTTCAAATGTCTGGCTGATTTGACAGGAAATACTGACATTGATGGAGATAACATAAAACTCATTATATGCCACTGCACTGAGGACATCGACGACAATCTGGTTAGTAAGTTTCATAAATTCATGGAGTATTTTAGATTTGTCACTGTAAAGGAGGAGTGGAAATGCCCTGAAATCTCATAGCTCATAATGAAACAGACTTGACAGAGGTTTTCCCAAGGTTGTGAGCAATCCTGAAAATTCGCACGGCATTACCGGTGACAAATTGCGAGATGGAGAGAAACCTTTCCAAAGCGTGAGTAATAAAATTCAAAATCGGATCAACTTGTTAGAGGAGAGACTGAATTATCTTTGTATTCTTTTTATAAAAATGACATTGAAAAAATGATAGTCATTTAAATCGATGATCAAAGAGTTTGTAGCCAAAAAAAAGATGTAGGAAGAAAAAGTACTCTGGAGGACTGTCAGACAGTTATTCTAAATTTTGTGGTGCCTGTGGAATTCGTCAGCCTTTTAAAATGTATAATTTGCTTTGATTTCTTTTCTCTTTCTAAATACCACTTATTTCACTTTCAAACATAATTTTGCATTTGGAACTCTTTTTCTTCAAGAGGGCCCCCTGCACTGGGAAAGCTTCCAGCCCCCACAAGCTGGTGCCCTGCGCACCCCCTGGCCCTGCACAGCGCTCTGTTGCCCGTAGCTGCCAGCAGAGGGTTTGGATATGGGCACGGGGCCTGGGTGCCCTGTGCTGTGGGGAATGCGGGCCTGGCTGACATGACATCTCTTTGGAGACCACCTGCCTCTAATTCCAAAAGGGGCAAAACTTTTGTCACACTGCCTGTGAGGGCCCAAACCTTTCCACCAACAGTCGCGTCAGGACCCGGCTGGGCCCTGCCAGCCCCCCTGCATTTCCTTTTAATAAAATTTAATGTTTTCATTTTCAAAGTCCTAGAAAATCCAAACACTTTTTAAAAGCCCCGAGGAACTATAAAAATTAATAGCACAGGGATAATTTCTTTTTCAGTGGCGACTCAATTAAACCTGCCAAAGTCAGACAGTGTGATTTAAATGCACCACTTGCACAGGGACCTGAGTGGAGCAGGCAAACACGGAATGAAACAATAATATTTACCAATTACCCTCTTGGATGTTTCCCACCCGGCTCCTTCCCCCTGGGGAGCATTTTTTCCTTCCCTCCCTCCTCTCCAGGGGCCGGAGGTCAGCATCCCTAATTGTTTTCTCCTTGAATGGTCACATTGCTATCAACAAGTGACTGAACTTCTTCTCTGCTCAGGGTAATGGAAAAATACCACCGGGCCGGCTGCCCAGGGCAACAGGCCACGTGGACATCATCCCGAATGTGGGGCTGCGCTCGACTTTGAAAATGGAAGAATGGCTGCCAGCCCATCTCAGCCCGCGCTCCAGCCAGACCAGACAGCTCACATTCCAGCTTCGTCCTGCCCCGGGGCACTTGCTCCTGTGGTGCCCCCCTGCCAGGAATGCCCTCTCTCCTGTTTATGAAACACCACTAAGCACTTAAATCTTATGTTTTCTTGGAGGTCCCTATCAAGATGATGTTCTCTTAAGAAAGCTTTTGTGACAAAATCTATATGCATGTAGATTTTCTGCTTAATCTCACTGCCTTCAACTGCTCTCTGTTGAGTCAACTACATATTATCTCTTCATTGCACGTGGGCTGCCTGGGCACTGTCCTAGAGCTTTTAACTGCAGACTTCCAAAAGGCTTATCTTTGCCTCTAGACTGTAAGCTTCTCCAAGGCAGCACCGCCGCCTCTGGGTGCATTGCTTTGCATTATTTATTGCATTTAGTTTGGTGTTCTGCATGCCGTCGAGGCTTAAGAATTGTATTTGGACTGGGATAGAGATGTTATCTCAACATTATCTCTACAACAGGAGAATGTGGGCTGCAGAATAAGCTACAAGGATTTCAATGCAGCGTGGTTTATGTAGAAGAAATAAAAAGTAAATTAATAAATAATTAAAAAGTCCTGAGCTAAATGTCCATCGGGGATGGATACAGAGAATGTGGCACGTGATGACTTGCTTGAGAACAGTTAAAGCAAAAGAAATGGAGGTGAATTATCAATATGTGTGGATTCCCCAAACAGAAGTATTGTTTGTTAAGATACAATTTATGAAGGTTCAATGCCACATAAACCAATACTACATAGTGTTTTATGGATCTACATGAATATGTCCATGCGTGAACACAGGATGAGAAAGAAATACACGCAGTGCTTGCCAGGGTTGCCTCTGGAGAGAGAGTAAAGGGAACGGGGAATAGGACATAGGACTCTTTAACTCCTTCTGTGTATATTTCTTTTCCTCATAATAAAAATCTGAAGCAAATAAGAGAATGTCAACATTTACTAATTCTGCTTGGTGATGACGCAGGTGTCCAGGAGGAAGAGACTGGCAGGTGCCTGCTCAATGGCCTAAAGGGCTCCCCCTCCTCCTGGCCCATGCCTGGACCCCATTTCTCGGCCTCCCCAGCAATGAGGTGCAGCTATGCAGCCTCAGTCTGGCTGGCAAAATGGGCAGGTGGGCGGGAGTGATAGATATTACCTCGAGGCTTGGCTCCTGAACACCTGGGCTGGGGCAGCAGCGCTGGAAGGAAGCAAACCAGCCACTGGTTTTGCTGTGACTCTCCTCAGGGAGCTTCCTCAGACTGAGCTGGACTACGAGGAGCAAGATAAGGAAGGCATGACCACTGAGCAAAGTCCGGGAGCCTCTACTGTCTGCAGGATGTGGGTGAAGGCTTCGATTCCTGCACGGCACTTTGCCCTTTGACTTATCTCAGTGGCCTCCTCAGTGTCCCCAAAACACACTTTGCTGATTCCTGACCTGCTCGCCTACCTAGAATGTTCCCCTTACATCCCTGCTTTCATAGCACATACCGTACCAAAAATCCCTCTGCCTGTCCCAGGCCACCATCCCCATCACTCCACACCCCCCACCTCCCTTCCTACCCCCTCCTCCAGGCCTCGCAACTCTTATCTGTACTGCTTGTTTTGGCTTTAACCCCACACCATGGCTTCTATCTGGATGATGGGAACAATGCCTTATTTTTGTATTTGTCCAGGAAGGACTTAAGTTGACTTTTTCTGTGCTAAGCAGGGGGTCAAGAAAAACAGAGTCTATCTAGTGCCCTCTGTGAGCCTGATGGGCTAACAATACATTGTTCAGAGTTTCCAGAGTCAGGGTAAAAGAGAACCTTCCTGGAGAGGGGTGGGGCTAGGCAGAAATGCACCCACAGGACTGAGAGAGCATAGCATGGAAGCCCCTACTAGGAACTGTTGGGGAAGAAGGCTGCAAACCCAAGGCTGAGTTTTAATCTCACTTTAGAGAAGATCAAGGTTCACTACAGCCAGGGTTTCTTGACATTGCTTATTTCACTTCTGGTTCCTCTGTAGGACCTCAGGATAAGATCCCATAGAATGCAGAGGTAGTGTTAGTTTTGGAAGGTGGGGGAAGACATTGGAAATCAGCACTCTATTCCTCAGCCAGTTGCTGGGGAGGAGAAGGCTCAGGAGGGAGAACTGGAGGCCATGACAGGGAGGGAGAGAGGGAACTGGGCTGCACCTGAGGTTTATGGGTAGAACAGGGGTGGCAGTAAGGGAGCCCAGGGTGGGGAGGCGGTCCTGGGGCAAGCGTGGGGTCCTGGTCTGTGGTACTGCAATGGCCTGGTATGGACCCTTTGGCTTTGGGCAAAGCCAGTTACCGCCCCTGAGACCCAGGTTTCTTATTTCTAGGAAAGGGGTGATTCTGGGCTGCTGAGGTTTAAATGAATAAAGTATGTGAAAGGGCTTATCAACCCTTGAGTGCTATACAAATATATGCTATCACTGTGGCTAACATAATAGATGTTAGATAAACGTAGGCCAATCAGAACGAATAGGCAATTGAACCAGTGAGTGAATGAATTAAGGAATGAACTGGGGAGGGGGGCCCACAAGTGGTCTAAAGGCCCACAGTGTGGACTTGTGGGCAGAGGGTCTCAGAAAAGAACATTAAGTAGGGACTTGGGGCCACACCCAGCAAGCCTCTATTCCACGACCTTGTTGTGGTTTATCCCTTATCCCTCAAAAGCCTGAGAGCTTGGTCAGGCATCCTCTTTCCCAGGGCAGAGACCTTGGACCCACATTTTTTGCCTGCAGCTAGTGGAGGGCCCTTTGTGTTCTAGCACCCCAGTCAGAGGCCTGAACTGAGTCCACTCCAAGGGAAGCATGGGGAACAAAGCAGTCCCTCAGGTGTTAGTGATCTGGTCAAATGGTGCACAGAGCACTGTAAAAGCATGTTCAGAGGAGGGAGAGACAGTTGTAAAGGTAATTAGGGAAGACACTGACGCAAATCCAGGGTGGAAATAAATACTTTGGAGGAGAGTGTAAAGGATCATCCATGTTTCAAACCAGAGGGCTTTGCCATTCTGACATGCCTTACTTCCTACGTCCCTGGGAAATAACATCTGAACGTCTTGTTTGGACACTTGTTTGGACTCCCACAGATGGCCAGGTGGTCCTTCTTCTGTTCTCTCCCACTTTGGCATCGTGTGCGAACCCTCTCTCTGTGGAGCGGAGCTGAGCATACTGACCCGTTACCACGCGCCATCTGCTTCTCTCTCTCTAGCCCACTCTTTGCCATTACCCAGGCCCCACCCAGATCCCGTCTTCTTCCCACCGGATCACGCCATTCAAACTCAACTAGACCTTTTGGTCTTCACCACTCACTCCTTCCTATAACCTCCCAAACATTCCATGTCTCTGCTCCCCGTCTGACTTAGCATTCCCTGCTTGCTTAGCATTGTGGGTGTTTAAGTGTCTCACCTTTCTTTCATGTGGTAAGGTCTCTGAAGGCATTGAATATATTTAGCTTCTAATTTCTTGTGTCCCCTAAGCCACTGAGCGCAGTGCTAGACATATAAGGAACACCCAAATATTTGATGACTGGTTGGGAAGATAGATCCTTAGTGACCAAGTAATTCCTTGTCTCTTGGTATCTACCACTAAGTGGACACTTGTGGGGAATTAGAACTTCTCATGTTCACCGAGGCTCAGACATCAACAGGTGACCACAAACTGGCTTCAGCTCCCACATCCACATTCCCCCCAGCCCACTGCAGTGAGGCTAGACTCATGCCTAGTCCCTACAGAACATGCAGCATCTGTGCGATCCTCTGTGGTGATGCTGCTTTTGTGGTTTCCTCTCTGCTCTACACCGCAATTTCCAGGCACTTCCCCTCTGCTCCTGCGAAACCAACTCATGGCCCAGTGCAGTCTGCCAGAGAACGAACTCCTCAGAGCCATTCCTGTCTCCTAGCCACCTTCCCTGCCGTGTGGCCAGCACTCAAGCTCCTGTGGTACCACTGGGGTTGCACTGGACAGACCAGAGTCTCAGACTAATACCACCCGAGGCAGGGTCCGACTAGTGACACGACACATGGGTGTTCAGAGAGCATGGACTCACTTCCTGGAGGTGTCCTTAGGGATTTGCAGAGGAAGTGGTGCTTGAGTTGAGCCTTGAGGACAGGCAGGATTTCAACTGGCAGAGGAGAAAGAGAAATGCTGAACCAGGAGGACAAGAGTGCTAGGAAAAATGAATTAACGTAGTGGCTGGAAAAAAGGAGGGATTATAGGAGATGCAGCCAAGAGTGGAAATTATTCATAATGACTCAAGTATTTCTACTTGATGTGTTTCTGAGGGTCTATGAATATTCACCTGTGCTGGGCCAGCAACAATCAGATTGGCTCATGCCTGTGCCACTCATAGAAATATTCACACATTCGGCCACTCTTTTACAGCCAACTAGGAGACAGGGGAAGGGCATCCTTATGGGTCCACATTCATGTGGTTCTAAGGATGGTCTCTCCTAGGTGCCTACTCTGCTGCAGGAGTGTGAATCATTTCTAGGTGAGGCTAAGTGGGCAAGGTAGCTACTGCTATGCTCCTTGCTCTTCAGAGAGCAAAAGCTCACCAGCCAGAACAGGCAAATGTAGGGGAGGACACCACACTGGTGGGGGTGGGGGATGTTTATCACATACCGCAGGCCCAGTATGTGGGGACTCAGATGTGTCTCATGAAGGCAAGCACTTCCTGTGGCTGTAACCTAAGACCAGAGATGCTGGGAACTGGGACCCTGAAAGAAGCAGTGTTGGGGACACATTTTTGGAGGGTGAGAGGAAAGTGTGAGTCAAACCCCACCGCCCCAGGCTGTTTCCAAATGCCTTTCTTTAGGCAGCTCATTCGGGCATGTGGAGCCGCAGCACCTGAGCCTGCAGCGCTGCAATGTGACAGGGCTGGCAGGAAAATAAGCACAAACTTAGACACATCCATGGGGCTCAGCACCCTGGGCTGACCACGCACCCCCTTCTAAGACAGGCATTGGCAAAGAGCATCCAGACCAGGGTGGCAGCATCAAAAAGGAACACACTGCAGAAACTGCTGGGGAAGGGGAATGAGAAGCATGGCGAAAATGCCAGGGCGTGAGAGGGATGGGCAGTACAAAACAGCAGTCGTTACATGTTCGGTGATCGGTCACTGGGTGAGGGCGTCAGCTCTGTGGGTAGTGCGTCCATGAGGGCAAAACCAAGGATTTAGAGGACACTGCTTTCCTGACACAGGAGGACTGTACTACAAGCAAACTTACTGCCTGTACCAGCATCGCCTACCCCCCTGAGCAGTTACTGTGTGCATGGTGTGAGACTCTATTGCATTGTAGCAGAAAACCGGCCGTACTTAGGTTTGAGCTTATTTGGAACATGTGGGAAACACTTTTTTCCAGTAAGCGTATTCTAAAGAATTCTCATACGCAGAAACCTTTTATACTTCCTATTGGCAATCGTGTAGAAGTATCGTACTGTCAGGAGAGAGAAGGTGACGCAAACATCTCCTTCGTGGGTGCTTCATGTGAGGGCTCGGTTCTTAGCAGAATCCAAGCATCGCTGTTGGCGTGCATGCTCAGCCCACCCCGAATCTGGCTCTACACAGGTTCCATATAAAGTCGAATGTAAATACATGTAAATTGTGTTGCATACATAGAAATTTAGAATTCCAAGCAGCAGAGAAATCATAGCATCAAATATTATCGCATTGAATCCTCACGGTAATCCCACAAGGTGAGGACTATCATCTTTATTTTGCAGAAAAGGCCACCAAGACAGAAAGATTACATAAATTGCCCAAGGTCACTTAGTGGGTAGATGGCTGAGGTAGGACTTGAATTCAGGTCTGCTTGAAGGGCTTAGTTTCTGTGCTCTAGAGGACTTGTCTAAGCCAGGATGAAGGGCACCTGCCTCAGGGGTGGGAGTGGGTGAGGTTTCTTCCACGGCCTTTGGGTAAACACTAAAACACAGGCTCAGGGGCCGTGCCTCCACACCCCTATGCAGTGCCAGAGATGCAGTGTTGGGCAGGCAGAGAACTGGGCACAGAGTGAGGAGGAGAAGTTTGTTTATACCTCCGCGACTCCCTGTTTTCTTTGCAGTTTGTCCCTGCTGTCCCTTGAAGGGTACCTGGGCCTTGGGAACCTGAGCAGCTGTTCTGTCTCAATGAAAAAATATTCAACTGCCAAATGGAGAACCCTGGAGCCGGAGGCCTCATATCCATGCACTCAGGGCTTCTCAACCCTCAGCCTTTTTTTTTTTTCTGATGCATAATAAAATAAATCCCCTCCTTCCCTGAGAGATCTAGGCATGCTTTTTTAAAACAGATTTTATTTATTTATTTTTAGAGAGGGAAGGGAGGGAGAAAGAGAGAGAGAGAGAGAGAGAGAGAGAGAGAGAAACATCAATATGTGGTTGTTGGGGGCTGTGGCCTTCAACCCAGGCATGTGCCCTGCCTGGGAATCGAACCTGTGATGCTTTGGTTCGCAGCCTGCGCTCAATCCACTGAGCTATGCCAGCCAGGGCTGGCTTTTGATGGGATAGGAAGTGTTCATTCTAAATTCTAAGGTCAATTTATGAATCCTCACCAGCCAGGAAGATTCTGTGGAGCATTTCTTTCTGTAGGTTGTGTTAGGGAAGTGTTTTGTATTGGGGGCGGACTCTTTGGTTTTCCAAATATGAAACTATATTATACTATTGAATATTCTTCCTCAGACCATGAATGCTACCCATCTCCTCCCCATGCAATTGGATGCAGCCCCTTGGAAAGAAATGCCACCCTCTGCCTCTGCCCTCACAGTTGAGAATCACTGGTCTAGCCTCACCCTTACAGCTGAGAAATTGGAGATAGAAGTCCATGTGGCCATAGTCACAAAATAACTTATTCAGCTCATGCAACTCAACTCTAGCCAGCAACTAGTTATGCGGCAACTATAACGAGCCTGGTACTCTAAGGGAGCAGGTGCATCGGCACTTTCAGATTCATCTCAGGAGAAGGGACCCCTCGACCAAAGGACTGAACGTGTAGGGGTAGAATTTAGGTACTGCCGGGCTCTGTTTCTTGAGTTGGGAGTCTTCCAGATATCACTAAAATCTCATGCTACAGACGAATGTCAGCCCCATCACTGCAAAACGGTCCAGTCTGGCACGGGCGCCCAGCTTTGAAGACGGCAAGAGGAGGAGGCTTAGAGACCTCTCCTAGATGCACAGCATCGCTCTGCCGCCTCGCTCTTGTCAACACCCTCCTCTCCCTGGATTTGGTCTCATACCCTGCCGGCTGTTTGCTTTGTTGTCTTTTCATCCCCACCAAGTTGGGCAGAAGGGTGCCCCCCGCTTATTTCCTCCCATCACCCCCCTCCCCCCCAACCCCGTCCTTCCCAGCACAAGGTTCCATTCTTCATTAATACTGTTTTAAAGCCAGCACGGAGCTGTTTTCCAGATGTGGCCATGCGCAGACAGTAATTGTGCTCTGTGATCCCTTCCAGCTGCTCCCTCCGCTTGCCAACAAACTCCCCCTGCCCCCACCTTGCAGCCCCAGGAGTCCATGTTTGGGGGCTGCAAATTAGGGCAAACGTTGTAAAATGATCATGTGCTACACACGGCCTGCCCCACAAGAGTTATGGACTTTATAACTGAGCTAATTGGCATTAGGTCTTGCCTGAAAGGTCAACAGAGTGGCAGAGAAACAGGATCTTTGTAAATTGATCGGCTAGGTCCCCCTCCTTCGTCCCCCCAACTCCCTTTCCCATTTTGAAATATGGCCTACCTGCCCTGTGGAATTGCTGACTCTTGTAAATTACTGCTTTGACTGTTCGGGACTGTGACACATTGTTTCACATCATGTGCGAGGCGGTGGGATGTTGAAGGGGTGCATAATTACACCCTGCAAACTCTTCTACCAGACCACAGGCCTCAGCCTTCACGCACCTCGGTGAAGCGGGGCATTGTAACGCTCTTGACCTTCAAATCAAGCGTGATTTACCCAAAGGTAGCATATGAGCTTTGGATTATTTATTTATTTATTGCTCCCAATACGTGTGTTCCATCAGAATGACCTTACCCTTCTGTTGTTTCTCAGACGGGAGCCATTGTATATAGCTTTTTCTTTTTCATGCCACAAATTTTTAATGAGCGTATCAGAGGCAGGGCCCAAGACTGATGCTGGGAGGGAAAGAAAGTTGTCTTTCTGGAATCCGAGAAGTTGCGTGTTTACCTATAGATTGTGTGGGTCTTTCCGCTCGGGGTGACTCGAAGACTGCTGGATTCAAAATGTCTGTCCTTCCCCCTCCCCCGCCCCCATCTGGTGCTCACCGTTTGGGGTCAAGCACTGCAAGTCCTTGTGAAAGCATATATAGTATCTGGGAGGAATAACTCATTAAACCTGTGGGTCTTACCTTCTTGTTCTTAGTAAAGGCCCCTGGAGAATTGAATGGAAGCTGACCTCCTATTGCATGTACTCACACGTATTTCACCTACGATTCTGGGCTGTTCTTGGATCTTTTGAATCCCAGGTAGGGATCGATTCCAACTTAGGAATCCTTGCCCAGTTATCATCGTTGACACCCTAGCCCACATAAGCTTATTAGACCCTTGCAGCAGAGAGGCCTGAGGAAAGAGGGCTTAGGCTGGTCGATGTAATGGGAGAGGTGACAGAAGCAAAGTTTCAGTGGCCTATTTTTGGGTCACGAAGGTGGGGTTGTGGTCTGAAAATCACCTACTCATGAATATGCAGTCTGCAGACCTTGTAAATAAGGCAGTTTGCACGCATCCGTGTACAGCTGTTTTTCAAAAGTATGTACATGCTGTTGCAGTGTGAACACTGTGGGTTCATTTAATAACATGGACCTTAAATGTTGGCCCGATCGACAGACACTGTAACAGTAACTGTTATCATGCTGAGAGGTTAGGTTTGGGAGCCCTTGGTCTACTGATCATTGCCTCTCACCTCAGTTCTACCACAGCCTGAGCGTGCTTCTTCCAGCTTCACGACCCTCTCCCAACACTGCAGGGTGGTCCTTTTAGGATGTTGGGTCCTCGTAGGCTTACATCCTCTCATGGCTGCCATCTTGCTCCGAGTCAAAGCCAACTCCTTGCCCTGGCCTCTGGCTTTTATTCTCCCCTTTGCTCATTTTCCCTCAGCCCCTAGCCACTTCTCAAACATGCTGGACAAACTACCTCCTCACATCTTCTGAACTTGCTGCTGCCTTCTGCTGGTAATGCACCTGCCCCAGGTGTTCCGGTGACTGATCTTTCCCCTTCCAAGTTGCTGCTCATTTGTCCACTCATCTGAGCTGCCTTCCCTCCCCAACTTGTCTAACATAGCCACCCGCCACCCCCACCACTCCTGATCCCTCTTCCCTGCTTTACTTCCCCCCACAGTGATCAATATCACCTGACTTCATGTTGATTTGTGTTTGTCTGTGTTTCCCCACCAGAATATCAGCTCCTTGAGAACAGCATCTTTGTCTGGGGTGTCCACTGGGGTGTCCAGAGTGTATGATGGGCACCAGGGGACTAAGAAAGGAGCGGGGAGTAGGGAAGGCCACACACAGGCAGGGAGGAGAAGAGCTGGGGGACCAGAGAGCCCAGCACTACTCCCCCTATTTGTGGTGAGGGTGCTGGGAATCAGTTACCTCATCTCTAACATGGAGTGGGTGCCCCTTGCCTTTCCGAGCTGATGGAGTTGCATGAAGCTTTTGCTTGGGTCCATTTCACTCTCCTCTGTTGCACCTTCGAAGCCCTAGGAAGGGCTGGCCTAGTGATAAAGGACATACATGGACGGGGCCCAGTACTGGGAGCCCACTACAGGTCACACATCTACGGCTAACATATTATTTTACTTCCCTGGCTCTTATTTTTAACTCTACAAGATGAAGAGATTTGTCTAGAGAATCTCAAAATCTAAGTGTTTGATTCTATGATGAAAATGGATATGAGATACAAATTAATTCTAAACCCTTACAAGAATACTATGCAATAATACTTACTATAATCTCGGGGGCCTCTGAAAAAAATCAGAATTCCCTATCTGACTGTGGTCCCTTCCCCTCACCTGTCTGAGGGCCCCGTCCCCTTTATGTACCGGTCAGGTGAGGCCCTGCTTCCCTGGCAGAGCCTGCCTGGAAGCCCCAGCCACCCCGCTCCTTCTTCTCTTGACTCCCAATGTTGATGGCGTCACTGCTGCCCATTCTTGGTTTTAGGAGGCAGCTGACCCCACAACCCACATCATAGAGAGTTTCTTCTCACTCACCCAGTGGCCACCTCTGGCTGCAATAATCCCCTTAGCTGCCATTTGGGGGCAGAAGGCTCTGCCTCCTGTTGGTGGCTGATTCTGACCAAAGAGGAAAATCAAGGACAGAAGGCATCATTGGAAAAGTGTCTGTAGTTGCTGTGGGGACAGAATGAAGAAATGATGTTGAGAAGGGACAGAGTGGTGGGCCACATGGAGCTTCTTGAAGGAATTAGGTCCACCTAGACATGACAGACAAGGGTGATGAGAGCAAGATAAGAAGCACGGAATGGAGGTGGTGGATGAGGATGAGCTGGACACAGGCCCTGGCTACCTGGGAGTTGGCTTGGTGGGCACTAACCTTCGCCTCAGGTCCCCGGCATCTTTTCTGCCACCGCGTGGAAATACAATGAGACATTTGAGTCTCTTTCGGGAACAATAAATCAAGAGTACCCATCATCAGTGTTTCTCTGCCTTGCTCTGAATGGTCTAACGTGTGAATCAAGGCACACTTTCACTTTTCTTATGCTGGAATCGGGCTCTGGGCCCCAGTCAGTCTATAGGCTTGATTTGATTCTGTCACTTACTCCTCCTCGGGGTTGGTCCTGACACTGAGGCCCCTTGAATTCATTTGGAGAGACCTTCCTGTTGTGTGTGTCACTGACAATCCACTGCATGCAAACTCACGGCCCCGCCCTCTTCATCCTGCCACCTGAAAATGGGGAGGCCAGTCTGGATGGGGCATAAGTAAAAAGACACCTTTTAAGGACTCAGTTTCCCCTGACATCACAGTGTTCCTTATGCTCCCTGTTGCGTTGCTGTGACTTATGTCTTGCTCTAGCTAATACATACCCAGAATGTTGCCCAGCCAAATCCATACTGCCCAGGAAACCACAGTGACCTCGTGAATGACTGTGGTCCCTAGATGCCAGCACCTATTGGGCAAGGCAATAAGCACTGCCCCTGCGTGGGTCAGAGCTCACTCAGGGTCTCTTGCCTGCAACTTTGATCTCTTGGGCCTGGGACCAGGGACCAACTAGCTAGCAGCTCCTGTTAACCACTCCTGTTCTAGAGTATTCCTCTGGAATTTAATTTCCTAGGGGACATAGACACATGTCCCCCTTCGTTCTTGCCTTCTGATCTTTGTCTGCTCTCTGGCACGAGACCTTTTGGATGCCCAATTCTTCATGCTGCTGGTGGCCTGGCTGGCTCCCTCACCCCTGCAGTGAGCTTATTCTGGTGGCCCATAGAGTGGAGTGTGATGAAAGATCAGTGTTTCACAAGGTGGCAGTCAGATGGAAAAGGTGAGCTTCCACTTCGGTCCCCTCCCTCCTCCATCCCTGGGGTATGGTACAGATGACAGTGAACGTGGGAAAACCCAGCCTGCCACGGTAAAGCCAGCCTGGACACCTCTGCAGCCATCAGCCACCCAGAAGTGTCAACTTCGACCGTCATCACCCTGCCCCCGTTCGAGTTACCTAACCTCCCACAAGCACACGCTCACTGCTGTCCCCTTCTGGATATTTTCTGCTTCCCTGATGTCTTCAACTCACAGCCCCCACACATGGCCCTCAGATGGACTCATCTCCATTCCCCTGTCTGTCGGTGTAGAGGAGGAGATGCCAGGGCTGGCCCCTTCCTCAGCCCGGGCTAACATCGAGACTCAGCCCCGACAGAGCCTGGTGAGAAGGGGCCTCCCTCGAGTGGGCTGGGCACTGCTGTTCCAACAGTGGTAGGTCTCTTCTCAGTGAGCTCCGAGCCCTCGGACCCCATCTGCTGCAGCTCTGTGCTCCGAGCATCACACTGCAGCTTCTCCTTCAGAGGTTTTTTCACAAGTTCAGAGCAGTCTTGGGTATTGGGGAGTTGAAATTATTTTTACCCGTGTGCAGCTGAAATAGCCATCTGCCATCACACCGCCCAATTCCCCACTGTGTTTAAAAATCCATCTGGAGTTCTTTTTTAATTCTCCATATTTAAGAAAAAATTAGTGTCTTGGTGCAAAGGAAGGTATCATGTCTTCGTGTCTTTTCTGCCTATGGGGGAGCCTGTCCGAGGGTGGAGGATAGATGTACAGTAACTCATTGCTTGCTGTAAGCCACATTGGTTCTAGACACACGATTGTCCCTTATTCCAGGAATGTGTGTCTTTCTGAATCTAAATATAATCAAACTTCCAGCTCATGTCACCTCCTCCATGAAGCCTTCTTAATTACTCTAGCTCTCGCTTTGCTGAAATCCCTGTGGTAGAAATGCACAGCTCCTTAGTCTGCAGTCCTTCCTTTTTTTCTATTTGCCCCAGCTGTGTTGACTTTGGACCTCTCGGCTCTGTGACAACGGGGACTGTGCCTCCTGTTGATCTTATAGCTGCTACAGAGCCCAGCCTGGAGAGCCCTCATTAAAGCCTTGGAATGTCTTGTAACCCCTTTTCTTCTTTCAAAGCCCCTCAGATCCTTGCTTAAACAGCTCAGATTGTCAGCACACTCAAACTCCTATAATGTTAATTACGTTGTCCAAATTCAATATAGTATGAACATTCTTTCCGCTTTGCCAGAGGCCTCCATGAGTGATAGAGTGTGTGAACAGTTAACTCACTCACACCCCATTGCCCACATAATGACCAGCTCAAGAAGATGCTCAATGACTGCTTTTGATTTAAATTAAGACGGCTTTGGTGATGGGACCATCAATTAGTAAGCATCTACTAGGATCCCAGTAAGTGCTAACCCCCTTGGCAGGTACTGGGGATTGAGTGATGAGTAAGTCATAGATTCTTCTTTCAAAGAGCTCACAGTCTGGTGGAAGAGATAGGTGGAGGGGCATGTTAGCATTTCAATGTGATTTCAGAGGAGGGAGAAATGAATTTATTATGGGATTTAAGAATTTTCACATTTGAACTTGAAGTTTCAGGAAGAAGATGCACGAAGGCATGGAAGTGGGGAGAGTCTGGTGGGTTCGGGGAGCAGCTGTGGTTCTGAGTGGGTGGTGCTGCTGAGAGGTTGGCCTGGAACGGTGGGAGGGTGAAGGTACGAGCTCCACCCTGCTTGGCTCAAGACTCCCACCCAGGTTTCCCCAGTCATTTGTTCCAAGCGCAATGCATGCACTTATCTAAACTTCTCTTTAGTAATGAGGTCTACGGGTTTGTCCTCTTCTGAGAAGTGGGTCTTGATTTGCCTTACACTGTCCATTTCCATCTTTCTCGACAGGGTTCGGTATAGTTGATATCCCTCAAGCTCCCCAGGTCGATCTCAGTGCCTTTTAGCAAATAAGACATACATGGGGTAAAATTTGGAAACTAGGAACCTGGCTATATAACCATCTCCTACCTTCATGACTTTGCATAGTTTCTTTAATTCCTCTGACCCTCAGTCTTTTCACCTGAGGAATAGGAAAAATAACACCAGACGCATCTACTACACCGGGTGGCTTTAAAGCTCATTTGTAATAATAGATGTAAAAGAGCCTCAAAACAGAAAACTCAGCCCAAATGCAAGGGCAGAGTCCCCTGATGGAAGGAGACAGCTGCTCCTTCCTCCCATGAAAGCTCCCTCTCCAGGCTGTACAAACTTCGGTGGGGCCCCTTGGTCTCCCATAGCAACTTGCCTTGTCATCCCATTGGCGTTTTTGCCTCTGCATAAGGAGACTCTTGCTCATTAGGCATAACAAATTACCCACGCTCCACTGGGGTATGGATGGAAAGCTGCGAGGTAGAATAGATTTCTTCCCCTCTGCTTCCCTCCCTCTCCCTTTTCATGTTCACAAGTGTCTCCGGAACAAGCTGTCTCCTGTCTGGGGAAAGCAGAGGCGAGGCCGCACAGAGGTGGTGTGTGGGATTTGAGAAGGCAGCTGCTTCAGCCTTTTCCCCAAATGCTTCCCGCAGCTCAGCTGGCTCAGGCCCTGCCGTGCTTGTAGCACATCTGATTCTCAGTTGTTTGCATAAATTGTGAGTCCAGCAGATCTTCGCCTTTCACTGGAGACATCTGAGTTCATTGGCTCTAGGTATCCATTGAGGGCAGAGCATGGGTGGACCAGAAGACAAGCTCTTGTTTCTTTAACTACTCCAACCAACAGAGGGTGAAGGAGCCCCTTGTGGTCACATTTTCAGCTGTTGGAACTTTACTTTCACCCACACCCCATTGCCTGCATAATGCATATCCCAAACCCTGGCATTCAGCAGAGAGAATTGGTAGCATGGGAAGGAAAATGGGAGAGAAGCCAACCTTTGGTACTATTATGAGACGCTCAACAGTGCTGCTCTCTCCATTCTCTGGGGTCCCTTTTTACTGTCTAGATACATAGGGCCTTTGCAATACTTTGCAATACCTACTACAGATGCCCCACCATGCCCTCCAGGCCTGTGTCTAGGATCCCATGCTTTGAATCCATATAAGCTACCTTTAAGGAGTGGAAAGATCACCAGATGACGAGGCTGAAGACCTGCTTTTCACTTCTAGGTTAAGTGACATCATCCAGCTAAGCCTCAGCTTGGGTACAATGAGGGCTCTGAGTTGAGGGTGAATGGATCCCATCTAGCTCTAAAGTTTAGGTTTCTTTTACCGGCTTCCTCTACCACTCCTCCCTCCTGATCAAACATTATTTTTTCCTCTGGCCATTTCCCTCAGGATCTTGCCCTTCACTGAAGGAAATCTTGTTCATATGCTTTTGGGAAAAGCTAATGTGGTGGTGGTGGGGGCACACGGATTCTGGCAGCCTCAAAGCCCACCCTCCCGCCCCCACCCTCAGCCCGGAGCCCAGGATGACAGCACATGTCAGCCCTGCTCTCTCCTCCTCGAGAGCTCTCACTGGACATCTGTCCCTGTGTTCACAGCTGTCTTGGATCATTCTCTCGTTCTGACTTTGGTGGTCCTGCCTGCCATGAATGGGTTAGAGAGTTCCCTGACACCTGGAATCAAGTTGGCAGCAGGCTAAACCCTTAGAAGGCTCTCACTAATAGTATTTTGAATAATTGATTGGTTAAAAAAGACTCCAGCTTCTGGACTAGAAAGTCTTATTTGAATCCTACCGTGCCCTGTCCACCTTTCAGCCTTCCTCTCCTCTGTCTCCTCTAGGACAACCCTTTTGCTCTCCCACCTAATCCGGGGCCTTCTGGCCCTCCTAGACTTTCTCACTACCCATCTACAATGTATCCCTTTGTTCTCCAAAGCCCCTCTTCTACAGGAAGTCTTCCTGTGCCTCATCAACACACAGTGGGCTTCAAGTGCTTTTCTTGGCTAAGATCCCTCAGAGTTGTACGCACATTTTACAAAGCATTTTCATGGAGGTCATCTCATTTTATCATCCCATAGACATTAACATTCACATTTTAAAGGTGAGTAAACTGAGGGTCAAGACTGTCACCAGAAGGTCTATAAAGGGCAGGACAGGAACTCAAATGCAGCTCCTGGGCCCCAAACTAGGAGCTCTATCAGTTACATCATAGGCTGTGAAACTCAAGTCTCTGTGGGGTCTGTGGGTATTCTCTTGGTTTGGCTTAGTTTATTCCAGAGCCTCTTAGTTTATTCTTTATTCGGAGATCCCCAAGGGATCGGGGAGGAGTTTCTGCAGGATGAACCAGACTAGGAGGGGATGAGAGGAAAAGGGCATGGAGCATGAGGCAGGAGGAATGTCAAGGATGCAAAGTCAGGTTTCAATGTCTCTGAGAAAAGTTCTCCCTGAGCAGACATAGTAAGGGTGGGGATGTGGCTCCCTAATGTTCAAAGCAATGGTCTCTAAACATAATGAAGATCAGGAAAACACCCTTCATGCTTCTTAAACCAACAAACACCTTTCTTATTGGTTTTGCTTTGCTCATATGGCAATATTCTTGGCTTTGTAACTACTAAGAACAGGTTGCTCAGGTAGCTGCCTCTACTCAGGACAGGAAGGAGCCCTTGGCCTCCTGACCCATGTCCTCATCAGGAACAGATTAAAAAGTGCCAGTTTCTCAGGTTGGCTCAAAAAGGCCCAGGGACCAAGAAAGGATATGGATTAGTCTCTGGGTTGAGAAGGCCAAGCATGGTCTGGTGTGTCTTCCCTATGCCTTTGACTGGTAGCAAGAGCAGCCAGCCTGCAGGAAGGAATGGCAACGCAGGTGGCTCTTGCTTTGAGGACATCTACGTACATCCAAGAGAACAGATTAAAGTGACTATCATTGAGAGCTTAATATGTGTCAGGCACTATGCAAAGAATATCTCATTTTCATCTCCATCACAAACTCACGAAGTAGTTATTCCCATTCTACAGATGAGAAAACTAAGACACAGAGGTTTAAGTAATGAACCCAAAATCAACAACCAGCCAGTGGCAGATCTGAAGTTAGTCTGGCATCAAAGCCCGGTTTAACTATTCAGCCCTGGCCTTCTGGGGTTCAGAAAAGATTCTCCTGTAAAAGAACCTGTTCGCAGGCTTCCTTCCTTTCTTCTTCTCCTTTTCTTTTCAGGCTTCCTTTCCATAGCAAGAGCTCTCCTGTTCCTGTGAGGTCGGCTGCTTTTTCCACAGGCTGTATCAGAGGGGGAGGCAACTTCCGGTAGGGAAAAGAAAAAGCTTAGCCCAGTACTGTTAGAGATTCAGTTTGGTTTGATTCTCACAATGAATCCAATGTGATTTGCCTCCATTCAATCCAGTCCCCGTGTGTTCTGTTCTGCTTGTGTGGAGGGGAGTTTTCTCCGTCTTGGGAATTCTTCGCTGAAGCCAAGTCAATCTAGAAATAATTTTTGTAAGCTTAAAAGCTTGGTTGATCTTTGAATCAACAATTCTTCTGGGAGCCTATGCTAAGAACAGAATCTCGAATACCTGAGAATATCGGCTGTGAAGATGCTCCTCTTTGTTTATTAAATAGTGGAGAGCAATCTAAATGCCTCAGAGATAGGGGCTGGCATTAGATGTGTCTAATGCAGGCGGTACCAGCTGTAGGGACACCGTGGCCCTGTGGGTTGAGACGAGTCGGGTGAGAGTGAAACCGGTCAGCGTTGGCATCTTTAGTTCTGCGAGGAACATGCCGAAGGTCGCCAAACTGCGCCCCGGTAATATTTTCACAGCACCCTTAGGACAAACAAATGCCTCATGTAGGTATATGGGTCCAAATAAACTAATAAGTATTTGTGTCCTAACAATTTAGTAGCTGTTTGAAAAAATATTACACTTACGTTGAAAGAAAAATAATATTTACATTTTATTCTTAAATAATCATAATGAATGGTTAATGGGATGCATGTGCCTGATGGGGATTGTAGCCTTGGTCAAAGCTTGGAATCAGTTTGGACACTTCCCCCCTCATTTCCTGTTCCATGTTAATTTTTGTATGGTATTTTCTTTTTAAAATTTTAAAATACTTTTATTGTATTTTTTATTACCATTTGTCCCCCTTATAATCCCCACCCCCACAATCACCACACTGTTGTCCATGTCCATGAGTCCTTTTTTCCTTTTTGTTCTATCCCTCCACCCCCAAACCCCTCCTCTTGCCCCCCGCGGTGGCCAGCCTGCTCTCTATCTATGATTCTGTCTCTGTTTTGCTTGTTAGTTCAGTTTGTTCATTAGATTCCACATATGAGTGGAATCATATGGTATTTGTCTTTCTCTGGCTGGCTTATTTCACTTGGCATAATCTCCTCCAGGTCCATCCATGTTGTCACAAAGGGTAAAATTTCCTTTTTAATGGCCAAGTAGTATTAATACTGTGACCATTAAAAACCCAGCTTTGCAAAAATATGACAATATCATATGTGACCTGATCTAAGGTTGAAACTTCGAACTTCCTCAAGCTGGTAGTTTGAGCAATACTTGACAGTAATGACTATCACAGTGTGTTCGTTGATCATTAAAAATATCCTGCAGTGCTCTTGGGATTCCCTGTGGTGCACTGTGGTTCCTTGGCACACAGTTTAAGGACTTCAGAAATATGTCCTCTTCCATTTTGTTGAAACAAGCTGCCTTCTTTGTTTCTTTAGGTCTAGCTTTTGATTGACATGTGAGTACAAGAAATGTTGCACTCTCTTCTGATTATAGTAAAAGAAAATCAGCCCAAAGTATGATAAATAGCAACTGACCCTCAGCTTCAGTTTCAGGGAGGCAGTAGGGCATGGTGGGGATTGAGGCAAATAGAGTCCAAGCTCCATCTAAAAAGGGCAGTTTCCACTCAGCTCTATCCATGACACCTCACGGGAATGTGGTGTTACCATATTTAAAGAAAAGCAGAAAATATAGACTTTTATGTGAAGTCTCCCAATATATAGATCCTGGAAACTAATTCTAACGTATTATTTATAAATATTCGGTAGGTCAATACTATGATACACACACACACACACACACACACACACCCCATCATGTCTATAGGTGGTGTTTTACTTGAGAGTCACTAGTTTGGGACACATAATGAGTTATTATTAAGTAACTATTAAAATGACGGTATTGATAAATCTGTAATTGCATGGGCAAGTGTTCATTATATATTAAGTAAAAGGTAACTAACAAAAATCATGATATAAATTTTATAAAACCTACTTCCGGGTAATGAGAGGACTCAAAGGATATATAACCAAGTGGTTAAAATGGTTATTTCTGGGTGAGGAATCATGGATGATTTTAATTTTTGCTTCTCTGTATTTTCTAAGTTATTTTTACAATCACCACATATTGTATCCATTTTGTTATTTTGTATTTTTTTTAAAGAAACTTAGAACAAATACTATGAATAAGACGTTATTTGGCACAAACACAAATGCAAATCAAAATCATATAAGAAATGACTCCTTGATTTTGTGGAAGCTTATTAATGAATCAGAGGGAGACACCATATACTACTAATTATCTATTAATCGAAGAAGCAAGGGACAGATTTGCATGACTATATATCTAACTTGCTTAAGGAACTCAGAAGAGCAAGAGAAGTGGAGTTTGGGATGGTCATGGAAGGAAGTTGTATGTGGGGTTACCGAGACCATTCCCATGTTCAGGGTTCAGCACCAGCATAGTGGTACACTCATGCATGTAATACACTCAGGCTGAGATGTATTACAGCGGAAGGACACAAAGGAAAAGCAGCAAAGGGAGCCGGCACCCAGGCATCTGCAGGAAAGCGGCACAAGCTCTCAGGGCAATCATGCACCTCCCTCTCCCAGTGGAGTCGCGCAGGCCACACTTAATTCCTCCAGCACTGAATTGTGACAACACATGTGGGGTGTCATATGTCATGTGTCATGGGGAAGCTCACTTGAGATGCTGTGTCCAGGGTTTTTACTGGGGGCTATTGACACCCTCTGCCTCGCACGTACCCAAATCCCAGACTCCCAGAGAAGGAAGCAGTTGTTCAGCGTGAACCACATTGTTTGCGCACCCAGTGCAGGCCCAGGGAGCCATGCTGATCAGTTAGGGAATGGCAGGAATGTCCCTGAGATCACAGTTCCCGGACACCAGCCACAGGCCAACCTTGCCGGCAGGCCTTTCTAAAGATGGCGGCCTCACGCCTGCTGTGTCACCTCTTTTCGGTACAGAAGCCTTCGCGGGCAGCTGCTGTTTGAGCAGGGCCATGATTTAGGAAGGTGGAGAGAAGAAAGGGAAGTGCTCCAGGCGCTGCCAAAATACTCACAAACTGAACCTCTTTTCAGAAATCAGAGAACCTTAAAGTTCCGTAAAAATCTTCTAGTTTAGTAATTTCTAAAGGGCAAGCATATACCACTACTGCTATGCAAGAATATTTTAGGCCATGTGTGGATGAATGTTTCATATTTTAATGTTTATATATTTATTTTCATTTTAAGGTATATATAAAATATAAAATTAATAGTATAATATAAGATAGATATTATGTATATATGTATGTATGTATGCACCACATTTTTTCGGACTATAAGACGTACCATTTTACCACATTTTTTGTTTCAAAATTTTTTCCCCTATTTTCCCCCTCTAAAACCTAGGTGCAAGGTGCAAAAGATGCGCCTAGGTTTTAGAGGGGGAAAATAGGGGAAAAAAATTTGAAACAAAAAATGTGGTAAAATAATGCATCTTATAGTCCAAAAAATATGATACCTCTATCTAGCTATATATCCAACTACCTATCATCTTTGTAAAACCCTGATTATATAAGTATTAGTAGGGTCAGGCTCATTTTTTAAAAATGTGGGTCAATTTAGAGACAAATATTAGATAGTAAATAAATATACAACAATTAAACATTAAATAAAAATATGAAATAATATTATATATTAAATAAATAACAGCCCAAAAATCCAAGACCATGTCTAGTCCCTGAGAGCTATACAGTGAGCAAATGGCTGATGCTGGTTACTCCACCATCCCTCCCACTGCAAAAACCTCACTATCACATTTTTACTCTCATTATGGACTTCTGGTTTCATGTACTTCACCTGTAATAAGGGATTTGATCTAAACCTCGAGGGTACCTTACAGATCTACTAGATAGTACTTCGCTGATTCTATGAGATCTAGTAATGTAAGTCAGTAGGTAAAGGGGATTTAGTTTTTGCTGCATTTTTCAATAGTTCTTTTTTTTTCTTGTGTAAAGCAAGATTCATCTTTGTGGATACTATTGTTTATTCACTGCAGTAAGTTTATGGAGAAAAGAAAATATCCAAGTTGCCCAGTAGCTTTCTGGTATACACCACTTCCTGTGTCATAAACCAAACTTCCCCATTTCTCCATTCTTTCACCAAATTCCACTTGAATACCTTTTGTGTCTGAGACAAAGTATTGCTGAGCTAGTCTGATTCTCTGTTTTCTCCTTGTCCATCCTTCAGGAGAGGATGGTGGAGTCCTTGTGACAGTATGTTGACCCTGACCATCCACTACGGGTTCTATTGGGACTTTCAAAGCCACTAACTGTGTTTCTCACCCACGACCTCTGGGAATTCCAGCCCACAGACATTACAAAGTTATTCTTAAGCAGGGAAATACACCTTTGCAATAATCCTGAAGGCTATTTCAGGCAAGAGAGCTGAACACCTAAGCTAGGCTCTGTGATTGTTGATGCCTGAGGGATCCCAAAAGCTAAAGACCCTTTTCTCTTTCATCTAACCAGCCCCTAGGATAGACGCTTCCGATAAAATCTGTCAAAGAACTGAGCCTGCTCTTGGGAAGAGGTCTTTGCCTTTCAACATTATTAACTCATTCAAAATAGGTACAAACAAGTGTCCTATTTTGTGTAGACTGTGTTTTAAGCACTGGGAACACAACAGTCAACGTGGCGCCATGATTCTTGCCCATACGGAGAGTATGTTGCATCAAGAATCCTCAGACATGGGCAATAGGCAGCCCAGTGACCTCATACACTCTCAGCCACCTTGTTGCCCTCTGCCAGTTCTCTCCTGTCCTTCAGGTTTGAGAATCTAGATCTTATTTTATCCATAAGGCTTGGATGTCTAATGGCCATAATATACTGCTAGGTCTGACTCTTTGACTCTTTCAGGTTTAGAATGATCTCCATCTGTATACATTTGGACCAACTTTAAGGCTCAAGCAAAGATAAATCTCTTCTGAGAACCATTCTTTATTTGAAGCCCCAAGAAAGCCTATCCTTCCTCAGCTCCCCACTGGACACAAATTTGGTCTATTTTTTTTAACCAGGACATTTGAACAGGTGCCTGTGAGATGGACGACTGGACCTTACAGACAGACGACTGGACCACAGTGGGCACCTGATCCCGGGGCAGCTTACCTCTATGTCGGTCAGGTGCCAATGAGCAGGTCTTGATTTGAGAGATTTGCCTAAGGACAAAGTGGCTCCCGAGGGCTATGTGATCTTAGAATGGAGATCATCGAGCCAGTCAGTAGTGGGAGCAGACAGGGGCACACTCGCACGCAGAGCTGCATCATGGGAGAGGCAGAACCCTGGCAGAAGGCCGAACATTCCTGTTGCTGTGGGGCACAGAACGGCCCTGCCTCCAGGATGGCCTTGGATCCCCATGCTGTTTGATTCCCATTTGTATTGTTGTCCCATAAAGAGGCTCTGCTCTGTGTGAGGTATTCTGAGCTCATGTTCCTCCCAATCCAATGGTCTGAAATGAGACATTTCTCCTCTTCCAGCCCTATCCTTTTCTCTTGTCATCCTCTCTCATGTTCTATTTCTTGCCTCTCTGGACTGAAACCCAGCTGAATTCCTGATTCTTAGATTTTTAATCACAAGGGCTTTGTGGAGTTTCTGCTGTGTGCTCAGCTCTGTGCCAGGTGCCAAGATGGGAAAGAAAGGAAGATGCCAAGTCCTGGCCCTCAGGGAGCCTCCACTTTGGCAGGACAGATAAGGCCTATGAGTACCACTGGGCTTGGTAACTTCCCAGACCAGCATCTGACCAACCCTGAATGTGGTATGTTTGGGGCAGGCACCATATGAGGTCAAAGGAGGCCTCGGAGCGTTGGGGAGAAGGAAGGGGGTGTCAGATAGTATGAGTGGAAGGAAAGGAGTAGGGAGGTTGTTCCAGTTATGGAGACCAGAATGTGCAAAAGTCTGAGGCAGGAAACAGGGCTGGCCCAGGGGACCGGGAAGAGAGTCCAGATGGGGAGGTGGGGCCTAGGGTTGCTTCACCCTGCAGCCCTTACCCTGCCATTAAATTTGGGGAAGCAAAATGGGTACACCAGCCAACCTGCCCTCTCGGTCACCTCATCAGGCACAAATTGCCCAGCATTAAAAATGGAAAAAAAGAAAAGAAAAGAAAAGGAAAGTCCTCATTATATGGTTGGAAATCCTCATACCAGAGATAAAATTTTATGAGTTGCCTATTGCTCAGCACCCCGTATTTTTGACATTCCCTGTTTCACATACAGTATTTTAAACACATGAGACACAGACATTACTGGGGGTTTTTTTTACCCTTTTATTTTTTTTTCTTTCTGTCATGGCTTAGTGGGTAGCTCTGAAGTTTTTAATACTGAAGGGCCCATTTCATGTTATTTATTACCCTGCTTGCGTGAAAGCTGAGGCCTATAAATCGTCAACACAGGCCGTCTAATTCCAGCAACGGCAAAGCTTCGTCACATGTAATTAAAAGATCCCAAAGCCATTGGAATGTAATGGATTTGGAAATGACACCATGGGGGCACAGGGAGCAGGCCCAGGAAGAGGCAGCCGTATTTCAAAGGCTCTCCTGCGTGGTCTGGGATCGATGGAGCTGCCTGGCTGGGCTCCAGCAGGGCTGGCTGCCTGGGGATAGAGGCAGGGTCTGGATTTGATCTGCTCCTCAGCTCTGCGGCCATGCCGTTCCATTTCCCACCTGTGGGAGGCGCACCCAGCCCTTGGCCTCAAAACAGCCTGGCCTGGTGAGGTGCCACCTCTGATGGCAGCCAGCATCCATGTCCTGGGTTGGGGAGGGTTCCTAGAAGTGGGGTGAGACCTCTGCCGCACAGACAGAGCCCAAAGACAGGATGAGGTGGGGAGGGGTCTTAGTTTCACCTTCCTCACAGTACAATGGCTTGCTTATTCTTGGTCCCCAATTTTCTCCTTGAAGTTGTTTCTGGGTGTTCTAGAACCCCATGGTCACTCCTAAGTTACTCCATGTTCTGCCGTGAGGTTTCCTTAATCCCTACATCCACCTAGAGCTCAGTGCTTCTTCCTCTGGACTCCCAGGACACTTGGTCTGTCTGGCTTTGGGATACCATGGTGCTGGTGTGGTTGTTTTTAGAGCTGGCTGCCTCACTGTCCCTGGGAACTCCTCAGGAACAAGCATTGCATTTAAGTTGTTTCTGATCCCAGGGGCCTTACACAGGCCCTTCACATAGTAGGTAGTCAGCAACTATGTGGCAGGAAGGAGGAGATGGAAGATGAAAAAGAGAAAAAAAAGCACAAAAGGAAAGAAGGAAGGAAGGCAGGAAGGGAGGAAGAGAGGGATCTTTATTGATCTCTTTCTGTCTCACGGCTTTACATGATGTGAAAACCAAATTCCAAGAGGAACTCCAATGATCTCCATCTCCTGGTATTCACCTCCTGTACCTTCCACACTGTACAGGGTTGGTAATTGTGACTACTAGCATATGGCAGAAGTGTGGCGTGTCACTTCTGAGATTAGGTTATAAAAAAGACTGCAGCCCGTCTTTGTTCCCTCTCCCCTTCTCTCTTTAATTACTTGCTCTGGGGCAGTGAGCTGCCATGTTATGTGAGCAGCCCTCCAGGGAGGCCCACAGGTCAGGGAACTGAAGCCTCTGGCCAAGGCCGGCTGGGAACAGAGGCCTGACAGTCAGGTGGTGAGCTCGGAAGTGGGTTCTCCAGCTCCGGTGGGGCCTAGCGATGACTGCAGCCCTGGCCAACGGCTTGACCGCAGGCCCACTGAGCTGCTCCCAGATTTTTGACCTCAGAAACTGTGTGAGTAAATGAGTGGTATTTCAGGTTGCTAAGTTTTGGAATAATATACTACCAAGTTAGAGATAACAAAGACAAATGGCCATATATATGTGGGCGGGCAGCAAGTTTTTATTTCCAACTCAGACCTCTCTGTTGAACTCCAGAATTGTATATCTAACTGACTCTTTTACGTCTCTGTCCTATACTCCAAACTGAATTCCTGATCATTCTCTCAATTTGCTTCCTCCACAGCCCTTCCCATTTCAGCTGGTAGCAATGTTCACCTGGATGCCAGCTGCAGCCTCCTGTCTGCTTCCTGTGGCTACTGCAGTGTATGTTCTACCCAGCATCCAGGGACAAGCCCTGCTGAGGCCAGGACTCAGGGAATGCATTTGACTGATATGCCTTTGCCCACCCAGGAATCCTTGTTTCACTGTTCTCACAATTCAGCAAACCTGGATAATCTCACTCCTGCAGTTTTTAACATTCAGCCTCTCTGCTTTTTATGCTTTGTCATGGGTTGAACTATGTCTCCCCAAAGATATGTTGAAGTCTCAACCGCTCAGTACCTTAAAATGTGCCTTTATTTGGAAATAGGATTGTGGCAAATATAATTAACTAAGGTAAGATGAGGTCTTCCTGGAGAAGGGTGACCCTTTAATCCAATACAACTGACTGTCCTCTCAAGAAGACAGAGACATACAGGGAGAAACACCATGTGCAGACAGAGGCAGGGATGGAAGATGTACACCTACAAGTCAAGGAATGCTCAAGATTGCTAGCCATCATCACCAGAAGCTAGGAGAGAGGCACGGATTGAATTCTCTCAGAGTCCTCAGAAGGAAGCAATGCTGCCAGCATCTTGATTTCAAACATTTAGCTTCCAGACTCTGAAAGAATACATTTCCGTTATTTGCAGCTATGTAGTTTGTGGTTTTTGTTATAGCAGCCCCAGGAAACTAACACATACTCTGTGCGTTCTACTTCAAGACCATCCCACTCTTGCCTCAGAGCCTTCTCTCAGCATTAACAGACTATTAGCACACACCATCTTTGGTTTTCTCCAGGGTGTTTTCTCTCTCACATACAACACAACGAATCTCACATCTTCTAAGAAGCCCTCTTGGACAGCTCAGAAAGAAAGAAGTCCATGCTCTGAGCATCCCTGTATTTGAAGGTTAAAGTCCAGAACACCTGGCTTCTTTACTGGCACTTAGTGTGTCACCTATTGGCTTGAGAAAATGCAGAGTCTGTTTTACCTATTTGTTCTTGAGTTGCTCATTCATTGCCTTGTCTTTCTGATGAGATGTCCTCAGATGACAAAAAGCAGATCTGTCTCCTTCACTGCCTAGAGCTCCAAGTCTAACAATGGTACAGAAAAGAAGAGACTTGTGCTTCTGGATAAGGACTATCTAGTAAATAGGGGCCAGGTTTACTTCTCTCCTTTTCTTATTTTTAAGATGAAGAAACTGAAGCCCACACAAGAAGAGTGACCCCCAAAAGATAAAGAACCACCAAACATTTCCATTTTGCCTCCATATAGAAATGATAACATTGAGGTTTTTATTCAAAGCCAGTTAGGAATATACTCCTGGTCCCTTGCACGGTCATTGCTAACCATGGACTCAGAGGCGCGTTCAAATCCCAGCCCCGTTACTGTTTGTACAATCCTGGGCAAGCTGTTGAAACTCCCCAGGCCTCACGTTCCTTATCTGAAAAGCGAGGATGGAAATACAGATCTCACAGGGCGGTAAGGAGGACTCAGTGAGACTGTCACTGAGGAACTGAGCCTGCGTATTGTGAGAGCTCAACAAACCTAATGCCTTAACATTTATTCCCATCACATACACTCTAGACTAGAAAAAGGTAGAAACAAATTATCTTTTCAACAAAATCTTTGTCTTTGCCACATCAGATCAAGTCGGAAAGGTTGTCAGAAATAATAGAAGTGTGTAAAATAATCTCTCTCAGCCTTGTCATTAACAGCAAGCGTTACACAGTGCTAGCGAGATCCTTCATCAGCAAACAAAGGCCCAGTGATGTTCACTAGACTAGATGGAGTATAAAAAGAAAATGGGGATCTGACATTTTGGAAAGATTTCCAAAAAACCAGAGCAGAAACAGGAGGAGCTTTCTGATTGCCTCTTTGTGACGGATCGGATATGGTGGCAATATCGCAGCAGAGGGGAGAGTGGGCAAGAAGCACAAACACCCAACAGACCTGGGGTCGCCTTAATCCGCTAATTCATTTAACCAGAATGCCTCATTTCCTGAGAATTACAGTGAACTCCCGTTTTACAATATGCTAATATTGGAAGGATATTTTTTTCCTCCCATCAATGGCTGCAGAAACGTCCTGTGGTGCCGTGAAGGACAGACGAGGCTGAGAAAATGGCGCCAGGATCTAGGAGCCGACTCTCGCATTAACTGACCAGGGGACTAGCCAGTTCCCCTTCCAATCTCAGGGTCGCCCTTTCTCTAATGCAGGGCAGGACGAGTGATCTCTGAGGTGCTTAAGTCTACCATTTTATATATTTCTGCCCCATTTTCAGCCCTTTGCTCAGGTCCCACAGCCTCCACGAAGGCCAGCTTATCCTTTGCTTGACCCTGAATAAGCAGCTATAAAACGTAAGAGTTTTAGATAAACTCTAGAGTTCCTTTGAGACTTGACATACTACTGTTTCAGAGGCGCACTTCTTTACTGTTGTTATTATTTTAATACCTCTTTTATTCAGAGGCCATACTAGTAGCAGCTTGGACCTTGGACCCCACGTGCAGAAATCTGCCAAACAACTGAAATAGCTTCCCACAGAATTTGTACTTTTCTGTCTCCTTAGGCTATCATGTGGCACGCTGTTGACTCTTGTTCAACAAATAATCCCAACATGTTTAATTATAGATGGTTGTCAAGGCTTGGGAAAAGTTAGATATGGAGAATTAGAACTGAAAGTGGATATGACAGCCATTGGCATTAGGAAACAATAAAGCTGATAGTGTGAGATGAAAAAGACAATCATTCTCGGTCCAGTAAAATGACATTTTTCTATTAAGGCAGTTAGTCTCAAGGAACTCGGTAGAAAAATAGCAAGATTTCTGTATTTTTCTAAAGTATATATTTCTCTCTTCTTGCAAAGAATTGAATAGATTAATTGGATAAAACACGTAATTCTATTGGTACTGCTAGTTTTAGGGGGGAATTTGCCTTTTTGTTTTTCTTTTAAACTATTTTAGACAATATCACCAACCTTATCTCTAACAAATAAGACAGTCAAAGGGATGTGCTGTTAAGATTTTAGAGATGAAAAGTGAGATCATAAAGTGCCTTTATTCCTAATTATCTCAAGTCCTGGATTTGCCACGTTGTCTCATCAGCTGAGAGGTGCCCTCTGAGGACTGGGGATCTTACTGTTCATCAGATACAGACAACTCTGCCATCCCAGGACAGAAAGCCAAGCTTTCCTTTCTTGGAGGATTCTTGGGAACTGAGTCTAGAGGAGCTCAGCTCTGCCATTCACTAGCTGTGTGAACTTGGGCAAGATGTGACGCTCTCTGGGCCTTCCTTTCCTGATTGATAAAATGAAGGCTCTGGTAGGTTATCCCTGAGATCTTTGCAGCTCTGGCATTTCACGTTTATAACCGGCCACTGTTATCTATCCAGCATCTATTATTCTGATTTCAAGAATCTTCTTGTCCAATTCCTCCTCCTTTAATTACATTTCCTCCCTTTGTGTTCTGTGTGGGGTCATGGCGAATTTTGTAGCAGTTCCCTCCTTGCCTATCAAGTCCCTGCTCCAGATTATCATAAAGGTTGAGAAAGTTACTGGCTGGCATAGCTCAGTGGATTGAGTGCGGGCTGCGAACCAAAGTGTCGCAGGTTCGATTCCCAGTCAGGGTACATGCCTGGGTTGCAGGCCATGACCCCCAGCAACCACACTTTGATGTTTCTCTCTCTCTCTTTCTCCCTCCCTTCCCTCTCTAAAAATAAATAAATAAAATGTTAAAAAAAAGATTGAGAAAGTTAGAACCCACTCCCTTAGCCTGGCCTACAAGGCCTTGGCAATCTCACTCCCTTCTGCCTGTCCACAGTGTATTTATTTCTCCTTCCTCTTCTGCACAAACCTTCTGTTGCAGCTAAGTCAGATATTTGACCCACCTCCCTCTCCTCGCGGCTCAGTCCTCTAATATTATCCACCGTGTGACTCTTTGCTGGCCTCTCAACTCCAATGCCACTTTTTACCTGAAGCACTAGTTTGTTACAAGTACTTTCCATTTACTGGATTTTCTGGTTAGTTTCTTTATTTTCTCAAGTAAATTACAAGCTGCTCCACTCAGATACGCGGTTCTTTATTCTGTGGCCCCACAGTGCCAACCACAGCTAGTTTGGGTCCCCTGATTGGTAGGAATGTCCAAGAGCATCAATCCATTGGTTAGAAGAGCCTGCCTCCCAATGTTAGGAATCAACATTTGTTGATGTGTCAAAGCATCCTGACAATGACTGCTGGCCTTGTCACACATGGGTCTCTCAGATTACACCGGCAAAAAGCATTTTTTATTCCCTTCTGCTGACAGGAAATCCCAGTGACTGTCAACCATGAGGGGTCACTGTTGGGAAGAGAATGGTTGAACAGGCTAAGAAATACTATACCAGACACCCTCCCTAAACAAACCAAAGACTTACATACACAGCATCAGTTCATTTCCTCTGAAACCTTCTCTCACAAAGAGAACACCTCAATGCTTTATGCTTTCTTTCTTCATCTAACCAAGTAAAATGATGCTCTTGTTGACTAGGTAACATTTTTCATCCCCTGTGTGTTTAGAAATATCTTTTGCAGTAGCGGGTTGGTTCTGATGAGACTTGTGTGATATTAGAGAGCCCCGAGATGCACCTTGGATTCCTTTGTGTCTCAGCAAACACCTAGAAACAAAATGGCTGCCACCAAATGTGTTAAAGAGGTGCATCTGTCATCAGTTTGAACATGTACAATTGGAACTTTAGAGTCGCCAGTGCATTGGATGTGGTCATGGGCCATGGTGTGTCCAGGACACTATCAGAATACACACTCCCAGTCTTAGGAGTCTTGTCAAAAATGTGAAAATAATCCTTGAGCAGATTTGTAAAACACTAGTTGGAGTACACAGCAAATAGGTCAGGTTAGTTGGTGAGCATTTTGAAATTATCATGGGTGATACAAGCATATTTTCATCACTAGTGTTTAACAAAAACCATTTCTGTGCTGGGGCTGAGGGCTTTGGCACATGTTCAGAGCAAGTGAAAGCAGCTAATGGCCAGTAATACAGGGAAATAATGCCAAGGAATATCTTCGCTGCATACCCCTAGGGAGCTTGGAAGTGGTAGGGGAAGGGGTGTTTCTCGAGGCATGCAGGGTATTCTGTACCAGTGGTGCTATAATCAATCATCCACGGCGAGCACTATCCACCAGACCTTTCCTGGGAGAGGGAGATGGGAAGAAGGGACTCCAGGGCTGATCCAGTGAGGCCCTTGCTTCATTTGCTTATTTCTAGGATTAATTGCAAGTTATTCTGTTTGTTTCATCACCAATAGAACCACCTTTAAAGAACCCCCAGGTAGGTATAAGGGAGAGTTCAAGGGATGGGCAGGGGAAGAAGGAAGGATATTTTGTGGATTTCACCTGATAATAAGAAATCTCTCTTTCTCACCTACTCCCCCCACCCCTATACACACAGGTGTCTGCCTTGGGATTTCTAAATTATTCCATCTTTGGTGACTATGTGTGGCCAGAAGATGGGTCTAATGCTGTAAGTCTCCTGAATTAGTCTTACCAGAAACCTCCCCATGTGCCCAGGTGAGAAAAAAGGATACAGGCCTCAAATCTCAAGGTTGGGCTGGGGGATGAGCAAGGCAAAATGTGGGGCAAAGACTTCCAGCTTCAGAGGAGGAGAAATAACATTTACTTTGCTGCACAGACTTCTAGTATTTTATACTATTTAAAACATTTTGCCTACATCTTCTAGTTGAATCGTTGAATACATCCTATGTGCTAGGGCCAGGTCATAGCTTTCAGTTTGAAACCCAGAAAATTCTGGGGGTCAGATGAATGAATCTGGTGCTTTGCCCAAATACACCTAGAGGGTGGCAGCCCTTGCACCCGAAACTGCTCCTCTGATGCAATGCGTGATCCAACCCAGACAGCATGACCCCATGGCATGTGCGGTGGTTCTGGGAGTTTCTGGGGAAGCAGATGAGGTAAGCAGACAGAATCTGAGGTCAGAGTCTCTTCCTGATTCTGCCACGTATTTGGGCAAGGTGCTCACAGGCTCTCTCAGCTTGGGTTTCTCCATCTGTTCATTTGTAGTGGTGATGGGGTAGGGGTGTTTGTGCCCACCCATGGCTCCCAGGGAAGCTGTAGGGATCTGCGGGCACCCACATCTGGGAATGGCACTTGAATGCTTTCTCTCATTTTATCCTGGCACCAGCACTTTGAAGTAAATATTATCTCTGTTTTATATACGAAAGACTGAACCTCAAAGGGGTTAAATAAATGACTTAATGTATGTGGCAGAAACTAAAATTCCAGACCAAGTCTTGTGCAGCCGCAAATGGGATAATGACTGTGGTAGTTGCTTGGATGTATGAGTTGTTCTAATGTAAGAGGAGCTGGTTGGTTTTGATTTAAGTATCTGAAGTCTGGAGCAGGTGGGGAGGAACCAGGATGAGCAAAGATAACCTAGAGCCCTCTGATAATTCGGGTGAAGCTGGACAAAGCCCCAGGCCTTCTCGGTTATCTCTTCTATCTATTTTGAACATTCCAGATTCATTTATTCATTCACTCATTCGACAAATATTTACCAAGTCCCACCAATGGCCAGGTACTATGCTGAAGCTGGGGGAGACAGAAGAGTTTGCAGGCCATTACAGTGGATGCGACAGGGACTGTCAGGGAAGACTGATAGACTGGAAGGATTTGCTATCTAAATGAAGCAAAGAATGCAGGGTGGGGGAGGAGGGGAGCCCTGCAGAATAGAAAGGTGGGAAGCATCAGAAGAAAGGTCTAGAAGCAAGCAAAATGGCCAGAGTCAGGGATTTGCCACTGAATCTCAGAGGCAGCCTGGGAACTCTCAGGAACATTTCCGTAGGTGAGATGGAAGAGACACTGCTCTATGGCTGTGGAAGCCAGGGGTCACCCAGACTGTCCTTGAGTGGCCTTCTTGATGACTCTGGCCAGGGAGTACCTTTGCCTTCCTGGAAGAACCAGCTAGAAAGATAGCTGGATGGGCACCTGCCAATTTAGAAAAGACTGGGAACAGGGCCAAGCCACTTGTTTCCCAGGGCCTATGAGCCCTGCTGCCCTTGCTGGTCATAACTGGGGTCAAGCTTCTGGCAGCCCCTCTGTGAGCCCCTGGCTCGGACCTCATCCTGCATTCCCTCTCCAGCCCTACGTGCTGTCTGGGGCTCAAAGGGATGTGCTGCTGGGCCATTCCGCTGTAACTGGGACAGCTGACCTTGGAGCCTGCAAATGAGCCTCGAGTGCCCAACCTCCGTGTCCTTCCCCAGTCGTTTCAGGAGGTTCTCCTGGTTTCTATACTGGATTTAGACTCCTTGAGGGCAGGGGTTTGCACTTCCTCCTCCTCTTGTATTTTTCATGGTGACTGATATCAGTCTGGGCCAAGTAGCTGCTGGCTGCTAGCTAATGAAATGCTAATTGGTGCTATTGTGGAGCAACTGTTGTAGACAGTTGTAAGGAAAGACACTGAGTTTTAAACTTCATTTAGTCACAGAGTCACAAAAATGCAGTGACTGGCAGGGCCATGGTCTCATTTTAAAGATGGGAAGACTGAGGCCAGAGAATGCAGGTGGGTGATTTAAGAATGTAGCAGAGTGAGGTTCTATATCTATGTGCACATTTTCATTACTGGGCCTTTGTTCTTGTCATTAAAACATCACTCACCTCCTCTCTAAAAGAGACCTGAGCTGAGAGGAAGAATGAAATGTCAAAATTGAATGTACTCGTGCTACCTGCTGACCCTTCTGTGGGCTGGATCAGGGCCACGCTGACAATGGGTGACCAGACTGCTCTGTGCTTCCTTGAGGTGGTGTGCAACCTGTCATCTCACTGGGGCTCCAGCGGGGCTGGTTCCACACTGGGTCAAGTGCACATCCCTCTTCCTGCCTTTGTCTTCTCTTCTTCCCACCCTATTCTTACCCCCTAGGTCTTCAAAGCCCAGTTGAGTTCAATACAATGCAACGTGATTCAACAGACATTTATTGAAGAACTCACAAATACAAGGCATCATACAGCTAGACACTTTCTGGGGATGCTGAGGACAGTAAGCGAATAAAACAAACTCTTTGTTTAAGGATCACGAGGAAGACAGATCTGTAAACAATTTAGGCCCGCTGTCCAAGGCCAAGAGCAGTCAGAATGAGGGTCATCTATTGAGCACCAACAAATCACCAGACACCATCACAGACTCTTTATATTTGTTACTGCCAATCTTTCCAAGGTCAGGAAAAACGGGTGTTAGACAAAGCCCAGCGTATTCAAAAGAACTCCAGCTTTGTAATCAGTCTGGAGGCTAAGTTCTAACTCCACCCCTTACAAATTGGGTGTCTTTGGGCAAGTTACTTAACTTCTCTGCATCTCTCATCAACGAAATAAGGGTGATAAAACTTTTCCTTGGTCCTGGCTGGTGTGGCTCAGTGAATTGAGCACTGGCCTACGAACCAAAGGATCACCAGTTCAATTCCTAGTCAGGGCACATGCCTACGTTGCAGGCCAGGTCCCCAGTAGGGGGTGCATGAGAGGCAACCACACACTGATGTTTCTTTTCTTCTCTTTCTCCCTCCATTTCTTCCCCTCTGTCTAAAAATAAATAAATAAAATCTCTAAGAAAACTAAAAAAAAACCCTTTTCCTGGGATGGATAAGAGGATTAATTGCTAAAATCCACACAAAGGGCTGAGTGTTGGATAAATATTTGGCAAATGTGACCAGAGACCAAGATGCTCCCAGAAAAGTAGAAAGACATTGGCAAGAAGAGCCCTCAGGAGAGGTCCAGGCAAACCGCCATGGCAGAGCAGAGGCTGACATGGGTTAGGGGGTAGGGGTCACAGGTAGGATGCATCTTTTGAGCCAGGTGTCTAGAGACAGGGGATTGTGTGGGGGCAGAGAATGGTGGCCACCAAGGCACTGCTGCCGCCCCAAGTGACCTGTCTTCTTGATGTTTCTCCGCCTGCAGGCTGCCTGGGCTGGTTTACCCGGACCCACCATAGTAACGAAGCCTGGAGGGACCTTTTTAGCATCTCCCCCTCTAGTTATTTAATCCTTGTCTCAAACTGAGTGTCAGCTACAATCCTTTCCATTTTGCAAAGTGGAGACCCCTGAGTTTCTGTTACCTTGCGACCAGTGTAGACCACAGCCTGTTGCAGACCATCTATGGGGTCCTGATAAGACACTTGGACTGTTTCTGACTTGAACCCTAAGTAGACCAGTTTTTTTGGCTGCACATGTACAAAGCTGTGGTATGCTGTGCATTGAAATTTAGCAGTAATGGGAATCTCGAGCCATCCAGATTGTCTAAACCAAGTGTCCTTAAAAATGTCCTCTGACTTCCATTGCCCAAGGTAATGGGGTGTAGCTGTTGGGTAATACGATTTTCCAATGGCCTGCATGTCAGAGAGAACTGAGAAATCAGATGAGAGTCTGCGGAAAGCAAGCAAGCAAACAATATCTCGATGTAGCAAACTATAAGAAAAGCAGCAACAACAAGCACAATGGAAAAAATCAATAAATATTTGTGGTCTAGAATGAATGAATGAATACATGAATGGCATTTCCTGCAGAAAGTCCTATTACCAAAACCATCAGCTTCTTTTAGAGGACGATGGAGAACTAGGCTTGTTTCCCGGGAACTGTCAGTGCAGAATTAAGTGTGCTTGGTGGCCTTTCCATTCCGGGTAGTGAGTTATGTAGGACTGTTCCCACCCCGAGCTGGGGGTCCTCGCAAGCAGAATGAGAGACAGGGACTGACGGATGCTGCTGGGAAGCTGCTGCGCCCAAGAGGGCAGGGCTGACACTCACTCCGGTCTGAAACGCCGGGGCCAGCTTCTCGAGTTCATCACTGCAAGCTAGACGTTTTCTCATGGGCCCTTGGTGGTTATGCTGCCAGGGCTCAGTGCTTCAAACGCTGAGACATGCTTCTTTTTCAGAGCACAACACACCCATATCGCGAGGCCAGCATTCCTACCGCACTTTGTATTTCTGAAGGGAAGGTGCTTTAGCATTCATGTTCCCCTTTGAAATCCATACTAACCTGGTGAGAGGGGTCATTATTTCCCGTAATAAGATGCGTAAACGGAAGGTCAGAAAAGGTACACAACTGCTTTAACATAACTCAGGGGGCAAATAGTCAAGGCAAGATTAGAACTTCGGTCTCCTGACTCCCAGCCCAGCACTCTTTCCTCCATGACAAGTCCCCGAATAAGACTTGCTCAATGAGTGAGCTTGAGGTCAGTTCCCACATAGGACTCTGGGTAAATGCTTCTGCCTTCTGGTGATGCCCCCTACTTCTCACAATCAGCACACTCACACCCCCTCCTGCCTCCCTCAGCTCGAGTCCCCAGAACCTCCAGCCTGTTCCCTACAAATGCAGATTTTGAGGTCCAGCCCCAGAGATTCTGATTCTGTGGGAATCTCCAGTTTTGACGCACCCACTGGTTCTGGTGCATGTTCAACTTTGCAACTTGATGATTTGGGGAATATAGTGAATTTTGAAGATCACTTGGGCCAGACAGAAACTCACATGTAAATCTGTTTCCCTTGAAATGTAAATGAAAAACGAGAAAAGAAAAGGAAAATAAAACAGGATTCCTCTTTGGTGGTCTTTTCCAAGGCTGCTATTCCTGTCCTAAATTCCCCTCTTCTTTCCCGTTTCTCCCAGACTTCCCAGTTTTTCTGACTTATTCCTTGCACTAGTTCCTGTGGTCCCTGAACCGTATCGTACTTAACTCACTATGCAGTCACTGTGGGTCTGTTTTTGTGGTTCTCTGTCCCTATCCCGGGCACTCTCTAAGGGCGAGTCTTCCGTGTGTCCAAGAGTCCTTGGTGCAATTCTGAGACAAAGCTGGGAAGGATGTTTTAACCACAATCTTGGAATGTGCCATTTAACTCTGTCGGACTCTGCCCAACACTAGTCCTTCCATTGCTGTAGGTAATCTAAACAACGCAGAAGCAAAGCCCATCATCATGTAGGCATCAGGTTCCTTCCAGCTGTAAAGCCCAGACCAATCTCAAAATGCTCTTCACAAATGTGGGAACTTAGAAATAACACGTGGAGAGAAGGGAACCCTCATGTCATACACTGTTGATAGGAATGAAAACTGGTGTGGCCGCTATGGAAGACATTTTGGAGGTTCCTTGAAAAATTAAAAGTAGAACTACCGTATACTTCAGCAATTCCCCTTCTGGGTATTTATCTAAAGAAAACAAAACACTAATTAAAAAAGATTTATGCATCCCTATGCTCACCGCAGTGATTTTTACAACAGTCAAGATACAGAAACAACCTATGTGTCCACTGATAGATGAATAAAGGAGATGTTTCATATATCTGTACGTTTATGCACATATATACACAGACACATGCGGTGCAATACTACTTAGCCATAAAAAGAATGAAATATTGCCAATTGTGACAACATGGATGGACCTTGAGTGCATCATGCTAAATGAAGTAAGTCAGACAGAGAAAGACAAATATGCAAGAGCTTCCTTAACTGTGGAGTCTAAACAAACAAAATACAAAAACCACGCTTACTGATACAGAGAACAGATGGGTGGTTGCCAGAGGTGAGGGTGGGAGGGGATTAAAATGGGTGAAGAGGGTCAGAGGTATAAACTTCCAGTTATAGAATAAATCATTTGGATGTAATGCAGAACACGGTGGCTGTAGTTAATATTGTATTATGTATTTGAAAGTTGCTAAGAGAGTACATCTTGAAACCCTTCATCACAAGAAAAAAAATTTTTGTACCTGTCTGTGCAGATGGATGTTAGCTAGACTTATTGTGGTGATAATTTTACAACCTGTACAAGTATTGAATGATTTTGTTGTACATCTGAAACTAATATGTTTTCTGTCAATTAAAAATTTGGGGACTCAAAAATATGGGTGTACCAAACATGATAGTTGGCAGATGCCCTGATCCAGAACTTGGGTGACGGGAGGTGCAGGGTGTGGCTGCAGCCCACAGGCAGGACCGTTAGTTGGTTGCAGACCTCACTCGAGCCTGGGCTAGCTGTTTAGATCGCTGAGGATCTCAGTGGAGGTGGGGAGAAGACATGCACACCATCGCAGCTGCTGCTGCAAGAAACACTCAAGGTCTCTACTCCTGCAGAGCACAGGAAGAGCATCTCTGTCATTGCAGAGAATACGGAGCACGCGAGAGATGCGGGCTCCTACAACAGAAATCATCACGGTAATAACAGTTTATATTTGCTCAGGGTTTTGCCATTTACTAAACCTTTTTCCTGATCTTTTCACAATCACCTACCAATTAGGTAAATTGTTACTTCTCGGTTGAAGGAGGAGGAAATGGAAGTTCCCAGAGGTTAAGTAAATGGCCCCAGGTCACACAGCTAGAGGTGTTGGGACCAAGTTTTCTGACGCTGACATTTCACGCTCTCCCCAGGGCACGGGGAGGCTTCTCACCCACGGCCCATGCCTCTGCGGACGTCAGCTCCCACAGAAACACTTTCATGAAGATCTGACTCATTTCACATGCGCAGTTTATTCCATAAATTTTAATTAAACACCAGAAAAAATGCAATTTTATATACGTTGAATCAGTCGTTCAAAAGGTGTGAATGGAGTCCTCAGTACTATGTGAAAGCCTTGAGCCAGGCACCGAGGGGGTGCAAACGGTACGTTCAAATATTCTCACTGACCCAGGACTGCACCACCAGTTTCCCTAGCTCTCTACCAAGTAATCTGTCAATGGTTGCGTGTAGTGCATTCCTATTTCTGAAGGGAGTTTTGAGATTTTTGTTCAAACTTTACCCCCTGGTAGGGACTCAATGCCTACCTGGTGGTGGGCTTTGCTTCTGCAACAACCAAGGCTTGAATATCCACGCTGTGGAGGAAGTGGTGTGAGGCAGAGTCCACAGGATGGAACGGCTCACTCCAAGATCATGGTTAAAGCATCGTTTTTATCTCCGTGGACATACCAAACGTGGCTCCCACCCTTTGGAACCTTAAGCCAATTGGCAGGCACAAGGCACACAGACCTCTGAGCACGCACAGGTGTGGTTTCCAGTGTGTGAAGGGAGCAGTAGCTGCCTCCTCCTGTCCATGTATGCAGTCTGCTAAAGCTCAGAGGAGCTGGGCGAGTAGCTGGATGTCACTGTCAGGTGCCTGGTGGCAGCAGCCTGTGCATTCCTAGTTCCGAATACCTGACTCTGGCTTTACTCAGAGACCTCACCCTAGAGTAGAACCCCAAGTGCCTCACAGACATGGGTCCCAGAGCAAGGGCCTGGCGGGGTTTCACTGGACCTTTAGATTAATGTCTTAGAGTCATTAACCAGAAGGTATTTGGCTTGGCACCTTTTGAATGCCAAATGCTCAGGCTGTGGTTTATGAACTTGCTTCACCTTTTTTGTCCTCACCTGTGTCCCCGTATTGTCTCTGTACCCCAATTAGTACCTTCCAGGGACTGTTTCCCAGTTAGCAAGCAACAGTGACTGACGCGTCTGGGAGGTGAGCCAGTGAGACGTGTGTACATGTGTGCTCGGACATGCTCATGGGTAGGCAAGGGGGTGTGGAAGTGGGAGGGGATGATCCCAGTTTAGAACCAACACTGAGGACTCTGTGAAGGGGCAGATAATTTCCCCCGAGGGTCATGCCCAGCCTCAGAGCGTTCCATCTCCAACAAGAAGCGCTCAGATGGTTTAGGGGCAGCTGATCTGCAAGGGAGATTTTCTTCCAGTCTGTGCCCCACCTTGCCTTTCCTCGCCTTCCTGGGTTTCGGTTCATTTATACACGGATTCAGCTGCTTGTTAGTGTGTTCTGTGGAGCCTCCCTAAGGATGTAACTCTGCAGATGGACAACATTTTTTATTTTCTTAATATTATACTTGGCTTTTTGGAGAACAGTTTTTAACAATTATTCCTCCTGGTATTATTTTAGCTCCCAATTACAATGTGGGTATACTGTAGCACACTGCTATTTTGTAAACGGATGTATATGCTTATTGTTAATTGATTCCCCAAACAGGCCCCAAACGTTTGCATTTAGATTGTGTGTTATGCTGCCTGCATGCCACCGGGCTGGCCCCCTGCCAGCTGGGGCTCTCAGCTTGCCAGAAGCACGGTGGACACATCTCATTTTCCTGACACCTGTGCAAACCAGCTTGTCTGCCCTTGGCTTCGCTCTCTGGGGAGAAGGAGCTAAGGTGGCACTCTAGTGAAGAGGTGTCCCAAACCACGAGACACACGTGTTCATTTTCTTTTTGTAAGAAAAGGACTAGAAAAAAACCTTTCAACTCTAGTCCCCTAGACTATCTGTCTTTTCGTGAAAACATAAGAAACAAGGTGAGTTCTGGTCACTCTGTCTTAATCCCGAGCTATCAGGGGCTGAGTTCAGACAGCATTGACGTGGACCACTCCTCTGTGAAGCTTTTCCTGGACCCCCAGGAAGTGAGAGTTCTTTCTCCGGGTTCTGTCTGGCATTATACAATCTCAGCACTTAAACTGCTGTTTAACTTACTAATGTGTCTATTTCACCTCTACACTCTGAATGTGGGCTTTCCACCCATAATCCTGGAGTTGAGAACTGTCCTTAACAGTTGCTCAACAGACTGAATGAATGAACAAGAGACCAAGTACAAATGCTGTCACAGAGGAGTTATGCTAGAGTTTAACACTGGGTACATGCAAACAATGGATGTATAATTTTTAAAAGAATTATCTATTTTTTAAAAAATGACTGTATTGGAACCTAAATAACAAAACAAAGAAACAAGCAAAATGTAACCAAAGACACTGAAATAGAGGACAGGCTGATGGTGACCGGAGGGGAGAGAAGAGGGAATTTAAGGGGACAGTGGGAAGGGTTCACAGGAACAAACTTAAAGGACACATGGTCATAGACTAAGGGGAGGGTGGTAATGGGAGGGAAGTGGGGAGGGTGGGAGGGGGGACTTGATTGGGAGTAAAAAGGAGAAAACTGTATATGACCAATAATAATAAAAAAAAGTGACTGTATTTAACAAAGTATAAAAGCTGAAGTGTATAGCCTATGGCGAACAGGATCTAATCTGTATCAGCTAGGAATGAGATGGCGTCTCTCAAAGATGTCTCAGAAATGCTGTAATAAACCAGAATTGTGGTCTACACTTTGGCAGGTAACAGCTCTTTAAAGCATGGGATTGCAATTGGGAAAATATATTATGCATCTTATTCCTTATTCTGTATGATAGCATATAAAGCAGATTCAATGTAGATGTTGTGTTTATTATTATTATTAGTTTAAAGTTAACACATCTAATTGAAGATGTCAAAGTTAAGATACAGTATTAATTTGGATACTCCGGTTCAATGATCTCTGACAACAGTTACAATAAAGCACATTACTCTTATAGCAGCTGTCCTGTTGAGCAAGCTGCTTGTTTTCTGTTTTCTGTAAGCAGGGAACTTTTATTTTTTCACTGCTATGAACCTAACTGATATTCAGAAAGAGGGATTCAAGTCCTCAGTAGAATGCCCCAAATCCCAAAAGTAGAATGTCCAGCATCAGTAAAAAGGTAAGAAACCTCTGGGAGAGAAGGTCAGGGCATGGAGTTCCTCGAGTTCCAGGATTTACGACTCCTAGCCAAGAACTGGTGGCCACCTTCACTGGGCCAGACTGTCCCTGGCCACGACAAAGCCTGTCATTGGGCAAGTGGGACAGCGGCATGAATGCTCACGTAATGTTAGCCGGAGGTTTAATGCCACAGTGCAAAGAATAATAAACTCTCCCTCCGAGAAACCTTTTGGCTACTTCAGACCCTTTAATTCCCATCAGAAAATGGCATGCCACTTCCAAGGGTAACCCACACTGGGGCTGCCTTGCAGAACTGAAGGCGTAATTATCTATTGGAAGAGGCAAGGCTGAGGCCAGTGTAGCTGGGGTGAGGGCCTGCCCTCTGGGCAAATATTGGAATGTCTCAAAATCCCAGCCAAACCGAATGAGCCAAAGCCATGTCTCATGAGAAGTTCCTCTGAGAGGTCATTTTGTCTGCTCTGTTGCTGACTCAGGTGACCTGTCCCAAGCTAACTAGAGTCAGATGAATTTGTGGGAAAAGCTCTGTCATCACCATCAAGCCCAACAAATGGAGCTGGTCCCTGAGCCTGCTGTGTCCTGTGGTGAGAGGTCCACCCTGCCTGCCTTGCTTACCTCTGTGCCCCTGTGCCAGCCCAGAGATGGTATGCAGTGAGGACAGGAGAGAGAAAGACGGCTCTCTGTGTCTGCAATGTGATCTCCCTTCTCTTCTAGACACAGCCATCTTTCAAGGCTTGACTCAAGTCTCATCTCTTTGTGATGCTTTCTCTGCCCTCCCTGATCTCTTCCTTCTCAGAGTGCCATGTCCCCCTGGGCCCCCCACACTAATTTAACGCCTGTGGTTCATCTGGGACACTTCTGTTTTCACTCTGCAGCATCGAGCTCAAGGTGTTTCACATGGCAGAAACTCAGTAAACCCTAGAGTGGGAGAGGACCTCCGCCAGCAACTAGCTGGTGGCTTTCTAATATTTTGTGTTTAAAAACAAAGCGCTTACTTTGTCCTTTTCAAATGAACTGTCATGGAATCTCCTCCCCCATGAGAAGGAAATAAGAAATGAGCTTCCTCAATTGAGGAGCACAGAGAGGTTTGGAAACCCACCTCTGGCCTTTCTGCCCACTGCGCCCACCCCCCGACCCCAACCATGCCGCCTCGATTCTGCTCCCTGAGGCAGCATTTGAAGCATTTGATAATCACTGCGTAGACCCTTCCTTTGCAAATGAGGACACCAAGGGATAGAGAAATACAGTGACTTTGCCAGGCTGACACTTATTTTAGTGGCAAATTTGGGAAGAGAGCCAAGGTTTCCAAAGTATTGCCCCAGTGACCTTCCATTTTATAATACTGCCTGATTGAAAGAAAGGCAGTATTTTTGGCTGAAAGAAAGAGGAAGGAAGGAAGGAAGAAGGAAGGAAGGAAGGAAAGAAGGAAGGGAGGAACTGGAGGTAGAAGAAGGAGATAAAAAAGAAAAAAGAAAATTCAGTTGAGTGTTCTGCCTGACTCCAGCATCAACACAGCCTTATATCTGGTGTAGCAGATCCCCTGCGTACCCCAAAGTCCAAATGTTAAGTTTTGTAAAGAGAATTTTTAGAAAAGGGATTTAGAGGAAAATATCACTGATTAGCTCAATTACTTATGAACATGAAGGTTCCATACTGCCTGTAACCTTTGAATTTGGGTAGTGAGGAACTCTTGTGGTTACCAGGGTGGTCTGTGTGTGCAAGGCTGCTCATCCTTTGATTACCTTAAAGAAGAGGCATGCAGAGCATTCCACCTACCTGCTTGTTTCTCTGGGTCCCGTTTCCTGTGATGGGCAGTTTTCAATCCCCATGACCCCCCAGGCCTTATGTGTTGGCCATCACTGGGGGAGGTGAGCTGTGAAGGGCGCCCAAGAATTGGGGGGGTGTTCCTGCTTTGTCTCGTCCTTTGCACCCCCTCTGCATTCTACTTGGACTCCCTCTCCCAGTCCACTTCATACAGAACTCGAGGCTCAGAAAGAGCCAAGGACCCTCCCAAGGCCAACCAGGCTGGTTAGTATCCATCAGGTTTAGTACCCAGGTCTTTGGATACCAAATTTATGATCTGTCCACACTCTCCATAACCACTCTTTAAAACTGATTTTAACTTGGTGATGCTAGTTTGGATGGCAAGGCACTTACTTTTAAATCATAATATCTAGAATCTGTAGTTGTATTAAGAGCACTTGAAACCTCTTCCATTTTAATCAATCACTCATTCATTGAACAAATATTTATTGACAATTACTGAGTGCCAGACACTGCTGTGGTGTCAGGAACACATCACAAGGTGCTTTAACACATCTGAACCCAGTACTAATCCTGTTTGGCCAACATTTATCCTGGGAGAAAGCGGTCATGAGGCTTACTGCAGTTCTTACTGTATTTTATTGGGTTTTAAGAGAATTATTGAAACTGGAGCTTGAATTTCTAATTTTGACAAATTGGAGAACAGGGAAAAGAAGGTGGCTATAATAGGTAGGAATAAATTCACTTATTAATATGTCAATTAACATTTTAATGGATATTAATGGATATATTAGCAGTCACCTCAGTGCCCTGTAAGCAATAGGGAGTTTGCAGTAGTTTCTTCATGGGTAGGTTCCTGCTTAAATTTTAAGGGCCTGGGGTGGACTTTACTCATCTTTGTATTTCCTCATAGGATCTAGCTTTGCACATCATAGATGTGTGGTAATGTTTACTGGTTGACTGGTATGCTTCCCAATATCACCATTTGCTCAATAAGTAATACAGGTGAGGTCCACCTCAGGACTCTCCCCTGAGGCATCTATAGCACTTTTCTGACCAGGCAAGTTCAACTACAAGGCCAGATTTGCATTTTATCAGAGTAGACATTTACCTCCATGGTGTCATCTTTGGGGAGAATCTTTTATTCTTTTTGTAGCTGGTGCTACTACTTTGATTAGGACCAACTTTTTAATCCTAGAAGTGAGACTAGGGTGGAGGGGTAGGATGCCTGCCCAAGGAGGGACATGAAGGGTTTCAGTTTTCACCATTCCAGGTACACCACTGAGTGTGTTGGGTAGAGAAGTGGGGAGAGATGCTCTCTTAGTCTGTTGGGACCCCATGGAAATTGGGCCCATCCTCAGCTGGTCAAAGGAGAAACTCCTTCCATCAGGGGTTTGAGTAGGTACAATGAACATGGCACAGACTAGATGAGTATCTCATTTTCCTGAACCACCCCAGAGATGTGCCTTTGTGTCCCCTGTGGAGACACAGTCCTAACTGTGCTAACCTGGATCTTATTGAGAATGCTCACCCACCTGGGGCCAGGCAACACAAGCTCCAGTCATCCATCAGTTCTTCACGTGTGTGTAGATAAGATCTAGGCACTTTTACATGTCAAACTTTGCATCTGGAGCTGAATTCAAAATGCTGTTATTATAATTAATGCATCACATTCAACCTTTGTATCTGCGTCCTATAGGCCCTAACTAATTTGGAGAATGGTGTTGCAACTCAAAGAAAGGCAGTATCATTACATGATGGTATTATAAAACGTGCTTTGTCTGTGCTGTACATGCCCCCACCCCTGCGAAACCCCTTCATCTTATCAATGCAATGATGCTAGAAATTTTTTTTACCAGAGAGTTAGTGATAAGCCTTAGGTTGGAGATTCCTTTGAGAAAAAGAACATAATGATTTATATTCACATTGGGGGTGGGTGGTAAATGACAGGTTTGAAAGTTTTTCCTAGAGCAGGTTTTGACCCAGAGACACACAGGGAGTTAGAAGTAAAGGTTGGGGCTCTAGGAGCACGATGTGCCTCTGATGTTTGTGATGGAGACCATGTGTTTGCTAAGAGCTGGGATGCTAACCTCTACTATGGCCTCATGATTTGTAGCAGGTCCTTGAACAATACTGTTTCATTCAGTGTCGTTTTGTTCTAATACTGGCGGGATGCTGTAGGGATGAACTCTTGTTTATTTATATCAATTAGCCTGTGGTAAAACTGGTGTCATTCAATGTCATTTCCCTGAGAGTCACAGAACCTGTCGATGATGTTACGTGAGGACTTACTGCACACTCTCAGGGCATCACTCCACCGAGGCTGTGGTGCAGCCAAGGGATAGTTAGCCATAGTGGGCACCACACGGGCTAACAGTAAGCTTCCAGAGCTCATCTATACTAAAGCCTGGTCGGCAGAGACCCTCAAAAAGGCACACACTCTGGTCATAGCCCAGAGTACACAGACCCTTAGCAACAGGTTTAACCTAAAAGTTACCAGCAGAAAAGTACTTGAAAGCATTTGGAACTAGAACTAGACATAGGCCTCCTTGTTGAGAAATGATGTCTGGGAATTCCACTCTGCCTCCCCGCCACCCACTCCAGTAATGGCCTTGTGATCTCATCCTCGGAGACGAATTTTGAAGGGAGAGTGAGCCTGATGTATGTAAATCTTGCGCCCCAGCCAGACTCTCCCAGAGAGGCCGCCCTGAAGAAAATCTATTGCCCTAATCAATTACCAAACTTCCAAATGAAATAGATTGTTCTCTCTTGCTGGAAGACTATCAAGCCGTCATTTTTCTTGGTAATGAGCAATATTATAGAGGGAGAATTGCATTTTCTCCGTGGAACTGGACGAAGGGTTCCAGTAAGCAGGGCCTGGCCAGGAAAGCTGGGAGTTACCTGCCAAAATGATGGAAAGGTGTCTGGAAACCTCTCTCACTCTTAAACTGCATTTCGACAAATTTCTCTTGACTGTTTGGAATAGATTGGGCAGCTTGCTGGGTGTGGGGAATGTAAAGTCAGGGAGGACCCTTCCCCCGGCCAGGGAATCTCTCCATCTGGCTTTGCTTCCTTTCCCCCCAGTACTTCCACGCTGGTCCAGCTCACTCTGATTCAGGAGCTACACCTGACAAAGATGAAAGCTCATAGGGGAGCTTTACCTCCATTGTCTGACAGGGATGCTCTGTTGCCCAGAGATGCTCCACAGGCCTGGTACATAGTCTCCAGGCATTTCTCTTTCCCCTGAAATGTGCTCCCTATATGCACCAGGACTCCTGCCTTGATTTACCTGCCCAGCCTCCTAATTTTCCTTTGAGCTAGGAAAAATGTCTAAGTCCAGTCTGCTTGGCTGGGCTCTTGCTAAGCTCCTCCCCTGAACGCTGAGAGGCTGTTTTTCTACCTCCTTCTTCCTATGAAGACCCTGCCAGGAGCAGGCTGACCACTTAGTACCTCGATGCCACAGCCTGTCCTCCAACACTGTGTGTTCTCTACACGTTTGCCTACCAACCTGAACCCTCCGAGGTAGAGACAGAGGCCTCCTTGTTGAGAAATGATATCTGGGAATTCCACTCTGCCTCCCTGCCACCCACTCCAGTGATGGCCTTGTGATCTCATCCTCGGAGACAAATTTTGAAGGGACAGTGAGCCTGATGTGTGTAAATCTTGCGCCCCAGCCAGTCTCCATTGTGATGGCATCACACCCCTTGGGGTCTCTGTCCTTCTCCCAAGGCAGTGGTTTTTCCGAGAGACCCTTCTGGTGCGGGAATGGACACAAATGGTAGAATTCTGGACACCTGGATTAGTCTGCATTTCCTTTCCTGCTTAGTTCCAACTTCCTTCTCCTTAAGCACATATTCCTGCAAAGCCCCCTTGTCCTGCAAGCTCTTCCTGGTTTTGGCGCTTGCCCACCTGGTTCTTTCCTTCTGGATTGAGAGACTTCTAGGTGTTTAATAGATAAATGGGAACTGCCGTGTTCAGGTAATAATAAAGGCATGTATGAAGGGCCATGGGAGCGAACACAGGAAGGGGGTTCCTGATTCTGCTTGGAAAGAGCATGGGGTCACGGACCTCAAAAAGAAAATGTTTGAAGTGCACCTTAAAAGGGGTAGGAGTTGATTTGGTGGACAAGCATCTTCCCGGGAAGATTTAGCCTGGAAGGGTCCACCGCTATGAGTGATATATGAGTCTGAGCTATTGAATTGCTATATAAATCCCGGCGTTTCAGAGATCTACTGCCCAAATACAGTTCCTGCCCCACAGGAGCTACATCCTAGTTGACAAAAGTTCCTCACACAGTAAACAGTTAAACAAAAACGCAAGGCTACGGATAATGAAGTGTTACTTTGGATATAAAGGAATACCAAGGGTACGTCAAGTGCCAAACCGGCCCAGGTGATGCCCCCTGTGAAGGCCAGTAAAAGAGTGAGGCTGCGGGTTCTGAGTGCCTCAGGAAACAATTAAAGGGGAGTTAGCACATGAACTAGGAGTAGGGACCTTTCTGTTTTCTGTAGGAGAGTATGACATGGGTAGTTCTCTTCTTGGCCTCTGCCCTGCAGAAGAATCTAGAGAATTTCCAGGAGAGAAGGGGGGTGGGGTGGGAAAGATGTCTTATAAATAACAGGAGCTGGTGTGCACGTGTGTGAGGGAACATGTGTCCAAAGAAACGTCTGACAGTGCAGCGAGGTCTGGCGGAGAAGTGTCCCGAATCCAAAGTGGGGGAATGGCCTTTGCAAATGCCAGCTGCAAAGGCTACTGTGCTATGCAGGGTGGCTGAGAACAAGCTGGTGGGCTGTCATCTCTGCAAGTAAGTTTCTTCTTTGACTTTGGGGGATCCTCTGGCTGTTTGGAGAGGGACCATGACCATCTCAATGGCTCTCTCTTGGTGGGGCAGACACCTCAGTGTGGGGAGTGTGGCTGAATGCTTCATTCTGCAGCTGGTTGGACTGGCCTGGGTCACTTTCTGGAGGTAGGACCCTGACCGTCAGACAAAAGGCAATGTGGCATGGTGATATACCATGAAGGAGTGAGCTAGGCTGCTTTCTTGTGGGCATGGCAATCTGCTTCTGCCCCCCCTTGGTGGCAGGGTCTGGGGCAGGGGGCAGCTCCCAGCCCCCACTGGCAGGAACAGCGTGAAGGGGCCTGGCACTGTGGGAGAGCTTGGCTGTTAGTTCCAAGCTCATTCTCAGTTCTCATGGTCCCCTAAGTATAGTTGGGGGGGCACTGGAGACACCACTGAGATTAGGATTCAAATCCCCACTCCATGAGGTTTATGATCTTAAGAAGTTTACTTAAGCTCACAGAGACTTCTTTTTTTCTCCCCTATAATATGGGAATTTTAACGACTATTGCAAAACACAGAACGGTGTCAGGTTTAAATGTGGGAATAATTGTAACAATACTTGATATTCTATAAGAAGCCCTCAAAAGCTTTCTCTTCTGTACTCCTTAATTTTACAGACAAGACCCTTGAGGCTAGGGGAGGTTAAGTGTCACCCCAGCCACCCACCAAAGACGGGAATGCAGTGGGCGCCTGGGGAGTCCAGCAAGGAGGTGAGGGAGAAGCATTCGGGGCTCAGCTCAGCCCTGCACTAGCTGCAGGGGTTTGGACAGCCTCCCCTCTCAGGCTTCAGGTTATTTCTCTGTTACGTGGAGACCAGATCAAGTCCTCTTTGAGGTTCCCTCCAGTCTTGACGTGGAAGGAGCATCGCTCATTCCTCGGCGCAGCGAGGTCCAGCCTGTGACCCCACAATGCTCTGCATTCCAGGAATAGCAACGGCTTGGCCTCCCAAGTCAGAGAGCTCTGCAAAAAGCTTATCTCAAAGGCTCTGGGCCTCAACGCCTCCTCTGAGAACAATCTGAAGAGGCAGGGGTGAGGAGCACAGAATGCGGAGTCGCGGCCGTCAGGGCCACGGATTGCCGACACAACATGACCTGGCTGGCCTTCCTGGCCTCAACGTTTCCATTCTATTTTTTTTTCTTCCCTGTCCCCTCAATGACCTGAAATGTAGCCACAATCTTATCTTGGCTTTCCTGTAAATGTCTTTTCCTCTTATTTTAAACCTTGACTTCATGCCACTATTCAACCCACTATAGCTTAGAATATAGCAAAAACAGTACACACTCATTATTGATTGATGGTAGTACTCCTGGGTGTACAATCAGGCCAGTTAGCTAACTGTAGGGAGGCAATTAGGTTTGGACGGAGAGAAGAAGGGTGGGTTTTTTGAGTGAGGAGAAAATGAAGGTCAAGGTCTCAAGAAGCCTGGCAGGAACAAGGCTTGTGGGAGACTTAAAGATGGTGGCCTCAGCTAGTGTGTGAGTCACAGTGGCTCTGCCACCATGTGGCCCCTGCTGGGAGGCTGATGACCTTCCTTTGCCAGGAGTGGGAAGAGGTGAATATCTCTCTCCCAAATTTCTATTTTCCAAGGAAGGTGATTTTCTGTTTTCTGCTAGCCCCTCCTTGACGCCAATCCTACTTTGATAATCCAGCAGAGAACGGACTGCGGCGAAGGCTGGTGGCCCTGTCACATGTCCCAAGTGGCTCCTTGAGAAGAAAATGAGAGAAGAGGCAGAGCTAGGCTTTGTGTCCCACCTCCTGTGAAACGTGTAGGCTGGTCTGTACACAAACATCGGCTCATACAAATAAACCAAACCTGGCCAAAAATAACAGAAAAGGCAACAGATGTTTCCAATTAAAATGTCAGCGTCTCCCAAGAAGCAGCGTTCTCACGTGGTATGGGTGCGCAGGGCTGAGGGCTACTGGAAGGGACCGCATATGGAAATCTGTTTGCTTTATACCACGTCCCAGATGCCATGTAAGACACTGCCCTGCCTTGCAGTGAGCACGTTGGCTGTTTCTGGGATGCGGTACATGGATGCAGGAAAAATCAGGAGTTTATGAGCCAGAGCCACTGTTTGCACCATGTCCTATAGGAAGCAAGGGACCCAGGAGACGTCTTGGGGACCAGTATCACCCTGTGGGTGTCCTCACCTCAGTTTTCTTTCTTTGTGCCTACATTTCTTCATATTCTTCAACTTTGTTATAGAAGGATATCCAGTTTACAGAGTAACAGGACATCTTAGTGGGAAAGGGTTGCCAGAAGTGTGCGTGTAGGGGATTAAAGGGTCAGTTTCCCCTTTGTGCCTTGGTGGTGATGGTCGAGGGGACTTAAGACACAGACGTCAGCCTGGATGATGTAAACAGCACACAGGGTCATAGCTTTCGCTACTCTGCTGTTCTCCCACATCCTTAATAAAATTATACCTTTCAAATTGGCTGTCCTCTTACTGGTAGTAGGTCCTCACCCCCCTGTCCTCTCAGGGTAGCTCTGTCTTGTTTTGTTTTTCTACAAACTCTTTTTCCAGCTTCCACTGTGTAACAACTCAGGAAACCAATGAAAGAGGCAAGGACACGGCAGAGGAGCAGGAAAGAAAGTAACATTGTCTTTTCCAAAATTTCCCCATCTCCCCTAGCAAACAGGGAGTGTGTGTTGCATAATTCTGATAAATGAAATCTCCTTCTAATTATTTTTATTATCTTGTCTATTCTAATAAAATCCACATTTTATAGCTCAAGATCCAACAGAGTGATGTCCATGGACAGGAAGAATGATGGAGAATTTAATGAACTGAATCCTCATTTGCGTTCCTGTATGGAATGATGATAACTTGTTGGGTTTAATAAGCTCCTGGATGGAGTCGCTACCATAGGCCAGTGCTGCTAGGCCTGGGCAGTGCAGGATGTGTGACTCAAATATTTTTTATGGAAACTCCCATTTTTATTTCTTAATGGTCACCATTACTAACCAGATAAGAGAAAGACCTATCCACATAAAACAAAAAAAATGATTAGTTTTGACAATAGCAGCTTAAATAGGATGTTAATTAGCAGCCATAGAGGCCCTGGATGGGAACAATTACACAGACAAACCCACAGTATGGCCACAATGTGCCAAGGACCCATCCCTCACCATATGGCTGCAGTCTGGTGAATGGCTTGTTGGCAATTCATTACCATGCTGCTTGGAAATCAGGAGCAAATGGTTTATGATTAGCCAGTTCATTATGCTATCCTTGGTACCTCAAGGGGATCCCGAGGGCTTGCCTCTCCCGTTGTGTTATTTTAAGGACATATGACAGGGAAGGAACAGCCCTCCCTCCCCCAGCTTCCTCAAAGTACTATTTGCTGGAAAGTTTGCTGGAATCGAGATAGAATCTTACAAAAGAAAACAAACAAGCAAAAAAAATCCCCACAGTCATGAACTGTAGCCACAGCTGGAACAACTGGAATATTCCAGCACATAAAAACAAAGATATCTTCCTCCTCCTTGTCTTCCATCTTACTTAGGACACATCCGCCAGCCTGTGAGTACATTTGAGTTACAGCAACAGCATGATGGGAGAGAAATAAACTCTGAAAACCATTGTATACCAGGACACAGGAAGCTTTGCTTCTTTAGGGGGCTCTATTACTAAATTTGGGAAAGTCAGCTTGACCCTTGATCCTCAGCTTCAGAACTCTGTAGAAAGGACACAAACCTCTCTGTTTTACCCACTTCTCAGTGGTGTGGGGAGCATTGTGAGAGAAGGGTCTTTGATGGGTAAAATTACTCTGAATTCATGAGGCTGATTATGCCACATCAGATCAGCAGGTGAGCTATCAGAGAAATTTATTTTCCAATAATTAGCACAGGTGGGCAAAGAAGGAAGGGCACAGCTTCTCTCATTGGATCTACTACCGATGGGGATATGTGCAACTCTGTAATTTAGCATTTTAACTAGAGTTGCCAAGAAAGTGCATGGGACTTTTAATAAGAGGGGGAAAAAATGAAGATCAGGCCTAAGAATGAACAGTAATACATGTCGCAGGGAACCTGACGTAGTAGCAGAAATACCTAAGGAGGGTGACAGCTTCACCATACGTAGAAAGAGAGGTAGTAACACTGCAGGGAGGTGGCACAGGATGAAACTCACTGTAAATCTTTGCATCTGAAACTGTAGCTACTTCCACAGTAGTACTAACGTAAGGTGGAGGAGAAGAGTCAGTTTTAAGTACTAGTGCTGAAGAACAGTCTGCGTGGTCTGTAGTGTTGGATTTGAAGTTGATATTGCTCTATAGTAGATGATTCTGAATTACCTTCTTCATTGTGAAGCACCTGGTAGCAACCAGTCCCTGGCTGGTGATTCTGATCCAGGATTCTGATCCATCCTGTCTGGCTCAGAATCTGACTTCCAAGCCTGTGAGTCCCTTAGGTGCTCAGGCCCCTTGGCCACCCTCATTGATGACATTGTTACAGTGTCATCACTGTAGCCTCTTTAGCCTCTTTTAGCATCACTTTAGCCTCTGTTTGTGCCTCTGTGGTCACCAGAACGAACCCCTTCACTTCCTGTTGCTCCCTCAGCTTGGTGAAACTCTTAAGTTGTAGCCTTTCTGACTATAAGGTGTGCTGTTGGTAAGATGGGAAAATAAAGCCATGCCAGAGGGAATTGTTGAGTGGATTGAATGAAGTAGTGTACGTAATGTCCTTGACTCAATGAATGTTAGCCTCCTTTCCATTTCCTCAGTCTTCTGCAGATGGAACCCAGGATACTGGTCCCTTCTCACCTCTGTAATGAAGGGCCAGTTTTATCCTTCTCAGGTCTTTGAGACTGTTGAGAAATGCTTTTTGCTTGGTTATCTGATTTTGACAGTGACCTGGCTTGTCCTCTTTCGATAATAGTTAATCCCTCCTTTTCTCCCACTTCTTTCTGAACTAGATAGAACCTGGTGAAAAGGAAGAGATGGATCAACTAACTTTAAGCTTGCTAGTTTGTCTGCGTCTGCCCCTGACCCCTACCACTCTGAATGTCAGCTTGGCACAGTGGAGTACAGAAGTAAGGACTGGGAACAGGGAAGGCACAATGGTCTCAGCTGCCAAGGTCTTTCTTGGGGAGCTGGAAACCTGTATACACCTAAGAGAGGCTATGAATGCTCACGCATCAGTGTAACACCAGAATTTCAGGTCAGAAAGTGTTTTGTGGCAAGCCAGTATAGACATCAGTGCTCCTTGGGGTGGGTTCAAATACAGGCCAAGTGGCCAGGAGGAGTGGTTGTGTTTACAAAGGATAATCTTGCTCACACATTATATTCTTTCTCTCTATCCCTACTTTTTAAAAATAATAAGTAGCTAATTATTATCAATTTATTTGCTGCTTCTTATAATTACATTATCCATGATTAACACTCTGGAGTCTAATTTGACTGAAGTTATTTTGTAGGGATGCTCCATCATTGGGCATGGTGGGGCTCTTGCGAGGGCAGCCTCATGCTGTTGAGCTCATGAAGCTCAATTAGTGCAAATGGAGAGGGACAAAGAAGGGGATGAGAAATGGCAGGCACCTCAGTCTTGCTGAGTTGCAAAGTCCCTCCACATTCATTATATCATTTGATACTCCCATTAGCTCTATAAGGTAGCCGGAGTAGCTATTATCATCTGCAGTTTACAAACTAGGAAACAAACCGGGGTCAAATCAGAGTGTGGTGTCCAAGACAGGAATAAAACCATTATTGATACCTGCTGGTACATCTTTAAAGACACTGGTCAATGATTTTAATGGTAATCATTTCTGGAGTGCTCTGAAGTTTGCAAAATGTGTTCAAATTTCTGACCTCATTTGATCTTTACAACAACCCTGTGTGGCAGAGAAAAAAATTATAGTACCATTTTTACAAAAGAACCAACTTTGGTCCATGCCTTTAAGACATGAAAACTGTGATGAGAACCCTGGGCCCTGCCTTCTGACAAAGGGCTTTGCTCCATTACAGCACCCCTAGAAGCCAAGAACTTACCAGAAACATGTGGCTTAAAAGCAACAGAGAACAGCCACATGACATCCTAGTTACATTTTGTACATAAGGCTATTCTCTAGGACAGAGGCTCTTAATTTAGGGAGTTCATGCGCCTCCTTTGAAACAATATTTTTATATATGTATATGCATGTACCTGTACACATAAGCCATATTTGGGGGAGATTCTTTAAAACTTCCATCAGGTTTTCTAAAGATTATGTGACCCCATTTAGTGATTTAGATGATCCTGGTCTCTTCTCCTCAGTTGAGGACTAAGGTGGTGGGGGTGGAGGTGGGTCTTGGGACTGGGAAGGAGGTGAGAAAGTTTCAGGAGAAACCAGAGGAATAGGGTCATGTAGGCTGAGGAGGCCAATGGTTTAAGGCAGTTTCACATGATGGTTACACAGTGACAGTTGCTGCTGAGACCAAAGGCTGGGACAGGCTGGTGTGTCTGGAACTGAGAGAAGTTTCTGCGGAATTGTGGGAGCAGAAAGCAGACCGTGAGGTGTTAAAGAAGGTGGAGCGAGGAAGGGAAGACTGTGATGAGTATGGAAGCACTTCTTGCAAGTCTGGCAATTAAGGAAAGTGGAGAGATGGAATGCTTCCTTGGGGGGAAAGAAGGACCAAGCAAAATTCTTTCTCTTTTTTTATTCCCCTCAAAAATGGAAGACAATGTGTTTGCCAAGGAAGAATCTAATCACAAGGTAGAGACCAGGTGAGAACGAAGGAGCCTAATTAGGAGAGAGTAAGGGATGAATCCTCAGCTGAGGAGTGGAGGGTTCACTTTAGAATAGATTTGAGCCTCTCCTGAAGCAGGAGTGGTGATGGGAGGGAGAGGTGAGGATCCAGGGAAAAGTGTGAACTTCTCGCACATTTCCTGCCAGTTTCATCTACAGCATTACTTATGGCACTTACAGCACGCAGCAAGCCATGCCATCCGATCGGGTGTTCCTGGCATCTCCAGGCACAGGCCCCTTGGCTCTGGGCATCTGGCAGCTTCTCACTGTCCTTCCTAGCCCGTTCCAAGTCTCCGTTTCCCATCCTGGCATTGACCCTGTCCTGAGGCTTCTTCGGCTGTTCCCCATGGCCTTGTTTTGGGCTCCTAGCTTCACAGAATCCTCCTGGGGTGATTGCAGTAGTAAAGTACAGAAATGTATTTGGGCAATGGTGTTCTTTATTGTTGACTTATCAGATTTCTAAGCCTTTTAGAAAACTTGTATTACACAATGTGCAGATATATCACTTTATGGTTATAAAATAGATTATATTAGGCAATTCCTGTATAAAGCTTTTTCTCTGAGTCTTGGACAGGAATGGACTTCCACATTGTTTCTGAGGTGCAATCAGAGTTTTCTTATTATTTCACTTTTAGGATCTTGCCTAGAGACATACCCTCCTAAGTCTATGAAGGAAACATTTCCACTGGATCCTGAATCACATCTAAAGGCCTCTTTCCTGACACTAAGCAGATCCATTTATTATATTCATCTCCAGTTTCCCTTTTTAATAGGAGGCGTTCAGAAGCCTTTTGAAGGCTGGCTGTTACCAGAGTGTGAGAGTTATCTTCCTTAAGCTCCTGAGTCCCTGGGACGCATTCGGGATTTTGCTCAATGGTGGCCATCCTCCCTACTTGTGAGGACTGTCCCGTGGCACAATTGTCACAGTCCTTTGAATTCCCCTTCATCCCCGGGGACCCCATGCCCACTGTTCTGTGGGTCTAACCTGCTCATTGTCAGTCCACTGCCGCACTGTGCATACGAGGAAGCTGTAGGTTAAGTTGGAAAGGACTCTGGGGGGAAAGCCAGGTGTCACAGAGAAGCCTTCCTTCGCCATCCTTTAAAAAATAATATCCCTTTCTCTTGCCCCGCTGTTCTCTGCCCCCCTCACCCTGCTTTACCACCCTCATCTGATGAGCTATTTTGTACATATTTGTCTTTTCAGTTGAATGTGAGCTCCATGGGAACAGAGACACTTTCCGTTTTCAATCTGCTGTATCCCCAGTGCCTGGCCCTTAGTAACAGCTCAATACATATTTGTTCAATAAACCATTGAATGGACATCGTGGTTAGGTCACTACTTGCTAGAGTCTGGGAAGCAGTGAGTTGTAGAGAGCACAGAGTTGCAGTGGGAGCCAAGAGAAATCCAGGTTCACCTTCCGCCTCTGTCATCAGCCTCCGTGAACCTGATCCTAACCACCTGCAAGGTGAGCTAGCCCCTGCAGCCCATAGAACACTGGCATTCTTTGGATTTTTGAAAGGAAGAGAAAGCAGCGTAGGAGAGTGTATTGGGTTTGTTGCTATTCAGGGTGCGTTTATATTCTGGCTTTGACACCAACTTCGTGACCTTGGAAACATCACCTAACTTTTTTGAGTTTCCAACCTTTTTGTGAAATAAAGGTAATACTTCTCTCAGAGAGATTGGTGTGCACTGAATAAATTATTGGGTTGGCCAGAAAGTCCATTTAGTGTTTTCTGTAAAAGAAAAGACACATTTTTCATTTTCACCAATGACTTTATTGATTTGGATATTTTGAGTATGTCAGCTATCTCTTGCTGTTGGCTTCTAGTGGATGGAGGCCAGGGGTGCTGCTTAACATCTTTCAATGCATAAGACAGCCCCACAGCAAAGTATTATTTGGCCAAAATGTCAATAGTACCAAGAAATTTTGCAAACCATTGTTGACACGTTTGATCAGTCAGAGCACTTTTTCCTTATGCTGCACAAATGGTTTCTTTTGCATTTCTGTTGTGTTTTTTACCCTTATTGAAATAATAAAACATAATACACTGAAAATGCAGATTTTCTTCTATCTTCAATGTTAAAATGGCTTTACAAAAATTCACCAATTTTGATATATTTTTTAAATGCACACTGATATGATAGCTGTCACAAAATTGTTTTTTTTTAAAGATTTTATTTATTTATTTATTTTTAGAGAGGGAAGGGAGGGAGGGAGGGGGAGAGAGAGAGAGAGAGAGAGAGGGAGAGAGAGATCAATGTGCGGTTGCTGGGGGTTATGGCCTGCAACCCATGAATGTACCCTGGCTGGGAATCGAACCTGGGACACTTTGGTTCCCAGCCCATGCTCAATCCACTGAGCTACACCAGCCAGGACTACAAAATTGTTTTGAATGAAGTTAAAGACAAGTAAGCACTTCTAGAGCCATTATATGGAAAAAAACTAAATGAACTTTTTGGCCAATACAATATACAGGGCCTGGAACAAGTAATACCCTTTATTTATTACAAAATCATAAGCATGAAATTCTGTAACATAACAATATCACACTCAAGCACACCCTATGACATTTTGGGTGAAATGCTCAAATTAAAACTATAAATTATTACACCCGTATTATCACCCTACCAACCACACTCCAGCAAGCCTTACTTCTGCCGGACATTGTATGTGTGAAGAATTGGGTGCTTCTACCAGGTTGGTCTCAAGGATAGAAATGGCCTCTGCTCATTCATTTTCCCACTCCAACTGTCCAGCTTGGAAATAGAGCACCACATTAATGGGCATGAAGCACTACCCCTCAGGAGATGGGTGTTGCCACAGCCTCTGCTCATTTCGGCTGCCAAAGTGCCTTTGGTGGCCTTCAAGATCTTAGCAAGCTGGTCACACTTGTGAGCTGGAACTTCCTTAGATTCTGGGAGAACGGTGCTTGTTCTCACATTATAGACTTTCCATCTTCTTTCCTCTCTTTTCTCTGCACTCTTGACTAGGGATTGAACCCACAACCTAGGTATGTGCCCTGACCAGGAATTGGAATGGCAACCTTTCAGTGCAGAGAATGGCTCTCCAATCAACTAAGTCAGGTGGCCAGCGTGGTTCAGTACTGAATTTGATTGGCATGTCTTATGAATCATACACAAGTGATCAAGATCCCTCAAGAGCTGGAGACGAGTTATTAATGAGTGTGTCTTTCCCTGGGTGTCATGGAGAAGACCAGGGAAGAAGTGGAAATGACTCACTTCAGTAAGATGGGAAGGTGGCCTCTGTCCCAGCAGAGATGCACATAGATGGGATCCCAAGGTTGGAGCTGAGACTCAGCCTTGATTCTACACACCGCTCCTCTGACCTATCCCCAAGGCATCACTGCTCCCCCTGTTCTGTAGGTCCTCAGGTGTTTGGGTGGCGTTTTGATGTTTTCAATTTGCCATTCCAACCCCTCCCCTCCCTTTTCTTTCTGCTTCATGCTTGGGTGACTTGGGGCTGCAGTGACCATCTTATAATGAAGTGACCTTGGAGTGATCTGAGTCCTAGACATCGTGCAGCCACCATATTGGCCCTGGACTGCCTAACGCTGACTTCTTTGAAGTTGGGAGAGATATTCTCCTATCGTATTTGAGCCGTTGCTATTCCTGGGTCCTATTCCCAGCTGAAGAGTGCCGTTTTTGATGCCCTGGCAGAGCTGGGGCTGGCCGGGCCCCTGTGTGCCTGGACTCTCTCGATTGACAGTGCTTCTTTCTCAACGCCCCCCTACTCCCATGTATAGAACTGTCTTGGTGGGCATGAGCTGAAATCCACAGCCAAAATAATCCCAAAGCCGTCAGCTCTGTGTCCTGTGGACTCAGGCTCCCCACTGCCTTCTCATTTCCACCAGAGGATAGAGAGGTTGCTGGTGAATCACTTTTTCTTTTCTGACTTGTTTACTTGATCAAACACAACAGCCACAGCACAGAATGTTATAATGTTAACATCTTGCTAAATTTCTTTCAGTTCTTTTTTTAATTAAAGAAATAACACATTATAAATTCAGTTCCACCCTGTTTGAACTGTCCTTGAGCCTGTTTTCCTTCTCCCTCTGAGCATCCATAAGTGAGAGACAATATTGTTTTGCATGTTTTAAACATGAATGTAAATGTATGCTAATATGATTTTGACTTTTTTCACATCAGCTTGGGTTTTCCAAAATCATCCTTTTGATACATGTGCCTAGCTCAGTGGGGCTTACCCCTCTGAAATGTACATTGCCTCTCCATTGCCTCACTGATGAGCATTTAGACTGTTTCCAAGTTTTCAGTCTTGCAAAGAATGCAATAATAAACATCCTTTTAATGTCCTGTTCCACACAAGAGTGAGTTTTTGTCATAGAGCTAGTTGTCATAGAGACAAATTTCACATTTACAAGGTGTTTCCAAATTGCTCTCGGAAGGGGTTAAAACAATTTGCACTCCTTCCAGAGCAGTAGCGCCCATTTCCCACAAAAACTCGGTTCTGTCCAATCGTTTAGTTTTTGATAACTGGATGGGTGTGAAGTGGTATCTCTTTGCTTTAATGGCCATTTCCCTGATCATTAATGAGGTAAGGCATTGTTTCATATTTTTATAGACCATTTTGATTTACGTTTCTGTGAACTGTCAATTTTTATGTTTTGTCTGTTTATCTATTGGGCTCTTTGGCTTTCATCTATTGTAGTTTTTCACCTCATGTATTTTAAATGTTAATCCTTTGTTGATCAAACGCACTGTAAACTCCTGAAAAACCCCTCATTTGTCTTTTGTCTTTGTTCATGGTGACTTCGGTCATATCGAAGTCTTCGATTTTAATGTGGTCTAATTTATTCATCTTTTTTGTACTTTTTAAAGAAAGAAACCCTTTCCTGAATTTTCTTCTAATAGTTTAAAACTTTTCAAATAACTCTCAGCCGTAAGTCCATGTGGAGTTTATTTGCAGTACTTCGTGTATGAAATAGAGATCTAATGTTAATTTTCCAGTGTTGTGAGAGCCGATTGTTGTGACGCTATGTATCAAACAGTTCGTACTATGCTGACTTATTTGTCATCACCCTTGTCAGGTACCAAATTTCCAAAAATGCATAAGTTTCTTTCTGGACTTTTGAGTTTATTCCATTAGTCTCTATATTCCTACTCCTCTATCAGGCTGTTTTATCATGTGTTTTGATATCTGTGGTATAAGTCCTTCTTCTTTGTATTCTATCTCAGAATTATGTTGGCTGTCTTCAGCCTTTTTAATTTTATATGAATTTTAATTTTTTTCCAGTTTTATTGAGATCTAATTAACATACATCATTGTATAAATTTAAGGTGTACAGCATAATGGGTTCACTTACATCTATTGTGAAATGCATATGAACTTGGATTAATCTGTTAATGAAATGCTTCCTTCCTACCCCTTTCAGCAGGTCCTTTTCTCCCACACCAGTCCCACACAAAAGGTTTGGCCTCCAGCTCCACCCCTACCACCCAGCGGCTGCCTGTTCTTGGGCGAGCACCTGACCTCTCTTTAGTTTCCCCATCTGTCAGATTTGCTCTGTCTATCTCACAGGGTTGTTGAGCTAATCAAATGAAATAAAGGTGTGAGAATGCTTTGGAGAGTTAAAAACACTAAGGTAAAGTAAAAAAAAAAGTAGTTAAAAACAATAATCTCAGAACTGGCCTGAGACAAAATGTGAAATTCAGATTATTTTTTCCTTAGCTTTTTGCTTTTTCTGCCCTTCCTGGCTCTTTTTTCAGCCCAAATTTCCAGGGTCGTGAGGCACAAAGGTCTTCTATCAGGGTAGACTTTTCCAGATAATGTTTTAGGGTCAATTTGTATTCAGAAGGCTTGGATCCAACTTCAGACTCTAACTTTGTGACTTAAGGTAAGTCGCTCAGACTCTTTCAATCTCCTATTCATCTTTAGGTAATTTCTTCCCCAAGTAGTATTGTGAAATCTGAAGAAGTAATGTTAATGGAAGTGTTTGGTAAAATGCGAAGCCTTACAACAATCAGAAGACATTATTATCATGCTCTTGCTGATATTTACATATCAGAAAGAACCTATGGGAAGGCAATGATGTTTACTGTGTGAAAGTGCTTTGCTCTTGCCACTTGAATCCAGGCACACAGGAAAATCAAACCCATTTTATCTGTAACTGGCTCACTCAATATAGTGTCTACACAGTCTTCCACAAGATATAGGAAGTCCCTTTCTTAAGTACCATCTCCTTTAGTCTTTACAGCTGGACCTGTGGAGAAGGGGGAGTGGTTGGGAGTCCACGATGTCTGTCTGGACAATCAGAGCTACTCTGGTGCAGGGGCTGGGCTCAGCAGTGACAAGAAAGAGAGAGAGAGAGGGACAGAAAGAGAGAGAGTGCAAGGGAGAGCACACCAGAGAGAATTCAAGGGTGGGAACAAATGATTCGCTGTACCCTTTTTGCAAATTCCATTCCATTAAAATGAACATTAAGGTCAGCTTTGACGTTCTGGGAAAGGGCTTCCCTTGGAGCGAACATATGGCAAAGCCCCGGCATTTTTCCCACCCTTGCTATTCAGATGACTGGAGCATCTTTTGCTCCTGGGCTCAAATCAGACTTGGGCTTAGGCCAAATGACATTCACGACTGTGGCCCACCTGTGTAATCTAATACAGAACACCCTTTTCCTTAGTGATTAAGTTCCTGCCCTCTCCTCAGTTCTACTGAATCAGGATTTCTCACCTATTCTCTAGCAACCTCCACGGCTAATGCTGAACTGTATTGTTTTGATTGGCAGTCTCTGCTAGAAGCTACTGGAATCCTTCTAAGCCAATATCAGCCTCACCACCCCTGCCCTTAGCCTCTGCCAATGTCCACTTCTCTGCTGTGGTTTGTGAAGTGTCCTGGATTTTTGATATGGGATTGGATCTTAGTCCCCAGAATTCATGGTTTGCCTGTTCTTTTCTATAGGGTCCATACTATGTCTGACCCAATCTCATTCTCCTTTCCCCACGTGACCCCTGCCTGCTCTTGTTCTCATGTTCATGGAACATCAGCGGGTTGACTCTCCTTCCAGACCCTGTTGTGTCTGGTTTTACACAGCAGATAAAGCACATGACCCCTTTCCTTCCATTCTGTAAGTTCTGAATATAGGACCACTGTGAAATCTGTCAGGTAACATTCACAACAGACTATAGCTGACTTTGTTATTATTATTATTTTTTCAAATGTGAACATGAAACTTAGGAATAGGTGTTCTAGTAGAAGCTGTGATTGTCTGCTTAGATCCTACTTCATGAATGAAGAATAAATTCACCTACCATTGGGAGTTGCCTTTGTTAGAAGATAGCTGACTTTCGCAAGGCCACACCACCTCCCTGGGGCACCTATCATCCTGTCACAGCTTGATGTAATCATAGCAATCAGAAAGAAAAGAGTTTAAAGGCGCAGACCCTCTTGACAACTCTGAAGGGCCATTTCAGTCTAGCACTCTCCATGGCATCATCTAAAGCTTTGTGACAAGCCTACAGCCAGCTCTTCTGTTTGTGCATTTTTACCTCCTTCCCTTCCCTTGTGGAGGTTGATCCTGAGAACTTTCTTACTTCCAATACACAATTTTCCATATAGAGTTGGATTCCTGGACACCCTAATCTGCAGCTTTCTTGCTCAACTAACCAACTCTCTATTGACTCATCAACTCATCCTCCCTATGGTAGACAGAAAAATGTCCATCTCCACCTAAAGATGCCCATACCCGAGGCCCCTAGAATCTGTGAATGTGTTGTTTTCTAAGGTAAAAGAGATTAAGGTTACTGAGCTCAAGATAGGGAGATTGTCCTGGATTATTTAAGTGGACCCAATATAAACACATGATTCCTTAAAAGCAGAGGAACTTTCTTGGCTGTGGTCAAAGGTGTGACTTCAGAGAAAAGATCAGAGGATGCAACATTGCTGGCTTTGAAGATGGAGGAAGGGGAAACAAGCCAAAGATTACAGGGGGCTTCTAGGAGCTGGAAAGGGCAAGAAAATGGACTCTCTCAGAGTCTCCAGAAAAAGAGTACAACACCATCAACACTTTGGTTTTAGCCAGTGAGAGCCATGTAAGACTCCTGACCTACAGAGCTGCAAGATAGTAAGTTTATGTTGCTTTAAGCCACTAAAATTTTGGTAATTTGTTATAATAACAATATGAAACTAATATACCCCCAGCTGTCATCTTAATGCTTACTCATTTCTATGACCTTGGATATACCTGTGTAAGCCTTAGTTTTCTTATCTGTAAAGTGGTTATTTTTTATAATAAACTTGCAAAAGCCCTTCCAACTTGATGAAGTTCCCTACTTTGCAAGATTTATTAATCAGGCAGTGTTCACTTGTCTGTTTGATGATTATACTGAGACAAGTGCATGTGAGATGCTACAGGAAGCAACAGAATGACCATGCACCTGGGTCAGGAGTGGCATATTCTTTCTCTTTGTCTGGTTACTTCAGTCTGTCCATGCCAATTTCTAAATTTTCTATTCCCATAACTCCTCATGGCCATAGGAAAAACGCATGTCAGCTGCTAAACAATTTAGGAACCAAAGCCTGGGCACTACTGGATTTTGTCATTTTTACCTCTATTTGTTGAATTGAAGGTACATTTAAAACTTTTTAAATTTGTTAAAT